>NW_024881261.1:16870039-18221706 GCF_018691265.1 Tyto alba
TCATACACACACACTTCCATCTGCATTTCCTTCAGGCCAGTTGTAGTATTTTTGCTTCTTCAGCTGCATGCCTGCCTTATGCACAGTGTGCCCAGACCTTCGCTTCACAGGCCATCATCATGGCTGTGAAAAGGTCTCCTTGGCTTGGTTAGATTATAAAACACTAATAACAGCAAAGGAAACAGATTTCAGGGCTGGTCTGGGGTCTGCTCCTGCATGCAGATCTGCTGCTCAGGTGTAGCTGGGTCTCCTGCTCGGAGTTTGCGGCACAGCACACACGAGCGCAGCACCAACGACAGTCTTTTGGAAGTTAGAGGATGCTGAAATCCAAGAGAGGAACAATGCAGCCTGTCCCTGGGTGTCACTACCAGACTCACCACGAGGAATTTTAAACAGTTTACACTCAAGATCTCACTAAAAATGTTAGAGCTGGAGCTGTTTTCATTCTGTCAGATGCTGAGCAGCTCCCTGTGACAGTACGACGCGAGATCATTTTCACTAGTGTAGTGCAGACTTGGTAGTGTTCCTAAACCCAGGCTTGCAGGGCAAGGCTGGGATTAACCTCAGCTTCCCCCTTAAAGCTCCTAGTGAGACAGGATAGCTGCAATTATCCCATAGCAAAACCACAAGACTCACAAGGAAGCTTTTGTGTGTACACATTTTCTCATGCTCGTGTCACAGCCTTATGAGTCCAGCCTTCTCTCAGCACATAGACACCAAGCAAGACCAGGACTGCCTCACTTCTTTCCTACTATTCCCAGGCTCCCCTTGACTCTGTGGCTTTCACAGCTGACTTCAGCTCTCAGAAGTGCTGTCTGCCCACAATGCATGGGGAGCTAATGCCAAACAGGTGATGCTGGAGCTGACTGTCACACTTTTCTGTCTGTTGAACCTCTGTCTTTTCCTAATAACAAATTCTAACATTTAAGTTTGTTGCAGTGCTTTTTATCCATATACTTGCTGCCAAGCAGTTTACAGAGGTCAGCAACATTAGCCCCATTTCCCTAGATGATGAAAAAGCACAAGACAGCAGCAAAACCCCAGCCTGATGTGTCCCTTGGACCACCTCATCTGCTTGTCTGGGAAGCTCTCATGAACCAGGGCTCACAGCATGATCCCTCCTGCAGGGAGGCAGAGTTCCCAGGATCCAGGGGAAGGAGCAACACATTGCGGCTACACCTACTCTTGAATTCATCTTCCATCATTTTGATATATTCTTTCATGTTCTGACAGACTAGTAGGAACTTGGAGATTATTGGTCAAGTACAGTACACACACAACTCATACTACAAAATCCTTATAGTTCTGCTATAACTTTAAAAACATGGGAAAAAATGGAAAATGTCATTTAGGTTAAGAGAAACATGCTGAAAAAAAGAAACACAGGCAGCAGAGTCCCATAGCAGGAAAGAAAGCATTCTCTGTGTTTCCTTCCCACAGTCTGACTTCAGGGGTGGAGGCAGGAGAAACCAGTAGAGTTAAGAGTTGTCTACTACTTTACAAAGGTGTTAGGGACTACCTAACAGCAGTTCTGCTGCTTTATATATAATCTCTATGAAATGCCAGTAAACCTAAAGACTAACCATTACACCACACCAAAAGCTCCTGAGATGTGGTTTGCAATCTATTACAATGTAAATTTATGGTTACTGTCTCCTGAGAAGTAAATGGGTAGAAGAGGCTCTCCAAGATCCCTATTTACAGAAGGGCATCTATTCCCAGCAAGGATTATGGGACCTACTTAGCATTCTCAGCAGCCAAGTGGCCACAACACTAAAAGGCCCTTAAATTCGTAGAGAAATGACTAGTCTCTGGAGCCAAGACACACTTTGTAACCTAAAAAGCAACTGTAAAATTACTGTCTCTAACAAGGACTTCATAGCATGGGGCCAGGTTCTGTTGTAAAACACTATTTTTAAGATGAAGTGCAAAGGCTTAGCTTCACAGTTGGCTTAACTCCTCTGTTTGCTCTGCCACAAAAAGGGACTATGCTACCTCTGTCTTTTATCATATTTCTAACTTGTACAAATGCAGATTCCTTTTATATTTATTTTTTTTTTCTTTTTACCAGGCTACTCTTCAGATGTGTTAAGTTCTCTGGTCAGGCTGACACAGCCACGAATGAAGTGTGGGAAAGGAGCAGTGGTCTGACTGTACATTTCATCAGGCGACAACACTTCATGTGTTAAAACCACTTGGTAAACTCATCTTTAAACTTGTAACCAATTCATTTCAAAATAAGGTATTAATTCTCTCTAGCCAATGACAGAATAAATTCTAAACAACACTGCTAGAATATTATTTTCTTCTTTCCTTTATGACTTTCATGCTTTTTGTCACAACAGTATTTCTAAGTCTTGTAAGCAAGCACCTGACCACTGGCTTTACCAGAATAAAGTTCTTTTCAGCTTCAGCAGTCTCAGACAAAGCTGGCAAACAGTAAGCTTCCTAAACTATTTCAGGAAAGCAAGACTAAATATATAGAAACTGTAGATCAACTTATTGGGAACATTCAATTCAAGGCAAAATTGCAATTTCCAGTGTTTCCCACAAAGCAGCTGGAGCCAACAGCTAAGGGTTGATCTTGGCCAAGACCAGATGTTCTCCCTGGCAAGAGCCTCCCCCTGCCATTCTGGCAAGGAGCAGGTAGGAGGGAAGGACAATTTTCAGCAGAGGAACAAATCCCACTCTGTTACCTGTTCCTACCACCAAGCCCACAGTCCATATAGGAGCTTTATCTTCCCTCTTGCCGCATGCCTGCTCCCTGGGCTTTGCCATGCACTATGAATGTTTCCATCCCATCAGCTGTAGGGTCTCCAAATTCCCTCCATCCCTCACTTTTGAAGGAGTCTTCCCCTTCTTGCTACAGCCCAGAGAGGAAGGTGCAGAGGCTACTGCCTCCCCTGGCCCCAGCTGCAGTGTCACTATTAGTCAATGTTATAAAGTACAGGAGCCAAACCGGCAGTTCCTGCTGCTCTGCTGTCTCAGGAGCCCTCTGAGCTGAGTGTGAAAGTGCTACGAACTGACCGAGGGGTTGAAGTGGTTTCTACATCCTGAGCTGCTGATTCACTGTCTCAGAGCTCAAAGGCCAGTTGTAGTTTGAGCTCTGGCTGAGAGATTGCAGATAGTTGATGAAAAGAACAAGCTAATTCTCATTCCTTTGTAAAAATAAGTCCTTTCTCTTTTCCCCAGGACTGACCTGGCATTCACCACCCTAATATGATCAGGGCAAAGATTCTCAGGAGGATCAGAAACAAAGGGGAGAAGACAAACCAAACTAAAAGCCTTTAACTTCTACTTGTGCAAAATAAAAATGCTCACTCAAAGGTTCAATTCCCAGCCTGTAAACCATCCAGCCACGCCGTAAGGGTTACTTTTTGGTCAGAAAGGGTGGGCTGTACAACTGGATGAAGGTCACAAGCGAGCATGGGACAGTGCAGGTCAGACTGATGGACGCGTCTCCTCATACCAGAAGCTTAATCACTGCCTACAAAATATGTTGACATTACAAGGGGAATTTAAAAGGCAGTGAGAAGGCAGATAGTGAAGCAGCTCTTCAGATCCTCATGGAAAGTTCTTTCCAAGCTGGAAGGGCCCGGTAAGATCTCAAAAGGGTTCACACAATAACTATCATAGGCAGAGTTGTAGCATTGCTGGTGGTAGCTGAGCACTTACAGAGTAGTGACAGCAGTGACCACTACACTGCCTGCATTGCCCTTGAACATGAACAGCCAGTGCAGCACAACGGATAGAGGGATGAGGAGCCAAAAGAGCAGGCTGGGAAACTGATCTTTCCAGTCACAGTTAGGGGGAGCGAATGCATGAATGGACACGAGCAGATTAATTAGTTCAGTGTGCACTTAGCTGACTGTTCCCTTCTATCTGGTCTCTCACACTTTTTCCCTTAACTCATTTCTTAATTTGTACTGCTAATGCAGCACTGTTTCAGAGCACAGGGCTGTTATTGTGTGTCTCCTTGTCTTGCAGTGAAGCCCTATCCCACAACTTTGATCTGAATGACTTTTGCCTCCTCCTGTTCTCTCACTTGGGCTGGTGTTGGCTTTCAAGCCAGACAAGCTGAAAGTTATTGCAGAAAAAAAGAACAAGGCTAGGGACACAAGGACAGGCGTCTTTTCTCTTCTCTTCTCTTCTCTTCTAGCAGCACAGATTTATGCCAGATTACACTGGTTGTAGAAGTGCACCCTTCAGCTCTGCTGTTCCCCATGGAAGCACACTGGCAACAGCTCCACAGCTAAGAAACACTGGTGGAAGTGCCTGTGATAAAACTTTAGCTCTGCTCAGGGAAGCAGTTTCCACTGAGCTGAGAGGTAAAGCCAGTTCCCACATCTAGCTGACAAAACCATAAGAAAACACAATTTAAGAAATGGTCCCATCTAACTCACCTTTCAGAAAACCAAGAGGGGTGTTTCTCTTGTGAAGATGATCTGGAATTTTACAATTTAAATTTGATTGGTCTCAATCAATATTAATCCCTTATGGGTTGGCTCCCCAAAATCACCTCTGTATCATTCACTTCACTCCAAAACTCAGCTTAAATGCTTCTGTCCTTAACCACATCCTAGCCACCTTGAACAGGTAATTTCCAAGCTGAGAACCTGGCTCCTACCTCAATATACTTCGAACCAGATCCTGCTCCATGGAACACTTGTCATTAAATATTGGGCTAGTAAAAAGGAACAAAATACCTAGCCAGGGGGTGTTAACCCCAAAGTTGGGTTTGTTAGTTACTCCCAACCCCACAGGTGCTAATGGTACAAAGATGTCTTAGGAAAAGAAGGAATGTGACCGAGCTTGATATTTTTGCACCATACAAAGCCAGTTATACAACTTAGGAAAGGCCAAAAGGATCATCAATTGTTACAGCTTTTGTAACCCTTTCATTTTCAGGTGTCCAGTCTCTTAATTTATTCTTTCTTCTCAGTAAATTCCTGGAGGGTTTTCTACATATTTCTGGTAATTACAAATCAAGAGGCAAACACAGGTTGCAGTGATCACAATAAGGTTGACTAGAGGACAACTTTCTCCCAAACAGTAACAAAAAAATTGCTTTATAAAGCAAATAAACCATGAGTTATGGCTGTCACATACATACACACAAACACCTCTGCATATTTTTTCCGGACAACATTGTCTGGAAACCTTTCTAGTCTATTCAGGATTTGAATGTCCAATTTTCCACCCAAAGTTGCATTAGCTGTGCTTTTACAAGCTTGGCGTGAAGCCTATTATTTGCTCTTTATGTTTCCAACCACTCTTGGCTTCCTTAGACTTTTTCCTCTGACTTAATTGGTATTTGTACTGGTCTTCCTAGCGCTGACAAACTCCATCTGTAAATCAGCAATGATTTTCTACTTTTTAGATCATTATTGAAAATGTCTAATGCCATCAGGCCTCTTGCAGAATACCTCTGAAAACACAGCTGTTTAATGATGATTTCCTTTTATAACTATTTTTGAGGTCTGTTGTTATTTAGGTCTTAATCCATTAGTTCATTCTTTGCTGGAGAGTCATAGGGAGACTTTTGTAACCAGAACAACATCAGAAATGCATCTATTGCTGTGGAGAAGTTTAAACATGGGAGATATTAATATTTACTGTTTTCAACAACATTTGCCATCTCTGAAAAATAAAACAAGTGAAAATAATTAGTTGGAAAACAGATCAGAGAAAGGGCCAGTTACCTTCCCAGTCCTACACTCATAAATACACGCTGTGGCTATCAAATAACAATCAGGGAGATTAGTTCTTCCAGTTTACCTTTTGTGAGATGGTTCCTAACCATCAGGGAAGTCAGGCTTTAGAAGTCCCTTAGTTTATAGCCCAGATTTATTCAATATTCTCTCATTTTTTAAGAGTACTTTTTTTTTTTTCTTAGAACTTCGATAAGCCTACAGCCTCGTTTGAAGAAATAAACCAAGAAGAGGATGTCATCACTATTAGCACGCATAAGACAAAATGCAGCCTGTTTTTTCCAAATGAGAATCATTCCAGACTTGTTTGACATCTATTTTGTAAAGTCAACTGAGTTAGACTGTAAACAGAAAAATCCCTCAAGAAAGCAAGGACAAATGAAAATGTCTATCAGTACTTGAAATACTTTCCTCACCCTCCCTTATAAATGCATTCTTTAGCCAAGTTCCCAAACCAAAAGGAACATATTCCTTGAAATTCTTGCTGCAGAATCTTGCAGGTGGGACTATCTCTATTCTAAGATGCAGATTAATGTGCTCACTTAAGGGGACTATGTGAACTCACAGGCTTGCTTCCATCTGGGATGAGTAATTTCCTTTTCGATGGATTCATTCCTGTTATCCATTTTGACAGTGCTATCTATTTCTACAACAACATCATTCTAAAAGCTACTTTGATAAGTCTTATCCTTTACAAACCAAAAGAATATTATCAAACTGGCTAGTAAAACTTGAATTTTTGGGAAGATCTACCCAGTAATTTAGATAGAACTGATGTCAAACTAAATTGACACTAGTTCTCTAGGCTACTCACCATCACAATACTGGGATATGGGTCAACAAATGTCCTGGGTTGAGTGAGTGGTGGAGTTTTTTGGTGGCAGGGGAGGGGGCTATCAGGGCGGCCCCCTGTGAGAAGCTTCTCAAAGCTCCCCCAGCTCCAAGTCAGCTCCACCTCTGTTTGGGAAATTGAGCCAATCAGCTGCGCCTCTGCGATAACGTATTTAAGAAGGGACGTGGTGACGGGCAGTCAGACTTTTGAGGAGGAGTTGCTGCAGCTGCATGAACACCAAGGTCAGTGGAGGAACGGAGGAAGAAAGGAGGGGGGGAGGTGTGCTGGAGCAGAGACCCCCTGTATCCTGTGGTGAGACAGCAGGGTGGCCCCGCCTGCCACCCATGGAGATCTACGGTGGAGCAGACATTGATTTATGGCCTGTGGCTCCTGCTCGCAAGATCAAGGTTGTGTGCCCGAAGAAGGCCGGGGTCTCATAGGAAAAGGTAGCCCCGCTGCTGTAATTCAGTGCTGGGGGGATTGCAGCATGCGGGGGAGTCCCACGCCAGAGCAGCTCGGGAAGGGCTGCAGCCGTGGGAGGGAATCCAGTCAGAGGAAGTTAGTGACCCATGATGGAGCAGTGTGGGGAACGCTGCGGCCAACGGGAGGAATTCAAGTCAGAGAAAGTTTGTGGAGGACTGTCTCCTGTGAGAGGGGGACCGCGATGGAGCAGGAGGAACAAGTTTCGGACACTCCCCTCACTGAAGATAAAGGAAGTGGCAGCACTGACTGCACCCCCCATTCCCTGCCCCTGCGCCACTGGGGGAGGAGGTAGAGATATCGGGAGCAGAGCTGAGCCCGGGAAGAAGGGAGGGGTGGGGGGAAGGTGTTCTCAAGATGTGGCAATGCTTCTCACTGTCCTACTCTGCTATGTGTTGTTAGTGTCTGTAATAAATGTATGTTCTTTTTTTCTTCCCCTAACGAGTCTGCCTTTTGCTCGTGATCATAAAAGGGGAATTTTCTCCCCATCCCAGTCCTATCTCGGACCCCAAGCCTGGCTCTCTGCCCCTTCTCATTGCCAGAGGGGAAGGGAGAGAGAGCTGCTGCATTGTGGTTGGCTGCCAATCAGGCCTAAACCACAACAACCATAGCAACCTTTCCATTGCCTGGGATATCCCTAATGTTCTACTCTAGTTTGTTGAAAATTAACATGATAGAGCATAGATCTTCTCAGAAAGTATTTGGCACATTTAATTTCAAATTTTTATAAAACTTTATTTCCCCCAAAAATGTTAATTTACAAAACAGGCTACTTAGTTATAATACCTCCATGAAATAGTCCTTCATATCAGAATTTATTTTTTCCCCAAAATTTGGAAAAGGATTTAACCAACACTTCTGTGGGTTTTTTTCTGCATCATCATTAAAATCTTACCCTCTCCACCTCCATAATGATTATGCAATTGCTAGATATACATTATTTTGTTCCTAAGACACACAGAACACCTCTTTTGAATTGTGCTCAGTCATGCTAACTTTCAATTTTCCCCTGACATCTTTACTTTCTCGAAATAATCTTCCACAATTCACAGCCTGTATTTTCTATCAGATGTTCTCCATTTCCTCTTTCTCCACTTCCTTTCCATTTACTTGTGTTAACTTCTATTTGCTGCCTTCACTGCCTGAATGAACTAGCCAGTCATCCTCATTATTGTTTTTAGAATGCTGGTCAGTACGTAGTCTTTAAATTTGCAAACTTCATTCAAATTCCTTTACTTTTTTCCTCATCAGATTTTGCTTTGTTACCATTCCATGCTGGAACAATCGCTGGTCCATAGAGAGTCGTCATTTGACAGCAGTGATTACTTCATCATGTATATAGAGTTCCAAACTAGAGTTACTACCTCTTGTTCAGTTCAGTATGTTTTATGTTAAAATCAATATATTTTAGAAGGTTTGGTGCTTTTTACTCCTGTCTGCATGAGATTAGTATCATGTTTTCCCCAGACTGAAGCGTGTCGTGTCTTCCCTCCCCCCCATATATTTTTCAGACTATCACACTTTCTGCCCACTAAGGTATTCATACAGATCACTGATATAATTTGTTGCTCTGTAGCACCCCAAACAGAATTTCTTCGTTGGCCATGTTAGCACATTGATACAAATTTCAAGGCAGAGCTGGCAGTATCAGTATTTAAAATACAGGCTTCCTAAAAGTGAAGCGTAGCATTTCAAACCTGTTTGTTACAGTCCCTGCGGAAAAGACTCCCAGGAAACAGGTCTCTCACTGAAACACTCCCTAGTAATTCCTTTCTGATAAAAGGACATGTCCTCAGTGTGCATTCGTGCCTCATTTCAAGGTGGAAACTTTCCTACTAGCTGAAAGATAGAGCCTGTCCTGGGCTCCTGCACATTGAACCTATTGACTGCTGCCTCCGGAAGACATAATGCAAGAGGTGTTTTCAAAAGCACTGACTCGTGTTTTCTTCTCCCCGACACATGAAGTGCTGTTCTTGCTATTTATTGCACTAATTTTCATTAGGCTCTTGCAAGATGACTTGCGTGTTCTGCAGGTTGGCCCATTTTGACACCATCACCGCCTCTTCTGCAATTATCTCGAGCACTAACTGTCAGTTTTCTTCAGTTTCCTTCTGTCTCTTTAAAATTCCACTTTCTAAAAGAAGGCTCATTTGGTCCTCTGCTAAATCAGTTCTCATCATCTAAGTTTCTTCCCTGTGATTCCTCACCTCACTAGAAAAAGCATCTCCGTTCATGCATTACATTTCATTTTTGGAATGAAACTTTTAAAAGACTGATTGCAAAGCTATTCTTATCTCCCTCCTCAGCAGAGGCAAATTATTCCTAAATATTTCCAGCTTCACTCATGACTATATAAACTAATGAGGTAACCTTCTCATTCTGCCAGTCTTTGCTTTAAAAGTGCTTTTCCCCTGCAAACACCATTCATTACATTCTATGAAGTTAAAAACTTAAGAGAACTCCAGTTTATCATCTTATTTATTCTAAGAAAACAAACAGAAAAAAATAAAATCACATTTTGATTCCTTGTTGTCATAACAATGACAAATGAGAGACTTCCACCTAGTACTGAACAAGAAACTAACAAAATAGTGGAAGCTGTTATCCTTAAGCTTTTCACTCAATTTAAATGCAAAGTTTCTGCCCAGATCTTGTTCCAGTTTACTGCCTCTTGCCCATTTTTCCGAGTTCCTGCTTTGTGTTTAAAAGCCCCACGCAGAGCTCAGTACTGTCAGCAGTGTAGAAAGAGGGACCGTATTGCAGAAGTTGCTGTAAACAGAGGGTAGGACACCCAGATCGACAAAAACTGATGCTAAACTAGGAAGTGTTTCTGCCAAACGTTGAGTGCAACTAGTGCTGCTACGTGCACCACGCCAGCTGATTATAAAAGGCAAACCCTGCTACAAGACATGCATCTCGGAGAAAAATAACTGTGCAATGAGCACCTCCAGCTACCACCGAGTCCCTCCCCCCGATCCCCGGAGAGGGAGAGTGCTTGCCGGGGAATCCCC
This sequence comes from Tyto alba, assembly GCF_018691265.1. Classification (NCBI taxonomy): domain Eukaryota; kingdom Metazoa; phylum Chordata; class Aves; order Strigiformes; family Tytonidae; genus Tyto; species Tyto alba. Next base: position 16,880,074 of record NW_024881261.1, read on the forward strand.
CTCGCCCCTGCGCTCTCCCGAGCCGGTTCTGGCCCCGAGCCCACGCACCGAGAGTCCCTCGTACTCAGCACAGCAATTCTTCCAACCTCAGAGCTATCGCTTTCCACCGACGTTTCTTATCAGCCAATACTGCCCTTGAGTTTCTGCTCCCCCTCCCCGTCTCCCCCATTTTTTTTTTTTTCCCTCTCCGTGCTTTGAGTGCGGTTCCCGGCGCCGCGGGAGCTCGGCACCGGCCCCGCGGGCAGTGGCAGCCGGGGAGCCACGGCCGGCTCTTGCCCTGCGCGGCGAGGGAGGGAAATCCCTCGCACTGACGCGGCCAAACTTCTGCCAGACGCCGGCGCGGAGCCTCCGCTCCCGCCCGCGCCGCCGCACCGCCCGGGGACACGGCAGCCCGCGGCCATCGCCAGCTTCCCCCGGGCAGCCGCGGCCCCCCCTCTCCCGGGCACCCCGGGTCACAAGTTGACATTGTCCCTTGAGAAACGGCCAGGAGCCCAAAAGGCTTGCAGATGATGTCGGCCGGGGGAGGACTGCGGCAAGGCTGCACCCACCCAGACGAGCCCCCCGCCGCGGAGCCTTCGCCCACCGCCGGCAGCGCTCCGCGGGCGCGGAGGGAGGGACGCGCCACACGGGGATGCCGCAGCCGCAGCTCCCTCCTGACTGGCAAATCTGAAGGAGCTCCTCCTGGATGTGCACAGCCTCCCCCCGAGCGCCTGCCGCGGGATGCCGCCAGCCCGGGGGCACCCCGCCGAGCCCTGCCTCCCCCCCGCGCCCCCTCGCCGGCTCTCAGGGCTGCTTTTGGAGATCAGGGGTTCGCTTCCGTCCTTACCCTTTGGCTCGTCCATCAGTGCCGGTGCTCGCTCCCGCCTCTCTCTTCCTCTCAGCCTCTGCCGGCTCTGAGCTGCCTTAGTGAGAGGTGCTCATGAAAATGGGCGCTTCAGTGGTCCATGGCTGTGGGAGGGGTTAGTTTAACTCTACATGACTCAATCCATCTAACTTGCAGGCTGACCTCCTGCCTTCCTTAAAGTACACATCACTTCAGATTTGCCCCGTTACCAGCGCCTTGGGGCTCCTTCGCCGGGTCGGAGGGTCCCGCACGGCCGGGGGGGTGGGGTGCACCCGGGGGACTACCCGTGGGAATGGCTGCTGCTGGCTCCACTGGGGCCGTGCTCTGATGCAGAATTGCATCGCTGGGTCCGGGGGGGAGATGTCATTTTGGCTGCAGAGAGAAAGTATTTTGTTAGCTTTTTTAATTTTTTTTTTTTTTTTTTTTTTTTTAAAGTTGCATAAGGCTGAGCAGATATCCTCTGCACTGGTGAGGTACACAATGAGAACTGTCCTGAGAAGAGATGACCTTCTTTGTTTCCAGACTTGAGGTCCAGCTCACAGGGAAGAAAGAAAAAAAAAAAAAAAGAACAAATCCAAACAAGCCATGAAAGGAGCTAAATTTGCAATAACCCCTGACAAGTCACCTCCAGCACCTACCTGTCCCTAGAATGAACTTGCACCTTTGGCTGCACCTCCTGCAGGACTTCAGGAAAGAGCCAGTTTTTGGCTACTGGCCAGGAAGGCCTGAAGGGACCCCCCTGCCTTTTATCCCTGCTGAGCCCCTGCACACCTCCCAGGTTGATTCCATACAAGTAAGAAATATAGGACAGTGCTGGAGGAGTCTCAGCAATTTTTCTCCATAGCCTCTGACATTCAGACCCTTTCCAGGCAACACTTGTGCCCTTCGACTCCTGCCTGCAGATCTGTCAGCCTCCCACTCCAAAGGAAGTTACCAACCACCCTGGCTCTTTCACTTCCTTCTCAGAGCAGTGGCCACCAGCTTCCCAACCCCTGGGGCTCTTCCCCCTCCCCATATGCGCCTTCCCTGCTGGTCACCCAGAGGGTGAAGTCACTGGAGCACACACCACATTCACCTGCACCCAGCTGCTACGTCCTGCCTGTACCAGAGCCTGCTCCCCCTCTCAGAGGTGTCACTGTTACCAACTCACCCTCCTGCTCCCAGGGCTTCTCTCTGGAGCTGGACAAGTGGATACGCTGCCCTGCACCTGGACACCATCCAGCTCTGTGCCCACCACCAGCTTCCAGAGATCTTACCCTGAGGAGAGGCAGGAAGAGCAGAGTCCTAATGCTGGGACCTGAAGAACACAACTGGACATGGGGTTTCAAATCCCTTCCATTATTGCAGCCCTATCAAAAACAAAGACCAGTTCTTTCTCCTTTATAAACAAATATTGATCTATCCTGTATTACTGCACTGTGGTAAGACAACACTCCTGTTCATAATCTTTCTGGAAGCAGGAAAATGGGGATCTACAAAATAAAAAAAGCTACAATAATAAGGCTCTAGTAAGTTAAATTCTTTCTGAATTGTTGCCAGTTTTGGTTAAAAAGCTCAAGGAGTAATGTTTCAGCAGACAAAGCTGCAAGTAGACTGTAAGTGTTTGTCATTTTAGTCAGAAAAATTGGCCTGGGCAGTGCAAGTAAGGGAGAACTGACCTTACCTCCAGTGACAATGAGGCAACATTTTTAAAGGGTTTAGCATGCCAGAAGTAATTTTGTCAGTCACCTTGAACACCAAATATTTTTAAAATAAGAGTGTAGTTGACACAATGCTCAGTTAATAAATGCAACTTGAAGTCTTCAATATAGTAAATATCAACTGCACAGATTTATCAGTAAGAAATACTATTGACTTTTTTTTTTAAACAAGACTGATAAAAGTATGAGTGCTTAGATACTGGTCACACACTGACTTCTGCAAAGAATACTTGTTAGTAGAGTGCCATCACAGGAAATAAAACAGATATATAAAAAAATGTGACACTAAATTAATTAAACCTCACTGAATGGTAGTTTTTAAAAATACGATTGGAATTCGGGGCTGATTTTCAAATGGTGTGCTTAGCCTCACTGTCTCTACAGCTAGATACGCCACAAGCTGTCAGCTGGTTTTATTGAAGAACTCACCTAAGGGCTGAGGAGTCCAACTTTAAGAAGTGGAGGATATCTACGGGTACCTCCTCAGAGAAAGATGAACACAACTCCACACCACGTCTAACATCTCTTATGAATGCTCAAACTGATGTGTTTCAATTCCTTTAAAATTGCATATGTACCTAACAAGCTACAAGAAGCTTTTATAGAAGTCTGTGAGTAGCAGGTGGGTTTTTTTGTTTTTTTTTTTTTTTTTGTCTAAGGAAGTTCAGCTTCAAACTGAGACAGATGAAAAATTTATGGGGAAGGATGGGGCACCATTAGTCAGTGACCATGAAATACGTAGTAGCATTTTCACACCAGAGGAAGTTGTCACCTGGAATGTAAGGGCCCCATGGGGAAGGGTTGCTACGAACTGTGACAGTTATGGTCATTATGGTCTACTACACCTAAAAATATCCAGGTCCTTCACAGAGCTGCAGGGAACAGATTTTCGAGTTGAAGGTGGCCTGCTTTAAGTGATGGAATAATAAGCACATGAATAGTATTTCTGCAGCTACAGGAGCAGAGAACGATGTTGCATGCCATTTTGCAGCCATTCAGTTTAGGTGCAAGAGACAGTGACGAAACAAACTTTCCCCCTTTGGCTGTGACAGAAGAGGGGAAGGGTGGGCTTTGTAGCCTCATATGACATGAGATGCAGACTTCCTCTTCCGCAGAGGGTCAGATCCAGATTTGCCAGAGCAGTTTGGTTCTGACAGTGGATCCTCCTGCCTTTGGGCAAATGTCTGTCTGACTGCCTTTTTCTTGTTTGTGGATTGCAACAGTAGATTTTGTGTCCCAGTCATTTCCATAAGAAAACAAAACAGAGGAAAAAAAAAGCAGCCCCGGAGGCAGGCATTTGTACTCAGATAAGGTTCCAGACAGTGTGAGGAGGAAGCTTGAAAACACAGAAATGAAAAAAGGGGAAACCAGAGAGCTCAGGATGTAGTTTCCATGCATCTGGAGCAAGGGGTAAGAATAGCAAAACAAGAGTACCACACTCTTCTACTCCTAGGACAAAACCAAGCATCCTGTGTAACTTTGGAGGAACAAAATATGTCTTAAATATCCATCTCCTTCCTAACCATAGTAAGAGCTTAGTCTCAATCATTTTGCTCCTCTAAGTTTACACAAGTTGTGTGTGTATTTGAATGTGTCTAAAGAAATGAAACTTTACACATGTCTAGAATTTGCTGTTTTGCAGATGAGGTATGCTGCCTTTGGGACTCAGAAAAGGAGCAAGAGTGAGCGAGCACAGGGACACATCAGCTCCATTTCCAGAAAACAGGAGGCAGAAGGAACCAAGGCGATAACACTGGAATCCAGGCCCAGAACCTCTAGGCTTTGAGATGGGGGAAGGAAACAGTCATAGGATGGGAGTCAGTGAGCCTGGAAACAAACCTACAGGCATTAGAAGCATAAGTATCTTGTTTCTAGAGAAAGAATTGGTGTGAAAACATCTGAAATATTTTAAACAGAAACAGGCCATCCCATTATGAACCTCAAGAACAGCATTGAAGTCATCCGCATCTGTGTTTGCTTAGGGGCACAGCCTGAGGGTGTGTATTTAGATGATGGTGTATCACACTCTGTACCTTTAAGCAAGAGTGGAGTGGCAGCTTCAGGAAACTGTGTAAACATTGGCCTTAGCAGAGGTAGGCTGAATATTCCTCAGGCTTTCCTAGCCATTTAGTCCCAGTGTGCTGGTTGTTGTCACCACCTACCAGCCGATAGCCCTGGAAAGGCAGTGGGCAGCAGGTACCCAGTGCTCCATCCCCATCATCTCTGCAACAGATGATAAACAGTGAAGGTCTCTAGAAAGACAGTGAACATGTGCTGGAACAGGAGGGAGCGGAATTCTCTACAAAGGAAGGTTGGTCCAAGTGATTAGGACAGTTTCCTTCTGGAAAGGAAGGCAGAGAATAGGCCTCAAGCATTAGAAAAAGACAAAAAAACAAAAGCACCAATGACTTAACAGTTTTCACAACACAGTAGGCCACGTTGTCCCCATATCTCTAGGTTCCTCTGCAATAGCTGAAGTTCAGGTTTTTAATTCAGATACTCAAAACACTTCCTTTGTGAAAAGCAAACCTCTTGGATGACTCATGAAGAAACAGACAAACAAGCAACAAGGTATACAATACTTGTCTGTGCGCACTGAGCATTATTTTTAAAGAATGTAATTTTCTGAAAAAAGAAAAATTGCTTTTGATATTTAGGTAAAAAGATGAGATGATCTTCAGTGTCATCTTACCAGAAACAAGTATTATGCCTTGGCCTTAAACTTATGAAATGCATTATCTATAGAAATTACTTATGTTGATGTCCTTTGTCTTACTTCCTTCTCTTCGTTAAAATATTTGTAACCCTCTTCTCAGAGGATGCCAGCTATGCTGACTCTATACTAATATTCACAGATCTCACCACCCAAAATCATGTATCATTTCTGAGATAACACCTTTTTTACCTCATTTCTTCTCTACCTTTTTTTAGTCATCAGTAAACATTACTATCTCCTCTATTGTTCAGCTCCAATACAAGTCTCTTTCATTTCTTTGCTGCTTCTTGCATCAGACCGTATCTATTGCTGGTTCCTCTTCCACTTTAATGTAATTTCCTCAGAGATTCTGATGCTATTTTGTTTTAAAGAGCAAGGGATAAAACCATCTAGCTTGTCTATTACTCAACCACTATGCTGTCATCATCTCTGCTGGCTATTTTCTTCTCCATTCACGTTAAAGTTTCATAGACTTTGCACATCTCTCTTATTTTTGTGACATAAGGATTGTAGTACTCAAATGACACATCTGCAGAGAAACCTGTCAGTTACTTATTGGTTTTGTATGATCACTACAAAACTGATAACACAGAAGTAATGATGGTCACTGAAACTGGTTTGTAGAGGTGATCACTTCTCTAGTTTATGTATTAGGTTAGTTCTGCTAAACAGTCACCGCTCTTGAGGACAAATTTTATTTTTACAAAACAAATGAAACAGGTTAACACCCTTATTGTTAAAAATCCACAAAACTTCAGCAAAGCATGCAAACAAGTTCCCACACTCAGCCTCAGAATAACAGAAACAATATGAAAAATAGACACTGAAATGTCATTTGAAAGAAGCTGTACCAAAGGCTCATTCTTTAACAGTTTAAAATGCCAATTAGTTTACATATTCATTAGAAAATTATCTATTAGGTGCAACTCTGTAACAGGCTCACAATACCATATTCTATAGCTTCAACATATTTTCAATGTTATTATCTCATAATATCATTAAAGATTTTATTACTACCTATATTTAACTTTATAGAGATACATTAACATACCAAAAGCAAAACCAATTAGTCTTCATAAGCATTACAACTCAGTGTAAAAACAAAAAACCCTATATCCTAAAAAGTTAACATGTCTCATTGTTCAGTGTCCAAGCACCTAGTTAAGAAAACACTGGTTGCTCTTTCTGCTCAGGTTATTTCATGCACCTGATATCTTACCCACGTCAGCTGTAAATATTCTAAAGCAAATTCTGGAGGCTCTTCAATCTGCTTGGTAATTTTAATAAAACCATCACGGTCCCAAACATAGGCAACATCTTGACTTATAAATCTGCTTCTCAGATAATTTTTATACATCATATTTATACAATACTACCCTGCTGGCAAGAGCTCTTGTTTTCCCTCCCAAGCAACTGGGAATAGAGATAGGCAAAACTATTACTATTGTTTTTTAGCAAGTACACTAGTGTTGGCAGTACTTCTGATTCCTTACATCTTTATGATTATGGTTTGAATCTTTTAATATCTTCCTATTTTTTTCTCTGACAGGAGTGGGAGACAATACCAAATAATAGCTTACCAAAGCAAAAATTCCCAACTTCCTGATGCTCCCACAGAGCAGGGACCCCTCCCTGGCTATACAGGACAGAGCTCTCAGCAGCAGCTAACAGCCACCTTTATCTCTTAATTCTCAGTTTTCATATTATGGGGCCACCAATACCAAGAAAAGAAAGGAGCACTGTAAAGTGAAATGGGTGAGGCTTAGGAAAAGGGATTCCATGAAAAGAAAGAAAAAAATTGAAGAAAACCATAAAAAAAAAATCCTCAAAGCTCTAAGGATATAACAAGAAAAAAAAAATGAGAAAAATCAGTAGTAAATATACCATGAATTGATAAGGGAATATAGTGAGTACCAGTTGCCCTGTCTAACAATCAGAGCTTCAAAATACCTCCCAAACTTATTAAATTATAGAAAGCAAATAAGAAAAGTAAATTACCAACTTGCATATAGGCCTTAAATAATTGTTATTTTAAGATTGAAGAAAGGAGAAAGTTTTATTATTAGCTCTTCTGTATGGTTTTATGACCAAAATTATTTTTTGTCCTGTTAAATCTTAATTTATCATGCAACACATTGGTGGCTAAGACAAAAATAAATATACAAATCACCCAAAAGCAGCTACTTTCAAAAAAGAACTGTACGTATTTAGATCAGATTAAGTCACTCAATTTTAATAGTTCTTCAAAAGGATAAAAGTAGACAGAATGTGGAAAATATGGATAAAATGAAAAAGAATAACTTTAAAATAAATACTTTTTTCCACGTCTGACTACCTACTACCCACTCACCCTCTGTTAAGATATTTGTTCTTTAATAAGTGAGCATCCGCAGAGGAAAACCAGTGGCAGCACATAGACACATTGTCCATCAGATGTCACTCAGTCAATATCAGAAGAGAAGTTGACTGCAATCATCCAAAAGGACTATCTGAAGACAGTGGCAAAAAAGGAGATATCCTAAAAATTCCAAGCATCTCTAATTTGCATATGTTTGTTAACCATAGCCATAAATACAGCCATGATAATTCAGCCCACCTGCTTTGCTATGTTCTAGAAGCATAACATGTTCTCCCTTCCAGTGGAGCTCTGGAAAGTATGCTTTGCTTTGCAAAATAATTAAGCACCACTTTGTGTTGTATTATTTACTATCTTTACCAAAAGGGAAACCACTAAATCTTTCCAACTGTAAAAATCTGCTGCTCTCTTTACACCACACGTCTCTTCAGTACATGCCTGCACTGCGTTCATGCATGTCCACGAGCACCACAGAGAACTACAGAGATGTGAGTTCTCAGATATTTTCAGATTTGCTTTCAGATTCTTGCTATGAAATTTTTCTCCATCTGAATTTATGTATGCCTTACATGACTTTGGATATGAGCATTTCAGTGTGGTCATCTTTGTTTAGTCTCTGGGAGGTTTCATGTTCTCTTTTTTAGTTTTGTAGTTAAATAGACTGACAGAAGTGAGTCAAAAATGACAGATATTTCAAAGCCACCTTGAATTTTAGAAAATGGTATATCTTAGTTTACTGGTCATTGACATTAATTACTTCCACAGGTTCTAGTATTTTTGTTTTATACAAAGTCTTATTCACCCCATTTCAATTCTCTTTGAAACAGCAGAAAGAATTAAATAAATATTTATGTTTAAAGCAGAACAATTTTTGTTTTTCTTGGACTTGCATTGATTTATAAATTTGCGAAAAAGGTTAAGTCTAATTATTTCCAGCTGCATCGAGATTCACACTCAATCCTAAATTGGGAAACTAACTTCTAATTTTTTGAAATACAGATTTTGTACATGTAATAAAGAAAGACAATCAGTTTGGAGTCCATAGGTTCATGTGTATCAGCTGCACCATAGAAATGACTTTCCAATCCTTCTATTTCTCTCAGTGGACTTTCCTTTTCTACCACTAACTGCAAGCAATTAACTTCAACACTGAGTTCCTTATCCGGTCTATATCTGTAATGAAGGTAACAGATCTGCCCCCTTACTAAATACGCCTCTAATTTCAAATCACATCAACTTTTTTCTCCTTGAGTGGTTCTATATACCAAAATGCATGCTTTAATCATTCAGCATGCAGGAAGCATCCTTCATCCACTTTTTCTGTGAACACATCTCCAACTTGGCATTCGGTTTAAACTGTCATTTGTATTGTCGGTGTTTTCCCATATAATCTCAACAGTGTCTTCACCTACTTAAATGTGTAAGTATATTCTTATCCAACAGTCTTGGTTCTAGAAATAGCCTTTCTACATCTCAGTGTCATCAGATAGCTGAGTCTTTTCAAATTGAAAGTATGTTTTTCTGAAGTTAAATATCTCAGTATCTCTCATTCTGTCATTAAATCATTAGCTCTTCAAACCTTCAATTTGAAAGAACCAATAGATAACTGATTTAATATAATTTATTTTATTTAAAAAGCTATTTTCTACAATAGTTATTTCAGTTTTTCATTTATTTCCGTATATTTCAGTATTAATTCAGTATATATGAAATAATTATTTCAGTATTTCCCTAAAGCATCCTTTGGAAAAAGGAAATTACAAGGGTGGATGAAAATCTGTGAGTGGGTATGCAGAAGGAAATATTTAGGTCTGAAAAAATATTCCCAACTGAAAAGATTCATGGACTAGACAAATATGCTTGACTGTCTTTTTAAGGAATTCCTGCACGAGAGGTGCTTTGCCAATGAAATTATCACATTTCAAAAGCTCTTACGCAACCCACTTTCCAGCTCAGGGCTTTTTTTGCCTCACAAATTAAATACCTTAACTAGCTCAGTTACAAACTAGCTGGGTCTGAAATCAGTTCTCATTTGCAGACAAGCCCCTATTATTTGCGTGGTGCTACCCTTTCCCCAGAGTGCTTGCCACATTTGGAATAAGGAATTAACCACCCATTCAGATCCTGCTGGTGAGATTTCCAGCAGATATTTTATTCTACAGCAGCAGTTGCATTCACAAAGCAAAAAGCTTATACTGTCACTGGCAGCCCTGGGTGACACTCGGGTAAGGAGGGTGGCACGGCTGGAGCAGGACCAGCCCCACTCAGGAAGGGATGCTCATCGAGAGGCAGGACATTCATTAGCTGCTGCCTCGCAGCTCAGCCCTCCTGGGCAGCGCGAGCCCTGCTGCGCCCAGCAAGGCCCTGTGAGGGATGGATAACTGCTGACAAAGTCAGTCATTTGCAAACAATTATTAATTTAAAAACTCTGCAGGACAAATATCTGATGCCTGTGGCAGTCTGGCTGTGATACTTTCAGGATAGCAGTTCTGTTATCTGAATCACAGGCTTTCAGCAGGCCTTCATGTTACCTAGCCCTTATGGAATTAAACAAACATTAAAGTACAATATGCAAAAAAAAAATGGTTTTAGCCTTCTGAAATTATCTGAAGCGAGAGGCAAGTTCGATTCATTTTATGGTTTTCAGTCTACTTAACAGACTTTGGAGCAAGAAAATAGTATAAAAAGTCAATTCATTGAATAATTCCAGTTTCAAAGCCATTACAAAATGTCAAATTACAAACTTCTTAACTCTGACCTAAAATTTCTTAAAGGTTTACTGGAGCTTCTTTCTCTAAATTGATAGCTGGTCTTTAAAGACCTGTGAGTCATTAAGCAAAACTTTTGGAACAACGTTAAAAGCTGTGAAGAACATCTGCCTATAGAAGTTACCGATTTCACTTCTACTGTTCACTTCCACATGGAACAGACTTCCTCTGAACTCAGCTGTGTCTACTAGAACAACATTACATCACAAATTCTAACATGCTAAAAATATATCCTGTAGGTATAATCTTAATTATGCTTAGGTTAAAAAGATTTTGTAACCTTGGAGATAGAAAACAGTGTAGAAATGATTATTTTTAGCATCAAGGAACTTCTCCAAGCAACAATACCACACAGTGTAAAAATATACCAGGTCAGTACACTTTGGAGATTTAAGATGTTTCATCCTCTTATGGGCTGAACTACAGTATTATTAAATTAAACTATATTAGTCTGGAACATTTCCCTCCCTCCTTCCCCCCCTCCCCTGCCCCCCAGATTTATACTCCATATGAACAAAGAAATGCCATGGACATGCAAAGATGTACAGGAACTTTAAGCATACCATCTTCACAAACTGAGCTTAATTCAACAAAAATGGAGTTTTCTACTTGCTTTCAAGACAACCATCCACTGCTCTAAATTCAGTTTGCAGTATTGAGAGCAGAAGTTCCAAGTGACAGCCTGAACTTGAAATGAAACAGACAGTAATTTCTCCGGGATCCCATGTTTGTTGGTACACTCCTCATAACTTAAAGTCCTCAGACCATAGTCACAAGCAGAAGTAGTCTCAGCAAGAGTGCTATGGCATAAAAAAATCCACATTATTTGGTCCTGTTAAATCACATTTGTGTACTGACAATCCCTCCATGTTCCTCTCGGTTTCTTCTCTGATGAATATGCCAAACTGTTCTGCTGGAGCAAATCATCACGCCAGGCCTCTCCATCTCCTCACTGGGTAAAGAGTGCAAGTATGTGTGTGTGTGTGACTGTAGGAGGAAATAATTGAAAGTACTGTGTGAGTAGTTATCTGTTAATAAAAGCTTGCTTATATTAATAGCAGCTTCATTTCTGCTAAATAAAGGAGAAATTCTTCTAATATTGGTAGAGAGAATCTCCCTGACTTGATGCCCTACCAGGGAAATGCATCACAGAGTGATACTTGGCTAACTTATGTTAGCTATGAAAAAACACCCCCCACACATGAAAGTTTCCTAGCTCAGAGCAAATGAAATTGAGTTTCAACACTTAACGACAAAGCCTATATTAAAGTGTATACACTGAAGATTCATTAATAAGGGTTACCAGAGGGGCATATGTGGATATCAGTCATTAATACCAAACATTCCCCAAAACGCTCAGGTTTCTCATGGGCTTGTTTCCCTTGTGGAACACCAACTTTTATGTTCTGAACAGATGGTGGAATTTCCCAACCAGAAAGGGCAGGTCACACAAAAAAAAAAAAAAAAAAATCAAACTAAGCAGGCTGAGGGAAACTGAATAGCTCTGGAAATGGCAGAGGTGGGCTCCTCCCTGGCCCTGTGCCACTGTACACTGCCACAGTAACTGGCACATGCTTCAACATCATAAGAAAACAGACTAAGACAGCTTGGTTTAAATATAGACAAAATTAATTACTTAGCATAGGAACAATAGGGTTCTTTGTGGTGGGGAAAATGTTTTTTCCTCTGAGTGCTGGCAGATTAGCCTGTCTATTCTGCCTCTCGTTTTCTCTGAGTGCTTTTCTTTATTATTATTTTTTATACTGTTTCAAAGAACAGTCTGAAATTCAGGGAAAAGCATTACCTACCACTGAGGCACAGGCCTGCCTAGCAGTATGAAATAGGAAAGCGCATTTTCCCAAAGCAACCTCTCACTTAAATTTATCAAGCTCCTGGAATAACTGTTGGGGGGGCTACATTAGCATGTACAAACATAAACACTGCCAACCCCAAGCTGTTAGTCTTTTCTTACATAGTTCTCATTGCCATTCTTCAGCTCCTGCCCCTGTATTATTTTTTCTTTCATTTTTTAATGTTTCACTTTCCTTTGGTCCCTTCCCCCATATATTGGTTACTCTTTCCTTTTTAACTATGCCCTTCTCTCACCTCCTGGTAGTCCTTTCCTCTTAAAATGTATTTTCTCTTTTCATATTTTCACATCAGGGTTTTTCATCTGAGTTTTTAATCAGTTTCTTTTGTCTGGTGAGTTTTTAAGGCATCTTCCATTTGTTACAATTAGTGTGCTTTTATGTCTAAGAAATTCCGAATGAAATGCTGCTAAACTAAGTTTAAAGGATGAAGACTTGTTTTACTTTAGAAAAACCAGTATATAACACTGCTTTAAATTGTTTCCAGATGTAGACTATAAGACTAAGTCAAATATTACAGCATTTACAGTATACCAGGTTATTACATAATTTATGTACTAGTCTATCATCACTGCTCAAGATGACTGCCAATAACTGAGACCTGGCAATCATTTTGCACATATTTAATGCACTTACCTTTTGAAACATAATGGCACCAATGGGCAGCTATGACAAGCTGAAGATCTACTGCATAATGCACTCATTTATGAGAAGTGTTTGCCTGCATTTCTTGTATAACAAGACTCATGATAAAAAAATTAATTTAAAAAACTACTTTGATAAAATTATTTTTTTGGTCACCTGCAGAAAGTTAGCATTTATTGTCTTTAGTTTTTTAGATTATTTACTAGTGTTCTAATAATGGCACTTGTTTAAACTACAGAATATCACTCATATCCACATTAGTAATTAATTCTTTATTTGAAGGACATAAATGCAACTGTTGATTTTTCCACCGCCTCCCATTTTTTTTCTTCATCCCTTTTTCACCCCAAGATGTGAATCTAAAAATTCTGCAGATTGACCCTATTTCCAGCAAAGTGCAGGAATACAGTACTTACATTAAAATTATTTAATTAAACCTGTACAAGTCACTGAGTAAAAGAGAATTCTAGTGGAATTCTTTCAGGTAATTTTCATCACCTCTTTCTGGTGGAAGTTGGATATTTATGATCCATCCCTTAAGTCTGATTTAATAAAGACAGCTTGACTCTACTGTTAACTTATAGATAGGAAGGACAGGCCCCCTCTCTAGCAATGAGTATGACCTCTCCCGGCTCACCCAGTTCTGCTCAATAGCCCTTTTTTACCTTCTTGCTCTCATTTCAGTATTTCTTTCCAGGTAGTTTTCTGTACCTTTAGCATCCTCATGAATCCATCAGCCAATCAACTCTAGAATAAACCATCTTCCTTGAGTATTTCCCTCTGTGACCCTTTTAATAATGAAATCTATAAACCTACCTTACCCTCCAAGGAACTGTTAACATGACTAGAAAAAGAAAACACAAGAATAAGAGAAGACACAAAAGAAAAACCTGCAACACAAACTCCTAATGCTGACCACTCAAACACCATCCTTCCTGCACTTCCCACGGAGTCTTGATCTTACTCCCTCAACTGCAGTTCAAAAAAAAAAAAAAAAAAATCTGAGTTCAAGAGCAATTCACAGCTTTGGCCAAGATCCAGCATAAGAGTAAAATAATACTGGTCCTTCAGGCTGGAATTGGAAACTTGAAACAAATGGCAGTCATCTCCTTGAGTGCCACTGCATAGGACACTGACTGCATTAACTTTGCTGCCACATGGCCACTGTGGACTAAGTGGCTGAACCGAGATTACTCTTGAAACAAACATTTAAAAGCTGTGAGATTTGTTAAGAGATAGTTTATGTAAAAAAAAAAAATTCCAGCTGTAATGTTCAAGATTCTTAACAAAAGCATAAAATCCTCTAACGGGTATTAAGCTGTTCTTTGATTGCCTGTTTCGTTAATCTCCTAATTCAGGATGTCTATAGGCCTTCCTTACCTCCTCTACAGAAAAGATAAATACAACAAAAAGCATTGCCCTGACAGCGCAGTTGAATATTGTAACCTTTTGCAATAGGACCGTGTGCCTTTATCAGGCCTATGGTCTTTTACAGGCTGAGGAGGTGAAATGGTATTTGAGAAGCATCTCCAAAGCACAGTGCTTTCCGGGATTGCCCATACCTCCCTCAGTTGCTCACAGATGTTTAAAGACTCACCATCACTAAAATATTCTTTGTTTTTATCAGAGTAGCATTTTTGCTATTTCTTGGAAAGAAACAAGTGTCCCTTCAGAATTTAAACCACTTCTCAGGGAAGCTCAGATAGGGGCTTATCTAAGAGTGCGCAAGTATCTTCACTAAAGAGCTGCAAGTGCAACTATGTGATATAACCCCTGCGGGCTGTATGGATGAGGTCATGCAAGTGCTGCACAGCTCATCCACTGCAAGCATGTTATCCCTCACGAACAGATGACTCTGGCCAAACCTCATCTTTGGTCAGTGGGTTAACAGGCAGTTGCAGTTCACTGTTTTTCACCAGTGCGGGTATAGTCCCAGACTTGGCATAGCAAAGTATACCAGGAGTGGTTTGATCAGTGTCCTGGGGCAGCTCCATGTTGCAAAACCCTCCTGGGCTGAGGGCTGCCCTGCAGGCTGGTCAACAGAACAGTACAAATAGTCAGAAATGCACGGGAGAGCTTTACCCAGACATTTTGACTCTTAGTTTGTGCTGTTGCCTGCTTCCAAAGGAACTGCCCCATATAAATATTCTCTACATGTTTTGATGTGTGAACACTACCTGATGAGCTCTTGCTGGAAGTCCCATGGCAAAGCAGCAAGAGTTTCGGCTGTGCTGGTCACCACAGTCAGCACCAGCATATCAGCATCAGGGATGACATGACACTCTTGCCCCTTAACATGCATTTTCTGAGTTAAATTTGGCCCTGTGGGAGCTTTGGAAACACTCTGGGTCTGCTGCAGCTTCAGTCTAGTTCACTCTAATAACCTGCACTTAAGTTAATTTCTTAAAGTTGAGAAAGATTAAAACTGGCCAACTGGAGGGGTGATATTGGGCTTGGTGTTTTCTGAATGTGGAAATGAAGAGGTCTAATAAAAGGGAACCAAAACACAAACTTGCTTGAGCTTCTCTGGTTTACTTGTAGAAAGCAACTTGCATGGGTTATATGAAATTTACTTTACCCTGTAAAATCTTTTTATTTGCAATAGAATTTCCCACTATTATCATCACATTTCAGAGCTGCATTTGATAGTTCCTAAAAGGCTTATTGCTTTTATGTCACAGACTGGGAATTACTTATTTACTCTATTATCCTCAATACCTCATAAAAATATAATTACTTCTTAAACTTAAAGCCTCACTGTCTTGATTTGAAAGGAAACTAAGTGGTAGATGCTTCCAGCCCTCTTTCCACCGCAAATGGAAAGCGAAGAAAATATAGCTGCAGATGCAAACTACTTAGAAATATTTCAAGAATTTTACTGCAAATATGGTCCTATTTTCTCTAGGGAAATAATGGTAAAAGTAAACATAAAAAGCTGTTGCAGGCATATAGGTCAGGAAGCAGTTTCAAACTTAAATATCTGCAGTGATTTAAGGCTCCAAGAGGTGGTTAACAGAAACTTTTCCAAATAAAGCATTTCTAAGTAGTGTGAAACTCCGTAGTTTGAGATATTTAAAAAACATGTTGGTAGTGGAATGCTAATTTACCACTCAGTGTGCTTCAAGATTTGTTTAGATTATATATTCAAAATTTCTTTGATGTCCACTATGCCAAAATACTAATTCTCAATGAAAAATGTAGTAAAGCTGAATTATGAGCATTAACATCACACTGCAGAAACAAGAATGTAAGCGTTCATAGCTTTCAATTTTTTTTTTTTTCATTCTAGATACTAGAATATGAATATTGCAGATCGAATGCAACAACATAGGTCACTTAAACTAAAAGTCACCAGAGATGTTCACATAAGACTGTCAATACTGAAGCAATGATTTAGAGTGCCATGGTGACACCAGACATGTCAGTTAAAAATAATAACTACTTCATATAAACTATTTTTTCAGCTATGATTTTTCAGCTTAAAAAAAATGTTTCACCAATATATTAGATTAAATAATGTAAGGTTTTATCAAAACATCTACTCCAGAAAGTAATTTTATAGTCTTGTTCCTGATGTGCCAGCAACCCTCCAACCTCCAGTAGAGAGCTCTCCCAGTATGGTGACACTGGGCACAACTCTGCCAGGAGCATGATGGGAAGGCTTTGAGATCTTCAATTCCTTAACTGCATGTGGTATATTAATAATTCCACTACTTAAACATAATTTAGCCAGCATAAACAGCATTGACACTTGCAACACTTTGCTTATGTAGTATACAAACATAAATATTGCTACAGACCTGGTTTAAAGCTAACACTATAAACCAATATTTATTACATGCAAGTACTACTTTTTTTTTTTTTTTTTTAACCTTAACATTATTCCTAGTCTGTTCCCTTTGTCCTGTGAACATTTTTACTCTACAGCTTCCTGTTTTGTTTTTTTTTTTTTTGGTGCCAGTATGCTGTGTTTATCTTCGCACACAGCAATAATGTACTGCTTGAGGGTTTGAATTCAATTCATATTTAGGGAAATCTTTAACACAGTAACAAATCTAGACCAGTTTGGCAAGTGTTTTAACAAAGAAAATCTATATAACTTGAAGCAAATCTCTCTTTAAGGCTTAACAGTAGCTGTTTAAAATTCGATTAATGTTTTATTAATAATATTTAAGCAAATAAATAGCTCCTCTGACTTTCATTAGTACATTTCCTTGCAGGGGTTAAATTTCTTGGTGTATTTCCATGCTGTAGTTCTGTTACTTTGAACTTTCACTTACATTAAATCACTGAAGAAAGTGGCCTTTACAAGGCCCTGAATATTCAGTGTGCTGTATTTTGCCTATTAAGTTTATTGCACTAATTTCCCAATTTCTAATATTAATAATTGTCTCAAGTGCCCTTCAAAATAAACAAGTACAAATGCACCGTTTCATTCAATGTGAACTCTCACAAAAATATATTAGACTAGAACCCAATTTTATTACATCAGAGATGATTATCATGGAATGGAATTACTCTAATAAAATGAGTTTCGTGGTGGAGGTTCATTAGTAGTTTCATTTCAAGTGATAGCCTCTAAAATCTAGATGATGAAATCAGTTTTCCCCATAGTTTAGACAGTTTTCATTCGTACAGGCAGAAAAGTTAATTTATTTTTTTTCATTCTGAGTTAAAGAAAGTTTTAACAACCTGTTAACTGCTTGTACTGTGTAACTAAGCCAGTTTCCTGTAGTGTTTACAAAGATAGAAATCCCAGTCTGAACTATCTGAACTCCCATCAACATTCAGACTGGCAGAATTATTCACATAATGCAGAGAGCTGAGTAGATAAGGGATATGTAAACACAGCTACAAGGAAATACTTAGAGTTATATAAAGCTCCTGTCAGATAGAAGCCATTGTACCTGTAAGTAACATTGGCTGCAAACTGAACTCATCAGCAGCCAATACTGTAGAGGAAGATTAAAATTTTGCATTACTCTACATATTTTCAACATCAGTCCATAGTTAGTAAACAACTTTGCATCAGTAGCTCATCATTTGTCATGCTCCTGCAGGTATAGTAACCAATTTAAATAAAGTGTTTTATAGAAACCATATACTGTACATGAGCTGGTTATATGTGCCAGCATACCGACTTTGGACTCTCCATGGCTACCAAGTCAGCAAAACCCTTATATCCACCAGCTTCTCAGAAAAAGAACTTTCTTTAAAAGCTAAAACAATTGATCTTTTCTTGGGGTTGGAAATACCATCCTGGGTAATGATAATCCCCACACAATTTGTCTTGGCCAATCTTTCTCATGAATAACTTTTTCAAATTGCTATTTACACATATTGCTATATACACGTCATCTGAATCAGGTCTTGTTATATTGGTCTGTAATCAGTGTGAACCCACGTCCTAGGCTAGGAGGCTGCAGGATGCATGCACATTTGCCCTGCAAAATCGGAGAAAGACTGGAAGCAGGTTTCCCTGGATTTGAGGATGGTCCCACACTGCCACCCTCAGCAGGAACAGCAAATCATCATTAATACAAACATTTTCCTCTGAAAAGGGAAAGGATCAAATGATCTTGCATTTGCTTTCAGTGAGTAATAACCCATCTCCCATCCACTGTGTATGTCACTACTATAAGCAGCATTGCACTTTTAGGAAATAAAAAATGAAGAAGCTGTGCCAGTAAAGTTCACTGTGCTCTGTTCAGGCTCCTATTGAATATGGGAAGGCAACATGTACCGATGAATTGATGAGAAAATACAGTGATAAATAATCTGTCTTAATTACTAATGAACAGCTTTGATGTGTCTTTTTCACAGATACTCAGTGATTAAAAATAAATCAGAACTGGCTGATTATTCTCTTTTCATTGTATAAACATACAGAAGCACATACATTCAGGAAAACTAATATTGTACAGTATATATTTGATATTAAAATATTACACTAGATGGTTTGCTGACATAGCGTACACCTTAGAAATCATTATCTTATGTGCTTTAAATACTGTAATTTACTTTTAAGATAACACTTGAATCAGTTCAACAGAACACATGTTTAATTAGAAGTATTCATCTTGAAATCAATTGTGATTCTTCATTCACTTCAGTATGTGCCAGCATCTGTAAAGAAGTACAAAACCTGCAATTTCAGAAATGTTAAGTAGCTTTCACTTATTTTGAGACTCTTCAGTAAGACCCAGGCAGATATGCAGCAGTGTCAAAGAGGTGTAATCTACGAATAAGAGTGTGATACTACAAAATTTTTGGAGTCTGAACTCATATTTTCATTTTCTTTACATATTTCTGTCTTCTAAAGTGATTAGAAAAATAACAACCAGTCAGAAAATGGTCAGAATAAACTAGAACTGCAGCTTGGGCCAAACCCCTCCAATTTCATGTTTGTATTATATTATAAACCTAAAATATATTAACATACCATAGATGGTGTTTTCCTTGAAAATTGCTATTTTTACATGATGGCAGTAGATTATCTCATTTAAGTAATTTTTATTCACAGCAAGCAGACAGTAATCCATACGAACCTCTAGGAGGCAAAAGTTCAAGTTTCTACGTTCATATCAATCCAGAATATTTTTAGTTGATATATATATTTCAGTAACTAAGTTACAGAAGGACATCTATTTCAGAACTGATTAACTAAAATTTAAAAAGCTACCCTTCTTTTAAATTTTAGCTGTACAAAGTGTAATAACTTTACCTTTGTTTTAATTTTTAATAAAATTCCTGAAGTTTTATTTCACTTCAGAGATAAACCTGATGCTTCTTCAAAAATGTCAACACATTAGCTATTGAAGTTATTGCACTTATTCTGTGTTGTTGAGAGACTAGACATTGGGTAATCATACTGTCATTACAGAGATGGCAAAACTTAAACATGTAATTTCACTATTAAAAGTCACTCATTCAGCAGTTTTAAGTTCTTTTTCATTCTAGTTGCTTAGGGAAATAAAGTATATGTCATATATACACATATATTCTGCTATATTAGCCTGTAAATTCCCACCTAATTACTCATAAATGCATTTATTAATTAATCTCAGGTTTGATAGTCTCAAATATTATCCAAAGTTTCATGCAAATAAACATGGAATGAAGATAATATCGTTTTGTGGAGAGCAGATAATCTACCTTCTGCCCAGAAGAAAGGTAAAATTCTGGATTTAACCTTATCTGGCCCTTAAAGAGACCAAGCTCCAGGGGAGAGTGATACCTCAGTCACAGGCAAATGCATCAGCCCAGGCACCTTTTCAGACACCAGAGATTGCAGCCACGGGCTAAATACAGGAACTATGTTTTCATAATCTTGCTCCTCATAATTTAAATATCATAGACAATTCCTATTTTCCAGCTGTTTACTGTCAGCCCAGACCCAAGGGTAGAACATTTTGCTCAAATGCATTGGTTTTCAAGGCTCCCATTTCAATGCAGAGCCATGGTATTCCTTTGGCCTGGGAATTGCATTGTAAAGTTGTATACAACTTTATTACTCTGCTTAATCATAATGTAAATCAGACCAGAAGATTAATAATAAAAAAATTTGCATAACTTGAAGAATTAAAGGATGATTTCTAATATAAATTCCAAGCTTTCAGTATAAAGAGCAGAAGAAAAATGTATGAAAGTAGTAATGCTATAGATTAACAAAGACCAAAATAATAAAAACCAAGCTATAGAACACTAAAACAACACAAACTTCAAAAAAGCAGTGTTATTTTGAGGCTCTAAGCCTCAGCACTTCACGTGCCAAGGACTGTTCATTTAGTAGGCTTGGACCAAATGCTTTGCTGAGTTCATTAAAAGAGACATTGAAGATAATTTATTCCTGTTTCATCAATTACTGTGTGATTTTGAATCAATGTGGCATGTAAGACCACTGTAGATGTTGACTTGTATTAACATTCACTGCGAGATTTTTGTATGTCATGTATATCTATAACTCTTTAAACTGCCTTTGGCATTTTCTGTTCTCTGAATTACTTTTTCTTCTAGTTTCATAGATCAGACAGTTATTACATCTTTTGAATTAAAACAACTCCCCATACACTCCTGAGAAAAACGAAAAATTATTTGAGCATAATTGCACACTTCTCACATGATCTTTTTGCAATTTAAAACTCTTTAGCCTCTTGAATAATGCAGACAACACAATTTTTCTGTGAAAATAAGGTCCGTTGTTACCCAGATTGAAGTTTTACTCCTAACTTAAATAGGAACGTGAAAAAATCCTCCTTCATGACCCAAAGTTCAGATAGGTTAAGCTACAATAGCAATCTGTCAGCCTCTCATGAAGTTTTTAGAACATGGATATTTAGGCTTAGAACTGAAAACCTAGTCTGATACTCTGTATTTATTCCATTCTCTTACCAACTAGCTCTATAATCTGCAATTTCAGTCACAAGCATTGAGGGTCATGACCTCCACACATTACACAAGTGAGTCAGCCTGAGGAAGGCCAGAACATCAGGATACTGCCTTCCTTATAGGGATCTGAAACTATCAATCTAAATGCCTCCAGGAATGTAGGGATTTAAATATGTACCAGTGGTAAAAATTAATAAAGTCTTACAGTGTTTTGTCTTATGAAGACAGGACTCATCTGAGATTTTTCCACCACATGCTCCTCTAACCCTGCCTGGAATACATCACACTGATGGCTGCAAAATATAGCAGTCATTTAATGCTGAGTGGTGGTTTGCTTGTGTCCTCCAAAGGACTACTGAGGTGGCTGGTGAAAAATGCCTGTCACCAACTTTGCCTGGACATTTCCAATTTTCCCCTCACAAAACTCATAGAAAAGGACACATAGCTTACTTTGAGTGAATAGTTACTTAAAGTAAAAATGCTTTTTCTCTGGAAATTTTGATCTAAATCTGACAGCATTACAAAGAGGCATTCCCAATCAAAAAATAATGTTGTCATCACCTACTTAAAATGAGCCTGTAGAAAGTTTAACTTCACCAGCTGTTGGTCTAAATAACTCCTTATGGGTTCATATTTCTGCATAATGGGGGGTTCATACACAGTATACATTCATAAGGCAGACAGAAGTGAACATTACATTTTAATGTGAAAAATTTAAGAGGTCATAATTCAAGTGACATTTAAGAGGCTACTAAGCCTTGTTATTATTCTCCTTGCATAATTTTACAGTAAGTGAAAGTCTGACAAGTGCCTGTTAGAAATATGTTCTCATGCTCATAAATAATTTTTAAAAGAAATACTGGTGAATCCTTTTTGTGTTTAGAAATAGCTACTAAACCTTAATAAATAGCACATTGAAGTCTACATTTAATACAAATAGACATTAAATTATGGGGTAGTACATACCCAATGATAGAAACAAAATTTGTCTTTTCCTCAGTATGTTCTTAAAACTGTAAGAGTACATTAATAGTAGGAGCTCTTTGTATAAAATACACAGTGCTGAAAATGAAGAAACAAAATAAGTTATTTCCTTTTACAAGCAAAACACTTTTGTGTTTGTTTTTTTTTTTTTTTTTTTTAACAGGGTCTCCCTAAGCTTTGGCTCTCTAAAGTCATGTATTATATTGATAAATAGTATAGCAGAATAAACTAAGCCATAATCAGATGAAACCATATGGTACATGTTCACAGCACAGTGCAATCCAATTTGGGCTGGAAAAATTATTTTCTGTCAAAGTAGAATTTCAGTATTATGTCATCAATTCTCTTAGTCTCACTCAGATCTTAGAGCCAATAGGACTTAAAAAAAAAACTTTGATATATTAATTCTTACTGTATTTAGTAGCGTTGATGATGAAAAGATGATCATTACATACATGGACATTGGTGGCATCTTTAGGTAGACTGACCATGGACAGGAGAAAGTGGCATTTTTCTAACAACCACTTCTTTCATGAGGAAGTGTAGGAAAGGTCCAGCAGCCACTCCAGCTTCTCTCTGGAGAATGCAAGTCAACCTTCTCCCAGCAATTTAGCTTTTTCTTTAGGACTACACAACAGCAACCCCGCAAATTTGTCTGGCTGGACAGTTAGAGTGAGCCTGGTCTTTCTTTCACAGCTTTTCCTGGTCCTGCTTACAATTGGGGCTTGCTCACCGTTCTCTGGTGTCTTTATCTTATCCCATGTAATAGTCAGGCTGGAGAGCTCATAATGCACATCACTAATGTCTACACAGCTCCCTGTGGTAATGGGGAATGTAAAAACTGGTTCTTGATGTCTCAGTAGCACACTTGTTGGAGGTTTTTTGCTATTGATAGCTGAACGGGTACATGATGAAAAGGGAGCATTTCAGGCCAGTAAAAAAAACCCTATCAAACTAAGTTTTTCAAAACATCATGAGACATCCCGGTTGTAGGCTTACACATTTCCACTGTCCTAGAAATAATAAACTGGAAATCTGTATATGATGCAATACTATCACAAGCCTGTCTGTTCTCCACAGAATCAGTTAATCTACCTGGCCTTTCAGGCATTAACAGCATCATACAAAGAAAATCAGTTACCCAAGATAATCAAATCCACTGTCTTCATCTCAGTTTTCTCATTCATTTAATCTAATTCTTGAATATTGACGTTATTCCTGACATAATGGAAACATAAGTATTTCATTAAAGCCAGCACCTGGACATATTCAATAGTGCGGCAAGAGCTAACAAAGCTATGACAAATGCAGCCTTGTTGTATGAATCAACTGACAAGTGATACAACCAAAAATACGTACTTCTCGAAACAACCTTTAAAGAAACAGTGATTTCAGGTGAAGGTACCTTGCTCCTGGGGAGGTTTCACCCTGGAGTGTTTTATCACTACATGGGAAGAGTGAAGGTTGACACAGTGCCTGAAAGCCGTGATCTGAGCCGAAGACGTTCAGGTGCAAGACACATCATGGCTGCCTATAATGGCATGTCTCAAGGTAACAGAGCCCTAGTGCTCCAGACTGAGAGCTGGGGTAGGAGGCCCCAGTTTATGTAAGAACACACTTTGATTTCAGCATATGAATAATCCTACAACCGGTCCAATGAACATTAAAATAACCCACTAAGCATCAGTGACTTTGATAAAAAAAGCAGCAAGTAGTGAAATAAGAAGCTCACTTGACAAGTAAAGGCTTATCAAGAGGAGAAAAATTTCAGCCCAACACGGGTCTAAACCAAAATGAAGACATCCAACACTTGATAGAAAATGACTGTGTTTTATGCAAGTGTGACCCTTGCTACAGGTAACGTTCAAAGAATTCGTTGTGTGACTGGGCACAAGATACAAAAAGGGAAGATACGAACTCTTATATTTGAGCTATTTTATATTTTCATTATTTTCTGCTCAGATAACCTGGAATGGTTGCAGAGTGTGTAGCCCTCAGGTCACAGAGTATCATTATAATAATTTAAAACACAACTACTCATACAGTCTATAGTAGGTAGAATGTAGACTTTCATGGACAAACATTCCTATTTGAGAGCAGACTTCACCAGGTATTAGAACACTAATTGACTCATCCTCTACTTCCCACATAAATTACAGTAATCAGAAAACATTTTTTTCCTAAAGAATTCTAAAGATGGAGCGCTTTTTATGCTGTTACTTCCATCCTTTCCATTATATTCACTGGGACACTGAATAAAGAAATAGTATTGTTTATAGTAATTTCAAATTGATACTTTCCAATTACCAGATTTTGAAAGTTCTCAAAATTGGTATTACCTGTTACCTCATTAAAATGGGAAGATGTAAATCAAATCTATAGATTAGTGGGCATTTTTTCCACTTTTTGTTTTGCATTTAGTTTAGACACAAAGTTGTATTATTTGGTCTCATTTTCATGTTCCCACTCAATACTTCAGTTATTCAGAACTCATTTGGTCAGTATTCCAAGCATTTACACTTACATTAATATGTCCAAAAATAACGTCCATTAAATATCAATGTAATAAAATTAAAAATCAGGCATTTTGCTTTATGATACACCTAACTGCCAAGTATTTTATAGATCAATAAGATACCTAAGTGACAATGCTAATATTGACTTATTTATATGGGTTATGTGTTAGTGGGCAAGCAGTTCAAGCACTGAAAATCTCACAGCCAGCCTGCTGATCAGAATTTAACATATCTCCAGGAATCCCTGGGAAACCAGAAGTTCACTATGTTTTCTATTATTCTTGGCATTACAGGTATTGAAAGTCATTACAGATTACAATGCTATTTCATCAGGGCTGTGGGTGTTAAAACAATCCTCTGAGGTTACAAACTGTAAGGAAAATCTACTAAAAAAACCCCAACTTACCCAACATGGACTCCAATACAGATGCAGAGGGCTAAACGCACAGAGGAGTTAAATGATTTCTTACCACAGGCATTCAGATTTTTGCGTTCAAGGAGTCTTTTCTGCAAATTGTTCTCTTAAACAATTTCATTACTCTCTACCAGCCTGAGGATGGAGTCAGCTGATTTTCCCAGTCGATGAATGGCTCTATTCAAAGACTTAAGCTTTGGGTTAATAATTGAGCCATCCCCTTCTGGGACTAGCTTAGGGGCAGGTGGTGGGTTGGTGCCTCAGAAGTCCCACTGCTGCAAGGAGTGCAAAGGGGACAAGGGCTTGGCAGGAGCTGGCTCTGGAGGTGACAGGGCAGGTCTGCTTCTGTGCATGGACACACACACATTAGCCAGTTCTTCCTAAACTAGCACAACCCCTGCTGAGGGTGCAATAGCTCCAACAGAAAATTAACAAACGGAGAACCATAGGCACCCTGAAGGACCAGTATGAGCTTTAGAAGAAACCAGCATAAGTTTTAGTTTTACATTAACAGGTTTTACTGACAGTCTTAATATTTCAGGCCATGTTAATTTTTAGCACTGTCATTTACTTGCTTGCTGCCAACAGACTCTACCACACTGCTCATGATGCAGTTGCTGTTTCTGGTGATCAAATCCCAGTGACTGCCACTGCTCAGGGATCTTGTACGGAGAGAAGGATGTGTGCTGCCCAGGATTTTCAAATGCATCTCAACAATCTTAGAGCCTTGAAATTCAGACAGGTGCTAAATTCCTACTTTAAGTTATTATTTTTCAGAGCTCCCCATTTGAGCACTGTGAACTGAAACAGGCAGATGGATGCTTTGAGTTTTCAGACATATTTTCATCCTATTTAAATTAGGACCTGCAATTAGTGGGAACTTGAAACAGGTTTTAAGAAATAGGTAGAAAGAGATCCCTAGACACTTAAGGATTTCAGATACTGTCTGTTAGTTATAACCTGTGCTTGGAGTACTATTGGGAATAATAAACATCAGCATTGTTTCTATGCCAGTTGGTAATAGAATTGTCTTTAAAGATGGTTTCTCAGTTCTAATGATATAAAATACCACATGAGACCAAACTTGCCGATTCTCCCACTTGCAGCTGTTCTGCAATAGAAATAATCAGGGACTTTTTTTTTTTTTCCCCCCACTGGGTTTCAAGCTTCTTTCTGCTTGACTGATGAATAAAAGATAAACACTATACATGTTACATGGTTAGACCATTCAAATGAGGTATGGGGGGAGGTACCCCAGAGCAGGCACACTCAGCACATATTCTTGACTTATAACTGGATCAACATTCAGCATTTGCAGGGAATATGAGATTTTACATTTCTCTAATTTCTCCTGCCCACAGATGGAGTAATAAATAAGAGCTTTAGGTAATAACAGTAGCAGAAAGACACAAAACAGTAGGGAAACATACTCCATTTTTTGTCATGGAGACGTGTTTTTTCTCTCCTATTTTGGGCCTCAGACCTTCCCATGTTCTGTAGCTTGGGGGGAGCTTCCAGTGCAGTGACAGCAGACACGTGGCATCAAAACAGCCTCTTATAAGAACACATCATTAACTAATTTAAAGATAAGAAAAAACAAACAATGCATACCTACTTCTGATATGAACTGAGACTAATATGTGCTAGGAAGAAAATCTGACGGTCTTTGCTGATAGAAGATGCAGTGTTGTGATCTCTCAGCCTTTGCTTTCCTCAACAGCTGTCAACTCTTTCATCCCCAAAAACAGCACTAGTAGTTGAAACTGAAGGAATCTAACTTGTCTTTTTTTTTCTCCCTCCACAGCTTGGACCAGCAATACCATATTTTAGTACTCGTGATAGTGACCCTGTCAGGAAGGATAATTTTTTCTTTTCCTCATATCCTAGCTAAAGGCACTGATTTCTGACAACAGATCTTAAACTGGCAGAAGTTGCTTTCCCTAATACAGCCTGATTTGGGGAATCACATTCCCTAAGTGGTTTCTTTCATTTTGCGTTGTGTGGAAAGCTGTGGTACTTTCACCTATCTGCAAGCTGCAGACAGTTCCTCAGTGAAAGGTCAGACAGGAAAGTAACATCTGCAAAACTAAAATTTTCCTTCTAATCACTCCTAGAAAGACTTGAATGGTGTTACCTAAAGATGCCCAGAACGTTTCCACATCAAATGGAATACAAGGATGGATGTTTCCACCCAGGGTAGTTGGAATGTGGCAATTACAAGAGGAAAACTAGGCAATAAGGGTAAGTTTAATGCAAGCTCTGTTGCAGAGGCACATCAAAGCAAGCAGCCGTGTAAAGTGCTGCTCTCTGATTTTGGCCTGGTAGGGATCCCTCGCCTCTTCTCTCTCCAGCACCGCTTCCCCCTAGCGCACTTGAAAAGGAGCGTAAGTGAAAGTAAACAAACGAGGAGCGGCGGGGAAGGGATGTGCTGCTTAGAGGAACCTATGGGGGCCAAGCCAGCAAAGGCGGGGGGAGGCTTCTCCCACTGCCGCCCACCCCCGGCCGTGGGCGGGCTCGAACCCGCGGCCCCGCGGCCCCCCCAGTCCCCGGCCGGCTGCGAGGCTGCGCGGAGGCGGCCGCCGCGCGCCGTCCTGCCCCGCCGCCGCGGAGGGGCCGCGGCCCCGGCTGCAGGTAAGGCGCCTCGGCCCCCTCCCCGCCGGGAGCCTGCCCCCCAGCACGGCTCCTTTCCTGGGGCTGCCCTTGCCCCCCTTCTCATTCCTCCCCCTCCGCTTAATTGTGTGCGAGGTTTTTTTTTTTTTTTTTTTTTTTTTGTTAGTTTTCCCTCTCTGAGGTATTAAAATGAATTCTGCTCGATTAAAATACCAAAAAATAACTCAAATTGCTATTAATAAATAAAATCGGAGAAGTGAGTTCATCCCCACAAAACCTGCAAAAACTTGTTTTTAAAGTGAATGGCATATTGAAAAACTTCTCCCAGAAAGAGAATTCAAAAGCCAGTTTGCATTCCTCTCCTCTCCCCGCCCCCCCCCCCCCCCCAAATCTGCACATTTTACTTCATTTAAATACATAGAAGAATCACGTGCCAGTACTTAAAAAGGTGTCCAATATTTGAATGAAAATAGATCATGCTGATTAAACTTCTTGTTGGGCATTGAATCATGATGAAAGGAAATATTTGAATTAAATGAAAGAATTTGCTTTCTCTAGCAGGCTTTTTTCAAATTATATAAAAAAATCACCTGCCTATATAAGTAATTTCAATGTTTATTCAAACTTTATAAATAGGGTTCTTAAAAGTTACCCTTCATGACACAACTCCAGGTAATTCTGATGACTGTTATAGAATAAAGCTGAAGCAGTTTGTACTGAAAGAAAAGGAAGATCCTGAGACAGTCACACACTTATCCACACTGGAAGATTAGTTATATCTGTATTAGTGGAAAAAAATCTGAAATACATGTTTTATTGAAAAATACCACATACTTTCAAAGCCCCTCTTGTGATTTCCTCTTAGACTGAATTCCTGATGACTTTGAGCTCAGTTCCTAGGTCACTGAACTTCTTTGAGAACATTCACATTTTTGTGTGGCTGTAAAATTAGAGCATTTCTTCCTGTGAATGTAGGTGTTTCTACAGAGTAATTTTAATTGCATTGGTTTGTGCCAGTTTGTTCCAAATGCAAAACACTCCTAGATGCTAGAAAAACTAAGCTACTTTTAAAACTGATTTTTTTTCCTTCCTAGTCTTTCATCCTGTTGCACTGCTGAAAGTGGTTAATTTGTAAACCTCATAGTTACAGGAGATTTACTAATTCAGCATGAGTTTACAGACTCAAACTGACAAGTGGTTGTTTGGTGACTAAGTGTCCCAAGAAAAAGAATACTTTCTCTGGAGATTGAATGTTATTATGCATGCCTGTAAACATGAAAAATCTGTGGTTCAAATTAATAATTTGCATGGGAAAAAATACATCACTTCCGTATATTCCCTCCCTTCTTCCCCCTTTCCCCTCAAACAAACAAGCCTTTGGAATGCCAAACAAAATTAATTGCAAACCAAGGGGCTGATTCTCTGTTGTAAATCAGAAGCACATAGCAAAAATATTCAAAGATGAGAGAGGATGGATATGATTAAGCCTAATCTGCTACTCCAGGGCTATTTTTCCCTGGCAGCCTCAAGCATGTGTTCAGTGACATATAGTGAGATGTCCCTCATTCTTCCATGCCAGAGGCTACATGGAGGGAATCTGCAGGCACGTTAATTGGGTCCTGGGTAGTTTCTACAACACAAAAATGCTCAAGTGAAGTGCAGATGTCAGGGTCTATGTGGGGGGACTCTCTCCTCTAGGTTAAGATCTAGAAGATTCTAGCTGATTTGAGCTGGCATCAGAAAGACATGATTTCAACTTGTCTTTTCAAATCAAGTTGTTACTTTCTTAATCTGAACCAGCTATATTCTGTCCAACTTTCTGGATTTTCAATTATTTGTATTAATCCTATCTATTTTGGTAGTACCCTAACAAAACTGTGGCTCCGTTTTGCTGCAGGCTATAGAAACAAATCAGCATCATCTGTGTAAGGAAGTATGGCATCAGTGCTGCTGAAGCACTGCATCTACTTTCAACCGACACTTGTGGGTGTCCTTTAGAAACTTGATGACCTAAAGTGCTCACCCAGGCAGCTGTCAGGTCTCAGCTGGGAGGTGGGAGATCACCCAAGCCAGTGTTAACTACATGAAAGCTGCTTGCTCCTTCCTGCAAAGTCAAAGCCTTTGTTAAGTTGCCTTTGAGGTTTCATTCATCATTTGCAGCCTCTGAAGGTTGTCTACCTTTTTGATTTGACTCAAACACATTCATTCTTTAAACTGCATGAAAACTGAGCATGCCTCGGCTCTTTGCTGCTCTGCTGTAGCCACATTGGTGGGCTGTGACTTGTGACTCAAACACAGACTGGTGTGGCAGAAGACGATCCCTGACTGTCTGTGGGATTGAGTGTGGGAGGACCTTGCAGTGTTGACATACACCTTAAAAAGTCAGTAACTGTCTCAGATTTGAGACCTGTATTTTGGTACAAGACAACTCAAACGTTTGCAGATGTATGTAGAGGTCCAGCTGCACAGATAGCAGAACTAGGATGTACAGAGCAAAAGATTTTAGTGAAAGAAGTCTATATACACCTATAAATAACCATTAACAACCCCACAAACTTCTGATTAGTTTGCATAATTGCAAATATCAGTAATCAACCATGACACTGATCTGCTAGACTTTTGAGTGTCAGCTATCTAAAAGCATATTAACAACAAGGTGGAAATAACTTATTTAATCCATTGCCTTTTTCACTAGAAAATAGCCTGTGTGGCACAGTTTCTATAGATTTTTCAATAGGTATGAGCAGAGATTATAATGAGTGCTATATTTAAGCAGTCACATGAACACATTATTAATATCTATTCTGTGAATTTTTATTTCTATATGAATTTTTATACAATGTCAAGACCTCTCAGTTCAGTATTACTTTGTTTAGAAGTAGGACATCTGATACTTGCTGCATGCAGGTAACTCCTAGAATTGTATTGCCATACAAAACACCCAGTTATAAATCCAAAATTTATTTTCCAGGAAAACTGTGAAATGTTAACATCTCTGCCAGTTAATTTATTTCCCAGCTAGCCCAAGATACATACTAATTATTTAAAATGCACAGAATGAAAACTTCAACAGATAAACATAACCTATAATAGGATTATTTTAAGTAAATTACTCTAAGGCTTTGATGTTTAGGAAATTGATAATGCAGAGAACTTGGTGAGAAACACAGACCTCAATCTAGAGCAGCAAATGTCTAACAATTGGACAGTACTCGTATACAGAATACTGTAAGTATTAGCAGAATACTGCTAGTCCCTACTCCTTTTGTGATTAGAAGCACTGATACTAAAAAAAAAAAGTAAAATGGCTGCAACAATGAATTTCTTTGACCTAGCGTATGACCTTCCAGTATATTTGGAGGACAGTGATTTTACATGTTAACTTGCTTATTGAATATGCATATGGGATATTGAAATATATCACTGTTGTTGCTGATACAGTCTGAAATCTTGCCATGATAATTTAAAAATTAAAGAACCTGCAAATCACAGATTTATTCAGTATAATTTTAAAGACTCTCATACAATGCCCTATACATAAGTAATGCTTATTTGTGAGGTTTCACTTAGAGCTTTTTACTACATCAGAGAAGTAGATTTTAATTTCTGGTGAATCTTAAATTCATTCTGTTTATTTTAACAGTATGACCTTCTGCTGTTGCACAGTATTTTTGACAAATATCTCAGAGCACAAAACTTAAGATGTTGTACAGATTGGAACAACTTGCTGAGCGTTTCAGTGAGAGTGATTTTTGGCTATTATTTGTATCGTCTGGCACATGTGACAACTGTATTGATTAGAACATCGGAGCTTAACTAGAATTCAGTATTTCTCTTCAAACTATTGCTAGATATATCAACAGTAGAAACTTAACAGCCAATTGCTAACATATCACTGTCACCACAGATGGCCTCATACTGCCTGTCTCTAAAGAAAAGATGACAGGACAGCTCCTTTCCATGGGCCAAGTAAATCTAACTTCGCTTACTTGCCCAAGTAGGCTTTGCAGGGTTTACGTGCATGCTAGGCAAAATCAGATGTGTCTAGGGTTTAGACACAAACTAGCTGGTACACTAAGAGCCAGCTTCTCAGCCAAATAAGGGAAGTGCCCCTTTATAATAGGATGCAGACACATGCATTGGTCCACTTTCATTGGTCAGTTCCCCATTTAGCCCCAGAGTTTTGCTCCTTCTGGGTTTTATTCCTTCTTTAATTTACCCCATAAAAATATCTCTTGCTACTTTTCACTCAAGCCACACTCTGCAATATTAATCCATGTTAACATGAAAAATAATCTTAATGTGTGAAAACTGCATTTCCTTCTCTCATGATCTATGTGTTTTAGGGAGACTTAAAAAGCATCATAAAAATTAGATATTTGTTACCTTCACCTCAATTACTTAATGGTCTGTTTAGAACATGAAGATGTGTCAATATATGCACAATAATCTGGACAGCAGGTAGTCTGTCTGGTAAAATCAAAGGGCTTGATGTTCCATGCAGAGAACAGGTTATGTATATTTTTTTAGGTTCTGGGAAAGAGGAAAATATCACTGGTCCTGCTGAACTAGTTTTAGATACCAGTAGTTAAAAAGGTCTACATATGTAAGAAGGAATCCTGCTGTGAACATATAACATATAACAAAAAAATGCATAACAGAGGAAAGGGCTGGATGTGCAAAACATGCCAAGAGTCAGACTTCTCAATGGAACAAACCAGCTCAGTATGTCCTGTAAAAAAAGAACAGCAGAAAAAAGTGTGTGTGTGCATGCAAGCATATATGCACTTGCACCAGTGACTTGGATATCCAGTTTAACTATTATCTGTGAAACTACTTAGGACTTCAACAGCTACCTAATTCTGTTCCTTGGCTGGCATGCAGTGTCCCTTTGCAGTGATGGGCTGCCAGTTGACATGGCAATTATATATCTTGATTAGTATTTAATACACAGAAATAAGATATCCTCTCCTTCCTGAGCATACAAATTTAATCCACATACCATGGAATGTATTTGACCTTTCATGTGTTAGAGACAAGAATTCTCCACCCCCATCCCTCCATAAAATTACTAAATTGGATGTTGGTTAAGATCTGAAAATAAACCAGTTGCTTTAGAAAGAGATTAGTAATCAACCCATTCATTTTGATCTTCAGTACTCTAAAAACTAAAACCAAACAAGCACAGAAATATCCATACGTTTCCTTAATCTGTTTGTAAAGGGTATTCAGACACATTAGGAGATCATAGTAGAAATTCAAAAGCTAAATATAAAAGAAGCTTTATGAAGTACTTATAAAGTCAGTAAGAGGTTTTCTGGGAAGCCAGATAGATAATACTTATTTTTAGCATGTTTTTCTATGAGATAAAGATAGTGAATGTGGAAAGTATCCATCCAAACCCAAAACGAGATACGCAAAAGAGAACCCATGATATGCACCAGGAGTGTTACAGAATCAGCATTTAGAGAGCAATGTTCTGACAACACCATCTGCTCCTTTGTGCTGTATCTTCCTATTACAGCCTCTCAATGTCTTCATGCATGATTTTCTGTGGAAATCGTAGGAGTGTGTGATTTATTTTGACATTAATATTTACCAGGCTGGTGTATGTTTAAAGTATCCAAGATGCTGAAAGTGCTGAGAATATTTATCTGTTTAAAGCCATTGAAATGGCTTTCATTTTTCTTCAGACACATTAACATCTTATTTTGTCCCTTCACCACTGTTACATACAAGTCAAATAACATTCACACTGCATTAATTGAAGTAAATACCACTAGTCTTGATCTTACTGGAATTATAGATAGAAAGAAAAATTACTTTGGAGTAAAAAAATTGGGCAACATTTTGCATTGGTCACTAAAAGAGAGTAAAACAAAGCTTCAAGCTGTGAAGCTTAAAATTATTTAATTTCACTATAAGTTACTAACAGTAAAGTGTAAGAGACTCCTGTAAAATTAATTCTGGACATTGAAACCAGTATTTGATTGTCCCTTCCTAAAACCTATAACAAATATTTCATTTATATTTATTAACATTTATCAGTTGTCTTGAGAACTCTGGGTAGGTACCATGTTCGTGTTCATGTCACACAGGGTGTGTTTTTTGGTTGTTTTTTTTTTTTTAAGTTTTAAAGCAAGTCTTACAAATAACTTTTCAGTGCTTTAATGAAATATAGCAAAAGTTTTCACAGTCTGTGCATTTCAGATCTGTTGCATGACTGCAATAAACCATTGATTGACACTCTTTTCATCCAGAAATGGATTACAGAGTTGAGAGATTACTTAAAAACACTATGGATGTGAATCACACTGACAAAAGCAAAGAAATTCCATTCAGAAAACATCTCGACTCAGCCAAATGTTTTCAGTGTCGATGGTTATATATGATTATTTATATGCAGCCAAAGGATCTTTTTTTAATAGCTAGAAGTAGAAACATATAATCTCAGTTTTCCTCATTAAGAATAAGCTTACCAAAGATATGTATCATAGGTAATGTTATTATCCATGTACCAGAGTTATTGCTCTTAAACAGCTCTGTGTTCTAAGATGGGGTTGTGTGTTTTCCCTTCAGATGATTGCTCTGATATGCCAGAGATGCACTCATTTACAAGCATGAATAGCAGAGACAAAACTCAGTGTTAATGGTTCTCCTGCACATGATTTAATTTCTCAAAACAATGACTTTACCTAATATTCAAAGGACAGATGCAAAAATGAAAGCTTTGTAGTATACTGGAATTCAACTTCTATTGGTAAGTTAAATTATTTCTGATACTATGTCTTTTTTAAAGTTTTGAGGTTTCTTTTAGTGTTGTAGATATTTACTGATAATAGCAGCAGCTATTCAAGATATAATATCTTTAGTGTTGAAAACCTTGTGAAATTTGTGTATTTGAAATACAAATGTGTTTTAGAACATTACCTCTGCACTTTTTTTAGGAGCTACAAGAACTTTTGAAACCACACCTGACAATGTGGCATCTTAAATACTGCAGTCACAGAGCCCTTTTTCTATTGATGCTATGTAGGTAAGAAATATTTAGTAAAAAATATTATTTCTTCAATGTATAATACTATCAGTTGATTTATAATCAATTTACTTTGAAACGTATCTGACTAGGTAAGAAAGCCAAATCTTGACAGTTAAATCTTGCCTCCTACAAAGATTAACCAACCTGGATATTAACAGAATTACAGGACTGAACTCCTTCACAAATCATCTCAGCTGTCCTGATTGAGTTACAGATTTTTTTTCACTGAGAAAACAGATGGGTGGAAAAAAAATAAAGGATTTCAACTTAAGTAAATGATCCTTCAAAAAAAGGATTACTGTGTAGAGAGTGTGAACATTGTATCAGATGCTCATCAAGTTTAAAAGGGCACGCAGTCTTCAGAGCATTGTACCTTGCCCAAACAGAAACACAGAGTACACCTAAATGTACTATAAGCCTGAGTAAAGTTATTGTTGAGACTGTCTTAAAAATAATTACCTGGTTAAAACATTGTCTTCCTATTCTCTGTTGCTGAAATCAGGAAGTCTTTAGGAAAGCTGAGTTGTGTTAAGCTGGAAGGTGAAACTGATCCCTTCTGTGTACAAGTAATCTTGCTAACAGTGCAGTTGCCATGACAAAAAAACTTCAGATAGAAATAGAGCACTTGAAATATATTCCTTCTATAAGAGTGGAGAAAAAAAATATTCTTTATAAGTAACTCTAATAAGAAAATGCAAGCATGGACAGGTTAAACATTGTCACAACCACCTTTAACTGAAATATTTAAAGTCTGTTAGCCAATTGTCTGCACAGAATTGCCTAACCTATTTGGTCTCCCAGCAAATTCCTCAAGATAAGATTCTGCCTGAGCTTTAGTTCAAGTGGGTGTGCAAATACATTTAGATAAAGCCTCCACTTGGTTGTGAGGGCAGGTGGAACAGTCCCCTGAAAGGGAGTTTAAAACACCCATCTCCCCCACCTTCTCCAGTGCTATAAAGAGATCTTTGTCCAGAACACACTCTTGCTCTAATTCCACCTTCCTTCCTCATCACCTGTGACTTGCCACATTCTGTAATCACTGGATGACTCATGGCTTTGCAGTAATAAAACACAGCAACAAAATTCTAGAAGCATGGAAGTAACAAAGAGGCAGAATTCCCTGAGATGTTCAGCCTGTAGTATATAACTGCCTTCTTTGTTATCAGGTAGACCTTGTGAATCCTCTTACAGCTTCACATGGCTAAGAGTATCCAGAAGCAGACACAGTTAATTCCTGTATATTATCCACGGAAGTTATGTGCCTACACAGCACCTGTTTAGCACAGCATTGAGCTGATCCAGTCATTTTGTACCCAAATCCAAACACAGGCTGAGATGAAGCTCTGCCCCTTGCCTAGCTCACTGCCAGCATGACGCTTAAGTACACAAACACCTTTTTCCACTGCACAAATCAAGAAGGTTTGGTGACAGTGATGTTAAAACAAAAACTTTCCAGCTTGGCACTGAAACAGAGAAATATTTCTAAGCAATACCCAAGATCTGAGGTGTGCTGAAGCATGGGTCAGAACTGATGTCCGTGTGCCCCCTTAGATATCCCACTTGTATAAGCTCTGACTAGTGTGTGAAAAGAGTTTCCTTTACCAAGTACTTTATAATCGACAATGATGGTGTTTTTTTTTTTTTTTTTTTTTTTGTGGGGCTTTTTTTTTTTTAAGCTTACAGACAACCAGAGCCTCATCTTTCTTATTGTATACAGAGGACAATCTGTCACAACACACATGCTAACAGTGTCACACCAGGCTATCAGACTCCACCTCACTTTCTAGTTCTCCCTTCCTGAATGATATTTCTTTACTTCACTTTCATGACTTGACATTAAATTACATTATGATCACATTATAGACATCCATGCATACTAAAAATCTATATCCAGGAGGTTGCCTGGATGGTGACTTTCCCAGAAATATTTTTATTAAGAAGTAGAAATTAAAAAATTGAGGCAAATTTATTCAAGTAATCAATAGAACTTGCACTTCAAATCATTATCAGGAGTCAGCTTAAGCAAATCTATGCTATTTGATCCCAAGAAGTGGTCTCATTTATTTCAGGAAGGGTGTTTTCAAATTAAAGAATACTTGCTTGGGTTTATAGAGTCAGATGCAGAAAACTCTGTGGGATGTTTATTTTTTTTGACTGAGTTTAAGAGCACTTACTATTTACGTACTTGTTCTGTACACCTGGTAAGTGGTAACCTAATGCTGCTGTTTCAACCTCACCAATTAACCAAAAACCTGTTACAGTACTGTGTTTTGAAGCAAAGAATTGATCAGTCTCATAGGTGATTCTGCTGCAGTTTATCTACAAAGACCATACAAAAGCCTGTATCCTCGGGCACCCCAAGTAAGAAACAAGTAATAACGCCTTTGTTTGCATCTGTAAACCTTTTGCCTGGATACATAACTTTCAACAAAAAAAAAAAAAGCCAGGAAAGAGATTCCTATACACAAGTCTAGACTGTACTTTTGTTTTAAATGATGATATATACTGTTGTTTAGGGTAGATGTTACCTCCTCCCCCTTCAGTTTCCCAATTCTGTTGACACTAGTATCTTAAATAACAAGCAGTTGTTATCTCTCCTCAGTGGCAACAGGAACAGCTGTTTCAAGGCAATTCTACACTTCAATGCATGCCAATATATTTAAAATACAGTAAGAAAATGAAGGAACTAAACCACATGCAGTTAGTTAAATAGAACACAAATACTGCATAAAAGAGAAACTTAAATGCATCGGTGAGATGATGTACATGCATAAGGGAAGTGAGCCTCAACTTTTACTTTTATCCTTTGTGATCCCTGCATAAGGCTATATGATAGAATACATGAACACATGCATCTGTGAGCTCACTCTTGCTTAGTAATGAATGGGGCATGTGAATTGAAGAGCACTTTAAAGGAAACAGGACATCTTCCCTTAACATGTAGATAAGCAAAACCACTTAAGGTACATAACACCTCTAGGTTCTTTGCCTTTCAACACTGACAATCTGCTTCTGAGTATCCCAGAGTTACCAGGATGGTAACACCACAGACTCACATTTAGAAGGCACCATGTTCCTCATAATGGCTTACTATTATAGGACTTCCCCAAAATTGTATGGCAAAATAGCACACAAAAGAAAGTGTTGCATTAATGCACAGCCTTAATTATGGCACAACAGTGACCACACGTAATATTAAGTGACAGTATCATTCTCTATTAATAAAGAAAGAAAAAATAACAACAAAATAAGAGAAATAAATAGGATCATTCAAGCATTTAAGATGTAGGAGTTACAAGACCACTAATGAAAACCAGCTACTTACATGGGAATAGGGTCCAGTGAACAGGAAAAATACACTACAATAGCAGCACTTCAAGACAGTGGACACAACAGTGTTATTTGGCCACATACAGTCAGTGAGATCATTTTAGAATTTAAGTTTTACCAATCTAGGATACTAGATTATTTTTAAGACATGAAAAGCCATGTTTTCCATATTTTGTTTCCTGACAGAACAGCTCAAGCTCTTTCAGAAACACAGTAAATTCAAAGTCAAATGGGCAAACTTTGGAAAGCTACAGGAGGCCTAGAAACATCATAACGAAAAACAAGCAGAGTTTTCAGGAGCAGCTATGAGAGAAACTATGAAGAAGAAAATCAGAGACTATTTGGCAGGACTAAGAAAGACCACAAAGCAACAGTGTACCCTTCGCCATTAATTTGTACTTACATTCTTCTGCCCAGAGCTGAACCATATAGTCACAGCTCTTATACCTGCTGTAAGAGTGCTAAGAGGTAGAGCTAGTCACTCTTTATGCCTAGCCGGTTTGGGTTTGGGAGGTGAGAAACACAGCTGCCTTCTCCTGGTGAATATATAGGTAGCTGTTCTCCATCAGCAGAGACAACGCCTCTGACTTCAGTCATCTGGGCTTCCTTGAGTCAATCAATTATTTGCTTCTCACCTTGGTAATTACAGAAAAAATCATACCTTGACTTTTCTCAGATCATTGGCAACGAGCAGTCAGTACCACTTGTGTTTTAATTTATGAAGAGCACAGCTTGAATCTATGATGAGTGAGCATACCCTACTAGCACTCTTGGGCGCTCACCTTAGGGGTTAGCCAGAAATTAAGAGCAAAGCTACTTACAGTGTAACAGCCTTAATGGCCCCAGGTGTTCCTCCCACAACTGATAACCATCAAGACCCATACAAGGTGAAGGGGGATTACATATAAAAATGGCTTCTCATGGGGCTTGAGTAAAGAATTGCAAGTTAGTGTATGTGTTTTTTTTTTTTTTTTCTTTCTTTCTTCCTTCCTCCCCTCTAGTTCCTTCACTCATCTTCTCGATAACGCTTTTGTAGAGAACCCTGGGCGATAAAGGGAGGTTTGTAATTACTTATTTATATTTCACTTTTGTGGATGATATTTGTAGCTGTGTCTGAACAAAAGAGTGGTTTGTATTCTCGTTATGCTTCACTGAATTTGCCCAACAGGATTATTTCTGTAACCTGTTTAAAAAATGTGTTGCAAAAGCAGGACTTTAAAAGTGTTTTTATGTACTAATCTCTGAGGTTGGTTTCTGTCCTTCTTCAGGAGTTAAATTAAGCGTATTTCATTATGTAAAAGAAGCTTAATTTTAAATGCTGAAATAAATGATAGGCACCCCTCCCACATTCTCAGATTATAACAATAATGCCCTATTTACAGAGAAGGTATTACAGAAGACTGAACTATTTTCTCAGGTGAGATATTAAGAAATAATAGACTTTAAAGAAATAACAGACCTTAAGGTATAAAAACTGCATTTTCTCTAATAAGAGACTGATATAGATTATAAAACTTGTTTGTTTGTTTTTTTTTTTTTTTCTGGAATGTTACTTTTCTGCATGGCTGTGAAATGCAAGCATACTGATGTTTTGTGATATATTATCTGGTGGGCAGTATTTGTCAGTAACTTTGAAACTAATACAGTGTTTTCCTGGATTGTCGTCTCTACTATAATTGATGATGATGCTCTTTTAAAGCATCCTTACTTTTTGAATTTCTTTTAGGTCAATGTAAATTCCTGAAGCTGAAGGAAAAGGTGAAATTCTACCTCCGACTATACAAAAAATAATAAAAGGATACAACAAGTATCTATGTCCACTTTTTGATAGTAAGTAGAAAAGCTGTTTTAATAAGATTGAGCTATAACATAATGCAGTGTCTGAAACTCAGCAATGAGAACAAATGTTTTTCCGCTGTACTTTTTTTTTCTCCAATATTTGACAGTGACTGATCTGATTATACATGATGTATCATGTTATAGTAGGATATAACTTTATATCTTTTGTGGCCCAACGTGAGACTTGTATATTCTAGGCATTCACTAACAAAACTTCCAGACTGTTAGAAACTTGGCTATCGATCTTCGTGTGTCCTCAGTGAAATAAGCTGTAATAGCTTATCTATTTAAAATCATAATGTTCTCTAATTTCATAAGTGCTAACTATAAAAATTTTTGATTAAAGATAAGAAAGCTTTATATACCAAACTGTTCATAGAAGCACAGGCAAACCTTGTTACTATACCAAGTATTTTGTGCATCTTCTATATAAGATTGCAAGAGAATTATTTAATAAATGCCTCTTTTCCTGGGTCTTAAAGGTCACTGAACTGGTTCACTGCAGAACTGTGAGGGAAAATGAATCTAAAATGTCAGTTCCCTGCGTCAGAAGGCCACAGTCACTGGGTTGGAAGACCCACATAGCCTACTGCACCAAGGCTGATTTTACTGCCCTGCAGCACAGTCAGCGTTAGGCACCTGAAATCTGTGACAAACATCTTCCTTGCTTGAATCAGGCTGTTGCATGTATTGGAAATATTGAGGAGTTATGAGGCGGGGTGAAGATCTCTGCCTGGAGTAACTGCAGAACTCTGAAAAAGAAAATATTCTGCGTGTTGAAAAGATGCTCAGCACCATGTGTCTGTCAGAAAGTAAACTTACAGAGTGAATGCTAGGCAATAGTACTTAAGTTAGATATACAGAAATGCTAGAGGTTTTAAATGAAGACTTTTATATCCCTTTATATCCTGCTTAAAAATAATTGACTGAAGAGTTTCTCAGACCATGTTTTTACTTCTCACCATCCAAATATCTAGTGAGACTATCAGCCTGTTCAATAAGGGTACTCCACATCATGTGCAATCTCATTTCATTAAAATATTAAGACAAATCTGTATTTTAGGTTTAGGAGAAAGGGAAAATTATTTCATCTGTTTGGCTTTATTGTTATTGTCTCAGCTGCTGAAACAACTGCTATAGAGTATTTACATGGTCTAAGAAGATTTCCATCAAAATAAAAATAATGCTAATAAATAAACCAACCAATTCTCACTGGCGATGATCCATAATGGAAAATAAGTATGTGTTCAGTGGTCATTAATATATTTCATTCATTAGTTCATGCTAGTAGTAGATATATGTTGGCACTGCCATGATGTGCTTTGGTAGGCAGCAACTAGAATTCCATTGCAAATTCATACGTTAATAGTTAAGACTAACAGTAAAGCGCTTTTGAGTTACAAATCTCCATTTTTCTAATGTGAGTCAATTTTTTTCTCAGCTGGTGTAATACAACAAGGCTGTAGCTCTTTTTCTGCCTGGGAATTTTGTTCAGAGGGATGTTAAGGACTTTCTGTGTCTGGAAATTCCAGAGGAGCTTAAGTACAGATCAGGTCTATGTCATATGCAGAGCTAGTCTATCACTTCCAGACAGTGCCAGCATTGTTGTATATGCTCGTCACAGCTCAGGCATGCAAGCACTGTGTCTCAGAAATCTTTGATGGATCTTTATTAGCCCTATTGGTGAAGAAACGGGATGAAAATACATTTTATTGATGCCATTTCTAAATGCAGGGCTGGCAGTTTTGAGAGAAATGACTCTTTCTTTTTTTTTTTTTTTTTTTTTTTTTTTTTGTAGC
Source organism: Tyto alba (assembly GCF_018691265.1). Taxonomy (NCBI): domain Eukaryota; kingdom Metazoa; phylum Chordata; class Aves; order Strigiformes; family Tytonidae; genus Tyto; species Tyto alba. Next base: position 16,921,891 of record NW_024881261.1, read on the forward strand.
AATAATTTAGGTTATAGTAACCCAGGAAGCATTCATCCCGATTTTTGGACCTGCAGCTTTTTGTAAGGTCATTTGGGACCATTTTCCATGTGATAGAGGCATATATGCCTGGAGTGAGGAGTGGAATCTGCCCACTCTCTGTTATTGGAAAGGTGAGCTGCAGCTTGGATTAGACTCAGGTTAAGAAGCTATTGGTCTTAGAAGCAGAGACACCTAAATCCTCCACTTAACAAATCAGTGGTTTGTACTGATCTGTGTGACCACAGCTATCCTAGCTTTGTTCCATGTAATATTTTTCTTATTTCTATGGATATTATCTGCCTGCAGCTGGTGTGCCTTGTATCTGTTTTTTGTGAGAAAGATTTCAGTATAACTGGTTTTACTGAGAATTATATCAATGGCTACAGCACACCTGCTAAATGGTTGATGAAGCCAGCGTATCAATTTAGTCATTAATACCTCTTCTGTGACCTTTTTTTAACCCTCCTTATCCCCCCCAGATCCTTAATTTCTTTGGTATATTTGGATGTTAATAGTAAGAGACTGACCAATCAAAAATGGATTGTAAAATCAAGGTGCTGGTTAGATTTGAGAAGGCTAATGAACAAATGCATGAGAAAACCATAAATTGGGGTATTCTGGTACTGATAGAGATTATCAGCTACTACAAAAGCCTGTACAGTTCTAATTGTGTCAACCTATCAGTGCTGATTTACTATGGGAAGGAAACTTGAACAGAAAAGGATGTATATATGTATTAACCCCAAGTTCTATGTTTGCTGTCTGAAGTGCATGGAGGGATTTTCGTAAAATGTGAACAACCTAGTATGTGTATGCTGATACACAGAAATATTAAAAAATAGCAACCTAAAGTTAGCCTCTTTACGGCTAACTGACTACCTTTTTTTTCGGCAAAGATTCCTTTGCTTTTGAAAGTGTGCATATTTCTGTGGTCAGTTAGATATGCACTCATAAATATACATGAAGAAATTTATCATAAAACTAGATGTTATTATCTGTTGGCATCTACAGTGCTTTGAGCTTAATGTTAGCTAGTCATAATGGAACCCTGAAATGTGATTTTTATCAAGTGTGAGAGGGCCAGAGGTTAGCTTGAATTTTAGAATAATGCAATTCAAAGTCATGGCAAAGTTATTTGTCCTTGAAATTTCTCTTCAGGCAGGAAATGGGGATTTTTGAAGTGATGCTTGCTGCCAAGATACAATCATATTATTAGAAAATCAATGACACTGAACTCCTCAATGTTTAGCAAAATGTTTTTTTGGTCCTGAAAAGAAAGTATTAGGTATAAATAAATTATAAGAAAATGAAAGTTCCTTTTTCCTAAATCCAGGAGAAACAGAAATATTTATTAGTCAAGAAAATTTTATATCAGCTCATAAGCTCTTAGTTCAATAAGCCTTCCATTTGCCTATTAGTTTGTGTTTGGCCCTTGTACTGGGACTGACAGATGACTGGAAATTACCTGAGCGGATGCAACTCAGCTAGTGTTGTTAGCAAGGGGATTACGAAGGTAATTTTCTCTTGAATCCAGTGACTGTGCATGACAACGTAATTATTATCTTCTCTCCTTGCATGGGTTGGAATGAATAGGTTTCTAGATTTTAAGCCTGGATTAATCTCACTTTGCTTTAGTCACCTCCTCCCCCAAAGGTCATTCCTGTAGACCTTGCTACCCAAATGTTGCCATTTATGCCTAACAGACTGTCATTCCCATCTTTAGATGCCTAAAGTTAATTAGTTGAAGCCAGTCTTAGTATGTCAAAGGTTTGCAGACAAGTAAAATTGACTGAGTGTTTTATGTTTGTTCATGGTGGGTCACACACATCGGTTACCAAATTATGGGGGTACTTTTACACAGTCTTTAGTACAGAGGAATCCCAGCTGGACTAGTTACTTAGCTCTTCCTTCATCTGAATGTTACCATTAAGAAAGTTTTCTTTCCTTAACTATAGCATTTTAATGTCCCTATCTGAGGTGGTTCATCAAGCAAGTCTTAATAAACTGAACAGGTAGATGTGGGAGGTTCCATTACTGAATTAAAAAATTACCTAATCTAGAATGATTTTAGCAGTTCTTTGACCTGGAATATGAAATACTCTTATACTAGCGTTAGTAGATAGTACCCCTTAACATAATAATACTCATCCTAGACTTTAGATACATGCGAAAGTCTTTTATAGAAAAGCTGACATAAGGGATTTAAAAATGCAGTTATTTCCCTTAAATATGCACTACCCTGACACTTTATCTCAGCAATACAAGCTGATTTCAACATCAAGTTTTCTGCTGAAACTGTGTAGACCAATTTTATAACTTTAGGTGCTGTGCCAAGCCTCTCTGAATTAATGAGCAATTCCTGCTGACTTCACTGAGCCTTGGATCACATTCATAGAGTTGTTAAGAGATGCATAAAATCTTGTAAATAATTTTATACAAATGGATTTTATTCTGTGATTGAATGTGATAATTTAAGTGTTCTAATTAAAAAGAGAGAGGCTAGGAAAATGTCACAGCTAAGTATATTCGAATATGGAAGCTGCTTTCAAGTGGGATAGAAAAGTGTCATGCTTAAATCAGTTATTCTAATCCACATTTAAAAGATTATTTTCCTTAGCTTTGAATAAATGATACATTCAGTTGTCTTAAGGTTTAAATTCAAGAAAACAAATTATCTTTGAGTCCAATCTTCTGTGTAAGACCAGTTATCATATATTTTTTCTCAAATGTTTATATTAAGTTCTATGAGTTTAATTAGGTGAAGGCATTTTAGTCCTCAGAAGTTTACAGTTTACCCCAGAAAGAGATCAGGAGATATCAGAATGTTAGCTGTGTCTAAGACCCTTTGATTTAGAGAGACAATCTCACGTGGTACATGAGAAAGGACAAATATCGTCATCTAAAGACTATTTTATGTACCATTTAGACAACATCTAATCCTTCAGAAAAAGGCAAAAAGCCCAGAGTGTGCCTGGCCAGCTGTACAATGGAAAAAAAAATAACTTTTGAATCCCTACTGAATCCTTAGAATTGTGATTTAATAAAGCAACAACTTGGTGCAAAACTGTAAACTTTAGCATACAGATGATAACATAGATTTTTCTTCCTTTCCCATGGAAATAAGAGACATTATGAAACTATAAATGCCACCAAATACAGCTTTCTGAATGAAAGACAGTTTGGTGGTTCTGTGTGTACTTTTTTTTCTTTTTTTTTTTTTTTTTTTTATTTTTCCCTCTGCCCCTAAATGCTGAGGTCTAGAGACTCTAAATGATGAGCAGTGGCTAAATTCAGTTAGAAAAAAAAACCCAAACAATTTATTTGAAGTTTCATGTTGTCTCTAGCTTCTGTGAACTGGGATCTTACTTTGCTTTGTCAGAGAACAGGTACAACTCACTACTGGGTACCTTTTCTGTGCACTTAATAATATTGGGCAAGTCACCTCTCTACCATCTCTTTGAGGAGCTGAGTAAATGCTGTTCCTTAATTTTTATGTTACAAGCCTTTATACTAAGCTTCCAGAGTTTTTTGTTTTCTGGAATATTTCTCTCAGTTGAACTGTTGTTTGTGCATTTTTTTTTTTTTTTCAAATGTGGAAAACAAATGTTGTAACAGTAACCTCATAACAGTCTTGCCAATATAGTCTAGATTGCAAGATAACTTAATTCTGTGTATTGCTGCCCATTACAATAGTGCTTCTGCCAAAGCATAATATGGAAATATCATGTTGAAATAATTATCTGTGACAAGCTCTAAATCCTTCTCAAAGGCACTGCTTGCCAAGATAGTTTCCTATGCTGTACATACTGCCTGCATTATTTGTCCCCAGATTAATTGCTTGCATTTGGCTCTACTAAAATACGTTTTTCTAACAAATGGTTTAACAAGCTGTTTTTATGATCCCCACCAGTTTTTTCCTTGTCCACAAACTGTACTATCACAGCTACATCAATGTCTAAAGATCATTGATGTGAACAAATAGGATTGAAACTGATTCCTGCTACAAATGGGTCTGTCTTCTCATGTTTTTGTAGCAACAATTACAGTTGAGATCTGTCAGAAGGTCTATTTTAGTCTGTCCAGTCTCTTCACATAATGTATATCTGTCAAGAAAGATGTCTTGTGGTGGGAAGTTAAATGCACCAGAAAAATACTAGTGTAATGTATCACTTCATCTAAAAGTCCTATAATACTCTAAAACAAAGCAAAGCTGGCAATGAGGTAAAGTTTCATGAAACTATAGTAAATTTTTCTAGTGATACTTTTCTTTCTATTTCTGAGTTGCATAGTATTTTACCCAGTGTTGCTGCACGGTGTTCTTTCAAAAAGCTTTTCCTTTTGAGATATTTTTGCATGTCAGAATTGTTTTAAGTTTTCTTAAACTAAATGAAAAAGAGCTAATACTAACAGCTCAGCACTGCAGTTCATGATAGCTTTCAGTAGTAGGTCTTCAGCGTCAGAAATACATATGTGACAGTGGTGGTTTACTTTGTTGATACAAAATTCAACAGACCGTGAACATTGCAGTGATCCAAACTTAATTTTTAAGTATGATATCTGCCACTCTTAGCTGCATTCCCGTATGGGATTACTGTGAATGTCTGTGAAGTACATAAACTAACAGTCTTTGTACATAAATTCCAGTAAAAGTGAAAATGTATGTTAATTAGATTGTGCACCCATTGCTGTAATGAGGCACATTCTTTGGCATTTCTTTGCCATGTTTTGAAGATTTCTTTCACTAATGCAGGATAGACTGACTTTAGTTTTCTTATGAAGATCAGTAGATTTCTTCTGAAGTCTTCATTATACATACTGTTCCTGCCAAACATATGGAAATGTAGGAACTGATTGCCTCGTCTGGTCTACTGCCTTGTTTTTGACACTGTCAACAGGAGACCTTTCAGAGGAAGTTCAGGAGAAACCCTGGTGGATAATTACGGGAAGACTCATTCTGTTATTGATACTTTGCTTACTTAGTAAGGCACCATAAATAGCATTTAGCCTCACACACACAAAAGAAATTAGCATTTAACCATTAATATTGTCCTGATTTAATTAACTGCTAAAGCAAAGCTATTCTCAGCAGCTTGTGTTGTCTTAATAAAAACCCCTTCATAACATTTTTTTTTTTTTCCCCCTGCACAACTCCTCCCTGGCATGTTGCTGTAGCTGGGGGGATGTAATTTTCTGCTGGGTTTTTGTGAGTGCTTGGCTCGGCAGGCTGGCTTCACAGTACAAACACTTGGGTTGTACAGACCATCAGGGCTGGCAGCAGCCTGGTTTTGTCCCGAGTACACCACCAGTCCTTAGCGCTTGAGCTGCAAGGCAGGTCTGTGACAGTACAATCAGTTTGAGCTTGAAGTACCTCTTAGGTTGAGCTAGATGTCTTTTGGTGGTTGGGAGTCGCCCAACACTACAATTCTGTTTTGTTACTCAATATTTTGAAAAAATACTGTGACAGGAAAGAAAGAAGAGATGTACGGAGTCCTGTTTCTGTGATTCCAGAAAAAATAAACCTAATTTAATTTCAATAATCTTTCCAGAAAGTCAGTTTTTCTTCTCATTTTCTAAAATGTGAAGATTTACAGAGCCAGATTATCTGCTTGCAAAACTCTGATGACTTCAGCTGATTTATAGCCCCAGATTTAGGCCACCAGCTTTTTCTGTAAAAATCCAATGACTGTAAGAACAAAATCTACTCAAGATAATATTTCTTAATGATGTCAATTTCACATCAAGTGATGGAAAATTTGGCTGTACAAGAGCCAGTACAACTGGTATCAGAGTGCCAGCATTTAAGGATGGGATATGGAGAGTCACAGGTTATTAGTGCCCAACAGCTGTTTCCATATACTTTTCTAAAACAGACTATAAAACAGCCTTGCTCTGTATGATAATTTTGTTTTTTTCTCTTTCAGGACTACACAGCTACCATATTTCTAAGGCAGTGATGGACTGATGAAAGACTTTGTTTTGATGGTAATAAGAGTTGAAGCTTAGATGGTCGGCTTGTGGAAATGCTTTGCATACTGGATACCTTCATAGTTGATTCATAAAAGTCTTTCCTTTGTGATATCACTGTTGAGAATCGTCTTATAAGAATATATCCTAATGACAGAGTCTTGTATGCTCTATGGTATGTATATACCACATACAAGTTTTTAAATTTGGCTTCTACTTACATTTTAAACTTTCCAGATTAGTATAATTTTATGCTTAAAAATGTATCTATTTGTAAAATTAGAATATGCATGGTCTTGTAGTTTTAAAAATATGTAATATTATTGAGCAGTATGATTAAATTCTTAAATTTAATAATAGGTGTCCTTTTCTTCCCTAAATATGCCCTTTTGCTTTCATGTAGACCAACTGCAGGAATTGCATTTTGCCATTCCAGTTGTTTTGCAATGAAGTCATCCCAGAGGAAAGCAAGCTGTGATGATTGAATTGCATTCTTTATTGTGGATTATCCTTTATAATAGATTTTGATAAATATAAAAAAATTGGAAAATATATTGCAAAATATCAACAAAGGAAAATGCACGCTGTAAGAGAGAAGGGAGCAAGGTGTGGCCTTTCTTGACTGCCACTAAACTCAGCTATTCTGGAGTGGTTTCCTGTTTGGGATGCTATTATTCTTCCCCATTAGATACCAGTAAGTACTTTTTTTTTTTTTTTTTTTTTTTTTTTTTTTTTGTCTCACAATAGATATTTGCCTGCAAATATTAATTCAAGAAGGATATATAGCTTATTTTTGTTTTCACTGATGAACAATTTTATCCCATTAATAATCAGAGATGCTTTTTTTTTTTTTTAAGGATCACCACAACTGTTGCATGCAGCATGGATCTGATCAAATATCCAATGGGTAAGCAGACATGTACTTTGCAACTGGAAAGCTGTAAGATGCTTAATACTTATTATTTGCATACAGTTAGAAAAATACCTGATCTTTTTCAAGGGCTGCTACATAGTATTATCAAAGAGGCTGGAATTTTCAAAGAAGCCAAAAGACAATATGTGACCAGTCCCTGTTTAGTTAAAATAGCATCTGCATACAAAGATAAATGCAGGAGGCATCACTGAAAATAGTATGGCAGTACTGAAATGCTGCCATGCCGTTAATGATTAAACAAAATTTTAGGAGGTTATCATAGGCCTGGATTTGCAGTGCATCCTGCAGTTATTCTATTGGTCTTCAGGGGGAGTTCTGTGAGCAGATATTTTCCAGCACAGCAGAGAAAATATTTTTTATTTCTTTTTCCTCTTTCAGATAGTATGTACTACCTCCCCGCCCTGAGGCACAATTCCTTTAGGAAAGAAATAAATTAGTATAAGTCTTATTTGCAAAGCATAGACTTAATATTGAATTGATTTACTGTCTTCATATTGAAAAAAAGGTAGTTGCATAGACAGTTCTGTTCTGAGATGGATATATACAGATCTTTCTATGACTTATTTAATTGACTCTATGCTAATGCCCTGGGAAAAATTGTCATCTATTGATGGACCAAGACTAAACATACCTTTATAGGTTCTCATTTTATCAATCGATGTCCTAATAATTTTCACTAAAATATGCTCTCTAATACATTGTAGACGTGGTTGCTTTGAAAATACCTACACGCACATGTTTATAGTTAACTTTTTTTTATTATTCATATGATAAGACTTTATAAAAATATTTTTGCATGGGATAATGTAAAAGGATACCCAGTCCTGAAGGTGAAAATATATGTTCAAATATGTGTCAATACATATTCAGAATATTTTGGAAGCTTTTTCAGTACTTGTCAAGTTTTATTCTTTACCGTTTCAGATGTGTGTGTGTTCTTTATCTCCTGTTGGTAAGGTCCATTTAGAAGATTGCTGCAAAGTTTCATTTTAGACAGAACCACACAGGGAATGAACACCAAAACCTTCTTTTCACAGGAGTCCCTCTAGAATCAGCAGTTTTATAAGATCTGTTTAACAAACAGTGATTTGAATTAGAATTTGGACTTATCTGTAATTTATTTTCCATTGGAAGAGCATAATGGTAAGAGAATGCATATGGATTTACATCAACTGCATTGCCTAATAAGTCATTTAGTATTTTCTCTGCTTTCAGAATGAAATATATGACCCACGAGTACTTAAATTTATTTGACAGTATTAAACAAATGAAAATTCCCTATATAATTAAAAATGAGCATTTTTCAGAATGATTCCATCTGCTTTTTCAACAACACACAAGTGTCTTCTGTCCAAGGGGAAATCACAGCAATGTCATCACAAATGGTCCCATGATATTGGTGCTTAGTTTTAAAGAAAACAGTTAGAAGTAATAAATGCAAAAGGAAAGAGTGTGCCTTAAGCTGTGGCCCTTTTTCCTCTCTTTTGGGTACATTGGAAATAGTGTTTGCCCCCCTCATGAGATAAGCTATGAGTTGTGAATGCAAGCATGCATATACATCCACACAAATACCAATGCGTATAAATAAAATGTAAAAGATACAGCAAATATGTGATCTGAAACAAAGTGTTAGGCCTTTTATTAAGTGATTACTAATGTAACCAATCAATATTATCAAGTAATGGCTTTACACAGTTGTCCTGGGTTGAGTGAGTGGTGGAGTTTTTTGGTGGCAGGGGAGGGGGCTATCGGGGCGGCCCCCTGTGAGAAGCTTCTCAAAGCTCCCCCAGCTCCACGTCAGCTCCACTTCTGTTTGGGAAATTGAGCCAATCGGCTGCGCCTCTGCGATAACGTATTTAAGAAGGGACATGGTGACGAGCAGTGGGACTTGTGAGGAGGAGTCGCTGCAGCTGCATGAACACCAAGGTCAGTGGAGGAACGGAGGAAGAAAGGAGGGGGGAGGTGTGCCAGAGCAGAGACCTCCCTGTATCCTGTGGTGAGAGGGCAGGGCAGCCCCCCCCGCCACCCATGAAGATCTACGGTGGAGCAGACATTGATTTATGGCCTGTAGCTCCTGCTCGCAAGATCAAGGTTCTGTGCCCGAAGAAGGCCGGGGTCTCATGGGAAAAGGTAGCCCCGCTGCTGTAATTCAGTGCTGGGGGGATTGCAGCATGCGGGGGAGTCCCACGCCGGAGCAGCTTGGGAAGGGCTGCAGCCGTGGGAGGGAATCCAGTCGGAGGAAGTTAGTGACCCATGATGGAGCAGTGTGGGGAACGCTGTGGCCCATGGGAGGAATTCAAGTCGGAGAAAGTTTGTGGAGGACTGTCTCCTGTGAGAGGGGGACCACGATGGTGCAGGAGGAGCAAGTTCCGGACACTCCCCTCACCGAAGGTAAGGGAAGTGGCAGCACTGACTGCACCCCCCATTCCCTGCCCCTGCGCCACTGGGGGAGGAGGTAGAGATATTGGGAGCAGAGCTGAGCCCGGGAAGAAGGGAGGGGTGGGGGGAAGGTGTTCTCAAGATGTGGCAATGCTTCTCACTGTCCTACTCTGTTATGTGTTGTTAGTGTCTGTAATAAATGTATGTTCTTTTTTTTTTTTTCCCCTAACGAGTCTGCCTTTTGCTCATGATCATAAAAGGGGGATTTTTCCCCATCCCAGTCCTATCTCGGACCCCAAGCCTGGCTCTCTGTCCCTTCTCATTGCTAGAGGGGAAGGGAGAGAGAGGTGCTGCATTGTGGTTGGCTGCCAATCAGGCCTAAACCACAACAACAGTAAAGCAGCCCTGGTGGCCTTTACAACATGCTATTCTACTACTAGTAGTTAATAACATTAATTGATTTATACTTTCTGCACAGCAAAATACATTTCAGCTTTGTTTCTTTCTCCTGTTACTGCAACATTTTCGAAGGTAGTACAGGCATATGTTAGGAGACAGAGAGTGGCCTCTCTGATTCTCTGTTGATAAGGCAGATGTAACACTGGGAACTAGGAGGGCTCCTGTCTCGGTGCTGCCCAGGCGGGTTCATGCTCTCTGCCATATGGTAGGGAACACCACCATTCATTCGCACTGGGCTGACGGCTTTTTTCCGCTTCTCCCCTCCTCCCACAGGCCTCCAGTCCAAATACATATTCATGTTTTGGGCCCATCTCTGAAATTTTATTTTATTTTTGAACTTGTCCTTTAGCATTTGTTCAGTGAAGAGCCATGTGAAGGCACTTAACTTGTGCTTGAAAATCAGGGGAAATTAAAATCAGCAACAGAAAGGTAAAGAAACTAATTTGTATTAGGCATTACGAATATTTAATCCCAAATTTACTATTTCTGTAGTTAACCCTGTTGACATCAGCTGCTTGTACTGTATCAACAAAATTCAGGAATAAGACATTTTGGGCTTGAGGAATTAGTCAGAATGAAAACTCAGTGTCACATAAAGAGAATAGAGATTACTTGTAAAAGCCAAATAACATGGCTCTAGGATTTTGTCTCTATAAACTTTTTAAGCATTTTATAATTAGCAAAACATTAATCACCTGAATAAAGAATAAATTTAAACAGAGGGAGCACTGTGCTATTTAACTTTACTGACTATTGAGAAGACTCTCCCCATGAAAATTCTTCACAAATAGATTTTTGGAATTAGTATTTTCAAAGAATTTTCATAGGAAGATCACCAAAGTCTGCTAGTTGTTCAGCTAATGAAAATACTTTGAAACAAAAATGGTTCTATCAAAGCAAAACAATCTCCGTTTGGAGATATGCTTGTTATCACCCATCTGGGCATCAAGAATTTGTCCAATCTCACACAAATTAGAAGACTCTATCTTGTAAAGAATAAATAAAAATTTACTGTGGTACTCCCTGGTTCTTTGGACTTGATTATCTGCAGTTGATTTATACTGAAGGAAAGTAAAATGAATCCATGCCTGCAGTCATGCATAAAAACTGTTTCTATGAACCTCTTTGTTTTGACTGAGGATAATGCAATCATTTGTTATAGGAAATGTTACTTTTATTTTTTATGTCCCAAATCTGGGAAATTTCCCAGCATGTGGTTTTATAGAACTGAGAACTTAGGTTGGATGTGCTTGCTTTTGTCTTAATCTTTTGACACAGCAGTGTTTTGGCTTTAATTGCTATAAATGTGATAATGTGAGCAGAGATTCCTGGTCATGATACCTTCTCAGAAAACTGCCCATGATAGTGAAAACAAGATTTATATTTAAAGAATGGTCAGGGAAAGAATTTCCAGGTGAAATTGTCATTTCAAATGGTAACCAGCACAGTGTTTTCTTGAAATTAACTTTCTGAACTCTTGTTTTTTCTATATGAAATGGTTGTAGGAAATCAGTCCTTTTTTTATCATTGCAAGAACCAAAGCCATTAACTTAAAAATATTAAAATGCTCTTTCTTATTTTAATATATGTCTTTTCCTGTGATTCTAGAGCTTTTTTCTTCTTGAAGCATATGCCCTTGTGCAATGTATTGCATTATCATCTCACACTGTAATTTACTTACAATTCACTGAAGTCTAAAAATAATCATCTGCTCATGTTTCTGTCCCCTAAGCCTAGCTATTAACTTGCACATTATAAGTCTGTCAAATACAAGAATGATTGATCTACAAACGCTAAAGGAAAAGATGTTCAAATGCTCCTTGTTAACATGTAAATTACATTAACATAATATTGAATTAATCACATACACTAGCCTGAAAATTGCCTACCTTTTAATATAATGGGGAAAAGCTACAGAGGTATTTTAGCTAAGATTATGCTGCATATTCACAAGTGTGTGCAAAATACAGTTGCCTTCTGATAGATGATTCATGTCCCATCTCAGCCACTAATTACTACTTGAAGGTTAAGAGGAAATCTCCTGGGGCCCCTGAAGTGTGCTGCACTGTTGAGCCTGCAGAAACATGAGCATCTAAGCTCCTAAACCAAAATGTCGTTCCAAGTGATGACCCCAGCCCAGCTCAGAGCACAGAGCCAGCATGCAGCAGCCCTGCTGCTCTCCTCACCCCTTCGTTTTTGTGGGAATGAGAACTAAATGCACTGCATTGAGAAACAGCAGCCTGGGATGCAACAGAGGGCACACTTAATGTTTAGTCCACATGCTGGTCATGTTGTAATTAATAAAAACTGTATTTCTTTAAAGCTGAATAGCTTTTGTCTTCAGAATGCCATGTGGTACTAATCTCTTTTCTTAGTTTATGTTGTCTACACTAGAATACAAGATATAAAAAAGACCACCTGCAAAAAATCAGCTTTTAAGGGGTAAGACTTTGCATGCTCTTGGGAGTTTTGTTGCAAAAGCGATACGTTCTGACAAAAACTGTCATTGTTTATGTCTAATTGTACTTTCAGACAGACAAATAAGAAACAGCTGAACCATAAGTGTGCTCCACACAAATTAATTATTGTGCAAAATAAACACTTTTGTTGGCTTGTGCTTCACTACAGGGGGTTATAACATCAATGACGCAATGTTTTTCTGGACTAGAGGAAATGATTCAGTTTGAGGTTTGGACACACTCCGACTGGCACACTAGACCGTAGAAGACCACTTTACCTTGGTATCTGAAGCAAAATATGAGACAGGTAAAAACACCCTTCTAACACTTTCTAGGTACAGTTTGGAATATGGCTCTGGAAACAAAGAAGCATTAAGGAGCTGAGCACTTGCTTTCTCTTAGGATGGCAGTTTTCATTTTCTGCTAGATTACATTCTTGAAACCTTACATATTTTTCCAGATGTTACCAGCAGAGACCCAGCTAATGTAAAGGTTGAGAGTTTCTGAGCATTTTCTTCAAGGCTGTGCATTATCTAAAGATTGATAAACAAGAGATGTACTACTTCATCCAGGTAATATCAGGGAGAGCTCTTGTGAAGGGAGAAGAGCCTGTAAATTGGGCCTTTGAATTGGAGAGACCAGGGACCTTCAGTACACAGCTCAGAACAGTTCCCAGCCTTCCTGGAAATAGTCAGTCTGGCTCTGTTAGGCAAGTCAAAAGCCTGTGTTCAGCCAGGGAAATTTCCATAAATATGCTGGGTGCTTTTACATTTGCAAGAAGTTGGATTTCACGGATAGTGCTTGTCAGAGTCACTCTTTATCTGCAGCAGCCTTTGTCTAGCCTGGCGGGCAGCAGAGCTCAGATTGCCCAGCCCGAGGTTCCTCTGCCCGGGGAAGGGTCAGAAACATTTCCACAGACCTGCTCTTCTGCTGATCTTAGAAAACTGCTGTAGAAAGTTTCATCTAACTGCAGGATTTAACCACAGGAAATAATCTGCTTCTGTTTATTTTCTAGAGATTTCGAAAGGGCTTTTAAAGAGTTCAAGTCCTGCCAAACCTGCTTTTACGTTCTTTGAGTTACTCTTAGGTGCTTCATTGCTGTTCTTCACTGCATACTCAGTTTCTCTTCTGCTCAAGTCAGCACACCAGCCAAAAAGATGATCTTTAAATGAAGACATACACACCCTTCAAAGCTGTAGTTTCACACTAGAAGATATGCTACTAATTCTGAATAACAGAAATATAGTTTCTCTATTCCATTGTTAGGTATCTCTGCTTTAAATTCAACATGGAGAAACTTTATGCTCTAATTTCAGGTATTAATTCAGGGTAAAAGTCTGAATTAATCCAGGGTAAAAGTTTAGTTCTCTAAATGGAAGTAAAAGTAAAAATGAAATACATACTAGCAGGATCTCAAGGTATCTTGCTACTTGTATAAGTGACATCTACTTGCCTTCTTCCTCTTTACAGCTTCTGGGTAAGCAACATCAGGCTCAATCAAAGGAGAATAATCCTTTACTGCTGTTCTGCCCAGGAGGGCATTAGGACCTGTTCACCATATAGGAAAGAGGAAAAGGAAACCTGCTTGATTAGACTAAAATTTCTCACACCTTATAGATTCAGTTCACCTCTTCAAGAAAGCCACAACCTCATATCCTCTTAATTTTCTATTGAGTTGCTATGAATTAGGTCTTGTTTTTTACAGATTGTTTTTAGGAAAGCAGTGTCCACTGTAGCCCATATTAAAAGAAAAAGGCAAACAGGCTGTGGAACTGTGTAATCAACTTAGAAATTAAAAATGTTGCTTTGCATTTCCTTAACACCATTGGTAGATATCCAAGAGTATTTTATAAATAACAGTTACATTATAAATAACAGTTTTTCACAAGGCTAAAGCTAAAGATATGAGAGAAGAGATGTGTGTAGTATTTCCTAACACAGCAAAAAAAGCAATCAGGATTTGATACTCTGTGAACTTGAACAGACAGTACAGCCGCTGTGCAAGTGAATTATTTTACAACAATACAAACCCCAAGTTCATGTACAGCCACTGACAGAGCCAAATTTAAAATGTGGTCATCAAAATTCCTGCCTAAGTAACTTCAGTAAATTTAAGAAAAGGACATTGTGGATGAAAAGGACACTGTGGATTAATTTTGTTTATAGAACAGCATGTATCACATAATAGTAATCACATAATAGTAAGTCACTTCAAATAATGTTAGCTAGACTGCTGGCTAGGATTTGGTGTTGATTTTGTTTTGGTACAGAAGAATTTCATTTTGGACACAGGTAAATTAATTTCTAGAACCACTTCCTACATGTCTTTTAACTATAGTCCTTATTCTGCATACATTGATACTCTTTTGGACCTCAAAAACGTGTATGTGGATCAGTGGCTGCTGGGTTTTTATTTTAGCTGTCTAGCCAACACCACCTGCATTCTCAGAGTAATAAGTAGTGATATAAAATACTTGCCTTTCTTATTGGAAAAACATAAAAGCAATGAAGGACTGTTACAGTCTAGCTTTTTGTGTAAATAATAATAGAAATAAGGCTGAAATACACTTTAAGAATTCATTTAAACTATTCTCATGTTGCAAGGCAAGGTCATCTATATCTACAGCCTACTTCCTGACAGATGTTTCTGGGAATAAGTTAGACAAACCTCCAAAGTGTCTGCTTCACCCTCCCTAGATGATTTTTTTCTGGTGATTATTACATGCATATTTTCCTCATGTCTAATCTTGATCTCCCTTGCTGCATTTCAAACCCATTATGTCGATATAGAAGACAAATTTCCTGATTTTTCAGCAGCCTTTTCCCTATTCAGGACAGATACATTTTTTCTCAGACAAACGCTGTCTCTCTTTTCAATTCATAAACATCTTCCTAGATCTCCTGTCTTTGCTATTGTTCCCCCATTGAATTTCTTATATATTTGCTGATGTGCAGCAGCTAAAACTGGGTACCCTGTTCCCATCAGATATCCTTTACAGCCAGAAAGGTTTACTTAATGCATTTCATGAACTCTGTTCCTGTTTATCCATTCCAGGTTGCTATTTGCTTTTTTTGCAGAAAATTGTTGCGTATTTTTGACATTGTTCATCTTGTGATTCCTCTAGTACTCCACCTCCTTTATTGCCCTGTAGCCATATATTCCCTGTGGTCTGTTTAGGGAGCTGGTAATTCCCATCTGAGTGTAGGACTGTGTGCTTGCTTTTGTTGAATTGCATCTTGTTTTACTCAGCCTGATAGTTGTTGAGATAGTTTTGAACTGTAATCCTGTTCTCTAGTGTGCTAACACTTCTCTCTCAAAAGAGATCTGGTATGTCATAATGTTTGCTAGCGAGCAGTACTGGGCACAGGACAGACCTGATATGTTTCCACTCAATATATGTTTCTATTTTCACAGCAAGCGATAGCTTATTAATCTCAATTAACATTTTTAATTGGATAAAGAAGCAAAAATGTCATTTAATACTTGAAGCTAATTGGCTGTTGATAGCTTTTCTTCTGGCCGGTAATTTTTCTTAAGTCTTGCTCTCAGTACTGCAACCCTCCTGCCAAGTTTTCAGCAGCAGCAGGAATGAAGAGGTTCAGCTTGCTCAGTTCTTGTCTAACATTGAGTCTTCAGCCTGAGCCCAGAAGGCAGGGAGAGTTTTGTCAGGCGGTCAGGGCTCTCAGTGTACTTCTGCACTTAGAAAACTGTGAAGTCAGCAAAATAGCATATTCAAATGGTGTTATTTTGGCAGAACAGAGGGAAAGAAGAGATAAAAGCATAAAGTCGGTCTCTACTCCTTGATGCACAAAGACAGGACATTTGCCCTCTCAAAAACAGACTGCAAAGGGAGCTGGCTGCTGTTCCTTGTCTGCAGTCACTGCCAGGGTTTTGATGTCTATCACAAATCCTGCTTTAGCCTCATTAGGCTGGAGGTCTTGTCAGACCTTGTCTGGCTATGCAGTGCTGAAACTGTGCTGACCCCTGGCCACTCCATGTTATTGGCTTCTCAGATGGGAGGTCATCCCTAAGCCAGCAATGGCTTGCTCTCACTTATAAATAGTGATCTGAAAATCAAAAAGTTTATAAACTGTAAATGGTGTATAAGAGTGTATAAATATAAGACTCCTACACAAAGTGTTTGTTCCTCAGTCGGTCTCTTTCTCTCGCAATAGAGGCATTTACCCCGCTTTGTCCTATAGGCCCATCTGCAGTTTCCTGAGGCTCAGGAGATTTCGTAGTTAACAGTAAAATTTTTTGAGGATTTTAATTTCTTCTTTTTTTGACTTGTGGTACATTGAGTAACTTCTCTTATTCTTTTTATCAGTTCTTTTATAGGACTATAAAATTGTTCTCCAATATTTGAGAACATCTTTGCCACACAGTGTTTACAAACAGTCTCAGAACTGTATTCAGTTATCTTTGGTGACACTTTGGTCAGCCTCACCTAAGATTCAAGCAGTTACATGTGTGTATATATATATATATATATACGTGTATCTGTTACCATATTATGTTCAATTTACCAGTCTGAGAGGTCATATAATCACTCTTTGTAAGCAGGGTTTTCCATTTCAGTTGATGTTGAAAAATTTTCCATCATGAGATGTTTTTGTAATATTTGTGCAATGTAGAACAGTTTAGAAAGAAAACAGTTTTGGAAAATGCATTGAAAAAGTTACAGTGACATAAAAACATATGTAAATACAATGAATGGAATGAATATTAAGAATATTAAGAAGAGGCATTTTTTTGTTAACTTCTGGGAAGTTCTTTATAGTATAGACAGAAATACATATAAATGCTTGGGAAGGTTTCTGTGGCATAATTTTTTTGTAAGTTTTTTTCTTTGCAGATAAGCTAAACGAATAAATATATCTGCACACAAACACTACATGAAAGGGTTTGTTTCATTCTTGGAAAATTTGAATTTCAAACTCATTTTTTATAAAACATTTTTATGAAGATGAAATGCGTGTTGAGAAACCTGGCCTGATCTTTCATTTCCTTTAGTTCACCTCTGAAGAAAAAGTAGGAAAAGAGGTAGTTTATAAGATCTTGACTGTGAAGAACAGAAGACTGATTGTTCTCTGAGTGAGGGACAAAGGAGCTGTGATAACATTAACTGTATATATTGACACCCTTAACATCCTACACCAGTCAGGGAATTGCATTTCACTTGCACAACTTATTTGTTGAGTAAAAGTGGGGACTCTATACGTTTCTTAATGCATATGTTCATTGTAAACAAACAGTAAAAAAATGCATAATGAAAACTACATTTTCAGCACATAGTTAAGGCAGTAAAATTCTATTTAAAGTTTTCCTGTACTGCGCCATTAAAAGGTGCAAGAAGAAAAGAAAATGATGCATTGCTAGATCTATACCGATGCATTTGTGTGAGATGTACATCACACATTTTAGCTGGCACCCAAGGGGTTAGCATACATATTTCATGATAGAGATGAATGTGCTCTTTTTGCCTGACTGCACACCCCTGTGCAGGATACCAAAGTGCTCCTTACATAAAGAGTGATGTGGAGCAGTCTTTTACTGGAGTAGAGTTCATCAAGAAGTCCACAGAAAGTATCTGTGGGGAAGGTGCTCCCATCCCATAGCATTAGAGTGAAAGTTAGGAATTGCTGACAGTGTAGAGTATCAGTCCTTCCTTCAGGTGCCTCTGCTGGGACCATCTGCTGGTCAGAGGGTAGCAGCAAAGAGCATAGATGCAGCGTTCTGCCATCAGCTGGGAACAGGCACCACAGAAAAATGAGATAATCAAAAAATGGATGACCTATGTGATAAGGAAGCCTGTTTGTTTAAGTTTATACCTATTTCTTAGGCAGCAATAGTCAGTGTTGATAAAATTATCAGTATTATGGCAAGATCTACACAAAGTGTCAGATAGGCAGTGCTGTAAATTAGAATATTATTTTTAGAAGGCAAAAGCCAAACTTCAAAAGCAAGTTATAAAGAGGAACAAATTAGCTTTTTTTGCCTTCAGAAAGATCTGCCTTAGACCTAGATCTATATGTGCTCAGTTACTGGGAAAGAGTCTGCTTTGGTGTAGCTTTTATGATACTGAAACAAAAGTAGTCAGCTGGAACCAACTGAAATTTGATTTCTTTCACCTTCTACTTTTTAAGGTACTCTTTTTTTTTTTTTTTTTTTTTTTTTCTTTTTTTTTTTTTTAAGCAGTAGGAAGTTAGACTAGGCATGGACACTATAGCCTGCTATCTAGATTTTTTTCTTCATCTACAAGCTAAAGCTACTGTCTAGTTTTGCACTTCTACACTCTAATAAATTCTATAAAGCCTGAGTAACTCAGCTTAATCTTCTTTCTCTGTGGGGTGATCTAAGTAGAATACCTCACCTTCTGGTGGGTTTAGAGTGTGTATACTGACAGTCATTTAGGTTCAGATTCATCTGAGAAACTGTTAAACACAGTAATTTGATACTTTGGTAAACACTAACATTATGACATTGCTGCAGAGTTAGCTATGTGCACAGAGATTATTTCCATCACATTACCAATTTCAAATCATCAAGATGACATCCATCATGGGCCAGAAACTTGAATGAAAAAGCAGATTTAATGCAAATATTTTGTTGTCAGTAAGACTCAAGTAAGGGGCAAACTGGACAGTTTTGAGGAGTTAACTTGAGCTGTACTTGAGTTAACTCTAGTAAAGCCAGGACTAGGATTACAGGAACCTGTTTCACTTTGATCTGACTGATGGCACCACAGCTTCAAAGGTACAGTCAGAGGCAATGAGATATGTCATTACTATGTCATATGCAACTCTCATAATAGGAGTAGCAAATCTGTTTCTTAGTGGATGGAAAAGTGATCACGAGCCAGGAATGTGCGCTTGTAGACCAGAAAGCCAACTGTATCCTGGGCTGCATCAAGAGAAGTGTGGCCAGCAGGTCCAGGAAGGTGATTCTCCTCCTCTTCTCTGCTCTTGTGAGATCTGCAGTGTTGTGTCCAGCTCTGGGGCCCCCAGCATAAGAAGGACATGGACCTGTTTGAGTGAGTCCAGAGGAGGGCTAAGAAGATGACTGGGGGGCTGGAACACCTCCCCTGTGAAGACAGGTTGAGAGAGTTGGGATACGGAGAAGAGAAGGCTTTGGGGAGACCTTATAGTGACCTTCCAGTACTTAAAGGGGGCTACAGAAGAGATGGGGAGGGACTCTTTTTCAGGGAGTGTACTGATAGGATGAGTGGTAATGGTTTTAAACTGAAAGATGGTAGATTTAGTTTAGATATAAGGAGGAAATTCTCCACTGTGAGGGTGGTGAGACACTGGAACAGGTGGCCCAGAGAAGTTGTGGATGCCCCCTCCCTGGAAGTGTTCAAGGCCAGGTTGGACGGGGCTTTGAGCAACCTGGTCTGGTGGAAGGTGTCCCTGCCCATGGCAGGGGGATTGGAACGAAATGATCTGTAAGAACTCTTTCAATGCAAACCTTTCTGTGATTCTATGATAACTTTTGGTACATGTGGAGTGTGAACGAAAAAAGGACTCTAATATTTCCCTATCTTCATTTTGTCCTGTTGCTCATTTCTTTAGCATGATAAATATACACTGCATACTTTTCTTGACTACTTCTTCCTTCAGTTTATTACAGGAGTAGCTCATATGAATTCTATAGATAGGTTGCTTCAAAATTTCCATTATAAAAGCTCCTCTGAACTCTTTAGAGAAATGCTGACACTATTATTATCATGTCCATGATGTGTTTTTGGATTCTGGCAAGCAGGAAGCCTTAAGGTTAGAGAAATGCCTTTTCTTTGTTCCCCCAAAACCACTCAGCTATAAGCTGTTATATCTCTTCCTCTTTGTTGTTCACATTACTTCAAAAATTTCTGGCATCAGGAAAAATAACATGAAAGAACACAGGAACATTCAGATGGCTTGTCTACACTTGGAAATTGCAGCAAAGTGGAAAAGTGTAACTCTGAAGTTTGATATTTTAAACTAACTTTCTACGTACACACTTGGCTTTTATACTAAGGTGAATGGAGATACAGTTGCAGGGTGCTAAGGAGGGGAGGGTTTTGCTGTATGGCTATTATGTATCAGCTATTTTAGAGTTTTCCTTCTTAAAGACAAGCTCTAAGGCTGAGCCATGGAAACCCCCAAGTGCCTGTGGTACCCTGCAGGAAGCATAGTCCAATCTCTTCACTCCCCTTTGCTGGATACATGGCATCACATCCTTCCCTTGGTCAGCACAGAAACACTAGTCAGACGAGTTTTGTGGAGGATTGTATCCTGCTGATAGTTTGTACCATCTGCACTCTCACAAGCTCTGGGTTGACGTCCTTCCCTCACTCATGGTGGCTGTGCCATCTTTTGTGTGCTAGCTGCAACCATGCCACAGTAACAACAGTTTGGGACACAAACACTGCAGAGAAAATCTTGTCTTTCTATTTAAAAGTATGTGGTTTGAGTTCTAGTTAAATAGCAGCCTAGAATATTGCAAGCAGAATAATAAAATCCTTAACAGTTTTTATTAAGGTTTTAAATACTTGCTCTTGCACACTAGAAAGCCACAGATTTACAATTGCCTGTACAACCTTAATTCTCTTTCCCTAAATATGCTTTATGCTATAGTCTTTTATTGTACAAACTGAGTGTTTTTCCATAGCACTAGTGCTTGATTTAATTTAAGGATGAGTGAAGACAGAAGCAAAAGTAGCGTTGCATAATTAATTGTACATTTTGCACTTCCTAACTTTTGAGTGTTTTACTTTGGTCTGCTTATACTTAAAAGCAATTTTGGTAAAAATTACTTTTACTGAAACAACTGTATTGGTAAAAATCACAGTATTGATAAAAGTACACTAATGTTCCTCTTTTCACATAAAATTGATGATATTGGTATAAATCATCTTTATATCTCCTGCCTCATGGAATGTGTTAAAGTCTACTGTCTGTATCCTTTTTACTATGTCAGAAACTTGAAGAGCTGAATGTGTTGGATTTACAAAGAAGAATTCTAAGTAGTCTATATCTTCAGGAGGAGAAAGATCTGACTACCAAATGACTGTTTAGTCTACTAGTGAAAAGGCAGAGTCAACATAGCAGAAACCTGAAGTCAGATTAAGATTAGAAATGTCTAGATAACCTCGGATTAAGTCTAGATGTCTGTGTGCAAGGTGAACTCTATACCAATCAAAGTGATTGAATTCAAAGCAAGGGATAACTTGGGAAATTTAATTATTTGTGATTAGGGTCAGACTGCATAATCTAGTGATTCTTTCTGACTTTAAGAGTTTTATGAAACCTTATTGTTCTCTGGATGCAATTTATACAATACTTTTAAAAATGGAAATTTAACCATCCATTTTCTAGCCTGGGAGCAAGAAGACATTTCTTGGCAACCATTACTTGCACTTCAAGCTTTTAAAAGTACTCGTTGACTCCATGTCTCACAGTGCACCTGAGGGTTGCATAAATAGCCTGTCTATGCATATATTATTGTTGCTAAAGTGCATTTACTGTTGCATAGCTCTGTCCTTACTCACAGCACTCAGCATTGAGAACAAACGTAGGTCCTGGAAATCATAATTTGTTGGATTAGAATAGATTAAGCCAAAACTATCTGACCACGGTATATTCAAGCATTACTCTCACTGATATTCTGGTTCAAGAAATTTGTTAAATAGTGTTTTAAAAAACTTAAATACTTTAACACTGAATTTTGAATTTAGAATGTCAGAAGAAAAAGTCTGTTCTGCACATTTAAGTTAGCAAAAAGCAAGCTTTTGCCTTACTTTGATCCTCTGGACTGGTAACAATTTCAGATCCTGCACTTCTGTTGCCTAAGCATAGCCAATTTTTGCTCAGTTAGAGATCTGGGTATCAAATTCAGGCTCTTCTTACCAGTGTGCTGTTCCATAATGAAACCCAATTCTGTCTTTGTCTGTGGCCCAAATTTTAATCTTCTGGAAATCACTGATTTAGAAGCAAACTGTTTGTGCCACAACAGTGATACCACTCAGAACAGCACAAACACTGTAATGCACTATTGTAAGGATAAAATAGACCGTGAAGATGCAAAGACACTGCTTGTTTTTAAGTGGAATAGAAGAGGTAGGTCAGCAGTATCAGAGAAGGTACCTTTGATTCACATCTTGAGCAGCAGTAAATGAAAAGAAAAGCAAAATAACCCAGATATCTGAGGTAGTTAAAGATAAGGACCCATGTTAACATCATAAAATTACAATTGTTATTATGGTACTTTATATAGTAGCTCATTGTGGTGATTCTTATGAATAGCCATAGATAAGTACATATGTGATTTCAAATTTCCTTGCATTACATTGTATAATGAAATATCCTTTCCACACATTGATGGATTTGTTTTTTCCTTAGTGAATTTCCAATTCTAGATGTCTTTAGTGAAACTTTGATTATGATGTCTGGGAGTTATATATTTTGATTTTTTCTTCCAGTTCAATTTAGAGTCTTCATGATATAATTTTTCAGCGCAGTGTTTAATTTTTTTCAAGCTTGTTAAGCTTTTGCTGCATTATGATGCGTAAAAGTAACACAGATTGATAATTTAAAGAACTTTCTATGAATTGCACCTTCATAATATGTTTTTTTCTTGCTCTTTCCACAGGACGTTATCCAAAAGTAGTGTTTCACTTTGAACTCAAGAGAAACATCTTGCATTTCATACTAGAGACATATGTACCATCCATCCTACTTGTCGTGCTTTCCTGGGTATCATTTTGGATAAGTCAGTCATCAGTTCCAGCCAGAATCTGCATAGGTGAGAAGATGATAATCCAAACCAAACCAAGAGTTGGATCATTAAGGGGTTTTCTTTATTATATATACATGCCTTCTGCTTCCAAAAGTTGCAAACACTGCTGAGTTTTATGGAATTACTTGTCTGGTTTTCCATCCACAGTACATCATGCAGGTTCCCCTTAAAGCCTTGCTATTCCTTAACTAAGAAAATGTCTTTGGGAGCTACAGGAAACTTGGAGGCAGGGGAGGCTGCTGAAATCAAAGGAAAAAACTCAGGTCATTCTGGAAATAATTCCAACATATTCAAACACATGGCATGCACAGACAGAATCGTGAGGCTTTTGTGAGGTTTAATGGTATGTACTAATTAACATATTAATAATAAGAGAATTATAAGAGATTAAATATAATTAATTTCAAGTAAAGGGTATTCTGAAAGGGAAAGAATGCAAATCAGTTCTGATCAGACTGCAGGTGGGTTGGGAAAAACAATCCTATAGAATAGGGAGAAAAGAAATATTTCACATCACATGAGACCAGTGGGCAACTGCACTGAGTAAAATTATATCTGAATGTTTTAAAGGGAGCATTTGCATAGTATTACAATAATAATGTGTTAATCATAAATATACATTCTATAACACCAAAATCTCTCTTATTTTAATTTTCAGGCTTCTCATCTTTACAAACATTTTTCATGAGTGTTTTTAAACATTTAACTTCAAAATCACAAATTAATTTGAAAGCCTTCTTTCCAAAACATGACACATTATATACTGTTGCATCCTCAGAGTTCACAGAGCCAGGAAAAACTGTCTCGTGGCAGGGCCCTTGCAGTAGAGGCCCTCATTGCTCTCTGTGTTTTATCAGAACTTAGATTTTTACATTCCGCAGGTATTACCACAGTTCTTACTATGACAACATTGATGATGGGAGCCAGGACTTCACTCCCAAATGCTAACTGCTTTATTAAGGCAATTGAATGTGTATCTTGGTATTTGCTTCAGTTTCATCTTTGGAGCACTGTTAGAGTATGCTGTGGCTCATTTCTGCACTCTGCGTCATTTCAGTTTAAAGGAACTTCCAAAGTTATTTTAATTCTTTGATTGTTGCCCTACAAAACAGACTTCAATTATACCTGCTAAAGAGAATGAATTATCTTAGCACTAATGGTAAATGTATTTAAGGAAGTTTCTATTTTAGAATAAGGACAGTGAAAACAGAATAACCTTGAGAAAAAAAAAAAATTATTTGTATACCTGGAACTTTTTGGAATAGATTGAACAAACTGAAACACCCTTCCATAATGATTCTCTCTTTTGGCATTGACTTTATGGCCATTTGTCAAACAATGTGCTAGCCTTATCACAAAAATCATTGGCACTTGTGTCCCCAGTAATGGCATACACTTACAGTTCAAAAATTAGACTAAGCTCAGTGACTTTAACTTATTGCAATACAGCAAAACCCAAAAGATTTTATCACATTCCATTTATGAAATCTTCTGCACATGCATGGCACCTGAGTCAGTTTACTAGCAGACAGCTTCACATATTAAGTGTATCAGACCCCTGTAGCCTTTCACTTACACCTTCTCTTTCAACATCTGAAGCTGAAGCTCAGACTGGGATTCACTTTCTGTTCTGCATCATCATTATTATGGCAGCACTTTTTGCTGCTCTAATGAGCTTCTCACAACTCTGAAATACTGTGAAATACACTTAAAATAAAAAGGGATCAAACCAACATAAGCATTTTTGAGTCTAGTAGTTGTCATCTTGCTCAAATAATCAGGACAGGCCCATGAAGATGTTTTGTCACATTTTCCATCTCCTGTGTTTAGCACTGCTTTCATAAGCAGTGAAAAAGAAATCACAAGGAAGTTGGAAGCCAATTGTCTTGCTGCTTTTAATTATGGAACTGAATCTAATCTGCATGATAGAAAAGAAAATTTTAAGCAGCTTATGAAATTTCTGGACAAATAGAAAAAAGTAAAACATGGGAAGTGAAAAAATAAAAGCAGGAAGAAGTTTGATTTAGTGCTGTAGTGGTAAACAGCCAGAAGAAGAAAGTTTGTCAAATGTTTCACCCAAACTAGAACAGAGCATCACAAATGCCTAAGCAAAGCTCCTCAGTAGGCTCAAGAAATGGGATACGGGGTTCAAGTGGAGAAGCTTAAAAACAATGAAAATCGGCTAAGATGTGGGGTTTTATGCCTAGACAGTTCAACAATTAATATGGGATTTTGTCTGTTTGGATGAGTGATAGGTTCTGTAAATGCATAGGAATGTGTTCAAAGATGTCATTAAATCTACATGTGTGGAGAAGAACTGAAAAATGGTTGCAAAGCTGAGCCACCCAGTGGGTTTTAAAAGACAACATCTAATGAGGGAATGTCTGCAAATAGACAGTTTTTTCGAATAAGGATTTGAGTGGAAAGCCTGAAAGTAATTTTTCTTGGCAAGGTGGCATCAGTGACAATTCCCTCTGAGCATATCCATCTTGTGAAGTAAGTGGTTGTCATTTTGCTCATAGAGCAGAAAGGAAAAAAAAAAAAAGGTTATTGGAGGTTTGGGTAAGAAAGTAAAGTGTTTCAGTGCTTGGATGATTAACCATCTTTGGATCTGTGAAGGGCACTTAGGACTGCCTTTACTTTTGCCTACCTGTGTCAGATTCTCTTTCATCTGGGCACGTGTACTAGTGCTTGCAGTTGGGGCAGACATGGGAAGTCATGGACTTGAAAGATGTGCATGAAAGTAAGTGGAGGTTCAGCCCTAAAATGAGGAAGGAAGAAAAACTTAAGGTACAGTTTTGTTACGAACTTAATGACTGAAAAGAATTGTCTGTCACTTCAGACATGTTTCTTGCCTTCTGCTGTGCATCAGGAGTGAGCAAACCAGTCCAATTCACTTCTTGCCCACACAAACATAAGCATATAAGGAAAGGGGCAGTTGGTTGGTCCTAGATCAACTCAAGATTCTGTAGAATAAGGAAAATGCCTGTCATGTCCTTTTCCTACAGTAGCCAAGGACAATCACTGCTTACTGAGCAGGGTGCCATGGAGAGCACACTTGACTTGTTTTCTCATTTGTCACTGTAAAAAACAAAATATCACAAGGACAAAAGTACCAGCTAAAATATCTTGTCAGTGTCTAGCAGGTACTTAACAATTTCTGTGTGAGTAGCACCACTATAAATGTGTTGTCCTTATTATCATATTCTCTTGTGGACATAGGTTAATTGGAAATCTCACTTCCCAGTTTGTTATTCCCATATGCAAGCTAATACAAAATTTGCATTCAGAATTATGTAAATAAGTGTAGGAGGTGAGATGCAAATGTAACCCTTTGCCTTGTATAGGAATAATTTGTACTGGTTTGCTTTCTGGTTTGCTTTTTAAAGCAGTCGGGCACTGATGTATCAGGTCCTTTTGAAGCCCTTGGGATCTCCAGTTTGGAATATAAACTGGTAAAAGAGCTTATCATATACACAATCTTGCAGTGTCTCACATCATGTGAACCAGGACCCATGGAGACAGCTTCAAAGCTAATGGCAAAAGCAGAGGAACCACCTGCTGCAAGGAAGGTCAGTCAGAATGTGCCATTCGCATCAGCTGCATAATAGACTGCCTAAATGGAGAGGTTGCCTCTCCAAATTCCTAAGTTTCTTCTCTTTTATACAAAGATATGAATTGTAACCTCCTGTAAAACAGAAAATTCCTCCTTGGACTTGTCCTGGGTTGAGTGAGTGGTGGAGTTTTTTGGTGGCAGGGGAGGGGGCTATCGGGGCGGCCCCCTGTGAGAAGCTTCTCGAAGCTCCCCCAGCTCCACGTCAGCTCCACTTCTGTTTGGGAAATTGAGCCAATCGGCTGCGCCTCTGCGATAACGTATTTAAGAAGGGACGTGGTGACGAGCAGTGGGACTTGTGAGGAGGAGTTGCTGCAGCTGCATGAACACCAAGGTCAGTGGAGGAACGGAGGAAGAAAGGAGGGGGGAGGTGTGCCGGAGCAGAGACCCCCCTGTATCCTGTGGTGAGACGGCAGGGCGGCCCCCCCCTGCCACCCATGAAGATCTACGGTGGAGCAGACATTGATTTGTGTCCTGTTGTTCCTGCTCGCCTGATTAAGGTTCTGTGCCCGAAGAAGGCCGGGGTCTCATGGGAAAAGGTAGCCCTGCTGCTGTAATTCAGTGCTGGGGGGATTGCAGCATGCGGGGGAGTCCCACGCCGGAGCAGCTCGGGAAGGGCTGCAGCCGTGGGAGGGAATCCAGTCGGAGGAAGTTAGTGACCCATGACGGAGCAGTGTGGGGAACACTGTGGCCCATGGGAGGAATTCAAGTCGGAGAAAGTTTGTGGAGGACTGTCTCCTGTGAGAGGGGGACCACGATGGAGCAGGAGGAACAAGTTTCGGACACTCCCCTCACCGAACATGAAGGAAGTGGCAGTGCTGACTGCACCCCCCATTCCCTGCCCCTGCGCCACTGGGGGAGGAGGTAGAGATATCGGGAGCAGAGCTGAGCCCGGGAAGAAGGGAGGGGTGGGGGGAAGGTGTTCTCAAGATGTGGCAATGCTTCTCACTGTCCTACTCTGTTATGTGTTGTTAGTGTCTGTAATAAATGTATGTTCTTTTTTTCCTTCCCCTAACGAGTCTGCCTTTTGCTCGTGATCATAAAAGGGGAATTTTCCCCCATCCCAGTCCTATCTTGAACCCCAAGCCTGGCTCTCTGTCCCTTCTCATTGCCAGAGGGGAAGGGAGAGAGAGCTGCTGCATTGTGGTTGGCTGTCAATCAGGCCTAAACCACGACAGGACTTCATCCCTCCTTCACCTAAACCTCTCCCTTTTGGTCAGAAAGAAGAAAAGTTTGAAAACTGAAAATAAGGTTACAAGGGCAGTGTTCAGCCTACATGGCACTTCTGTGCAAGCATTGTGCAGTCTTTATGACTGTTGCATAAGTTCTAGGTGTGAGACACTCTAGGCTGAAATATTTTTAATCTTGAGAGTCTTTATTATTCAATGGAAGTGACAACTTTCCTCAATTCTGTTGGCTGTTAGATGTCTGCAGTAAATAGCAGCCATAGTAGCAGGCGTCATATATAGTGCTTTTCAGGTGATGTACAGTACCTTTCCTGGATGCTACTGATTTTGTACCCAAACAGAGGCCCTCTTAGTGCCAGCTGCCATTTTCTCACTGACAGCTGGAGTCTGGAGAAAGCTTAATATGACATTTAAAATTAGAGCCACAGTTGAACACTCATAAGACAATTTTTTTTTTTTTTTTTTTATAATGTAAACTAGCCTAGTCTTCCATCACATTTGGTTCTCCATAGCGAGTTGCAAAAGTCCCTTGACAGTTTCAGTTTATAAGACTGTATTTTTTTATAAACTAGCAATCCTGGTTCTCCTCTAGGCTAACTTTCTCCTTTTTGAACAATATGATACAGCACTTTTGCTGTAAACTCATGTCTGTTCTGTGAGAGCCCTGCCTTGTAACATTGCAAACAGAATCAAGTACATACGCACTGTGTATGGTATTTTCTGCTTAAGTAATAACTGCCTCTTGGGGAGTGGAAAGGAGTTTAGAACAGCCTAGTAAAGCACCAGCCTTCTGCGATTTGTTCAAATGCAGTGGTGTGGAAAGAAAAATGGCACGTATGCAATGTCCTTTCATGCTCTGTGGTAAAACTAATTCTGTATAACTTTTAGCCAGCACTACCTGAGAGACAAATAGACTCTAACACTGAATAATATCCCAGATTCTGCCATTTTTGAAGTATAGATGTTTTGCCCTTTTTTCCCTTTATAAAAAATGAGATTGGGGAAAAAAAGTCAGGACTCTTCTGAGAGGTTTATTTATTTTATTAACTTTTGAAGCACCGAGTGCATTCATTAGGCTGCTGCTCTGGTACCTTGTTTCAAGTGCCAGACGCTGCTGACAAAGGCTCCTCTGCCATCCCCAGTGTTTCCCTCAACTGTCTGAACTTTTTGAAGCAGAAGAGCTAGGTATTTATAACAGAGTTAGGCCCCAAGTAAAACTCCAGGTTTTAGTTTTAGTACTACTCTGGGGATTGTTTAAGGTTCAGACTGGAATTTTATGGATTGATCCACTTAATGCTTTATAGGCAGATTTTTATCCTGGCCTTTGGTTTCAAAATTCTCATGTAGCTGCAGGAGGCTAGGTGGAGGATCAGCAAGGTTTTGTAGTCAGTGTATTTTTAGGATGACATGTTGTGTTGAGCTATGTTTATCTCTCAAAATATATTGGATTTTTTTGGCAAATTGAAAATGAAAAGCAGTAATAATCCCTTTTTCTAGCTCTATCTCTTCTGCTTCACTGATTCACAGCAGACTGAGGACATTGTCCAGACTCTACTTTAATTTTCAAGGACATTACTAATTTTAGATGGAGAAAGGCTCAAGAACCATGCTGTCTACAAGTACCCTGGGCAGAAGAGCAACTCTGTACCTGCATGGAGAGCACTCTGGTGGCCTAATGAGCTTTCTTTAATAGCTGGGATATTTCTAAATGAGCTTTTTATGTGGCTACACACAGGGCTGTACATCTTAACTTTTCTAAAGTTTGTCCTTGCCTAATCTATTTCTTGTCATGATTAAAATGGAAAAAACAAACGGGCCAGAGCAAAGAGATTCTGCATTCTAGATTTCACAAAAAAATTTTTAGCCTTTTCTTGCTTGTATACCACTCACTGTTTTGAAAGGTAATAAAATCAACAGGAGAAAATTAAAATTAAAATTATGTGTACACCTGCCTGAATTAAAATGACCTTTCCTCCAACTATACAGATTTAGGTTTAGTTTAGATACAAACTGGGAGCCAATCTTTGTAGCTTGGATCTGCTGGTATCTTTGCAATATCCCAAACCAAACTAAATTCCACAGAACTTTCAAAATAGTTTTTGTTTAGAGCTGAAACTACAACTGATGTCTAATCCTGTGTCCTCTGAGCCAGTAACAGAAAACCCGCTGACTTCAAAGGGTGAAGATTTCATACAGGAACTTCATGGCTCTGAGCCATTTCTAATCAAAGAAACAAAACCCGCCAGAAGGCTTATACAACATTCTCCAAAGACCTGTCTTGATGCAGTGAAGCACATAAAAATGCGCTTAACCTTAGCATTACTTTGAACTTAAACCATGATTTTCAGGACTTGAAAGAAAGTAATATGAACTATTTAGTATTGAATTAGTTGTGAAGCTTGTCCCCTGTTATGATCCTCATTTTTTGTGCTTTTTTGTTTTTTTGTTTGTTTGTTTTTAAAGTAATTTAATTTTCATCACAAAGTACTGGGAATAGAGTAGTCAACTGCACAGAAGGAATGTGTATTGTATTCTGTGGTGCTTGATTTCAGGTGCAATCAGATTGACTATCTGGTCTGGCAGCTCCCTCACCTTCATCTCCAGACTTGGTCTTTGCTTTACCTGCTTTCTAGACACTGACCTTTGCCAATATTTTCCCTGAGCAGAAGATAGCTTATGTTTGTGCATTTCATGGATTTACTGCTGTCTTAAGTAAAGCTTAGTGGGTCATATTTGAACAAATCCAGCTTTTCTCAACAATTCGATGATAACTTTTGCAATAAGATGTTGTTTAAGTCAGTGCATTTCCTGTAAATGGAAGCTTTGAAAGCTGAAAGGAGCTGTCTGGTGCCTGTAGGTTCTTGCCCTTGAAAACGAGGAATGAGCTACAGGAGGAGTTGTATGAAATATCCTATTATTTGCTGCAGCTCTAAAGTAAATAGATGATGAAACATGAACTTAAGTACCTGCTGTTCTGTTTCCTATCAGGGTGAGGATGAAGAGGCAGAAGAAGAGAGGAATGGAGTTCTGGCAGCAGTCACTAACAGTTACAGTGTCCCTGAGAATATGAACAAGATTGATTCAAACAAGAGCAGTAAAACCAGCGTTGACGGAAAAAGGGAGAGAAGTAAACACAATGGGTGTTGTTCACCAATGTCAGTCATGAAAAGACTCTTCTGTATCTTTGATTGCTTCCACGTTAAAAACCCTTACCACATAGACAACTATGCCAGATTTTCTTTCCCATTATCATTCATCATAATTAATGTATTTTATTTGGTATATTATTTGTATTTGTAAATATTTTAATGCATAAATTTGGTTTAAAGTTTAGAAAGTGGATATGAGAGGGGGAGTTGCAGAAGAATGAAAAGACTTACCATTTTTTCAAGCATTTCTACAAAGTTTCTTGTTAACTCACTTCTCCACTGTTAAATGACTGTCATCCAAAACTGACTTTCCTATTAGCATGCATGTCCCATAATAAACTATTTATCAAAGGCCAATAAGTCCTTTTTAATATTTTAATGGTCAACTTTGTAAAATAAGGATTATATTACACTTGTTTCTGAACTGCATTGAATACATTTAAAAATAAAACCAATGAAGTGTTGCTTTCCTGCTATGCTTTAAGTATCCAGTTCCTTCTAGCTTTGTCAATAATGCATAAATTTTCCAGATTATATAAGAAAATGTACAATTGCAGATCAAAGTGGTTTGCTTCATAGCAAGAAATAGCTTTGAAGGCATGGACTGCCAACACAAGTCAAACAATATATTCATCTTTGTAAGGTCACAAATATATATCAAGACTCTGCCCTACATCTCTAGACAGAGCTCCCATAGGCATCAATGGCTTTTCTGAATAAGTGCAGGGCAGAATATAGGAGTGGACTGGAGCCAAAAGGTTTAGATCCAGAGAGATGTTTTTCCCAAGTGAGGACATACTTAGGTGTTGGCTGATCCTTAATGGAATACAGCCATTTATCCTGATGTTTATACTTTGTACTCTGCTCAGTCACAACTGCCTGGGTAACTATTATCCAGAGGAAAAATTTTATATACTTAATTTTCAGTTTAGTAAATTCCTCTTGAGTCACCTGCATTAAAAATTTCATGTAAAGATGAAAAATCTTACTTCTTGAATTGAAAATAAAAACCTGGATGTGCAATAACTCTTGATAAAAAAAGGGAAAGTTTTACACTGATGAAATTATGACCCACATGGGAGAATGGTTACACTTGATGAAAAACCATAACGGTCTTTCTGAGTAGTTACTTCAGTGACAGATATTACAGAAGTTATTGATGTGGCAACCTGTTTCTTCTACTGCAGTCTGGAAATTTAGAAGCGCTTATACCTTTTTCCTGACCATAATGTATGTGCAGGTTGCATATATATGTATAAATGTGTATATGTGTTTTTATAGACTTTGTACCTTGACATTTATGACAGTCTGACACACTGCACACATAGATATGCATTAAAAAGCCCCCATAATACTAAGACTCTTTGATACATCTTTTTACCAGCATGCTGCCTGTGAAGAACACCATTGCGTGAGGAGAGGAAAGTGTAAAATACCATTATGGGTTAGATTTGTCCCTGTTCACAACTAAATCCATAAAAATCATTGCACACCAGTAAACAAGTATTAGGTCAATAAAGTTCCCTCAGTATTTTTATTTTCTAAATGGGTCAAATACTGAAAGCTTGTTTCTCTGTTGTTATCACTAATGCCTTTTGCAAGACTTTTTGGGGCAATGTGACAGTCTAGTGACTTTTGGTACCTTGTGGCTCTTCTGACATTCATATAAAAGCAAACACACTCAAGAAATCAAACCCAAACTGCATGTGTTAAGGACAAGCCAAAAAAATTATATTTTTAAATTTCACATTAACATCTGCTGTTTCATATTTAGTCTCAAACCCTTTATTCAGGAGCAGCTTCTATGAGATTTTTTCTTGGAAATGATGTGTGGAAGTGGGCTCTGAGATCCAGTTCTTATTCCCATAAAATTCACAGAAAACATACAGTAAAGCTCTGTATTTAATTTTTTTTTTAATTTGAAGTTTACATTAATCCTGACTCTTTTCAAAGAGTTATCCACACGTTGCAAATTACCTGTTGTGTTAACACTAAATTTGGGATTTACATTTACTACAAGCATAAAGTAAGCATTTAAAGTTTTGTAGCTTCCAATTAACTTGGAGATAATTCACCTTAAATATTCTTTTAGAAAGCTGTTGAAGGTCCAGACAGCTTTATTTACAGTGCATTAACTGATAAGAGGGTCTGTTTTCCCACTGATGTGCTAATTGTAAGCACAGTTAGACACTGAAGTCCCCCATGTTTTAACGAAAGAATAGACTGCACAGCCAGGTTATTTATTATTCTGCTTTGCATAATTCTGCATTAATTACTATTTTGAAAAACAAAACTTACTTTGACATGAATTTGTGTAAGTAGAAGATGTTCCCTCCAGGGGACAGGAGAATGGATTTTCACTGCAGTGTATGAAGAATGAAGAACAGCATTTAAATTATCCCATTCGAACATACAAAACTGTCCCTAGAAACTACCAAATTCCTTAGAGTTAGCTGGAAAGGCTTTTGCAAGTAAGCGGCATTCACAAATGATGCATTGAAGGCTGAAACTCAGAGGTAAATTAGAGACGGAGAAGTATCTTTTAGAGCTAAGAACAGGGGCTGAAGTTGAGGCTGAGGCACTCAAAGCTAACCTCGGCTATGAAAATGGCTTTGTTTTCATATCTGGCAAAAAGGAAAGGGGAAAGACCTTGGACTTTGTGCAAGCATTTTCTGGTTGATGGTTTTATTTCTTTTGCTTACTTTGATTTTAGTGTTTTCTAATCAGAGACCTTCTCAGACTCGTAATTCAGAAATGTCCTGTGATATTTTGAGGCCACTTGAGGCAGATGTACAACTAGGGACCTGAGATATGTGAACAGAACTGATGATGCATCTTCATGTGATTTACTTTGCTGTTAGCAGGAGATGCACTACTTTTGATGTATCTGAAGGCAGCAGGCAGCACAAGGAATAAATTTCCTCCTGTGGAATACCTGCAAACATGGTCTTTTGGTTTAGCAGCCATCTCACAGGTGTCTGTGCAGACTAGCAAAATATCTCTGACCTTAATAAGCTCTTTGTTATTATTGCTTTCTTAATGGAAAAGTATTATGAAAAAAAAATCATTTGCTGAGCTATTTCTTTAAAAGTAATAATATTTTTTTTTTTTTAGATTTTCAACATTTTATAAAATTGTAGAATCATAGAATGGTTTGGGCTGGATGGAGTCTTAAAGATCATCTAGTTCCAACCCCCCTGCCATGGGCAGGAACACCTTCCACTAGACCAGGTTACTCAAAGCCCCGTCCAACCTGGCCTTGAACCCTTCCGGGAGGGGGCAGCCACAGCTTCTCTGGGCAACCTGTGCCAGTGCCTCACAGTAAAGAATTTCTTTCTTATATCTAATCTAAATCTACCCTCTTTCAGTTTAAAACATTTACCTCTTCTCCTACCACTACACTCCCTGACAAAGAGTCTCCCAGTCTTTTCTGTAGGTCCCCTTTAAGTCTCCCCAGAGCCTTCTCTTCTCCAGCTGAACAACCCCAATTCTCCCAGCCTGTCCTCAGGGGAGGTGCTGCAGCCCCTGATCATCTTCGTGGCCTCCTCTGGACTCACATGAGCAGGTCCATGTCCTTATACTGATCGTGACGGCCCCAGGGCTGGACACAGTACTGCAGGTGGGGGTGTCACGAGAGTGGGGTAGAGGGGGAGAATCAATCTGCTGGCCACCCTTCTCTTGATGCAGCCCAGGACATGGTTGGCTTTCTGGGCTGCAAGTGCACATTGCTGGCTGGCTGGTGGTCAGTTTTCCATCCACTACTTGCCATCCACTACTACTAATTGTGATAATTATTTGAAGGTGTTAATCCTTGCTATCCACTACTTTGGTAATTATCTGGTGTGTTTCTCTGATTCAGCTATGTTGTAGGTAAATAACTTGTGCAGTCTGTTTACCGGGATGCTAGGTGGGATGTTTTGAGAATATTTGAAATATTTCACCTACATCAAAAGGGAAATAATAAGAAAGGTGATGTTTTAGAACAGGCATTCATTAGCTCTCTGATAAACTAAGAAGACATTTTAAATGAATATCAGAACATTTAGTTTAAAATATAAACAACTAAATACCCCATTTGAATACTCCAGTCAACACATATGTCAAGCATAAGATAAGGGCATCCATCCATTGATCTGAGTGG
Organism: Tyto alba; assembly: GCF_018691265.1. Classification (NCBI taxonomy): domain Eukaryota; kingdom Metazoa; phylum Chordata; class Aves; order Strigiformes; family Tytonidae; genus Tyto; species Tyto alba. Next base: position 16,956,974 of record NW_024881261.1, read on the forward strand.
CCTTTGTTATCAGTGCAACAGTAATTTAAATAGCTCCATTTCCTTCCTTGCAATTCTCTTCACTGTTTTGCTAATTATATTAAGAGAACTGTTACATCTTTTGACATGGGAAAATGTACTTAAAAAGATGATGCCCCACATTGTCACCCTGAAATTCAAAGTGAAATTACCAAAAAGATTGGAGATTACAGAAAAACCAACATAACAGTAAAGCTGATGACAGAAGAAGAAACTGAAAGATGTAAACTTTCTGCTTTCTGCTAACAACTCTTGACAGTGGTGTGGTGCAGCAGTGCCTAAAACACCTCTACGAGTGCAATCTGAAGCAGCTACTGGAAAACTGGTGCTGCTGGTACAATTCACTCCATGCAGCAGTAGATGGAGCTAATTAACTACTCTTCGCGATTGAATGAAAAAATGTAAATGACAAATGTTAGTTAAGGAGTACTCCAGGGAAAAGCTATTACATGCCGACATTTGTGCTGTGATAACTAGGTCACATTTGTAGTGACAGATTAATTAAAATCAGACAAACCATCATTGTCAGGTAGGCTGTTGAGGACTTCTGTTTTTTACACTAAAGGTCAGGCTTCTCAAAGCCAGAGTGTTGTTTCCATTATTTTAGCTACTGAAATCGTTAACATGTTCTGTTGGTCTGCAAAGTAACTTCATGAGCACAATATCTTGTGTTTTAAGCCTGATTTTTCTATCCTTATGCCAAGGTTTTCTCCTGTAGATTATAATGTTTCAATTCAAAGTATTAGAGCATCTCAGCATTGCAAAACAGGCAAAATGGTGCCTGTACCAACAGTTTACCTATAAATATTTATGAATCCTAAATAAATGTTCCCAGGTAATTCACTGGCACACTGCTGTTGACACAAAGATCAAATTAATTTTAAAAGCCAGCTCAAATTTTTTTGAAAACTTTCCCTTGAAATAGAGTTTGTTGAAATGGTGAGAAATTGAACCATGAGACTCTTCTGGGCTGATTAAACAGGTCACTGCAAGAACAAGTTATCTCAATCTGAGAGCTGAAGACTGGAGTGGATTATGCTTACTGTAGAGAAGTGGGTGCTTTACAGTGCTTAAAGCAGATAAGCTTGACATGATTTCAAAGTCTGTAATGGATTTGCCATTACTTGTTATATAACTTTATAATTAAAACCAGGGATCCTTTTTAATAATACTGCCAAATTCAGCTTTTCATCAGTTACCATCTGGAGATATCTTTCTTCCTCAGTCCCATCTGACAGTCAAACTTTCCATCCTCAGAAAGAGAAAGGGAAGGGGGTATTTGAGGGCATTTCAGTCTCTTGATGTGAGTTTACTCATATAATATGGGTTCTGGGTTTCTTTCCAAACTGGAATTGACCCCATTCTCCCATTCCAGATCAGAGAAAAAAGTTCAGGAGACAAAAAAGCCCCATAAGATTTTAGCACCATCACATGTGCACACAGACCATAACGCTGATTCATTTTCAAACTTTCATCTGAATTTAAATTTAATCCAGATTTAAATACTGGATAGCTTCATCTTTATTAATCCACAAACAGCTGCACCGCTGTTGCTTCCCTTGTTATAGTAGGTAACTTTGGAACCTAGACAGTAAAAAGATTTGGTACCAGGGTCATCTTATTTCTCAGAAGGGAAAGGAATGTAATTTTCCTGCTTTAAACACAGGTCAGGAATGGATCCAGAGTAGCAGGTCTGGATCTGACTGGGGCTTGGCTGCTTTGAAAACAGAACAAGCTGGCAAGGTTAGAAAAAAATTAACATGAGAGTATAAAATGGATTTCAAACCTGAATTACATATTGAAATTCTCAGCTTGTATGCCCCTGGCCCTCATGCTGATATTAATGATTTTGCTACAAACAACATTCATTTCATCTCAGAAACAGTAGCAAATTTGTGAGATTTGCCAGTGTGGGGAAAGCTAGCATTGCACCCACTGATATATTCTTGAAAGATGCCGGAGAAGGGATTGTCTCCTCCTTTTCTATGTCCAAATTTCTTTAGGAGCCAGTTCATCTCAGTCCACTTCCAGTTTTGGTTTATTGAGCACCTGCTTTGGAGAGTGCCACTACAAGGTGAACAAGAACCACGTAACACTGCATTAGTCTCTTCTAAGGGTACCATCTGTTCAATTCCATGCATTTAAATGCTCGTCCATTAGACTCATATGTTGAACTATGTTATGCATGTAGCTAATTCAGGCCTAATCTAAGTGCTCTCCATTCACAACAATATGTTGATGATATCTAATGAATACAAAGGTTGTTTTCTGTAGTATTTTCCACTCTCGTGAAGAAAAGAAGAGCTATAGGAAAAGCTTTTACCCTACACTTTCGGTGTATGAGTTGGCCACAGGGATCTGGTGCAATACTTGCTGTAGTTTTAGAAGGCTTACCTTGACAACCATTTGGAGCATTTCTGAGAACAGAAGAACTCACAGTCTTGACCTCTCAAAATGACACAATCTTCAAAATAATAACATAGCAGATTAAGGTCTGAAGAAATTTTGTAAGTAGCTAAATATAAATTGAAACTTGTTCTCAGAAAGATGGATAAGAGATCGAGCATCATTTTATCATTTTTCTCCATCGTTCTTTATAATCTTTGTGTAAGTGTTGTGCTCAAGTATCATTCCTAGTACTTTCTGAGGTTCTTTCATAATGAAAGATTCAGATATGCTTGTAATATTTTTTTTTCTTTAAAAGAAAAAGTAAAGTATGATGTGCAAATAACTAAATACTTTGAAGCTTCCTATGCCCCAGGATAATTTTAATTCTACTGAACAACCTTTTCATGCACTACTGGTCCACATTTTCTGAAGCATGATAATAAGAACTGATAACTCTGGAGATTTCCATATGTTTCCATAGAGGATCTGGTATGGATGTCAGCTACATGGCTGACCTTGCACCATTTCAAACCACATATGCTTACAGATGCTGGGGTCTTATTTCAGGTGGAAAAAATGACCAGACTCAAAAATGCAAATTCTTTGTTCTGTGACTGTCCTTTCCAGCACATTCCACCTGCTGGCTAAAGCCTTGTTAAAGTTTTGGAAAATCAAGTGATAAGGCAGTTATAATGGTAAAGATTCTTTGTGGTTGATCAGTCCCACTATGCACCTCCAACCAAATATACTATAAGAGTCCAAAAGGAAGAAAAGCCAATTCCTTTATTTCTACCTTAATATCCTAAAATCCTAATTTTTAATTTACCACTTCTGAGCCAATAATTTCAAAGTTGCATTTGCCTAGGTTTACCACACATTGCCTTAAAAGTCTTTGAACAGTATCTGAACCTCAATTTCTATAAATCAAGTGTAGGTTATCATTTCTGTAAGCAAGTGCACATAATGGCCTGAGTTGGATTTCTCTCCTGCCAGATTATGTGAATTACCATGCAGCTCTTTGCCAGATGAATCAAAAACTGTTTCTGTATATTTTACATCTCTGCATATACTCGTATTCTGGATCTAGCACTACCCTTCCTAGAAGACTCTGCATTGTTCTGTAATAATGTCAGGTCTCCAGATGCACTGCTATGCTGTACCAAAGATGACAGAGGGACAAGCCAAAATCATCAATTTTAATGATATTTCAGCATCATCCTGGTCCTGTGTCATTCCTGTGTACACTGCAGCCATCAATCTATGTTTGTCTAAAATGGTTTGTGCCAGAACCTTAAATGTAGAGAGGGCTGAAGAGACTAATTTATTATATTTTTACAAGGACAAGCATCATCTGGCAATCCAGTGTAGCTGAGTGCATCTGGTAAATAGTGCATCCACTTTCCCAGATCCAAATTGCTCTGTTAGTTTTCATGACCCTCTTATCTCTGTGCTGTCTCTATCCACCCTGATTTCCTTATCACATAATGGGATTCTGCTTGTATCTTTCAATTCCATTTCTATTGGCTTTCAATGTATGTGATGCTGAAAGTGCATGCTAGCACGTAAGCCTCTCTTCCTGAGAGATGGGATTACTCACCCCAAAATGTACTGCCTCATCTGCAGTGCGGGAGATGATTGGCCATGGCTGCTGGCTCCTTTTGTCTCTTTGGGTATAATTTCCAATCTGAATCACTACCTACACCAAGGGGAACCTCTACCCATACTTCTGCCTATCGAGGGCTCTCTAAAGAAAAGCTTTGGAGTCTTGAATAGATGGGTTGAAGAGTGCATTAGGTTAGATGTATTAATGTATCTGCCCATTAGTTCAAGCTACCTACTTTTTTGAACCCACTGTTGTATTTTATCAAAATATGTTAAAGGAATAGAAATCTCAGAGATAGGATGTTCCTACAGGCTTTATGAAAATAAATGTCCAGGTCAGAGAGACAACTGACTGCTACTCACTGAGAAAAACACTACAGTGTGAGCTTGAGTCTTTTTAAATCCCAGAATATACACATTGAAGAGAGAACATCTAAGTGCCTGAAATGCAGAACAAGCTTCAGTCACAATTTGCATCTTCCAGGCATGAGATTCAATCAACACCAAAACACAAATCTGGAGAAAATCAGTCTTCATTACCTCTAATACTCACGAGGTATTTCTCTTCTCTAGTCCTCAGAGACCGAAAGTGAGGAACAAGGGCAGATACACTGCTCTCTGCTTTTTTCCTGAACTACAGCAGGCATTAGATTTTATGTCTTGAGCTTGACCTGTGTGAGAACACTGTACAAATGATGCTACCAAAGCCATAGAAAAAATATTTATGCCCTTAATCTTCTTCTTTCTCTCATTTTCTCCCCATCCTCAGAAAGTGTGTATTTGTAAATACACACTTCTAGTATTAGAATAAAACTTTTTTTCAGCTGAATTTAAATCTTTCTCTTGTTGATGTGAGCTAAAGAAAAAACCAGCCTGTCTCCTTCACCTCTGGCCCTGGATGGCCTCATGGAAATCAAACTGGAACATACAAGGGGAGTTACTGGAAGAAACTGCTTCATCTTTGTGAAAAACAACAACTAAAGTAAAAATGTTAGCTTGTAGCTGAAACAAATTTATTGTATTAATCTCCCAAGCAGAATATGTATTTGTAATCCTGATTAAAGAGCAGGTCACTGGAATTTTACAATATATGCAGAAGTTACTTTATCTAGAAACTGAAAAACAAAATGATGATCAGAAGAGGGTGCTCTCAGCTCATGCTGCTTTGGTTTTGTTTTGAACATTTTGATGGGAGTCTGCACAATTTTCTTCTCTCTTTGTTTGGATTAATAAAATATCTTTTTGTAAAATATTTTCCGGGATTTTTCACTAAATAGATTGCCCATCATACTGCACCATGTGTAAAATATAATCTCAAGTCTTTGATTCTAGACTTTTCTATATGCTTTAGAAGGTTTTCTGTACTATTAACATAAGTCATTCCATAATGAACTTGTTATTTGAACTCACACTATTTTCTGTTATGTCTATGTTCTAATGCAGTCACAGTTAGGTGACATTAATATTTACAGGAACTGAATTCCTAGCACTGATGACTGACTGCTATGGAAAATTTAAAAATTGCAAGAGCAGCTATTCATTCCAATGACACTTGCATTTATATACTGGCATAAAAACTAAACAGTAACATATAGCTTAGTGATCAATTTCCAATTATTGAAATATCCCACACATCTAAGTATTCACAATTGATAAATTGGAAGAGTTTAATGAAAACTTAGTGTTGCCAATAAGGAGTTTTTTAGCAAAGCATCTGAGCACAGACTTCACTTCAGGAAGTGTGGTACATCAGAAAATACTTGACATTTGATAAATTCTATTAAAGCAGTGTTGATGTCATGGATAAAAATAAGCCTTTTAGAAGTTAGCTGATATATGTGTTCAGTTTCTCCATTTTTTGGAGGGCCAGTCTTTTAAGGTGATGAAATTTTGCTATGCACACAGCAGTAGAACACAGGAATAAGTCATGTCTATAATCCTAGACCTTTGCAGATTTTTTTTTTTTTGACTGAACTGGTGTAGCAGAGGGTAAATTCAGGTACAAGGAAGGTACCGTCTTTTTGTTGGTGCAATGCAGAATTTATCTCCGGTACAGCCTGCTCATGGAAGAGACCTCCCTGACTCTGATTCCCCACTAATTCACTTTTTCTAGCAATACTTACACTTGTACAAAGTACTGTGTAGCCATCTTTTACAGGCACATGCAAAAACTGCCTGGAGTGGGAGGCTCACGTTTCTTGTATTCAACAACAGTGATTGAAATGGATTGTAAAAGGTTTCTCACTCTCTGTGCATGTGTATATATATCTATATATGTCTATACATATATCTGTACAAATGTTTTTTGAAAAAGCATGATTTTATGGATTGGTTCCTTCTGCACTTAGGAGACTGCTTTTCAATTATGTGCATCAATGGTCAGGTCAAAAATCAAACCAAGTAATAAACAGAGCTCTCACAGGTCCACGTGCAGAGAGCAGCTACTCATCGGAGTGGCCTTTTGGGAAAGAGTTAAGAAAGCAAGCAGAAGGAAAAATAGACTCCCTGCCTCACTGAGTGTGTTTACATTTGTGGGAAAGTGGCTGATGTTTGCCAGGACTCTGATTAAGGAAAACCTGTTTTCCACCATTTTAGAAGTAGGTTTATGCTTTTATTGTTTTTCATAAGAAAGGGAAGAAATAGAAGTGAGAAAACACAAAACTAAGATCAGTTTTCTTATGAAATGTTTGTATGAAAGCACCATATTACAAGGAGGTAACCTGTCACTACTATTCTAACCATCTCCACCCAAGTTCTTGCTGTTCCTGCACTCCTCAACGTGACAGATTAAAAATGAAGGAACCGTGTATCTGGGCAGCACTGTCTCAGATGTCAGGAGAGAAGCTAATTTCTGGTCTCACATGGATTAGTGTGAAGTGGGACACAAAGGATTATCAGAGAATAAAACGTATGAATTATTGGATATCCACTACATATTGAATAAAGGAAGTCAGAGACTACAGGTCACCCTTGTAACTACTTAGGCTGGGAGAATGTCCAGAGGGTTAGTAATGAGGGTGCATTAAAAAGTCATAGGAAAAAGCAGGAACTGAGCCATCAGGTCAGCAATAAGCTAGCACAGATGGAAAGGCAATACCTAACCTCTAATCACACCAGTTGTGAAAGAGACACTAAAATGTGGAAAGCAATTGCAGAAGGATGTTCACAAACTCATAGCTAACCTCTCTGAGACTTGGACAGGGACAATAGATATAAGTGATCTGCACTGCAGATAAAACACTGCATTGCAGACAGGAGAACTGAGTTTTACCCTTAAGATCTAACAAGTATTACAAATACAAATGTGTGTATAGCATGACCTGAGAGCTGGTAACACATTGCTTCCATTGCTGCCTAGTAAATTTGGTCCAATTCAGCTAGGGGATTATAATGATGTTAGCAACAATCTCTCAGCTTCTAAATGCCTGGAAGAAAAACTAGCAGAGGTGTAATGAGAGCCCCATAAGATGACACTCTGGAAAATATCAATTTCACCTATTTCTGAGATAAGTTTCCACCCAAAATGGGGCTACTGTAATAGAGAAGGGCAGACAATCCCATCCCAGAACATCACAATTTGCCTTTCTGATTGCCTTTGTATTTGATGAGATGTAGGCTGAACAAAAGAAGAGTCTGAAAGTGTGATTTTCAATAGATTTTACTTCCCACTGACAAACCAGCATAAGGAGCACTGTAGCCTCACAGAGTACTTGATTGAGATTTTCTGAGACTTTAGTGCTAGTCCCAGCTCTCTGTCCTTTTCAGATGGAACCTCTCCCCCTTACTAATATTACACATAAAAGTCCTTTGACTGTTAAAGCAAAGTTTTCTAGTAGTTTTTCTAGTTCAATGGAAAAAGATAATTGCTTTTCACAAGAAGTCATCTTAGCATTTTCTATATTTGATGTCTCAGCCTACAAAGAACAATTTGAATTATACCACTACTGAAAATATCTAAAGACAATGGGCTGTTTTTTACAGGTCACAACAAAGAATTTATATTCAATATATCTGTCTTGATTTGTCTCTACCTCCACCAGCATTTTCAGAGCTAGCAAATGAGCTGTGAATAGCTGCTCCTCTGGCCTCAATATCTGAGGGAGCAGCAAGCTGTAAATTGCCATGGTTGCTCATATTCTTAAAAATTCACATTTGTTGCTTGTATTCTTTTGACTGCCCCTGAAAACCTGACCTGATTACATGTACAAGTGTAGATCTCTATTTACTGCCTATTGCTATTCAATTAATGATTTAACCTCACATAATTTTTGTGTAGCTTTTATTGTTCACTACTAAATATTTTATCATTCATATAGATCCATGGTCTGAAAGTTGTTACTAAGCCGACTTACCTGTATTGATTGGCAATGATTTTGCATAAAAAACCCCCAAAAATATCCAGTTAACCAGTGTATTTATTTCATGGATCCAACTTTTGGATCAATTCTTAATCACTTACTTTTGAGTGACTACCACTTTACTTCAGGTGGGAGTATCAGCAGAACAGCTAGAAAGAATCCTGCTCCTCTGAATAGCCAGCATGAGGACCTACCGAGGGTATTTTGCAACTCTGAGGAAAATACAAGCAAGAGAATTGGAGAAACCTTGGAATAGACTTCAGAACATAATATATATTTTTAAAAATCATTATGGATTTCTGCAATAAAACTAAATCAAATAATATATGACTAATTATGCACCCTCTGCATCTTGTTGGTAGAGTCTGTGGGGATCCATCTCAGATTTTTTAAATGGAAGAAAATGAAGCTTTAAAAGAACAGCAGTTGGGTTTTGATTTAAACCAGGAATCTGTACAAGTTGATTTTCTTTCCTTCAACAACAACAACAAAATATAATGAATATTTTACAGTTAAAATTCATTTATGTGTAAAGAACCACAAAGTTATTTCCTCATTTCAGTGACTATAACTGTATTGCTTCAGATAACCCACAGACATCTCTATAGGACAGACAACTATTCAGTACCATGTGAATTCAATCCTTTTCAGAATTATCACAGCTGGCGGATAGGAAATAAATGACTGAATGGAAGTTTATGAAATCCTGCCCTATACTGACACAGTGATTTCAGCTATTCATGGGATTGTTTTGGGAATCTCTTCATCAAGTAGGATATTTGATCTGTAAAGACTTTTCAACAGTCCTGGTTTTAACAATACATATGTCCTTCTTTTTTCACGTTTGAGATCTATTTAAGGTCTATGTCTTTAACATTGACTTTCCAAAGACTTAAAAACCATTATGTGATGCACTTTGGGAATTTTTTCTAAGTAGAGGATTGAAAGTTGATTTCTGTGCTTAGATGCTTAGCTTGAAGCTGAATAATAATGTGAGTTTAAAATATGCTTACTGTCCATACGCAAGTATTTCTCCTGAAATCTTGACAGTGAGAGAACTGAGCCTGAGTCTATTGCCGGGTGAAAGGAATAAAATGCTAATGTGTTGTTTTAGTTTATCATTAAAACCAGTATCTGATACTGATAATGCCTCTGGAAGTACAGACTTTGGATTTAAAGGGAATAAAAAGAAGACATTCAGATGTTATCACTGTTGAAGACCTACAAAATTAAGATGTAGTGACTGAGCCATACCTAATGTTTGCAGAAATGGCAAAAAGGCTTTTCCTTAAACATGTATACAGTGGTTAACAGTCTACAATTCTTTTATCTTCTTTTTTTCTTCCCTGATATACAAGTTGCATAGGAGTTGGATGCTTCTGAAATTGAACCATTAGAATGAAGGATAACACCCTTTTTGGTTTTGTTTCTTTTTTTTTTTTTTTTTTTTTTTTTTTTTAATTAATGAAAATACTGTAATTGGTTGTACTCAGGTGTGAAGCCAGACCTGAAACCAGACCAGAAAAGATCTGTGGAAAGATATTGAAGGGGTACCTGCTGTGTGTGACTGAGCTGTACACTCCCTTTCTCTTTTTGAAACTTTGCCTAGATGGATAAAGCAAAGAAGCAGGGAGATAAAAAATTAAGAGATTAAGAAATGTTGAGTCAGGATATATATTTGTATATACATATTCATATAAGAACAATACTTTAGAAAGTGGAAAAAAATCTGAACTTTTAGATGGAATAATTGTATTTTATTTATCTGTGTTACAGCATTTTATGCTACTGTTCTGGCAGACATCCTGCAACTGTGAGACTTGGGGAAAGGCTGACAGAAAGATGATGCTGTGGGGATTTCAATCTTACTGATTTGTAATGTAGGTTATGATGCTTTGTTACTGGATCATGTATTTCTTCCAAATGACAAGCTGCAGAAGCAGGTAATATATTTCTCTTGATTACAATATTGACTTGGAATGCATGATGGTTTAATATTTTGTTGTTGTTGATGATTTAATTGACAGTATTAAAACACCAAAAAATCCTACCAACAACAAAAAAAACCCAGGGATTGTATGCAATTGGTCCCATTTAGTAGGGCCAGTTTGGAGAGAAATGCATGCTACACTGCAGCTAGCTTGTTAGTCAGGGCAAGTGCTGTACTATTCAAGTAGCCCAGTCATCTAGGACAGATGTTTCCTAAGAATGCTACCTCTGTCTCTGCTTGTGTCCAGATTTCAAACAGTCCTGAAAGGGACAAGGAGTGGTGTATTATTCTTTGCTATGCAGAGGTGGATGTGAATTTAATTTGATGGTTTCTTACACAGACAAGCATAAATTAAAATTCCCTTTTCTCAGGAAATAAAGTAGTGTTGTTTTGCAATTATATCCATAAACTACTACTTACCTTTCTTCTCTGGGTATTTATTGTTTCTGAAGATAGCATCGTAGACTCAGTTATCCCTTACACCTGAGGTCAGGTTGGTGCTGCAGAGTGGGTAAAGATTGCTTGGATTTTTGCAGCTGTTTGGTTCCCTTCTGTCAATTAAGGGCCTGTGTAGTAGAGATTTGTTGTACTAAATCTCAGATATGCATTCCCCTTCCCTCTGTCCCTCGTGTGCCGTTTGAGGCACAGAATATGTTTCCTCCAACATGTCATGAATGATGTTTCCAAATAGCAATGAGCTATTAAAGATAAAAATTTAATTATTTTTGTTCTGTCACTGGGTGCAGGAGTCATCTCTTTTTTGGATGGGGAGAAATGGTAAAGTGCCCAGTAGGTTCCATAGGGAACTGAGAAGTTGAGGAGGAGAAAGGGTGGATTGGCACCAAAATCTGCTTAGGGAAGGATTTGGACCACTGATATATGTCACTATTGTTTGCTTGTGTGTGTGTATTTGATGTATATGGAGATACTTACATTTTTGCCCATCTTGGTGTTATTAAGGCCATTCCTATAGAGTGATCATTGTATTCTGCTTAAATAATCTTCTAATATATGTAACTCAGTATTACTGAGCCATTATAGACCATCCTCTTTATTGAAAACCACTGAGTTCAGTAACATTCCAGAAAAATGTCAGTAGTGCTTTTATCACAACCTTTTCAAATGTTTCTCATACAAGTCATTCAAGCTAGTCACAGGACATATGGTAAATAGTAATGTAAAGAAAAATATGACTGATTATGTCTAGATCCATATTATTTGCAAACCAAGTGCCTGATTGAATTTCCAGTGGAGGTAATGAAAATCTTTGTTTGACTTCAATTAAGGTTTCATCAGGCTCTCAAGCCTCCAAGCAAATTAACCTGTGTGGAAGGAATATGTTAATGTAAACAAGCAAGCTCTTGCTTGAACTTCTTAAGTTTAAGGTCTGAAACATGTATTCAACAGATGTTCCTAAGTATTTCTGATAAGATGGAATTGATCAGAATTTACTTGTTTTCCAGATGGATAATAGTGATTTGAGAAGATAAATTTGAACTGCCCTAAGTATAAAAGGTGATATTTTTAAATTTCTTGTGATTTGCTTATTGACTTGCAAATGATAGCAACCAGGAGTGAGACTTGCAGAATGTTTTCTTTCTGTGCTAAAACAGATTTTCATAGTAACTAAGTTTGTAGCACTAGACTATGAAAGCGAGGAACACTTAGTGATTGTATCTAAAGACAACTGAGGAAGCCTGTGGCATAATAAGATTTTTCTTCCATAGATGGACTTAGCATCCTTTTTTCCCATGTGCAGAGACTGAAATGAGGAAAACCATGTTGTAAAACATTCTGTGTGTTCCAAAGAATTCCACTCATGGTTTACTCAGAATTTATTTCCAAAATGCACCACTTCATGTAAAATGTTATCAACAGAAAGCTTTGTAGACTTTGGTTTATCACTTTTTATTTACTGTGCACACAAATGCATTGACAATGAGGGTTAGTGCCATACATCCCACTCATTCTGAAACTCTTCTCTTGTGTCTATGTTTTACCCAATTTTACTAGTAGTGGTAAAAATACTACTTAACATGCTTACATGCTCAAGTTCTCTGTCATTCTTTGCCTCTGTGCTAAAATGAATGTCTATTTTTTACCCTTAATGCCTAATAATATGTTTTACTAATAAATGTCTTTGTTAGTCTCCAAATGCTAATTAACCCACTAGTGAACTCACCAAGGAAATTAAGGCTGAGAGGCATTTTTTTCAACCTTGACAGACACTGAGAAGTAGCATTTGGGTAACCATCCATGTGTAACTGAATATAAAACAAAAACTTTATAACTGAGCATCTAGAGGAGACACATGTGCCTGTCTGCTTCAGCATGAAGCATATGAAATCATCCAATTTCTTGAATCTGCTCAGGCTGGCAGAAATAACATTAAGATAACATTTCACACTCATTCCTTGGATTTAGTCTTTGGAATTTCCAAAGGATAAGCAATAATGCAGTAACAATTGCTGATACATTGGGAAATCCAGATAGCCTGCATCAATAGGTGAAGGGATATGAGTTAGCCATTCATCTCAGGGTCTGCACATCTGTAGGTTTAACACACTGCTTCTTCTGTAATTACACGTGAATATCTAGTTACATCATGTTTCATAGATATATGATCTTCATGAAATAATTTAGACTGTCAAATTTTCCTCTTTACTATCTTGTCATAATCAGGAATAAGAATTCATGAAAGTTCAGCAGAATCACCTAATCTCTCATTTTCCTAACTGATCAGTATTTTGATGGCTTTAGATTGTTTGGTTATTAATCCTGTTTGTGGTGTCATTTCATTTAACAGGAAATTATCTAATTAGTCTATGGCTTTTTCACATGGCATCACCATGCAACTTTCCTGAGAAGGAGTACACAATGGGCACTCTGTGAACAATACAAGATTGCTTGAAGGAATCTAGCTCAAAAATCAGTCTTTAAGCAATTAACTGTGTGCATATAAGAAGGACTTCAGGGGTTGTGTCACTTCTTTTCTCCTTTAGCTGGACTATTGCAGATGAAAACAAGCTACAGACTGAAAATGTTATTTACAATCTGCTTAAATGTTGGTTAGCCAGGCATATACAGTGCTTAAGAGCAGGTACAATTGGTTCACACTGAAAAGTGTGACTTCAGTTTATAATGCTCATAAGTACTTAATTTCAGAATAGTTGCAGACATGTTATTTTCTTTTTGCATTAATGATTCCCTAGTATGCTTATTCAGAAACTTTATTAAGAAGATACAAGAATCTCCTATAGGTTTTCCAACTTTCAGGAAAGTCTATGATAACATATCACAGCATGTCTTTGGGCTTCAGTGAATAAATTCAGAATTCCTAAAATAATTACTTTTCTGCTTTAAAGGGCAGAGTAAAAATAAGCAATCAAGTCACTTTTCTAGTTACATAAACAATAGATTATCAGACATAGAAATATTCTTGCCAGGACAGCCTAATGAATTTACAAAACCACTTTGTTTTTAAGTATACCACTGAGAAATTTTAAGGATAAGGTTAATTTCAAGGACTTGTATAAACCTGTTTTAATGTTGTTGTGTGATGATAAATCCCTAAGATCTGGAACAAACTTACCCAGTACTCGGCAACCATAATTATCAACAAGTTAGCTTGCACAGGAATATAGTTAATGTAGGTGGAAAGAAGATCTTTCACAGATTCTTTCCTTAATGGGTTTCACACTATCTCAAATCACTGTATTTGTTACTGTGTAAGGACATATACCTGGGCAGTCACAGCAAAGCTGCTGAAGTTTATCAGTGCACTGAGGACCACAGAAAATGCACAATAAAACTAAGAATAAAATAACATTTCTCTATGTTCAGTGCACTGTCCTATGTGGTTTTTCTTCCTCCATTCCATTCCCTTAACAAAGAAGACAAAGTAATAAATGTAATAAATCAATCAAAAGTCACCCCTCAAACCCCAAAAAACCTACCAACCGTCCACCACCCTGCACTGTCAGCTAATGCTATTTCAGACTTGGCTGTCCATATACCTGAAGTTCAAGACACAGATGCTCAGTTCAATTCCTGGAGTAACCACAGGAAATTTTTTACACAGTAAACTTCTTCATAGCATTAGAGTTCCATGCTATTCCTATTTGGCTGGATTAGTTCTATGGGGGTGGTTGTTTCCTTGGTATTGTGTTTTCTGTTTTTTTTTTTTTTTTTAACTCACAGTATATTTAATAAGATGTTTTGCAACAATGCTGAACTCAGGTGCCCACAATGAGCTTTTTTGGCCCTAGCATCCCATGCTTAATGTATGTCACAGAAATAGTCTCTGTTGAGAAACGACTCATGCTATTTAGTTTAGCCTCAGTAGACTTTATTATGGTTTTACTCACCCCTTTCAGATACAATTACTTTTTCCCTGTGAACTACTATTATTATTCATGCTTTTATAGCCCAAAGGCAGAGTAGGTGCCTTGCATTACAGGTAGAGGGGCAAGTAGTAAAATCACATAGTGCAAAACTATCTTTATATTCAGTGCAACTAGGATTTTCACACAAATCCTATCCCCAAAGAACATACAGTTTAATTCTGGGCAAAGTGCAGCAACAGGGAAAGTTACTGCAGACCAAAAGGTAAAAGATATCAGAGTGGTCTAATTAAGATATTAGAACACATTGTTCATGTGTTCATGTCAATTATGGGATATCATGCAAAACAAATCTGTAACAAATCCTTTTTGTGGATTTTGCTGATAAGGAAGCAGACCTTGAGGGATGGGAGGAAAAGGATATGTGCTGCATAGATGGAAGGCTAGAAAGAAAAAAAAAGGCCATTACCGGATTAAGTTTCCAATGACTTACATTTTTACATCCGGAGCCAGATTATCAAGTAAGATCTCAGTCCTGAGAGAGTTTCTGCCCACAAAGCCCACCCACTCACAAGAACTGCTTCATATGTAAAAGTCAGCTGAAATCTCTAACTGTTGCTGGTACATAAAGCGACCTGTAGGTCCTCCCGCCATCTGTGATTTTAACCTGCAACATAACATCAACCCTTCAGCTACATTCATGCACTCAGAATATTTATCTGACACTGCTGTTCTGTAGCATGGACAGAAGTTAAACAAGCCTATGGTTTATTTCACTACTTTCTCCATCTAGAAATAACAGACCATTATTTTATTTTAAGAACAGACAGAGTACCCTGGACTTCTATTGATATTTACAATAAAATCAGAAATACTTTTCTGGAAAGAGCTTGAAAAGAGTTTAATTTTAAGAGATTATAGGACAGCTCTGGTCTTCTTCAAAAGAAGACAGAATAATAAACAGACATAACTCCTCTTTCACAAACGCACTTGCTGACTATCATTTCTAAGCTCTATTGCTGGAGCGATTCCTATTCTATTTCTAGAATCCTAAAAAGCAATGACACACAGCACTCGCTACAGTGCTCCTTACATCAGGAATAAAAGGAACAAGAGCAAAATAAGAGTGAACATGGACAGACTTGCCATTACTCCCGTTTTCTAAAGTAAATCATTTTTCTCTCTTATGATCTGCCCCTGTACATAGCTGATGAATGAATTCTTCCCCTTACTTTAGCTGAACCATCTGTGTTAGTAAGGTCTGCAAAAAAAAACCCTATTCAGCAACTAAGAACTAGTGCTAGCCAAAAATTACAAGCAGCTTTCACAAACTCTTTTTTTATTTTATTTTTTTTTTTTTAATTTCTCTACTTTTATTATATTTTGGAGCATTACATCTTTTACTCTGTGAGCTGTAAAAATGATTTTGGCTCTATCAGCTCTAAAAATTATTGAAGGTGAATAATCAAAGACCTAGCTTTGAACAAGGAACTAGATTTTCAATGATTTTGAATTCCTGTACTCTGTGGGGATTCTGGAAGAATTAGATAATTTTATAGTAAAAGTCTCAATATTTCAGTTTGACCTAGGCATTATTATTTTACATTACATGTTTTCACTGTATCCAGATTATTTGCTATGCTTTAACATGTGTTCTTTTTTCAAAAGCATGTAAAACTCGAGCATTAAGCCGATAATTACAATGCTCCTTTTAGTGCACTAAACACATCTTTGTCTGGCATGCTTTACAGTGAGTTCACTATATATGACATTGTTTCAGTACAAGACTTGCCCTGTCTTGTCTTCCTGATTAATTAGAAACAGATTGTAGCCAGAGTTTTGACTGGTGGAAAGTGATTGTTACACAGCCAGGGACAAATGATTTTCCCACAGAGCAACTCTATTATTCTAAAGCCAAGTTTAAAAATATCATGGCATTTTAATATTTACATTCATCATTCAAAAAAAATGAACACGTGTAAGAATCTGTAAGATATGGTATTACAACAGGCATTGTTCATTTTATGGCACTGTACAGAAGCTGACCTAATTCTTCAGTTGTTACAGCTGGCAAACAACCAGTTTCAGGGCCAAATTCTTGCAGAATCTGTGTATAACCATCCAGTACAAATTTGGCAGTGAAATGCAGTTATACAGGCAGGAAACTGTTTATCCTCTGTTATTTTCTATACAGTTTCTTATATAATGCTTGGGATCATAACTTTAGAAGTTCCTTTCAGAACCACACTGAGGGGGAAAAAAAGATCCAGCATCACATCTGTCTTATGTTGTTTGTAGACTCGGTGCCTCCCCAGGGGAAGAAAAGTTTGTAGCTGTTTCATTTTGGTTTTACTTCCTCTTGTTGTTATTTTCTCTGTTTATGTTTTTGTTTGTTTATACTACCGAAGCAGACCCCCCAAAAAAGTTCCAACCTGTCCTCTGCACTTGGAGCCATCCTTCCTTCCTGAGAGCAGTTACCCTGTAGCCCAGAGTAGATCCTCTTCTGGTTTTTCTTCCTTGGAGAATAAAGCTTGAGCTTCAATGTGCTTAGTTGCATGGAAACAGAGGAGTAAAGCATTTCTTCAGATCTTTCTTTCTAGGTAAATTTATTAAATGAATCTATAATTGTCTTCCTTTTAACCCACTGCATAACATTAATTTAGCAGAAAGTTGATGTTATTTTTTAAAGACTTCTGAAGGTGCATATACTTTCTTACTCTGTTTTTCAGTAGCACCTAATGCCCTGACATCCATGGATATTAGTGTCTCTAAGAACTATGTCAGTTACATCTTCTGTGAATCAGTTACAAACTGGGGAGCTTAACACAAACAGAACACTAACATTTTGTAACATGAAAAAGATCTGTACTTCTGAATTTCCTTATACACATCTAAAATATAAAGTGAAGTATTTGTGGGGCAGGATGGGTTTTTCTGATGTTTATTTGGAATAACCTTTTCCAGTACAACTAAGAAATTTCTTCCTACATATAAAAATAATTTAAAAAGTGTGTACGGGGTACTTAACAGAGGTATGTTTTGTTCTCTGTGTGTTTTAAAACTTTGTTTAAATATGTTATAGTGCTCTCCAGTGGCTTATTGTTAGCTAAATTAAAATTATTTTGGAGCTGGCACTTGTGTGTTGCTGACAAGCAGCTACAAAGATTAGTATGTTTGCACAGCAATTGCTTGAAATATTTGGGAAAGACTGTACCTTTCTCCATCAGGTAGCAGAAATGTCAAGTGAACTCGGGAAAAAAAAAGTCATGAAAGTAAGCTTTTAAAGATATATTTCTATGGCTAACACTTTAATCAGGTTTTGGACCAAGTCCCTCAGCTGCACTCCTGGTGAAAAATTGCATCCTGTTATGTGATTTTCAAATCTCGAGTGCAGATGTACCATTCCTTAGAAATATCACAAGATATTTGCTCAGAGAGAGAATCAAATCTGTGTGAATTCATTAAGTCAAACACAGGACTGTAAGTGTGCATGATGAACCATCTGTTTGTCTAAAGAAGTGCTGAATCAAATGAATGAATGTTTATACAAACAAATAGATGTATACACAAGTGACATATCTCAGATATCATTAACAGATATTACACATCCCTTCTAGAATACAATCCCTTCCTTTACCCATGAGCTGGGGAACAAACTTAATTAGACTGTAGTAAATTACTTTCCTCTGTGAAAATTATTTTTGAATACTTCCTCCTGCTACAGCCACAGGTTTCCACAAAATGAGCACTGAACTGTCACAAAGCCCTTTGGTTAGGCAAAGTAAATACACATCAACACTGAGGCTAAAACAGACTTAGTTTTTAATAAGATTTTATAGTCTCATCTGAAATACAGAAGCAACAGCTGGAAGTTTTAACATATGTCCTACTCACAGTGCAAGTCTTCTACCCGTCTCTATAACAGATATAATCACATTCATTAGGTTTTGTAAGATTTAATTTACATTTCTATAACTCTTTGATATACCTAGTTATACATTGGAAGTAAGGTAACAAGTTTTAATTGCTTTATCTTCTCTCATGGGTATCTTTCCATCTTATTAAAATATTTTCTCTCTATTCTGATGAGGATTTGAAATATAAAAGATTATGGTTCCAGCAGTTGTCTGCAGGATATACTCTCTGATTTCAGCTGATATTACAAATGTATCATACTCATTAAGCTGAAAATGTGCCCAATTTTACTTTAGAAGACCAGATGTTTAAGAATCAGGACTTTCCAGACCCTATATATTAGTCTAACAGTAAATTTTTTTCTACAACTGTGAAAGCACCGTGTTCCTGGAAGATGTTAAAGGACAGTGGAAGTCTGTGGAATGAAGCCTATGATGGAAAGATGCAAAAACGATCAGACATCTGTAAGTAAATCATATATATTTGCAAACTCAAGGCAAATATAATCACCACTTAGAGTCCCACAACAATACACTTCAGGTTATATCTGCTAATAGGATTTCCTGTCATATTTTATACAACTGTACGCGTTTTAGAGACTGGTTGTGTTAATATTCAGGTTATCACCAAATACAGGAACATGACAGGAGCTGCATTTTGTCAGATCAAAGTTCCATGTCTGTCTCACACTCTCTGGAGAAAGCAGATGTCCAGAAAATAACATCAGACCGGGCAAACATATAGGTTACTTCCCTCTGAGATCCTCTAGCTACTTGTAATTCAGGACCTTTCTGAACAAAATATTTTTTCTATCTGTTTAGTAATCTTTGATAGACTTTTTTTTTTAGTCCCTTTCAACCCATATAAAATATTTCCTTCTACATCAGATGCTTCAAAGAGCCAACTATTGTTCCACTCTACCAAGTGGGACCCTATTTTACTTTAGTAGTAGAGAGAAGCTTTAAATTACTCTAAGAAAATAATTATCTCTGTTTCTATATCAAAAGCCATAAAGTAATTACTCCCATGAATAATTTACTGATGTTAAGAGGAAATGTGCAAGTAGATTTACAGTGGGTTTTCATCCTTAGAACAGATAGATTATTCTGATCAGTAGGCTTATGTTATCTGTATGATATACTCTGTGCACTGGAAGTTGATCGTGTATTACAGTAATAGCAATGGATAATCTCAGTGAAGTATATATACAATATGAAGTAAAAAAACTGGCATGGCTCTAAACTTTGTGCATCAGTTATGCACCAACCCCATGGACTGAAATTCCATACCGATATAGAAAAATTATAGAAACAGTGCTATGTGACTCAGTTGGGGATGGTGACCAGACAGCTAGAATGACAAGATAGCACACTTGCTAGAGAAGTGGGAAGGATGACATGGATTAATGAATGTAAAGACATCTCAAGAGGACAAAAAAAAGAAAAGATTTGAAAGCAAAAGAGGTAAATTAATATTTTTGCATTGGTGCTTATGAAAAAAGGAGCTTGAGGAAGTTCTGACCACAGGGGGGATATGTCTGAGGAGCTGTCAGATTGCAGTGTCCATAGAACAAATTTGAGAAGAAAATAACAAGAGGCATAGTAATAAATCCTGACAATCAGGGAGGCCTAATAAAGTTTTCTGGCAGCAGACTCAAAATAGACAAAAGGGACACTGATTTCACAACATGTAATTTACTTTGGGAATCATTGTCACCCCACTTAGTAAATGCAAAATTATTAATAGGTTCATAAGGTAATTAATATAGTGATGAAAAAAGACCCATCAAAGCTATTAAGCAGAATTATACTGAAACAACCTCAAACTCAAGAAGTCTCTAAACCATAGATATATGAAAGTTGGGAGTACATACTGCAAGAATGGTTACTCTACAGTTGCAGCATTTCCTAAACGTCTATAGTGACCACTACTAAAAGTAAGATTGTATGTTAGGTGGGCCTTTGGTCTGATCCATCTCAGCTGCTCTTGTATTCCAGGTATTCCAGTAAGTGGTAGATGGTACCATAATTTTTGCAAATATAGTCATAGGTTCTTTATTATAAAGCAAGAAAGGCTTATATTTTTAACTGCAAGACAAATCAGTGCAAGTGGGAATCTTCACATGATTAGTAGTAGATGATGTACATTTTCACTGTGGTGGGCTTTCATAGTGTCATCACCTCTTTTAAGAATAAAGAATGTACTGTACATATAGAAAGAAAAAGACAATTAAGAGAGTGATTATTTCTGTTTGTACAGTAGTTAAAAATTGCTGTACAAATATTATTTGTGATCTTCGTTCATACTGTGCTGGGAAGATACAGCTGTTTCAACAAAGCAGATAAGTATGTAGTGAAATAGGAAACAGACTTTCTGGGAAAAAAGTAAAAATCTATATTGTGTAAACCGTATGCTCTGAGGAGACAAGCTTCTTTCTTTCTCCACCCTGTTTCATTTTATAAGTTTTTTTTTTCAGTATCTGTAGTCAAAGGATGAGCCTCTGTTTTGTGTAATTAATATGTGTTCCAGTATGCAAGATGCACAAATTTTGGGCTGGTGTATATGAATATATGAGACATTTGTGAATTCTGTGTTAATGTGCAAAATATTGAAATGTTTCTACTGAGACTTTGAAGACAGAATTCAGTTGATGACAGGGTTTTTTCATCTGTAGTCCATTAAAGAAAACAGATTTAATTTTAGCCCCTAAAAAGCAAAGCTAGTTTGATTAAATTTTAAATTGACTTTTTACTCAACAACAATGAACATGTAATGGGACAGGAAACCTGTATTTTTCTGGATTCTTCTTCTTGCCCTTCTTGAATGTGAGTGACACCTTTCTTTACCCAGTCAACAGAGATATCCCCGAATGCCACAACCTGTCAAAGCTGACAGAATGTCACACTGTGACAATGGCAGCCAGCTCCCTCAGTACCTTGGATGCTTCCTATCCAGACTTGTGTAATGTTCAGTTTGCTTAAGGGGTCTACAACTCAATTTTTGTTTACTGTGGGTAGGAACTCTTCCTCTGGACTCTGCTGCAAACAAGTTAGAGCTGAAAGGTCTGAGAGAAAACCTCGTCAGTAAAGACTGAGACAAAGAAGGTATTAAGCAATTCAGCCTTTTCTGTATACTTTGTCACTAGGACACGGCAGCATCATTTTCTGTAGCTTTCCTCTTGCTCTGATGACATTGCTTCCTTTCATGTTCCTCACCTATTTGTCCCCAGTGGACGTTTGGCATGTGTGGTTCTGGCCCTGCATGCCCAGGATGTTTCTATACTCCTCCTGGGTAGCCTGACCCCACGTTTACCCCCTGTATGTTTCCTTTTGTGTTGGAGCCCCACCAGGAGTTCCTTGTCTCTCCTGCCAGGCATCCTCAGATTCCTGCCCATCAGGACACTCTGTTCTGCTCTGAAGAGGTTGCCCTTAAAGATCATCCAGATCTCCTGAGCTCTTTGCCCTTCAGGGTAGCCTCCTGAGAGATCTTGTCTACCAGTTCCCTGATCAAAACCTAAACTAACCTAACTTTAGGTCCTATCTAAAGAGACTGTCTTTCCATCACAGTGCTGTATCTCCCTCATTCCATAAATACTGAGTTATGTGGCTGTGTACAGATTTCTAACTCCTGTTTGTTTCCCACATTGTGGGCATGTGTGTACTGGAACTGGAAAATGGTCCTCACTCATGATTCTTTCTCAGGGAATGTTTGTCAGCATCCTCCTCCGGGTGGTCCCCCTGCTCACCTTTTCTTGTGCCCTGTTTCTCCATTTCTCTTTGGACTTAGATTCTCACTCCGCCAAAAATGAAACCCAAACTAATTTAAAGCCATGCTCATTAGGGTATTAAGCCTATTGGATAAAATGATCTTGCCTCACTTTGTCAGATGGGTCACACATACATATTTTCTAGCTTCAAGGTTGATAAATAGAAGATGCATAAAAATCACTTTTCTTGCATCTCTAATCTTGACCTTCAACTTCTCCATTTAAACTTCAACCTCTCCATTTTATTCTTGATCCTTGCAGCTGATGTTTGTATTTAAAAACCAAACAAACAAACAAAAACCCCACCAAAATAACATCAGTATGCAAATCTATTCTATGTGATCGCCCTCTCTTTTTTTGTAATTCTGCAGTTTTATTGGTCAAACAACCAGCAGTATATATTTGCTTTATATTTTAGATTTGTTCTCCTAGCTATGTAGTCTCCACTTTTCATGGCCTGCCTCAACCTGTTTGATATTTCCCACACCTTTTCTCCTTTCACACACAATTTGGATCCAAATAAATGGTTATTTTTCTTAAATGTTATCCTTCAGTGTTCAAAATGTATCTCATTATTGATGATGGTCCTTATATTTTCTGCTGGGGGGAGATATAATTATATAGCATTAATATCATACTAGTGCAGTGTTTTTTATTTAAAAATTGTTTTCCTGTTGTTTCTGCCATAACTTATTTTCATGATAGGTTTTATATTTAAATATGGTTGAGGAAAAAGCTGTCTCTCAAAATAACCAGAAGTTCTTTGCTTATTGTTGGAAACTATCATTTACCATGAGGTTATCACTTTTTCCATCCTCCTGGGCATACATCATGGTACAAGTAAACTGCTGCAGCACATTGATTCTAAACTGCTGAATTACTGGTGTCTATCACAGTATTCAAATGGGTTTTCTCCCAGAGAAACATCTTTTTCAATTGCTGAGCACTCTGAAGTAGATTAATAATTTATGTTTCAAACTTGTTCCCAGGGTACTCAGTGGTAAAGCTCTCATTGCTTCATGGACAGCAGGGTCCTGCTTCCTACACAGGGCTTGGGGAGACTCTGGTGTGGACATAGCTGAATGAATTTAGAATTCCCATCAATATATCAATCCATGTGTGACAGTGTTCTGAAGAAAGCACTCCTTTATTCACTGAATGACAATAACCAGACTTATTCATTTGAGAACATTTAACAAGAATGCAATTCGACAGATCTTCAGTCATTCTGACCAAGGCTAAATGTAAGCAGAAGCTCCAGAAAATATAGGTCACTGATTAATTCACTGAGATTCTGCATTCTTGCTCTGCAATAATCACTTAATGACAAGTTACAGCAAATGCTTCAATGTGATAATTAATTCTGGTTACACATTATTAAGGTCAGAGGAGCTAACAGGTTCACTAATGATTTCTATTTTAGAACATAGGACATTTCAATCGAGAGTATATAAAATAGTAAATGTAAGGGAATTTGACAGTATTTACTGGCTTAGTACATGATTAAATATTGACTGCTGCTCAGCATGTAGAGGTATTAAATGCTGTCATTCTATCAGAGGGGAGATACAGCATTTTTTTTTTTTTTTAAATAAGCACTTCCAAACCTCTTAGTTCCATTTAATTATAATTTATCAAAAAATCCTGGACATATTTAAGATAGTAACAGACAGAAGAATAGTCCTGACTTCTCCTACGGGGGAATAATCGACACATATATAGAGATAAAAGTGTTGTATCTCTAGACAAGAGAACAAAGCAGGAGAAAAAGTCTAACATTTATAACTCTCTGACATCTGATGCCTGCTGAAGCCTGGGGACACATGAAGGTTCACAGTTCACACACTTAGAAAAACCCTCTTCTCAGCTCTTCATGCCCACCATAGCTGCTTGACAATCTAGGTGGATGGGACTATAATGTTAAGGTTACATGAAGTACCCACCATACAAGAAGGCTTCAGAGTGACCTGTATTCAGATACCCAAACCACTGGGGAACTAACAGGTCTCTATTATCATTTTTTTTTTTTTTCCTGCAGGATTTACAGTAACCTTATCTGCTTCTTTCCTGCTGTTGCTCTTCCTCTTCAAACCTTGCAGACATCATAGAGAAGGGTTTTCACAGACTTAGGAAGAAGAACATACTGGACTTCTTGAATATCCCTTTCCTAAAGAATTAGACACTCTCAATGAGGAGAAGGGAAACTTACATCTCTTGGTGCTTTATTCAGTTTTTCATTTAAACCACCATTGAAGTTATTGGAAGTTTTTCTAAGCCAAAAGCTTAGGAGACAATGCTGAAAAATGGCCATTTAGTATGAATGTATTTAGCACTACTACACTGGTAGGTTGCCTACCTAATTAATCATAACATAGACTGAAAACTAGCATCAGCACCATTGACAAGCCATACTTAGCTCTAAGTGACAGTATGAAATGTTCTTTAATCTCATTGAACTGCTTATTCATCTCACTGATAACACTTCCAAATCATATATTCTTGTTTATCATCCTGATCCCAATAAGCTGAGCTGTTTCAATTTGATGATGCTCATGGGAGGTGAGAGCACTTCTACCTTACTGTTCCCTCTCTTCTTCAGGTCCAGAATGGAAGTCTGACCTAATGATGAATGGAACAATGAGTCTGCAAAGATCCTCATTTTTTACTACCTCTGACTAACCCTAGTATGGCTGTAACATCTTCATTTGCACACCGAAACCTTCTTCCTTACTTTGTAGCATAATAAACAATGTGGTAGAACAGCAATAATAGATTATATGGAGACACTACAGTTTTGCCCATAAAAAAACAAAAACAAAAACAAAAACCAAAACCCACACATTTAATCACGATAATACTTCTTGGGGGAAAAAAATAGAACTTTTGATGGGATTCTGGGGGGAGAAATCTGGCAACTCCCTTTTTTCATGGTTTTTGGTTTGTTTTGGGTTGTTTTGTGGTTTGTTGTTTTTTGTTTGTTTGTTTATTTGTTTGTTTTGTTTTGTTTTGTGTTTTTTTGTTTGTTTGTTTTGTTTGTTTGTTTTTTCTGGATGGAATGATGCCTTATGCATTCCTCCTGTCCGTTTCCCTAAACAACTTTGTAATACATTGGCCAGTTTCAAACAACTTTAAGATAAGGAGAAAATGTGCAGACATACAAAACTTCTTTAAGTTTTGTGAAAACTGGATAGACACTGCATTGGTAGGACACTTGAGTTAGTATCTCCACAAAGGCAAAGCTAATAGTGCAAGGCTCAGCACCATTCTGTTCTGTTTGGCACATACCAGTGAGGCAAAAAACTGGCTGATCACTCAGAAACAGCTGCAGCATAAATTGCTTCTTGTGGAGAAGGTGCTGAGAGCTAGGGTACTTCCAGAGAGGTGGTGGTTATTGCAGAGGGTGATGTCATAGCAGAAATGGGAAGGCAAGCTGAAATTATTGGAATATATATTATATTAGCTAGAAGTTTTTGAATCCTATAGTTTTATCCTCTTCTCCATTTGCAGTCTGGGTGGGTTTGAAAAAATAAAAAGCTAAGGTGTATCATCTGTTCTGATGCTCAATCAGAAGGTAAGTTCAGACTCATATGTCATGAATCAACTTTAAAAGGCAATTGAGAAAAATATTATTTAAGGAACTATTTGGAAATTTCAGATGTAAAGGCACATTGATCAGACTTTGCAGGTATTTTAGAAAGTTCTGTCTTTATTGTTGAATCCCACACAAAGCAAAAGTGAAGAAGAAGATTAAACTTCATGTTTTGCCACCTTCTCCACTCTGACATCTGGTAACAAGATTCCATATACATGACTTGTATGTGGCCTATTTTTAACACTAAGAAAAGATGTTCATGTGTTCCCTTTTTTTTGTGGCCCATTTTTATAGGCACTGGATCTACTGCAGAATCTTCTGTTTTACCACTTTTCATGCAAAAATCTACTTACCCTTGCATATGTAGCAATTTCACCTTGCCCTCTTTGTCATTGCTCTGATTCAAATTACTCATTTGGGTTGCTCACAGAGATGACAATTGGAGAGGTTATCCCAAGAAAATAATTAAATAATCTCTTCTGACTCCAGAATAACTAAAACTAAGTAGCAGCAAACCCCCAATGGGAAACCATGCACATAAATTTCAGCTTTTTTTGTTTTGATTTTAGTTCATGGATGAGTCTGCAAAAATAAAATAAAATAAAATAAAATAAAGTTAAATATTTGCATTATCAAAAATTGTCTTGTTATATATACTTAGAAATTCCATAGCAATTTTTGGCTGGGTTTGACTTTTGAAAGTTTCTATTTGTATCATCATATAAAAACTATGGTAGCCTTTAACATGTTTTTTAAATAGATCTGACCATAAAATTCAGTTTGACTGTACTTACATTGCATCTACAAGGAGGGTTTTTCTCTTGAGCATGAATGGATAACCTAAATAATAAAGACTATTTCTAAATGGATATTTAAA
Source organism: Tyto alba (assembly GCF_018691265.1). NCBI lineage: Eukaryota > Metazoa > Chordata > Aves > Strigiformes > Tytonidae > Tyto > Tyto alba. The sequence continues at coordinate 16,983,823 of NW_024881261.1, forward strand.
ATCTCTTAATGAAAAATCAGATATATTACCCTTTGAAAGTGGTGTTGAGGTCTTTATTTACAAAGACCAATCAAGTGAGCATTTAGAAATTAAAAGTTCATGCAATAAACCTTGAGTGCCTGGAGAAAGCTGTAGGAGGGTGAAAGCTTTTCTCCTTAGCTCTACTCTGATTCTGCAAATCAAAATGGATGTGAAACAAAGCCATGAATTTAACTTTGACTTTGTCCAGTTACTCTTGTGACCAGTGACACTTCTAATGTACTTGTGATAAAGGATTATTTATCGCCATTCATGTGTTCAGGAAGGACACGTAGAGTAAGGCTAGGCTGGTACCTCTGCTTACAAGAAATGGACAGAAGGTTATTTGCACCCCTTTTCCTTCAGCTTGTTGCAACTCAGTATAGTCATAACTATTTACTGTCAAAGCATTTGCTGTCTCAGGTAATAAACTTCAATCTCTGCCATTCTAATTTAATGATTCATAAAATACTATAATTTCCTATGAATGTGTTAGGCTACCTTTTGCTGCTAAGACATTTATTTTGATAGAAAAATATCTAAGAAAAGGAGACATCAACTCAAGTCTCATTAGGAAAATGGTGGTTTCTTGGATACCCAGACAGAAAGCTGCATTTCTGTCCTAACAATCAAATTAACCTTGTAATTTATTGTTAGATGAAAAAAGGAACTGCAAAGTTTCCCAGTGAGGGATAGTGCTAGAGACAGCATCTTGCCTGACAATTTATTTTTTCTCAATTCTTCCTATCTCTGAGGAAGTGGCATTTTTACATTACCATAGCTGTGTTGTACTTCTCATAAAAATAAAACCAGTTTCTTATATTACCATGCAAGCCCTCCAGAACAAGCAGAGTAGGTATCCTCTGAGATTTATTACATTTTATCTTAGGAAAAGAGATGTTGATTAATGGTAAAAACTATATATTTTGTTTATTTTTCAACAATATTGAAGATTGTAATAGGCAGAAAACCATTTCTTACAGCTCAGTATCAGCTCTTATGTTCTTTATTCACTCAATCTATTAAGATCTAATCAGAACTAATCAAACTCATGATTATGAGTTGATACAAAAATAATAAAAGTAGTCTAAGATGATGATATTTTAACATGTGTTTCACCATTTTGTCTTATGATCTCAGTACCTATCTCAACTCTTAGAACTCTCAGAGTCCTCAATTTCAAACCTCACTCTGCTCAGAGTAGGACAAGGCACACTACTGTTAAAATGAGAGTTGAGGCTCTCACAGGACACAAGAAACCAAGCTCTCAAACAAAATTACATACAATTACACCACAGTTAAACCACAACTTGCAACTGTTGCAATAAAATTCTTCACTATATAGCTATCTCAGCCTTCTCCTATTTGAGATCCACTCTTTAGATTTATTTTCATGTACAGAAGGACACCCACATCCTCTGCTACTTGGAAGCCAGTTTCCTCAGTAAATGTAAAATGGCTGTTTTGCCCTTTGCGATGCATAGCCATTTAAAACAGCACTTTATAGGGGATTGTAAGAGCCCTCATATTTTGGTGGTATGGTGATGATGGTATCATTCAGTTGCCAGTTACTTACAATTAATTCTACTCACTGTATTTAATTGTATTGTTGATTTACAGAGATTGATTTTTCTCTTAAAAACTGGCACAGGTTCCAAATGTAAAAGGTATCCAGGATATGTGCATACAGGGAAATCTCAGCTATATCTAATAGAATCTTCCAGGTACCAGGGCTGTGCTGTGTTCAAGAAAAGCATTTCTTTCATGATCTGTGTTGTCCTTTGGCTTCCTGACACCAAGTAACACCTAAATTCATTTTCCAGATACCACTTCTATGGTAACATGAAAAGGATTGTGGATAGATTATAAGATTAATCAGTAAAATCTTCACTCTGTCAAGTGCTCTAGCTATTTCTTTCTTGAGAACCCACATTTTTTTTGCTCAACAAACTGCTGTTAGTGCTCAAAATTCCTTGTCTCTGTTTTCACATGTTTTGCATAGACATTACTGCAAACACTGTTGGAAATGGCTCCAGAAGCTGGCTGCAGTCTTGTTTATCAGATATCAGGAGAAATAAGTGGCCTCTGGAAACCTGTTTGCTATTGACACCCCTGCAACCTCTCACTTGCTAGTGGTGAGAATTTTCACTGAAGTTTCTCATTGAGTTTTAAAAAAAATGTCAGCAAAGCACAGCATTAAACTAATAAACTATATATGTCAGAGAGGGGTAAGAAACCATTGCCCACACATTTTATCACAAATTCCTTGAGAATATTTTTATAATATCATTTCAGAAATATTTCAAGGATTGATTCTTCATATGTTATTTAACTCTTACCTTTTTCTTCTTTTTCTTTCTTTCCATTACATTGAACTATGTTCAACTGCATTACGTTCAGCTAGCGAACTGCTGCAGAAATGCTCTCTCTGACTGATACAGCATTATACCAGATGTCACAGATACATCAATCAGGTAATAGGAGTTGGACAAAGAGACATGTAAGAAAAGTATAGAAGAAAAGTTGTCATCCTCTAGAAAAACACTCAGGTAACATAAACTTAAAGGCCAAGGTTTTGTGTTTTTTTTTTTTAAGCCATTCTTTGTGGCTTATTGCACTTAGTCAATAATTCCAGCAATCATATGCTGTACCGTTTAAATCCAAAATTCAGACGGAGGAAGCATCCATTTTGTGTTCAATTTATTACTCAAACTGAATCATGCCCTCTCTCAAACAAACTTCCCTCTTCTGAAATTCAATCTGAAAAGTATCCATCCAAATCAAGAAGTGATTAACAAAAATCTGCACAGAAATAAAACACCTCTGTCAACAGAGGGCACCTGCAGAGAGGGATCCCAAAGTCACATTGTTCAATGTTTAATTTAGAGGTCATCGTCTAGACTTCATGAGTGTTGTCAGTCATAGTCTGCAACAGAATTGACCTGAAACATGTCAAAAATATCTAATAAACTGAGGTTAAGAAGGGAAAACAGTGCTGAACAAAAACTTATAATGTTTTTGTGGACATCCCAGATACCTAAAACACTTAAAAAAACACAAAAGAATTAGTCTGGTAAAGATGGTAAAGAAACACATGGAAAAATTTCATGCATGAATCAACAGAAAAATAAGGAAAAATAAATAATCATAAAAGACAGCTAAGTTTATCAACTCGAAAATCCACTCATAGAGGCCTTGCAATACATGAGATAAGGGAGATAAGCTGTCAGCTCTGATGCCATTCGGGTCATTGTGATTATGTGGAGCTGAGAGTTCAGCATCAAAACATGCCTTTTGAATGCCACAGCATCGTAAATGTCAAACTAATGAAACCATTTAAGTCAGTGAGTGATGTAGGGAGCCAGCCTCCATTGCAGAAATGAACATTAACCAGTGAACACCACCAATGAATCATCCGGTGTTTTCTTCAAAATATTCCCTGCCAATCCATGTCTTCTTGTTTTTTCTTATTTTTTTTTTTTTTTTCCCCTGCAGCCACTTTCTTCTTGTCCTACAGTCACACCTTCAGTATAAATGACCAAGTGTTCTTGGGACGTGAAGCATCTAAACAAGAAATTTACTGTCTCTATCTAGACATTAATAGAATACAGACAAAACAAAAAAGAACAAAATACAGCAAACTCCTGAATGCAAATAATTTATTTTGATCTGAAGAATCTCTCATATCTAAAAAAATATAATATTTTTTTGATATCAGTCATTAATATTTTGATGGAATAATCATGCATTTTATTGAAAACTATATTTCAAGTGATTAGAAGGTACAGGATTACTTCTGTGTTGCTGAAAACTTGTGAAGAAGTTTCTACTACATTGTTACACTTCTGCTTTGCTTATTAGATGCTTACTGTTATTCATACAATCAGAAAGTAAGGTATCTAAGTAGAACAAAAAGCTAAAGAAATCAATTTAGGTAACTAAATTAATATTTTTTTTAGAATTTGTTTAAAATAAACTTTTTCATGGTAAAGCTATGCAGTGTGGTCCCTGAAATGCCATTCTTACTCATGGTTTATAGGCTCCTAGGATGTTAGGAGAAAGTGTAAAACCTGGGGTATACAAATTATATGGCAGAGGAAACACACAAATAAATGGACTAAGGGATAAACATTATAGTTTGGAAGGCATGGCTAAATATTCTTAAATTAATAAACCATTCTATCAAGCTGAAAAGTTATCCCTTACTACTCTATAATTTTTTCAAGGTGGCTATAAAACTATTAGCAGTAATGAAGCATAAGTAAAATGATTGATTTTGCCAATCACTATGAACGTACCAGATCTTGTATTATGTAGCATCCATCACAGGTCATCTGTAAGCTTCATTAATCATATACAACCCATTCGTTCACGAGGAAAATGATGAATTACTGTCTGTGGAAGCCTAACATTAACCTCACTAATTCCATGGAAGTGCGGGATATATTGTAAGCTTTTTCGTTTGTTTTTTTTTTTTTTTTTTTTCTTTAAACATGTCAGAGACTGTAACCTATAATCCTGCATGACACTTTAATCCATGTAAGCAGATATTTACATCCCATGGAGCCCCACTGATTTTAGTGGCTGATGCCTGCTCATGCCCAATTACAGTACGGTTTTCCTACTGTTGATATGATGATAAAACTGTGTATATATAAAGAAGGGAGTAGGGACTTCATTTCACCCAATTTCAGCCAAATAAAATTTGAGCCAATAATCAAATCACAAAAGCTGAAGGGAAGGCACTTTTCTTTGGGTTATTAAGTAAGGGCAAGCAAACTGCTATAGAAGTCATGTTATATAAAATGAATTGAATGAAATATTAAAAATAATTAGTTTGGGATCCAACTAACCTTTTGGGAAGCTATTCCAGAATTTTTCCCCACTCATGACTAGAGACTGCCCAGCAACACTCCAACTATTTATTACTATACTAACAGTGTCTAATATTGTAAAACTCTCCCCACTCTTCTAGCATTTACCCATGACATATTTATAGACAGCAATACTATCCCCCCCATTTTATTAGGCAAAACAAACACAGATCTAAGTCTTTTAATCTGTTCTCATGAAATGGGATCTTTTTCCATTGATTATCCTCAAGATAATCTCAAATACTGGTGACAAGAAACTTTTGCAAGTTTTGGAGGAGGTCTCTCAAGAGGTGCATGTATCTCTGTTTCTACCATAAAGTACTGTAGGTGACAAGTCATTTGCTGCTTGTCTTAAAAATAATAGACATGTGAAAATAATTATACTGTTGGTGTCCTGAAACAACCACTTTACAGTGCTGAGTTGTTTTGTCATCCTTGTAGTTTATATCTTTCTGCTTTGCTGCCTTTAACGTTTTTACTTGTCTTGTTGCTTCTACTTAAGACCATTGGACTTTGGTTAAAGATTTTTGTGTGTGTGTTTTGTACAATGATTAGCACAAAATGGTTATGCCTACTCAGCCCTATGGCGATAGTTATGGTAATAATAACAGTAATCTGAATATATGTATTTTCATCCTCCCAAGATAAGCCATAATAGTGTCAACTTTTTTTCTCTTCATCTAATGGCACTGTGGAGTTATCAAAAGCAATAACTCTGAGTCATGATAATTACATGCTCTCCTAACCTCTGTGGTACTTAACTCACACTTTAAAGGGCATTTAATTTTCCATAGTCCCTAGATAGCAAATCCATTCCAGTCTCTGTCTGCAGTCAGAACATACCACAAAAAATATCTGCATTCTGAAAGACAAGTATCTCCTTTTTTACTGAATTGAAAGTAAATGTGACTTCACTGGCATGTGTTGTAGGGTCATTTCTTAATGTGAACAAACCCAGTCTCATTGCAAGGACTGAAAAAGAGATCCCTCTCTTTGCTTTTCTGAAATATACACATGCTCTGAGATAATTTGTTTCCCCATGTAAATAAAAGGGAGCTCTGTCTCCAGACCTACATGTATATTAGCTTTATCTTATCAACATAACCATTTTTAGATTGATAGTGAAAGGCATTGCCTCCGGTGATCACTCATGTAGTAGAATGTACATTATATTGCCAGCTGACATTTAACAGCATCTAATATGCATTCAACTGCTACTGGAAAATTTTTATGTAACACTTTCTAGATTTGCTTTAATGTACAGATTACAGAAGAGATATGCAGTGTACTGAACAGTAATCTCCATGGCAGTTACATTCACTTTGGAGAGAAAACGGTGACATTTGCTTACATTTCTTGAGCAGAAGAAATGATCACAGCTAAGATAACAGCTGAACCTATCATGCTGTCTTTTAACCTTGTCTGTAGCTTGAATTATAGAGAACTGAATGAAATGGATGATATTAAAACCAGAAATAATTCCATGCAGCTTTGGTAAGCATTGTAGGGAATCACAGTTGCCATCTAAACTTATTTCAAGTTTAATGTTCTGGAAACTTTTGAATATCTGATTCACACAAAGACCCAGTACCAAAATTAAAATGAAGAATTCCAGGGGAAAAGACTTGGGAAAATATTTATTTGTAATAAACCGAATACCCCTTTCTTAAGCAAACAGACCAACGTAATTAATAGATTCACCTGAGATTCAGCATGCTTGGATTTTAAACTGAGACTATTCAAAGCACTCCAGGGGATTTAAATGCATATTGGTTATTGAAATTAAATCCCTTAGACTACTTTGAAAACTCTGAGCCTTGAATTCCTTCACCCCACATGGGATGCTGGCTGGTTTCAATTACAAGAGGACTCATGCACAAAGCAATGCAGGTGAAAGGAAGACTGCAGACACCAAATAATCATTAATGATACTACTGGATTAAGAGTTACTGAACCCATGGACCATATGATGAAATTGGACAATCAGAAAGTGAAGACATAGCTGGATATGTGAAGTTTGACCCTCCTTTCAATGAAAAATCTATGTTATATTGTGTTGCCTCCTTAAGGCTTTTGCTTACGGAACATTTAAAAATTCAGAAGTTTTATCTACTTAAGAATAATATCTACTCTTTTTACTGTTGTGTGGAGGTTTTTTTTTTTTTGTTTTTTTTTTTTGGGGGGGGGGGGGATGTCTTATTAGCTTAATAATGTATTACATAGAATGTTCTGTGTTTATGTTATCTTCTTTCCTGGATTTATTGACCCAGTTAGAAAAATTTCATTATCAAAACATATCAGGTTTAAGTAGTTTCAATTTTGTTGTCTCTTAAACTAACTAAAATCTAGTATTACAATCAATTAGAGGTAGTTTTGGACTGTATAATTTTACAATTAAACATGCTATAGCTATGATAGAAAGAAGAAGCATTTTAAAGTTATTTAAACAAAGGGCAAATTGACTTTCAAAAACAATAGACATAATCTGCAAATGAACAATGAGCATACGTGCATAAATCTCCTATTATAAAGTACAAAACCACACATGTGATGTTAAGTTATAACACAACTATAGCACTACACTCTTGCAACAAAAATAAGGTTTTAAATAATTATTTCACTATACTTTACAAAGCCTAATGCTTCTCTGCTGTTAACAATGGCATCTTTATTTAACTTCATTCCTGCATTATTGCATGAGCCTGCTGCAGTTGTGTGCCATAGAGAAACAATGTAAGGTGTTCCTCATTTTAGGAAATTAATCTCAGGTGCATTAGGCTGAAGTTTGATTCGGAGGCAGGGAGGGAGCTTTTATTAGGAAAGAGACAGACTGAAGGGAAGTTTTAGGTTATTGAAGGTATGCTGTGTAATGGTGGCAGAGAGCTGCACAGCTCAAACTGTAAGTTTATTTTCTACTTTTCCCTCTTTAGCCTGTTTTATCTGTTCTATTATGAGAAAATCTTTATATTAATTACATTAGTAGGAGAAAATGAATGACTAAAATCCCCCATTTTTAACAGGCTTTTATGAGGAAACAGTAGAACGACATTTCTGAATATCTTTGAGGAAAACAGTAGAGCAACACACAGGAAATAGTAACAAACCAAAATATTTTCTTGAGTAAAATATTTCCTTTCTGCCTCAGTATCATTTTGCTTCCTATTGTTTTAGCCTGATGTTATTAACTTCCTATTACCTTATATGAACATGTTTATTCTAAATTTGATAAGAAATACATAGAAGTAGAGAAATGCACTTACTGTTGTATCTACAATCTGAGTCTATAAATTCTGCGATCTGTATGTCTGATGTTTGATTCAGCTCTTTATTTTTTTTTACATGATAGAAGTTACATGTATGGTTTAATATCAAAATGGTTAATTAAACACTGTATTTTATTCCTTGCTGATGGGAGGAAGTTTGGCAGAAACTCCAGGAGAGGAGAAAAAGAGTCTGTGTGAAATATTTTATAACAATCCAGTAAGAGTTAAATAAGGCAACTCCTTCTGCCTTTTTGGTTTCGGAGGGGTTTGTTTTTGTTTACTTTTTACATAATTAGGGAAATTTTGGCTCCTCGGGAAACATTTTTCAGAAATATTTGTGTTAGAGATTTGCAGGAAGGGAGATGCAAAAGCCATATTTTGGAACTTAGAACCATGAATGTGGTGATGTTCATGTAAACCTGTTCCAAATTCAAACCTTGTTGATGATTTTTTTTTTTTTTCTCAAAAGGGAATAGGGCCAGCAAAAACAAACATTAATTCCCCCTTCCATTAACAGTGGCATTTCTGAAGCATTTAGAGTACTAATATAATGCTGTCGCTATTATAAAGGCTTCTGAAGAGAGGTCTAGAAATAATGATGAGGAAGGGTGGTACAGACAGCTCAGGTGCAGAGTAGTCCTAATGGACTAGTCTTTCCTCAGAACTACCATTTCAGGGACAAGTTGGTGTGACTGTATTCCCTCCAGGGACCTGTTGTTTAGGCAGTGAAGGAGGTTTATATTATTTTCCCTGTTACTAAGATGAGAGTCCAGTTCACATAACTAGTGCTGATCAGGTTGATGGCTGTTCTTTGACCAGATCAAAGGGCTGGCTTCTTGGAAGAACTTCTTGGCCAGCCGAATGTCAGGGAGAAGTAGGTCCATGAAAGAGCTGACTGTGATCAGCAGCAGCATTCCCTACCTCAAGCAGAGCTTCCTTCCTTTGGGGACAGAGAGCTGCACTGACACCTCACTTTACTGAAGATACTTCCACTTTTCCTCCTTGAAGTTAGTTTAACCAAATCTTCCCATCCCAGGATATCTGCCCACTCTGTCTCGTTTTTATTCCCACAATGAAGTGTGTGATAACTCCTGATACAGTGATGTGTCTTACTAAGTATGAGGCCCCATAACCAGCTGAACCAACACAGATGCTGGACAAACAGTAGCAACTTCATCTCTGAAGTCTTCAGAAAAAACAACAGGCAGAAAATCTTTTAAAACATGTTGGCACAAAAGAAAATAGAGTGTTTTTTCTGATAATCCCAATTCCTTCTTTGATCATCCAAGTAAATACCCTCATAGTCCTGGTAGCAATACATGATTCTAATTTATCTATTTCCTGGCTCCATTTCTTTGCCTATGCTGCTTCTTGCAGATCTTTCTAGATCTTTTCTCTTGGGCTTCTCTGACTCTACTAGAGGCCATTTGGGGTCTTGCCACTGAGATTCTTCCAGGAATAGAGAAAAGCCTGACTTAAACTCTGAGAAGCAGTAGTAGAAAGCAAGAAGTATTTTTATATCCATGTTATCTGCAGAATTTCTAGATAATAAATTTCTGCTCTAAATACTGATCAGACTATAAAGCTAATAAAACTCTTATCTTCCTGACTAGTTTCTTCTCTCTCTTCTCCCGGGGTAAAGGTAGGTAATATTAAATGTAGCTCAGTTAGGCACCCTCACTTTTCTGACATACCAACTATTAATCTAACACCAAATGCAGAAATCCCTGGAATAGTTTTACAGTGGTAGTAGTGCAAACCTTTGGTCTTCATCTTTAAACTGACTGGTTTATTTCACAATCTTTTATGATTCTCATTGCTTTTGGGAGTCTACACTTGCTTAGCCTTTGGTTATATTAATTCATCTATCAGTATCTCCTGGGATATTACTTCATTCTCAATAAAGAAATATTAACCATCTTTTTGACCTGTAGATGGCCTACAGCTTATCTGAATTTACTACTTGTCTTCGGTATCTCATAAATTATGTTACACTGATGAAGTTAAAATAAAACCTTCAAAGTAAAAGAGTAAATGGCTATTCACCACTTGTTTTTCTGAACAGAAGGTGCTATGAACAAAAATAGTCTTGCACACTGCAACTACTTGAGTGCACATCAGCTGCTTCTCAGATTAGTCTTGTTTTCAATACTAAATCTGATTTCCTTCCTCTCCCCCACCCACCCATTCACATTCCTTTCTACTTCAGTTCTGGAATGTGTGGTTTGTGGCCAGCTGACAACTTTATTTTTTTTTAAATAAATTTGAGGATATTTAAACAAGGCATTTTAAAGATCTGTGGGTCATGAGCAGGGAGAGCTGCTGGAATGAGCAGACTTAAATTCAGTAGTTTGAATGGTTTATCTTCCCCAACCTGCATTTTCCACCTATGTTTGAGATATGAAACTGGCTGTTGTTGACATTTCCAAGTGCTTTAACAACTTCAGCTAATCTGTAGTGTTACCAGTGAATGCCAGGAGATACATGCATATCCTAGAAGACACACAAGTCCAACAATCTATTTGCTTAATTTTAGTCTGTACTAATTTTTCAGACATTTTACACAGGCACCTTTAAGTTTTATTCTTCCACTGCTGAACTAATGTGAACTGAACTAATTTAGGCTTTATTTCTTGGAAAATTGCATTTTTTATCACTAGGGATCAAAATGGACCAATTGTTCTATACCACAGAGGAAAGTGGTGGCTCTACCAGACATCCTTTCCAAATGAGATAGGATTTCCATCAGAATAGAAGACAAACACTGGATCAAAATTAAGGAATGTAATGCCATTTTTGCAGTATAGGACAAGTTGTAGTTTGTACAACAGATCTTGCAACCAATTACTGAATTATAGAATAAAGCTTGAGAAAGTGAAGGAACAGGTAAAATAAAGCACTATTTCCTGCTTCTGAAATCACTTGATATACTTTAAAGTAATCTAGGGTTAGCTGGCAGACTACATAGATAATAGTAGTTTTCAGAAACCTAAAGGGCAGTAGTTTAAGTAGTTGCTGCAAGTGGTGGGCACTGGATTGGAAGAAATAAAAATATGTGAATTTGCCCGTCTTCTACAGATAGACAGCAATGTGTTAAATCAAAACAAATTCAAACACCACCCCTCCCTCCCGCCTACCCCCTACCTTAGTCTCAATCATACAACTCATGTAGAAAGACCTATTGACAAATATCAATCTGGCCTACCTCAACTCTGCTAGAAACTTACAGCTAAGCATCAGAAAAATCCTAAGCTTCTGAGAACTGTTTTCAGAAGTCTTGATCCTGCTTCTGCTGAGATCAGTGAGAACTTCGACATGCGAACTGGAAGAAGGATTAGCATTAAAATCACGAAGTATGTAATAGAAATAATAACTCTTTCATATCTCTTTTCTGGTAAATGGCAAAGCACAGTGATTTGTAGGGGAACTAAATCATAGATATGGAAGGCTATGTGGCAAGACTTCTTAGTAATCCAGGGATAGATTGCAGCTCTTTCAAGTCCTGCTGTGGTGCTTTAATACATTCAACTGTAAAACATCTGAATGCATGTGTCTTAAAGTAATTTTCTTCAAAGAATTAACAAAGCAAAGCAATTCTATATTTCATCCTACATATCTTCAACAAGTGCCTTAACCTATTCCAAGAAAGGTTTAGTGTGGAAGTTCGCACATCTAAATTGGCCAATTATTTCTTGGTGAAATATTTTTGTCATCATATCCTAGAGCAGAATATCACCTTTCTGAAGCTAATGTGTTTACAGAGTTATCACTCTTGGGTTTATGGTACTTTGTTAGTGTTAATATTCTGGATTGGAAAACAGGCAGTGGTCTGATACAATTGCATATATACACTGCGGGTGATATGGAAAATAAGGGACATGTTGGAGAAGGCAGTTTAGTCTGGATATTCCGGATTTCCCAGTTATTCTGCAACTTCATGAACTCGAGCTGGTCAGCAGTCCTAAATTTCTTTTGGAATAAAATTTATTTTCTTACATTAAGAGTTAACTACTCTTAGGTGGTACCACAAAGCTTTCCCTTTCTACTTCCTGCAAAAATTCAAGGAAGCCTAATTCTAGTAGATAAAATAGGGAAGGGTTACGTGCACTGAAATTACAATGGCTAGATTTTGATCTTGCTGCTGCTTTGGAAGAATCTTGATTTGAGTTTCTTTAAAAGGTTACTCTAGTAAAAAAAAAAAAAAAATCCTCTAAAATAACTGTTTTTAATGTATTCTACTCTAAAATTATGATCTGTGTGTGACAAGTGGACTTATGAAGCTACTTACCAGTAGAGTAAAACAGGGGTAAGTTTCCTGATACTGTTTGCGTTAGTAAATAAAGAGAATGAGGACAGCAGGCATCTGCCTTATCTGACCTGGCGCAGTACTGATGAAGTCTCTGGATGTTAGTATGGGAGACCATGTGTGTCACAGTTACAGTGCATTTATGATTTATATGTTTAAGTATTCAGTAATCCTGTTTTATTATAAACATTCCTTATATTTATAATATCTTCTTTCTTCAGACCAATTTAGATAGTCAGAAACCATTTATGTTGGTGAGAAAGAGTGACTGTGTAAAAACATAGGCAACAGACAAACTTTTCTCACTGATTTACTTCCAGACTTATTCCTTGTTGTAAGTGGAGTGACATGGAACATTTATTTTAATTCCCACTGAGAGCCCTTTGAGCATTCACTTCCATTTGCTTCTCCGTCTTTCATGGTGTAAACTTTTTTCTTCTGTTCCCTAAAAGAAATTTCTGGTAACCAGCAGAACATCAGGCTGCCTTGGGACTTAAGATAGATGGGAACTTAACAAAGTTGCTGACAGTCTTAAACATGCTAGGGCTCTCTGCGCTTCTCAGAGTTAGTTCCTGGGTAATACTGTGAAAAAATTCTTACAAACAGAAGCATCAGATGTCTCCTATTTCTATAACCAGCCTGCAGAATTTTGATACTTAACAGCAAAGCCTCTGCTATATTGATGACTTGCAAGTGCGTGTCTGGTATACATCTGTTGTACACGAGGCCTGGACTTCCACAAAGCTTTAAACAGTCCCACACAAAATACTTGTATCTAAATGGGAGAGACATGGATTTGATGGGTGGACCACTCAGTGGATAAGGAATTGTCTCAGTGGTCGCACTCAAAGTGTTGCAGTCAATGGCTCAATGTCCAAGTGGAAAGCAGTGATGTGTCGCATTCTTCAGGGGTCAGTGTTGGTACCACCACTGTTTAACAACTTTGGCACCATGGACAGTGGGATTGAGTGTACCCTCAACAAGTTTGTCAATGACACTGAGCTGTGTGGTGCGGTCAACACGCCGGAGGGAAAGGATGCCATCCAGAGGGACCTTGACAGGCTTGAGAGGTGGACGCATGCAAACCTCATGAAGTTCAGCAAGGCCAAGTGCAAAGTCCTGCACATGGGTTGGGGCAATCCTAAACACAGAGACAGGCTGGGTCACAAGTGGATTGAGAGCAGCCCTGTGGAGAAGGACTTGGGGGTACTAGTGGATGGAAAACTGACTACAAGCCAGCAATGTGCACTCGCAGCCCAGAAAGCCAACTGTAGCCTGGGCTGCATCAAGAGAAGTGTGGCCAGCAGGTCGAGGGAGGGGATTCCCCTCCTTTACTTTTCTCTTGAGACCCAACGTGGAGTACTGTGTCCAGCTCTGGGGCCTCAAGTGTCAGTAAGAGGGACGCGGAGCTGGTCAAGTGGGTCCAGAGGAGGCCACGAAGATGATCAGGGGGCTGGAGCACCTGTCTTATGAGAACAGGTTGAGAGAGTAGGGGTTGTTCAGCCTGAAGAAGAGAAGGCTCTGGGGAGACTTTATCGCAGCCTTCTAGTACTTAAAGGGGGCCTATAGGGAAGATGAGGAGGGACTTTTTATCAAGGAGTGTAGCGATAGGATGAGGTGTAACAGTTTTAAACTGAAAGAGGGTAGATTTCAATTAGATATAAGAAAGAAGTTCTTCACTGTGAGGGTGGTGAGACACTGGAAAAGGTTGCCCAGAGAAGCTGTGGCTGCCCCCTCCCTGGAAGGGTTCAAGGCCAGGTTGGATGAGGCTTTGAGTGGCCTGATCTAGTGGAAGGTGTCCCTTCCAACCCAAACCATTCTATGATTATTTGAAAATAATGTTAAAAACAAATTTTATTCAAATCATGTGAGATAAGGTAAAACCTGATGTTCGTGTTATGCAGACTAAAGGGGAAAAGCCTTTATTTTTTTCTATGGACCCTTTCCTCCAAATGATCACAGAAAACATGAGAGAAGTAATGCCTGATCACTACTCTTGATGGTTTTATTCTTGCTACTGTAACTATTTCAGGAACATTCTGGAAATATATGCGAGTTTTAAAATATATACATTCTATTTTATTCCACTGACTTCTAAATTGAGCACTGGATTCATTTTAAATTCTGCTCTTTAATCTATTCCTAAGTGGTGTGGGGGAATACACTTATGACCTTTTGCAAAAGTGTATTAAATTCTGAACATTCTTTGGTAGACTTAAAGAAAATTCTTAGATATGCTGGAAGTTTTGGTCCATTCTGGGAAACGGGCTGAATGAAAAAAAAACCAAACAGGATAACAACCTGGTGCTGTTGCATGGTCTGCATTTCAGCAGGACTCTGTTGAAGCACAGGGTGCCCCACTGGGGATGTGCTGTTTTTGCCAGCACACACCCTACCTTTCAACCTAAAACTCCTTGAAGACATTTCTCTGCTCTGCAGTTTATTTGATGTCAGGCTATTGGTGTATCAGCAAAATCACCACTGTCTTGATCATTAAGGGGAAAAATGTGACTTCTTTGCTTCTTTTCATCCCCCCCAACCACACTTTCTTCTACTTTTAGAAATAACCAGATGATTGTAATGTCCTGTGGGAAGACATGTCAGACTTTTTTATGCTCCCCTTGCAAAAATTTGTTCAATTCATGTTCTGAATTATCATGATATGTTGAAATATTTGGTGGTAGGGATGGTGGTGTGACTGACACTGTTAGTTACCCAGAGAAAAGTTTTAATTTGGGGAACAGTGTTTTGATAAGATTTCCAGATATTGAGTAAGAATGCCCATTGTGCAAGAGGAGAAATAATACATTGAAGTTGTAACCTTTAAAAATGGTAGACTTTTTTTCGGCATGAAACTAAAGACAAGAAAATTGGCTTCAAAACACATTCCTATTGCTTAAACCGTTCTCTGGAATATACAAGTACTTAGATTGAGGAGGGAAATAGAAAGTAGATGAAGAGATTATTAAGAAAAGTATTATTTTTTAAGGTCAACTGTTATTGTAACATAACTTAGCCATACAACCATTTAAAAGTTTTATCACCTATGATAATATTTGAACTTGTTCATGATCAGTATTCATAATCAACCGTTAGTTTACTTAGGTATCAAATAATTTTAAATGTCAAACAAATTTATTCTTTACCTAGCATGGACTGATAAGAAAATATTGTTTACTTACTCCATTCAAAGCAGGTTGGATCACTTGGCTCATTTTAGAGCATACTTCACTGTACCATACTGAAAGCCTGGCTAGAAGAATCAAACCTTTGGATGAACATAGGTCCAAATATTGACAGCAGTAACATGCCTTCAAATACCTGTTTGAAATGTGAAAGGTTACACCTCCACAGAGGAGGAACTGAAGACTGCAGAAAAGCTGTAAAATTGTGACTGAATCTCGGTCCAGCACTTCCAATTGAGATGAGCTTATCTGACACTCTTGCAGTGGCAGAGAACTTGTCTCTAAAATTGAAAATATAAGAAAGCTGTCATCTGACTGTCATGTTTCTGTATAATGACTTTTTGAAGCTTCCAGATTAGGCCTCAGCTGAGCAAAAAAATTTTTTTTTTTCCTGGCACCTGACTTCCTATAAATGATAATTTTGATATTTTTTTTTGTGGAGGTGAGGTGCTTGCTGTTTTTTTGGTTGTGTGTGTTGGTGTTTTGGTTTGTGTTTTGGGGGGAGGGTTTGTTTGGTTTTTTTTTGGTTTTTTTTTTTTTTTTTTGTTTTGTTTTGTTTGTTTGTTTGTTTTAGAAAATCACAAATTCACACAACTCATGATAAGACTTGTCTTTCTGCTGCATGTGGACTGAGTTCACATCCAGGGTTACTTGTACTGTGGTACCTTTTGGAATGACCTAATGAAATGTTTTCTGAAAACCATCTGATATCACTTGCATGACCTATAATGAAAAACAAGCAAATGGGTGATCCTTCTAATGAGACTTAATATAGCTGTGTACCTTCAGCAAAGATAGCTAGGATGTTTCTTTCCTGTAATGGAAGAAAACATTGAATACTACTACTATTTTGTTTTACTTAAAGTAAAGGATTAGATAAATTTGGCAACCATGCTAAAGCTTTGCTGTTTGTTGTGGTAACAATTTAAAAAATGCAGGCTGTAAAATATCATTAAAATTGGGATTAATCAGGATTAGCACACGTTGGGGGGTGGGGAATGCATTAAGTCTCCTTGTCACCTTCACAGATTTCAGGGCTATGTTTCACATGAAAATAAATACCTCATGGAGTCCTGTAAGTTTCAATATATATATATTATTATTGATCCAATATAGACATCCTCTTTACAAGAAGAGTATTTAAAACAAGTTTATATTTACCAAAGTAGTACATCCTTGGGTTATTTTTGGTTTGTTTTTAATTTGCTTGTCCCCTGACCCTCTTGCTTATTTCCTCTGGCAATAGCTATTCCTAGCCTATAAATGTGCTCTGGACACAGAGGAACTCCACTGTTAACTATGATTTCAGAAGTGTAAATCTATGATAATAAATAGCCTAAAGTCAAGAAAGACTAGATGTTAAGTTTTTTTTTTCTCATGGTCAGTAGTAATAGCAGTTTGATATAATATATACAAACTAGAGGAATATTTTTTTGGTAAATTTTCTTTTTTGCTTTTCCTGTTTCCTAGTGACACAGTTGGAAGCAGGAAACTCTTTCTGAGTTGCAGTAGTCCAAAGGATATCCTTGTCTCTCTCCACCTCTATAAATAAAGTGGGAGAACTTTTACCCTGTGTCTAAAAATCAGTATGTGTATCTTCTAGGTTGTTTACAAGAAGACTCAGAGCTGTTTGTAACTATTTGATTTGTTTGCAACTAATGAGAATTGAAGTAGTATATATCCAATGTTACTTTGTGAGGTTTCTGACAAATATTAGATCCTCCCCAGCCACACACACACAGAGTTTGGACATCTAATTATTTACTTCAGTTACATAATTCTACCTACAAGGGAAGTACCACAGGAAGATCAGATTTTGGTTAAAAAGGGAAAGCTGATTTTATTTTATAGCTCAACAATTTTTGGACCTCTTCCTCTTCCACTGGTAAATTTTCCAAAATACACCATATCTTAATGTAACCCAATATTTTTATTGGTAGGATGAGCTGAAATAGCATTTGCCTGCCTTGTTCACTAAAGCACAATGAAGTGCATTTACAATAGTCTAATTTTTGCTTAACCTTTCAGTTGTTTTGGTTTTAGTTTTTGTTTGTTTGTTTGTTTGGTTGGTTTTGTTTGCTTATTTTTTTTTTTTTAAGATATATTTATTTCTAGAACATCTGCTTAATCACTCAAGCCAGTTTGCTACAAGCCTGCACCAAAGTTAGCAGAAATGTGTGGTTTCAAGGAGGAGGAATATCAGCTTGTGTTTTGTGTTAGCTACCTGAATATCAGGTTTGTGATTTTTACAGGAAAATGGAATGTTCAGACAGGAATCACAAGAATGAGAAGAGGACATAAAACTTCATATAAAAAATAAAGAAGTTGAATCCATTTACTTCATCTATAGGCTAAGGGTATTTTTTTTTCCCAATATATAAGAAATAGGGTCTTGAAAATAGAAAGGACTCCTATTGATTGATTAATAGCAGAACAAAGTTCAATGTCTGCAGTTAGAAGCTAAGCAAATTCTCATAGAGACAAGGTACAGGTTATGTAGAAATGGCAATAATTAAGCTTTACACTGATTTTATTAAAGACCACAGTAGGTTTCCCATTACTAGAAATCCATAAATCAAAGTTGGATATCTTTTTTTTCTGAATGGCTGTTTAGATTTTATTTCTATTTAGGACATAATTCAGGAAACTCCTAGAGTTTCTCCTATGCAGGAGATCAGGCTGTCAGAGCATCAGCAGAATCCCTGATTACTAATAAGTGTTCTGCTATTTTGGCATGATTTAGAGGGTGAAAGCCCAGCTATGTTCAGTGGAAATACTCACTAATTTAAACTATAACATAACTTTGAAATATTTTATTTGCCTGGGGGATCTAAATACCCAGTAGTAATTCTGGATTATGATGTGGGATTATGAATTATTATTTTTATAATGATGGTAGAGTCAGGAGATGAAAGTTTGTTGTTACTCTTCTGCAAACAGGGAAGCAGGAGGCTGCATTCAGCCATGCTACTGGCTATGGTTCACAAGCTGTACATGATCCAGAACATCTATTTGGTGCATTTGAGACAGGAAGTGTGAACAGCAGCATCAGCAGATGGAAGTGCCTAATATTTGCAGTTTCTCTGGAAATTCAGAGCTTGTCTGTTACCTCAACATAGCAGCAGTTCCCAAGCACAATGGTACTGAGGGCACCATAGGCTGGAAATGTCTGCAGTCAGATATTCTATCACTCTTCCTGTTGAGGAGGGATTGTACCTTTCCAGTCTGCATAAACAAGGGCTGGGTCCATCAACACTGTGCAGCTGCCATCCCTGAAGGGAACAAGGCTCACACTGGTACTTCGGTTTTGTGTCACCTCCTGAGGTAAGGTGGAAGAACAAATCTCTGAGTCACGGGTACTAACTTAGCCCATGGACTTTGACTTTCCTACCTGCAGGGAAGGTTGATTTCACTTATTTCTGTTGTCAAGATATAGCTAAAGACAGTTAGAGAAGTAGAGGAGATACCACAAAGTCCACTTGCAGCCTCTTGTATGAAGGGATCTAATAGAGAGAGCAGAAAAGGAGCAAGGAAATAAATTAATATATTCACAAGGAATTTGTGTTCACAGACAGACCAGTAATAATCCAAACAAAACAAAAGTGGGCAAAGAAATAACATGTAATTACTTTGTCTTTAACTGTTCCCTGTGTTTTCTACCTGATCCCCAGGTATGTCGAGGCATGCAAAATCTTCCGTCCACTCCTTTGAACTGTGCCCCAGTCAGACACACACACTCTTAATTTTTACCAAGATATGAGAATATTTTTACTCCTTCTTTGTCTGGGAAGAAAGGGAGTAATCTTTCCAGAGAAGATGGATATTAGGTAGCCTCTTTCTATCAGGACTGTACTGCTTCACTCTGACAGGCTTTCCCTAAATAGCCCAGTCAGATACCTGTATTTCCTTCACCTGGTGCTTTGACCAGGGAGATTTTTACCTCACCATGCAACTGCAAGGCAGAAGGAAGAGCTGGGAACCCTCACAGGGTTTGAGGATGAGGGTCACCTAGATCCTTTGTCCCTCTTTCTCCCCCCCAAAGATGGGGGAGTGTTCTTTGGGATCCTTTGTTTTCAGCTTCAGAGCATGTTATGTGATACTGCTCCTACACTGCTTTGCAAAAGCTGCACCTGCTGAAGGGCACCAACTCTGGGGTCCCTTGTGCCAGGCAGTGTACAAAGACTTACTAAGGAATGGCTGTGCCTAAGGAGATTTAATTTTTAAAAGGCAAATGGAAGAATTATGGAAGAAAGGAAAATTGAGACATAGTATGATCTACCCTCATTCACACTGGGAAACTGATTCAGCCTAGTGGCTTATCTAAAACATTGTCATTACTACTGAATAAGAAACAAAGTAGAAGCCTACTTCAGAAGAGGTATGTCAGGTATCAAAAAAGTCTGATACTTCCTGCTTCTGGTAGGCACACCAAGAATTGTAGATAATATTGCAGAAGATTTAGGAACACCTTTGATGTATTTCTATCCTGTTCCCTAGCATGCTGTCTAAGAGGTTGATGCTCTGCAACACTATTGGAGTGGCAAACTTCATGCAGTAAAATCCATGGTGCCAAGAAGGCATCCCAGTTCCTTGGACGTGGCTTTGTACCCCAAAATCAGGTTTACAGAAGAGACTGATCTGAGTGATGAGTCACAAAAGCCAGCTGATCAGTAAGACTGAAAAAAAGCTATGTTTTAACTTTTACCTGGCATTTTGTACCCATTTTGCCTAGGTCTGGAATCAGATTCTTAAACCCATGCAAAAAAACCCAACCAACCAACAACAACAACCAAAAAAACCCCAAACCAAACAAAAAACACCAATAAAATCCCCCAAATCACCACAGCAAAAGTGTGTGTTTCCAAAGACAGAACCACAAATGATGAATAGAAGGTGGAAATTGGTATGACACAGTTGTGACATTCTCATAATTTATTCTAGTTGTTAAAGCAACTCATTTTGAATGCAGAAGACCTTCTTTTGCATCGAACAGTCCAGCTACATGCTTATATGGGAAATGAAGGCAGTATCTCACGTTGAGACTGTGGTGCTGGGAAGTGTGAGCTAAGTTTGGCTGGGCTAAAGTCAGGAGAGCAATTCTCAGTACTCATTTCTTCCCCCTCAGCTGAAGATAGAACCTGGAAATGGGGAGATCTATATTAAAGGGAGCTGGGAGATGGTAGCTTGCTTTGTTTCCAGACTGTTGATTATGAAGCTCTTCTGATAATATGTATACAACTTCCTCCTAGTCCTCTTTCCTCTCACAGCAGAAGCAGCTATATCCCAAGCAAAAAAAATGTTTCATCCTGTCAGACTTGGGTGGAAAGGGGAGGGGAGGATAAAACATGAAAACAATTAAAAATGTTTATTTTTAATAGTGTCTGGCAGTAGTCAGAGTTTTTAAAACTATAAATAAACAAAGGTCATAGTCAACGATGAGAAACATATGCTATACACATGTTTTTGAAAATGTAGATAAAGAAAACAGATAATGAATAGTATTATGTAGATGGCTCTTTACAGGAGACTCATCAAAACTGTCATTACAACTTTCAGTAGTATCAGAAAGCAGCTGTGCCCCTTGGCCCAGTGAAGAATGTAAAACTGAGGTGCCTATGTCCTGTTCCTTGCATTGCCACTGTCTTGCTGGATTTCATCTCCTCTTCCCCTGTTTTTTGGTTTTGGGACAGAAATCACTGTGCCTGGAGAAGGCATGTGTACAGCACAGTCGGTCCAGATGTTGTATCAGCCTGTAGCTGCTTCTGTAACAAGTGCAGGATTTAAAGTATCTATCCCTGTGTGGAAAGTGGGAAGCTACATTCAATGACTAACCAATGCCAAAGCACTGGCAAAGAGCACAAAACCTAAATTTCTGGTGTTTGAAGGAAGATGGGGGCAACTTAAGGATCAACCCAGATTAGGAAGCTAATACAAACCATAGTGCGTGCTCTCCGTTTCTGGGGATGAGTGCAGGAATACGGCTCCAATTATCTGAGCTATTTATGTGCACTTGCTTTTGGCAATCTTGCTTTGGAATGCTGTTTGTAAAAGGTTTCATACTTTTCTATTAAGCTTCTTAAAGGGCCATTATGCATTCACAAAAATCCATATCCATCTGGTAAGGAATGTTTCCTGACTCAATTAACACCGTATGCATACCAATTGCTGCCATTCTGGAGTGTGATTCAGTATTCCAAATGTGCTTGCATATTAAGAGAGGAGGTTAGGAAATGGAGTGGGGAAACGGTACATTTTACAAGAAAAGAATAAAGAATAATAGCTTTTCAATGATTCTCAGGAGTTAGAAGTCTTCATTTAAAAAACAGCCCTCACCAGCTTGTTTTGTGGTAGGTTTAGTGTCTGATACTAGTTAATACCTGTACAACATGGAGCTTTATTAAAGGAGAAGCAGAAATAATTTCAGTGATCTTAGCCAGTTATTGTATTTTCCTGAATATTATCCTTAATCAAGTAGTATATTTATGGGTTTTTAATCACAGATGTTTAAACTGGTTCTAATATTTTTTATCACACCATTTTAGAGAGCTTTAGAAGGCTTTTTTTTGGTGAAATTGTTTTCACAGTAGTCCTTCTGGGTATTAGCATTTCTGAGTTTTAAGGCAAAGGCTACATTCTCAGCCCTTAGTCCTGACACCATATGATTTGCATGTAGGTGGGGCCCTTTAAAAGCAATAATGTTTTCATGAATCATCTGTGCTATGCTTAACAGCAATTAAGATTTGTAAATACATATGCTCTTTATTTTCCATGTCTGTAATACTACCTTTTAAGTGTGGAGTGGTTTTTGGTGTTGTGTTTTGTTTTGTTTTTGTTTTTTTTTCCCCCTTGGTATTTGCTGCAGTTGCTGTACATAGTACTGTATTTACATAGTATGTTGATTTATTTTAACACTGAAGGTTTTCCTTTCTAAAAGTACCAGGACAAATGATATAAAAAGGCATAATGCTTCTTAAGAAACAGAATGGTGACTAAAATATTATGTAGGGGATGAAGAGACTGAGGCAACAGTCCAGTTCTCCAAGAATGCATAGAAAGTGTGAAAGCAAACTCAAGAATTACTGACAAATCTAAAAGACATTGGAAGTAGAGGGAAGAAGGCATCTACCTGAGAGAAGTTCAGTTTCTAAACCACCTTGAAGTTGA
Source organism: Tyto alba (assembly GCF_018691265.1). Classification (NCBI taxonomy): domain Eukaryota; kingdom Metazoa; phylum Chordata; class Aves; order Strigiformes; family Tytonidae; genus Tyto; species Tyto alba. Next base: position 17,006,633 of record NW_024881261.1, read on the forward strand.
GGAAGACATGAGTACTCCAAAGGAACTTGAAAGAAATAATAGGTAACAGTGACTGACATTTTCAAGTGGCTTGAAGTGGGAAATGAAATGAGAATGGGAATATGCAGACAGAAAACAATAGATGTGATTTTCTGCTTGTAAGGCAATGGGGACAGAAACGATTTGACAGAAAGCACTTAGAGGAAGATGGAAATGAGTTAAAATTTAGTTGGACTGAGGGATTACTGATATTAGCAGAAATGTTGCACAGCTGTTAGTGGTAAATGGACTTGTTGGCTTTTCATGTTAGGATTTCTATCAAAAGACTTTCTAACTTGGCCACAAAATATAAATCTACTTAAATCCTCTACAAAATTAATTCAAGCCATGGTATAGTTTCTTTTTTAAAACACTGTTCATGTATAAACAAAAGTTCTCGTTTAGTCTTTGTAATTTGTTGTCCCTATGTTTTCAATTGACCATTCATAAACTAATAACTTAGTTACTATAACTACTGACTATGCATGAAATCTCTGTAACACTACTGTTGGCATTCAGATAGGATTCCATATAAGTGAGTGAAAAGGACAAAATGTAACAGGTAATGCACTTAGCTTAAGCATCTATTGTATAATGATATTTGTATTTTAATCATTGTCTTTCAGATTATAAATTGTTACTTTCCATTTTCTGCTACAAGTGAATAAAACAGCAAGCAGTGAAATACAAGTTAGGTTAATATGTCATTTTAGTTCACTGGATGCATGATAGCAAGTAACCCAGACATTTGCTGAATAACCTTGCCATTAAGTTGATTAAAAAGGGAAATAATAGAGTAATAACTACTTTTATTTTGTACCATTCATATAGTGTCACAAGATGGTACAGTCATACAAAAAAGACATCGATAAACTGGCTTTAATTCGTTGGAGTGTCAGCAAGATTGCTGGAGGGCCAGAGCACCTGACATGTAAGGGAGAGAGCAGGGTTTTGTTCTGCCTGTAGAAGAGGAGGCAAAGGGATGATCTTAATGCTGTCTTCAATTATCTAATGGGTAGCTGAAGAGTAGATGGCAGCTAGACTTTTTTTTTCCAGAGGTACACAGCAAAAGAGGGAATAGATACAATCTGCAGCAAGGGAAATTATTTTAAGGGCTAAGGGAAAAAAAAATAAAAAAATCTTTGCAGCCAGGATGGCCAAACACTGGAGCAGGGCCTGGAGGCTGAGAAATCCCCACCTATGTAGCGATTCACAATGTCACTGAACAAGCCCTGAGCAACCAAATGTACTTTTAAAGATGGCATTATTTTAACTGGGGATTCAGACCAGGTGATGTCCAGAGCTCCCTTCTGACATAAATAATTCTAGCATTCTCTGACCATGCTTCAAACCTAAACTTCATTAACAGCTGCTGTAAAATGTATTTAAAGTCAATTAATGAATTTGCACAAATGGGTATTGCTTTTGCTATTCACGTCTATGACGCCTGTCATCTTCCTGATCCTAGAATATCCACTTACCATTTTAGGTGTCTTTTGTAATGAAGAGAGTACTTATCCTGCCATCTCTAGAACTGCAAAGGACAGTATTAAGAGACCTTCACGATTCAGGACAGTGTTGAATAGACTCATTTGAACTTCTTTATGCAGGGAGATGACAGAGAGAAAGCATTTTTGTATGAGAGCAAAATAAATGTTGAAATAGCTCTCTACCCAAAAAATACTCAGTTTTCAGGGTGCTATGTTTTTCTGTGTTTTTTCTTTCCCTTTTTCTCTAATACAAAGCACGCTGGTTAGTCAGTCAGAATTACCACGTGTCTTAGGAATGAACAACACTGAGAAGCACTGGCATGTGTACATCAACATCCAAAAATATGTCTTCCCAGTACATCTTGAGATGTGAAAGAAATCACATGTGGGAGAAAGGGTGGCTATCCCGAAAGCCCTGCATTCCTGCAGGAATAGATGCCTGGGTTTGTGGGACAGAAGGCAGCTGCCATCCCCTCTGTACTTTGTATTCTGCCTTCTGCAGGACAGAGTTTCAATTTTCAGTGCAGTTTTGTAGTATGAACCTTAACCCATCTGAGACCTCAGGAGGTAAAAAGTTTGTTTTTTTTTTTTTAAAAAAAGCTGCTTCTCCTTTGGCTGACCATGCAAAAGTGTTGTTGCTCTGCTACTGTGCAAGTAAATAAAACAGCATGAAGAGATGAAGGCTAGAACATTTAAAAAGATGTGCCATTAATAGCATTTCTGAACAATTTCAATCTGATTTCTGAGGCAGCTGAGGGACTTGGTAACAGCTGGGTTTTGCATTTAGTGTTCATTAGAAATATACACTGACATATACTCCCATGTGGGTATGATTGGGGGGGGAGGGGGGAAGGGAGTTTACATTATTTATCAATAACTCTGAAGTATACATTGGAAGAAAACTTAGCTCAGCATTGAGAAACAGCTAAAACTCTAGTTTTTTCCTGCAGATATTATTTATTTCACTGCTGATAGTTTTGTGATAATTATTACGTTCCCCACTGATAGCTTATTATTTGTGTATAACTTCAGAACTACATTCACCATTTCTAAGAGAATTTTGCATTGGTCCCTGTTCTGCTACAGAACAAATAAAGCCACATTTTTTTTTTTTTAAATAAGAGGTCTCTAACTTCAAGGACCTCCTTATTTTAATTAAAAGTTCAATGCAACTTTTTTGAAACTTGTCACCCTGAAAGGACAGGAGTGTTCAAACCCATTTCAATTTCAGATACATTATTATATTTATAACTGAATAGGACGCAAAATGTAAGTGGAGAGAAAACAGTATAATGATATTGAGGGTTTCTTACATTATAATTTCTTAACATAAAAACAATACAGAGGTGTTTCTGATTGTACTGATGCAGAATAGCAGAAATGCAAATCCTGTTTTGTCAGTTCTTTCTAACATAGCATCGTTTCCTATGGCACATGGTTCCCTGCTGTGATTACTCCCGTTTGGAATGACTCAGTTTCTGCATTTCCTTAAAAGATTACTCAGTCTGTTAAATAGGTTCAGGACCGCTTTGCTAGCAGTCTGTTTCCGCACTCAGTTTTATCCCATTAATTCCAGCGATTGGTAACAATTCTGAACAATTTTACTTTTATTGTTTTATTATCTTTGTTTTGATATTGTCAGTGCCATATATGAGCTCTTCATGGATCAGGACTATCCCATCTCTAATACTGACATACTAGTTCACTATGTGTGAAGCTAAAAATTAAGTCCTTCATGAATATTGTACTGCCTATTTTTATCCGTTCTGCTTTTTTCTTCTATCACCTTTCAATGTCTTTTCATGGAATTCCAAGTGGCCCAGTGGAAACCTGCACTGGATTGTTTTTCTCCCAGTTACTTTACCTATCCTTTTTCTAGGCCAAATCTCTTCTAGGCTTGTTTTTTGTTTGTTTGTTTCTTTGGGGTTTGCTTGTTTTTAATCATTTCATTGCAAAAACTTACAGACATAATGCAGTGCTGTGCTGACGTGATGAGTAGCATGAGATATAGTCATGATGAGATAAGTGTTGGGATACCAAGGTGCTGGAGGAAATGGGGTGAATAATTCATTGTTTCACTACTGTCAATAAAGAGTCAATGTTCAAGGAATTAGAGGGCTGATAGAGTGCCAGCTTCTGGATAAGAAATAAAACAAAAGCCCTGACCAAAACCTGTTTGTCGTTATTAAAGTTTCCATGGCTCTTTTCCAATACTAACATACAATATTGAAATCCTGACAAAATTCAAATTGACTTATTTACATTCTGCCTCCTGATATTTCCTATTATTGTATAACACGTTCTTGTTACTTAATTGCTGTGTAATGTCCTGTGATGCTAAGCAGGTGCTGCTGCTGTTTTGTGCTTGGGAACGTGATCTAAATGTAATGCAAACCTGTAGTTTAATTAATCACCTGTATCTCTAACTTCTGATTGTTTTTTATATTGTTCATATTCACTCTGGCTAATAAGTCTAGGGTTATCTTCCTAAATATGTTTACATTCCTTTTTAACACACAGCCACAGGATAGAGTTTCCCTCTGAAGTACTGTTATAAGGTCATGGTGTATGCACACATGGACAGACCTACTAAAAATCCTTAAGACTTTTGATGCACATAAATAAAAATACAAAGAAAATAGTCACATACACAGTCATTTACTTACCAGATCTAAGAAAATGTATCCTTCACTTCTATGATTTAATTAAATAACTAAAGCAAGAATTTAACTGTAAATGAATTATTAAAATTAGAACATATTTAATGTTTCAAGTGAATTTCTGGTCTTGCTTCTGCCTGCCAGGAAGTTCACCTGAGTAGGACTTGGCATTCCTGACTCCTTAAGCATTTCTTAAGTTTTCCTGGCTGGTTCTGTGGGCAAAAGGAGACCAGCACACATCACATCCTGGTTGCTGACCAAACCAAGAGAGAAAACTGTAAGGAAAGATATCCTAAAGTGTGCTCCTTCTAATATATGTGTGCTATAACCTTGGGCTAGATTTAAAAAGATTTAAGAGAAATCAAAGGGTCCAAGGTCAACTATAAATTTAAAAAATCCTTAGTCCTATTTAATAGCACAGACACCTAAATTCTCCAAGTATCTTTGACTTTAATATACACTAGAAACTCATAATTCTCTTTTTGCACACACCAAAACTCAGCTAAGGAGCTCATGCCCTAAAATTATGGTATCTGCTGTGTAAGTGTCCAAAGTCACCGGAGCTGTAGGCACATAGTTTGTCCAAAACTGTCAATTTTGGAACCCAAACATAGTGCAGTGTTAACTGCTTTTCTGTTTGCAGTGGCACAACTTTTTTTTCTTCTCATTGTACAAGGCTATCTGGGATTATACCATCTTCCCAAGACATGTGAAATTCAGTTGTTTGTATATCATGAATGGGTTGAAGTTGCATCTTGCACAGTCTAGGAAAGAGGTTAACTAATGCCAACACTACATGTTCTGTTGTGCTGGCTGATGACAACTTGAAGCAGTACTGAGCTCTGTAGGTGCTCAGGTCCTTTTTTTCTGCTGGACCCGTTCAGACTGTGAACCATCATCTGCGTTTTTAAATCATCACAAAAATTTGACTGTCTTCATATTTGAAGAAGACAGTGAAGGAGGAGGAAGATGATAGAGATTTTTTTCTTTATTTGTAATAAAGCAAGGAACAAAAAGGATTGGGCACGCTGGGAAGTGGAGAGGAAACTCCTCTTACTTTTCACCTCTAATGTTATGAATCACTCTTCTACCTTTACTGCAGGATTTGATCGATGGCTTCAGTGTGACTGTAAACCTCCTTGTTCCTTAATAAAACAGTATTTTCAAAAAACTTTCAGGATCAGTGAGTTAGAAAAAATGTTTAAAATTCTACTAGCATGTGTTTAGGGATGAATTTGACTGAAAAATTCCATTCCTCCTCAGCAAGGTTAACAATGAATGAAATATATGCTATGTCTCAATAAATGTGTGTTCTCCACTTGTGCTTTCAAGAACAGTATGGATGAGATGGAATTTTTCAAAGCTAAAAAAGCTTTTTCAAATTTAAATGCTACATAGAGTTGCTTTATGATAAAGAACAGCATGCAAACATTACAACATTGAGTGGCCTCATGTAACAGTCCATTTTGCTGTCTGCCAGCAAGCCTTACACAATTTCGCTTTTAAAAATAAAAGAACAGAGGTTGGAATATTTATGATTCTTTAAATCAACAACTGCACAGAAAAAGATCATTCCTGAGAAAGTTCCTATTAGCTTAGAATTCTATCAGAAGCACCCCTTCTATCACTTTATTAATAAACTTAGTGCCTAAAGGCTCCAATTAGGTATTGGAACACAGTGATAACAGGCATTGTAAACATGCAAGACAGATATTCCCTAAGGGACTATAATACAATATTGTTTTTAAAAAAACCTAATAATTTCTTAAAATAGCTTTACAGTCATGGAAGACTGTTACTAACTTTGGCCTAGATCCTGCAATGAAAATGTGTGTTGTGAGTCTCCATTGAGTAAGAGAAGGCAAGGAACATGCTCTTTTTGCAAAAGCCCATTAAAAATGGAAGTCCCTATTACAAATTGGATTTTTTTTTTCTCATTCACTTCCAGCAAAAAAACAGGGTAGCTTGCAGTTGATGCTGAAAATCTACCTTAAAAGTTACTAATCATATCACAAAATACTATTGAGAATGCTCCAAAGCCACAGAGTGCCAATAAACAACACTTGAATACATGTAGAAAATAAGTGAAACTGCTTGTTGACCCGGATGATGAACCAGTCTTTGAAAACTGATCAAACCTTTGATTCAGGTCATGCCCAAGCATTATCTGAGGTGTCTGAAGTCAGCTATCTGCACGGAGCCTCCCCGATGGCAGCGGCTGGTCTGTGCAGAGCTGGCCGGAGGACAGTCCTGTCTCCTGCTCTACACTGACCTTTGCCCATGGCCTGAATCTCCTTTCCCACCACCGTAGGTGCGAACCGCACTCTGCACACCCGTTTGTTTCCCAACGGTGGTAGCAAGGCTGGCTCTTTTCAAAACTAGATTCCCAACCTGTATCGTTTTTTCCAGCTCTTGATTTCCCAGCCCTGTGTTTAGGCTGGTCGCACCCGCTTTCCGCTGCAGGTCGTCCTTGGCGCATCTGCCTGTTCCCCAACCTTCCGCCCCCGACACCAGACACCCAACACGGGCGGGAAGCACCCGCTGCCCCGCGCAGGTAGCAGCCGCGCAGGGCGCTCCCCGCGGTTGCCAGCGGGGCGCGGGGGCGGCCCCGAGTCCGGGGCGGGCCGCGCCCGGTGGGTGGCGGGCGGCGGCGGGAGGAGGGGGCCCGCTGCGCGCCGCCGGGTCCGCCCAGCGCCGCCGCTGCACGGGCTGCGGCAGGAAAGGAGCGGCGGCTCCTCGGAGGAGGAGGAGGAAAAAGGGGTGTGTGTGGGGGGTGGGGGTGTCCCTCCGAGCAGAGCCGGCCGCAGCGAGAGGCGAGGCGGGGCGGGCGCGGGAGGCGTGGAGGGGAGCGCGGCGCCGCGCGGAGCGGGCGCGGGCGCGTGCCATGCGCGGCGCGGCAGCTGGCGGCTCGCTCGCTGGCTCAGCATGCGCGGGTTGTGCCGCCGCCTCTGCCTGGTGGCCGCCGTGCTGGGGCTGTGCGGGGGCAGCAGGAACTGCCCCGACCTCATCGTGGACCGCTGCCTCTGCGCCGCCGAGCGCGCCAAGGGGCCCGGCCGCCCGGCCCTCCGCATCAAAGTGGTCTGCAGCGGCGGCGACTTGGTGGAAACTTTGCAGCCCGCCGTGCTGCCCAACCGCACCGTGTCCCTGTGAGTACGGCCCGCGGGGCAGCGCGCACCTGGCGGCGGCCGTCCCGCGGTTCCTCCCGCGGGAGGCGCTGGCGCGGGGCGGGGGCGCCCCGAAGGCGGGGGGCGGCGGGGGGACCCCTCGGCGCGGCCGTGCCCGCGGCCGCCGGAGCGGGCAGAATCGCTCCGCGCAGATTCCAACCCCAACCCTGGCCCGGTTTTTAAAAAGTACGTGAGAGTTTGGTGTGTTTTGGTTGCGTGTTTTTTTTTTTTTTTTTTTTTTTTTTTTTTTAATCAGTTTAGAAACTCTTGCTGGCGTTTTGGTCGAGCTGGGGAAGCTGGGCTTACCCTGATGTAAATTGCATGCTGCTGTGTATGGTGGTTTGGAAAATGTCAGTGCTAGCAGAACTGATGGAGCTCGCTGGTGCACCTTTCCACCGGCGACGGGATGGGTTTAAACTATCCAGGCAATAAATGAATGGTATCGATGATGCTAACCTGCCTTCTGGAGGTCTGTGTAATTAACCGATTTTCCTCTTCTCTCTCGTCTCCTCTAAATAAAGTTTGGAATTTGATGTCTCCTTTTTTAACAAGAGTTTGTGCACAACCATTTGAAAAGACCAAATCTTCAATATTGTTCAGAGTTGTCTGGTATTTGAAAATGACTCACAGTTTGTTGTTTTGCCTTTTTTTTTTTTTTTTTTTTTTTCCCCAAGTGACTTGGAAACAGGTGATGATGTTTTGTTGCCTGTTGCATGTAACTAAACTTGAGTAAATAGTATATATTGTAAGTGAAGTAGTAGAACTTTTTGTAACTGTATCATCAAGTATAGGTGAAAGTAATGTCCCTGTAATGGACTCAAGCAATAATAGCTCTGTGGCATTTACCCTTTAGATCATGCACGTATCAACAGATCTTTTACTATTGGATTTAGTTCTGTTGACAATTCCTGCTGTGAACATCTCCACTGTTCACTGCATTTTCTTTAAGTCAACACTTTTAGGAGACAACTGGTAAAGATAGTAATTTATAACATCTGGAGAGCTTGTGCTTGTAAATGTACAGATGTGCTGCGTACACTTCAGTTTTAGCTCTGACTGTTGACTGACTTGATGCTAATCAGCTGTATGCTGATTATTCATTTGGGAAACTTTTGCTTGTTAATATACAAGACATAATAAGTACACTTCGTACTAAATTTTAATAGGCTGGTTTAGAATAAATTATTATATCAACATAAGTCATGACCTAGGTGATAAATTCACTTCTACTTTTGTAGTTTATATAACTGGCTGTATACTTAGAGTTTGTATTCCACAAAATGTATAAGACGGCAACATTTTGGGCAGGCAGAAGCTATTTTTTTTCCACTGGTTAAAGATTTATAGAAACTCTCACATTCACTATGTTTGCAAAGGTTTTTCTTCTTAAGCATTGATTTACGGATTCTTCTTCAGTGGTTTTGTTGTGTTTTTTTTTTTAAGAAACTTTTCTTCTAACGAGGTAAGTACCAGTGGATGAATCCAGCTGACCATAAGAGCAACAGAAGTATGTATTCACTGTAATGAAAAGAATTTGAATTGGAAACAGAAGTGAGAAAAGATGAACAGGGGAGGTGGTGCATTTGAAGTGGTAGGTGGGAGGATTTGCTCACTTATGCATATGATTTAAGGCACCAGTAGCAAACTTGATACCATCGCCCTAACCATGTGCATTTCAGGTAATGCTTGTTCATACTCATTAGAAAGAGACCGTGCTAGTTTTTTTTTAACTTAATTACAAATAGCCATTGACCAGAGAGCTGATTAGCTGTCTTTGTTTTCTGTTGTATTTCACATGGACAAGTACAGTACCATGTATCACCTAAACTTACACCTTTCCTCTTACAGTCTATCTTCTCTGGGTTTTTTCTTCTCAATAAGCAAATTTAAGGCTAAGTCTTGAAGGTAAAAAGGAAAAAAGTTTTAAATCTGTTAGGGAGATAATAATTTTCAGTAGCTGGAACAAACAGATGACAATGTGATTCAATGTGCCAAAGGTTTTCCAAGAGAAACTGTTTTTGATGAATTAAATTACACTTGTGAGATTTGGCCAGTTGCAGAAAATAATGCTAAAAAGCTCAAACACTAATGCTCTTACGTTTGTTTTTGTAGCTGCATGGAAGACTTGGGCAAAGGAGAATATTCTCGTAGACTCTGCCTGCTTCCATTCAGTTTTATGGGCCCACAGAGAGAAAGAGATCTTTAACATATGGAGCATAACCTTTTGGATTGCTTTAACAATTAAGAAATATAGACATGAATAAAGGAATGTATATTCAGATGTAGTAACACTGTAATGAAACAGTGTAGCAAACAGTTTGGGGGGTTTAGGGCAGATTAAGTAACCTTCTCATATATATATATATATATATTTATTATATAGAGATGCTGCTTCTCTAGTGCTACTTTCTTTTGGAAGGGAAGATTGAAGCCAAAATCTTTTAACTGGTTTGCAAAGAATCTTTAAGAGATGAAGCTGTGGTTGTGTAACATTTCATTTACATGCTAGTTAATGTTGCTTATCAGCAAATTTAAGAAGTTATGATTTGTTAATGTTTTGTTTTGGTGGGGTTTTTTTTTTTTTTTTTTTTTTTTTTTTTTTTTTTTTTCAGCTAAGTGATCATGGACCTTGGCTTTTTATGAGTTAGGCTTTTTATGGCATATGTGTACTAAAAGTGTTGCTACCGAAAATATTTCTGACACAGTCACACACAGTGACTACAAACTAGTGTGAAGTCACTGAAGAAATGCTTATTCTTGACAGGTTCAGACCAATTATTTCCAGCTTATGAGGTGGGGAAGTTTGCATTGCTGCTTTGAAATCATACGAACACTAGAGCTATTCAGTACTGTCTGAATGCTTCCAATAATAAACAATCACACTAGAAATAAAATCAAAGTATAAGCTGATAAACCAACTATTCCCTCCTCTTTATTTTATATTTAAAAAAAAAAAAAAAGAAAAAACTTGTTCTGGACTCTGTTTCAGTGTATTTAGTGTTTTACCGTATTTAATATTTTACTGCTTTGCAAACAGTATTCAAGTGGCTGTTGTGGATCAAAAGAAAAATCTTACATGCAAATACTTTGTGAAGTTACAGCTATCTTGTTAAAAGGAATTCTAGCTCTTACTGATTTACAGCATGTATTTCTGTGCCTCGTATTTGGGGCAGGGGTGGAGTCAGGGAGTTAATTTTTTTTTCCTTTTTCCCATGAAGAATACAGCTACTGAATCACTAATTTATGGAATCTACTCTTCCACACTTTGCTCTCAGTAGGCATGGAAGTGTAGACCCAACAAGGAGGAGTCATGTCCCTTCAGGATAATATAGTTTTCTCAGTTTAGATTTTATGGCTGAATACTTGGGAATTATTATATTGAATCAATATTTTACACTTTTCTAATATTTTTTTTTTTCAATTGTGTGATTGAGTTGTTAAAGTGTAACTTTAGAGAAAAAGATTATTTGCAATTTTCTTTCTCTTCTATGATAACGGAAATTTTAGTTGTTAAGCTTTTGAAATGTGGGCCGTATGGAATATGACAGTAAAAATTTGTTGCCACTTTTTGCAATGCAGAAGTCCTACAATTTGAAACTTCAGGAATTAGCAAATTAGATTCTCTTCTGAGTTATTACGTGTAAACTGGACAGTATATCAGTAGGCTACATACTTTCTGTACTCTTATTTTTCTTTCAAGTGGTGTTAAAAGGTTTATCCTTTTAGTCTTATAAGTTCTCAGTTCAATACATGTCTTGATATCACTGGGCAGAATATACTTTGAAGTTATAAATGCCATCAGTTTTTGTTAGTAGCATCATTTTTTTTTTCTCCCTCAATTCAAAAGGAAGTCCAACATTTATACTGAAGGATGTTATTTTTAAAAATTTTACCCACAGATACACCTATGGAAATCTGCTGTTTTAACTGTCATGATAGAAATTAAGAAAATTTAAGGTAGTGTATGGCTCATAGCAATTCCCTATCATATAGGACCCTTCCTGTTTCTTGTATCTATGCATTTCTTCTGACTTTGAATTGGAGGTTGCCTCAAAATCCTCAGTTTCTCAATTTCACAGTGAGGCTACACTACATGACTTCAGTGGTAATCCATAGCCATAATATGTACATAGAGATTTTAATCTTCAGAGCACTTTACAAACATTAAGTAGTCTTCTGAAAGCAGCATTGGCTTGCTTTTTTCTGTCCCAAAATTACTTTTATGTCACATTCATTTATGTCATGTCTACTGGAATTTATTCAAAGTTGTTATATTAATACATTTGTTTCATGTCCAGTTTTGTGTTTTAATGTCCAGTTTTACATTCATATATTCAGTTTAGGATATATCAGTATGGTTTATTTAATATAAGCATATTGTTGTAAAAAGAGATCACAAAAATGTTCTTTATGTCGCAAAGAGCTTAGAGTTTAAGATAGCCAAAGCAAACAAAGCAAGAATTGAAAAAAGGGTGAACAAAAAATATTATTCAGTAGTTTTATATCCCCATCTTAAAACTCACATCTTCTTATTGATATGAGATCTCACACAGCATTGCTAATTTGTAAATAACAGTGTTATTAAAGAAATTAGGCCAATTCTCATTATGAGGGTTTTCACAAACATTTGCACCTTGGTTAGCTTCCCGTGTTCGTTCAAAGTGGGAGAAAATAGAATAATAAACAGGTTTCCTGCTCCATTATTTATGTGTGTAAACATATTTATAGGTGCTTTCTCCAAAACTCAACAACAACAAAAAAGGCAGTTTGTTGTGAAAGAAACTCCTAACATAAAGCAAACTGACATAAAATGCACCTAAGACTTGGAAAGTTTGCAACAGATGGTTAGTGAGGGCAAAATAAAAACACTAGAGATGATTAGACTACATATTAGTCTAATATTCCTTGATATTTTATGTTATAGATTCAACTAGAGTGGCTATAAAGTAATGTAACTGAAAACACTTTATTTTTATTTATGCTATTTCTGATGAGGGGATATCTGCACCAGAATTCTATCTACTTGTCAATAGCAGGAAGTACTATGCCCACTTCCAAATTATGACTTTCTTTGGATGAGACCGGTGCATTGACATCACTGGAAATTTTAACGCCAGGGTGAAAAAATTCTATTAAGGAAAATAGAACTCTCTTTGCAAATAATGTCCAAAATACAATAAAGGCTGCTTTAATAGTTACCTGATTAACTTTAAAAAGTTATAAAAGCCATGCTGAAGTTTCTTTCTCTCTTTATTATTCTTAATCTCTAAATGTCATAAATTAAAACAGTGCCATATATCCTCCTGATACTTTTAAGCCCTCAGTGTAGCTTGCTTTGAGGAAAGCAGTTTGTGCAAGAGAATGAGATGAGAAGTTTTACAAAGTGATAACAATTATTTTTACAGTACTGAACAGTTCATAAATTTGGTAATTTCATGTAGAAAATGTGTCCTTTTTTTTCTCTGCCTACTGGGAAATTTGCAGTATTGTTATCTTACAGTTTCATTCCAGAGGTAAAAATAAAATGGTGAGGATAGACAGGAGAGTAGTAATGCATGTGGGAAGGGAGTTTTATCATGTAAGTGTATATCTGATACCTATTGAGAAGTCCTAAATGAAGTTGGGGTTTTATGATATGGTATAATTTGTCAGTTGGTTAGCTACTGACCTTGTTTGCCTTAAACAGGAAGAGATTTAGTGTATGTCACTGGCTCTTTTTTTTTTTTTTTTTTTTTTTTTGTAGGTTGGCCTATTTAATTTTAACTATCAGAAGATGTGTGCAACAGAACTTTGTTTCTGAAGTATAGGTATTCTCATCTGTTGTGGTAAGGTAGTGGCCAAGGAGAAGATGATATATGTATGTGGAAATTGCCTTTATAGGAAGCTGTATGAGTTGTTGCCCCTTGGGACCAAAGTACTGTCAGCCCTTAAAATGGACTGTTCTTTAAAGATTTGAAAATGTAGCTTTTCTTTTTTTTTAGAAGGCATACTGAAACGTTTTCTCAAAATTCATTTTACTTTTCTTGTCCCCTTTTAAATATCCCGACAGCATTATAAGAGGTGAGGTGAAGGGGGTTGTATGTGATGGAGTGGTGGGGAGAGAGGTGAAAAAGGGGAAAGGCCTTTCTTAAAATAGGTCTGAATAGCCAGAAGGTAAAGGTCTGAAGAATGTTATTAAAATGAAACTCTAAAGGTTTAATATTATATACATTCTTACTTTTCTGCATCTTCAGAGGTTTAAAATAACAAATCTTATTTAATTGTTTGATGCTGTACAACAACAGGGTCATATTAGCCCCTGTGACTCTGGAAGCCCATTTATTCCTTTGCCATTAACACAGACTCAGAAACTTTCTGGACATAAATAGTCAGAGTAGTACCTCTTCCTTGTGTGAAGTTTCTCCCTATTTGGGACCATTTGTCATCACAAATTCTGCAGCTGTTGGATCCAGCCATGTTCCAGACAATCCATACCTACTTTCCTCACTGCTGTCTTTTGTCCTGTTTTTGTAATACAGAGCTGACATAAATCTGAAAGTTAAAGGGCAGAGTATCTTTACCGAGGTTCTGCTCTAACAGCCAGTAGGAAACACATTCATACATACAAAGCTTACACACTTCGTGCACATGTGGGAGTCAGAGATTTGTGCCAGGTTGTTTTTCACGACTTAATAATGTTTATGCATGTTTTCAAGAATCACTATTTATGCTATTTGACTTAGATTTTTGAGGTGAAAATGCATGTTGATTTCTAAGCTTCTTCCCTTTCCATCTTGATAGAATATCTGAACCCTCACAGCAGTAAAAGTGTACAAAACATGAAAAGGTTGGGTATGAGCTTCTCTAATCAACTATGATTAACTTTGATCGATCACAAGTTTGCTGTCTAGTTCCAGATTTCCCAAATATAATTTGGCTAAAACCTCTGTATTATTTACAATATTAACATTTTTTTTTCCCATCTACTCTGGCAATTACGTAATACAAAGAACACACAGTTCAGGCTTGGTTCATATTTTTGTGGCAACATGCCATTCTTCACCCTTCTCTTAAGATCAGTTCCAACCATGTTTTCATGCCTGGGACTGATTTGGGAGCACTCTGAAGGTATGGTTAGTTGTATGAAAACTCTGCTTTTGCAGTTTCTATTATAGTCTTACAGACTTGTTGACAGTTTCTTTTCTGTACTTGGTTGGATATAACCTTATCTGAACAGCACTATGTCAAATGTACAAACTGTTCTGCCAGTAAAGTAAGCACACAGTGCTCTATGGGTATTATGCTCATAGACCTATAAATCTTTGCAAAAACTTGAGATTTATTCATAGATCATATAGAATTTAGATTTGCTGATAGCCATGCATAAGTAAGCAAATTCTTCTAAACCTGTATTTTAATCTTTCCTTTGGTGAGTGACTGTCTTCTGAAACGGCTATTCATCAAAAGTCATGAAGATACAAAGGCACAAAGGCACTGGCATGCATTTTCGGCATATATACTGTAGGCTTTGTATAACACAAAATGAAGTTTAATGGATTTTCTATGTTATTAAGGTATCATTATGGTTTTTGAGTAACCTGATAAGTCAAGGCCTCCAAATTCCAAATTATGGACATTTATGATTCTCCTTGTTTATTGAAGAATTATTGTGATTTCTTCTTTCTAATAGCAATCAAGACAACGTCTCCCCATAAAACCTTCTCTTTATGTTATGGGATAGACTGTTCCAGAGGGTGTACTGTAACTTGAGAAAAGAACAAACTACATCATAGAATGGAAAATAAGGTTAAAACTAGTAGGAACCAAATCAGGCCTAGAAAATTTGTGGAAAAGCTAATAGATATAACATAAGAATTGAACAGTTAACATTACTATATATTAGTAGTTCCCTGGCAACAATTATTTTGGTATCTGCATTACAAATTAATGTGTATGATATCAATTTCTTTGAGAGTAGAGGGGTGGAAGAGAATAACTTGTTTGTGAGCAACTTTATTCATATAGTAGTTCTTGTAGAAATTTCAGAGGAAGTATACTGTAATGTTAGGAAAGGTTCCTCTAATGGAACTTGCTAACAATCTGATGCAACATGAAACCTACAAGCATTTAAGAGAGAGGGAGAAGAAAATAAAAAATTATTACCAATTTTGAGGAATTAAATTTACCAGCACTCCTAAGTAGCTGAGTTTTTACACATTAACATGCGTCCTGTGAGGGGAGCTTTGCACACTAAGAAAAATGTTTAATTCTCTGTCTTCCATGGGTCATCCTCTGTGCATGGACCCATCTACTGTTCTTCCCAGAACCTTTTAATTCCTCACTTCCCTTATGATTACTGTTGTTGTTATTACTGTTATTACACTGATTCTTCTCCCCATTTTTTCTTCTCATCTGCATCTTATTTTTGTTCACTGCTTACACGTATTGCACACTTTACTGCAAATTTGTTTCTAAAAAAGGAAGAAAACCAGTCTCCCTCCTCATTAGCTCTGCTCTTGGTGCTCTGCATGCTCCACTTCTCTGCCAGCCTCTGCACTTCACTGCTGTGTGCTGCAGCCTCTGCTTTCAGTTCTTAATCTCCACCACTTCTTTAGTCTTACATGACTTTCCAGTTCCTTCTCCTTATCTAAACCCCTCCATTACATCTTCCCTCATCACCTTTGATCCTTGACTCATTTTATCCTTCTCTTCTGAACTTACTGAGTGGAACTGAAATGAGTGGGGATATGGGTCCTCAGGGAGATCTGAACTAAGTCCTGGAGTTCAGTGGTGCCTGGAATTGGGGCCAGGCAGATGGAGTTGATCCTATTACACAACTTAGAAGCAAGGAGAATGTTTGCATCTCTAGCTCTGTCTCCTTACAGAGGTTATCATTCAAACTGCAGCCAGCAGAGTAGAGAAGTAGTCTGAATATGGATGTGTCAAGCAGTATTTTTATTTTGACCCACTAAACGTTGCTGATGATCAGAAGGAACAGTCACAATGATTTGATTTGTTTTCAGCATTTTGTATTGTTTAGAAGGGAACAGGAAAAGCTTAATTTCCAGTTTCCTCTACACCTTTGTGATAGTATTCAAACAGTATTGCAACTGTCCTTCTAAAACTGCAAAATATGTATAATGCAAATAATTATAGTGATAAAGATGAAATCTTATTGTGTGCTGCTATTCTCATTGCAGTTATTGAGCCAGAAAACTAAACTTTTCAATATGTAGGTAAATCTAAGCTTAAGGGACTGCATTCCTTTCTCCTGTGATATAGATAGTACTATTCACATTTTAACTTTATCATATAGCTCTAACTTAAATTAGATCCAGTTAATTAACTGTTCTCAGCTATGGCTGTAGCATTTGACAAATCTGTACTAATTTTTCAAAAGCCATAATTTTCCATCCATACTACATGTGGGATGCAGGAAAGGAACAGTCAGAATGCACAAAACAAAGCATGCCTTCCATTGGAAGAAAACTGTACATTATTGCCTCAGTAATGAATGTCATCGTTATAAGGCTTTTGTTTTGCGTACACATATTGTGGATTGTACCAACATTTTCATCATTAGACTTATTTATTACTAGAGTCTCTGATGGAATCATCCGTCATCTCATCTATAGCAAGGTAATTATCTGTAGAGGGAGAATGGTAAAATTTGTCATATTATGCCTCAGGTAACTCTTCAAACTACAGTATCATGATTGTTTAAAGGAATTTTGATTATATGGTGCTCAGGAAACAGAGTCAAGCTGTGGGAGTTATGACACCAGATATTCAGGTAGCTGTTAAACTACTGGTGCATGTGAGAATATTTGTAGTTAGTTTCTTTATGGTGAGTTTTTTCTCCATGTTGGGTAACAGCAGGCTCTCAGAAAGTTAATCTGCTCTTTCCCTTGGTTTTATCATATAGGAGTCTCATGGAGGAAAGTTCCATACTTTTCCTTTAATGTTGGGAGGCTTTGGGTAAGAATGTAAGTCCACCCAGTGTGAGCAGGAAGCCATATTTAATGTTGTGTGGTTTTTTTTTTTTTTTTTTTTTTTTCCTGATGGTCATGCTTTCCTTTGCTTTTCTTTCCTTTAGCAACAGTGTAGATAGTCACATTAATTTCCTAGATTTTGAACACCTGTTTTTTGTGGACCCTAAGTATACTTGAGGAAGGAGCAGAGGAGGACAACATTTGAGATATGAACATCAGAAAATGACATGATGTCAGTCATAGATGTTTAGTATTTATCTATTTGTATGATTTAGCATGTGTATTAAATGAATGCCAATTGCTGTTCATATTAAAGACAGACTTATCTGACATATTTATATACTTGCTAGTCTTCATGGAGCTATAGCAGATACTCTAGCACTGTCTTTAGTTTAAACAGAACAAGAAATAGTGAGGTTTGCAGAAAAAGAGAAAGTAATTTTCCTAACACTTTTCTTCATCTTCCCTTCTATAATAAAAGGATGAATAATGAAATTTCTAACACTTAAAATGTTGAAAAAACTCCACATTAATGGCCATTTATTGTTGTACTATTCATAATTCTCTCTACTTTCTGCACAATTACAATGTTATAAATAACAATGTAAACAGTCAACAGTATAGATTGATGAAACAAAAAGTAATCATAAGAGCTAAATAAATGTAATAAATTCTCATCTTCTGCATTTAGAACAAATGAAGTTACTGCTTTAAAGTACTTCAGGCTTATTGATTATCACTATAAACTTGTTTCTAATAAACTACTATTTCTGAAACAAATCTTGTTAATTAATTTGTGTCTATATTTAATAACTAGTCCATTAGCAAATTGGTCCATAAAATAGCCTTCGTAACAATTTTACATAGTTGAACACTAAATTGCTGGCTAGTACAACATCTTTTTAAAATAAATAATACAGCAGTATTGCTAATTGGACAAAATTACTCTAAATTAAAGTATCCTCCATATTTTTTCATGCATTGTTAATAAGACTAAGGAAGTTGGTTGCTACAATCTCCTTGTAATTAAATGATGTTTAAGTTTTTATTTTCTGTGGGGACCTTTGAAGAATTCAGGTCAACTATTTGGTATTGTCATTATGGCTACTTAACAAATAGAATATGTGGTTACCAAGCTGTAATGAAGAGGGATTAGATGCCAGGCCTCAGTTTGGAATAGATTAGAGCAAATAATTTTTTAATGCTAGCTTTCCAGAGTACTGCTTTAGCTGAGGCAGAGTGATTGTTTTAAACAAATAAAATCCCTCAAGTAATCATTTATTAAATAGCACTAAAGTCAAGTTTGGTTGTGTTTTTTTTTTTTTTTTTTTTTCCCCTCTGAAAGTAACTGTCAAGATAGTGGTATCAAATTATATGTTGAGCCAGTGGTTCCATATGATTAGTTAGTCTATAAGCCTTTTTGGTTGGCTGGTGTTTCCTTTCTGAAATTGGAATAACTAGTAAAGCTTCAGAAGAAGATTTAGGCTGAAGAACGGGGGCAGCTGGCTTTCCTGTCTGTTTTTACTTGCTGCTTTGCTGTTTCGTATGAATTTTCAGTCACTAATATTGTTTTGGAATCTGTAAAAATATGATAAGTGGACTTTAAAAAGATCTATGGTTACACAGCTTTTCATTTTCTGCAGTCTGGACCATCAATAAAAATATGAGTGGCTGTCCTCGACCAGACCAAACAGTCATGATGTAGACCAGTACCATGTCTCCAGTTTAAAAGCAGATGCCTAGGGTAGAGCAGCGGTGTGGTATTTTCCACAAGGATCTCCTAGTCTTTATCCCAACTCAGAGCTGGGACGGATACTAGTTGTAGTTCCTGTGCATTTAATTTACCAAAATGGATTGTTTTTCCACAGCCTGGTCTGCATGCCCGCTGGCCTCCCCCCTCCCCGAACGTATGCCAGATCCCTGCATTTGGAGCATCCCGTGGCAAGAAGTACCACCGTTTAACCTCATGCTGGCAAAGAACGCTCTCCTTTTGTTTATTTCTGAGTTTTAAGAGTTGAAAACTCATTCTAATTTGTTTCATCCAGAGCTGATGTGGTTCTCAAACTCAGGAAAATGGACCAGGTTCTGTCTTCAATGGGGGAACCCATGTCTCTGCTTTTCTTTTATCATTAGTCACTCTCGGTAACCTGAAAGGCAAGTGGATGATGAAATTTCAAGAAATAAAATTAATTTGTACTATTAATAGTATGCTTTCTTGTATGTAATCAACATTGTGTTTAGCTATGAAAAGAGAACAGTGATAAAACTTTTTTTATAACCAAAATCATTACATTTAACTCAATCCATGGGGAAATGCATTGGTCTTCTAGGGAAAAAAAAAAAAAAAAAAAAAGAGGAAGCTCTACTTCTGCTTTAACATTTTGGATTAATGAAAAATGAAGAAAAGCTTGAAGACAGCTTTCTTATTTGTTGGTTTAGTTTTCTCGTGGCAGATTGATATATTTTCCTGCATCCTTCTGTATTCCTTAGCAATATGTGCTTCTTCCATTCTTCTTTTGTGTTGAGGCCAATATTTTGTGCTTTGTTTAGTTGTTGGCACTGTGGAAAGGAGAGAAGGAGAAGATCTGACCAAGAGAAAAAACTGTTAAATTGCAATAATAGCATGCCAGTGAAAAAAGGTTTTGGAGGACGTAAATGGCTTTAAAAGGTACAGAATGCTGTTTGATTGGTATTTTTTTTTCTTTTTTAATCTGTTAAAAATAATTTTGATTGATATTGATGCTGGCAGTGTATTTGTTCAGAAAGAGTGCAGCATGGCTCTGCTGATTCACAGCCACTTCGCTTGAGTTAAGCTTCAGTTTTGTCTTTCTGTGTATTCTTTAGTTCACAGCTCTAAGTCTTATGCTAGTAAGTTTAGCAGATTTTATTACATATAAGTGTCGGTCACCAGTTTGTTCATCTGAGACTGGAAGGAAATGGGTAAAAGAAACTAGAAGTGGAAAAATTCTCATTTTGAGCTTGCATTTTTTTGATTGGGGGGAAACAGAAGTAAAAACATTGACAATGTTTTAAACTTGATTACTCTTTTTAGCCAATCTAGAAGTCTTTTTGTAATGCTTCCTCCTTGAGATAGTCTCTCCACATTATCCCTGTGGGGCATACATGAGGTTGATGCTCTCTGAGCATCTATTGTTTTGTGCAGGCTAGACCCAAAACCTGTGTTTCATCCATGTCTCTGGGCGTAGGGCAGGCTGCTATGCATTCTTTTATTTGTTACCTTGTTCTGCACCATTTTTCTGATTTCCTGCCATACTGCTGACGATTTCTTTTTAATGTGTTTTTCTGGGGGTGTGTTTTGTTTGTTTTGTTTTGTTTTCTCATTTTGTATTGTTTTTCTGCTTTGTGTGTTTTTTTTTTTTTTTTGTTTTGTTTTGGTTTGTTTTTTTTTCAACCTGTAAATTATGGGAGCCACCTTTCAGGAGCTGAGCAGCAGGAAAGTTCTCTCCTTGAGCCTTTAGTAGGGAAAGCCTTTGCCACTGTTCACCATTCAGGGTGCCTAATGTCTGCCAGATTGACCCTGAAAGAGGAGAGGATTAGAAACAGTGTTAAAAGATACTTACACCTCACCAACTGGATCACTACTACTTACAGTAGGGCAAAATGCTTAAAATTCAGGTTACTTCTTGCCTATATTGATCTGTGTGCGTGGTTTGAAGATTTACAGACCTCATAGAGGACATCCTGCCCAGTCATCAGAGGCATATCTGCTCTGCCAAGCACTTCCTACCTGTCTGGAGAAATGTGTCCATTGCTGACAGAGAGTCAGAATCGAGGGCTTTCCTGTGGCTGCAGAGTATGCTGTGGGATGCTGATGGGTTCCCCAGCCCTGAATGAGGATGTGGTTATAGGGAAATGGCTGATTACTTTGAGCTTGCAAGCATTAGCTTCAAATAGTATTTTTTGTCTGGTTTTGCACTATATTGTAATAAAAGTTACTCTGCAGAAAAAGACATATTGATCACTGGACAAATAATGTTTTAAGTCTGGTTTGCCAGTGTTTAAAAGAATAATGAATGGAGGGTGGAGATAAGAATCTGAGTTGATGTCTTGAATTTACAAATTGTCCATTCACAGTCCTAGTCTTTTAGTCCTCTACTTTTCTGTGAGTTTCTGTGATTAAGAAGATTCCTAAAAAAATCAAGATAAAATTCAGTATTGGTAAAAGCTAACTGAAAAAGAGTGTGTGGAATGTTTTAACATTACTTATGCATTGATTGACTGAACTAGGCACTTGTTATCTGCATGAGTGATAGATATTCTGGAGGTATGATACACCTTGTGAAAATGACAGCTTTGTGTTAGTCAACAGGAGTAACAGAACAAAACATCTTGTTCCCACTGTGTAAGCCCACAGAAGTGCATCTGCATCTTAGGCATTGTGTACAGTTCTGGTTCTTCCATGTCAAAAAGGACATAACAGTACAAGAAAAAGAACAAAAATGTGCAGAGTTATGGAAAAGCTTTTGTGTGAAGAATGTTGAATAGCTGATGGAGTTTTATCCTGGAAACCTCTATGGTATGTTAAAAATAAATAGGGAAGGTTATTCACTGTTTTCCATAGTATAGAACTGAGGAGGCAACAGATTATTGGATTGGAGTTTCATAAGAAATAAAAGTAGGCTAGCTGCAGGGCTTCTTGCTGTAGTTTTTATATTCATGTATCTTTCCTTGACCACTGTCAAAGACAGGACAGTGAGCTAAATAGACTCCTGTCTGACCTGCTCTGATGACTTGTTGCTGTTCAGTATATTTATTCATGATCCAGATGGAAAATATTTGAAGTTCTCAGAAGACAGAGGAATGATTACAGCCTGGGGCAGCTCTGTAGAGTAACAGGCATCACTTGGCAAGCTGGACTCAAAAGATCAACATTCATTTTAACATGGCCAAGAACATTGTCATATATCCAGAACAAAGAAAGTAGTTTGCACTTGCACGTTCCAGAAAACAGTTCCAAAATTGTGTCACTGAAAAGCAGTTAAATATAATGGTGCATAATCAGTTAAACATCTGTTCCTGGTGTGATATTACTAAAAGTGCACTCATAATATTGTCTTGGATCCAAAAGCAGGGAATGAAAAGCAGAATTAAGGAGTAAGTACTACTTTTGTTTGTTGCTACTGAGAAAAATGACTAGAAAAAGATGTTATATTTTAAAATTTCAAGGATGATTTAAGAACTAGAAAATATATGCTGTATCCTTAAATGTGTTCTTATAAATATCTTTTACTTGTTTGAGGTTAAGAGGTTATCTGATCATGTCCCATAGCTGTGTACATGGATCAAAGATGGCTGACAGCAAAGATATTTTAATTTGGAAAATAATGACATGCAGTCATTGAGAGCTCAAACCAAATGCATTCAGAATAAGAATGCCTGTGGGAATCTAAGTGAGAGTAACCTTTGGAAGGCATAGGAACTGTTATGGATACTTCATTCCTTCTTAGATTAAGACTGAATATTGTAAAATCTCAACAAGAAGTTAGCGACTTGATGTGGCTTTTACTGGGAGAAGTTCTTTGCGTTATGTGACATGATCACATCTCTTCCGGGCATTAAAATAAATGAACTGTTGAAAATCTTCTTCTAGTACATATTCACACATACTTATATGAATACTACCAAAACCATGATTTAAATGTTTTTGGATATGGACATAAAACTATCAAGAGAATCTGTGCAATATTTCTTTCCATATGGGAGAAGCTGCAAATCTAGCATACTACTTGTAAAAATGTGACTAAGTTTTTTAGTACAGAAGTGGAATCATGCTAGCATCAAAATAATTTTGTTGACTGGACAGTAGTACACTGTGTATTTGTAAATACTCAACACTGGATAGTTTCCAAGTGTCTTTTGGCTTGACACTGGCAAACATGTTCACCAGGTGTACTTCATCTGTGAATAGTTCTGCTTTGAATTCTATCAAGTACTCTAACTTGAATTTAACTCTTGAGATGTTGGACCCATTGATTTTAATGGTGTTTTCTTATTATTGATGTTACCCAAGTAATTTAATTTCTCCTTCAAATTTAACCCTCACCACTTTACTTACAAAATATTGACAACAAAAAAAGTTATTAGCATAAGATGTTGCAGTTTAAAAATAATCAGACTGTCTGCATGCTTCTTTAATGAACTTTATTTCTGTTTTCCGTGACTGTTGCTGCCGGTAGGATTTTTATTGGGTGGTGGGTGTTGGTAAAAGGGATGCTACTAAAAACCCGCATAGCTCTAAGTCAGTGTATAGCAGCTTTATTGCAGAGATGAAAGTCATGAAGAGCTTTGTGATTTGAATGTTACCATCCTTTGATCTTTAAGTTACTCGTTACTTTTAATGTTTCAGTAGCTACTGTTTTTAAAGTTTTTCCCTGTACCCTGAATTTTAAATTAAAAAAAAAAAAACTCAAAAAAAAAAAAAAACCAAACAAAAAAACACCAAAACAACTAACAGTGATTTCTGTAATTTGACACTGTTTCTTTCCTGAACTAGGAAGTGTGACCTTTTAGTGATATTAAAAAGATTTCCTCTTCGTCTTTCTTGGTATTTTTTTAATAACTTATACAATGAAAGTAGTATGTTATAAGTTATAAAGATAGGCTAAACAGGTTAGATGTCTGCTCTTTTCACATCGCTTTCAATCAAGTTTAGAGTTAATTGGAGAATCTACAACTACCGCTTGTGTGTGTGAAATTAGTATGTTTTACTTACTGAAATGACAACTGTCTGAAAGAACATATTAATCACCCTGAGGATTCCCTGGTAAATTCTTATGTAATCTAGGAGTATTTTTCTATTATTGATGAATAATCTCTTGTGTAACAAGCATAAGTATATACATCATATTATATCATAATTCTAAACCCAAAGGAGTAATCCAAGGTATTAGGGGAAAGGAGAAATCTTCATGCTGACAATTTTTTCATTACAAATGCTGTCTAGACAGTTAAATTACTGTTGCTTCAGTTTGTAAAGTAAAGATATTTGGAGGGGGTTTCACAATGAAGCTAGCTTTCAGCTTTCTGCTGTGTAAAACATCACCACTGATCATTTGGAATTAAATTAGAATATGATGCATAGCTGCTGGAGGGGAGGGGTTATAATTAAAAAAAAAAAAAAAAAAGGACAAAACAAAAGCAGAACACTTGAAACACTTAAAACCAGCAAGCTTTTTTCTCCCCAGTAACTTAAAACTGCATGACTGACTTTTCTAGACAATGTGCAAACTATTATAAAAGTATTCAAGAGCAAAGTCCTTTGCCAGAATTCAGTAGCAGGACCTTGAAATGCTTTTATGGCATCCATGATGCAAGCATTAAAGGAAGCTGTTGTTCCCTTGCTCGTTTCAGAGCTCTTCACTTGATCTGTGGTGTCTCCAGATGCTGTCCTGATACTCTGGTGTTGGTAAAAGTGATTGCTGCCCATTTCTTCAAACAGGTAGCATTTTCACAGAAAAAGCCTTTCTAAGTCGCATCAGTTTAATGGCACCATTATTGAGGTCTGTATGCGACAGTTTTATGGTACAGCATGAGTGATCAAAGATTGTTAGTCTGGTTTAATACAATATGTATTTATATAGCATTTTGATGGAGTATATATCCAAATGTTATTGTCAATAAATCTTGACAACAGCCAAGCTGAGAAAATACAAACTGACAATAGGAGCTGGCACGTGAATAGCAAAATATATACTCTGGGGATTTTTTATAAAGTCAAAATATATTGAATGACTTAAAACAAGCTTTTTCCAAATTTAATTCTTCCCAGGACACCTCTTTTGTACAAAATTTTACTTAGGCATTTAAATTATGAGCCTGGTGAGAGTGATAACTGCAGGTTTTGGGACTCGTGTCAAGAACAGAGAGCGCAGAATGTGTTCTGTGTTCTTTCAAGGTGAATAAAATCTTATTTTACTTTAATGAATATAGAAAGGGGAAACTTACTCATACCAGTCTGACAGAAATACATCAATAGATCCTTTAGTGTAGGATGATAGCATTGTATTTGATTAATTTTAATCATGTGTGTGAGAGAGATGAATTCCCATTTTCTGTAGTGAGAAATCAGCTCTGGGTAATTGGTCCAGTATTCAAAGTCAAGATCCATTTTCTAAAATAATGTTTATTGGTTTTCTATTTTTGAAAATACTCAAAACATAAATTTGAAGTTGCCCATAAGAAATGTTCTGTGTAGTCTGTGACAAAAATGCAATATTATAGTATTTGTTTTCTGGTTTGAGTACTCCAGAAAATATGCAAGTTGACTTAATTTTAGCATTTACCAGAATTTGTAGTCTGATCTAACACTAAATTTATGCTGTTTGTACTATTTATTGTTCTGAGTGTGTAGTTGAAAATAAATGAAAATTTTGTTATATTTATGATAGAAATGATTTATGGAATCAAAGTTCATGTATTTTGATAGCTCACTCTATCATTTTTGTGCTAGTAAGATACATGTTGAAGTTGTTCATAAATGACATCCAGTAACTAGGAACAGTAAAAAAACCCACAAACCAAAATACCTTACTGAGTCAGACTGATGGTCCTCTAGGCAAATACTATGTCTCTAATTTCTGTCATTTGAAAAGTATGAGTTTAGGTTGCAGGATTATTATTTTTGAGATGATAGGAAAGAAAGAAAAATGAGAAGGAGCAGTGCCGATGCATAGCTTGTAGGAAAGCAGTAAATTTCTAAATATCATACAGATTCAGATTAATATTGTCAATGTGGTGAAGTACCATCCTTCAAGTAAGTAATGGATACTTCTTTAGTTGCAGAGGGAGGACTTAATGATTCATCTGCACTTTCTTGCAGTCCTATTACATTTTCACATCTACCTTCCACTTTGTTACCATCTTCTTCCATTAATACAGTTAATAAAAAGAACGATTATGCTGGATTTCTTGCACATGTTGTAAGGGAAATGTCCAATGTATTATTTTTATGCATAAAATGCCATGGATAACATGAAAAAATATCATTAGCTCCTGATGATAAACAAAAGCATTGCTGCATTGCTTTCCCAGGTCTGACTGAATGAATGGTCTGTAGGGCTCATGGCAGAGGTGGGAGAGGGAAGGGTTTGAGGGGACATCAGTTGTCATGGTTTTTCAGTGTTTCCAAGAAGTTCCTGCCAAGCATGGAAGCTCAGTAATGTGTGAGTAAATTAATTAAGCATCTGCTGTTCTTTTGTCTGTGCTTGCATCTGACATACCCCAGGATGGGGGTGGTGGTGACCAGAAGGAAGTATTTGCTTTCCCTCATCACTACGTAAAATATAAAAGCTGCTGTGTTGATGCTTGAGGGTGAGAAGGTATGGTGCCTTAATCTGCCTGGAAATTTTGTCTGAAATAAAACTGGCATGTTTGTGTGGGATTTCCAGGTACCCAGCAGCTGGGCAGGAGGGGTGACGGTGAGCAGGCGCCTGGCAGCCCAGGGTGTTTGTGTAGGGCTCCAATGCAGGCAGTGCTGTGGATCCGTGGCATGAAAGAGCTGGTGCTGAGGACTGGATGTCTGTCCAAGAGAGGTTTCAGTTGTTACTTCGCAGCATTAAATGCTGCTGTAGAACTCCATTCTATATGCTTTGGGATGAGGGAGACTGTGTGTTTGTATTTAACTGCAGACTAGTTCTAATCTGGTCTCACAGACTGGATGCTCCTCTCCTTCTGAAAGGCATTAGGTGAATTCCTGGAGCAGAGTTTGAACTTGATTTCACCCGCAAGAAATCCCATCAGTGCGCTTGGAGGCTGTTTTATGCTGCAAACCAGAGCACATAAGTGGGGATGAGCAGGATTCTCTTCAAAGCATGCTTGTGACCTGAACTCAACAGGACACCAGCATGGTGACACCGTGGTGGCTGCTGAAAGACCAGAAGGGGTGGTTCAGATTGATACAAGCCAAACACAATCAATTTCCAAAACCCCATTTTCAAACAAACAAGCAAGTGGAAAAACAGACAAACAAACAACAAATTCCCCAACTAACTGTATGGAAGCTAAGACCAAGGGGAAGTCTGGATTAAACCCTTTCTTATTTCTAATATGTCTTCCATGGTAAAAAGACCTTTGAGTTCTCTCTGGGGAGCAAATGGACTAGGCAGATCTTCAGAGTTCTGGCCAACTCACAGCGCTGTCACACATACTTGAAAATTACTTGACATAGTTTTCTATATTAGTTCATAAATTCAGAGGGATTTTACATTATTTCTGTATACACAATTCCTCAGTGTTCTTGATAGCCTGTGTTGTATTTCTGTGCATCTCTAGCATATGCTGTGACATGACTGAGCTCATGAAAGTGAACTAATCGTACACCTTGCAAGTGCCTGGGATGAAATGATTTTGGATATTTACTTGGATCAGTTCTGAAATGTTCACTGAAAGTTTTCTTGAATATAATATGAAACAGTGGCACTGGCAGGCATGCAGAAGTGTTTTTTAAAAAATCAGCAAACTTATTTTTGTTTGCCAGTGTTATGGATAGTACATTTTGAAATGATTAAGGTACTTAGAAAGGGAAGGAACTAGTTCTATTTTGAAAATGCTTTGTGGCTTGCAATATTATGATTTCTTATTCAGTTGATGGCCAGGCCATAAATTGAAAGGCTGGGTGGGTAAAAAGGACAAAGTCTGGAACAGCAAAACAAGAAACAGGTTAATCACAGCTGTTACTTAAGACCTCTGACAACTTTCTCATTTTGACACTTAATGGATTCTTAGGACAGATTCATTCTTACTAGCTTAATTTACTACCTGTGAATTTTAATTTTAACATCATGTTATATCAGATACAAGATGACATGGAGTATTTGAACTGACACATACAGGTTAAACATCCTTCTACTGAAAGAAAGAAATGATTGTAATCAGCATTGTCATCAGAGAATTCAGGTCTTGTACTACTCCAGGTCAGAATTCAGGGGATTAGATTTGTCCTAGTTTGTTTAAGCCATGGACAGGGTCTCAGACGAGTTTCAAAACTCACTGTTGCTTCTCAACCAGCCCTGCAGGGCACCTTTGAAGGAGACACTTTACCTTTAGGGTTGCATGTTCTAAATGAGTAGTCTTTAAATAAATACATTCATTTTCAAGCTGTTACAAGCTGCTTTTCTTGCAAAGTTTCATTAGGTGGGAAAGGGAGATGACATATTTCTCTGTTTCTGAAAGAATTGTATTTCATAGAAGATAGTAGGAAAGTACTTTTAAAATTTTTTTTTTTTTTTCTCCATTTCTTCTTCTTTTCTGCTGGAGTGGTTTTAGTTGAAACTTATCTAACACTTCTAGATGGTCTTCTAGCTGTAGCTGACACCAGCCAGTATAAGTCTGGCCTAATACCTACGGCAAAGTAAGTCTAAAATTAAACCTGCCAGACATAGGAGTACTTAGTAATTGTATACTAGAATATGTGTATCACACTTAGGAATAATACTTGTGCACTGTTTTGCCTTTTGGGAAGTTCTTATCCAGTTCATGTGTTTGCTGGCCAGTCATTTTCTTCTTTTGAAGAAGCTGGGATCATATCCCATTTCAGTAAGGTTTTGGGTCCTCCTTGATCAGCTTTGAAGTCAGTTCTTGACTGAATCCAAACGGGAAAAGGTAGCTTCCTTCTGTGTAGATGCTGTCTGCATTGAAATGCTGATCTGGAAACAAAGGTTCTGATGAGAAAAGCAGCATAAAGAGCATGACAGTGGTGTCTTCAGATGGTCAGTTATGTATTAAAAATAACAGGTGCAGTCCTTAATGTTAGTTAAGAATAAGAATATGATGGATGTGAACAAACATGCTATGGTGATTCATCTGTCTTCATGAAAAGTCATTATTATTGTTTATTTATGAAGTACCGTGAAGATGTGCTGGATTGCATAAATAATCCGAGAAGTAGAAGGGGAGTCAAATCTTCTAAAATTATCAAAGATTTGTAAGTACTGGTTCAGTTCAGTAGTTCTTACTGAAGAACATAATCATACCTTTTTTGAGTGGATTTATATATATGATAGCTGCTGGATTGCTATATTGGAGCAACATGGTTCTGAGATTGCCTCAGTCATTTTATCCCATGAATAAGTTGATTGGTACAAGGTATTCAGTAGACTTTGAAGGCAGTGCAGGAATATTAAGTCTTCAAATACATGTTAATTACAGCAATAATATTTTGAAAGTCTGGAGACCACAAAAAATTATTCCCAGAAGGAGCCAACAGTTCTAATGAATTAATCTTCAAAAAAAAATTTCAAGTATAAAGAGATAAGAGACCTCTTGGATGCTGATATATCAAAATTATCTTGAATTTTATTATGATATGGTTGTAAGAACGTGGATTTTGACTGCTAGGGGAGAAAAGAATTAAACAAAAGATGTATTTTAAAATACTTTAGTAGCAGAGCTGTTTCTTAACGTGTCATTATCTTATGTCATATACTATTGTTGATACTTTTATTAGATGCTTATGCATTGAACTCAGAAAAAGTAAAAGTTTTTTTTTAATTACTCAGGAGAGGAGAAGTAGGGCTAAATGTTATGCTTGGCAGACATAAGGATTGGCAGGATTTGGTCAGCACTTGATATTTTTAAACTGTTCACATTTTGCACTTGCATCTACTGAGTGCTAATGAAAAATCACTATTTGTCTGTTAGGCACTCTTGGATTAAAAAAAATATAATTTAACTTTACCTTTTTTATATATATATAGAAATTTTGGAATATAATAATGTTTCTCTTTTTTAAAAATGGTAACAGGCCTCCATTTAAATAATTTTACCGAATCAGTTCACTAGAAAAGACAAATCTTCCATTTTTCTTTTCTGTGCTGTGATAATACTTTTGAGGCTTAACAAAAAAACTCATCTGATAGATTTTTACACTTGAGCTTTATCAAGTCTACTTATAACCCTTCATATCTCTTTTTGACACAAATGAAACTGGGAAAAACTCAAAACTCTGAACTTCAGAGGGTGATTAGAGACATAATCCCCAGTAAACAAATAGTGAATAACATGGATGCATTGGCATAAAGAGCAAATACATTGAAAGGATGTAATAAGTACTAAACTTAAGAGGGAGCTTTTAATGAAATTGGAGAGGAGATGAAGTGAAGAAAGTAAAATTTAAGTATGGAACAAATAATACTTACGAAACCAGAATTATTTTCAAAAAAGTTTACCACTGCAGTATAAAAATATAAAAACAAGTTAAATAGCCTGAAATAAAGTTCTTTGAAATAAAAATACCTGAATGAAGCAGTAGATTTAGTTGATGTGAAAGACAAAATTGGTAAAACCAACCAGCAGTTATCTAAGCTATATCTAAATGCAGAGAGTAAAACTATCAAAGCAGGTAACGTAATGCTTTAAAATGAAATTTGGAAAAGAAAATGTACAATGAGAAATTCTGTTTACAGTGGAGCAGATTAAAAGGGCTGCAGGCATACATTAATTGATGTTATGGAGTAATAAGCTTATTGAGGACAGACTTTAAACAATGTGGGGTTTCTGCCATTCCTTTGAAGTGTGTAGTACTTCATACGATTAGAGACAGGGTTGTCAATGTACAATAAAATATATCAATCAGCAAGATAATTCCTGTATTTTGTGTTGTTTACTACCAAAAGCAATCAGAAATGTATTTTAAATGTTAGGAAAATTCAAGAAAACCCTCATGAATGCTGATAAAAGTAGTTAGCTTATGCTGCTGTTTTTGTTTTGATAATTTTCTAAGCGTTGACATATTAAACAAAGTTCATTCCCATTTTATTTATTGGTGCATGTCAGCTGCCATATTAATTTAATATGTGCTCAGGACAATATATGCAGAGTAATATTTATTTTGATTTTTTGGCAGGTTCAGGTCAACTGCACATTTTGTTATTTTACTTTTTCCTTCCCTCCGCTTCCCTTAAGTCAGGAACCATAGCTTCCTGTAATGTGGCTTTCAGATACTCTCTAAGGAAATTGAATTTCTAGATTCAAAAGCTGCCCATCTCAGGTTCAAGAGCTCTTCTTTCTTCATGAAAACATATTTATGAAACTATATAGCTTAGGAAAATTTTAATCAGCCTTATGAAAGTTCTTTCTCTTTAAACATAGTAGGAAAGCTGAAGGAATTTAAAGATAAGGGCACATTGTTGAAGTTTAGAAAACTGTCTTGAAGGTTCATAATAACACTGTAGGATTTAGGAATTTAAATTCCTTTTATTATAGAATCAAAACTGCCCCATAGCATATAAAATACTTTGCCTAGTTTGCAGACTTAACATTCCAAAGCAGCATGGCCAAGAGCTTTACTTTTATTTTGAGCTTATGGAACTATTAGGAGCTTGATAGCCTTCTCCGGGGAACAGAGTGTATGTTGTAAAATACGGAGTCCAGTTGGAAAGAAAACTTAGTGAATTTTTTTTTTTTAACTTATCCTGCATGTTAGAAAGTAAGATACTGGAATTTTCACTTCTATAAGCGATAATTCATTCAGGAATGAATGAAGCTAGTGGTTTATTTTTGCTGCTCACTGTTTCTGAAACTGTTTAGCTACAAAATTATGCAATATAAACTATGGAGCTAGAAATTGTACTCATCTTATGAATGTTATATGCCTTGGGCTAACAGAGTTTATAAAATCTTGTTGCAAGCTTAAAGAAATATAAATGAAATGATATTGCATGTACTGTATAAGCTTGTTGATACAGATGATGTCATTTAAATTATATTCAAGCTAAATAAAAAATCTGTTAATCTTATTCTTGCATGCCTCTTAAAGCCCACAAAGATTTTGTATATATTTTTTAAAAATTATGTAATAAATTGCTACCTAAAATGTGTAACTGCTGACTAGTCAGTGGTTAGCTGATGATTTACAGATGGGAGTGAGATGATCCAGATTGTAGTCCAAGGAGCTTTTTATAGTTCTGGTATATCATTTGGATAAAATTACAACCATGGATGCTTTAGAAGAAGGGTGATCAAGTAGCTAAAGTGTGGTACCTCTTGTTAGGTTACTAAATCTGTTCTTCATTTGGGTATGATGAATATGGGGAAACTTGATGGGACATTAATTGAAACCTCTCTCAGGCATTTTTGAAGAGAATACTGAAATCTAAAAAGTGTGAGAACGTGATTAGAAGTAAATTCACTTCTATAACTTCAATCTGATCCAATTCAGTATTTGCTTCAGTCGCCTCTGTCTTGGGTCTTCTCCCCTTGCCCTCTTCTGGCTGTTGTCTGTAGACCAGGACCTCTCTTCCACATTTTACTGTAGGTGGTGAGAGACTCCCTCAGGTGCTGAGCTGAGGGAAGCAAGCTTATGCTGGTGATGGTTTCTAAAACATATTGATACTCTGCATTGGTAAAATGGGTACTCTGAGAATGTTCTGGCTCTGTGCAGAGTCTATTTTGGTGAGCTATTGCCTAGAAACATGAAAAAGAGATTTTTAAACTGCCCTTCTAGATTTCAGTGAGACTTGCATAGCAAGTTGGTGATACGCAATATAAGTAAGAGTGGCAGACTCAAGTATTAAATCAGTCTAATTTAACTTGATTGGAAGTGACAGGCTAAGTTACGAAGACATTCTTGTTGTAGTTTTCAAACCTCTTTTAAAATTACTCTTTTCAGTCTGTAAAGGTACAAAAGCGGAAATAATACCTAAAATAAAAGATGTCTTAAACAAAATGTCAATAGCAAAGTACAGCGTACAGAGCAGCACTACCATTGTTGCTTTATAGTCATGGACAAGCAAATATTGCTATTTGTATTGCTTGCTATTTAGTAATGTCACTAGCTTTATAAATAGGTAATATAGAGATAAACCGAAGAAAAAATAACTCTCTCCAAGTTTAGCATTTTGAAAAGCCCTAATCCATTATAGACAGAATCAGTGTTTGTGGTGACATCTGTAAAACCTTGAAGGTACTTGTATTGCTCAGTCAGGTAGTGCTAACTGCATTCTCAGTGCTTTTTATATTTTGTTGACATTCTCCAAATGAGACAGTTATTTGACTCTTATTCAGTTCAACTATGAGGTATTTCAGGAGGGTGTTATGTCTTAATTTTGCTATTTTATTATTTTCCCCCTCTCCTCTTTCTTGATAATTGAACTCAAATAGATGCTGTAGCTGAAGGTATCTGATTTCAGGCTCCAGTGCTAGCAGTAGGCCCTTAAAGTTCTGAAATAAACTTTCTGAAATAGTCTTTAAAAGGTTTACAATGGTAACTATCTTATTTTGGAGTACAAGCCATAACTGCAAATGCAATTTCAACTACATTTAAGATAAATTTGCGATCACACAAACCGTGGTAACAGTGATTTATCACAGCTGTGAAAGGTTGATGCAAGCTCAAAACCTTATCCAAAAGCAAATGTTTTCATGAGACTTATTGCCAAGGTAGGTATATAGAGAGGTTTTCGTTTTAATATCACAGATGATTTAGGTGATCAGAGTAAGGATACTGGCAATTTATAATTGACTTGACTGAGTTAACAGTCTTTCTGTCAGACAGTATTAGGTGTGGATGAAAGGTCAATGAATGCCACCACAGTTTTTCATTGGTTTTGGTAGCCAAGTAGCTACATAAAAGTCAATGTCAGAATTTCACCAAGTGACAACTGATTTAACCCTTCCTGCAGCAATTCCAAATGCAGCCACTGTCATGAGCTGTGGCACCCATTAAATGAAAGTACTCATCATTAGCTGGGTTCTGTTGACATCTTAATCTACAAGAATGTCTGTAAATTTTCCAGCCTCGTGCCCTTCAAATATGCGTAGAGATTATATATAAAGAAATTCTGACAGTTACAATATTCCTTTCAAATCCAGGTACTTAAAGCACCCTGTAAAGATGCCATCAAGTCCAGCAATCTTTTTTATTTATCTCCTACACTGAAAAGGGACCTGAGAATACAGCAGATATCTGACACCTCGATGGAGTTCTGTAGATGCATTCTCAGACAGGATTTGTTTGCTGCTGCCTTTAAGTTTATGATGAACTGTGTGGATCAGCAGTCAGATTTTCTTTTACTGGATTTTTAGGTCTTTTGGTAGACAGCATCTGCTAAGTGGGAGTGATTGCAGGCTTTATGGCTTGACTTTGCAAATAACTCTGTGTGGTGTACTCCCCATCCTTTTAGTCTTGTCTTCTCAAATCATGTCAAGCTGTCCTTGAATTTCTATCAAATCAGTGATAGTTACAATTAGTTCATACCCCTTTAAAACACAATTGAATATTCCTTAGGATTTGGCAACACAGAGAAGATACCGGTTTTCCAGAGGCCTGCAAAACACTTGTTCTCTGGTATTAACAGAGTTATGATCTGGCATGATACCTTGTGTATAAGTTTTTTAACATATAGAACACTGATGTGATCTGTATGTAGCTTGATGGTGACAAAACTGGAAGTGACCATTACCTTCTCTAGGATTGCAGATTCTTGCTGAAATAATGCTACCAATTTTTATTGTGGCCTAGTGTTCTCTGAGGTGTATCACCTGAGAAAATCCCTAAGCATCTCTCTTACAAAGGTAGGTAGTTAATTTTCATGTTGAGTGGTCTTTGCTTTGAGGTCCTTCCATCTCTCTGCTTAGAAAAGCCCCATCCATCGGTGAGTGTCCCCAAGAGGAACCACTGCTTTCACTTCCCTTCTGCTCAGAGAAGTTTCATAGCTGAGCTTGATGTTTCAGCTGTTTCATGCTTAACAGGAAAAACACCAAGAATGCTTCCTAGAGAGATGAGCTAGTGCTTTACTGAAATGTAACTGGTTTAATGGAATGTGTAAAATGAGTATATTTTACAGATGTGTGTTGTTTTTTGTGCATAATGATTTAATAAGAAACTCAGTCTTAGGGGTGAAATTAGCTTTGCCTAAACAAGTGCAGTCAGAGTTGTCTCTAAGCTTTCCTAAGTTGAGTCATGCATCTCAGCTAATTGTTGCTCACAAGTTTTGCTCTCGTGGTAATTCTCAGCTATGTAGTTCTCATTCAATCTAATGCTCAGGTTGAAATCAGTGAAGTGGTGTCGTGGTTTAGGCCTGATTGGCAGCCAACCACAATGCAGCAGCTCTCTCTCCCTTCCCCTCCGGCAATGAGAAGGGACAGAGAGCCAGGCTTGGGGTTCAAGATAGGACTGGGATGGGGGAAAATTCCCCTTTTATGATCACAAGCAAAAGGCAGACTCGTTAGGGGAAGGGAAAAAAAACATACATTTATTACAGACACTAACAACACATAACAGAGTAGGACAGTGAGAAGCATTGCCACATCTTGAGAACACCTTCCCCCCACCCCTCCCTTCTTCCCGGGCTCAGCTCTGCTCCCAATATCTCTACCTCCTCCCCCAGTGGCTCAGGGGCAGAGAATGGGGGGTGCAGTCAGCACTGCCACTTCCTTCATGTTCGGTGAGGGGAGTGTCCGAAACTTGTTCCTCCTGCTCCATCGTGGTCCCCCTCTCACAGGAGACAGTCCTCCACAAACTTTCTCTGACTTGAATTCCTCCCATGGGCCGCAGCGTTCCCCACACTGCTCCGTCATGGGTCACTAACTTCCTCCGACTGGATTCCCTCCCACGGCTGCAGCCCTTCCCGAGCTGCTCCGGCGTGGGACTCCCCCGCATGCTGCAATCCCCCCAGCACTGAATTACAGCAGCGGGGCTACCTTTTCCCACGAGACCCCGGCCTTCTTTGGGCACAGAACCTTAATCAGGCGAGCAGGAACAACAGGCCACAAATCAATGTCTGCTCCACCATAGATCTTCATGGGTGGCAGGCGGGGGCCGCCCTGCTGTCTCCCCACAGGATACAGGGGGGTCTCTGCTCCGGCACACCTCCCCCCTCCTTTCTTCCTCCGTTCCTCCACTGACCTTGGTGTTCATGCAGCTGCAGCAACTCCTCACAAGTCTGACTGCCCGTCACCACGTCCCTTCTTAAATACGTTATCGCAGAGGCGCAGACGATTGGCTCAATTTCCCAAACAGAAGTGGAGCTGACTTGGAGCTGGGGGAGCTTCGAGAAGCTTCTCACAGGGGGCCGCCCCGATAGCCCCCTCCCCTGCCACCAAAAAACTCCACTACTCACTCAACCCAGGACAAGTGGGAAGGAGAGTTGCTTGCTCAGAGTTGTAGCCTGAAACACCAGAAATTTGATTTTTTTGCCAACTCAGCCACCAGTCCAAAATTGCACAAATAATTATCTTTCTGGTACTTTGATTTACTGTAAAACAATAATACTTGCATAAATGGGTATAATTTTAATGGTAAAGAGTACTCAGATGTGCTTCATAAAACAAAGCACAGTACAGCTTCCAGTGGTAGGGTCTTAATGAAGATAATCTCATTTTTTTGCCTCTGGATTTTGTCTTTTTTCATAAAGCCTGTGCGAAAGTTTAAATATGTTTATTTCCATTATTCCTTTGCTTTTGATCTAACTGTTCTTGTTACCTGTATTATTTTGCACTGGAAGTGGAGGGAGTTTGAAATCCTGTGTTTATTCATGTCCTGTGTTCTTATCCAGATAGACTATTACAAAATAAAAATAACCTTAGTTCCGTTCTGCTAAAACCAGTGAGAGAAGGCTTTGCAATTAAAAATAACCTTTGACATTCAGCATCATTCAGGACAATTTGCCATTTTAAATATTTTAAAATCTGTTCCCTTAAAGAAGGTTAAGAAAATTCTGTTGGCCAAGGAAAACACCTTTCAGAGTAAGGAATGATAGGTTTATATATCATCTGGTATGCATATTAGAATCATAAAAAAAGACATAAAAAAGGACACAAGAAGATACCGCCTTTTGCTTTTCTACAGCTCCCTTTTGGTCCTGGCTGTAAGAAACCAGTTTAGTTTAGCCCTTTAAAATATAAAAAAAATTTCCAGTACACACAGCGTGATAATGGTCTTCAGATGCACATGTATCACAATTGATAGCTGTTATGTCATTTGTTACTGTAGATGTAAGAAACATCAAAAGCAATTTAAAATTCCAGTTATGTTGGCTCTGCTGAATCCCAACATAATGTCTGAATTTATACACAATAGTGTCTGATAGGTAAAACATCCCTTCTCTAGGAGTGATTAGTCTGATGAAGGAACATTTCTGAGTTGTCCATCTCCATCACTGAAATGAAGTAAATTTACAAATAAGTCTTTGTAGATAGAACTGTAAAAATGGCATCTAGAAACCTACTTTATTTAGTATAGGAATCTAATGTCATGCCTGTATTGGATTGTTCAGCAACAATTGTAATAGCTTTTAGTTAAGAAGTGCTTCAGAGCTAACAATCTGAATATTACTCTGTGAGAAGAGCCCTCAGGGAACAGTGGGCACTCAAAATGAAGCTGCATGATGAGATTGCCAAATTCTTACTCTCCTTCTGACTTTTGCTACCTGGAAAAAACTATGGGTGAGTGTGAACATCCTGTTGATGTGGGCTCAGTCACCAGCAGCTCCCTAACCCTTTTCCAATCCTATGTTCATGGGCACTGTGCTGAGTCCTGCCACCTCTGCTTGCCTGCTCTGGGAGCCCTGACTTCCTTCCCTTCACAAAAGAGTTGGCAGTCCTGAAGGTTTTTTGTGGGCTCCAGAGGAATGAGTGGAGCGTACTGTAGAGGTAAGTGCCTGTGCCCTCCTGTGGCAGGGAATTATGTAGCTCCCTGCTATTTCAGAAGAATTACTATGTTCTGGGATTCCAAGGTCTGTGGCAATAAGTGCTTCCAGTGTTAGTTTGAAGGTTGGGGAAGGAGACACTGCTGTTGAATTCATGTGCTCAGAAGTCATGAGTGAGGTTTTCTGGGGGGAAACAAAAAAGACCTTTTTTTCTAAGGATTGCTCTGGTGAACCTACATGGTACACTTGGGT
Source organism: Tyto alba (assembly GCF_018691265.1). Taxonomy (NCBI): domain Eukaryota; kingdom Metazoa; phylum Chordata; class Aves; order Strigiformes; family Tytonidae; genus Tyto; species Tyto alba. The sequence continues at coordinate 17,044,791 of NW_024881261.1, forward strand.
CAGCACAGCATTTTATTAGGTTAGTTGGTGTGGGTTTTTTTGGGGCTTTTTTTTTTTCTGTTGGCTTTTTTTTTTTTATCCATGATATCTGGAAACTTCTTGATTTAAGGAAACTTGACAACCAGAATTCTCAGAGATGGAGATTTTAAAAAGTGCCAGAACCCTGAAAAACTAATTACTTTCCAGAGTTGTCATCTTGAAATAAGATATATTTTATATATAGAAACATTTTTGAAAACGGATAAGGAAATCAGATCATGACACAGTAGATAATATTGCTGTAGGTATGGAAGATACGGATGCATTAAGCTTGGTTTTGGGTAAATTGTTCTTATGGGAGTATGTGATTGTCTTGCCATGAAATGCTTTAAGGTAATTTTCTGTTATTCTACATAAGTATTTAAACTGGTTGGACCAGAATCACGTATAATTAAGATATTGAGCTATTCTTATTAATTTGTTCCCTAGTCTATCCTGAATATAACTGTTTTTGCGTAGGAGTAATTAATTCATGATCACTTGACTTCAAGGACTTGGAATGAGAGTGTTTTTACTGAGTCAAAAAAATGCCCAATACAAAGATCACGAGTATCCATTTTTTGAAGTATATATTGGGTCTTGTGTTACAATTTTGGAAGGGTTTATTTTTGGAAATGAAACTCCTGCTTTTGCCTAATCTTTAATACACAACATTTGGAAAGCTTTGTAGAGGAGGACTTTTGATATCTGTTAACTATTCTGTGGCACTTATTGAAGCTAATTTGTGGCATCAAGTCTCTCAAGCTCTGTAAGTGCTTTTCTGATATTCTATAAGAACTTGGAGTCTCATGGAAGGTAAGTAAACATATTTTAGCAAAAGGGGCCTAATTATCAAGGAACACCAAAGACAGCTAAATTTGGTACAGGAAACAGAGTGGAAATTGATATTTAAATGAAATTTGAAGGAAAATTATCATATTTACTCTCTCTCTAGTCACTGTAATATACCATAGTGTAAGGGGAAAAGTGATTGAAACAGCATTCAAATATTCAGGTTTAATGTTAGAAATGTTATTTGGTAATTCAGAGAGTGTATTTTACAGACTTTTATTTCTAATATGGATTAAATATATTTTATTTTTTTATCATCTGGCTGGCACTTGGCAGCCTTTAAGGAATATTACATGGTTTCAATCTAAATCCAATAATCTACAGGTACCTAGTGTCTAGCAACTTACTGCCTTAAATACTATACATTATCCATCTCATATCCTAACACAGTAAGCACAAAATGATGATCTGATAAGTGACACTTGTGCAAGTGATCAGTAAAGAAATAACCACTATGTGTGTTGCATGTAATACAGTTATAAATGAGAAAGTGGTATTTTAATGGAAAAGAAATGAATGAGTACCCATGCTGATTTTGGCTGTTATTCAACTGTCTGTTGTGTTCTGTACTTTCTTGTACCTTCTTGTCTTTGATGGATGATGCGTCTTCCATATTGGTACACCCAACTATCCATCACTCTAACAGTGGCTTGGCTGAAGAATGAATATCTGAGCCATTTATTTTAGGAATTATTCAAGGACCTGCTCCTTTATTGTTGTTTGACTTCAAACAGTTCATGCTGCTTTCCTAAAGAATAAAAGTTGTATATCACTTGTGGACCAGTTTAATAAATAGCTGAATAATTGTATATGTACCAGAAGAGACAATCTTTATCTTACTTTCCTTTAAATTTTTTAATTCACTAGTGCTCATAGCTACACTCTTTTCCCTGTCCCTGATTTTTTGTGCCTTTTATTTCTTCTGTTCTTCCTGTAGACAGTCTCTGTTTTTTAAAAATAAATAAGCGCAACTGGTCTTACTTAAGCAATCTCCTTTCATGTCATTTCAGGCATCACTGAAAGGTGCTATCACTCCCATTATTTATTCAAGGATCCAAAGACACTTCTGAAAAATGAATAAATTATTCTGTCATCATTATTTTAGGAAACTTTAGAAACCACTAAAAGAAATGAATTGGGAAACCATTAGGAATAACCAAGCTTCATTTAACATAGCTGTGATAGCTTCAGGACATGATTCCCTACAAAAGCTTTGGAATTCCTTGTGGATATTGCTGCCAGAGTTTATTATTCTTAAAGCAATGCAGGCAGCAATAGTTATTTTACAGCTAAATGCTTTAGGAGCCATTTGGCAGAAATGCATGCTGTGAGGTAAAGCTGAATATTCACAATCAAGTATCAAACAAAAGGTTGTTGAATGGGCTGAGCATTGACTAATGTTAAAGAAACAAAGCAAGGTAGGAAGAAGTTAGTTGTGTGATGGAATCTAGATCAAATGTTAGGTTTCTTTGTATTATTTATGCCAGTATTTTGAATGATTGTGCTGAAAGCTTTATTTCAAAGATTGTGGATATAAATAAAATGGAAAGAACATCAAATATTGAACAACACAGCCTTATCACAGGGAAGAAAAAATTAAGTACCTGAGCTAATAGATAGCACTTGAGGCTAAGATCAAAAAAAGACAGATCACAAGTGAGATGGTCATTTACCGTTTGAGCTTGGCAGCTGAGAGGTAGATGCAGTTGGAGGTGATTGCTCCTGTGTTACATTCATTACATGGAGTGAGGACTGCCTTCCAGTATGTTGAGAATCTTATCTTTTAGCCCATTTTCTTAAGATAACCACATTGCCCTTCACCAATGCAAAATCTCTTTGAGAGATAAGACACAAGAACATTGCTTAGGCTCAAAATTAGTACTGTTAACTAAATAAACAGAATCTTCTACCTGTAATAATAATTAATTGTGTACTGGTTTGGCACACCTTAATATATTTTCAGATTGGAAATAAAAAGCTGGCTGAAAGCTTAACTATTTTTAGAAGACATGTTGCTTTCTTTCTGTATATATATTCAGTAGTAATAAATTAACATAGGGAATTTTTAAAGTAAACCATTAAAAAATATTAATTAGTCCTAGAAACAATGAAAATTCTATACAGATTATTTGTAATAGTTGTTACGTTTTAATAGTTTTCCAATTTGACTTGGGTGGGCAATACAGAACTGGGATTTGATGAGACAGAGGTTGCTGTCATGATCTCACTTGTGACGTACGGATCCTGAAAAAATTATTTAAAAGAAAGGCACTGTCACAGAAATAAAACACATCCAACCTGTAGGCTACACATGGGTGATTTTGCTGTATAGCCCCCAGTACAACTATTCTTGATCCAGTTAGGGACCCTTGTCTAAGGAGATTCAAGTAAAGCTTAAGGTCTGCATCCTTATGTTTAGGGTTCATCAGTCTGATAATTGTGACAATCCTGTTTTTTGCCGTGTCTGATCTCTGCAGTAGGTACAGAGCAGAGTTCCTTTGTGCTGTCTGGATTTAACTTCTGAGTCCAAGTTTTTCAGCCATTGTTTAATCTCTTGTAGTCCATTTTATAAATGCTGCTTAAGGCCAAAATAATCCACAACAGCTGATGTCTCTATTACAAAAAAGTGTCACCATTTTGCCACTCTGAGCAGTGCTCTGATCTAATTGGATCAGCTCTGGGCAGGAGGTGGTACTGGAGGACCTCTGGAGATCCTTTCCAATCTAGGTGATTCAGAGATTGTAAAATAGCTGTGGTCCCGTGTTTTCTACCTCAGCAGGATACTATCCCAAAGGTCAGTTTTTAAAACAATTTTCAAGCCTTGCAGCACCACCAAAAGAAATGTAAACTGATATGATGGCCTCTATGCATTATATGGAGGTCATTTGCTGTCTGAATTAAATATGAATATTCACCAAGTATTTCAAATTTCAGTATCTTATTCTGACAGAGCACATATCAGTAGTTGTCTGAAGTACTTTCGAAAAATTTTTGTCACTCCCTATTACCAGTTAAATTTCTGTTCCTCTCAGTCTTTGAAACCTAATGGAGGACTAAGAGGAGTGTTCTGACATGCAGTCCTACTGGTTGATAAACTAGAGCAAACAATTTAGATTTAATAACCTAACTCTTTAAAATGTCTCCTTATGAGAAAAGTTTCTCTTCAGATTCAGATAGGAATTATTTTATGTTGTCAAACCAGTCTTTTTTTCAGGCTTTCAGTTTTCAGATATATTACCCAAGGGATCCAGAATGAGTTTTGTATTTTATTGAATTATCAGATGATACACATTAAAAAAAAAAAAATCTACTGCAGATACCTCTTTTGCAAAACACAATTACAGTCCCAGCAGAACCCGTGAGTTAAGATACAACAATTATAAAAACAAACCAATTTGGAGGGAAATCAAAATAGATTAGTACAATGAAAAAATTCTCTGTTTCTGTGCATTTATATTCAGCAATTGTTACTGCTTATCTGTTGTAGTAACTGAGACACATAAGTATTTTGAAGACAATTATGAGCATGTTTTGCAGAAATAATATGGAAACTTTACAATGTTGGTTTAGAAATACATACAAAATTAGGAAAACTGGGAAAAGCAGAACAGGTGTTTCAGGGTTTAAAAGAGGAGCAGTGAGCTGAATAATAGTAATGCTGAAAAGATCTTATGAAGGAAATAAAAGGTAATATAAAAAGTGTAATAAACAAGGAGTGGGGACTCTGGAATTGTTAATCCTTTTCCAGAATGACTTAGAATAAAGAAAGGTAGTAAAATTCAAATTAAAAAGGGTGAATTATTTCTTAACAAATTTTGACCAAGTAAATTATTAAAAATAAATTAATCTTATAAAAATTCTTGAATTTAAGTAAGGATTCAGAATTTATTTGTAGAATAAAGCCACCTGAATGTATCACAGGTAATGTAAGCAACAGGTGTGGCTCACCTGTGAGAGCTGCAAGGCAGATTAGGATGCTGATGATTATTTGGCTGAGCAGTAGAATGTAAGCCCAGGAGAAGGGAAGGGCATACTGTTGTGTTGATCTTGCCATGAATCACCATGGCAAATTACTTGCAGTAAACATTTTGAAATGGGGAACCTAAATGATCTCCTTAGTCCCACTGAAATGAGTAAAAATTTCTGTGCTACAGGATAAAGATGTTTCTCAGCTCTTGTCTGGCTGATTGGTGCCAAGCACACTGAAATACTCATATCTACACATTGTTCTTGTGCATTGTTCACTCAGCTGCTCTGCTCATCCGGGTGTTGTTTGCACCATATCTATCAGTGAATTGTATAAAATTTTGAATGAAAAATAGAAGAATGTAATTTCCCCATAATGTCAACTGGGTTGAATGATAAGCAAATCAAAAGCTAATTCTCCTATAAACAATCCATTCATTAAATTCATTCATATATTGCACCAGCTTATTCAGTGAAGAACTTGTTATTTTTTAATATTCTGTATCAGTCTAATTTTTCCCACTGAAAATGCATTTTAAATATATATTCTTTTAATTAAGGCTCTGTGGTGAGTCAAAGGCAAAACCAGGAACAACAAGGCATGCAGACCCTTGCTGTCACCAATTATCTACATGTACTTTTAGAAATGGTTTTAGAACTTTTTTATCAAAAGTTCAGATAAAAGATTTCCTTTTCATTGTAGAGAAAGCTTTGAAAAATTCCTCCCTTTCTCCAAAGAAAATGTTGACAATAGAATCTTTGATCTTCAAGAACTAATGCACATGATAAATTTAATTCATGTAAATAATTCTGCTAGACTCAGTAGGACTCATCACAGAAAGTTAAACACACATAACTATCAGCTAAAGACCATGCACATGGTGGCATAGTCCAAAAGTTCACTTAGATAAAATTATCTTTTTCAAAAGATATAGTGAAAATGCTGTCTTATCAAAAGATCATGTGTTAGTTTTTTAGATTACATTTGAAAAAGTTATCTGCACTCACGTTCAAAACTTCTAAAAGCAAGATTTATCTAGACAGTTTAATGATGTTGTAAATATGTGTACATATTGTAGTGAAATAGTAATGATTCATCACGTTTTTATATTCTCAGCAGTTCAATATTCTATGATTTCAGGAAATAGCACTGCATAATTTTATTCTATGTACTGTTTATATTGTCAAACCTGTTTGTACACTAATCCGCTAATGACATAAGATTTCCGGGTATTGACTTTATTGAATACAACTGATTAAACTTTAAGCATAGAATCCTCTATAATACTTTGGGTCTTCACTGATCTTTACATCTTAAAGTTTTTATGGAAAAAAATGTTTTACTTAATAGGATCATCTAGTTCAGAAATTTGCTAGTGCCTGACAAAAGCCGTAAAATAGACAACCACATTTCTTCTGTGAAGTACTTACAGTCCTGTTAGCAATGCTTTGATTCCTGCTGCTTCTTGTCCTGTTCAGTTAATGAGTGTCACCCTGTAGTGGAGGGGGCTTGTTTCAAAAACTGGAAGCTCTTTAACTCCCCCACTGTTAAGAAATATTAAGATTTCCATTTGAGAGTGACCTTGCAGCTTTCTTTTGTTAATACATTAATACCACTGAACCAGTATTAGGGAGAGGATGAGTTGTATATCCTGCTAGTGATGATAATATTTTGTTCTACTGTTTGAATTGTGATATTGCTTACAAAAAAATGCTCTTAAATATGATTTTTAAGTCAGTTGGTGTGATTATTTATGCAAGAACTCTCTGACTTTGTTATTCTGAATGTGACCTAGCAGTCTCTGGTATCACCCAGGAGGACTATTGATGAAAAGCCATCAGTATGAACAAAACTAAAGCAACGAAAGTAAGAGTTTTGCCTTCTATTTTGAATTACTGAAAGTAAGTCTATTGAACAGTGATTTTCCACAAAAGCAGTATTGTATTTTCATAATATGAGTGGTCAGCTACGGTTTCTCCTACATTCCATTAAATATATGACAGACTATAAGCATTTCTTTGTGGTATTGGAAGGACATTCATTTAAATAAATAATTACCTACAAGGAAATTCTTGGTGCTTATAGTTTCACTAGTTCTTTTGCTGTCATCAAATAGTGCCAAGATCTAGAAATATCTGTTCTGCTGGTACTGTTCTAATTAGAAGGATAATTAATACATTGTTACAGCTTCTGTGGCTATAGCTGTTTGGGGTTTTTTGTCACATGTAACACACTATCTACAATGGAGGGTAATTTTTGAGTATTTTTCTGTTTTCACTGATGCCTGCGATTGGTTATGCTGCAGGTGAATGGGTTTAACAAAAATTGGTATATACTGAAGATAATGATAAAAACAGCTGGAATTAGAGGTGCTAAGTGACTAGGTTTTATTACTTTCCAGAGGATTTTTGTATGATTCCATTTAAGAATGCTGACAACACGCTTTGTTTAGTTTGAAAAGACAATACAATGGGCCACAATCCCCTTAGGGAAGAGAGATTTCACTTGAGACCATTATATGCATCTTTAGTAGTCTGGTAAGTCATCTTTATGCTTTTTAAACTTTTGATCTCAAAGCTGGATAGAATAGTAGGCACTATGAATTACGATACACAAATAGTGATATATAATGAATTAATAAATATTTCTCATATTTTTGCAAGTTTTCCTCCTTTCTCCTTGGTTACCAAACTGTGTAGGTGCCTGCCACACCCTGTTCGTCTAGTGAGCCGTTGATACTGTTTTCAGTCATTTTTCCCCTCTTCACTTGTTAAATCAATTTTGTTATTGTTCTATGACTTCCTCCTAGGTTATCTGTATAGTTCTGATGATATCTGTTGAAATCCTAATTAGTAGTTCAGCTGTGGTCTTCAGTTTAGAAGGAAAAAACAAAAGTGCAATTACTACATATATTTTATTATAGCTTCATATGTCTCTACATATGGTGCAAAGATCAGGGATTCTTTTTCCTATTCCTGTAATTTTTATGGTGCAAGTTCCTTCTTATTTTTTTTTTTTTTTAAGTTGCAACTCAATAAATTATGGATGTTGTGGGAATAAACAATATTCTGGTTTACCAAGAAGGATTTTAAAACCTTAAAAATAGTTTTTTATTTTACACTGTAGCACTTCAATATAAATGCTTATAGTCTTATTCTGATACCATAAAGATATTAAATACGCTTTTTTTCCCCAGCTCTGTGTCCAAGTATTTCATAGGATCTCTACTCACACTCCTTTTGTATCTAACCACATACCATGTGTAAAGAGAACAAATGGCTTAAACTGTGACATGTTGACTGTTACCAGGCTTCCAAGTAAAATGATTAACTACTATTAGTACTTATATTTTTATTTTAAAAGAAAATGTGTTTCTCTGCTCAAACTGAAATTAGTATGCAGGAGAAACTGCAGAACTTGAAACACAATTTCTTAACGCAACCCCAACACAGAGGTCTCAGAGGTAAAATCTTAATGGACCGAGCTTTCTATCTTTTGTCAAGTTGTACTGGATATCCATCTAACATGCCTTTTTACATGAAAAGTATAGAAACAAACAGGAATTAAGAGAAAGTGTGCATCAGGGGCAGGTATGTTCTCCTCTAGTACTTCAGTGTACCTTCAGTTGGTCTCAGTGAGTTGGGCCTTAAGGGTAGGATTTCAGAGGGATTAATTTTCTAGACATTGGTTGTTCATCTTATCTATCAGCTAGACATAGGACTGGGTCAAGTCTGGTCTGAACCTGTTTCTGGGTTGTCCAGCAGAAAACCATGTGGAAGTTGACATTTTGTGTGTGTGTGTGTGTGTGTGCTTGCCTGTGGTTTTTGTTTATTTTTCCCTGTGAATATTGTCAGAGGAAATATGTATTTTCAATAATGGGTCACACTTCCTTCTCTGTTCCCTATGCATTTGGGAATAGCAGTCTTCATCTAAATGTCTTGTCTTTCTTGGATTTTGTTATCTGACATGTGCTTTCTGAAGCTTCAGCTATGGAATTAATTTCCTCTGTAATGTCAAGTGAACTCAAGTCCATTGACTTTGAAGGCATGGTGAAAAGATTCTTTCTCTCTGCTTGAGGGGTTGTAGGAAGTTGAAGTTTGTTTGCATTATGATTGACAGATTTTTATGTGATACTTTTTAAATATTACAGTAGATTATCTTGTACTGGGCATGTTTTATACTTTTGGACTTCTAATGTTTCACAAAACCAAAAATATAGCATCAATTTAAACTATGATTTGTGGATTGTTTAATTCAAATGGGAGAACCAAAAAGAAAATCAGAGAGATGGCTTGTAGTCCATTAGAACAATTCATCCTTTTATTCTGCTGAAGAAGGAGGTCGAGGAGAAAATGGAAGCGATGGCTTGTTGACCATCCATGCTTCTCAGTTATTAGTATGCTCCTTGGCATCATTTTGGTCCTTGTGTACACATGAGGTTGGTTGGTTTGTTTCCAGTGCAGGATGAATTAAATAGCATGCAGCCTGTGTTGCAGCACACCAGGAAAATACATCTGCATTGTGAAACTACATGTACAGATTACATGCTTTAGGGTGTCACTGTAGGTCAAGAAAGGGTGTTTGAAGGATATCCCCTCAGAGCCTGTGAGAATAGTTCTGGAGGGCTTGACAGAGGTGGGAAAGCACAAACCTGGTGTAGACTTAGTGTCTTCTGAATGTGCTCCCTGGGCTAACTGTCCCCCAGAGGATCTTGGGAGAAGGAACAGCAGAGACATAAGATTTGAAAGGGTTAGTTATGAACAAACAGTTCATAACATGTCTGATCAGCAGAGTGGTTCTGGCTAGTGGATTGCTGCTCCCCAGCACTATTTTAGTGAGATGTATCCTGTGAGGGCTAGGGCTGAAGGTACCACCATTTTAATTTCCACTTACTTGGGGTTTGGATCATTATATATAGTGCAAAGACAGTTTGCAAACTTTTGGTTTTGGAAAATAGTTTCACTGACATAAAGTGTGCTCATTTTCATAGTGTTTCTCTCCTCAGAATAAAATACTGAAAATGTGAGATTCTTAGCACATGGCTAGAAACTGATAATTATTTAAACCAGCTGCCTAGTTGCAATGTGTAGCGATATTTATCGCTGTATTCACTAGCACATCAGAAGAAAAAAAGCAACAAACAAGTGAAAATGCTGTGAATAAATACAATGTGAGAAATACTTAATCATAGTGGGTGTATGGTGGTGATTTGTATTAAAAAACTACATTTAATCTTTTATTAAAATATGTGACTCCGTTTCTGTTACACCTGAAAGTTATAATTATAAACTATCCAAAATCAAATACATGAATGGCACTTTTTTCCATGTGTTTATCCACCAAATCTTTGCATCTGTAAGTACAAGAAAAGAATGCTCTTCATCTCTGTTTTCCCGTAAAATTTCTGTAGGTCTCTAATTGCAAACATCTCCCTGTAAGCAGGTGACTTCATTCAAGGGAAAAGAGATTTCTAGCTATTTCAGCCATACCACATACATTTCATGTCCATACTGTTACTTTTCTGAAAAAGTAATATACAAAATTATTGTGTTTAACTTCAGCATATAATTTGACCAGGCATTGATTACTTAAAAAGATTTTACATCATCTGTAGTGAAGCCTCATTTCTGAGTTAATATATTGAATGTTTAGCTAAAACTTTCCTCCCTTCTAGCCTCATTCTCACAGCAAATGTCCTCAAAGGAAAGAATGTTATGAGTTGCATCAAAAGTTTAACAAGTGATTCATTACTGTATAAAAAATAAGGCAATTTAAGTTTGCCAGTGAAGTTGTTCATTGTATTCACAAGATCAGTCTTCAGTACAAACCAAGTCCTTTTTGGTAACAGCCCATTGCGATTTCTTGGACATCACTAAAGCTAATTAAAAACAGGTGAATTCTTCCCATGTCGTACACCAACTGGCTGAATGAAATGTAGATAACTGGTATTAATTGTTAGAGAAGGATTTTTTTTTTTCCCCACAGACCTTATTGGACTGCTAGGATTCTTTAAAGCCATGATTCTGAAGAGCAAAAGAATTGAGTTTTAATACCCATGTTACTTTGTTTATAAAACCTGAATTTTAGTTGGCACAGTAGAGAAAAGGCCCTGAAGGAAACCTGATTTTTGAAATCTGATCTCTGTGTGAAAATCTCTGTGAAGGTCTGGTATAAAGATTTGAAAGGTTTCATTTAGAAACTCAAATTTACATAGTAAAGTTCCATGATTTTTTTCTTTTTTTTTTTTTTTTAATTTTTGTAGTGTCTGTTATATTTTTCAAGACATAGTTTATCTTTTAGAAAAATAAAAGCAAATGCCTGAATGAGATAGCAGTACTGCAGAATGTGAGCTGTGTTTACTGAGTGTTCCATTTATGAACTAAATGTTCTACTTAATCTTGTGATTTATTACTAGTTAGAGATTTCTCTTTAATTTCCAGGAGTTTGTTTTATGTGGCTTGATGATACTAGTTTCAGTCTACACGGTTAGGGATATACAGAAGGAGACCCAGAGGTAGGGTAGGACACCAGTGTGCTGCTGATTTGTGTTGAATTTTCATGGAGTTGCCAGCAAAGCTCAGACTGCCCTCTTTTTCTGTGCAGAATGAATAGAAGGCTGGAGAAACAATTTGGCACCATGAAAATTTTTCAAAGACAAAACTACTTGTATCTAAGCCAGATGAGAGTTCTGCATGTATCTTTGCAAATCAGGCTACACAGAACAGTCCAAATACAATATTTATATCTAATGTCGTTGTAATAGTCCTCAAAGATGGTTTCTTTGTAACACAGCACATAACTGAATGACCCAATATGAAGTGGAATTTATGATGTTAGTCTTTCTAAGACAAGCCAATTTTAATTTTGAGACTTCATTATTTCTTGACTGATACAAGTTCTGTGCAGCCTCAGAAGAGAAGGTGAGTAAAAGAACCGAATAAAATAATAGAACATTTAATGTATTTGCATTTTCTAGTTTAGATATGCAGAATTTTTAAACAATTTTCCAGTTTAGTCACTGTATGGGCACCTAAAAAGTTCAGAAAATCTGACAGATAAGACAAATTGAAACAGTTTGCAGTCTTTCATCATGTCACTGCTGAAATGTATTGCTAAGATGGTAGCAAAGAGTTGGTAGATTAGAGAAATATTTAATGTCATACATATGATTTTTAATCTGAGAAGTAGAATCCAGTCTTGTGAGATATGGAGTTTCTTGGTTGATGGCAATAGACTGTCCGTATGTTGGAACATATTTAATTTTTGTTGTAAACATAGGCTCCTCTGTGCTTTCAGATGCCTGGGTGTAAGTGTTCACGATTGATTCTATATTGCTGCTTGTGGGTTATGCTGATCAGTTCTGGGTGAGAAGTAATGTTGCTGCACAAGTGTATTCAGTAACAACATAGTGTAATAACACAGAGGTCAGATCTGAGCTGCTCTGTTCTCCATGTTCTCATACAGTGGGTCATCAAATCACATCAAAACATATTTACACATCTTTACTGATGAATTTTGGAAATAACCTGCAAAAATCTCCACATCTTAGTAACAGTACAGTATTTAAACTTTCCTACATCAGTAATTATTTTCTGTTTCACTATGGGTTCGTGTTACGTGTTGTCTTCTGCACCTAGACTTGGGATTTTATGTAATTGGTGTATGCTGCGGCAAAGCACTTAATGTTCGTATACAATGGGAAATGCTAAGAGTGAGGCAAGTTAAGATAGTCTCATGTAACCGATTGTTTTAAAACTTCACAAAAATCGATTCATAAAGTCTCAAGATTGCTAGTTAAGAGCATAAAATTTATTTTGAATAAATTTATTTGTTTTATTTTTATACTTATTGCAAGCTATATCTCTTATTTCGAAATGGAATTTTGTGCTCTAGAGAAGTATAATTTATTTTAAATGTTACATTAAAAGACTTATTTCTCAAGCAGTTGGAATTAGATTTTTCCAGAGACAAGCGTTTCTTCTGTGCACTGCATAATCATTAGATCTGTTTAAAAAAACAATTTCTTGAGCTTCTAAACCAAATTGCATTTCTATTGTATATTGCAAGGCTTTTAAGTGGTAACTTCTTCAGAATGAGTGCATGTTCATATTGTATTGTTTCTGAAATAGCTGGGAAAATATAGTGATGAAAAATCACTAAACTAGAAAGCCATTTGTGACATCAACAGTAGTTTAACATGAAGAGGAAGAATAGACAACTTTTTCAATAGCTTGCATGGAGGGCCAGTTTGCATATGTGCTTGATGGTGGTGGTACTTGATGAGCCAGGCATAGCTTAATTACTGAATTTCTACAATGCAGAGGTTGTAACAAGAAAACATTTTTGGACTAGTCTGTTTTTGTGGTAAAGGGGTGGTTTTTTGTTTCCCTCCTGTAGAAAATGAATTACTCTCCCTTTATCAATCAGCTGTTGTTGGCACCATTCTTTGTATATCCCTGCTATCTCAAAAACTGCAAAGTGACTGTATTGTCCTCTAATCTACTGGGACAGTTTTTAACACATTCCCATGCTTCATCAGCCTTTTTGCTGACTGAGAAGCCCAACCATGTACCTTTGCCAGTGGTAACTTACAATCTAATAGTGAGATGTGGGCATTTATCAGTGTTACAATTTTCAAGTTAAAGCCAAAATTCATTTGTTGACATATTTCTTGAATGTGCTTTTATTTAATAAAGAAGAAACTATGCATTTCAGGAAATGGTAATCTTCATTTTCATTTTCCCATCATAGCAGTAAATAAAGGAGAGAATTTTGTGATTAGTATTTTACAGAACAGTCATTTACTATAATTACATAGTTTTAATCAGTGGAATTATCATGTTCTATTAACCATATTCTTTCCTGACTTCTTGTAGGATTCTGAGTAACAACAAGATCTTATGGTTGAAGAATGGCTCTTTCTTTGGACTGAGATCCCTGGAGAGACTGTGAGTAACTGATCAGCCTTGTTCCACCCTCAGTTAAAAAGTCTTTGGATTTTAAATATAGAAACAAAGATCAGATAATGAAGTTGAGATGTTCTGAACTGTATTACACAGTAGATTTTCTAGGCTGTCATCAAGTTAAGAAGCAGCATAAAACCAAGTGAACGGGGATGGACGTGGAAAATACAGGAAAGCACTGCCATCAATTTGGAACTAAAATAAACATCCAGTCAAAGACTTGTACTACACTGTGTACACTATCACAGTGAAGACTGGTATATGTAATGGTAGTACTAATATACCTGACATGCAGTTTGGGTTATTTAACTCACTGGTCTCCAATACTTCCATTTTAAGTCTATTCTAATTTTACTTTTATTTAACATTTTAATTATATTCTAAAGACATTGGACAGCATTTATCACTGGAGTGGACAATGACATTGATAAAGCTCAGTGATCCTGTATTTCTAGCCAATATTTAGAGGGGGGAAGAGGAGCTCAGGAGCAACTAATGAGTTAGAAAGAAAACATTTGGAAACTTCAATGGAATAAATAAGCAGTAACAGCTATACTGTAATAACACTGCATTCTGTATATATAGGTCAGTTGTTTGGTAATAATCATGTAAGCAAGTTTAAAATGCTATTTTTTTATATCTATAGGCAACTAACTTTGCCAGTGCATCTAAAACGAGTAATTATATCATGCCTATCTTACAATGTCTCCTGCAGTTTAAGCTAAATTATTTTTATATTGCTTTGTAAGCATACCTTCATTATGTAGAGCTGTTGATATAAAGTAGTTGCTACATCCACAAATGCATGAATGTATTCTATCTTGTATGAATGTTTCCATATGCAAAAAAAATTTACATACTAAGATCAACTTTAACTAATATTTTACTATATATGTGTGATGTGCATGATGTTTATGGTTGCGTCATAAGATGGGAAAGTATATGATACTGAGATATCTGAATATTCTAACTGCAATTTAAAATTAAACAATATATTTAAAGGTCTGGAGCAATCCTGTAAGCATCTTGAAGAGTTAGGATAAAGATAACTGTCTGAACAGTTATGTAAAGGAATAATACATTTTCTCTGCATATAGTTATAGATATAACAAATACTTCTTTAATATTATCAGTATTAAATGGTATGGAATGAAGAGTAGTTGTGTATTATTTAATAACTGATTTAACCTTAGGTGTAATGATATGAGGCTTGTAAAGAAGTTAACAAATATTTTAGACAAAACAATTTAGAATAGGGGATAGCATTACAAATTTATTTCAAGGGAAAATAGTAAATTAAATTCTAATGTACTGAAAGTAAAGGGTTAGTGTTTAGAAATAGGGGAAAATGTTTCCTCTGGGTTGTGTTGGTTTTTTTTTGTTTTTGTTTTTGTTTTTTTTTTTTTTTTTAACATTTAATTTAGTTGGAGATTGATACTGAGCACGTACTTTTAAAAACTTTATTAGTTAATCTAGTTAGAGAAATACTTCAACATGAAACAACATTGCAAACAGTGTTGAGAACAGTGAGAAAACAAAAAAATGCCTTGGGTATGTACCCTTGAGTATCATCACCATCTAAACCTTCTTAATTTTATTGTATTGATTTTTCACAGCATTACAGATAAAATGAGACACTATCATCTCCTCTGTATAAAATGATATTTGGATATGGCACTAATACAAAGTCATTGAAGCAAAGACTAGAATTCAGGTGATATTCTCATCAGATTCCTATGCTCTGTTTCTTGTTCTCTGGCCCCATACGCCAATATCTGTGAAGTCCCTGTTTCAGCTGGGGGGTGAGAACAGCTGAAATAGTCTACTAGGAGGTGGGTGTGAATGAACTACATCTGGATTAGTGCTCCTAACCCTTGAACAAAGGTTTCCTCAGCTTTGCTTTTTCCACACAAGCTAATTCAGAGTGGTACTTCAGGTGCTTAAAATGGAGAATTATGACAGCAACTGTTGTCAATGTTCATAGCTCATCAAAATGGACCAACAGGAACTTTTATTCCTTGCCTGAAAGAGGAGGTAGACAATTTTATAAAGTACAGTAGTAGGAAAATCCAGCTTCCTTTAAGTTAATCTTAAATTTATAAGATCAGGCACTTAGAAACGCAGGTGTGCTGGAGCTAAGGATTACTCATTTAATATGGCTTTGCACTCCTTGTGGTGCTGTTCAGAACAAAAAATTAGTAATGTGAATGCCATAGACACAAGAATCATGTGTGACTGTAATTCTTTTGTGGTGATCATGAGCCAGGAGAGTGTTAGCTTATGTGGAGAATAAAATCATTCAATGTTAAAGTTGAAAACTTTAGAGAAGTAAAGCTTCACGTGGAACTGAGTGACTTGGTGCTTTCCTATCCTGGAGAGCTCAAAATCTCTTTTTTGAGCAGAGAACAGTTTGAAGCCCTATTCCAATAAGTTGGTGACAACTTTCCCCTTTTTACTGTGTTTTTCAATGCCTATCACAACAGGAATTGGATTACAAAAGTGTCAGTCCTCCCAAATTCTGGTGATTTCTCAACAGCGTGTTACACAAGCAAGATACCTCACTGAGCAGTTGTCTCAAACTAGGACTCCTCAGTTTATGCAATTTTAATCAAGCAAACTAAGAAACATACATTATTTGCCCCTTTACTGTCCATTCTAAGAGAAAAACAGAATTGATTTCTCTAAAGCTTAGACTATTGTAGAATTAATATTATCCATGAAATGCAGCTTTTTCAAAATATATTCGTACCTGTTTTGTGTTTGTTTCTGCAGACTTCTCAGAAAGTTACATTTTTTTTGAACCATAACATAAGTATTACAAAGGTTCTATTTCAGATTGTCTTAAATTGTGTTACTGCTCTAAGAGGAAATCTGATATTAGGTTTTCAGGGGATACAACCAGCCAGCCAGGAAAAAAATGTGTTTGGGGATACATTTATTTCACTTTTAGTAATAGAAAGACAATCCAGTATTTACTAATACTTTATTAATATTAAAAATAAAACATTAAATAATGTCTGCAATAAAAACTATATAAGTAATAGTGGTCAAAATACATTTATGAAATATTAGTGTTTTTACTGGGAAGTTTGTAAAAATGCTTTGAAAAACATCTCACAGAAGGTTCTTTTTTTCTCTATTTTGTATGTGTATGAACAGTGACTCATGAGTGGTCTGTAGAGATGGCACTCTCTCTCTACTTAGAGTTTTCTGAAAGAATTGTTCTGTTGTGCTTGTTTGGAAAGGTTGACTCACAAATGTGTTATTGCTCTTGGATCATGATGTACATCTGTGCCATTGGGCTTTGTAATACAAACTTAGATATTGTACGAGAATAAAAACTTTCTGCAAACTTAGGTTCTGTATGGTGCTCAGTCATATAGGCTTTGATTTAGAACAAAATTAGAGTGTAGGTAAGAAAATAAATAAACTTTTCTGAAGCAAGTGTGGTAAAGAAACTGTTTATTAAACTATTTGTGGAATTTATCTGGAAGATATCTACAGACCATAAATTCTACAGATGAGAGTGAGCACCTTGAACCCATTTCTCTGATACACCCTGTGGAAATGGTTTCACATTCATGATGCTGAGAATTCAGTTTGGATCTGAAGCTTGGGGCAAAGACATGACGGCTTTTAATGGCTTCAGTTCCAGTGCCTTCCCTGTCTGTAGTCAGTGTCCTCTCTTCTCGGGAGATGCATTGATGTGAGCAGGACAATATCGGTTATTGTATATATTTAAATTATTTTTTATTATGCTCTGGGTACTATGAAAGAAAGGCAAAGTGGGCTTTCAAAGCCATAAAATGGTGAGGTAGTCCTTTCAAGTAAGTCTCAGCAATTCAGAAGTTTTCATTTAGCTAAAAGAGTGATTTATAGGATCTGAACAATTGAAAAATCAAATTTATATAATTTGATGGTATAGTTATTCTGTAAATTGGAACAATATATTAAATAGAGAAATCCGTGACTTACAGTTTGATTTATTTTTTATTTTAAATTATTGTTATTTATTTGTTTATTTTTAACATATGGGCAGTTGAGTTAACCATTGCTATTACCCAAAGAATCATAGACTAGTCCGGATTACCAAGTTACTAACAGATACCTTATTGTGGCAGTATATGGTATGGACCCTGCTCCAAAGACATTTCAGTCTCTGAACAGTGAGAAGCAAAGTAACAGTTGTGGTGAGTCTTTTTATGCTTGAGAATACTTGGCCAGCCATAGTCCAGGTGATGCTTCTGGGGACAAGGACTGAGGTCTTCGGGGCGGGTGCTCCAGCTGTGCTGGATCCAAAGACAAGATCTAGACTAGGAAACTGAACCTTATACCCTCATCCTGATGTCAGCTGGCACAAAACAGTATGTACCTGAGCTATTATCCACACTACTAATTTTCTTACCCTCCACAACGTCACAATTGCCTGGATAGCTGTTGTCCTGTGCTAAATCCCCACATTACCTCTAGCTGGGGACAATCTGTTATGGCTTCATCTCTGCTGTGGGCTTCCTACTGCTTAATGGGGTTGATCTTGTACTTGGCATTTTCTGAAGCGGATGTATGAGGTCTGTCTCTGTTTCATAATCAAATGTACTTTTTCATTAAGTTTATAGGAGCGTAATTACCTCTGAGACTGCTGCTTCTTTGTCCCCTGTGGCCGAAACTCTTTAATGGGTTCAGAAACTATTTGGAGGGAACCAGCAAGTAAAAATAAACAAACATACACATTGCATAAGCATTGTTTCCTTGGGAAATCAGGATGAAATATCGCTAAACAAAATTACACATATTTTTCACTTGACCCAGAAGAAAAGCATGCCAGGCACTAATACTTCAACAATGACTGTTTTACAGAAACTTGCTGTTACATTTTCCCAATATTCCTAGACATGTTTCTAGACAAAGAAAAATAATGTGGAAGTTTTTTGTAAGAATTTAGCTTTTAATTTATTTTTTGTTTTAATTTTATTTTTTTAGCAGTATAGATCAGTCTTACTCAACCAGGTATCACTTAGATTGTGTGTACTTTTATTAAGTGTTCCTGTATTGTAAAGTTACCAGCTGTGTGGCAGTGCTATGCAATCACATGTTGTCCTCAGTTATTATTAGATAAGATTGCATAAAACCTACTTTCAGTAGATTTCAGTATGACATCCTGCAACTATTTGTTGTGCTGTGCAATTGAAGTAATAACACATTAACTTGAGGGAATGAAAGAGCAGGAAAGGCAAGCAAAACAAATTAGACCATAGAAAAAAAAAAACAAAACACGTTATTAAACAGCTGGTATAAAAATACAGTATTTAGATGTTCGTTAACAAAACTCAAGTGATGAAAGGGTAAAATATAAAGGTTTTACATTTTATATACTGATGTGCTTCTTTAAACATGCAATTTACATTTTTTAAATTACTGGCCACTTCATTTCTTTTGCTGCCTATGCTTTTGAAATGTTTGTGCGCACACACATGCACACACATGAAGAAACAGAGAGATTCTTCCTGATCACTGTGAAGGATTTTGAAATTTGCTTAAATAAATTGTTAAACAAATTTATTTTCAACACATATGTGTGATATCTTTAAAGTTAGAAACGTCATGAATGAAATTTAGAATTATGTGTTCTTTCTTGGATTGTTTCAAATACTAGTTATAAACTAGTGTGTGCAACTTTTTTTCTTTTTTCTTTTTTTTTTTTTTTTTTTCTGAAGAGCTTGCAGCTAAGAAGTGTGTCCCTAACTTCGTACAAGCGCTTTTAACAGAAAAATAGAATAATCTTGGAGACCTCAAATAACCACATTAATCTCAAATGCCATTTAGCCATGTTTAGAGAAATGCTGTGATGTTACTCAGGGAAAGGGCAATTTTAAAACCTGTTTCTTAGAGATGTTTGTTGTGTAAGTAGTCACGGCATGATTGAAACTCGTTGGTTTTTATCTAGTTTTTGTTTGGAGAAACATGGACAATGGAAAATTAATGCAAGCTCCTCTCAAACATCTGAAATTTTCTTGCCACTTTTTCTTGTATTTCAAATCCCACATGGATTTCATACATTCTCTATATCTAGTGATAATGATAACAAACAAGTTCTTTGTTTAAATTCACCTTAAATGTTGTCAAAGAACAAAAATACAAATGCTCCAACCGTTATTTTTTCTTGTCTAGTAATATGTCTGGGAGTCCTGGGGAAATCAAAGCTATTTTTCATGTAAAATTTCGTATTATGTTGGCTTGTTGTAATTGTTTACAAAAACCTCATTATGCTGCATTGTTATTTGAAGTGGCTGAGCATATTCCAGTAGGTGAGGAAGGATGTGAATAGTCATGGGGAATGATGTTTCTCCTGGAGTGAGACTATGTGCACATAGTCTAAACTAGACTGAAACCAATTCATATTCCTCTTGGTGTTTATTGAGCTTTGAGTTACCCTTTTGGTTTCAGTGTCCAATTAAGAGAATGTCTTTCTAATTATGATGATGCTAGTGTTTGCATGAAGCAGGATATTTGCCTTTGTTACTTCTAGATGCAACTAATATAGCTGGCAGTTTTTAAATTGATGTTAAGTATGCTTGTCTGCAATATATTCAATACTAAGGCAGTTATAAATACTGAGCTCAAAAAGGAAAGCTCTGAAAATTCATGAATTACTGAAATTAAGATATCTATTCTTCCAGAGACATATTTATTGCAAATATCACATTTGAAGGGTTGGAGATACTCAGAAGATAAAGAGCTTTAGAAATACAGGAAGGGGAGAAAAACTCCAAACTGTGAACATATGTTAGGCAGCAGACAGATCAGAAAGAAGGAAGGAAATATTTACCCATATAATAATTATTTATGACCTAAAATTAGAATAGCTTTTTGTAAATGACTGTTTTTAAAGCTCATCCTGGAGCATGGAGAGAACCAATTTCTACCAAGAAAATGAGTGTTAAGCTAGTAAGTTGGGCTGTATTTTTCAGAGCTTAATACACACAGCTGCTTAGCCACTTAGTTTTTCATTGATCATGAATGCCATGGTCAGCCACTGAAAGATATTTTTCTCTGGGCTTGCACCATATCCCTGGCTTAGAACCAGATTCCTTACCCATCCTGGGGCTCCTTCTGCATCTGCCACAGATAGTCTTCTTTTGTGGTGGTAACAGCCTGGATGCTCTGGGATTTTTGCCTCCCTTTGGTGCTTGGACTTCTGCCATTGTGATAATTTTGGTCATATTACTAAATAACACCAATGTCATGTTTATTCTGATACAGCCAGAAGACAAAGGTGTCCACTGAAATGAATGTGTTCTTTAAATATCCAGCTTCATGTATCTATCAATGAAGTTTGCAACATTTGAATGAATTTTTGCTAAATAATTAAAAGCATGTCAGAAAAACGTATTTTTTCCATAAAATCCAATTTCTATAAAATAATTATAATATCTTACAATTTTAATGGCATGGATTGGTAATATCGGTGATTCTGATATCACACTGAAAGGAGATACAAAAATGATCCTTGGATTATCGGAATATCTTCATTTTCTCACTTTGAAGATATTTTTTTATCATCAAATATGGGTTCCTCATTAATATTTAAAACATTTGAATTATATCTTGTAAATAATGCAAAAATACAAAATTAATTATTTATTTATTGCAAAGAAAATGCAATGTAATAAGTTTCCCCTATCACCTTATCTAGCTAAATTTATCTTATTCATAGTGGATAAATTTCCAACTGACTGTTTAAGATGGACAACTTTATTGCTTGACAGTATTTATTTATTGGCAGATTTCTTTTGTCATCAGCTGATCCTGGAAGATGCTACATTTTAGGCATTACAGTCTATTAAAAATACAGCTTTTTAGCTTCTAGATCTTTTACTTAAAGGTAATTAATTCCCCAATCATAAAGGTGTTCGTGTGAATAGGGAATTTTATGCATGCTGTAGCAAATGCATAACAGTCAGGTAATAAAATACTTCTATATTGATGTTAAGCAAAAGAGTCTTTTGAAAGAAGAAAATCTTTGGAAAGAAGAGGCTTTGAGACAAATGATTGGAAATCAGGGACACTCTTAAATTTTACCATAAGTTTTCATTCAGTTTTTGTCACATCACTTGATTTCTCTCTACCTCTCTGCTTTTCGTCTGCAAAATAGTATTGCTTGCCTAATGTCTCCAAATCTCATAACACAAGGGGATCTCAATGTATCTGAAGAGAGAAAATGTTATAAGAAAAAGTACATTGATGTTTATGTAATACAATTATTTTACATGGGATACTGATTCTCAGTTGACATAGTGTGCAACTCCATGTGTCACAACAGTTCTGTTGTTAGCTAAGTTTAGTAGTAGATGTAAACCTCACTTTTTTGTAAGCAGTGAAAAGTCAGGTTCTATAGCAGAAAATTGTACTGCATCAGAAAAATTTTTAGCTTTGGCTACAACTGAAGTAACTCTCACTAAATCCCTTGGCACCAGTCTGAGCATGGTGTAGGCTGAATAGCACAGGGTGTTTATGGATCTTACACAGGGATGGAGACAACTCTCAACCTATCATCTTTGGTGACAAGGCTGTCTTAGTGACAAGACTCAGGCAGTGCTGGCATGTCTCTGTACCTTAGAGAACTGTGACAAGTGCTAGCAGGGCTGCAGGGGATGTGGCTGAGGACATCCTCTTGTTGCCTTTTAGGTTCAGTTTTACTCCAGACATAAACGTGGTCTATTCTTCCAGTAATATAATCTGGTGTAATCAAATATCACAGGGAAAAATACAAATAAGAGGGATCCATATATAAAACACTTGTATTAATATACTGTAAATAAAAATGATAGAATCCTGCTAGTGAATAGGTCTACTTGAAAAAAATTTTTCTTGTAAAAATGTAAAAAATATATTTTCATAAAAATATTTCTTGTAATGTAAAAATATTTTTCTTTTTTTTTTTTTAATGGTTGGAAATCAGCTGTAGCTGTCCTATTGAATGTAATATTTTTTTTTCTGTGAACAATATTAAATTAGAAATATGCCAAGCAAGACCTGATGTAGGGAACCAGATCCTGACCCAGCACTAGGAATTTGAGTTTGCAGAGTTGATACTCCCCTTCTGCTAGTAATGTGATCACAACCAATATGTGCATGTGTGTTTTCTGGGTTCGTTTTTGTAAGTATAAAAAGAGAGATCGATGAATGTCTGGACTAGTGCAGCTTGATGAAAATAGCTACCTGGTTACATAAGCAGGAAGAGGCAACAGCAGACATGAATGATCCTTTGAAAACATCATGGAACAGAAAACTGGATTTGGAAAAACCACTGTTGGTCTTCATGTGGAGGTAAAAGAATGCAGGGTGAAATGTGTTTCAAAGTGAATACTATTTGGCTGCAGTCATTATTTTATTGAATTGCACAGAAGGAGGGTATCTAATTTGCAGTTGTTGCACAGAAATTTTGAGAAACCAGAGAAGTAGAAACAGAGACAGGATCAATATCAGAAGTCAAACTGGACAAACAATTAAAAATTATCTTTTCATTTTAATTCTATGGTACTTTATGCATCTCTTGATTAGATCCTACGCATAACAGTAAGTTATTCATTTAGTAATGCAAAACCTGAGTATGTGCATTTTTTGATGCCACCCCCAAAAAAGTCCCAACCCAAACCCAAGGAAACAAAAATACTCCTCAAACTCTCTAAACTCCAGAAGCTATTATGTTCTAGTGTTCAGTATCAAAGAGAGAATTAGCATTCTAGCAGGAATTATAAAACTCTTGTTATTATTAATATAACTGTCAGAGGAGTTAGAAACTAAAAGGAAAATTACATTACTCTCTTTCTGATAGGCATACGCACTGTAAGTCTTACAAACATGAAGTAACTATCAAAGCACTTGTAATGCAGACTGACGGAAATATAATGTGTTTTTTTTCTTCTAGTCACTTGTTATTTACCAGTACAAAGTCACAATGCGGACCATTAGACAACACATACTTTGTATTTTAGAGGATGAGACAACAGGAAAATACACTGTATGTCTACTTGTGTAGAGCTGCTACAGCATAATGTGCAAAAAAGCAGTAATTCTAGAAAGAGAGGATGTTTCCTTTTGGATATTACCATGCTATTAAAAAATAGCAGTAATTAACTCTGAATAATAGGTTAGTAAAATCAGTCCCATAGTTTTAGTGCAAGGGTCCAGAACCAAGCGTGTTTCCCATCTTTTCTTTCTACCTTAAGCCTGTTTTTTGTTTGTCTCCTAAACTGTCACATTCATTTCTCTGGTTCTTGTGGTACTTTCTTCCCTCTGATAGAAACATCATGGGCTACCAGGCCATGCCTTTGCTCTTAATTCCATGCTTCATAATGAGACGTAAGACTTGCCAGCACTGCATTCCCTCGCAGGCGCTGCTCATTGGCGTAATAGGTTTTTATGCCATTCTAAATGCGCTGCTGGGATTACATCCCTCCAGTGCTGGCATGAAACTATGGTTTCAGCTTGGGCCCAAAGCTGCCAACTGCTGGCATGTCTGTGGCATAGTGATATTTAAGATGTCAGTGGTTTGCCAGGTTGCATTGCTATACTTTTGAGTATATTTGCATTTTTTTCCTTGACAAAACAGATTTCTGTTGGAAATGCTAGTGTGACAAAATAGAAATGTTGTGTGGGGATACAACAGTTTCGGGAACATCTTTGTCATAGATGTCAGTATTTCATTTCAACTGTTTTGTATTCCCATGATATAGAATATTTTTGCAGTGATAAAGCTGAACTATACCACTTAGAACTGATGTAAGCTGTGTACCTTTTCTATCAAGAAATGGCAGACTGGTTGGAGAAGTAGGAAAACCAGAAATGTGGTTTAAGGGCAGTTTGTATGAATTCACAAAGCAACACGGTGGGAAGCCAAGCTGATAAAAGTTAGTGTTAGCTGATCAATAACAGCTAATCTTGCAAAGTGGGTTGTGGGGTAAGTTGATAGCAGAGTCCTTGTGTCCAGTATTTTGTGGTCTTCATCACTCAGCTGTAGGCTATTGATAGAATAATGTTTTCAAGCTCCAAACAATATTTTAATATTTCTTGTATTCATATGCAACATGGTCTTTAGCACGTTTACTGTTAAGAAGATCAAACTTTGGTGCCTCATCTGATAGTATCCATACATAAAATGTGAGAGACCTCAAGTTCTGAATAGGAAGGTCTCACCTTCATGGTGGTGTTGGATAAAAGTCAGTGTCAGAAGAAAAGCTCCGAAGTCCATCCTTACCTTCCAGACAGTTTTCTGGGCCCTACTGATACCTTCTTTTTATGTCTCTATCTCTGACTTGATATCAGTTGACAGACATTTCTCATTTGCTTCCTTATAAGAAAAAGAAAAAAAAAAAGAAATATATATATATATTTATGAAATTTATTCTCTTCCAAAAGTTTACGTCTATAGGCTACCCTGTGAGGTCTCTGAAAACATGCTATTACTCATTCATATCATTCTAGTCTATAAATCCTTCAAGGATACCCAATGACCCCGGGAGCTTGTTGCCCTCAAAATTGCTGGGAATGCCTGCAGAAAGTGTAGCTTGTTCTCTGACACTTGTACTTCACCAATAATCTCTGAGAAGGCAAAATAAAAAAAAAAAAATAGAATTGAAAAGAAATAGAAAGAAGGGCTATGTTTTACACCAATTTAGTTTAAAGGAAAAAAAAAATGCCCAAAATGAGTTGTCTGAAGTAGTTAGGAAAGCTGATGTAATATAACAGCTGTGGGCAGTTTTTCTCCCCACTTCTTAATATAGACAGAATTGATTAGTTGGGTGTAGTATAGTGCTGCGTGTGTCAAGTAGGTACAAAATGGTTGTTCTCACGAGAAAATTGCATGCAGACTTAGCACATGATAAGCTGTCTTGTGTTAACACAAATTGCCTCGTTCTTGAAATGGAAAGTGACTGGGAGAGCTATAGAGGATGTTTGTATAGTCTGAGCTATGCACATATTCTGTGAAAAAAAGAATTACAAAATTCCTCTGTGCTCTACTTTAGAAAGTGTTTTGCTGAGGTGAACACAGAGAAAAACATTGTGCTGGAATAAAAATGTGTATTTTTATTTGCCTGTGAACTTGAAAGAATAAACTAAAATTGTTCTAGGCAATGATGCTGAGCTTCATCTTGTAGAAATAAGCAGTTTAAGTTAAAAATAAGCCTCTTGAAATAACACAAGAAACTTGAAGCATAAATAAAATGTTTTTATCATGCCTTTATAACCTAGAAAACTGCCAGAGGGGCAGCTTGAGTCTCTTAAAATCAGTTCATTTCTGTCTATGAAAAAACATGGAAGATGTTAAATCAGGAAAAAATATTCTAGTTGTAGGTATAGATTTATTAAAAAGCATAACTGTAACACTTTTCCTATGATACTATAATTAATGGCAAATGAAATAAACTTCTACGGCTAATGTACGTTCCCCAGACACATGGTGCATTTATTTTCACCAAGTGTTCTTTGCATTTTTTTTTTTAATGTTCAATATTCACATTTGTTTCTTGATGCAAAGTAAGTTAATGTTTTTTTAAAGACCTTAAAGACATGCTTTTCATCTGAAATGGGAGTTTAAAGTACATTGTGTTCAGAACAAAACAGTGTTTTCTGTACTGTGTCAGCAGCTAAGTTGAGAATTTGATAGCTTTTTTCCCCTTTGTACCATTAATTGCTTTTAGGTATTTCTGAGAAGTGCAAGTGCCTCACAAGGGACAATTCTCCCATTTGAGGGAAGTACTGTATTAAGCTTTCCTACTGTACAGAGTTACGTGAACTTACAAAAATATTTAGGAATGTAAGACCAGAATGGGTTGAAGCCAGGCTGAGTTTCCAGGGATAAAAAGAAAATTTGTTCAACTCTCTCTCATCATATACACCATAAACTAGCCACTCCATTAATTGCTTTCCAGCACTCCATTAAGAACACTGAAACTTCAGTTCAAAATAATGTTCCTAAAAATTATAATGTGTCAGAGGAGAAGAAATTGTAATGTGTCATAGGGTTTTTAAAAAAATATTTTTTTTACATGTCGTGGTCACATTAAATAGTAAATCTTTACCAGTCCAAATCTGACAGTTAATTTAACCATGAGTATGCCAGCAAGATATAACAACAAACACCTGAAAATTTTTCAGTACTGTACCAGTTCAAGTTGACAGTGTAAACCATCCAACATTCCCTCTCTTAGCCTTTTTTAGTGAAAAGGGAGGAGCAGGGGAAACTCCTGAAGCTGTGTTCTGCGTCAAGCAAGAAATAAAAAGATGTTGCTGATTCTTGCAGATGCCTGGTGAAGATTCAACTCTGGATATGCAAAAATTCATGTCACAAGCTGCAATTTCTAACTTTAGTAAGACCTCTCCAGACATAAACCCTGGTCTGTAACAGTTTCAAACTGCATTTTAAACAAATAATTCAAAGGCTGCTCCAAATCTTTATTTCTGTAATAGCTAAAATTTAAAAAATGTATTTTTTTAATTTGTAATCTAAATGTACTCATAGCCTATTTTAGTCTATATGATTTTATACTACAGTTATCATTTAACTTGAACTAATCCTTTACTCTTCATAGGGTTCACCATTTATAAACAATGGTGTAATACTCTCTTCCCTTGTCTAAGCAAGCCAAAAATATGATAATCTCTTAGTGACATCATGAAAATAACCATGAAATGTATATCCTTAAAAAAATATTCATGGGCACAAAGCCTGAAACGTATCTGAAAGTGAGATTGTTATCTACGAAGATTTATTTTGTATGTATTGACAATGTACTCTTTTTATAATTTAAAGATTGGATTTGAATCCAGTTTATTGCATACTCAGACAAATACAAAATCAGCTTATTCTAACATTCAGAAGTGATGTTCACGTTCATGTTGTAAAACTCTTACACAGCTGAATACAAGGAAGACCCCTCTGGATCATCTACATGCATTAAATACCCTTGGGAAATTCACTGGGACTTCAGAGATGGGGAAATCTGTATAAAGCTGCTTCCTCTGGTCTTGTGTAACTGGCCAGTGCTGATCAAATTGTCACTTAGAGAAACCCAGTGAAACTTTAAAGCTTTCTGCTGATGACATTGAATTGATTCCTACTCTTCTTACTATTTTTGTTTTTATTGTCCCTATTTTCATGTTGAATGCCAATATTACTGAATGGATAGGGAAGGTTCTTTTCTTTTTGTTTTCTCTAGAACCAAGAATTCAGTAAATTGATTTTTTATTTTTTTTTTTAAACTGTCATCTGCAGAAAGATAGAGGGTAAAATGCAGACCTTTTGTTACAGGCCTTCTCTCCCAGTTTCCTTGCATTCAGGTGTACGAGTAGTGGTCTGTGATGATTGCTTTGTAGTTTGTTTGTGTAAATCAAATTAAATGTCTGTCTTCAAAACCAAACAAGACATTTCACTTATTTTTCCCTATTGACTGTGCTATTACACAACAGCTGCTCCCTGGTTTCAGATTCCTCTATACTCATGTATTCAGCTTTAATCTTAGATAATAGTTTTGACATAATTTCTTCTTCATTCAGCCATTCCCTACTTTTCTACTTCCTTGTTCTAATTTATGCTAAGGAGTGACAATTAAAGGAAAAACATTTAATGAAAGTAGAAAACCAGTATAGTAAAATCATAAATATTAGCAGAGGGGTTGAGAACACACATGGAACATGGGAAAGCACCCAAGTATTTGGAAGGGATTAGCAATAGCAGACTTTCTTCTTTCTTTTGTACTGATATAAGGAAATTTCTGGTCTTCCCACCTCCGTCTTGAGTTGCTGTGCTAATGGATATATGTCCTAAAGTTTTGTTTTTTCATTTCAGGTCTCTCCCCTTTGAAAATTCCCCAAAGTTCTCTGGTTTTAGGTGAAATATTAATTTCCTAGGTATGTAATTCCTATAGCATCATAAACAACAACAAAAAAATTATGTCCTTTGTGTTCTTACATCTTTCTGTCTGCTTGTTCTTATTGTGCTGAAATAACCTACTAAGACAGGTACTTCATTTTTATGTGTAGTATTCTATACCTGTATAATTATTTAAACAGTTCCATAAGTTTGCATGAGGTCCTGTATTCTTACGTACTTTTGGTCAGTTTCCCCACAAATCCAGTAAAACATTTTCATGTGACAATTCTTCAATAAAAGAATTAGGGTTGAATTCTCATATAAGTGAGCTAAGCCAAGTTTCATTTCTTCAGCCCACCTAATGCCTCTTGGTAGCCCTTGTTGCTTTCCATGCATCCATGTTATGGAGGTGCTATTCCCTAATGCTCTTTTTCACAGGAACGGCCCATGTTTCTTCATACAACGTAGCTGGCATGCTGCTGAGCAGCCATTTCATTAGCAAGCATTTTAGGAAAAAAGATAGATGCAGGCTGAGAAGTGAAGTTCTGGTTGATATCTACAAAGAACATAGAACCATAATTTATGAAGGATGTATAATGAACACATTAAGTTGAGCATATGCCAGCAACAAGAGCATGACCTCTTCAGGACTCTGGGCTCATGCCAACGTATGCAAAAGCCGGTATAGGCGTATCATTGTTGCTGCTATTGCTTCAACTTGTGCAACATGCCGACACAAGGTGTGCTATACTTTCCTTTGCTAAATGAACCTGGAAAATTAATTTCTTTAAATACTTGATGTGTCTTAGTGAGGTTGATGTTTAACAGACTAAAACTATCATTTTTAATGAACTGTAGAGCATTAGCTGTGGGCTTCTTATTTATTTATTTTAATGCTTGCATGTTCCAGAGGTTGTAAATCTGTTGCTTTAGTGTACACTATTGAAGTCATTGGTGGTACACTGTGAAGGAATCCCATTAATTGACCAGTATTCCTGGTAAGTCAATCACATATAAAAGCAGCTGTGGTTACTGTTTTCATTAACTGGGTTTATGGAAAACTTAAAACTTATAAAATAGCTGGGAATGGTAAGGAGCACGCATACTTTTTTGTGATCCACAGTCAAACTTCCCTGAAGTGAAGAAAATTTTCTGAAACCAAATTTTTTCTGTTGACCTATTTAAGTCATTGTGTAGTTCAACAACATTTAAAAGATGATATATGGGATATATGAAAAACTAACCCTAATGAAGTGTGGTGAGCCAGCAAAAAGCAGACAGGATCACGCAAGGTATTATCAGTCTTGCAGAGTGACTGAAAGAACCTTTTATACTGGCTTACAGATTTTAATGTCAAACTTTAGTAATGGGCTAATGTAAAAAGAGTAATCTGTGACAGCAGCTGCTGTTGACTTTTCCTACTTCAATCCATAGGCTGAACTAAAACTAGAAATGGTACTTCTTTTGTTTCAATATTGAGATTGTAGTAGAGCTGGGCAACTTGTATTGATCTTGACTTTGAGAACAATCCTTTTATATACAATATTACTTTGGTAGTATTACTTCTAGCTCATAAGTCAATGTTCTGACATTAAGAATAACATGATTCATCATGAATTTCTAACTTAGAGCTACACGAGTGTTCAGTTTACATCAGTTGCTAGGATAAATTCAGGTTAGCTGAGTATGAACTGATAGTTCAGAACAATACTGACAGTTTGGCAATATTTGTTGTAAGTGCAATTACCTTTCATTTCCCATTGAAGTTTCAAGCTCCTATATGAGACACGGATTCAAACAAATTAAAAATAGAATGCACATGCATGTATGTATAATATCAGTGCTGATTTGCCAGCAGTGAGCCTGAAGGAAGGCAGCCTGCCTGCTCCACCACTCACTCAGAAATTTAGCAGAACAGTCAATCAGCCAATTACATACTACATCCCAGAATGTTAAAAGTCAAAGCAATTTTTTTTTGTTCTTTATTGGCATTTCTCCTTTTGCAAGTCAGCTATTCTGTACATTTTCTGTATGTTAAGTTTGGGAGTGTATAAGCTTTATTTCCTGGATTATTCACTCGTATTTCCTAATCATATTTTTATTTCTTTTTGTTATATTGCTGAAGACAGGGGATTTCTAAGTGTTATTTTCATTGCTGTTATGCTTGCCTAAGTGTACCCATTTAGTTTTATCCTAGCTGACATTATAGAATTAAATTGAAGGTGCCTGTTTTGCTTCTTATTTGCTTCATTTCTCACAATTTCAGAGAGAAGACTTAAGGGAACAATGCAAAAAGGGGCTGATAGAAACATAATAGGAGGTACCACTGCAGGTCATTATCCTCTGACCGGTCCTTGCTCCTTCCTCCTCTTCTCTCAGAGACAGAGGCAATGGAAGTGATTAGATTTTACCACACCTTGCGGAGAAAGATTATGGTTTGGTTAAGTAATATATCCCTATACTTACATACACCACCACTTGATGATTTGTGCTTCCTGTTTCCAGGTTCTTTTGCCTATTATTTGCAGGTAACCTTTATCAGAAGATTTTTAAAAAAACTAATCAGTGATTGTCATCACAAAATTGTTTGGGTATTACCCAAGCCAATTAAGTATTTATCTTAACCTAAACAAACCTCTCTCTGAAGTGATGCTGGAGGTGAGTCTATTCTTGAGGTAACACAATTTTCTTTAGCAACAAGTACATCAGGAATCATTTGATCTGCATGATTTTTGCTTAGAACAATGCTCAACAGTCCAGTTTCATCACATCTCTTATAATTATGGATTGCTTTGTGCTTTTTTTATATAATCTGAACAATCATATGTTTGAGTACCCATTCTTGGTTTGCTTGTTTGCATGATGAATATGGGTCATAAATTCCTTTTATGAGTAAAAACCATCTAATTTACTGCACCATAGAACTCTTTCTAAATATGTTTTATGCACAATTTTTATAACTGTTTCATAGAATTCCATACTGTATTTTCCTAGAATGGAATAGACACTGTCATAAAAAGTAGTGTTGCCATCATTCAGGCAAATACATTATATAGATTATTTGTACAACACTTTCCTTTAAAAATCTTCCAAAATGTGGACTTATTTCTCCAATTAAACATTTGAAAGATTAAAGCTTTAATTTTCAGGTCTTTTTTCTCTTTCCCTATACAAAAGTCTCTTCCAAAAGCTTAGTACAGATTTGTTCTAATTCTGTATTTTTAATGTCTATTGTGAATAATTTCATCAGATCTTTTGGTTGTTGTTTGGTTTATTTTAGGTTAAGCCAGAGGTTAACTTTTTAGAGATTCATTAAAAAGCAACTGGGTTCTTTCTGAGGACAAATCAAAAAGTGTTTTGGCCAAGATTTAAAGAAAATACACAAAATTGAGATTTTTATCCACTCCTCTCTCCTCTCTCAACACTGTTATGTTCAGATTCGAAATATTCAGACTTGAAATCTGGCAGAGATTTGTCCCTGTGTCTCAGATGTGGTCTTGCACAGTTCAGTAATGATCTGTTTTCATTTGGCTGAGATGCAAGCTTTTAAACAATATATGTTACATTCGTGTAAAGATTTATATTGGACGATGAAATCAAGGATCTAAGAGCATTCACTTGGCACATTATATGTATGTGCGTATCATATGTAAATACTGTGGAAATTTCCAGTCGAAGTAATTCTTGCAGTAACTTCCTGGACTTGTGTGCATAAAGAAAACAAAAGAGTTCAAAGATATGTACAAGACTATAATTAACAATAGTGTTAATTGAATGAAGTACATGTGAATGAAAAGCGTTGATGGAAACGTAGCCTCATTAACTGGGGACTGGAGTATGAGAATTCTGATTACCAAGTTATTGTACGTTATGATGGAATTATGAGTGATTTAGCATGCCTATAAATGAATATCTCAATACAAAGCATTTAATAATAAAAAAAAAGAAACTTCTCACCTGAAAACCTAATATCATACTGTCAATTAAAAGATAAATTTTGCATGTGCAGTAAACCTCTGAACCTAGTCAATCAGGCAATAAATAATTATTTTTTCAATTTCTAAAAATTAAGAAAAAACCCTAAAGAAAATGAAAATAAAAGATTGCCATATGTCAGAGTTTGGCCATGTGGTATGAGAAAACTTCCGTTTCAGAGTTCTGAATGACCTATTAGAGCTCAGCAATACAAGCATTTATTGTTAAAATAATTATTTTGCTACAGTAAAGTCAGACTAGATGATCTTAGCAGGATGAATTAAGAAATACTGAGCATAAGATGACAAAAAAGATTACAACTGGACTATAGGTTTATCTGCCTTTTCATGTTGATTTTACTTGTTAAAATTTTTTAAGAAATAATATTTTAAGGGTCACTGTGGATGTAGGCTATAGAATGCTATCATAAGGAATCTGGAAATTTTCCGCATGGTGATGTACCAAATACCTGATACTGAGAAGTAATCAAATATCCTCTTTTCTTTTTTTCAGAAATCCAAGTGTCATAATGGGAATTGCTCTTACTGTTTTACAATATCCTTCAGTATAGTTGTCAACTTGATTGTATTTCCCCATTTTAGATGCGGGCATAAGCATATGAATAAATTATATATAATCCTGTGTAATGCTTACTAATAAAGATGCTATGATCACAATAATATACAACAAAGTAAGCTTGTACTGACTAAAAGTTTGAGGAATAGTATTGAACAAACTTACATTGATCAAATTTACATTTTGCCTGTCTTCTCAAAAGTTTGTTGATGCTACCAACTAAGTTGAATGCTTTTGTGACTGACGTTTATTGTAAGTATATGGTCTAATCTGTCACTGTTAATGTAGCTGTAAGATATTGTGAGCGTGAAAATTTGTGGGCAGAATAGTAGTACCCATTATTAATCTTTAACTAAGCCTGACGTGGTACAGATGTGGTCATTTGCTACAAAAATACTGTCTTCCTGAAGCCAATAGTGAGATAATTATCTTGGGATAGAGAGAATTTTCTTGCCAAATATTTCTGAGGAATGAGAGTCAAACAGAGAACACTTAAATATTTTACTAATATAGGGACACTAGCATTATATTTATTATAACGAGAAGCTATACAGAATTGGAAATTAGTGTATAAGAAGGCTGCCTGTTTAGTCAGGGTTTTACAGGTCCTGGATGGAGTGAGAGCTTTCTGAGCTTCTCATCTGCACTGAAGTGTCACAGCACTAAGCCAAATAGCACATTAACCATTATCAGGGAACCATGCATGCTCAACCGAACTGGAGATGATCTTCATAGATGGTAATATTGTTATTAAGAGTTAAAGCACTTTGACTAAGGCCTCCGATTTTAAGAAGATTAGTAGAAAATATAAAAGAGAAGATAAAAATAGAACCAGGAGAAATGGAGTATGAAGTTATATAAAAATCAAGATGGTAAGCATAGGGTTGGAAAATTTATGTTGGCATCACATTGGAGATAACTTAGGAAGAGGTAAAAACAGGACACCTGTGACTGAGTGATGGGATGCTGATACTAACACAGTGAGAAGGGAGGGTACCAAAGAGCTGCTGAAAAAGGAGAAAAATTAATTGCTGGCCTAGGACACTGCTGAAAACCTGCATTTAGATGTTTGTTGTGTTCCTCATCCCTAGAATGAGTGGTGAATACTGCAGAGGGAGTTACATGCTCCACACAGTGGAGGAGAAGGAAGTAATTCTCATTGCTTAAAAATAATAAGCTTTGGATATACATTGTAAGGCACTGAAGGGGGGATCTGAACAATGAGTGAATGGTCTCTGTTGCACTGGAAAAAATTATTTAGGAGTGTTCTGTGGGGTGGAAATCAAGTTAAAAACTGTAAAATCCCTCTGCAGGGCAATCCTCACACAGTTATTTGGTTAATTGCAAAACTTTTCCTTTGTGAAACTATGCCAGAGGAATAATGACACATAACTCAGTCCTCTCAGTCCCATTACAAGCTTGCATAGTTTATTGAGGGTTTTCTGATTCCTGCCTGTCTTCTGTCTAAAGAAGTCAGTGCTTTTTACCAGGTGCAGATAGCTTTTTGGCAAAGAGAAAAATAAAGGAACCCCTGAAAAGTCAAATGGGTCATTTGGATCATGGAAGAAAATGACAAGGAAAAAGAGCAGTGGATAGCTTTTTACCTTTCCAGCAAAAATAAAGTAACAGGATGGGAGACATCAACCGTTACTCAACTTGTGAGACACATCCCCATTATACCTGCTCTTAAAGAGATATCTCCATCTTTGAAATACAACAGACTGTAGTAGAACTGGAATATAACCCGCACCAGAAACAAATGATCATAAAAAAAAATTAAAATCATTACATTCTTAAACAGTGAGTAGATCCTGCTCATAGATAAGTCATCATTATCCTAGGCAGACCTACAGAAATCTAGTGCTGAGCCTTCTGTGTTCAAACTTTCAACTTAATATAGGAAGGGCCCTTCTTTCCCTTCCCTAATACTTTCCCTAATACTAAAAGTAGACACTTTTTTTGACGACTTATCCTCTGCAGCTAAGGAGCCATTCAAGGTACTCATCACTGACAGATTGGTGATTGTAGAAAAGGTTTGTGACTAAGGGACGTGATTTCATCCTTTGTTGGGGCAAGAAAATGTAAAAATTCAGAAGCAGGAAATGGGCAGCAGTTGTGAATGTGAATTACAACAGAAATACTGATTTGTTTTTCATCTGTTCAGACTTAGAATGGCAGGCTTTTGCAGTAAGAGTGCTTTGGTGTTTAAAAAAGGAGGTTTCTGAAAAGGGAGTCAGTTAAAAAACAGTAAAGTATCTTCCGTATTCTTTTTTGTTTGTTTTTTCCTGTTTAAGAGTTCTGGCTATTGAACTGTAACACTGGCCACATGTGCATTAAAACTATAAAGTCCTTATGAATCTTTAATGAGGAAATGTTCATGTGCGTACAAAGTAGATGGTTTTAACAGAGGCACCTCAGTCACTTTTAATTTTGTTTCCCTCACCATCCCCCAAATACCTTAAGGGCTCCGTTCTGCATTCCTTACACATTTTGCTTGCTTGGGAAAGACTCTCATTCACGTTAATTGAAAGACATCATCCCCTACTCCCCCAAAAACTTCCACATAGCAAAACCAAAACTCCATTTAAAACTCATTTTGATCTTAGAAAAGCATATAAAAAGTTTGTTTCTTGATTATTC
Organism: Tyto alba; assembly: GCF_018691265.1. Classification (NCBI taxonomy): domain Eukaryota; kingdom Metazoa; phylum Chordata; class Aves; order Strigiformes; family Tytonidae; genus Tyto; species Tyto alba. The sequence goes on from NW_024881261.1 coordinate 17,080,654, forward strand.
CTTGAGCTTTTGATATGGTTTGAGGAACAGCTCAAAGAGAATTATTGTAACTGCAAAGAAGGTAACCTTTTAGAAGCGATCAGGCGCTGTGTTGTGGTGCAGCTAGTTAGTAATGTTATAATGTTTCATTATAGTTGCTGCTGTAATTAGGGCCGGGGAAGAAGTGTGCCCAGTCTCAGAGCAGGCAAAAGCAGCACTTATTAAATGTGGCTTAGTTGTGAGTTTAGTATAATATTGATGAAAATGTTATCTTTCTTGTTTTCAGAACTATGTGGTGAATGCAATCAACAGCCTTAGGACTGTGTAAAGTCCCATCCTTTTTCTTAATTTTCTTTGTTCAGGAAGGTCATCCTTGCTTTATTGTCTATGTTTTAAAAAGTTATTCACCTTAAAATATATTTCTATTTTTAAGGAAAAGAAAGTGAATAGAGAAATTAATACCCTTTGAAATGGAACAAGAAGCAGGTTTTAGTTTGTGTGTTTTTTTGTCCTAAATAAGGCTTCCCAGTAATAAACATAACAGTGCTTGTGAAGATGGATATGTAATACAAGGAAATGTAAAAGAACCCTTAAACTTATTTTTATCTCTGGAGAGGACAAGAGACAGTTGTTTCTCAAATAACAAGTTGTTCATCAAAATACCACTGTGAATTATTCCTAGTGTCTCAAAATGAGCCTTGACAATGGAATTGCTCTTCTATCACTATTCTTAAAATCAGATTCTGAAATCTGTTTGAAGTCATAGCTGTATACTGTTTCAAACTTAGTGTGTTAGTAGTAAATATAATATTCAGAGCAATATAATTTATGAACATACTGTGGTTTACAGTTCTCCCATTTCTGGTACAGCAGATATCTATTAAATGATAAAAGGGGGGAAGCAGGTTAGGTTTTGTTTATTGTGTAAGATGAGGAGGCCTACAGCCTGACCCCTCTGCAGGTACCCACCTCAGGAAACAGGACACCAGGGGTGGATTGCTTGTGCCCATGGACAGTAATTTGGGCACTTTTGCTTTAAAAGGGTGGGCATTAGCAAAGTAACAATCTTTGTTACTTTACATATATGCTTTTCTGAGTTATATTCTTTTTGGTATCCTGCAAATGTGTCTTCAAATAAAACTTACTTAGAATCCAGGACACATGGAGGCTGGAGGTTGGGTGGAATTGTGCATCTTTGTTGAATCAAGATTAGGTGCCATCCAGGAATAGTTTGCAGGAGGTTACCCTGAGTTTGTACTGATCTTTCAGGGACTGTTTCAGCTCATGCAGCAATGTAAAATCCAGGAAAAACTAAAATATGAAACTTTATTTGCCTTCAAGATGTCATTTAGCTGCATCTTTGGACCATCTTTTTCCCAAGTCTTGTCATGTTTGGTGCCACAGTGTGCAGAGATGAGAGAATTTGGTTTGTTTATAAGTTTTATTTTTATGGAATTTATATACAACTAGAACTGATAAGGGTTGGATTGGCTATGACTTAAAGTGATCAGTGAAGTTCCAGGATTTAAGCTTTATCTGTAAAGAGAGGATAAACACATGGGGCTCAGCATGTCACAACACTGACCATAGATAAACAGCATGACACCACATAGTAATGTATTATGCCAGCTGGAACTGCTGGCAGACAACTTAATTCAGCCATCAAATTGTAACTGAGGTTAATAGTGGTAACAGCACCAGGCCATGCAGCTGCTGCTGTCTGTGGAAATTTGTCATATGTCAGCAGGTTGCCTTTTAAATATTTTGAAATGCCAAAGAGTTTGGTGTGTGACAAACCCTCTTGGATGTGTGTTGTGCCAGGTTGTATGCAGTGCTTTACAAGATATTGAATTATAATCCAGATTTTCAGGGAAATTTTAGTATTCCAAGAAGTCCAACACAAAGGAATGAGAAATTTTATTTTTTTGTAAAACTTTTTCATTTTATTTTTCCTAGTGCATACTTGGACACCCAGAAGATAAAGCTGATACTGTATAAGTAGTAAAAGTAGCTTCACGTACAGGTTTGAGTGTTTTTCAGTTAAATATTTATTTTTGTGTCTATGTTAGACAGAAGGTTTTTGCACAGATAGCAGGTTCTGTTTTTCTCATATCATCAAATGTTCAATGTACGAGCTGTTTGCAGTAAAGATGTAAACTTGTGAAATCCTTTGTTATAGCATGCTACAGTTGTAATTCTAAATATTTTCACCTCAGTGGGTGGCTTTAAATCTGATTTGATTTTTTTTTTTTTTTTAGTTATGAGCCACACAGCTATGTTGGTATTAATTGGTATGATATTGAGCACTTTTGTTGTTGTCTTTGCAAAAAGGTTTTTGGACAGTTAACTGACCTAAATAGTTTCTCATCTGTGTATATGCTCATATTACAATGCAGTTTTATAAGGTGGAAATGTAAAATAAGACCCTGTCTTAAAAACTAATTAGCTCTGGATTTGTGGTTTTTTTTTTTTTTTTTTAAATGTAGTTGTTGTGCTCTGAATTCAAGGAAATAAAATCAGGAATTTGTGAATTAAAATGCACAACTGTAGCAGGAAGTTACATATTTTCCCATTCAAGCAGCTGTTTAACTGTTCAAAACATTGCAGGCAAATATGTTTTTAAAAGTTTATTACATAAATTTTTATTATACAAACACTAAAAATGCCTGGTTACATCTTCCAGTTACACATACATTACAGTGATATGCATAATATTAATAATAGAATGCATTACATAAATAATATACAATGTAATGTAAATAATGCAATATGTTAATATTATATAACAATGTTTATAGATACCTGTGAGGCTATGGTTTTATAGATAAAATACACCTACCTACCATTTTCCTTTCCCTGGTTTCTCAACAGAAGCAGCAAGATTTCCACTGACAAAGACTACTCTTCATTACTAAGCTTGCAAATACAATTCCCAGAAATACATACACTCAAAATGTTATTATTGTTGGTCTAATATTCTTTCTTTCTTTCATCTTTCTTTCTTTCTTTCTTTCTTTCTTTATTTATTTATTTTTTAGCATTTTCTCACAAGGAAACTCATCAAACATAATGCAGCAAAACTCCTTTTATTTGCACTCAGGGGCTAATTTATAGCATATATCAGGGAAGATGTCCACTTGTAAGCAAAATCAACCTCCTGAGAAGTATTCTGAATGACTGAAGCAGCTGTGTACCACTCGGGCAAGAATGCATTGTCTAAGTGAGGAATTTTAAATTAGTCTTAGCTAGCTATATATACAGACTTACAAAAGAATGTAGTTGGGGAAGCACGTGGGAACACAGGGTGTAGAAAAATGTGTGAGTACCTTCTTTGTACTCCCAGCCGCACTCTTGTACCCCTCAATGTGCTCACCTTCTTGTTGAAGCCCTGGGGGAGAAGTGACTGATTACTAAAACCCAAAGGTTTTACAGTGGGAAAATGGGGAAAATCTGCTGGTATTACTTCACATATTGTTGAAGTTACCACTTTGGATAGATTTTGCACTGGATCTTTTGCCCAGTGTTCTGTTGTTTTACTGGTCAAATTTAATTTGGAATAATGGAAAACAGAATCTTTCCTAAATTCAGAAAGAGGAGGAAGGAAAAAGTCCCTAGGCAGAACCTCAGACCTGAACAAGTGTGTGCCTGTTTTCCTATAGTTGTTAACAGGGTGATGAATGTAATGCAGATTCAGTTTTAGTTGAATTTGCTGAAAGATTCTTCCGCTCCAGCCATACTCAAACCACAGAAAAACATTATTTCCTGAAACACTGTATATCATCTATTCTCTTGCTGGCTACATTTTGGTTATAGCCAACTTTCCTAGTATCATGTACTCCAAATCAGATTTATAGTTGCCATGTTAACAAATGAAAAATTATCCCTTGCCTTTCTTCTGCAAGACCTTTAAAGAAAAATGGAGAAAGTGAACTTCTAGTATTAATAAGGACTGCTTAAGTGCTAGATTTTTTTCTAACCATTTTCTTTTATATTACTGCTAAATATAGGTACTCCTTAATAATTCCCTTGGGGAATGTTCTTCTGTTGATGAGCTAAAGAACATTGTGGAATTCCCATTAATTTTCATTGGTATTAATGATGTCAATCTCAAAGAATACTTCCACCATATAACTGGAAAATTTTTTGAGATGGTCTTGGTTATATAAGTTAATATATCATTAATAGTATTTTATATGGGAAAACGGATTGAATTTTATGCTCATTTCCTCAGTTTATGAAATCTGTCATGTTACTTTGGTATGGGTGAATGGGAAGGGAAACCCCATCTTCTATTCCCTAAAGAAATAACTCTTTTTCTGTGTTGATGTACTTCCATCCCTTGAGAAAACTGTCTCTAAGAAAAAAAATGTCATTTTAGGGAAAATGATTAGTGTTTTTGAAAAGCCTACGTAGGAGAAAAAAAAAAAAAAAAAAGAAAAAAGACACCAAATGCTGCTTTAAGGTAGGTTTCCCTCTGCAATAATGAAAATGTGACAATGTAGCAATCACCCTATTCACTGGACTGGCATTTTATGTATAATGGAAAGGGTTGCTTTTCACAGAAAAGATATATTCTGCTTCCTGGATTTCCAGAAAGTAACACTTCAAATGAATACTATTAATGTTTATGTAAATGAGAAAATAGTTGTTCCTGTCTTTTAGCCTTTCTGTTTTAACTAATTTTGTGAGATTTTTGTCAATTAAGCAGCTTTTTCCTTCTTTGGGACTCCTGTAGAATACTTTGCTGATCCCTGAAAATGCTTCTCCCTTTAAATATGGACAGTTTTTGTTTTTCCATGAGTAGATAATCTGAGTTGCAGATTCTTTCTGAAATACTTATTAGTTTGAGCAGAGCAGCGTACATATATAGCTATACAGCTTTGACAGCTGTGACTTCAGAATCAGCATCACAGTTTCGTGTGGTACAAAACTGGAGCTCAAATTGTGTGCTGGATCTCTGCTGGGCCTGGGAGCACTCAGAAATGTGATTCAGAGATAATAAATTTTCAGGTGAGTGACAGCAAAGTGAATACACATAGGAATGAGTACAGTACTGCGTGTAGGCTCCTCAGTCTTTCTGAAAATCAGTGACCTGGGAAAGATATTGCAAAGACATCAGAGTAGCAAAGACTTCTAACTTGATGGAAGTAGATGTCTCCATATTAACTATGTTATCTCACTTATTAACCAAACTTACCGATCACATAGACTCCGCAGTCCCCTTTGGCTTGGATTGGAGACTGTACTGAATTTGATGACCCACGGTGGTCAGATGGATATTTACAGGAAAGGAGATGGGATGTGGAAACCTGTTCAAGCTCATCTTTTCTTAGAGGTTATAATGCTTGATAGAAAGTCTTTCAGTTCTAATTAGTGGTTGCCCAGGAAATCTACTGAGATCAGACTTCGATTTACTTTTGAAATATTTCACATTTTGTCTCTCTGTTCTTCATATGGAATGGAATTTATGGTGTTTGCCAAAAATTTGTATACAGTTTTTCAGATTTTACTGCCTGTGAGCTGACACACAGTTCAAGACTGGAAGTTTTAAAATACAGGAATTTTCTATATTTAAGTATTTCAGGTGATTCATGCAAGATCATACTTAGTCTTGAATACTCGTGATGATTTAACTATATTTTTTTTCTCAGTAGACCCAAATAGGAGAACAGCAGGTAGGTTGCTAGTTGAGGCACAGGGTTGTGGGCAGTTTTCTCTGTGGTGTGCAAGCATGCACAGTAGTAAAGCAGTGGAGATGGACAGTTAACTGCTCCCGTAAAAAGCTTGAGTTCGAACATGCTCTTGAGACCAGTTAACAAGATTGCTTTAAAAAAATAAAAGTAATTGCATTTATATAAATAAATCTTTCAAAATTCTAAAAGATATAATAGGGGAAGACAATGCTATGGTTAGTTTATATATCCTGTTTTATGGTCATTATTGCTTTTACAAGTTAAATCAATGTCAACATAAAAAACTGTAAGAAGTGAGTTGTGACTTTTTTTTTCTCCGATATATAAAATTCAGTCAGTATTTTGTTTTATGCAGGTTGATTCATAGTATAGTTACATTGTTATGTCAAATACCATTGCCACAGATGTCATAACTGGGGGTTGTTCAGCTGCATGGGAAACTTCAGAAGTGACCAAAGCCTTAGTGAGCAGTATGGGAAAGATGCACTACTATGGTCACATTGCATGGCTCTGTATTTTTTTTCTGGAAAACTTCAGGCAAAAATATGGTTCTGTGAACTAGATGGGCATGTGCTTTGTTTTTGATCTGTGTACATGCAGTAAATCCAACAGGTCAAGTTTCCGGGCATATGCTGAGCTCTGTGCAAGCCAAACACTGCTGGGTTCACTGTGCCCCTGAAGTGTCAGAACCATTATGTGTGCTCTCAGATGTCTGAAATTTTGGACAAATGAATATTCTGGATAGTGACAATGTCAGCCTAAGATAATTAGTGTGTTTCTTCTTTGCCTTCTGTTTTCCTCTTCTCTGTCATCTTTATGAATTTTTTAACTACTGTTTGTGTTCCCTGAGTAGTCAGTGAGAAATAAATTTTGTAGAAGCAGACCTTAAATACAGTACTCATGTGGCAATGCACCTCATATATGTGCATTGAGGGCAGCTGTCAATGAACCTAAACCAGAGTTATGAATTCATTCCGGAGCTCTACTCTACTTACAGTTGCTCAGAGTTTGAAACATTTTGTTGGGGCAGGAAATTGTGAATACATGGAATGTTGAAGTAAAGAAGAAAAACTGTGTGGAAAATAATTCTCGATAGTATGTAATATGGAAAATATGACAAAAGTGCTATTAGACTGATTTGTGTTTCCTGACCTTTATCATCTGATGTCAACATTGTATCCCATTTCCTGGTAGTCACAGATATAAATTCATTATGCTGTGTGTCAATAGAATATTTCAGGCTATTGAATTTTCATCTTTTGACTGTGGTTCACACTTTTTGTATCTCACTGATTTAACTCATTCACAGTTGATAACCTGTTGCTACCTTGGTAAAGCTTATTTACCTTCTCCTACTAAACATTCTTCTACTTAGAAAAGTCTTCCTTTACTTTCACTCCACTCCTCTTTTTGAAATTTCGATTTAACTCCTTTCATTTTTCATAATGATTTTATGACTGCACATTTTCAGGCAAACTGAATGGCAGCTGCTAGTTTCCCTATATGCAGCCTTCCAAGCGAGATTGTTATGTTTTCTGCATCATGGATTTAATAACCTCCAGCACTCTAGTTTTCAGTTAATATGAAAAAGTACACACTCCAGCAGTTTATGCAACATGCTATGTATTTCCTCCTTTTTAAAAACTTGGCTAAATATTAGTTTTTCCACCACTATAGCTTTTCATCCATTCCATGCATTTTAAACATGATTTAAAATTTGCCTTCAATTTTTGTAAACTAAAAAATGAATTGTAATTGAAATTTGTTCCTTCTGTAAATATAGCAGAGATAAAAAAGGTCAAGATGAAGAGCAGCGTTGCTTCCTGAACTGAATGCCACAGATGTCTTAACTTTGTCTAAGTTATGTTCAGCCACAGCTGAACAGGAGTTAATGGAGAAACCTTTACCAGTGTTTTATTTTGATTAATAGTTAGAGTAGAACCCTAAATGTGTCAGTTAATTCTGTGTAAGGTTTCAGTGTTCAGACGGCCAAAGAAATACTACCTTTCTACTGTCTAAAATGATAGAGACCTTTTAATGAGAAAATGGCATGTAGAAATCATTCCACAACTAAAATGTACACCAGTATAGAAGATTCTTAAGTCCACATAAAAGCAGAGAAACACCATGGAGTTAGAAAATAGCCAATAACATTTGCAAATATATGTGACTAGGGTGATATATCTGTCACAATACCTATGACAACTGTAGACATTACAATAGATGTGCCATATATTCAGTCTTTATTGCCTATTAAAAGTTTTATATTTAACTTGTACTGATTTAAATGTATTTATAAAAATTATTTAGCATAAGTACTTTATATTTTCTTTATTCTTTATTAATTATGAGTTTTATTCATACATTAATATTCTGATACATGTGATTGGATCATGTTAAAAAAAGAAAGAAAAGCCAAGCAACTCTGTTGCCTGTGACTAAAAGTAATGCCTAAAGGTAGCAATTCATTTGGAACTCAGCTAATGTGATTAAGGCATGAAAATACTTTCTCTCAAATTATCTTTTTGGCTAAATAATAGGCATGGACTGATTAAATAGAATGAAGTAAGAACATCTGTACAAATTTCAGAGGTCTGCAGGGTGTAACCCTCTCTTTTATGTAAGCCTAGAAAAATGCCTGGAACCACAATACTTCGAATACTTTCAGTACTTTTTAGAAGTTTTATTGTGAAAACACCCACTAACTATTCAATATAGGTATGTCAAACTTGCTATGTAAATTTTCAGTTATATGTTGTAGAATAGCCTGGTTGGTTGGTTGTTTTTTTTTTCAATTACATAAAATTGAGAAGTTGTGCATATATAAAACTGTTCTATTTGTTTGATAGCATAGACTTTTGTTTTAGGCAGTTGATTCTTGAATGTTATGTACTGCACTATCATGTTATATTCTAGAAAAGAAGCCCAAGCCTTAAATTGTGCTTCCCTAGGCAGAGCCACTAAAGGGAGCAGCTGAGTAAACCTGATACTGTCCTTATCTGCAGCTTGCTAAGGTTTCAGACACAGAAGAATTACTGTTTATGAGTGTGTGACTTAAGATTGCTGAATTCATAGAGATGAGATGTTGTCATGAAAACATTTTGACTTAATAGTTTCTTGTCAGTCAATATTTAGCCTTTAGTCTCTCCTAACTAGCCGTTAAAATCTGTTTTGATGTTACTGGTATATTTGACCAGAACAGGTTTAGTACTTACACTATTTGTGCAAAACTTAGAAGTAAAATTGTTTATACACCTCAATCTGGTTAATGCTCATGGTGGTGAGGTCTAATTGGGTGGTGCATAGAAAAAGCATACAGCTCTGTGTGGTAAAAGAAAATTACTGGCTTTCTTTTTGTCTCTGGTTGAGTAAAACTGCAGAATGATTCTTTAGAGGGCAGCATCAGTGAGGAACACAGTAAATGTCATTTAAAGAGCTTATTGATTAAAGTAGAAATAGATCTAGCCCCTTTTCCCTCATGGCTGACTGGAAAGAAACAATGAAAGTTGCCTTTTGTGCCAGTAGGTTTATTTTAATAGGATAAATTTTATCAATGTGAAATTGGATTCAGTTAATGATGATGGTCTCTCACTCTCAGCTGAGGGCCCATAATTGGCCATGAAAGACAGCAATGTAAAATTTAGAGCATTTCTGCTGCTCTTCTATTATGGTAAAGCATGCATAATTGATCATATTTTCTATATATTTGTATATAATTAGATTAACATTCAGTCTTTTAAAAAATAATAATAAATATTTGGAAAATTAAAGGTCATGTTGTCTATTCATAACTGTTTAGTTAATTGGCCTCTAGCAATTTGTTCCCTAGACATTGCTGCTGCATGACTGAGGCACTGAAGCCTATTCCTTCCAATAAAACATCTGAATTAAACAAAGATCATTTGCTGACCTTTAATTACTGTGATGAACCTATATCCTTCTGTTTCTAGGTCACAGTAATAACTGTTACAGAACTACTGTTTATATACTTCATATTTATAGATTTTAAAATAGAGGCACAAATCTGTGTACAAAAATAACGAACAATGGGTTTAGGAAGAAACAGAAAAGTCCTGTGCAAGAGAAATCATGAAGGGAGCGTTGCCATACTGGGGACTCTGGTTGCTCTTGTTTCCTTAGCATGTGTTGTATTAGGTAAGGGTAAGCTTTCCCAAACCACGTGCAAGTTTGTTATATACAAGCATCAAAATCAAGACATTAATTCAAAGACTTTTCTATCATATCAACTTGTCTGTCTGTTAGAAGTGAGATAGAAGAGCTTTTTGATTTTGTGAGATTTGAACAGATGAATTTGAACGTATTCTTTGGGGGGGTGGGGAGGGGAGAAAAAAAAAGAAACAATCCCCATATTTTAAGAATTTATATAGATGAGTAACATCAGCCACATCATGTATTTATAACTCCTGTGCCTAAAAGCTTGTATTTTCACTTGTGTTTTATCTTACATAAATATGCAACTTAGTTGTGAAAACATTTCATGGATATTCTTGAGTGTCCTAACTGATGGGTAAGGCAAATTACTACCTTACTGAACTCTTTGGTCAAGCAGCTAGTTAATAGCTTCTCATCTTAAGAAAGTATTTACAAGTCTAAACAATTTTTATTTATTTTCCATTTTTATAGTTATATTTAGATTCAATAGCAGCTCCCATGTCTAAATATTTTTGATGGTGCTTTCTTATTCAGGTGTGCATATGGTTTAGGGATACCTAGCAACTTTTTGGTTGTTTTTTCACCTGTTTATTAATCAGCAGATTATACCTAGGTTTGATGTTGAAATTTCAACTGTCTATAATGAAATCTTGGCAGATTACAAAAAAATTTACAAAGTACAAGTTCTGTAACGACTTCCTTTGAAGACTTAAAATGAAATACAGAGTGTTCAGTCAATTGGTGGAGAATCTGTTGAGATAATCATGCTTGTCACATACTTTGCTAAAAAACCCCAAAAGGCAATACAATATTGCTGAGTTATCTCTGATCTTTTTTCCCAGGTTTTAGAGGTACTCTTTGGCATGACAGATGTAATTTATAACCTTAAGATTTCAGTTTGTGGTTGTGTGCAAGTCAGGAAATGCTGTTGAATGCATCACCAATATAATTGTGACTAATTATTTTTTTTTAATTTCATGAAGAGTTTTTTAATTCTAGAGTGGAAAACTTAAATGTCAGGAATTAAGAAGGTCCATAAGGAGGATACCAAATACCTGGCTGAGGAGGATATTTGGAAGGTTGATGACAATTGAAATCACTGTCACCATCTTTGCTCTGAGAGAATCTGTGCATTATAGGCCACGAATGGTGGAAATACTTCCCCTGTAGTCCTGTGTGAAGGGAAGTTTGCATAATAATGTGTGGTTTTATGTCTGATTAACCAAGGTATTTGCACTTTTTGGGAGCAGACTTTGGGAGAATTTTACACAGCTGGGGAGTGCCAGCTGTGAATTCTAGTATTTCCTCTCTTTTCACTATGATTGAAATCCAGAAGTTATTGTCACCCAAACATCTGTCAACACAACACCTGCTGTTTGGTTTGCTAGTCTCAAACTACTGAGCCAAACTTTTGTCACTGTGTTTGGTAGCCCATGCCAGTAGGTTGCAAAAAATACCTTCTTCAAAACTGATACAGCCTCCCTTATCTTTGAACCTGGTGCTCGAGAGCTGGAGAAGTTCTTTGCACAGCTTCATGCATATGGGAGGTCTGAAATGCTGACAACTGTTTCAGTGGAACAATGTAGCTCTCACCTACTGTGCTTGCTGTGATACTTCTGACCCCCCAGAAACCATTAGAAAAGTCATAACAACCTCCTATTTCATCAGCCAGCTCTGTTTCATCATGTCAGCAAGCTGTCTGTGTAATCCCTGTATCAGGGCATGCCGCTCTCTCCTCTCAATGACTACGTGATGATGAAATACATGTGGTGCATCCAACTCCAAGCTGGGAGAGTACGTGAGGGAGGCATCACTCTGTTCCTCATAAGTGTTTATTATGAGTTTCCACTACTGGCCACAGTTGGATACAGAACTCTTGGCTGGATGGACTTTGTCTCATCCTGTCTGGTGGTTCTTGTGCTCCTGTTGCGTAGGAAGCCAAAGTGCTTCACTCGAGGCTCTGACTGCAGCCAGGCAATTAAAGCCCCAACACTTCCCTTCATAGATTGAACCCACAGAGTCCTGAAAAAGCAGCAGGACACTTGCTGACAAATCTAATAATAGCTTTCAGAAAATTGTGTCCGATGTGCCAAATGCTATAAATACGCTGTAAATATGAGGTTCTGACTACTCTGTCCTTTTCTTTTGTTTTTTCAATTGTCGCTGTTGCTCATGAAGAGAATGAAAATGAATGAAAACACAGTGAAACAAATTGCATTTCCAGAGGAACGTATTCATCTGGGACCAGGAGGCTTGAATTTTCAAAATAGAAATACAAACTAATGCTCTCTAATGAAAAACTATGTAAAAATAATAATATCATTTTAGGCATCATCTGTTTTCTGTGGGGGTTTGTATCTTTTTTTTTTTTTTTTTTTTTTTTTTTTAATGTTGAAATGAGCAATTACCAGGTTTGATTCTGTGTTTTAAATACAGTTGACAGTTTATGTCTGGCCCACTTCATAGAAAACTCATGCATCATTAATATGGGATATTCATGCACTTGGAAGAATGCATTCTACAGTCTTCCAACAGAAAGCAGCCTCTTTAGTATGTTCAATATGTTCATTAAATACCTTTCCCTGTTTATACAAGTGCTCATGTCTCCATTATTCATTCAAGCAGAAACTAATACAAAATGTGGTACATCTGCTATAGCATGTAAAAGTAACTAAAAAAAAAAAAAAAAAAGAGACCCTTTTACTTAGGAGGAGGTAATTCTGCTCACTTAAGAGGAATTCTGCTGCTTGGATTTTTCCATAGTTGGAATGTCATCTAATTTCTGATGGATATCAGGTGGCATTAGAGTCCTACATTTGCTTTCAAAACTGGGGAAGGGGTATTTTATCTAATTCAAAACTAAAAATTTTTGTATACATGCATTGATGACACTTTCTGTGGGAGGGATGGCTGGAATTGCAGGGGCTCAGTGAGGCTCACTGCTGTACCCAAGGCAAGTGAGTTGGCAGTGCTTTCTGTTGAACCAGTCTGATGCAGATGACATTTATTTTATACATACAAAAAGGAACAGTTTTGAGAATTAAAACTGACCAGACATTTGTCTAGGATCAGGGAAGTTCTAGATTCCCATGTTTGCTCCACACTGGGGAATGGTGGCCCTTCCCTGTCACAAGGCATGTCCTGCCTGCTGGGCTGTCAGCTGTTCTCCATCTCTCCTATTTCCTTCAAAAACTTTGAGAAAGTGATTTATTTTTCTGGTGTTGAATGAGTAAATAATACCAAGCCTCCAGTTTTCATGAAATAAAAATGTTTTCTGGCCCTCACTGTTATTACTGCATTAGCACTACTGAGAAACCTTTCCTAATACAGTGTCCACACAGTTATGCTTTTTATTAAAGTAATGACAGCTGGTTTCGTACTCACAGAAACACTGGAATACAATTTTGCAGAGATTCTTTTAAGGTTTGAGGATGAGGACTTTGATCTTTCTGCACAGCTGTAGCAAGATGGCTGCATTTTAGAGGAACAATTCTCCATCCCAGTTTTAGGAGGTAGCATCTTGGTCTCTGTGTGCAGACTGTGTGCTGGAAAGATTTGGAAAGGTCTGAGTGATTTGGAAATCAGAGCTGACTCCTTGATCTCAGGGAGCCAATGCCTTTGGCATTGCATACCAAAGGATGCAGGGATTGTGTCCAGCTAAATTTGTGTCCAACCTCTCACCAAAAGACTCCTATGCTTGTTAAAGTGTATTTGTTACAAGTATAAGGCAAAGCAAGATCTTGATGAAGCAGAGACAGTTGTTTGCATTAACCCATGCAGCAGCAATTGCTATAGGCATTTAGATAAACCATTAAAGTCTTGCAGTATCTTTGAGCAATGATTTATTTTTTTCTTTTTAGGGGATATAATCAGGTAAACTGAGAAACTCATAGAGTAAATGCAGCTTTATAATAACACTCCACTTTGCCATTCCATTATGTATATCTGCTGTCAACAGTTTATTTTTTTTAATGTGAGTTTCTTAAAAGTTTGGAAGTTTTCTAAATCCTGATACTTTAATGGAGACTGTAGATGAAATATAATCCTCATCTATTCATAACCAGTCAAAAATAAACAATTTTTTCAAGCCATTAGAGCATACAGAGGAAAAGTTCATGAACCAATCATTTGGGGCTTTTGGCAGACCATACGGAACTTTTCTAACAGCTATTTATAAGGTCCTAATGTGTTTATTTTCACAGTAAATCTGACTTATTGCTGAATGTGTTGGTTTCATAGTAAAATAAACACTGAAGATTACAAACATAACCTTTTGTAAAGTCTTCTGAAAGCCCAAGACTTAATTTAATAAATGTGATGTTCTCTATATTGCCTGGGAAATGCATGCCAACATTGAGAAAAAACTAAAAAAAAAAAAAAAAAACCAAAAACCAAAAAACAGCCTGAACCCTTGCTTTAAATTATAAAATCAAGTGTCACAAAGTTTATATTATAGCTGAGCCATGACCTGTAAAAAATATTGATAATTGATAGATAGAAGAACTAAGAAGGGATAAATGGGCAGAGAGATGTACTTCAGTGCTATTGTGGAAGATTTGGGGAAAAAATTCTGTGTCTTTATATATACACAAACTTAATTTAGAGATTGCTTAAATTTGCTTAGCTTAATTCTGTAATTTACTAACAAACTTACATGTAGTTAAGCAATTTCAAAGTGCTCTGAAAGCATTTACATTATGCTTTTTACTGGTTTAATTAGAAGAATTTAAATCATCATGATGTAAATCAGAGTATTTGTGCAGTTTCTCCAGTATTTTGCCCCTTGTGAGTGCCAGAGATATGCATCCTACTCTGCTAAAATTAGTGACACTATTACCCATGTTGTTGAGTCAGGATTTCAGCTCGGTTGTATAAGAAGTTTATCAAATCTTCAGAAAAGGCAATTAGAGAATAACCAATCCATAAAAGAAACTTTCTCTTTTTATAATGTGTCCTCAAAAATCCTGTCTGATGTGTATGTGAACGTCCTCATTAGGCATATAATTCCTAATTCTTTTAGAGAATCCTACTAAGCTCTTGACCTCAAAGATATGTTTCGGTAATGAGACTGTAGGTTAATTACATATTGTGTTAGAGTACTTTCTTCTGTCAGCTTTAAATATATTGCTTCTGAACTTCATTAGATACTCCCTTGTTCTTGTCATACTAAAATGTATCACTACCAACTATCAAATAGACTTTTGTGTTGGATTCATTATTTTATTTATCCATTGCTAAACAGACTTTATCTTTTCTTCTTCATGGTAAAGTCCTTTCAAACATCAACCAAATGCTTTAGTCTCCACATAATGAAAAAGTTGATTTATGTAAGTTTTATTGCACTTCTAGTATGTCCAATTGCATGGTTAGGAAATGAACTTGGCTATGATTTGGTGTAATGCTGAGCATCCAGTGTCAGATAGACTGCTTTATATAACATAGCATTGTTTCAATATATCACTTATTTTCAAAAGAAATTGAATCATGGCCATAGAATGTGCTTTATGTGCACGCTTTGTTCTCAGATAGAAGCCTGCAGGATCTCAAACAATTAAAAATAAATTGTCGTTCCAATTGCTGAAATGCTAGCGCTTTGGGGATAGTTTGGGAACAGCTCCAAGGGACATGCCTGGGAGGGTGGACCTGGATAGCAGATTGTTTTTAAGAAAACATCCTTCTTCTGAGTGATTTTATGTAAAAGAAGAAAGAGACCATTGAAATCCATTAAAAATGCTTTGTATTTTTGGAAATGGTTTTTAAAGTTAGAAAAAATGGACCAGCTGGACTAAGGATCTTAATACACTATACAGTAGTTATCTGTTTTCTGGGTGACACTGCAGACATTTATAAATGCCAGAAATGTTGGTCTGTGCCAGTTTTTTTTTTTTTTTTTTTTTCCAGAAATGGGACAAGCTTTTTCTACTACTGGGAAAGCTGCAAGTTTCTGATACTTCCTTCAGTAATTACTGTCTTATAGAGCTTTTACGAATATTTTGTCTTCTCAATGAATCATTTAAGCTGTATTTGATTAGTTCAAAAGAAAAAAGGTTATAACAATAAACATCGTCATCATATTCCCCATTTTTCTGAAAGTAATTAAGAGTTTACTGGCAAGAGTTCACACTGTGGTAGCCTATAAATCTTGTGCAGAACCTTAAATACTGCTGTCATAAATACATTAGCTAAGTCAGAGTGAACAGATTGGTTAGGAAGAAGCTTTTTAGTAGAATCAGTATCATGAAGAGTCTGTGCCCAGGCAAATGCTCACAGTTTATAGAATTAGCTTAAAATGAACACTCCCCCAACATCAGAGCAATCTGGGCCATTTGTTTAAATCATGTTTCATTTACATTTTCTTTGAACTGCTACTTTGTATTTCTGTTGCATTTGAAATGGTTGTAAGACAAGAGTTCGACTTCTTTCTGGTTTCTCAGAGGTCAGTGAACAAAACTCCTATGAATTTTATTCTGATCTCTTTAGGGCAGGGAACATAACATCTGTGGCTGATCCTGCAAATGGTTGTATATGGGTAAGCTTATGTCCAGTCATTCTATATATATCCAGAATGGGAAAAAATGTGTTTGCACAGCACAAAAGAGCTCCAGCCCTGACTGGTGCCTTCTGGAGGCTTCTGTAAGATAAATATAATTTTATTGTTGTTGTTCCTGGAAACAAATTGTTGATCCAAAAATACACAAAAGTACATGAATACTTCTAGTTCAAATCTTATTGATGCAACTGCTGAACTTATTCTGGATATCAGCTTCTGGATTTTACTTAATGTGTAAGTGGCCTGATTTATCAGTTTAGTAGAATGTAGTAGTACTTAGTGATGTCTAACCCTGTGATTTCAGATAGTTACCTTGTACAAGACTAGTACTACCCCAACATGTTAGTAAATCAAAAGTAACAACTTACTACAAATATTGACAAAAGATTCTGGATGAATTGCAGTATTATACCTC
This sequence comes from Tyto alba, assembly GCF_018691265.1. Classification (NCBI taxonomy): domain Eukaryota; kingdom Metazoa; phylum Chordata; class Aves; order Strigiformes; family Tytonidae; genus Tyto; species Tyto alba. The sequence goes on from NW_024881261.1 coordinate 17,097,464, forward strand.
TGGAAAAATTCCTACGTTGAAGATACAGTCAAATTACAGAAGTGAGAAATAAACCACAGATAGACATGTGTTATTTCTAATGTCTTGCCATGAGACTATTTAAATCCTCTACTGAAATGCATGCATGGTTCAGTTTATACTCTCTCAGAATCTATTCGTGTATGGAAAGCACTTTTGTGGATTACCTCATTCTGTTGCTCTCTGCACTTGTAGGTTGGATGTCAGGGAATGATTTTAAATTTATAAAAATTTATTGTTTTGGATCAGTCACCCATATGTTACATAGACTCAAAGTTAAAATTACTATCTCTGCTCTACATGAGAGGAGCCTTCATTTAAAACAAAAAAAGTAAGAACCACCTCACATAACTGTCAACGTTTTCAACACTCACAATTTTTTAATTGCAGCACTCACCAACCCAGTACTTAAAAGCAATAAAATGAATAGTTAAATACACCATAAATCTTATATTTCATACATAATAAACAAATGTGTTGTCATCATCAATTAATGAGAAATATATATGTGGCTTCAATTAAAACTGCTAAATTTGTCTAATGGTGATGGGTTTTGCTGGATTTTAACTTGTAGATTTAGACTCTGCTATCTGCAAAGTATTTGTAAAATCTAAGCCTGCATAAAAACATTTCCAGTGCCACTTTCACTTGTTGACTGGACATGTTTTGATAAATCATTTACATTTTAATTTCTTGAAAACAATCTAGTATATTTTAAGTTATCAGAAATAGTGCAGGCTACTGTCAATATAATGTTAAAATAATATGGAGCTTGCATTTGAGGTTATGTTATTAACACACATTTATAAATATACTTTTTTTTTATTATTTTCAGAGAATATGGAGGTATTTTTTGGGGGGGACTTCCAGTTAGAGAAAGAGTTAAGATTTTCATTTTGTGGTTCTGTATGCTCAATAATAGATATGTGCATATGTTTTCTTGTATTATGCTGACAAATTCAGAATCAAGACATTCTTAACATACTTTTCTTGAGCTGAAAAACTTATTTTCAAAGTAAGTTAAACAGTCTTAACTGCTTTTTACTATTTTGGTTACTGTATGAGTTTAATTTCTCTTAGAATGGTTGAAATAATGTGTAATGTTCATTTTATTTCATATACTACTTGTCAGGAATGTGGTGGTCTACCTACCTACATGAAGTCAAGATCAGCCTCCTAGCTTCTCCCTCTCATGCATGTACATGCTCAAAGAAGAGACAAGGGAGTGAGGAAGCCCAGGCCTATATGTTTGTCTGCATATAGCTCTAGTCGAATCAAGAGGCTGCTGAACAAATTGTACAGCAATTTTGGTCTCTTTTTAGGACAGTTCTCTCATTAATGAGTCTAATTTCAAACAATTATAACTTTTTTTAATTTTTAATTGTGTTTTTAATTTGTTTCTTTAGCTAAAAGCATAATTATTTATGCATTGTATTTGATTTGCACACAATTCTTTGTAATTGACATTTTAAAAAGGAATTATCTTTATTTTCTCGATGTGAAAAATATTATATAGTAATGGATGAGCATGTAATCTGTGTGAAAAATGTTTTGTTACATCATTAACACTAGGTTGTTTGTCTGCTGAATCAACGACCTTTTGATGGCAACAGAGATTTCACTATGATAGTTTTTAATATTCTACTTTTCCCATTAGGACAAGGAGCAACAGTTTTAAAGCAGCCTCTGTTTCACGTTGATATGAATAGATAAATTGTCAAAGCTGCCAACAAGAATGCTTCCGTATTATGGGGGTATGTTGTAAGCAACACTATATACAGTGTTCTTGCTCGTAAACACAAACTGTGCGCATTTAGTGGTGCAGCTCAGTTCTCATCCTTTAGCTGAATTTAACGAGCTGAACACTGTGATGGGATTTTGGAGAATCGGGTTAGTGTGTGCTGAGTGGGAGACAGATATGGGATGACATTTTTTGAGTTGCCCTTTCCCACCACTTATCAGCAGAGGGGAAGGGATAAGAGTAGAATATGTGCACAGTGTATATTGTTCCACAGGAAAACACTGTTCTCCAGAATTAACCCGTTTTTAGAATGCGCTATATGGGAAAGGAAATTCAAACTTCTGTCAGCCTTATGCTTCATGTCTTTTTGAAATAAATAAAAAAAAAAAAGAATGATTGGTTTTCAAAGTATTGCCTACAGTGTTTCTTAGGGGTATTGCGCTGTGTCGTTATTTCTTAGAGATTTGAGTTGCAATCCCAAACACGTACCTCAGCTCTCTGTGTTGGAAGGGAGCGCATGTCACATTAATTATGCTTTCTGCTCCGGTTTGCTGCTACTGTCTTGTTTGGTTTTTGCTTGCTGGATTGAAGAGAAAGTTGATTCTAGTCTTGGCCTATTTTGAAGCCATCTGAAAACAGCTAAAAACAAACTAAACCCCAGCCAAATGGGTAGTAAATAATACATACAGCCCTTAAAGAGAAAATTTAGCAGCTTGCTATCTTTGGAAGTCATTAAGGCTCCCATCAGCAGCAAGATATAGTAGACTTAGTGTTTCTCAGCACTATCACGCATAGCACAGATATGTAGCTTTCAAAATGTAATTCTCATCTATTCTTTGGGGGCCTAAGCTCTTTATACAGTGAACAGGGAGAATTAGGTGTATAAGAAGAGGATCCAAACCAGCCATCATGCTGAGGGACTAAACAGGCACCAAGTGGCTTACAGAAATGCTGAAGCCTGGCATGATTTTATCCTGTGCAGCCCTAAGTTAGAAGCCTTTGTGGGACTGGGATTTGCAACCTAATACTTCTGAAGTCATTCCTCTTTATAGGCATAACTGACTCCATCCTTTCTTTTGAAACCTGGTCATAAAAGAAAGCAATTGTGCTTTTGTTCTTTTGATGCTAGTCCACTGGCTGGAGTATCTTCTTGGGAAGAGAAGGACTCAGGTTCAGCCTCTTCATCCTGAGACCACCACACATTTGCTACCTCTGTGGGAAAGGTCTTAACCAGGATATAGGTCTTGCTGAAGTGGAACTGTGCCAATATGCAGTCAAGCATTTAAGATTTATGGGGCCAGAAAGAAAAAACCAGAAGCAGTCAAGTGCCAAGGGTATTTCATCAACAAGGAGAAAATGGGGTTTGCTATAAACATTCATTTGATAAAAACAGAAATAGCATTTTAGAGAACAGAGACTCCTGTCTGTTTCTTCAGCTACCGTGTGTTTTAAATGTAGGTATACATCCCTTCTGGGTGAGGACAGTACTGAAATGGTGTCTTTCATTTCCCCAGCTCTAATCGCTAGATTGCCATAGAAAAGATGGATGGCAGCAGTTCCTCATCCCTTCCCCGTTCTCTGGGATGCTGGGCTGTGCTTTGTTTTTGTGGCTTTGCTGAGTGCATCCTCTTAGCCTGCCTGGCCCCACAGAGCCACAGTGTGGGCAGGTTTTGTCTGCAAATCCCAAAAGATCTTTTGTATGAGACCAGGTCTGAGGTGGTCAGCATGCCTGGCACCATTTTGGCACTCTGGGAACTTGAAAAGTGAAGACTAAGGTACCTGCAGCCATTCAGACGTGTAGGAGGTGAAGAGGGGGCTGTGAATTGCACTCTGGGACTTAGTACCTATATTTGACTTAATTTTAACTTTAGTCAACCTAAGTGCTTTTTTGGACCTGGGCCAAGACTTTTCCCATCATGCTTAGGGTGGCCAGTATATATCACTGTGATTCTGCTAGGCATTAAGTCCCTTCTGAGTTTGATATGCTTTGAGTATTTAAAAGTGTTGAAAATTATTTCTGCCATTCAAGTCCATTGATTTGAGGAAGTTTACCCAGTCCTGCTTTTTATATTAGAAACAATTGTATTCCTGTTTGTGAATACTTTACATGATTTGACTAGCTGTGTCCCATCATTCTTTACTGATGTTTCTTTTATAAATATAACCGATTTTTTATGTCTCAATAGTGGCTAAATGAAAATAACCTACAAATGGAAGAATCTCCAAAGAACAACATACGCATTATTTATTGAGCTCTCTGGAAAATGTTGCTGATCTGTTGAGCTGTTATTTTCAGAGTTCTCAAGAAAAGAATTAATTCAAAATTTGGTATTAACCTTAGAAAAGCCAGAGAGTGACCTGCTCCCTGATAAACCAGTTTCACATTAGGCCATCTGTTGGTGAGATTCACAGTCATCTTTTAATAAAAAGGTCAGACTCTGCTAGTTCACAAATAGTTACAGTGAGCTTTAATTCACAGTTACTTGGAATTGAAATCAGCGTGAAGCACAGAGTTGTTAGTTAGGTTTCAGCTGAGGTTTGAGATTGCTTGAAAAAAATGGCAACTTAGAAAGCAAATGCTAGTTTGAAATGGCATTGTTTCCCCATTAATAAATCTCTCCTAAAGGAAGAAATATTTTAGTGGTTTTGAATAAGAGAGAGACACAGCAGAGTCCAGAGTCAGGTTTTGTTTTCTTGACAAATGAAGTAGCTTTTGAGGAGAGATACTTTTGCAGGCCAGTGGCCAGGTTTATGTATTGTGATGCAGACTGCATACTAAATGGTAAATATTTTTTAAAATACAAGAATATAATTTTGTAATTAAATCAGTATAAAATAATAAAAGCTACAGTGCTTTCTAAATTTTCCATAGATGGATGTTGTTCTGCTGGTCATATTATTTAAAACTTTGAAAGAATGAGAGAAGTGTAGTCATACTGATATACAGTAATATAAAGATTAGTTTATAAGGACTACTGAAGCCTCATTTGTGAAAGTTTCCTTTGTGAAGAGATGCAGGAAACTTCTGGAATACAAGGTCTAATTTAGCTTGATCAATACTTAATTATTAAAATTGGATGTAGTATGTAATTGAAATACTTGGTAGAGTTCTCCATGCAATCATATTTTACTGGTGCAATGGTTATTATCTTTGTGCTACTTATATCTCATATAACCAAGACATTTTTGCCTTAATTTAGTCATTTATATTACATTAATTGTCCTAGTATCTAAATGATTCATAACAGGACTATAGAAAAGATTATTAGATTTGTTTAGTAAGAATTATGTTTGCAAGTGATGGTCATAATCTGCAATTCAATAATTCATTTTACTGGATAAAAGTATTAAGAACCTTTTTTTATTTTTTCCTAAAAAATATTTAGTTCACAGTCTAGTACTATGATGCGTTTTGTGAGTAGGTACTGAATTAATCATTTTTTAAAAGGGCAAAACATGCTGTATGTATGTTTCAAAGTGCAAGAAATGAATATAAGTCATATTTTTATTAAATATAACCCTAGGGAAATATTTTAATGGAAAAACATCTTCAAAATTAGTTGTTGTTGCATGAATAGAAAATGTGCAGAACATGACAAAACCCAGGAATTTCTGCTTGAAATTCAGTGGATAGTGATGCAAGCAAAGGGAAATAAATATAGGGAAAATCACTAGTGGTTAAAAGTGAGTGAATTGTTTAGAAACAGAGTGAAAGAAAGTTGTACTAGACAACTGTAGGCAGGAATGAAAGGTCATAATTTGCAGATCCCTTTTGCTGTCTTGTTAGAATGAAAAGCATCTTTCCTGTGTTGTCAGCCACTGCAAAGCACCTGTGCAATTAAATACAATACCATTTCCTCAAGGTCAACTGTAGCTGTATTACTGACCTAGAATATTCTAACAGTCTACTAATTTAGGTACATGTATCAGATATAAGAGTTACTACTATAAGGAATTATACTGCTCTTAAAATGCAGGTGTGTGAAAAGACTTTGCAGTGTTTCTTAGGAGTTTTGGTTGGATATTTGCTGTTAAGTCATCATTTTATTGCAATATAAATTGTTACTTGTATAGTTGAACAAACTGGTTGATTAGACACTAAGATTATTTTTGCTATAGCATAGTCATGGATAGATTTATCAGGGCATGGCACATTAGAAAAAATATATAAGCTGTCCTGTATAAAAGTCAATATTAATAGTCATAAATGACAGGCATATACAGTAAACTAACTTGTAAAGTTATTTTATAGAGCTGTTTAAATCATGGACAATTTTTAACATTTTATTTAAATTTATGTAACATGAAGTTTAGCTGTATTTCAGGAAATCACTTAATTGAATTTATGAGCATCTAGGCTCCTGTTTCCCATTAGGACCACTAAAAGTTCAGTTAGTCTGATGTGCAGTCAGCCACCTCAGCTATATAATATACTCATCTGATATTTTATATAGTGATGTCATTAAAATAACACATGGTTTGTGTCAGATGCTATCATCCTTTAAGAAGATGTATCAAGTGCAGATTTATAAATACATGTGTTAAAATAGCCACCATAAGGCACCTTTACTGCCACCAAAGTTTCTTCCTTAATACTTCTAGCTTTAGCAGCACTGGAAGGTATTAACTGTTTTTTTGACAGGGAAGTTGTTGTATTAGAATTTATCATATATGTGCATGATTCTGAGCTCTAAAGTGAGATATCCCTTGTTGATTAATTTGCTATCAGTATGCTTTTATTCTCAATATAGCGTGTGCGCTTTACTGAGTAATACAGTCCTTAATTCACTTCCACAACTAACAAAAATAAAATAAGCTGTTAAGAAACCAGCATGGCACAGCTGGCTAGGCAGGGAGAAGAGAATTTGGGTTGTGGCTCCCCAAAGAAGCTTTGGGCTTTTCTGCCCTCTTCATGCCTGAATGAGGTTTTGACAAAAAAACTAAATTATCTGTGGGTGAGAATAGCTGAGTCCCTGGCCTTACATAGGAAGACTGTGGAAAGATCACAGTTTCCAAGGGGCTGAGGGAGAGACAAGGTGAAGAAGGTAGGATAAGAGGTGCCATGAAGGAAGGTATGAAAAAACAAACTGGGAAAAGAAATTTTATCACTTTATGTGGTGAGAAGGATAGAAAAGGAAGTGATATCTAACTGAACAAAACGTATTAACAGTTTTCAGCAATAATTATCTCCAACAATAACATACTTCTTCTTTCCTTGCATCCCTTTTTTGTGCTTCCTTTCCTGTTTCCTCCATTTTTTGGTGTACTTTCAGAGCTTGAAGACCTGTGGGTGTTCCTGTGGCCCCAGATACTATTGTGTATTCCAGAGCTGAATAACTGAGATATTTATATAAGCAAAAGAGAACTTATTTTAAAAACTGTAATTTTGTCTGAAACACTAGGAAAAAACAACAAATCATGGAAATAATTGAAAAAGAACATTCAAATAGGACCAAGAGGGACAAGTTGTAAAGCATGTGCCAACTTAAAATTATAATAAGAGAGGTTTTGTCTTGAAATTCATATCAGTCTGGCATTTCTAAGGGAGAAGAAATATGATCTGTTAGTTTGTTTAAAATAATTTTTACTTTAAAAATCTCACAACATATGCATTTTATAGCATGTAAAGTATATGGCTATGAGCTTAAAGAATGTGTAAAAATTGTGCATTCATATAGATCCTCTGGTCCTCTTTTCAGCCTCCTAGTTTGTTCTGTCATTCATCCATATTTCTTATGATATTTTAGTTAAAAGTATTTTAAAATTTCTGGCAAGTTCCTGAAGGAAAGTACAAATGTACAAACTGTGCAGTGAAAATACTTAAGGAAATTCTTCAGAGTAGTTGAAGAGGATACTCATTAATCCTTATATCTGCAGAAGACAATTCTGCATGCTTTCTTATTGGCACACACGGTTGTTTTTTAAATTACTTACATTTGTCTAAGTCATTACCAAAGCCCCAGTTTATATAAAATAGAGGAATCTGGGAAAGGATTCCCAGACCAGTCTCTCACTAAGATTTAATTCCTCTGAGCTAAACTGCTTATAGACAGTTCTCCCCTGTTATCCTAAGCCACTTCTTACTGACAGTTTAAATTGACAGGATTTCTATGTAATTAATGTTCCCTCTAATATTGGCTGAATTAAATGTTCAGATGGTCTCTATTTCTAATATTTCCTCCCCTTCCTTTTCTGGAAAAGGGTTCCTGCCCTAGGTGATGCTGGAATGTATCTGGGCATTGCCCTAATCCAGGTAAATAGGAAGAATGGCTTTGAGTACACTTGTTTCTGAAGGTGGGCGAAGATAATTCCAGTGTTGTCCTGTCCATCTCCCATCATGAGCTAAATGACAACTACAGGTCCCTCAGGATTCAGTGTATAATCAGTGACTATGTTCTTTGTGATATTGTTAATTAAGATTCTTACCCTTTTAATGAGATTAAATAGAAATAAGCAGGCAGAAAGATGGAGTCCCTCCTTGACATTTTATAATTGAATCACCTCATTTTTAGAAGTGTTCTACTTCTGTCTTATGAAAACACTAAGATAAACATTGTAGGAAAGATGATTCATATTTTATTGATTTACACTGAGTAGTAAACTATCTTATTTTTGGCTCAAAACTACTCTAAGCTAATCTGTGGGCAATCTGCAGGTACTTATCTCTCCTTTACAGCTCAGGGTGGAATTCTTTCCTCTTTTCTTTGGATGGTTTAAGCCATGGAAGAAAATATTTCTCTGAAGTTCCAATTGAAATTCAATAAAGAATGTCTTCTATTTTTCCAAGTCAATATTGGTTCAGTAACAAAAAAAGAATCAAACATTTTCTTTAAAAAAAATCCCCACCCAAAACTTCATGATACAATGGTTTGTATATTTTATGGTTCTCATAGCTAAGAAAACACATTTTCATAACCCTGATACCTCTGATAACTTGATGTGAAAATGCAAATGTCCCTGTTTTATTATGGAAAATTAATTCAGGTGCACTTCTGAAAATACTGGATAGATTTCCAATGTTTCATTTTCAAAATTGTAATTATGCTTTTAAACTGTGATTCCAGAATTTGAAATTTGACCTGAGAACATTGAATACACATTGCTGGAAATCTGTAACAGTCAAATAAGTGCAGTCTTAGAATGCGGAATAACAATTCCTACACTAGGGTTTAAACCTTTCTCAGTAGCCAGTACTTTTTATTCACTTTCTAAAGTGTCTGTTTTACTTTTTTTTTTTGGTCTGTGCACTTCATGAAAAAAAAAAAAAAAATGTTGAGTATACTTTTTCCCCTACTTTTCCACTTTCTTTGCAAACAGTTTTCTCGCTGGTTAGAATTCAGCTCAGAACTGATTTTTTTATTTTTTGATTTTTTCCTTCCCTTTCCCCCAACGGTTAGGCTTTTTTCAAAAGGATTGGAGCACATGTCAAGAAACCTAACCCATGCTGAACTGCCTTCTAGGTATGAACACACAGAAAAGTCCCAATGGGTGTGGAAACTAAGGAAGCCTCTGGCTCTTTTCAACCACCAAAGGTTTCTGTGCTCATCACTTCTCTAAATAGTTATAGACAGACACAACCTCTGCTATTGGAATCAACATTACACCAGCTCTGTTGCTATACACCAGGGCATGACTGCCAACACTCATGGAAGTATTTTCTGCTGGCACTGCAGAGCCACCGGCAAAGCTGTGGACACTAAAATCCACTTTGTGTGCTTCCTTTGGCATTTATTACTTCTGACCTTTCAGTCTTGTTTTAGCCCCTTGGAACTGATCCATGGGACTCCTTTTGCTGGGCAGCGCAGCCACTGTGTCTTGACTCCCCAAGTTACAACTGCCAAGCATGTCCTTTTGCACCTACATAGCCAATAACTTTCAGGCCTAATGTGATCCTACCACATAACTGTTTTTGTGGCATTTTCCAGGAGAAGAAAACATATATAGGAACAGTTGTGTATGTTTGAAAATTGAATATTTTGCTGAATTTTTTATTCTTGAAAACAAGCCAAAGAAAAAGAATCTGGAAAACACAAATGATCTTTCTTTATTAGAAAATGCATTTCATTCTGAGCTATCGATAACAAAATGCTAAACTAAAGGCAGGTGTTAAACGTCTTTGCGTCCTCATTTCAGAATCTGATTGGTTGATCCTATATTTAGAATGAAACTAGAGTTTATACTGGATAAATTAATCTTTTAAAGTGTTATTTTCTAATATATACATGTAGAAAAATGTGTCAACCAAAAATTTGCAAATGAAATCTAACGTGTTTTACCAAGCTTTTACTCACTTTTCCTTATTTGACATACTGCTCCTTCAATTAAAATACCCTGAGCCATATATCCTTGCTCTGTTATTATTACTTTGAAAGTGAAGTACACTGTAACATTCTGTGGGATACAGTGGGATGCTGTGAGCAAGCAAACTGCCATAAAGCCTGTATCTAGTTTGTTTCAGCTGCCATTACTGGCACTTTATTTAACATTTTTAGGCATGTTCCTAAATAATGAATAACTGCCAAATTAGCACAGCACGTTTGATTTGAACGAGTCACTGTGCTCAAATTAAAAAACAAAAATTTGATGACCTTTCTATTGTTCTATATGTCATTATTGCCATCAAGTGACTGGTTTGAAACTTCCAATCATTCATTAATACCTTGAATGGGCAGCAGTTATTTTTTTGTCCAGTCTCTAGGGTCTATTGTTTTAAAATATCCAACCAATAATAGCTTGAAAAATTAAAGGAAAATGCATAATCAACATGCACCAACATGCTAAACAAACAAAAGAAAAAGACCTGTAGCCTCTGTGTCTGCAAAGGCAGACAATTGTTGGACAATTACTGTCCATGTTTATGTTTATTATTTTGTGGGCATAATCTAAAAAAAGATTTATCATTATGTCCTGAAACTTAACTGCAATGCAACCATAACTTTTCTGATTCTGGAAGGTACATTAAGTATCCTCTTTCATCATAAAAAAAAAAAAAAAAAAAACAAAAAACAAACAAACAAACAAACAAACAAACCCAAGAGCTCTGGAATTTCATGCAAGAACTTTAGTTATTGTTGATGATTCCAGGGAATGGATATCACTTAACCTGCCTGTTTCTCAGTCTACAGTGTGTGACCAGCAATGCATTCACCAACAATGGAGATGAAAATAGTTTTGATAATATCCAGGACATCAAAGTATAACAGTGAGTCACTGGCTCCTGACAGGTACCATACAGATGGGTGTGTTTGAAATGTCTTCAAACACATTTTACCAATATCATCTTAATTCTTTGTTCCTGTATCCAGGACTGCTAATCATGACAATCACTATCATAACTGCAGGATGGGTGCTAAATGTTGCCTTTCATCATTGGCTATGCCTTTTTCCTACCTCTGTGATCATAATGATGTTTCAAAAGTTAATCTTCTTCAAGGGTCCTGAGTCTGCATTAATTTCTCGAGCAAAGGTGCCATTTACTTTAGCTGGAATATTTCACGAGAAAAAAGTGGAAGATGCAACTTTTTTTTTTTTTTCTGTTGTTGTTATTGTTTCATAATAATATGCAAAATGTGGAAAGTCAGTCATATTTCACTGGTATTTTGGCGTCTGCTCAACAACTGATTGCTCTTCTCAGAGCTTTTTTGGAAAGTTTGCAGCACCATAATGACAGCTTTCTAAACACAGATGTCCTCTTGGTACAACCTATAATTTTTTATGAAAGATGTATCGATGTCAGGAATTTGAACGAAGTACTGGAATTAGTTGAACATTCTTGTTATAAATATGTATTCAAAACATCTACAGTACATATATTGCATGTTGAGGGAAGAATCTGCAGTGTCTGAAGGCATAGATGTTGGTACAAAATACCCAAGATGTCAGAATGTAGTTTAAGGTAAATTGATTCTTTTGTTAATGGACTGTGTGATATTTTAGCAATTTTTTCCCACTATGCTTTATACTGTATAGGTGCACACTGTGAACTTGCAGCATCAAGAATCTTAAGTACGCATTTAGATAATCCAGGATTTGACCATGGAAGATGTCTAATAGCTGAGAGGCCTGGAAAAGGCCTCCTTACTGTTGTAAAGTCCCATTAGTAGCCTCTTCCTCTTGTTTCATTTATGTCTCAGCTAAGCCATCAGGAAGTGAATATTTCAAACACAGATTTCCCCTCCTGAAGTCAGCTGTTTCTGTTGAGGTAACTCCTCTTAAATGTCTTTAGTAAGTAAAAGTCGGTTCAAAGATTAATGTGTAAGGTGATAAACTCCCAGCAGCTTGTGGTACTTAGCAGAAGAATCCTCAATTTTTTTTTACCTGTGGGACTATTATTTGTATATACATACAAATTATCTACATACATGTAGGAGGACAGGGCTCAATGGTTATTGTGTGTTATTTATGTAAGTCCAGATGTGTAAGTGAAAAGGAAAATCTCCTCTGTTAACTTCCTGTAACCATTTGACATTGTTTTTTAATGATAACACGGGCCATTATATATTGTTCTTTTACCTATTCAGGTCTAGTTCAGATTAGAGTACCATGCAGCAAGTATATCTAGAAACTGTAATAAAATTAGGGGAAACATATTTCAATAAATATTGTAGTATTCTATTTTTGTGCAGCTGTGCAGTCTTGATATAAGTGCAGCAGTTGTTATGACTACAGCTAACCATGTAGCTTCCATCTATCTGTACTTGTACAAGGCACTTGGTTTTGATTTATTTTCAGGTCACGCCACTAGATATATACACCCACACCACTAATGACACGTCATTCAGATTCAGAATAGATAGTTTAAAGTTAGAATGCTGCATCAGAAATGATGCAAAACCATAACTGTTAGTTAGAAAATGCTTTCTCTTTAGAGTTTAACTGGGTCATGCTGTGGTCATTCAATATGATACTGGGTTTTTTTCCCTTTTCTCTTACTTTTGGTTGATGATAAAATCACTTGCATGGTATGTATGCATGTGTGTATGTGTGTGGCCCAGGCTGGGCTGCTGTTTGGCATGCCTTGGATCATGACCTTTTGCCAAACCTCAGCAGTAGCTCTTGGGGAAAAAATGTAAACATACAACCAAATTTACTCTGGTTTCTTTATTTAGCTCAGTGAAAGTTGATATTCACTGCTATACGGCTTCAATATTATAAACTCCTTGCTAAATTAGAAAATGGGAGAAGCTCATTTCATATTTTAATGAAAGTTATTTTGTAAAAAATACAGGTGGGAGGCAAGCAAATAGATTCTCCTAATGTAGAAGTAAGAATTGTAAGTGATCAACAATTGTGATAATTTTATTTATTTATTTTAATAACATTTTAGTCTTTAAGGAAGAAAACACCTATTTTGTGAGGCCAGAGGTATATAGAAACATTATGGAATAATACTAATTACTAAGAAAGTGCCATGATTGTGGATAGTATAATCATCTACAATTTTCTGAGAATATCCTTCTAAAATGACCTACCTAATTTAAGTGTAATTTCCAAAATAAGGAGACCAGATGTCTTGTTTGGGACAGTGGACACTTTTCCTTGAAATGGTCTGCCTTCTACTAACATTAAACTGGCCTTTTTTCTTCCTGTAGATGATAGTTTAGGATTATGCTGGTTTTTCCTATGTGGTTACAAGCTATGGGGAAACAGCAGAGTTTCCATGAAGTAGAACATAGAGGATTTCAGTAAATGGAAGATCTTTTGCCTACTTGATTATTTTGACTGGCATTAAAACTCACCTGCCGACAGTTTGCCACTCATAGTGACTCTTATATTTGTTGTGAGCTGTTACCACTGTTGGCTACAAGAGATGATCACGTCACCTAATTACAGCTTGCAGAGCATTTAGATGAGTTGTCAGTTAACACAGAACATCTGTAACTGATATAAAGATTAATGATTAAAAGTGTCAGTTTCCCCTGCATAAAATGTCCATATTTGCTCTGAACTCTGCCTCCAAGTGGTTTTGAAATGTGTCCAAGTGTAAAGCCTGAGATAAATCAGCATAGGTCCAAAGGATTTATAGTATTGGGTTGGGGTTTTTGTTTTGTTTTGTTCTGTTTGTTTTTCTTTCAAGTTTTAAGAATACAGAAGTTCACATGATGAGAACAGTGTCCTTTCAATCTTTTCCATGTGGACTCACTTCTGCAAGTTAAAGAACTTCCTTCAACCTGAGTAATTACATATTTAACATACTGTACAGACAAAAAGAATCTACATTTCATTCATGAGGACATTGTCAGTAGTGCTGTCTAGAGAAAGCTAAGCCCTGATGCTTGGTGTGAACAGAACCAGAGTAGACCAAACTGGTTAGTATTGAATATTTGAAGGCTTAAAAAAATGAGGCTTTGGCTCACCCGCACAGCAAAAATCCTAAACCATCAAAGAAAAATACACTCATGTAGATTAACTTTTATCAAGCATATTGACTTGTCTTTGCAAGTTGATGGGACTCTGGAGGAGAGACTACAGAAGTTTTGTATAAACAGTTTTGTTTATGAGAGGGTGTGGAAAATTCAGAGTTAAAGGAATTGTCACAACCTCTTGAGCAGCTGAAGGCAGAACAAAGATGAATCTAGTAGCTGCTGCTGGTACCAGGGTACTAAGATGAAAATGTTTGACCACAAAAATTTCAAAAACCATAAAGCTTCTTCCAATTCTTAGAGAGTGTTTTCATGCTAACAAACATCATCCCCTGCATTTCATTTGTGATTAAATCAGCTACCATCACTCTCATCCAAATCCAGTGAAAGGGAAGAGGACAAAGCAAGGAAGAAGACTGGGATTAGAGGATAGGGAGAAGGGCAGAACACCTGCAGGAGAATAGCTGTAGACTCTAATTCCTCTCTCTTGTCCATGGGATGGTTGTGTGCTTTGCCAGTGCAAGCACCATCCTTGACATCTGTGTTTCTGCCATTGTTTTGCTTATGTGATTTCCAGGAGAGAGGGAAGAGTTTAGACCTATGCCTAAAATTAGTCACAGACTTTGCAGCTTTCTTACGAACACTCAAATCACCATCAAGGTCCTTGCCTAAGCTCTGCCCCTTTCTGGCACATTTATCTGTCTCCTGAACTGACACTTTTCTTCTTTTCTCCCCTTCCGTGTGCCAACTTTTCTCCCCTTGCCTCTGGCTCATATTGCTGGTTTCTTGAGACTATGGGGAATTTTGTGGGCTCTGACTCACTCACTTTCCCAGGCAGCACAGGCATACTTATCTCTGTACTGCGCAGTAGCAGGGAAAAGGAAGCACTTCTGGGTTTTATGCTTTATACTGGTTTAGCAACAAGTGAGGGACTGCCATTATGGCTCTGGCAAATAGGAATAACCTATGCCATGTAATGCATATGCTTAAAGTATCTATATATGCATACGGTTACACATCACTGTTTAAAAGTTACATCAGTACTGGACAACTGGAATAGTTGATGCATTTTTAGTATGTTCTTGTAATATCCATTGTATTTGTGTTGGACTGAGATTAGCATATTTTAGTGAGTTTATTTGCATAATGAACAGATAATGGTTTATTAGTGAAAAATGCAACTGAAAAAAAGGGACAAAACATTTTGTATATAAGGAATCAGAATGTATTATCACCTTCTTAAGGACTCTTAGTGTTGCATGTTGCAAGCTGAAAGCTGACCTTGACCATTAAGAGTCATACTGAGATCTTTGTTAGGGACAGATGACTCATCACTATAATGAAATGGGTGTGATATATAAGTTTTTGGAACTGTATTCGAAAGATCTGCAAAGATTACTACCAAAATATAAAAATATTTATTTATTATTTTGACTTTGAAATTAAAATATATCTTACTGTGAACTAAACATTTGGGATGAATTCTTGCCCTGTTGAGGGCAATCATAGCTAGTGGAACCAAGATTTCACCTAGAGTGCATTTTATTTGCAGTAACATAAAAAGTCATAAGTAAGATGACTCATGTGGCTGTTGGTACATCCATACTTTGGCAGAGTGAAGCAGTGTATGTGCTGTAATATCCTGGAAGTGATCAGTCTGAGAAACAGCACTGATATTACTGTGCACCAGTTGTTCCCTACGAATTGCAAATTGTCAGAAAATGAACACTGACTCTATAAGAATTTACAGCATTTATCTCCTAGGCCTCCTTATCTAGTTGCACTGAAGGTTTTTCCTCAGGGTTCACATCACGACTCTTGAGACAATTCAGTAGTAAATCTCTGTGGGGACTGAGCTGAGAGCAATGTCGTGGCCCCAAGCACTGTGCCAAGAGCAGATGAGATTACTAATGCCACTGGAATATCCTTTATCTGTGCAACAGCCAGTCCTCTGGATTGTCACTAAGTGCAAAATGAAGCACCTAGCTGCCAAATATGAGAAATTGCTTGTATTTCAGGACAGAAACCTGACCTATATGTTTATGTCTCACATGCCAGCTGCTTTGCCTAAATCAAGTGGAAATTAGAAATATATTAAGTGTAAAGAGCAGAGCACAATGAATAAGCAAACTAAAGGGCACTTGCTTTGCTTGCTGATTATTTTATTCACTCATTGATTAAAACATTTTTCCTGGGGCAAGAATGGCTGGTAAGCTTGTTTTGAAAAGTATAAATAGGAAAAGAATCAAAAGAAGCAGATTTATTTTTTTTTAAACATACAATCTTAACCATCTTACTTAGAAAAATATGTTTTTATAAACTTCTCGTGATGTAATGTTTTTGATGTTACTATTTAAAAGAAATTCTTGGGTTTAGGTAAGACAAATAAAGGCTAGAATTGCATTGCATTTCACTTCACACTCCTCTTCTATAACAGTAGTACAGCAGGTAAAGTGATAATTAATTGCTTCTCCTATTATGTCTCTCTAGAGATCTGAAGAATAATTTGATCAGCACAATTGAGCCAGGGGCCTTCCATGGACTTTCAGAACTGAAGCGCCTGTAAGTAGTAATTCCATTTGAATTATTCTGAAAATTGTGTTTGTATTGACATTTCTATCCTTGGGCAACTCAAGTATGCAACCAAGCAATAATCACATAAGGACACTGGCTGTAAAATAGAAAATCACACACTGTGCTTTTTAAATTTACCATGTCTTTTTCTTCTTCTTTCCTTTTTTTTTTTCCATCTCCCCCTTCTTTTTTACCTTTTCCTATTTAAAATTAGCTGTTTGTTCTCCAGTAAATGTCCTAACAAGTACATCTACAAAATTAAAAAACACACCTAATTAATGACTTAGCAGACAATATATTACTACAGACATTAAGCAGAAATAAAACTAAGTGGTTTAAATATGTGTAGACAATATTTTGTGCTATGCTGTTTTTTCATTATGTACTTTACTTTTATCACAGACCAGGTCTATAAAACAAATTCTTAGTAAGGAAACTTTGTCATGCTTTAGAATTTGTCTGCCATTCGCATACATCTCACATTGACTCTACTTGATATTTTTTATTTTTAGCATAGTTTTCTAAGGAAGCAAGACTTAGGCAGTATATTCCCTGTCCATCATTCGTGCATTCTTCTCTTTGAAAATGTTCTCATAAAGCTTTCTTTTGAAAGCACAGGCTGATTTTTAAACTACATTTGTAGAGGGTAAAAATATCTAATTTATGAAGATCCTACGAGTGGGCCTTTTAAGCTTTTAATTAACAAGGACCACAAACCCTCTTTAGTTCTACTCAGCCTAAAGGAAAGGTGAGATGACCCGTTTTTTAATTACAATTTTCCAAGAGACAGCAACCAAATGTCAGTGTACTGACTAAGCAGGCCATCAGCACATGCCAGAAATCTGCCTAGCCATCATGTGTGTTGTCTTATGTGTGATGAGAGAACCTATGAGAAAACAGGAATTATTTTAATGCAATGGGAAGATTAAATGAGAAGGAATGCAAATCCACAGAAAAATAAATTTACAAATCCCTCTGCTATTTTGCTCTGAAGTTAAATTCTCAAGCCACTACATAAAGGGAACACTGCACAACCTAAGTCAAAAGTTTCCATCTCTGATCATACAGGTAGCAGTATTTTCTAACACTAGCCACTAAGTTTTAGTGTGTTTGCATAGAAAGCCAATGGCATAATAAAGGTGAAGTCAGAGTAGCATATACATTTTTAATACAGAGAAAAACATTAGGTTGAAACTTTCTTGCTCCCTCTGGATACAGGGATAACAATACAATGAAATGAACAAAATGAGTGCTAATTGTTGCTTTGGCCGCATACTGCTATAACACAACCCTGACCTCTTGTGGGAAAACCAGGAAACCTGTGCGAGTCATGGGCTGCACATCTGAGGAATGTGCAGGTGGAGCCTTAGGTCAGCCAGGAGAGACAAGTCAAAGAAGAGGAAGTCATTAGGCATTGGCAAAAGTGAGAAGAAAAGATTCTTCATCAAACTAGGAAAGGCAGCATTGAGGTTTATCACAGTAGACCTCAAAACCAACCTTGTTGCTGGTATGATCAAGTAACACTGGGAGCAATCTAGAGACAGGGGGTTGATTAATTGCTAGACTGACACGTTTAGTACAAGTGGGTGTAGTTTCATGGTAAACAAGAAAATCTCTACACACCTTCACTGTGCAACTGTTGAGTAGCAGACAGTTCAGCAAAACGAGTAACTAGTGTAAACTCCTGTTGAATGCCGAATACAGTAATTACTTTAAGAATGTACTTTACATTCACACCATCTTATTTCACATGTAAAATATAAATGGTGCTGTGAAAAGCAGAAGCTGATGTGATACGGGCAACTACAAGAGATATGGCTATAACAAGTCAAACAGACAAACTGCAGGTTGTCAACATCAAAATGTTTTCTGTGACTGATTTAGAGAACTGTTATAATTTGTATTTCAGTGACAAACTGATTTATTTCAAGGTTTTACTCAGAATGGTACACACAAAATTGATGAAAATTGAAAATTTCTGAAGCACTAAAATTATGGCACTTAGTTATTCAGCAGAGGAGAGTTTTGTTTTCTCTGACATCAGTTTTACAAGTCAGCATTAGCGAGGTAGATGTCTTAGCCCTGAATATCAACACCATCTTTCCATATTATGAACTGAACTATGTCTAATATAACATGTATTAGTGTGGAGGAATGGCCAACAAGCTGTCTTTTCTTTTTGCAAATGATTTTTAGAAAACATATTTTACAATACAGAGATTTCAGCCACTGCCATATATCTTATTGTGAAAATAACACTCACTGAAATAAACTTTGAGAAAAGGGTATGTAGTCTTTCACTTTGTTAAAAATATTATTTTACTATGTGCCATGCTTGGAGAAATATGCATTTGTTTTTATTAGTTTAGATTAAATGTACTTTTGATACCCAAATTATGTCTCACATAGCGATGCATTTCTTCCATACATGTTCAGACTTTGATTTGGCAGAAGTAAAGTATTACCCAACCAAGAATTCTGGGTAGGTTCTTGTTTACTATTGGCCTCTTCTAATTGGAAGATAAACACACCCACAAACACACACATATATATATATGTATGTTTGTTTGTCTTACACTTGCATTTTTAGATTTTCTATATAGCTTTCAGTAGGAGAACATAAAGAATAATGCTATTATGCTAATATTGCACTATATTGTTATCCACACTAGTTTCTCAGCTGTTGTCTATTTAATATCCCTGAGAAATATTTTCATTCTAATGTGATATTTTATCTTTTAATTGTACAACAATATATTATTTTTCTGATAGAAGAATACTTTGTAATGAATTCTAAAGAAATTGCCTTCACATTCTAGCTAATGGGATACGTCTCCGTGAAAGCAATAACTGGATTTGTCAAACTACAACCTTTATTCTCCTGTTTGATTACTTTAGTGTTCTCATGTAACAATAAAAAAATTAGGAATCTGCACAACGTAACAAAGGAATTGGAAGACTACCACTGATTCTAAGACAAAAATATATTCAGATCAATTTTAACATTTTGATAGATGTATGATCACTTAAAATCCTTACATTACTGCAATTATTTTAAAAAACCATACTTGATAAGAAAGAAAATTTGAGTCAAGGTTGAAAACCAAATATGGAAAAATTAAACACTAGTTCGGAATGCACCAAGGGGCAGTATTCATGTTGTTATCACAACATAATTGTTCAAACCTATTTTTGTCCCCCTCCTATTAGTATCCTATACATTATGTTGTATGTGTGACTTGTACAGAAAAGACCCATTCACGTTTCTTTAGACGAGTTATAGAACATAATGCCTTCTACTATTTGTGGTCAGAGACAGCCACAGTATTGCTCTTAAAAGAGCTTGCTAAGTGTTTAGCAAGACTGACCTTCTTACTAGCTCAAAAAATAATTGCCCTCTGGTTTCTGTGATTTTTTCAGCAAGAAACGATGTTGTCAATGAGATGAGACATTAGCAAACAGTAAAAATGTCAATTTTGGCTGAATATTGCATGCAACAGAATGCATAGTATTTTTCATAAGTAAACAGGTGCTAGTTACTTTGATAAAGAAAATTCTTTATATTGGAAATAATTTTGTTTTTTTTTTTATTTTCTACATATATAAAATCACATTTTAATGTGATAAGTATAAATTGCAGTATGGTATGTTTAATTCTGGAGAATTACTCAATAATGTTAGTATAAAAGTTGTTACATGTATTTAATTCAGTTATGTTGCATTACAGAAAAAGGTTTTATTTCTTGTTTGTCTCTAACTTCTTAAGTGTTAAAAATAAAAAGGGTGTATGTGATTATGTAGGTGTGTATATAAATAAGATAGACCTAATGTTTTGCCTTTTTTTGTTTGTTTCAGGGATCTTTCAAATAACAGAATTGGTTGCCTGGCACCAGAAATGTTTGTTGGACTTAACAGTCTTCACAAACTGTGAGTATAATACCAAATTTGTTTTAAACAGGAGAAATCCAAACTGTCAGATGGATTACCTGACTACAGTTGGCAATATACTTTCATTATAAGAAAATTGTAGGTTCTGTACTAAAAACTAACCCTCTCCTGAGCCTTTGATTGTGATGACTTGATAGAATAAAGGTGCTGTTTCTATTTGTAATTGTAAAATCTATCAGAACTGCAAAGAATTAAATTTCACTTTCACATTGAAAAGGGGCTGAATGTGACATTTCTGTTTGAATGCATTTCTGTTTACATGTCTTGGAAACAATTAAAGGTCAAGCAAACAAATGACACTTCTACTGTTTAAAAAGGATATATTGCTCTTTCTATCTGTTGCAGATCAATTAGACTTTTATATTTTTTTTTTCCTGAAGTATGTTACATAAAAAATTGAGCAGAGACTGAGAAAAAAATTGTATGAATTATCAAGTAAATTTGGAATATCAGGGTAGTTCAGATTGTTTCAGAAATACCACTTTTAGACTGTCTGTTTTAGATGTTGTGTTGTACAATTTATTTGTCAGTATGTTTTGGGTCATTAGTTTATCATATGCAACTGCACTGGAATTTGCTCTAGAGAGCAAAGCAATCAACTTCCATATCTGTAAGCATGCCAGAGAACCTGTGTGATCAACAGTTTATCAGGCTATTCTAGAAAGAGCACTCAGAAAACAGGAGATTATGATAGTATACCAAGGCTGTTCACTTTTAGGGAGAATCAGATGACCTGGAAGAAGAGCTAAAATGTGTGATTACAAAGCTTGCTAGTAGATACTAAATTAACCAAAGAATTAGAGACAAGAGTTGGTTTTGAAGGACAGATGTACAGGACTCTCTGACTGGACAGTAAAATGGCAGATGAAATTTGATGTAAATAAATATTAAATGATGCAAGAGAGATAAACCATTTTGTTCTGGGATAACCATTAAAACACAGGAAAGATGTTTTGATTATTGTGGATAAAGCCATGAAAACATCTGCTCAGTGCTCAGTGTCATTAAAAAAAAAAGAGTATTATTAAAGGAAGAGAGAACAAATTGGAGAACATCCACTGTACTATGGGAAAAAGGCAAAGAACCTACATTGTTAATACTGTGGGCAGTTCCAGTCTGCTCATCTAGGAAAGATGACCAAAACTAGAAGATGTCTGGAGAAGGACAAAAAGGAATGACCAAAGGTGTGGAGGAGCATAGGCAAGTACTAGGAATGATTAATTTGACTCCAACTTTCCTGGCTGGGAAACGGACAATTCACAGGAAGGGTCCTGGTTTAAATGGACATTTGGCCAAACCCAGGAGGACTCTGTATTTTCATTCACATATGTCTTCATTCCTGAAAGGGAAGTAAATTCCTATACTGCATCATAGTGCATTGCAAATCTCATACTTTATTTTCTTCCACTCCAGCCAGTCTGGCATTTTCTTGGAAAAAACAGGGAAACCTTTTTAGAAAGATTTGCCATAAGGTCAAGTTGACATCAGGTAAAAGGCTGAAATTTGGCATGCTTACTGATTGCATTAATGAGAGTAACTATGCCACATCTTCTCTGATGAAAACAAATGATGGGAAGAGCCTTGATATATGTGTTGATAAACAGATGCAGACTGCCCCTCTTTATACTCATCTCAGATAAGTTGCTAAATTGGGCAAGCCCAGCTCACATACTGAGGGTTGCTGTGTCTCCTTTTGTTGTGCATAGTGAGGGTGACTGTGACTATATAGCCAGATTACCATAGGAGGTATGTTTAATTCAAAATGGTGGAGTCACCTTGTTAAATGGAAGGTGCTTCTAGATGCTAGGAACAACCTCAGTAAAAACTGTTCAAATCCCTGATCTCTCAGGGAAACATTTCTAAAAATTCCTTTCATAAATCTTCCAGACTCCATCTTAAAAGCCAATTAGAAGTTAAATATAGAACTTCAGTCTTGTGGTAGTAAGGAACAGAAATTCATTCACGGTGAACATACAACATTTGTTCTGTGACAGCATTAGGCTGTACTATCCCTTTCCACTGAAGACCAGGAAGGAGTGTGGCAGTATATCTCCGCATCCTTCACTGATACCAGAGATGTTGGAAAAAGGCACAATATGCATGCTGAAGGCCCACAGTTATCAGACCGATCAAACCATACCATTCAGTTTTCTTTTTTAGAACAGATTTGCTATATCTTTGCTCATTCTAGTAACCAGTGTACCTGTCCCAGTGTCAGTGAATCTTTTCTGAGCATGTAGATTCAGTGAAGGTCTCACCAGTTCCCTCTACACTATCATTAAAAATGTATTTTCTTGCATCTAGTATTTTTGTGCATCTTAAGTAATTATTTATGTTTTCCTCAATATGGGGCTAACTTTCTCTTCCAAGTGGGTATAGATCCAGAGTGTTCTGTATTGTTTTCTTTCTGAGGACCCAGTTTATAGCACAAATTTGAATTATACCTTTGTTAAGTATAATTCTTAAGTGACATTCTTGTTACACTTTTCACATTGAATAATTTTATTTAATGAAATTACTAGACCTCTCATCTTGAAGAATGTTCACCTCTTCTTGTATAATAGTTCTCTTAATATTGACTAATCCTTGGTTTTGTTATTACCAGATTTCATTTTCACATGCTTACATTTCAGGGCCAGTGTCATTAATGAAAGCACTAAATACAATCAGTCACAAGACTGTTTCTGCAGAACATCAGTAATGTCTCACTCCTCTCCCTTCTATCCTGTCCATTATCTTACAGTGTCTTACAATAAATGCACTTAATGCCAGGTTCTTCATGCTTTTATGGATGTTATGTCCATGCATCAGTGGAAAAAAATGATGATTCTGGTAACTGTACACTGTTAGTCTGGCCTTGTTTTTGATGCACTAACTGAGTGAGTTTTGAAAGAAAGAAAAATGGAAAAAAATGTTGGCAAATCAGAAATGGCAAAAAAGTCAGTATGCATCTATTGAAGATGTACCATGTAATCGTATAAAAAGATCACTAGTTTTGTAGACAGGGAATATTATTTACTGATTTTGGTATACATCTAACCTGATACTGCATAAGCAGGAGAAAACCATTAACGTTTATACTAGTGTTTTCATGTGATTTGAATTAGCCTAGATGGCCTCTAGTTGCCTGGGTATTTCTTGGATTTTAACTAGTTCTGCAGATCAATAGTCATACTGTATGTGGTCTTGGGAGAGACCATTTCCAGAATTTAGTGTATGCTTCTCCCATAATTACCTATAAACCAAATGACAAACATTACTGAACAGAATAGAAAAAAAATTAAATGGGATATATTTAGGCTATATATAATATTTACTCTTTATTCATTCCTTACTTATAGTAGTATTGTTAAAGTGTCTTCTGCACCTTGTTTTAATATACTTTCTGGAGTTCAGCATAATTTTTGGTAATTCTGCTCATCCCTCTATGCTTCCTGTCTCTTTGCTAATCTTCTGTTCATTATAGTATCTCTACTTTGATTTTTTAAAAACTTGAATTATTTTATCAAGATTTGGTTATTGATCCGTTCAGTCTATCTTCCATTTTTCTTATTTGGGTTTTAAATTGCCTTTCTAACATTGACTCAAAAAATGGGTCAATCCTGTTTACCAGTTCATGTACATTTATCTATCTATCTATCTATCTATCTATCTATCTATCTATCTATCTATCAATTTATTTATTTATTTATTTATAAAGTCTGTCCTTTGGAAATCCGAGGCAAAGTAACAGATAAATCTAAACTCCCCTTTCATCTGAAGCAAATCAACTCATGACTGCTATGTCAAAAGTTATGACTTCCTCTTTTATAGGCACTGTCCTCCTTACCAAACCAAAGTCAAGAGTACCATTACTCTTTTTGGTCAATGATTATTTGTGAAGAAATGCAACCACAGTCTCAATCAAGAGGAACTGTTCCCTGCTTTTCATAGTATCATCTGTTCCTTGATCTCAGAAATCTCAGATAATGACATAATGATAATAGTAATTATTTGAGCTGGTAACTCAGTTTACTGCTGGTGTAAGAACTGGTGATTGATTGTTGATTGCAAGCTAATGTCACCTGGTACTTTTCTAACACTTTCTAGCTTTTTTCCCCTTGGAAGTTGATACAAACTTCCCAGAATCAAACCTTCTAAACTTGTTTAAAATATAGTAATATCCATTGCTATTTATTCCTCTGAATTGTGTTCACTTGTCATTTCAGAGTATGAGAAAGATGTTCACTGAAAGGTTATAGAGAAGCACTTAGTGTAACATCAGTGCATATAATTGTACCAAGGAGAAGATGTCAACTTCTTAAACATGGAACTGGTTTCCGAGGCATCAAGTGTGGTTTAGATTACTGAAGGAGCAATGTAAAGATACATACAGATGCGTTGCTTTATGCAGTTGTTGACTGTGGTAGTTAGAGCTGTCCTGTGTTACATCAGTAGAGATGAAGTACAGAAGGATCTTTGCAGGCTGTAATCAAAACCAGTAGGGAGAGCCATGAGTCCACTGGAAGGAGGAAAGGACATAAATCTTTTTATGCACCTTCGGTTCAGTAGAGATCAGATTTTCTTATACTGATTACAAGCACAAATACCAGGTGAAACAAAATAACAAAACGTGTTTCACTCAATCTTATAAATCTAATTCAGTTTGAAAAAATGGAATTAGAGCTGAAAAATCAGCTCTGGGCCTGAACCACCATAGGGTGTTTAACCAAATTATGTGATGCATATATCTAAACTGAGTAGGGTAAAGGTATGTTTAAATACTTCACTAAAATGAAGGATGAGAAATGCCTGAGCTTTCAGGAATAATGCAGACACTCTTCAGAGGGTTTGGTGGTTGTGTGCCATCTATTTTAGAACAGGAAAACCTACAGGATTCTTGAATGAAGAAAAAATGAATTAGTAGTATCATCTATTATTGTTTTGAAAACATGCATGCATATAGGAACCGCAAAAAATTGTAAGCCTCTTGATAATGTAGAAAAGAAGACTTTTACTCCAGTTGCAGTCAGGATGTATATTTCATTGAATAAGAATAGAATTTCAAGTTACTAATGAAATCTAAAATTTTACACAGCTCCTGAAATTACTGCAGCCAGTGAGTTGTGATTATGTTCCCTGAGACTGATCTAATTTTTACACCTTCTTGGATTTGATGATTTGTACTCTGGAAAATGATTCCAAAATGCTTTTACATCATATGACAGATGCAGCTGGCAGTGCCTCAGACAGTATAAGAGAAGATTTATTATGTCTTCTAAGATATTAGTTTAACTTTTTTGCCTTATATATTGCCCTTTGGCTGTGTTTATGCTGTGATGAGGTGCATGTATTCTAACTAGGAGTGACTTAATTGAATGCAACAAATCTTCCAAATCTCATTTGCCCCCTCAGTGGTCATGCTTCAGTGCTTTGTTCCAGAATTATGTATGCAAATATATTTCTGCTAGGTAACAAAGCTGCCATCTACATGAATTCTGTTTATATTTAATCTAAATATCAAGAGCTGTAGAATACTGGGATGGTGCCACTGTACTGATATACCAGATTTCATTTCTTTGGTCCCCCACAAGTTAGCTCCTCAGGCTCTGAGATGTTGCAGCCTTAAATCTGTTCCAACAAGCAGCTACTGCTGGATCTTCCTTTTGGAGGTTTGAAACAGAGCTTCCTCCTTACTTCCAATTGTTTGATTAAAGCACATCTGATTTATTCTTCATCCTGCCTCTGAATCATCATCAGCAGTTAGCTTTATGATATTATTATACCATAAATTCTTGTGTTACTTTCTTGCTGTCACTTTGTACGGTGCCAGAAATAAAGTACAAACCAGTAGTATAGTGAATCAAACAGACCCCACTTCAGCAACATCAAGAAAATATGCACCATAACTTTTCCTCTCTGTATTTCTGTTGTTTTTTACCCCTGCTATCCCAGTCTTTTTGCACAGAAGATCAATCTGTCACCCTTGCATTCAGCTTTTGCTTTTTTTAATATTGTTCATAAGTGAACCATTTTTCATGTTTATATACTCCTGCTTCTGCTGATATTTTGCCTCAAAATGGTCCTTTGAGACACTTAACTCCCTTTGACTGTTTTATGGCATTTGTCATTTATATTAAGGCTTTTGGTGAAAGTCTTTTATTAGTTTCTGTAAAAGCACAAGAGTATTTGGTATATGAAAAAATCAGTGTAGGACCCTATATATAAGACAAAAATGTTTTACCTCTGATATAACAGAAAGCACGTATTTCTGTTAATGGAGTAAGTTAATGGCATAGTAAGTGCTATCATCTTTGGAGTACATTAATTTGCTATGTTTGAAATGTTTGCAGACTAGGTGATACAGATGTTTTTAGAACAAATGTCCTTTTAAATCAAGCTAAAGTGGGTTTTTAAGATACCTGAAATGGTGGAATTTCACAACACTATGCATTTGGAGATATTTTAATATATAACATAAATGATGTTCACTGACATAACCAGGGATTTGCAGGGTGCTGCAGATATCTAGCTCAGAAATGCATGTGTTATTGGGATGATTTGAGAAGATTTCTGAAAGTTCTGTTAGACAAGAAGAAATTCCTACTATTGGAGATCCAGATATTGAAATTATGTGTTTCTTGGGCATAGAAATTTATTGCTTGATGGCTTACAGCCCTGTGATAATGATCGCAGTTTGCTAATTATTAGTAGTAATATGTAAACTTCAAACCAGGTCATTGCCAGAATATAAAAGAATATGAAAAATTGGCTTGCTGGCTTTGTGCTGACTTTTGAACTGTTGGAAACTCAATTTTTCCAGCACTTGGCAAAACCACTGAAGAAAAGGGTTACTTACTTCTCTGTCATGATAAAAAGAAACAAAAAATCTGTAAATGGAACATGAGTCAGGAATTTTTAGGTTAACACAGTGTAGGTCAGTTCTGCCTAGACATCTTGGTGGATTTGGTAGGACCTATGAAAAGTGCATAGATTCAGTAGACAGAATGGGCACCACTGCCCATACATCTGCTGAACCCTGCTACACCTGCTATGAAAATGACTTAGAGTTTTTCTGTTTCCTAAAATATTGACCAGGCATAAAGTCTTCCTTTGGTCCAAATGGAATTACCAAACTTCAGACTTAGTGTTCTGTTTATTTTGCTGTATGCAGCCTGCCTAGCTATTTAAGGGAAAAGCTTGGATTTGCATCAGATCGTAAATGTTGTCATACTGCAGTGGGGTAAGGCAGAGGAAAGAAAACCTCTGTGTTTCTGCCTTCTGGCTGCCATCCATGCAAGGCTAGGCAGATTGCTTTCCCCATCCTTCAGTTCAGCATAATTGTCCTCTGTCAGTAAGTTAACACTACTGTAGCTGCTTTCATATTAGTGGAACCACTTCTGATCTACTTCAGTGTAAATGTCAGGGTTATCATTTTTTTATTTAGTCCGTTTAACATCCCAGTTCACTGAGCTGTTTCAGCATATGCCTTGTCAGGGCTTATGTCCAATAAGGACACGAGTAGATCCATTTGATTTTAAGTAAAGAGGTAACTTAATATTTGTGATATGCTCAATATTTTTAGTTCCTCTTGACAAATCCCAAATAGTAAAGGTGTAGAAATAAGTAGCTACAAGCAAACATTCATTTCCACTGTTAGACATACACACACTGGAAGAGATACTCGAAACCCCTTTCATTTCAGAGAGCTCTGCACCACAACTGTATTAAAGGTGCACTGTTAAACAAAATCTTAACAATGAGTTCAATTATAACAACACATCTCATCATCACTCAATATAATGAGAAATAATTTCACTTAACATTGCTGAGCCAGTTTATTTTTTGGTATTAGTAGAATCTTGCTTAAAAGTACCATGAAAATTTAAAGTATTCAAAGTTTTTTTTTTTTATTATTTCAGTGTTAAAAAATTATTTGCATACAAAAATATGATTAGTTACTGTTTCAAGAATGCTCCATAACTTTTTTGAAATAATTTATAAAAGAGCAATATTTCCTCTTTTTTCTTGAATTCATTGATCCATATGTATCTGTACAGGTTTCTGTAGAAAGCATGTTTATTGAGTTATTTGTTGTTCTTTACTTTATGAAGCTGGTTCAGATCTTTCGCAGCTTGGTAGATTTCTCACTGGTGGGACATTGCTCTGATCTGGATTTGTATCTCCACTTTAGTATACATTCTTTACTTTGTAGACAGAGTAAAATCGGTAATTATAAAAACACCCTTTTTAATGACAAACTATGAAACCATTTTCTCTGCCAGTCTGTGTTTTTTTATGTATGTAACAAATAAACTCCAGTGAAGAGATCTGAAATTTCACTGATAGCTGAAATACTGTATCTATCCTTGAATTCAGACATGTAGGCTTCAGGCACTGGACAGAAAGGAACATATATCAGTATTTCAAAAGTAGGTAATTCATATGCTATGAAATGTTAATCCTGGATACTGTATTATTTTTTCAGTTTACTGGTATAGAAAAAGACAGTATTACTTGAAATTAAGCATCTACCTTTTATACTATTGAGGCACTGGCAGAGCAATACTGTTAAACTAGTCAGAATTGAATTGCATCTGTTTGCAAGTATTCAGCCTAATACATTTAGTCATCAAGTCAAGAAAGAGTAAAACAGTGGCTAAAATGTGAATGTACTTAATATAAGGATGGGAAAAATTAGTGTCATTAAAGTTCTTTCTAATAAAACTATTTGTGTAGTTACTTTGAAAACTCATTACTGTTTTAAGGAGTTACTTGAATTCTTCTGAGCATTACCAAATTAAGACACTGGTTTTATTTCTTTACCTTGAAGTCGCATTCTACGTATACTATAAAAATCCAACATAGGTCTCACCAACTAATCATTTTATGACTATTTTCCCTTAAATTCTAGAATAATCTCTTCTAGAATTCTGTTCTATTAAATATGTAGTAATATTCCTGTTTATTAGAGCAAGTGAATTGTATGTATACCTGCTGTGAAAATAAAAGAAATGTATGATTTGATTTGAATATTGCTATCAGATATGAAAAAGCAATGTATGAATTTAAATGTTTTTACTTTTATCAAGAAAACAGAATTTCTTAATTAGCATTGAGGAAAATTATAACAATTTGGGTTTAGTTTTGTATTTGTTACAACTGACTGTAAATTGCTTTTTTCTAGGAATTTGTCAGGGAATATTTTTTCAAGTCTCATGAATGGACTTTTTTCTGAGCTGCTAGCTTTGAAAGCACTGTAAGTAACACTGCTTATATTTGAGAAAGACATTAGAATAAACATAGCAGAGCTGAATATGAATTCAAACAGGCTTATTTCTATCAATGCATTCCAAATATAAAATATGCAGTGTTTCGTTATCAATGTCTGTCTCACTATGGATGCGCTACCATCTTCTACCTGTCCCAGTGAAATCGATAATGCTGACAACTTGACCCTGTTCCTGACTAGCTCAGTCTAGCCATCCTGACTAGCATCCCTGTTTTTTTGTCCTTCTTGATCTTATACCTTTCCATGTTTTCATCCATTACATCTTATAACAACTCCAAATACAAAAACCCACCCATGTTAGATATTTTTCCTGCAATTATAATAAAAATTCCTAGTTATTTATATTAAATGTACCTCTCTGAGATTTGAAAGTGTATACTGGATGCTTCCATGGTCAAGTTCCCCTTTAAAAGAGATTTTGGTAAGTAAAAGTATCTTATAGTGTGGCTTTCTACAGTGGCACATACTGAAATTTAATTCAGTAGTCAGTGATGATGGTCTGTAACCAAACCCAAAATTTTGACATAATGTCTTGGAAGCCGTTAACAGTGGGACAATGTGTATTAGTTGTCTCAGGGTATCTTTATAATTATACATCTATAAATATACATCCACATTTATGTATCTATCTAGAATTAGTTCTCCTTGGAGTTAGATACTTTGAATCTAATAGAAAAAAGTATGTTTATGAAAATTGCATGTATATCGATTGTGATCTTTCTTTGCCTTTCTAGACATTTCAACACTGATTCACTCATTTGTGACTGTAACCTAAAATGGGTCTTGCAGTGGGCCAGAAATGCTTCGGTTCGAATAGCAGAGGAAACAGTTTGTGCTTACCCCAGTGCTTTACAAGGACTGTCATTTCGTAACCTGAAGGAAAACCAGCTGATATGTGGTGAGCTGTACTCTCATTTAACATTACAAATCGAACTGGAATCCAGAGGAAATATTAAAAACAGAAATGTTGCCCAAAAAAATTTAAAAGAGTAATAAATCTGACTTATATCCATGAGAAATTCAGGTATATGGCACAGAAAATACAACTAAGATTGAAAGAGAATGGAAAAAAAATAAAAGTTTTTTATTTAATGCAAAATTTTATATACATATATTTATATATAAATATATATGGCAAGAACACCACTGTCCTGTCTCTACATTTGGTAACATGTAATTATGATTTAAAACATTAACCCATGATGGTAACTCTACATTGTATGCTGCATGAAACTGAGGTTTCCTACACAGATTTATAGAATGTTCATTTCAAGTTGTATCTCTGACAATGTGACATAAATGTCAGATTTCATTCTTGTAATTTTCATTTTTATAAACCTCTAACTATACATTTTAGCACTGCATGCTGAGAATGAATAGAATTTTTACAGTGAGCTTCAGTTAGGTGAATTCTGTATTTGAAGAGGTATTAGTGAATTGCTTTTTGGTCTGAGGAAGGAAACAAAAAAAATACGAATGAGTAAAGAAAATTCAT
Organism: Tyto alba; assembly: GCF_018691265.1. Lineage (NCBI taxonomy): Eukaryota > Metazoa > Chordata > Aves > Strigiformes > Tytonidae > Tyto > Tyto alba. Next base: position 17,128,873 of record NW_024881261.1, read on the forward strand.
CTCTCAGAACACTGTCTAGCAAAGAGCAGACTAAAACAGAGATTTTAAAACTATCACATAATGCAGACAAAAAATCATCATCTAAGATGATGCTGGTGGGTTCCATAATCAGAAATATAATTTCACACATACTTGATTAATCATAGAATCTTTTAATCTTTGTCTTTCTTGAATGATAGAAAATTGCTGGGATGGTGACTTTGCTAATGCCTTACAGAAACAAAAGGAAAGTCACACTTTTATCCTAATAACCGTGAAAAGAATGATGTGTACTGCTAACACATTTATAGCAGAAGAGAGATTAGAGTTGACTAGAGTAATAAGGAAAAATTTGGTTTTAACAGCAAATATAGATGTTTACAAGTTGGGAGATGTGAAAGGATGTTAATACCAACTACAGATGGTCCATAGGCTGAACTGTTAAGGAATAGATGCATAGATGCCTGTCTGGAGGCAAATAAGGAATGAGCTTTTGTGACTGAAAGGCAGAGAAGTTTCCAGTAGCTGGTATTATTGAACATTTGAAAATCTGCCATACTTCTCAAATATCAAACTGCCATTTTTTAGAGACCTGGAATGGACGTCTTCATAGAGATCCATTTCCCAGAAAGGAAAGTCCTTCTTCTGAAAATGCTGGAATGATCAGAAGAATTGATTAGGGACTGTTAACTGATATTTCCAGGTTGCCAATGAAAATGACCCTGTGAATATTACAGAGGAAATGAAAGCAATTTCTCAGAATTTTGTACTTTAATTCCTAATAGGACTTCTTACTACACCTCTGATACAGAATGTATAATGCCCATCTAGTTCTCACTGCTATTTATAATGCCTGCAGAACCCTTGACAAGGTTTGTAATGGCTGCCTGTAGCTTGACAGTGCTTTTAATATCTGCAGAGCGCTTCATAGTGGTTATATTTGCTAAGCCTTCCACCAGGTCTGTAATGTCTGCCAAGTATTCCACAGAGCTCAAAATATCTGTTGGGCAGCTCACAGTACTCAGAACATTTAGCAATTTCATTTTCAGTAACTTAATTTGAATTTAGGCATAATAGAAGACTGTCTGATACCAAAATAATTACAGCTATTGAGAATATTTTAAAAAGAATGTATTGAAGTATGCATAGACCTAATCAAATTAAGCATCTCTTAAAGAAATTATTAAGTGATCTAAAAATTAAAAACTCTTACATATGAACATCTTCTATACTGTCAGACATTTGTACTTATAGTTACTGATCTTCCTTCTACATGCTAGAAGACATCATGAGGTATTGCAGTCACAAGATGAGCAAAGAAAAAAAGAATGAAAGGGAGAAAATAAAAATAGAAGGGAAGTGTCAGATATCATTGCTGGTGAGGTAGGGAGTGAACCAAAAAGTCAAAGTATGTGGAGAAGAAACTAGACAGTAAAAAAATTTCTAAATAGCTAGAGGAAGAAGTTTGCCGTGAGCTATTTAGATTTCTTTTGTGTTTATATGGGAGAAGAAATCATCTTTCGAATTTCTGATGAATCTTTCTCATGCATCTGATAACTCACAATAGCCAAAGTAATCACCCACTGAAAACAGTTAAAAACCTGCTTTGGGGATTTTTATAAGAGTTAATTTAAGTAACTGCACAGTTTTAGAATTCACAGGCTTATGCTTGCATATTTCATTAACAGATTATATGAGCTACTTAAATCTTCTTTAACAAAAATCTCAGAAATGTTCAGCTATAAACCAATTTTTGGCAGTGTTGGAAGTAAGGCTGAAAAATCAGTTTGATGATAAAAGATAGTTTTGCCTTTGTCTTCTGCCTTAATTATGAGGGACTGCAATGAATTCAAAATGGTATGGACAGAGTATCTTTCTGGAAAATGACTATGAATTTGGCTTCATATAGTGCCTTGTTACTGTTTCTCTATGACTCCAAATAAAACTTACTCAATTTACAGGAGGAAAATTACATTTTCTTGAATACCAGTGCTATAAATTCCAACTGAGGTCTGATAGGAATCTTTGATTTTCCCTTGCACACATCATCATCAGAAATGGATTCTGTAGGCGAACTTCTTTACTCAAGAAAGACCTGTATGATTTTTTGTCTTAAGGGGATTACAGAAGATTGCTGTTAAAGCTGGGTTTTCATTATTTACACTGATGAATGAGATATTAGAATTCAGTTTCTTAGTCTCAAAGCTGTATTGATGCTGTTGAACTAACAGCACTAAGTATTAGAAGTCCAGTTGTTCTTCAAATTACAATTGACATATAACTCTGAAGTAATTTTCTGTCAAAAAATGTTGACTCGTCAAAACAGATATTTGGAAAAGTGCTGACTTTCTTCTCTCCCCCAGTTAGATTTTATTTAAAATTTAGAAAGTAGTTGCCATAATATCAATAATCTCTAGATAAATGATTTGGCTGAAAATGATGTATATATTTACTAAATTATACAAAAAATATTGCAAAGGTGAAAGTATAAAAATAATTTTGTAGTGCTTTAATACACTATTATTTATTTATTTCCACCACAAGGAAAATTATCTAATTGTCCTGGGACAGAATACAGTTTTTCATGCAGGTCTCCTACAAATGAAAGTATTACTTTATGCATATATGTTTTCTCTACAGTTGTTTATAAATAATTGGGACCATGCTATCACATTTTTTTAATTAAAAAATAAGTTGCTTCAGAAGTAAGAAAATATAAAAGGATATTAAGAAATATATTTGGCTTAGAGTTTAATGCATTTATACATAATAAATTACATTTCTATTCCTTATCATTATGCGTTTTTCTGTGCAGAGAGTGGATAGGTCTTGTATTAACATGGCTGGGATAGCATCTGTTTTTATGTAGTATCTCATCTACCTTAATGGGAGTAGGGTGGCCTCCCTGGGCTCAGGAGACTGTTTTTCAGAGGCTTTGAGGATTCAGAACCTGGTTTTGAATTCTCTTGTTGCTCACGGTGCTCCACATTCAAGAAAATCAACTGTACTGTGTTTCACACGGCTTAGAGGGGTTGTTACAGTATGTTATTTTGAAAGTATGTGCCATGACAAAATGTGTATTCTATTCATGGGTAGTGCACCTGTTGGTTGCGATTAATAGAATTGTAACTGTTTACATCTGACTTGTAGTGGGAAATTGTTTGGGTTGGTTCATAAGTTACTCATAGCTTTAATAGTCAATTAGGACTTTCACTGTGGATGACAGGGAGTGAGTACTCAAAATATAGAGCTAGAGTTTTATCTGTATAAGATCTGTATGATTAGGTTTCTAGCATGCCTTAGGGGGCTGTATACTGAGAAAAGTGTAAACACTAAAGAAGAATATAAATCCATCCTACTGAAAATAGAGGTGAGAAAGAATGGAAGATAATAGCTACAAGATGTGAGTGTCCAACAGTGTTTGAATTATTACTCAGTCTCTGAATTCTATAAACTTCCTTAGTTTAAAGTGTTAGCTCATGAGTGAAATTAGCAAGTTGTGACTCATAAAATATCACTGAAATGTCCTTTTTTTTGTTACAATAGACTCCCTGCTTAGGAAGGGTACTTCAATCAGAGGGACACAAATCAAAGGGATAGAGCCTTCTCTGGCTTCTGTATTCTGCAATACGATTCATTAAGTGTTTCGTAGAAAATGTAAATAATGTAGTGGGAGACAGGGAATATAGTTGTTAGGGAATTGTTTGTACTTAACTAGCACCTTATCTTTTGTAGTTTGCCTCACTTCACTGAGAATCAGAGTATTCATCCTCTAAAGGAGTAGAGTCAGGTTAAAAAGTAAGCACCTTCTGCTCTGATGCTCCGTACCTGTTCAGATTGAGACCGTTGCAAAGCAAAAAAAAAGAGGAGATCACATTTATATTCTTTATGCACTCTTTCCACTTGTGTTCTTAGAGATGTGTTGACCATTTTAAGATTTAATTTCTTACACAGAAAGGCATAAAGTACTTTCATCATTACTTACCTACTGTCACATTTTCTAATTTGCATTTCTCATACTTAAATATCAGCAGAACATTAAGGCATATTTCTCTTGGGCCACATGTAGCTCTCTAGTCTATTTTCATAAGTAATTTTTTTGGCAATTCTACCAAAAATACTACAAAAATTCAGAACATTTGAGACATTTAAAATCAATTAAAGACCATTGGGAAAAAAGAGAACATTTTCTTTTCTATACTTCCTGTATAAATTACTTACTTTTTTTTTTTTTTTTTTTTTTTCCTTGACATAGACTCTCCAAACTGGTGTGGCTTTAAATGTTTTCTCAGCAGTGATGGAATAGTGATGTTTTAGATACTGTATATGTTGAAATGTACTTCTAATTTTACCTGTTGTACTTGCACATCATTTTCCTTTCATCCCTAGTAGGGTAAGTCTGTTTCCACTGTCCAATAGTAAGAACTTTGAAAGATATATGTACTTCATAAATTCTAAAAATAGAAAAAACCAGACTGATGTTGGGAAATTTTATATTTGAAAGATGACTTTTTCAACATTTACATTTAAGCCTAAAATCAGCTGAATGCATTCAGCCTCATTCTGCATCACCTTTTAAGAATGTTGTCAAATATTTTGCTCTAGGGATACCGGGTAACAAATTAGATTTGAAGTTGCTTTTTTTGTATGGTGACAAAAATTATATATAAACGTTGCCATTTGAGTCTTAAAACAATAATTTTATATATATACGTATATAGATTGTTCCTAAAAGTTTCCTTTCCCATATGAAATATATTGCAATAACAAATACTGGCTCAAAATTAACAAGGAACATTTTTTCTTCTTTTATTTCTCCTAGTGTACACAAAACATTTTTTTGATCTCATTTGTTATTTACTTAAATTTAGGGATAGGCTAGAGATTATTGTTTCAAGCATTTCTTTCTTCATTTACAAGTCATTCTTACTACGTTAACACAATGTAAATATTGAACTGTGGGGTTTTTTTCAGTATGTAGTAACTGACTAAACTCAAATCTCAAGTACAAAGAATGATGGATTAATTATCCAGATTTAGATTCCAGTCCTGCAGTTTCCTGGCAGTCTACAGATAGCCTGCTGCATTCATGTGGAGCATCATTGTCTTCAAGAATATGCGGGATCAAGACTTCAGCTCCAATTCTGCAGGGAGTGCTTAATCATATGAATAGGTCTAATTACATTGAAATAGGAATATCCAGATAAGTAACCTTTCACAGGATTAGGTTTTTCAAGGTATGGGTAGTGATACAATTAGCTCTAGGTAAATCCACTTGTAGATAAAACCACTTGGTAGTGTGAAACCAACAATGCTCTAAACTTTTGGTTCCAAACTCTATATTTCTCATTCTAATATGATCAGTCTCAAACTGGGGAAAAAAAAATTAATGTGCTGCCCTACATTTAATATTAAATATTATTATCTAATTTATTTAGAACACTGCTTCAAGGTTTGGGGCACAAATTTAATATCATTTAAAACTTACAAATGTGAAATAACAGAAGTATTAAAATGTTTATTCGAGAGATTTAAAGGATGAAGTTTTACTACTATGTATTTTCTTGCATCTGTGTTCACACATGAAATTATAGTTCAACATAACCTGAAATCTTGCTGATTTAGATGCTGGAAATGTACCCAATTTGTTTTCTTACCATAGCTTAGCCTTAAACTACATCAGAGGACTTTAATATACAGTTATGTCTTATTTTCTACATTTTGGCCTGCTTGTTCCAAAAAGCATGAAAAATAGCTAAAGGAAAGTTTAGCTAAAATGTAGGGAGAAGAATGTCAGCAAAACAAATCCTCTTTAATCTTCAGAACCTCTGTCCTTGGAGACTTGACTGGCCATCTCCAAAAGCTAGTTGCTCATGAGCAAAGCAATAAGACAGCCAGCCTTAACCAAGGCCCATGAAGTATCAGAGAAGATATATTCTTTATTCCTAACATAGTAACATGTACATTAAAAGACTAGGGATAAATTTTATAATTGTAATTTCCTGATAAAATTATATAAGCTTCTTTAACACACCTATGTTAACAGCACTTATTACAGTTTGTTGTAATTAATCTTAGTTGTTCTCATGGGAAAGCTCCCTGTAAAGCCTCTATCCTAACATTCTCTGTCCTAATTAAGTGGAGTATACCATAGTGATATTTCACATTTTTTATAGCACATTCCATCATACAGCACTTTCTTTAATATATTTATAAAAATGGCTGTTGAGAACTGCAGTTTCTGACACTGTCAGCTGGGCTGAGAGGAGTTTGGAATGGAAAAATGTCATACAATGACTGGAACAGATACTTCAACAAAACTGTCACTTGTTCAGAATCTTTTATGATGTTTACATTTCTTTTTTTGTTTGGCATTCTTGCAGCATAGATAGGTCCTCATGAAGCCTGCTGGACTTTAGGCAATTAGGGACAATCACTGCTACTCTTGGGACCTTCCTGCTGCCATGCTTCCATGGTCTAAGTGTGTACTAATGATATGAAAATAAAAAGAAGGTGGCTAGTGGTGCTTAAGATTTGGAAAGATGAGTGCTACCAATTCACTTCCCAGTTAGATAAAGCTAATCAATATATTTCACAGAGCTAGTTGCTTTGCCTTGCCACCACTCAGCCATTTTTATTAACTGAAAGCTGTAATGAGTGTGCATAGCCATGAGCTTGCCAGCTTGCTTGCCATAAGGATAATTTGAGTAATCAAAATAAGCTTTTGAGCAATGGCTTCTGTCTCTTGCCAGTGAAGGAATTTCTGCTGATGAATCTGCCAGTACCATAGCTGTCAATATGTCATGATCTTCGAGTTTTGGGATGTGGCAAATTATCAAATGCTCCCCAGCTTCTCAGGTAGACTTCTGGGACAATTTGAAAATAAGAAATTGAAAAGTGACAACAGTTTTATTTGGTAAGAAAGAAATCAGTGATGAAAAAATTCTTTGCCCTTTCTTTTAAATTTCTGCTAGGTATGCCAATGCAAGACATGGGCTTTATTTTGCCTGCATGCAGATAATATTATTGATTAACTGAACTGAAGCCTTGAGTTTTCTATTGTGGAAATTTTTCAAGTAGTTGTTGCCATTTTACAAATTAATGTTACCATATTTGGCATTTATATTAAATCTTATTAAGTGAAACCTGCTACCTTTGTATTTCTCTACTTATCTACCAAATAATCCACTCCTATCATCAGTAAATAAGAAAATGTTTTTCCACTGCTCCCTCACTTAAAATGATTGCAGTGGACACAACACACATCAGTCCCTAGACCCAGTGCAAAATTATAATTTACTTTCACAGGGGCTTATAAATCTGGGGGAAAGTCCTGTAGAAAAAGACAGGTTAAATAACTTCGTCGTTGCTGGACTTGTCATTCACCTGCTGAGTGCTGGCTGAAACCTGTATGACTTGGATTTGCTAAAAGTGACTAGATTTTAATTGTCCTGTTTCCAGCTCAGCCTTCCTTAGTTTCTACACAGGTGTAACTTAGTTTAGTTAAATAAATCTGAGAAATTATGGAATCCAAGTACTTCTCAGTGTGGCTGTCATCCAGAGCAATGATTGTAGCTCTTCTTGGCATAACTGCACTGAATTTAATCTTGTGTTTTGTAGATATGGAGTATATTTATGGGGTTAGCTAACCCAGATAACTGAAGCACCAGTAGCAGTGGACTGTGACAGCCTGGGATCACCATACTTTTTACTCAGGATAAATCCTAGGATTGCTACTTCTGTTCAGCTCCCTGCAGCAGCATCTGCATTCTTAACAGTGCCTCAGTCCACTGGCTCTGCTATGGCCGCTCATGAGATGTACACCCTTTCCCACTCTCTCTCAGCTTTGATGGCTTTACAGAAGTTTGTAGGAGTAAAACACAATATAAACTTTGTAACAAAGTAAAACAGCGCACATGTCTGAAGTTTTGCTCTTTGGTTAGTAGCTACCATTTCAGTGTAGCATTTAGGATTGCAAACTAAACAGAAACCTATGATTTAATTATGAGATGTTGCAAAAGAATACATAGACTTTATGTTCCCGTCTTAGAAGCATATATGAGGGTGAAAGGGACTGATAAAATGATGTGGAATAAAACTTGCCCTGCCAGCACTATGAAGCTGGTGGAAATAATAAGCTATTACACAAATAGAAGCTGCACTTTTTCTGCAGTGAGTGGTAAATGAATATAATAGAATCATGGAGTGGTTTAGGTTGGAAGAAACCTTAAAGATCACCTAGTTCCAACCCCCCTGCCATGGTCAGGCACACCTTCCACTAGACCAGGCTGCTCAAAGCCCCGTCCAACCTGGCCTTGAACCCTTCCAGGGAGGGGGCAGCCACAACTACTCTGGGCAATCTGTTCCAGTGCCTCACCACCCTCACAGGAAAGAATTTCTTCCTTATCTATAAATCTGCCCTCTTTCAGTTTAAAACCATCACCCCTCATCCTATCACTACACTCCCTGATGAAGAATCCCTCCCCATCTTCCCTATAGGCCCCCTTTAAGTACTGGAAGACCACTATAAGGTCTCACCAGAGCCTTCTCTTCTTCAGGCTGAATAACCCCAACTCTCTCAGCCTGTCCTCATAAGGGAGGAATATGATACAAAGCTTTCTTGTCCCAAGCCCAAAAGACTTATTTTGATGTGTTTAATACATGTTGGCATCTGTACTTTCTTGATATTATGTTAAAATTGGAGCCAGGAAAAGCTTTTATTAAAACTGAAGCTTGGCTCCAGTTCTGTATTCATTCTTGACTTCCTTGGCATATGGCACTGTCTGTGACCTTCTACACCAAGCCTTTTGTTATTGTCAGCAAATTTTGCAATACGGAAATTGGCATTGGTGTACTGGCACCTCCCCTTCTTGGCAGAACTGTCCTTCAGAGCAATTCAGATCCATCTCTTTTCTTCAGTTCCATTCAGTAAATAACAGTTATAATTTGCTGTGTCAGCAATTCAAATTTTTAACTAATGTTTTTCACTTTGTTTTTCCTCATTTTCTTCTGTCCATTTTATTGGACAAGTTCCTTTACTTTGTCCTTACTTCCAGCTTTCCCTCACTGTGCTTTCCATGCAGATTTCTTTCCCACTGAGATTGTATACAAATATTAGAGCTCTAACTCACTCTTTTGTCAGTGCGATGTGCTGCACTCTCTAGGCATACTCAGTTCAAATAAAAAGCCCATTGGCAATACAATAAATCAAGTAATTAACAAGGAGCAAAATGTCAACTTATGGCTTTTTTCTCTCCCAAAAGCTTGTGGTGCACTGGAGCAAACTGAATTTTCTACCAAGAGGCAGAAGTCAATGGTGTATCCTGAGACATCAGTACTGTAATACTGCACTGATGTGTGGGCAGCCTGGAGAAACCTGTGGATTTTTCTACTTCTGACTGTGTAAAAGCTGCCAATATCAAACAAAGCCAGTTAATGAGGGCCAGAAAATATATATCAGAAAACTGTATTTGTGGTAAACTGAACAGCAGAATACAGTAATGTAGTAACCAGGATTATTCACTTAGTGGCTATTTAGCTATAGAGAGTTGTGCTGCCCAGGTTATAGGCTATGCAGCAGAAAATGCAACAAATGTGACTAGAGGTAGGACCTGTTTTCATTTTGCTCTGATAATGTCTTCAATACTTCGTGCTGGTCATGCTGGCCAACGACTAGCTAACTTTCTGTGGTGTTTAGACAAATCTATTGTGTAGGTGAGCTTTTGTTCTTACAGATTTTCTTTTGATCATTCACCCAGAAAACAGTAGTGTCCATTCATTGGAAATACATATATTCTAAATGTGATTATGTTGTATTTAAAATGTAACTAAAATGTAGGTTAGAAATTCATTTTATGCTATGTCTTTTACAAGCATTTGTATTCCATCTGTCTAGTGACAGCAGTATTTCCTTCACACTCTTCTCCTTTCCATCTTTTAAAACAGTAAAGGCCAAAGATGGAAAGTTGAACTATCTTTAAAATCTCAATAATTTAATTATAAGGGAAAGACAGAAGATATTTAATTTGTGTGCATGTGTGTAAGATGAGTTGTTTTGTAAAGATATTAAAGGCATTTACATTGGAACATTTCCTTAGAGTTTCAGTGCATTTTGCTGGTTTTTAAGATAAATGTTATTTTCTGGTTTCTTTTTCAACTTGATATATATCTTGGGACACTGCATGAGTTAAAATGTGCAGGGATATATTTTCTGTGAGAAGGGCTCTTAAGTGATATTCTAATTCAGTGGTATTTGTGTAACCTGATTCCTCCTCCATACATCCTCAGTATTCTAGTCCAGAGCTAATCTGAAATACAAGACTGGACTGCATAAAGAATCTGGTCTTCAGTCAACAAAACCCTTTTCTGCTGAGAAGTGAAAGATAAAGAAAAAGGTGTAATTACTGTAATGATGGGTTAGATCTTTAGATTCATGTTGCAATCAGTGATTCCTGTGGTGCTCTGCCGCAATCATGGTTTAGTGCCGACTGGAGAGACAAGACAGGTAAAGACTATAAAACACTCCAGCAGCCCTTGATCCAAGTGCCTATAGGAAAGTCACACCTCTCATTTGCAGGTGGTGGTGCTGGCTCCAAAATTAAGGGCAGCAGAGTGGTTTCACACACACACACACACATGCACAAGCATCAGAGATTATATATATTATTTGGTCTTTTGTAATCACATAATCAAACAGAAAATTTCTATTGTGTAGGGATATGCTTGCCAGAGCTGTTATATTTCAAGTGCTGTCAAATCAATGCCAAAATCATTCCAAGTACTTTCAGAATTTCTTACTTCTTACTTTATTCTTAAAGTCAAGCTTGAAAACATGTGTACAGCATTAGTAGATACTTTCATTTTTATTCTGAATTTGAAGGATTGTTGGATTGTGGATTTAAAATAAGTATTTCCAGCTGATGCTGATGGAACTATACAATCATTTTATAGCCTTTCAGAATAAAGGATATTGGCCCTAATCCTGAAACTCTTGTTGATGCAATTAATCCTTATATCTGTGAGCTGTGTCACTGAAGTCAACTGGAACTTTTGCATGAGTAATAGTTGCAGAACCAGCCTCAGTCATTTAAATCATTGTTACCCCTGAAAAACAACTGAAGATTAACTCTGGTAATAATTTTTTTTTTTTTTTGCAGACATCACAGAGATTAAAAGCAGATGTTTTGCAGAAGTACTTAAGTGTACCTTGCGTGGTCTGCAAATGCCATAATCCACAGAAATTTTACTAGTTTCACCTTGAAAATGAGTTTGCAGCATTATTTGTCAATTTTGCCAACTCAGATAAGTACATTCCCAAAGGGTTCAGTTGGTCAGAAGGGTATCCTGGTCTAATGGTAAACCAAATCTATGTTTCATTAATTTTGCATCTTTGTTGGCAATTAGAAGAATTTGAAAAAAAAAAAGAAAATTAGTAGGTTGTTGATATGACTGATGTCAATCAAAGGATCATTTTTTCCTTTTTTTGATATGCTGCAGTAAAAAAGGTTTCATTTACTTCTGATCATTAATTGACAAAATCCATACAGAACACTTCATTCCCACGCCATTTCTGGGTTTGTTGGTTCCCAAGGCTGAGCGACAGAAATGATGTTGGGAGAGCCTTAGAGACCAGCTATAAAGGCAGAGATAAATTCAAAGTGATACTACATCCATATGCCAGCCAAGTTATTTAGCTTGATTTAAGAAACACCGATGCTATAGTTTGCACTCTTCCCGCTTCATAGCCTGATGATACAATGTGTCACTCACTGCATGACCAAAACCATTTGACACAATACAGTATCCTCAGTTAACTATTACTGTCTTCATGAGACATAATATTTTCCTCAGAGTAGTATATGTTGTTGTTGTACTCGTGACAGTATGTTTAATTTTTCTGGACTTCATTTTCATAATCATTCCATTAATTTATGGCTAAATTTTCCCACCATAACTTTTCCTTATATTCTATAATTGACTTCATAATTGCAACCTTTTGCAGAGAGAGGTTCTCTCCATCTAGTAAAAACCTTTAATGTAAATGACTGAGACCAAGCCTGCAGCTGTTACAAGTGAGGTATTAATTTGGTTTACTTTCTCTTCTTTTAGTTAGAAGCCAAAGATCATGTAAAAATACTTGGTATGTTTCAAGGAATTTTTAGTAATGTATCCATGTCCACAAATAATAGGCTCAATCAGAAGATAAACTACAGAATGTATACACAAGTGAGCAGGGATTTCTGAAGCCTGCACTTTATAGTCACATCAGACTTACAACATTTCAGTAGATAGTAGCTAGCCTCTTAATCCTCTATGTGCTTCTCCTAGACAGCAATATCACACATTCATTCATGTAAAAATCCTGTGTATTATGCTGGCCAGCATTCTTACTCTGTAAAAAAGTAGAAATGATCCCTCTCACCATTTATTCAAAGCAGATGATGAGCATAATATTTAACATTTAAATTCCCCAATAGTATCAACAGCCTAAAGCTAGGTTTATAAATGCAGCTCATCACAATTTAAGTGTTCCAAAGACAGTATCTGAATGACATAAAGAAGGGTGGGTGAGGGTGGGATGCTGAGTAAGAACAGGAACAAACACTGTTGGTCCACAAATTTTAGCAATTGTAAAACCAGTGATTATGGCTTGCAACCTGGTTAGACATGGTTAAGTTCATCTATATTTATTATGAGCAATGGAGGATTTTGAGGAGAAAGTTTCAGGAAGATAAAATGGTGAGCAGTGAAATGGAAATAAAAATGTTAAAGTACTTGTCAGAAAAATAGATGTTACTAGTGGTAATACCAGAAATGTAAGGGTGACCTTTCAACTGACAGTCCTGTAAACTGGATAGATATTAATGATGAGAGGCCTTTAAGTGAAAACAGAAGAAAAATAAGGGAGAAGAAGATCTATCTTAAAAATTCTCTTTCCTTATCAAGATAGAAGGATTTCCAAAGTGCAAGGCTGTAGGCGTTTTGTCTAAGATGGGATTGCAGTAGTGAAGTTGTAAAGTGACCTTGATTCAGTCAATTGTTTGGGCATTGTAGGCTGAGGTGAAAAGGTTGTATTTTAGGAACTGTTGTAGAGGATGCTCACAGTAGTGTGTTCATCAATCACATACGTGAGTCTCTAGTATTTTTGTTACCATTAAAATTTTGTGTGATGATAACAAACTATCAGAGGTAGTAATTTTCTTCTCCTGCTTAAGAAGACTATTTCAGAAAAAATAAAATAAGGTTTTCCTTTATTCCTTATTATACCGTAGAAGATGAACATCTTTATTTAGATGCAGAGCCTTTATTTCACTTTTCCTAATATGCTCCTTTTCAATATTCTGCTACTGATTTAAAGAAATAGCATTAATCTCATAACGTACAGAAAATATTTTACAGAAGTGTTAAGGTTGTTTTGGGATCTAGAAATAAAAGTGGAAGGAAACAAATACTGTGTAGAGGTTCAGTCTCTACAGAAACTGTAGGATTCAAGGATATAGCCTTTGATCACTCTCAAATCTATGAAATTAGCAGACTTTCAGCAGGGCCAAAATGCATATGCCTTCCAAATTTACAATGCTATTTATTTTTTAATTGTGTTTAGGCATTTGGATACATGATTATGGCAGCTGTTTTTTGTAATTTTCTGCATAGAATATGCAGTACTCTCATTATTGGGGTATTTCTTGGGGAAAGACAGGAGAAATAAAATTAATTTTTAAAAGATGGTAAAATGTACTCCAGTATTAAAAAGTAAGAAGAACTATTTAGGTAAATATTTATGTTGAGAAAACATCTAGAGAGTAAAGATGACTTGTGGAAGAGGCAGAAGAAACAGGGAAATGAAAAATCGTAGGGACAGTTGAATTTCAGGGCAAAGTTTAACTTCTGTTATTAACCTTATTGTTGGAAGACTGATTTTTTTCTGTATACCTCTATAGTAAAGCATCCTGCATTGAGAAGGAGGCTGGGCTGGAGAATCTCAAAAGATCCTTTGCAACCTCAAACATTCTGTGAAACCTATCTTCTCTAGATATTCTAGTAATCCTGTAATTATTTGGGCTTGCACCAATGAAAGAAATGTGATCTCTAGAATTGACAACATGATCAGACTTAAGTGGGTGGTTTGTGTGCATATCTCTTATTTAGTGCTTTAATGTGAAGATCTAGGAAGCTAGAATTGTATCCAATTAGTTCACTTTGCAATATTCATAAGAGAGGAAATCACTGTGACCTTTTTTTTCCTTTTTTTTTTTTTTTTTTTTTTTTTGTTTTTGTTTTGTTTTGTTTTGTTTTGCCTGCAGCTGGGCCTCTGGAACTTCCTCTTTTTGAGCTGATCCCATCACAAAGACAAGTGGTTTTTCATGGAGACCGCTTGCCATTTCAGTGTACTGCAACATACGTTGACAGTACCACCCAAGTACATTGGTACCATGCTGGTCACCTGATTGAAACAGATGAAGAGAGTGGCGTATTTGTGGAGGACAGCATCATTCATGACTGCTGCTTAATTACACGGTAATGTATACCCCTTGTAATAGTCAGATTTGTAGGCAAGGTAAACAGATTCAACACTTGCAATAAGCCTCATTAAAATATGCATCAGGAGTTATTTGAAACAATTCAATTACATGCTTGAATCTGAACACACACAGGTAGAGATTTTTCATGGCTATGAATGGCTGTGGTTCCACATTGTATTCTTGTGTCTAAGTATCCAGATTTGAACAACTGTGGGTTTGAATCCGATAGAAGCAATTTATACAGTAAAACATGAGAAGAAATTGAACTTTGAATAGGTTCAGTGGCATATGAGAGTGACTTACAGCCAAACTACTACTTCCTGACACCATCTATAAGATTGAATTGTGATCTAACTGTGAAGAACTGTCAATTTAAAAGGCTTGAAATAATTTTTGTAGGTTTCAATATACTAGATCCTATAATCTTTAGTTAGGTAGTCTCATATTTGTTTCTTATTAAACTATTTCTCAACTTTCTGTGACTTTTACAATGTGTGCCTTTCTGTGCTTGAGAGAGACTAATGTGAAAAAGGTAAGAGGAATGAAGTAGAATAGCCTTCTATAAAAGAAGTAACGACTAATATTTTGCAGTGACCATATGATTCCAGCTTTACCTCAGTTTTTTCTTTTAAATCTTATTTAATAAATTATTATTAATTTGTGTTTATTTTTGGTTTTCATCATAGAGTATTGGCTTGTCGCTAAAAGCTACTAGGCTGTTGCACACATCCTTTTGTCCTTTGCCAATTTTCATCACTGATCAAAAAAAGAGACTGATTCTGTGTCTATATTCTGCCTTTCTCTTTGTAGAAGATGGAGTGAAAATAGCTATGCTAATTAGCTCTGGATCATCATTAACATCTTTTCACTCAACCATTTTCTACTAATATAATTGACCTGAAATGCTTTTATAACTATCAAATGAAAGTTATGGAGTCAAATTAATTCTTCTCCACTGGGGTCTTTTGGCTTTATTGATTTTAATTTCATCTGTTCACTGATTATTTGACCCCTTTTGGAGTCCTATAGATCTAGAGGCATAGATCTGACCTATTCTCACAGCTATTTGCTTTCTTCTGATACCAATGTGTATGGGTATAGCAGATAATGAAAAAAGACTATCAGACCAATTAGTATGGTAATGCCAAGTGCACGAGCTATTATACAACTGCTGAGTCACTTAAATTAAAACATGCTCTTCTTATTTCCTTGATATCAAAATTAAAAGACATGCTGTTAATTACCTCATTATATTTTTCAACTGAATTATATTTTGCATTATATAAGCGATTTGTAGAACATAGTAATAAACTGAAATAAATTGTCTAAAAATGTTAACATTTTCAAAATAGCTATCCTTTTAAAAAGCTAGTTTAGAAGCAGCTTGACTGAATTTTACCTTATATTGCTTACTTTTTGCAAGACTATAAAATAAAAATCATTGTCTACCATAGCAATATTTTAATAAGGATGGTTGATCTGCTACCTACTTCATTTACTGTGCCATTAAATAGGTGACCTTGATGCTCATGTTGCAGTATGCACTGGAACCAGGTATTCAGAAAGAATGTTCTCTAAATACATTGTCATATTTGCTATTATAGACCCGAAAAATACTGGGACTTGTCCAAGTTATGCGATGCAGACTGTCAAAATGAGTCAAGATATTTTCTGAATTAAACTCAGAATCTTTAAACAGAGATTTAAAAGCATTCAACATTTTAATTTCTCATTTATTTGAGCTATATATTTCACTTCACAATACAGTAGAGTATCAACACTGCATTTACTGTACTGCATAGTCCTTATCCAGTCAAAAATGCCAGTACTCAAGCAGTCATGCCTCTGCCTTGATCATGAGAGACCTATACTTTTGAAACTGGCTTTTAAAAAACAAATTATTTTGAAGTATTTTTTTTTTTTAAGTGTAATTATAGAGGTGTATTGTCTCTTCATGTTGGAAAAGAGAACGTCGGCCAGGTTATGATTGTAAAAACTCTCTTCAGCATGTCTTAATTTTAATGCCATCATCATAACCATGAATACTCTAACTCCATTTATATCATTATTATTATTACATGTTAAAATAATATGTAATAGCATGCTTATTACATGCTACAGTAGTATGTGTTAGTAGGCTATTACACACTAATTTGTGATAGTTCTGAAGGTTTTATCATGGTTGTATGAGGCACTGTGAAACATCAGAAAGACTATGCTTCCCTGAGGTCATCATATGTTAAGTATAGGATTTGGAGTAAAAATAAAGGTAATTTAATATCAGTTCTTACAGTGTCGTATTTTGCCTTCCTCTACCTAGTCTTTACAGCATATGTCCACTGCCTGTGGCTTTCTGTGATTGAACTAAAGGACATGCTTTGGCTTGTGCTGCTTAGTAATTTAAAGATTTCTGAAGCTAGCTTTGAACAAAGAGGTGTGGTCCTGTTCCAAAAGCTGCTTATTCAAATGTTTTTAGATGGTTATTTTATTGGGTAGTTCCAAATATTTCTGGATGTGGATTTACAACACAAATATCATACTAAACCTTTCTGTTTTATTAACTGGCACAGTAGAAGGATAAAATATCCAAATGTGTATTTTTTGTCTCGTATGATAAAGCAGAATAAACTAAAAAGAAATGTTTTTGTTACAATAATTAAACTAGTTTTGAACTGTATTCCGGCCTGTGACATTTTTCTTGGCAAAGAGTATTCCCTTATAGGAGATCTTGAGAAGGTGTTTTCAATTCTGCTGCTAGTTCGCATTTACCATTTCTTGCCAATGATAATAATATTTGATTTTGCTCATGTTGAATTTTCTGTCATTATGCCTGTGTATAAATGTCATAGTCATACATGAAAATGTAAATGTGATGCGGAACTAATTTCCTATCATCTGTGAATGGATCTAGCTGAAATTGTTATTTGTGTTTCCATGAAGACAGCCTAATTTCTCAAGCCTGATATATTTGATTATTGGTTTGATCACAAAAAGTGGCAATGAAACAATCCATATCCCTGAAGCCACATAGAAGGCAGATTATGTATGATTCTCTGCAGCACAGCAACCTTCCCAATTTCTCCACTGTTCCCTTTCAGTGCTGGGAGATGCTAGCAGGACAGTTACTAGAATATTAACCTAAAAAAGAAAAATATTTTAGTTTTATGAATAAAGCAACTCCACAGTAGTAGAGAGACTTTAATTCTCAGGAAGTTTCTTATTCACCACATAGACTATAATGACAATTTTGGTTTCTTTTTAGTTCTATTCTGCAAATACTTGTGTAGAGTGTTTAACAGTGCTTATGCCTCTGGCAGGTATAATGTCTGCTATGGGACCATTATAGTTCACAAGCACTCCTTCTGAAAACATTAAACTGCACAGAAAGTTAAGAAGCCATAAAAAGGAGTGCTACAACTGGAGACACCAACATGCTCTCAACTCAGCTTAGGATAGTAGGTGCTAGTATCCGAAGTGTTTTTCAGATATAATTTTTGTTAGGCTATGCAGATAGATTTGCAACTGGAAATACAGACTATTAGATCTCAACTGTGAACCTGCACAAATAGTGTTTTTCTCTTAAATTCTGTCATAAATATTTCAGTCTTCTAAATATGGCTGCCAAATACAGGGTGGGTTGATTTTTTTATTTAAAGAAAAAAAAAAATGTAAGCTTAAGAATCTGTTTGAGTTTTTTTAAAGCCTCTGGTGCTTCCTTACATTTTGACGGTACTCAATGCCAATATGGGATGTTCAAAAGTAAATAATGAAGAAAGTAGTAACACTTGAGATAAGAGAATGTGGAACTACAGCTGATCCTTTAGGTGTAGCAAGGATAGGGGCAATAGTAAGAAAACTGATTTTAAAATTTAGATATAAAATGTGTATATTCATCTCTGAAAGCTGCTTTTAGAGGTATATGATTATGTGAAAATCTCCAAAACTTCCATATGCAAAAGAAATGTCTGATAGCAGAGTTTCAAATCATGATTCACTTGTATTGTAATCGTGAAGAAACTAGGAAAAAAATAAAAAGGAATGAAATGTGGATTAAAATTTTTGATCATAATTTTTGTAATTTAAAGGGCGTTTTGGGCCCTTTGTTTGAAATGATCACTGCATCTATTAGTAATGAATTTGGAATTTGTCTGAGTCTGTTTCACCTAAAGAGCGAGCGTTGTTTAAGATTCTTGAAAGAAAATTACAGGAGTAGACAGGTGGTATCGTGACAAGTTTGAGATCCAGACAGGCATTCTGCGTAAGAAAGAGCAAAACACTTCCAGAACTTTTGGGAGAAAGGCAAAATTCTGTGCCTGTTTTTTGTGGAAAGGATCCAAATGACCTCTGAACTCTCTTAACAGTTTGTGTCAGGGATACATCTGGAATAGATATGAAGCAAGCAGTAGTGGTTTGGACTGGTGTTTGGTTAAGGACAGTCTGAAAATGATGTATCAAAGTTTAGGTATGTGCCAAATCATGGCAAAATATGGGAGATTCACTGTGCACAAGCTTAACAAAGTAAATGTTACGGTAGATCCGATGATTCTGATTCAGAAATGCAGATATTTTATAATCACTTTGTGTCCTGCTGTCATGAGCAGCTGGATGTGAGCAGCTGAGGGTCACACTGAAAAGCCCAGGGAAATCAGCAGAAATTGTTTGGTGCTGGTATTTTGCTGATTCACGTAACTGACTCTGTCTTAGTTGTTGAGCAGTTAGGAAAGAAATGAATCAAAGTAACCATTTAAATTGTAAATCAACATTTCTGTATTGTTTTGAGATTGCTTTAAACACTGTAGTCAGTGGTCTACAGCTTACTTCAGGCACTCTAGGCAGCAAAGCACTAGTGACAGATGCACCTTTACCAACAATGTTCTTATATATCAGACAGGAAGATAATATTTGAAATTATTGCAGAATATTACACAATGCACAGGCTAAGAGTTTTATTATCTGAGCTTAAGAGAATCTTCATGTGAATTAATTTGGAAGATTAATTAAATTTAGGCCTTTTCTCTAAAACTCTTTCAATTATGTGAATAAAACTCAATGACAGTTTTACTACTAATCAGTTTTGGGAATAATTTAAAATATAACCTGTGGAAAAAATATATTAATACTGTGAAAAGCAAAAGCAGGAACAGCAATACCCTCTACCATTAAAGGAATAGACCATTATGCAAGAATTGTGCTGTGCCATAAAAAATGTAGGCTTAATTTGTATAACTGCTTAATGAAACATGATTGAGAAATAGATGCTTTCACAGAAAAGATATATAAGTATTTTTGTCTGATACAATCAAAAAACCATAGAAAAATGGAGAGAACAGTAAAAAAAAAAATTAAATTATGGAGTCCTTCTTGAAGAACTTTAAAAGGCTATCCTTTTTTTTGATGTTGAGATAAGATTAAGGAGATGCCTTGCACTAAATTTTCACCTCTCATTTCCATCTCTTCTTATTTCCTGCAGCTATGTATGGATCCATCCAGCCACACCACTGAAAACAGATGTTAAGTTCAGTATTAAGAACAAAAAATTGCCTTTCGCCCCATCAGGGGGAATCAGTAGAGTTTTTCTTTGAGTTTTTAGAGCCAGAATGATTTGAATGTGTTCCTTCAAACAGCAGCCATTATACAGCTGAGGAGATGCTGCACTGCAGCAGCAGTTTGGAGTGAACATCTCAGGACTGGCTTTTTAAAAATTACTTCTCCTGTCAACACCGATGTAAGGTATAACTATACAATTTCTTTCAGTCCAGGCAGTAGTTTGTAACCCTGTGCATCAGTTATAATTATCAGAGCAATTCTGACTTACATCCAGACTGAGGTACTGCTTTTACCAGGTCAATCACCCTAGGTACTGGTGAAGCAAACCATTTCTTTAAAACAAAACATGTTAGAAATATTAAAACAAATAACTGAACTACTTTTTACCTTTCATATATTTCAATCTATTCAACATAGAGAACATGATGTAGGACATATTCCTTATGGACTTACAGAAAGCTTTTTTACTCCATTAGCACACTGGAATTCCATTAAAATAGGTCCCAGCCCCTCCCCTTCTTTCTCTCTTCAGGCTAAATGAACCCGATTTTTAATTGTTTATGTCATTTTGATTGGATGACTTCTGGCAATCACAAAATAAAGTTTACACTGTTGGAGATACACTTTATACTGCAAAAAGAATAGAGATAGTTCCTGAAGTTCTTATGTAGGAATCTGCTATATCTTACCTCCTTTTTAGATCTTCCCAGATTTCTTGCAGGTCAACAATTAAAACAGGTCAGTATTCTAGCCCTAATATACAATTACTCTATTCCATTAAGTATTCATTAAATAATTAATTTCTGCATTTGTACCATCATCACTGAGTAGGGAGAATGGGAAATTCTGTCAAAGTAGTGTTCATTTGAAAAAAAATTTGAAATTGCAAAATAAGTGTAGTAGTTTTTTGTTTTGTTTTCTTCTGTGTATTGTTTGGGGGTTTTGTGTAAGTTTTTGTTGTTTTGGGGTTTTTTTGCTGGTCCCAGTGGCACATAATCAAATAATCAAGAATTGTCATAAGTAGGTTAACACTTCTGAATCATCTGGGAAATGTTTTACTTTAAAAGCTTTTTATGCACTTTTGGCTATTGGACTGATTGTCATAGTGTTATTTTTGTCTAAGAACCTCTGATAGTGTACAGATTACAAGAGTTATGCTAATGAAATAAAGCTTCCTCTGGATATAACATTGCATCCTACAGACTACTTAAGGGCAGTTGAAAGACATACAGCAGGTGTAGCACCATTTCCCCAGAGGACTGCAGTTGTATACATCCTGCAGTCAGGCAGTTTGCCGATAGAATAAAATTAATAACAATAAACACATTTGAGCATCCCTAAAACTTTCACCAACTGACAAAGCAGCTTGATGACAGACAGCTAATTCATGAAGTGCTTTAAATAAGCCCTGGCCTAGGTGTATTCTCTTCAGATAGCTTTATAGCACTGTGCTGTCACAGACCTGCCAGTTTTCTGAAGGTTCCTCCAATAAGGGAAAGCTCTGAGTGCTCGAGAGCTGTAGATACCTTTTTTCCTCCTCCCAACCATATGTTCTCAGCTAGCTAGACTGATATGTATTGACTCTAGGACTGTGGGAGCATGAAGATGAATACGAACATCTTTATTCACACCTTTTAATGCAGCACAGTAGCTGGTATTCTGCCTCTGCCTGACAAACTCAATGAGAGAGCAAAGGATCACACAACAAACCAAACCTGTTGTGGTATGTTGTAGAAATATTTAGATTTCTGAATGCATTTCTGAAGGTGATTCAGTAGAGTCACTCTAATACTAGTAGTATTTGTTTTCTCAGTTTTAAGAAACAAATTGATGACATATAAATGTAGGTCACAGGTTCTTTGACATCCACCTAAAGAAAACGCATCTTGCTATTGGGCAGATGTTTACATGACAAATGGATAATATTAGCCTGTGACAATATTTTTGAACATTTCCATGTTAGTCGAAGTAATTTGAGCAATACAAAGGACGTAAAGCAAGATGGTTTAATAACTGACATACAGGTCTTTTCTCCCATTTTGGAAGTAGGTTGGTTTTTGTTTTTCTGTCCAGTATATTGTCATTAAAATTAGATCCTTTCCATTGGCCAGTCTGAAGTCAAATCCAGCTGTTGTCATGGTCCTAGCATACTGATATGAACAAATTAGCTGATAGATTAATTATAGTGAAAGTGTGTTATAGCACATTACGTTTCTTGGGTAGCTACAGGCAGAATTAAATGGTAAGTTATGCTTTGTTTTTATATTCAATCAGAAGAAACAGAAAATAATGGGTATTGAATTTTCTGTGTGTATGACAAATTGATTACACCTGAAAATATTTGCTAGTCATCTAGCATAAAATTGATATCAACTTTAATCTTTAATCTCTTTTCTCTTGCTGTTGCCTGGACACAATCTTTCTTTAAAGGCCATCAGCCTTCTAAAGCTGTTTCTTTCATGGGTAAATAAGTAATTTTGTCAGAGAGATCAGACTAGCAATTTAAGTTCAGTGAAAGTGCCTAGATTTACACATTCTGTCTTCATTTTCCATGTTTTAACCTTGTATACCCTGTGAAAGGCTGTATTCCAAGTAGCAGTATACTCTGGAGACTAACTAATTTTTAAAATTCTGTGTTAGTATTAATAATTTAGGGTGGTATGGGTTGGATGCAGGTTATGCAGGCCTTCTGCCTGAACCATAGAAAAGCATTCAGTATTTATCCATTGGAAGAAGAATATGAGGAAACCTAAATGTTATTTGTGTTTGAGTAATTAATTTTTATTTTTCTTCAGGAAGAGAGTTGGTTCTTCCCAAGTCTTACAGGAACTCAAGTCAGACTTTAAAATGTTTCTTGTGGAAAGGCAATCAAAATATGGTGTTAAAGTCTCTTTATTCATTACTCTGTTTCCTGGCATGCAAATGTCGCTAAGGCATTACTTCAGGACATGGTTGAGTAATTTTGCATAATGAGACCTACATCTGATTGTCTAATTAGTTATGCATAGCTGTAGCAATGCAAAACTATGCCTCAAATAGAAATCTATTGTCATAGGTTACTTGATTACATGAGTATGGCTTCCGCCTGTATTATGCTTCCTCTCTTTGTAATGACAAATGCCACAGGCTTCTATTGAATATTATAACAATTTTTTCATGAAGTTGCATCAGCTGTACATTTTAATTAATTTTTCAATATGTCAGGCATCACATTTGAAAAAGGAATCCTACCATGCATGAGATTTCTCAGTACAAAAAAGAAATGTATATTTTCATTCTTCCTTTCAATGTTTTTACTGAGAAGACCAGTATAATTTCAAAAGAAAACTTGATAAAAGCTTGCTAGTCATCCTTTTGTTCTCATCAGGCATCAATCTTCATATTCAGTTTGTCTTGACACCATCTCATGAATGTCTGACTTTGTTTTACGTCTTGGTAGGTCAAAAATTTCCACAGAAGTAGCAACTACCACACCTCTGAGGAGTAGGATATGATTGCTTATGTAGAGGAAGTAGAAACTCTTTCTGACTCATACTCCATCTTTAGGAAGGCTACATAGTAGAGGCAAGATCTTTTAATTTGTGGCCCGATGTTTATTAGCTTCTGTGAGATAAGATAATCAAGAAAATTACACAGTCAAAGGTTCCATCCTTTCTTAATTCTGTTGGGCTTTTGTCACACTCTTAAGCCAGAGAGTCCGACCATGTTCTCAGGTCATAGGAGAGGTCTTGCCTTTTATCAAGACTTGCTGCCATGACCAAGAGAGATCAAGAATGCCTTTCTACTAAGAGTAAGAAAAACAATGGAACTTCTGTGCATGCTAATGTAACAGTGCCAAGACTTAAAATATGTAACTGACCTACTAGAAAACTTTCTGAAGAGGTTTAAAATTCTATACAGGCCTACCCTTTCCTTTTGGTCTGCCAGGACTGTGAAGTCGCCAAGGATTGTAAGTGGAGAAAATGTTAAAGGATCAAGTTGACAGCTCTTTTTGAGAATTAAAAGAATGGGTTTTTTTCTTTTAATCCAGTGTCCCAAATTCTCCGGGGTGTATAAGATCAATTTGTCATTTGTCATATCCAGATGGTATGTAAATGAACAGTTCCACCACTGGGCTTACTATCCAAAATATTCCTAGAGGAATATAAATGACTGCATCACCTACAGTGGCCAGATGGCAATTCAGAAGACAATTCCATGTTCTAGTCATTATACAGCTTCTTCTACATTCCATAAACCTATTTTGGTTTACTATCTGAAGAAAGGCCCATAGAAGATTAAAAGTGTGAATGTGAGGATTTACTCATGGTTTTAGAGAACTTAAACCAGTGTTCAGGTATGGTGTTTTTACTAGAAGCAACACTGATGTATCAATAAATATTTGTCTGTGAAACTGGGAAACTTTATCTAATGATAGGAGAACTGTTTAGCAGCAGATAAACTTACATCAAAACACATTTTAGTAAGTCAAATAAATGGGAAATGTACCTTTTTTTTTTTTTTCATATTTATTTCTCTTCATATTGATTACCTGTAAAACTGATAATATGCAAGTATTATATTTACCTAAAATCACCGTGGTTCCCAGTTTTATCAAATTTGTATAATTATTCTGTGTATATCTTGAAAAACGTTGGGCTCTTTACAAAAGTGCCAAAGGCCACAAGCATAATTTTTAAAGATCTTGTTTTAAATACAGATTTGAAATCAGTGTAATGACTTTTAAATTCTGTGCTTATATTTTTTTTAATGTACCTTCTCTCTCTTTTTGACCGTACTCCATTTCCTTCCACATAATTTCTAATTGTTTAAACCACAAGGCACATTCAAAGATGATCTGTTTGTGTAAAGCAAAGTAAATATTTCAGATTATTACCATCTTCCTCTCCCAACTACTTTCAAAAGCTGTACTTTCTTTAAAAATGTAGTAAAATTTATTTGTAGCCCAAGAGCAGATTTAAGATCTAATGTATTATCTTCTTAAAATGCAGTAGTTAGCATTATTTTTGTGTATGAGGTCTACAAAGTTACAGTAATCAGATAGAATTCTATTCCTGATTAAGTCAATTGGAAACCTAAAGTTTATTGTCCTCATTAGGGCCTGGGTTGCATCCAAGCTCTTTGCCGGATTTAAAATATATAGAAAATACTAATCAGAACATTTCTAGACAATTTTAAATGTTTCTGAAATTGTTTCCTCCTTCTCTAATTATACATAGACTATTTAGCTTAAGCAGCTAAATATTGGTGTAGTGCAGTCATGCACAATGTTTGTATTGTAAGAGAAGACACAAAGGGTCTCTATATTTAACTTGTCTAACACTCATAAAGGGTTAATTCAACCTTATTTTATCAGTATAACTGCACTTCATATTTGGTGGAAGACTACGTGAAAAAGTTTGTGAGTGGTAAACTACTGAAAGGAATATCAGCATTTGTCACATCTCATTTCACATTCATCAGGAAAATTATGTACAGCTTCCAAACTCAATGGCTGTTCTAGAAAACTTTTCTCATGCTGCCACAGAAGCAGCAGATTCTGCTGTTAAAATGCCATAGGAGCTGAAACCTCAGCTGAAGGGACTCATTCTCTGTGCATTGGCTGTGTTGTCAACTTGAAATGCATTTCTGACTTTCAAGTGTTTGGTTAAGCAACAAAAACATTTTATAATATTTGGGGAAATGAGAATAGGCCTTGGGATATAACTGATATTCTCTTGTGATGATTTGTAATCTGTGTTATAGACTGTTACAATCTGAGTGGTCTCTCCAAATTGATGCTGCTAAAATTTTAATACCAATTATTCACATATTGTTTGTCCCTATAATAACATAGAGCAAACGCTGGTTTTATATTTTTCTAGAAAATCTCTGAAGATAAATGAATGTCAGAACATGAACGACTCAATCTCTATATAATTATTTATATACAATAATTAATCTTTTATTTTTATAGTGAACTTATCCTATCCAGCATTGACATTGATGCAACTGGAGACTGGGAGTGTCTAGTCAACAATTCCTACGGAAATAGCACTAAACGAGTAGAAATTGTGGTGCTTGAAACAGCTGCACCCTACTGCCCTGCAGAAAGAGTTATTAACAACAAGGGAGATTTCAGGTATTATTTTCTGGTTTTGGAGTGTGTTTCATATATTAATATAGATATGGGCCATGATCATGCTTACATGATACTTCAGTGTCAGTTACAAAGATGTCACTTATTTTACTTGTCATTTTTATGTAATACAGTAGAAAGGAGGAGCACTGTGATTTTTATGGGGAATGGCAGCTAGTGCTTCAAGAGCAGCAGCGGTTTTTGAAAGTCAGAGAATCTTTCCTTTAATTCCTCAGTGTGAGATTATGGAGAATTTCAAAATATGTAGGCTCTTTACAGCTAAATGAGAGAGGATTCAAAATTGTTCTTGGTCTTTTCTAAATTATAGAATATGATAACTGTACATTAAGGCATTAGAAGATTAAATCTTCATTACTTTTCTAATCTGTTCCAATTCTGCTGGTTTTGTTCAGCTGAGATGAGAAGTAAAAAATAACATAAAACTGTTAGTAAAATACTTAATTGAAGAGAATCAAAATAGCAAGTAACACTACTTGGTAAAACAAATGGATCATTTCAGGTGAGTTTAAGGACACACACAGTTCCGCCAGTATATCACATGATTAGAAAACATCCATCCTGCTATCTGAATCTCAGACCCTGCACAATTTTGTTGACTAAATGTAATTTTTGTTTCATCTCTACTTTTATCTACATATGCCAGTGGGTTTTGCGGTTTTTTTATGTTAATCCTCAGAAACTGAAGAAAAAGTAAAGGATTCTGTGGAATTTGGTATTGTTTTCAGTTAGCTCTAAAATACTTCAATGTTATGCATAAAGCTCTTAAACAAACTATAATTACCTGCTTGACAATAACACTGATGTATGATGGCATTCCCATTGAGAAATCAAGAAAGTAATTTGTTACCATGTGAATTATAATAAGAATTCAGCTTGAATAGTTAATGAAAGGAAAAGTAGATGAGAGAGGAAGCTTCTCTTAAGTGCCAGAACATTCTGCAAATACTTCTGACCTGAAAGCCTCTCTTAATTTTTTAAAGGCCTTTTACTACTGCTTCTTGTGTTTGAATAAAAATAGAGGAATGAATTAGAAAGAAGTGGAGAAACTGACTCACATAATCTGTTTTGTCTTTAGTATGAAGCTATTTTATTATGTGTTAACCTCAGTTCCAGTGAGTATACCACATTTACTGAGCATATATTTATATATTTATTTTAAAAATATATATGAAATAAAATCCATTAGATATCTTTGACAATCTCGGCTACGTATTTTTTTGTCATCACAAAAACTGCCACTATGTTTTCTCATACTGGATGTGCTTAAATATATTTTAATTAGATCTTTTAAAATATATAAACTTCCTCTCAGATAACACATACATCTTTTAGATGACAACTTTATTAAGTTCATGTTCTTGCCATAAATGATATCCCTTTCTTCATAAATAAATATATATAAATTCTACAGACTGCACAAACTAACACCAGGGGCATTTTTGACACTTTATATAAATCAAAAGAGCAGGACTGCACATTTCTCTGCCTATTGATCATCATTCTAGAAATCTATATAAATTTATTTTTAAAATGTATATCAAAAGGATGCTGAGGTTCTTTATGCATTTGAGGGAATTAATTTAAAATTATAGAAAATTTTTCAGGCTCAAGCTTAGCATTAGCACTTAAAATTGTTCCAAATGTTTATCCTCAGTGATGCAGCTATCACACCAGTAATTTTTCTTACAAAGGCCTATTAAGTTTTGGTAACGTAGCAAATATGTAAGTAGAAAGAGTTGATCTACAGAAACGGGGAGCCAGAGAGAACAGTTCTTTTATTGGGCAAAAAAGGGAAAAAAGCATCAGCTGTTAGGGAAGTGTGGTTCTTTGAGTTGACCATCCTAGGTGGTATTTATAATTGCACAACTGCACTAAGAATTAGGCACTGTGAGTCAGAATTAACTGGCCTTATCTGCTAAGAGTTTTTCTCTATGATGGCCATATTTTGCTCATTGTTTGTTTTACATGTCTCTATAAGATCATTCTGAAATGCAAATGGTAATGTTGTTATGTCCTATTGTTCCTATTCATGAAGGCCAGATTCCCCTAACTGTGCTAATACTAGTTTCAGAATTATCTCTTTAGTTTTACTTTTGAAATAAGTTGCTAGTCAGTGTAGCCCAATTGCATTAATGCAAATGTTTTACTGAAAATAATATTTCATCCCAGAAGCAAAAGGAGAATATACTACTATACATATTTTGATTTTTTGCGAAGCTTCTTTCAGGTTTTTTTTACATCAGCTGTTTTTACATCACAAAATGAATTATTCCAGTGACAGTTAGCTATGACATATAAAAGTATTTTTCTTCTTACCTTTCCTTTGTTTTAAACAAGGAAAACTTACATAGCCCAAAACCTGTCAGTATATTATGTAACAATGTGCAAATGGACTTGCACTGTATAACTAAGAGGGGCTAATATGTATATTTGAGCAAAGGTTGATTGTCAAGGTGGGGCTTCACTGGCAAGCAGAATATTTTTATGATTTACTGAGTTCAGTCATTACATCAGTGCAATTAAAGAACAATATCCTTTCCAGACGTGCTGAGTTGCTGATGATATGCTTCTGGTTTTCTTTGATTTCTCCCAATTACCTGATCCTGCTATGTCCATACTAGCCTGGAAATGACGATGGATTTGGTACCAAAAGAAATAGATCCCAGTTGTGCTGTTCTAGAGAATGCAGCACATATACAGAAAAAGCATATTGTATAACAGACCTGTGAGCTGAATAGAAGAATTCTCGCTGCTCTTGATTTATAGTTTGTTTTGAAAGACTGATTTGGAATTACAGTACATAAATCATGTATACCTAAATAGTTAAGTTTTGAGAGCTAGCTCCTTCCTCCTCCATGAAATATAATCTCTGCTGAAATCTTATTTATTTGTTTCTGATACATTGAGGGATTTTTGCTTTTCAGGGCTTTGTGGCAGAGGGATTTTTAATGCTGGGTCAAAATTCAAAGCAAAGATTGCCAGGTACATTTTGAGCGTTTACCTTTCACACCGTTTAGAAATAGGGTTTTGGGTTTTTTCTCTTTATGCAATTCACTGCTCTGCTTTTGTGCAGTCTGCAAAGATGCCATATTTTTTTCCTTAACACCAAACACCTTCCCAGAATTAATTCAGAATTAATGTGTGACCAGTCAGACTTGGACCTGTATAGTTTTGACTTTTTCCAAGGAAACAAAGTAATTCATTATAGAACATAATGAGGTAAAATTTAAAATAGCTTTATCTCATATATTCTGTGTATTGTTGCTATATTGTAAGTTGCCTTTAAATAAGAAATTTCACATTGTACTTTTTTATTATCATGTTGTTCATAGATGGCCCAAAACTTTGGCTGGCATAACAGCTTACCATCCCTGTCTCCAGTATTCATTTAACTCCATTGCCTTTCATAATGGTGCAGAAGAGTCTAAGGCGTGGCGTAAATGTAATCGAACAGGACGTTGGGATGAAGAAAACTATTCTGCATGTCCTTATTCACAAGAAGTAACTCAAGTTCTTCATGCTTTTAGTCAGGTAATGTTATGAAATACAGGGCTTCCCTTCTCTAGTACTGATTTTATTGAATAGCTCACAAGCAACATCTGTTCAGCCACAACTTTGGTATATATGGACTTTTAACAAAATGTTTTACTTGAAAGACAATATATTTGTTAGGTAATTGAAGTTGTAGTAGGAACAAGTGCACAGCATTTATTGCCTCTATTTTAAGATTTTTTTCTTTTTGGGTGCCTGGAGTCTAGATGAATATTGGTAATGTTGGCAGGGTCATCAGTGCTTTACTTCAGTTCCTTCTTTGTCTTCCCCTCATGCATTTTTACCAGAAAGATGTTAATTTCTCTGGAAGTCCTGTATCAGAGTTATGTCAGATGAGGTGCCTTTCCTCAATGCCATTGTCTGTAATATATTTAAAAGAGCTGCAGAAGTGAAGCCTACTTTGAAATGCCTTTTTGATGTCTTCCAAAAAAGCAGTACTTAAATGGTCTCTAATGGATAGGTAAAAGAGAGAATGAGATAAAAAAGCAAATGGGTAGAAATTAATGAGAACAGCATACAGGATGGCACAGGCCTGTAACTGCCACAGTAACTTTTACAACTTTCAGTTTCCTTGATCATTTCTTCTTAATCAGTAGTGCTAGGTAACACCACAGCAAGCTTGTTTTCAGATGTGTTCATACTTAATAAGAATAATTACTGTATTAAGAGACCCAGTGCAATTGTAGGATAATAAAATAATTATGAAGGTCTTTAGAATCCAGTCCATTCTCCTCTAAGTATTAAGGTTAGACCAGGTTTCTCAGGGCTTTTACCACTCAGGTCTTTAAAACTTCTGAGGATGGAGGCTGTAAAAGCTCTGGGGGTAACCTGTTCAAATACCTGATTATCCTCATGGCAGGAAAGATTTTCTGCATAACTACTCTGAACTTCCCTTCTTTCAACTTACTACTATTGTCCCTTGTTCTCCCACCATCGTATATATGAACCCTTTACTGTTGTTGTTGATCTAAAGATATAGGCAAAGCAAGGCAAGGCTAGTAGTTTGGTATAATATTTTATGAGGCCAGTTAGTTATAGTCTAGAAAAAGTAGACAAAAAACTTCAAAATTTGTTGGCCTGTTGTGGTGGTGTCTTCACATAACAGCACTGAAATCTAAGACCTAATGCTGAAGATACATTCATATGCCCCTGAAATTTATGTCCATGGTACTACTGATGTATATAAATCCATGTGAAATGATAGCAAGCATTATACAAATGGATGTGGTGCTCAGTTTTTAAAAGAGAATGAAGCTAGCTGATTTATTACACCTAACAATTCTGATGTATTTTCAGATGCACATCAATTTGACAACCGTGCTTGAATTTGCGCGTCAGCTGAAAGCCTACACAAGAGGTGCTTCCCACTTTGCGGATAAAATGGATGTAATATATTTGGCTTATATAATGGAAAAGTTAATTGTCTTCGTGGATGAAGTTGAAGATGTAAGATATCTTCTCTATGCTGAAAAAAAGTATAACTTTAGAAGTGTAGTCTTCACATATTGGCCCTGTTCTTAATGTATCAAGGCACACACTGAACAGTAGTTTCTAAAATTGACTGCTGGTATTCTGATTGCAGATGTTCTGAATATACTGTGATATGTTTCTTTATGCCAAAACGGACAACTAAGCTATCTCATCTGAATGACAAATGCATTGCTGTTTAAGAACAAAAATTGGTTTTCAATAAGCCACTTCTTTAATTTTCATTTTAATTTCTACTAAGTTGAATGTATTAGAATGAACTGAAGGTGCCTGGCTACTGGAGTTACACATACTTCTTTCATTTTCTCCATTCCATCAGGTGGTTTTCACTGAGTTTTGAAAGCATGTATCACTTCATGTGAAGAGAAGATAATGTGTCTTTAAGTGCAACTTCCTACAGAAACTTTTAGCGGACTGTATGGCATTTTTATGGGGAAATCTAATCAGAGGGCTATGCAAATCCTGTGGGAAAAATAGGTTCTTATAGAGAGCAGCAATGTTCATCATAGTTTTTACTGTTAATTTTCAGAGTAACTGCTTGCATAAAGATTTCAGAACCTGTAATTTTTGTACACATGATAGCTATAGTTAAAACATTTGTTTTCTTTTGGTTTGGCAATATTCATTCCATTCTGGCTCTGGGATTGTAAAAGTTAACATTTTAGTGCCAATTTGAGAAACTCTTCAACTTCAATTTCATCGTTATATGCCAGACCTAAAGTATATTATTAAGTGATATCCAAGAATCATGTTTCAAAGGTACAAATGTATTTCAGCTCAAAATCCTGATAAAATTTTACTGTTTCTGACAAAACAAAAACTTACCATCAAAAGAAACAGTTAGATTTACCATGAAGCCTCTTTTATTTTTCTAGCAGCTGATGCATTATCCATTAGAACTGAGTACCATCTCTAATCTTTTAATTTATTTCTTCCACCTTTCAAATAGGTTTCAGTTTCTGGTGTTTGGTATCAAAACATGTCCATCTCCACCACTTATCTCTTACTTTGTAATCCTTTATTTTTTTCATAATTTAGAACATTCCTCCTAGTTGTCTCTGTTTCCTTCTGTTTTGAACTTTACAATTTCTCTCTCTCAAATACATTCCTCATTCACTGAGCTCTTAACTCTCACTCAAAGGTACAAAAATACACATGAAGTTAAAGTGTCAGTAGCTTCACACATGAGGCTGCACTCATGTAATTATAAAGAGGATTGAACTTTATTTAATACAAGGCAACGTATGAATAAAGGTATGTGAGTTTGTAATTGACTTGCATCTGAAACTACAGTTATATAAAACCATTAGAAATAAATGAAAATACATACACAGAGGTTTTCTGTGATTTATGAAAATAACCTTAAAACCATTTTAGCTAAATTAGTACAGCTTCTGTACAACCTCTCTGGAGAGTGCCTCTCCCAGTCAGCAGAGGATTATTCATTTTTATGCAAGTTAGTGGTATGGTGTCTCATCTGGTAGTTCATGTCTCAGACAAGAGACCTTCAACAGCTGCACTGGGGACATACTTGCAATTTTTGCAGGAACTTTTTATCAGGAAGATGTGCAAGTATTAGCCCAAATTTTTGTATTTTTTAATGCCATGCCTTTACTCTTCATTAATGCAATTAATTATAATATAAATCACTTCATTTTCTTATTTATCTCCTTTTGTATATTTATAGACTATTGTTCAGCCCTCAGTAAGTTACTGCTTAGCTGATTGGTGTATGCTTTAATAGTTTCTCATAAATCACTCCAGTCTCTTAATGTGTTTTATTATTCATTGTATCAATAACTGTCACATTGTCAAAAGCCACCTAGAATTATCTAGTAATTATGTTCTCAGAAATAGATTAAATATTTCAGGAACAGTCACATAAAATTTCACATATAGTCTCATTATTTCTGTGTCCCTTACAATGCATGTGAAATTTACGTATTTTTTATTGATGTTGTGGTTTGGGCCTGATCGGCAACCAACCACCGCAGCTAATCACCCTCCCTTCACCCTCCCCACCTGGGAATGGGGGAGGGGATTAGAGGGGTGAAGGGAGACTAGCAGGCTGAGATAACAGTTTAATAATGGCAATAAAATGAAAACAATAACGATGATGGGGGGAAAACAAAAAGAAATATATAAACAGGCAATGTACAGCGTAATTGCTCACCACCCGCTGACCAATACCCAGCCTGTGACCGGCCAGCGACCCCGAGATACCAAGATCCCACAATTGCAATCCTGGAGAGACCCCCTTCCCAACCACCCCTCCTCTATATAGTGAGCATGACGTTCCATGATATGGAATATTTCACTGGCCAGTTAGGGTCAGGTGCTCTGTCCGTGCTCCCTCCCTGCTCCCTGTGCCCTTGCGCACGGGCAGGACATGGAGAGTCGGAGAGTCCTTGAAGTCTCGGTAGCAGCTGAAAACATCAGTGTGCTATCAGCATTTTTCCCATACCAAACCCAAAGCTAAATCCAAAACACAGCACTCATCTAGTCCCTGAAAAGGGATATTAACTCTATTTCAGCCCAAACTAAGACAATTGAAAACGCAGAACTTCATAACCTCCATCATTCCTTAACCCTTTTTCACCACTGCTGAATTT
Source organism: Tyto alba (assembly GCF_018691265.1). Classification (NCBI taxonomy): domain Eukaryota; kingdom Metazoa; phylum Chordata; class Aves; order Strigiformes; family Tytonidae; genus Tyto; species Tyto alba. Next base: position 17,162,712 of record NW_024881261.1, read on the forward strand.
CTTTCGTCCTTCTCACTGAATTACCTATGTATTTTCTTTATTTTTTTGTTTCTGATAGTTTGACTTTAGCCTTTTGAACTTTTATTTAGCTCAGACATTTTTTCTCTTCTATATACCTTTTTATTCAGGTTTATTTGTGACAACTTTGTATGTCTTTGGCATACCTTTGCCTTATAAAATAATGTGGTAATGTTAATTTTGAAATCTCACTCAAATTAAGTTTTAGAATTTAAGAAAGTAAATATTTTAATTTCAATTTGAAATAATCACAAAAAAACTATTCACAGTGATGTTTGTTCTTTCTAAATATTATATACTAATAAAAATTTGAAACACATAGTCATACTTAGCAAAATCTGCAAAATGTCATCTGGCAAAACAAAGTTTTATCACTTTGGGTTTTCCACAAGAGTGAATTAAAACATCCAAAGGTGGAAGCGCACGCTTTCTGTATAGCCAGTGAGATGATACAGGTTTGTATCAGCACCTGAGTTATATCTCAGATTTACCCCACTATGTAAGAAAAATGTCTTTCAAATACCTTTCTTTCTTTTTTTTTTTTTTTTTTTTCCCCCAAGGTCTTTTGATTATACATGAAGCAGTTCTAAGGAGGGGCATGGTCAGTTTTAAGTTTTAATTAAAGAAAGAGGGTGATAATTCTGGGATTCCGTTTATCATCCAATGACAGACTCATCTTTAAAATTTTGAATAAAAAAGTTTTTCCTTGAAGTCAGTTGCACATTTCTTTTCTTGGTCTTTATTTTTCAGTCCATTTAATTTTCTTAATAGAATCAAAACTGTCTTTGAATGATGGTTATCACAAGAATTAAGGTGCCTGCTTTCACTTGTACTCTCACGTACTCTTCCCATTTTTTTGAGTTTTCCAGACAATACCATATCTTGGGGTTTGCATTTTTTCTCTTCTAGATTGGGGATGCTCTTATTGAAATTGCCAGCAATATAATGTTGGTCGATGACCATGTGTTGTGGATGGCTCAAAAGGAAGACAAAGCCTGCACCAGGATTGTACGATGTGTGGAACACATTGCAAGTCAAATACTGACCAGCAATATTCAAGTTATTTCAAAGGTATTTCATAAAATTACAAAGCTTTTTGTCAGAATGTAATTTTAAGATTTCATTTATCTTTACTGTTTTTATGACCTAACAGCATATAGAAAAGTGAGATTGTGTAAACCAGATACACAGCATAGCAAATTTATGTAGATATGCTTGGATTCTGTGATTATTTTTTTTCTTCTCCTAATTCTGTTTTGAAGACCAAAATACTTTTTTTTGAGTATCACTGATGGTATTAAAAAAGTGTTTTTTCTTAACTTTCATTTACTGTATTTATTCTTACAATAGATTCTCACAACACTACTTTTCTAATGTTCTTACTATTCAGTCAGTTTCTATTGTTCTTGTCACTGGGTTTATTTTGAAAAGTCCAAGTTGAGCAAGTGAAATTTTTGATAAAAGACAACATGCTTCCTTGTTCCTTAAAGATTTTAATATGTCTTTCAGAGAGGATTCTAGACAATACTTGCTTAAAGCATTTAAACAGTTATCAAAAAAGGTGTCTCTTCTCATAAAGATTACTAATTTGTGGTTAGTTTTAGTTTTTTAGAAGGAAACTGTAGCAGTATGAAATAATTGTTCTTATTTGTTGGCCTCCACCTACATGAATTTCTCACTTAGATACTGAGGGGGTTTCATTTGGACACTGAGAAACTTTTTGCCAATTTCAACATCTAAACAGCAGAAATGCATCAAAATCAGAAGCTTGAAACTTATCCTTTTTGAATTTTAGATAAATATTTTAAAGCCTTATAGCTCCTTGGGTTAGTTTGCTTGCTTGCGTGATTTTAAACAACCTTTGTTATTTTCTCAATTGTTCACTGTTCATTTACGTGAACACACTATTTAAAAGTGAGTTCAGTATTAGTTTTAATAACAGCAATAAGGTATAAAAGTAAAAAAAAAAAAAGTAATTGTAGGCTGATATGAATTATAAGATGAATTATAGGCATAAGATGAATTATAGGCATAAGGGCCTTAGTTCCTTCACTGTATATTTTTAGAAAAGCAGTGTTTCAAAGACAAAAGACTGTTATCTAAAGGAAGTTTTTTATTTAATTCCTATATACATAAAAGAATCAAATTTTCTAAAAAAATTTATTTATATTAAATACACAGAGACAATCATGTGCCTTTTAGAAGTATCGTGCAACGTGACATCTAAGAAGGCTCTTGCTTTATACTTACACTTCTTATACATGTCAAGTGCCAAAGCTCTTTCTTTTTTCTCATCACTGCTTCAGAAAGCTGTTGACATTATTGTAAACAATAATTCTGTGTCCTCAAATGTAGATCTGTGTCACTAACCTTTTTGCCATGCTTTATCTTTTTTGCTTCTTATAGTTTTCTGTAGGAGAATTAGTTTACTGTTGAGTGAAATTTGTAAATAAACAAAGCTGTAGAGTTTTGCTCGTGTCATCTCTTACAATATCAAGCGCTTCTGTTCCTTTGGGAGGCAAGCCAGCAAACTGTCTTGCAGAAGCTGGATCTGCTTTCTTTATTTTAAAAAACAGCAAATAAAAGCCCCAAAGCTTAGGTGGCCACTAGCTTATAATACAATTCCTGAAAAAAAAAGAAACCTCTATAAACTGTGTCAGTTGTATAACATATGCACAACTGTAATCCATGTATGTTGAAAAGCTATTTGGGAGCCATGACTGTTACTCCTACATTGTTTTTGTAAGACAAAGATGTTTTTCCAGTTCCGTGACTTTGTGGAATGACTAATTTCAAAGTCAGAAAAACACCAGGATGGATACCTCTGTTTTGATCTTCTTTATTCTTCCTTGCTGTCAAATGGCATACAAAACTCGTTGCAGGAAGAACTGCCAGTAGCAACTTTTAAATACTAGATAATTTCATATATAAGTTATATATTATATATTGAATATTGTATATTTAATGTTTCTTAGAGAAGTCATATAGACATAAGGTTCATGTCAGGATGCCGCAAGAGCCAGGGCCTCCCCAGCCAGGACCTGTCCCACTGCCCCCAGCCAGGGAGCACGGCAGGCTGGGGGCGGCTCGGGGCAGTCCCAATCCCTGGGTGTATCCTCAGTGGTGGTGATGGGGCCAGGCAGGGAACATGAGGTGGCAGATCAGGGTTAAGTCCAGAGATGGTAACTGGGCCCGGCTGCAGCCCAGTGGTCACCAGGGCAGGCCATGGTGAGGAGACTGGCCCCATGTCAGTGGGGGGCCTGGGGCAACAGGGCTGGCCGTCAGGCTGTGGTGCAACAACCTGGGAGTTCAGGTGAGGGCTTGGAGGACCTTGACACTGGGGCAGAGGGAAGAGGATGGGAGCCCCCTCAGAGTCTCTGGGTGCAGCCAGAGAGGCAGGGGGTGCCCTGCTCAACTGAGAGCTCCCAGGGTGGATCTGTATACCGCAACACCCCCAAATTATTTTCCCTTCAGTATTGTTCTAAGGCACTTCTTCGCTCCTGCTTTTATTTCTGTGTATATATGTCAGATGTGCCTTTTGAAAAGGAATACTTCCTGCTGATGATAAAACTTATCTCTATGGTCCTGTCACAGGTGTGTGCAATAGTTTTAAAACCCACCCCTGAAGAGCTTTCATTTCATTCTCTAGCCAATGAGACTGAATATTTTAGGCTAATTGCAACATGGCTTTTTGTTTGTGCTCTGTCTTCGCAGCCTTCAGCACTGCTCTCAGTTTACCCATGTAATAGTCCCCTTTGGTCCTTCTGCTGAGTGGTGCCTTTATCTGAGGTTTAGGGAATTGACACCAAATTATAATTTTCTGTATCTGTACTGCTTAAAGGCAAGTTTAGCTTGTGGCTTTTCATAACATGTACCTGACTGTGGCTTGTTTCCATGGATAATTTTGCTCTGAGTTCACCTGTACCCATTTTGTAGCTCAGTTTACAATCCTACATATAACAAACACTGTTTACCGTGCATTTTACCCATCTGTTTCTATATGCTGAGGGTGGCATGTTCACACTGTTTGAACACTGTCAGGCCTTTACAGTGCATTATGGGAGTGGAAAACCCTAAGTGTTTAAAGAATTTAATAATTAAAATTTAAAAAATAGGGCTCATTGTTGTGAAAGCACTTGATTCCTCATTACATTATTTATCAAACATCTTATTCACCATCACCTCACAATTGTGAAATAGGAAGTAGTTTTATGCCCATTCTACAGCAGGAAACATGAAGCTGTAAATAATTAAATGGCTTTTCCCAAGATTAAAGAAAACATGCTACCACACAGGAGTTTTAGTTAAGTCATTTAGCTTGATACCTGTGATATGTATAATAGTATTCTTCAAGCAGTACACTTAACTCCTTGAAGGCTATGTACAGCAGGTATAAAAAAAATTATTCAGATAAACCTAGTTTCTGGTTTTAGGACTTTTCAATAAACAGCTACTATATTTTTAATATAAAAATTATTTGATTCTTAATGATCTTTGGCATTTTTATTAAAGTGTAGTATTCAACTACCTTCAGGCTAGAACAGAAGAGGTGGAAATTTAATCTAAAAAAGGCATGTTTTACAAGTTTAGAAACAACTTAAAAGAATCTTCAGGCTACTTGTACTTTAAAAGTAATATATATATTGCTTTTGTATAAAAAGTTTAAAAGTATGCTGAAAACTTCTGGATTTTATCTAACTTTGACAAAAAGTAAAATAAATTGTGTAATGAGACTTCAGTACTTTCGTTCTGGACACATGCAGAATCATCACTGATTGAAGAAGGTGCGTTTCATAAGTTCAAAAGAGAACCAGCAAGTCATGCCCTGTGTCTCATGCTAAGATTTAATTTGTTCTGGTACCATGACTTTTACACAGTTAGACTAGGCTTTATCCTGCCCTTATTTTTTTATGTAAACCATTTTCTTTAGATTCATTTATTGCTATGAATTAATGTGATTTTCTTCAGTGAAGTAATTTCTTGTCAAAAAGATGCCCCAAATTCTGAAGGATTCACCCAATTTTTGTCTAGTTCACTTTATAACTGTCTTGCTTTAATTCAGGATTGTCTCCATTGAAGCTGATAATAACACAGTTGTGAAACTGATATAATAATAACTGATATATTCCTAAAGATTCAAGCAATCCCCCTATGCCATTGTAGAATTCTAGATCAGTTTTTTAGTTAAGTTCCATTTTCTTTGTTACCCTATGAATATGTATAGAAGCGTGTGGATACACAATCCTTTGTAAAGTATATACAGTAATGCATATATATATGCATATATATACAATGCATATATAATAATGCAGTTATGCTTAATGAGTTAGCAACGTATCTGCTTCTCAATGTTTTCACAGGTGTCTCACAATATTGCTCTGGAGGCCTTTATGATCAAGCCGTCTAGTTTCACAGGAATGACTTGCACTGCCTTCCAGAAAATATCTGCAAATTCTGACAAGTCAGTGGTGCATGATTTGGGGAGCTGGGGAGCAAATCACCATCCTGATCAACATTTGAATTTCAAGTGCAACACTGGCAATCTGAATGGTTCCTTGGCAAATTCTTCTACCAGAGTAAGTCAGTACAATTAAGAATATAACTTATCAATTTCAGTGTGTTTTCAGAAGTATTTTAAGCAGAATACTAATTTAGAAAATATGTGTTGTTAGCACTGTAAACTGGTTAGTAATTTCAACAGGTGGCCTTAAACTGATGTATTTGGCATAGCATATTTTGTTTTACTAACAGATATTCCATTAACATAATCAGGTGGAACGCAGGAATGCAAGAGGTGAACATAAATGAGTAAATGTCATCTTTCTATCCTTGGGTCCAGTTCTGCAAACTTTTCTATGCATAAGCAATCTCTTTAAAGTAATTTGGAAATACGTGGTTTAGTGAGGTGCTCTCTGGATTTTACATTGCAAAAATGTATTTTTTTAGGAAAATTAACTTTTCTTCCACTAAATAATATTCCATTCTCTGTCTTCGGAACTTTATAGAGAGGGAGAGTGTTATGTTGGAGTTTTTGAGTAGTAGCTGGAGAAAAACAATAATAAATTAGCCTTTTAATAGAATGCTCTGATATTATCAAATAATGAAGTGGAACAATTAAATTTTGATCTAGCAGGAAATAGAATTTTGCATTTGGCTGAGCGTGTTATTAAATTTAAGTATTGCAGAGTTGAGTTTTTGTTATCCTTCTGCTGGATCTCAGTTTAATAGGCTTATTTCTTCAAATACTGTGACAAAATGATACTTTTCTGGATAATATTACTAGTTTATCAAACTTTGAAAGAATTTTGATTTAAGTTATTTTCTCATTGGTGCATTATAATCTGTGTGGACTATGTGGTCAGTGATGTGGTAGTTTGTGCACTCAGGATCTTCTGGTAAAAAGGGAGTCATCTTAATAATGGAAGAACAGGTTAAATCTGTTTCCTGCAATGGAGTTCATTTCTTCTGTGGACACTGTTAACATGTCTATCTATATGAAAGAGTTGTCTCTGAATAGACTTTGACATCCATAAGATGAAAATCAAATGTCAGAAATCTAAAAGATACAAGATTAGGTACAAGATTCAAGTAGCAACTCTGGAACACTCTGCAATGTATGAGATAGTATTATCGACATGGAAATACAAATGGGATTACATTAATTGGAGTTTTCTTTACCAGCTCTATCAGTATATTTTGTATTTCTTCAGAAACTGAATACCAACATTTCTACTAAATTAATCTCTTGAAAGTTTGATGGTCAAGCACTGGTGTCCCTCTCCTATTATAAAGAATTTTATCATAAATGCATCTCTCCTATCAGCATGCATGTATCGGATACACAGAGTAAGTTAGAATATTTATTTGAATTCCCTTTCTAACATGTTGGCAGAATGTCACAATATACAGATCTCAGTAAAATCTTTCCTAATGTATTTTGAACCTAGCTGACTTTATAGAACATACAGAAGGGAAACACTACTGACTACACAAAGAAAGAAGCTAGGAGAAAGAAAATAAACATTGCCATGCAAAGCAATTTTGAAGTATGTGATACATATTCTGACAGAAGTGACTTTATTAAGTGGATCATTATTTATCACCTGTATAGGAATTTGTAAATATTATAACAGCACAATTCAGGATATTATAAATTCAGCTAAATATTAGTTGCATGGCTTTAGATTTTAACACCAAGGTGTGCTCAGGTTTTAAATGTGTTATGTGAAGAAACAGACTGAATATATTCCTTTAACTTAATCCTGAAAAACAAGATGTTTTCAGTCATTGTTGTTCTCTCAAAATTTTAGGCTAAGCACTCCTTTAATTCATTCTGAAATGAGTTGCATTTCTTCATTGTTTAATAGAATGATCTGTAGAATTGTAACTGATAATGGAAAATGGGATTCTTTATCATCATCCACTAGCAAAATTACTTCTATGTTTTCTCAGTGGAGGCAAACAGTAAACCTACTTGATTGCACTATGCAAAGTTCAAGGAAAATAGAGAATTTGTGATGGGGTAGGAGTTGCTTGTTTTAGTTACCACTGTTTAGTCACTGTATTTTAAAGTAATAGTCATTATTATATCTGACTCTCCAGAACTTTGTTTTAGATGCTGAGATTATACTTAGAATGTTCCTCTATTTAGCATAGGTTTAATCATAAAGAAGAAAAGTATCTAATGAAAATCATTAAATACAAATGGTAATTAAAAATTTAATTTACCTCTAATAAAAATGTGAAAACTTGTCCTTAAAAAGCTTTTTAAAAGAAAATGTTTATATATTTTTGTGCTAAAAAGTATAGCCCTCTTCAAATGTATAATATTGTAAATCATCTGCTCACTAAGCATGAACAATTGTTTATGCCATCTGTCTGTTACTAACCAATTGCACTAATAAATTTAAAAAGTGAATACTCATGAAGCAATTTGTGGGCAGTCAATGGAAGAAGACTAAAATAGATAATCACAAATTATCTTAATAATGCAATCAAAGCTTTTGTGGTTTACCCGTAGTGATCTTTCCTGGCAATGGTAGAGAATTGATAATTGATACAAATTCAGTTAGGGGTTGTCAGTACATAATTTAACCTGATCTGGTTATTATGGGGTAGAGAGCCCCATAAATGGGAAGAAATATTAAAAATTTAAATAAACAAGTAAAAAAAAAAAAAGAAAAATAATGAACTTTGTAAATTAAGTAGCTTAAAAGGAACAGAAAGAGATCCACCATTCAGAGAAGTTTGAAAAATAATTGTTGATATATACCCATATCCACTTATGGTTCAAATATATGGTAGGTCTTTTATAGACTAACTTGCAGTGTTTCCAAATACCCTAAAGCAAAATATTATTACAGTTTGATGCACAATTTTTTATCTTTAAATCTAATTCTGACTCTAGCCAGTAACCAAACTGAAAGGTTGAAAAGAATCATATATCACTATTGCAGAGCAAAAATTTCTTCTGGTAGGATTTAGACCTATATGCCACTTTTAGATCCCATTTCTGCTTTTAGTAGGGATATTTTGCTGCCTGACTGGGCTCTACTGGGTGAAAAAAGTGGCTCAGATATATCTTCCTAGTTTTTGATACAGTGACTTGTATTTTGACACAGTGGTTGTTTTAATCTCTGTTTAAATAGGCTTAAGGGCATCATCCCAGCCTGGGATTCCAGACTGATATCCTGTCACAGGAATGCTCCCAAGGCACAATTCTGTCCCATGACCTGGCTGTGGTCTAAGGATGTCACTATAATGTGAACAAGGCTGCTGTAACGTTTGAACTTGGGCAATGTGAGAATAGCTTATGAAATTTTAGTGCCATTCAGTATGAATCCAGTGTCTGGTTCCCATTTGATATCAAACCTGAAGCATACTTGGATTCTAGTCTCTGTTCCAGGATGATCCTGTTAACTATCTCCAGTGTGCAAAGATAATCAGTTACACAGTTAACCGTTCCTCTGATTCACTACAATTACTGCAACATAAAATGAATTTTTAAATCTCCTGTACTGTCATAATCAAATGTGTAGTTTATTGGGGACTGTAGAATCAGTATTCATGCTTGGACTTTAAGAAAAGTATTTTATTGAGATAATTTACAGTTCCACCTTCATTGAAAACATTTACCAAATAGAAGTCTTTTCCCCTGTTTAATTATTTTTCTGACACACAAATTAGCAAATTAACTTTCAAAATTTCAGTAATCTGAATGTAATGCGGATGGTTATCCTGCTCTTGCAGATCTTTCTAAACATTGAGAAAATGAAACAGTGCCAAAATACTACTTAGGCATGTGTGACAAATGTTAATTATGTTAGAAATAAAGGAGGGTTTCTACAATTCTTTTATTTGTTTAACATATGTTTTCACATATAAAAAATAAGATACATTATGGTTTTTGAAAGTAGGAAAAATGTATCACTCTTTTTCATAGGTGCTTAGAACACACTATAAAATGTGTAATTACAAGCTAATGTCCCTTTTTTTTTTTTTTTTTTTATCATGCTCTTTACCACTTGTCTTTTAGCAGATAAAAAGCTTATTCTGCAAATAAAATCAGCCACCTGGAATTGTTTTCCAATTTTCATTGTTTATGGAATTGATGTTTCAGAGACGTATTATGTTTAAAACTTAAAGTTATTTAACCGGTTCTCCTTTAATGCTGCCTACAGTTTGCACTTTTAACTTGAATAAATGAAGAAGTAAAAAGAAATCTGAATAGTTAGAAGAGAATAAACACAAGGACAAAAGTACTGTGAAAATTACCAACTTGTATTTGATATAAAATTTTGTTATTTCAACTCACATTTGTCTCTGTGAAACAAGCTTCCTTTCTTGGACAGACATGAATGATACTGATTTTATGTATACCGTCAATATATATCTGAGAGATATGCTGCCACTGTCTTATCCACCATGGTCACGTAAAAGACTGCTTACTTCTTTTTCTGCACCATTGCGCTTGTTACAGAAAAGTTCTTTGGAATTTCCCAAAGGGTGATGCAAGATTAGTTTCCTTAATATAAAATATCAGACTCTTCCATGTGCATTCTGCTGTTAAATAATAGTTTGTACACTAATTAAATAAATTTCATATCAAAACCACATTGACACTGTAAACAATTAATAACAGTACATTAGTTGTTAGTACATATTTTAAGTTAACTTAATGGTACAAAGGTAATAACGAACAAGTAAGATACTGAGTACTAGTGAAATTCCCAGTTCTGCATTGACATTTGAGGAATTTTACCCCCACTCTAATTTTCTTACAATACTAATAGTCAACTTCCTACAGTTTTTATAGAACTATAACTTGAATATTTTCAACTACTCTTTTCTAAATTCTTTTTTCTAATGCCTATTTTACTTTCACTAAGGAAGATTGATGCCATCAAACAGAATGTACTTCAACATCCAATAAATAATTCTTGTTTCTCAAAACCTTTTTCACTACATGCTTGTTTAGCTAATTGATTGTTACCTATTTTTGCTGTTACAGAAGACATTACCAATTTCAAAATGGATAATTTTAATAACTGTAGAAGTGTGTTTAAAAGTTTTTGTTGTTTAAAATTTGAGGGGGTTTTTGTGTGTGTGTTTTTTTTTTGTTGTTGTTGTTTTTTCTGGGTTGGACCACAAAGAGTTTGATGATGACAAACAGTTCACTACAATAGATTGCTTTGATTAGTAGGTGATATGGCTGGATTTTTTTTTTTTTATCTGAATGTGGGTTTTCCTAGAATCTCTAATTGTTTCCTGAATTTCCAGTCTCCAGCTGTATGTGATAATCAGGGGGAAATGGCCAATGGCACAGAGGTGAGGAGGTTCCTTTTGGAGGATTCAAACCCTGCATATGGCATAAAGGTGCTCACTGAAAGGTACAGTCTTTTTCCTTACAAAAGTGATAGTGTTGGCTGGAGCTCCTCCTAAGGATCTCATCTGCTCAGGGAAAATGCAGCAGTATATGAGGTCACATATCAAAGATTTTTTGAGTGTTTTTTGGTTTTGTGGATGTAGAGGAATTAGTTTGTGTGATATTCTATGTGGTAGTTAGCACACTATAATTTTTATGTTGTGGGAGTTTTCCAGAAACTATATATATAGCCAGATAGATAGTAATTTCTGAATATGTCATGGAAGTCAGCAATGGAATGCAAGTTTTCAGTCCAGGAAGTGGGTATGTTACCCCTATATTTTAAGCACAGTGTAGACCTAGGGATGCAATTAGGTAGTCTATCCCCTTTAAAGTGACTTATGAAGAGACTACTGTACCAATGAGTAGATTCATGAAAAGACTAGTATGCTTCAGAACTGTCTCCATGACAGAGGAAGTGAAACTTGAGTTAAAATATTTCTGCCAATATTGCCTTGTTTGCTGTTTATGAGTAAATTATTTAATTGGGCAGAATGCTGTTTCTGTGGTTTTGGTGAGCTTAGCTGGAAGAAGGAATTCATCCCTGATGCTGTTGTTACTTCCAAAAAAAGCATGGGGATCCTAGTAGAAATCTGACAAGTTTCTTTTTTGGGTTAAAGGAGTCTATATTTTCCTATTTTATAGACTTTTATCACTTTGTGGAACTTGAGAGATGTTCTGTGTCATGGTGAATTCAGAAGTACTTTGCATATTCTTACTTCTTAATCTAAAAATAGATATACAATTCTGTAAATTAAAAATTTTCTTGTAGTAGTTGTAATACAGTGATATTCACTAAAAATACATAGATGAAATAATGATGTCAGAATTTTTTTTTTAATTATTGTTTTGAAAATCAAGGTAAAGGTCTGGCATTCTCTACTGCATTAAAAGAATAGTAAACTTGTGCACATCTATGAGTACATATGCATATTCACCTGCATGTTTATAAATAACCTTATTATGGAATTTTCAAGCAAGTTTTCATGATTTTGAGGATTGGAGTCCTGGTTTCTGTGTGTATCGGGTTAGCAACAGTTATTCTAGAAGGAACAGTGCACACGTGGACAAGTAATATTATGTGTTTATTGTGCCTATAGGCTATTTGAATATGATCTATTTTCTGAACTTTGGGAATGCCTCCTAAAAAAAAATATGGATGGAAAGCTAAGTAGAAAAGAGTGAGGGAAGGAGAAGGGGGAAAATAGTTAACTTAGTAAAATCAGTTTGATGGGTTTACATTCCTCATGACTGCTCTGTTAAAACATATATTGTTGGTGTGGGAGGACAGAGAGATTTGGTGATGGGGAAGAAGAGAGTTGCTTATACGTTTAAAAAACAAAACAAAACTTTATGACAAGACTTGTGTTTTTAGCTGAGTTAACTGAGACTGTAATTCTTCATTCTTGTCTGCCTTTTTAGACTGAATGTCATGTGTTACACTTTAAAATAGGATGCAAGAGTTCATGACTACTGTCCTAGTGGGTATCTCACAAAGATGTGCATAGTATTTCTTGAATCCATCTCAGTGAGAAATTGATTTTTAACTAAATTAATGTTGATATGCTGAATCATGTTCATATTGGGAACTCTTCCTGCATTATTGATTTATGTATGGTTGGCATAATAGATACTAAACATATCAAGGAAAGGTGGTAAATTAGTCAAACTGTTATTGTACATAGTACATACAGACCTGAAAAGTACAGATGTGATCATAGCATAACTTCCTGACTGGGAGTTATAAAAATCATATTTCGAAATTCCATAGTTCTACCTAAGAATTAATTCATTATTCTAAATTATTGTTATAGTAGTCTCAGACTGTCAGTGAAGAAACTTACATGTGTTAATTAGATTCCAAATCATCAATGAAGGAACTTACTGGTTTTAATGCCAGATTAATTTTTAATGAAGCACTTATGCTCTGTTTTACAGAGAAAGTCAATCTAAATAGATATTAATTGTATGGCTTTATACACACACAGTCATTCTAAATGAAGTTAATTTGCTTCACAGTCTTTTTTTTTTTTTTAGGGAATTAAAGTCATATGCAGATTTGCTTTGTTTCTAGTAGAACTTCATGATGAAATACAGACAATTGGATTTCCTTAATGAACTTGAGAAAAACAAATGGTTTTAAATGTCTCTTCATCCAGGTCTTGTACCACTTTCTTCTATAGGTATCAATGAGTGACTAGGAACTAATTTTAAAAAATACTGACCAGAAGTTACAACTTTACTTACAATAACTAGAAAGGTTCAGTACTTCAATAAGAAGCTTGTCTCTAATGTTCTTTCAAATGTTAGTGAAAAGTGTTGAATTTAGGGATATAAGCAGAGACATGAAGGATCAGTCCAGAGCTCAATTGAGCCTTGATTCCTGCCTCTGGTAGGAACCTAATAGGCTAGATGCTTTGGGGAGAAAAAGAAATGCAATGATACTCTTTCATATCCACCTTTGTATGCCCTATGGGTTTCCTCAACAACATACTGTGTCCAGAAGCTTGTCAATACAGGAAATTAGTTCCTTCTTTGGAAAAAAAATTATGTGAAGTTTTGAGACAATTTAATAGATTATATCTTAGAGTACCACACTTGTTTTTATTTATTCACTAAATTATATTATATTTGTTTTTAGATGTAGAAATAATTCTCTTAATGAACCATGAATGAAAATGTAAAAACCTGAGGAGTGATGATGATTGTTAAAAAGCCCACATCTGTTAATATCATCTCTGTGTGCATGCAAATAGATATTCATACACTATCAAACTGGAGTCCTGAAGGGTTTCTGCCATTAATCCTTGTACTGAATTTTTTTCATACACCCTGGATTACTGTTTACAAGAACTAAAAAAAAAAAAATAAGAATTGGCCAAGTGTTTTAGCTCAAAACAGGCTGGAGGCTATGAATTATGAATAGACAAGATAACACTGAATTGTATTCTTTTTATAAATTTAGATTAAAGTCCTTCAGACCAAAAGTCTGATGAACCAGAATTGAAACAAACAATAGCTAATTCAGTATGTACAGGTCATACAGTAGATGTAACAGCTGTGTAGTATATGCTCCACTGACCAGCATATGCTGCTACTCTGAAACAAAACTTGACACCCTAAAAAAAAAAAAAAAAAAAAAAAAAATCACATTTCTGTGACACTGTATTACAGAAATCCACCTGTAGTTCATAAACTCACTTTGATCAGTACTGTGTAAAGTGTTTAATGGACTTGACACTCTTACTAAATGTAGTCTATCAAAGTTGCATATAATTATCAGACTCATTAACTGAAGTTATTTACAGATATGTTGTGTTTCTTCAGCCTTTATCACTGCACTTCTAATGATAGCAGTCATTTACAGAAATGCCACAGAACATCAAATATACTATTTAAGTGGTACTGATCATTTAAATGTGTACATTCTTAATTTCCACATAAAATAGTATTACACATGCATTCCAAACTATTTTATTAACAGCTCCTGTTCACCAGAACAATGGTTTTCAGTCTTTGTGGGCTTTCAGTGTACTTGATTGATTTGGCATCTTTATTTTAATCATTCCTTTACAGACATTTCATGTCTAAGTGAAGTCTGTAGTAAGTAAATGTCTAACAGGAGTATATGTCAGAATGTGTGTAGTGTATTTGAAATAAAGTGCATCTTACCCTTAGAGTTTGGTTTAATTCTGTCAAAAAAACCCCAAATAAATTCAAATGTCAGAATCAAGCTTCAGTGTTAAGTTTTCCTCCACAGTGCAATTACTAGAATTTCTTTAAGGAAGGAAATTTCAAAGAGGATGAGACTCACTGGGTACCTTTTGCTACAGTGGTTCTCAGTTTTTTGTTTCTTGGGGATTCATTAAAGTGTGGAACATCACTCTAGACATAATTGAAAACTATCCGTGAATGTTAAAATCTATTGATAGCTGATTATTTGCAATAAATACTCAGAAAACCTACAGCTGTACTATTTGGACCTCATTTCCTTTTGTATAATCCCAATGGAATCATTGCACTTCAAAAATAGTCTATTTATTTTGGCTAATGATCTGTGAATTCCTGGAAATATCTTACCCAGTTTGTTACCACTTTATATTTGCCTTTTTTTTTTTTTTTTTTTTTAAGTGACTAGGACACTATTTTAGATCTTCATTGTGAAAACTAAAACGTTACCTTTTTCTCTTAGCATCAAGGTGAGGAATAGTTTAATATATGTCAAACTTAAATCACTGGCAAAAGAGAATTCGGTAAGTACTAAGACACTGTAAGCATGAGCTGGTAACCTGTTGCTTCTCCTAAGTATCTTCTTGTCTTTGATAGATAGTACTGTATTTATTCAGGTTTATGCTAGTAGTAGTTGTTTATGTAGTAGATATGCCCTGGCAATCCTGCTTCTTCTAAAACACTGTTACCACTAGGAAGAGTAAGGTATCTAGATGATAATTATTTTCCTTCCAATATGTCTTCCATTTTCAGGAACATGTATACAGTTGATATAAGCTACCGTATATTTGCTGATTTCGCATTATCCTTGAAAGTGGTACAATAGTAAAATTGGTCAGGCTTATATTTTAGTCCAAATAATGGAAGTTTTTAATAATTACTATGATCAGAGGGCAAGCTTCCTTTAAAACTAAATGGATCTTCTGCAACTGGGCTATGGTAAGAGAATCAAAAAATGAAATATACCTTCTGTAGGCAAAATGTGCAGATGTGTAATGTTGTTGTTACATAACCTGAAGAGTCAGGGAGAAGATGTTTATTCAGCTCAGTGAACAAATACTCGATTGAGGTTCTCAACTTTAGGACACTAAATTAAACATCATCAGTGCAAGAAGGGAACAGGCTACAGATTTCACATACAGCTATAGTGCTGTCTTCACACAAATAAGAAGAAAAAAAGTGTAGGAAAATTTTTATATTCTAGCACTAGAACTCTTTTTCCCATGTTGTCATTAACTTTTCTAGTACATTTTCTTGTGTTGGTGTGAAAGCGAACCATGCTGGTTTGAAAAGAATAAATAATGGTATCAACTCCATTTTACTTAACAGTTGAAAGGGCTTGGAGAGCACAAGCCTATCACCTCTGTAGATTTCAATATGTATCTATTGAAATAATGCATCATCATTGAAATAATACGTAAAACATACATTATAAATTAATAAATTCTGAGTCGCTGAAGATACTATTTTAGAAATAACAGTTTCTAGTGACACTTCATGCATTTTTTTCTTCATTTCCCTTTGTAATCAGTTTAAGGGTTTTGTCTATGTGCAGACACTGGGGAAAATTAATCTGGATGTATTTTTAAAATGTTTAAGTGAAACCCTAAGTAGGCACCCTTACCCAGAATCAAAGTAGTTTTAATTCAATTCAGCTGAATTGAATTCATTTGGAAGTTAATTTAGCTAAATTTAATTTAGGTCACTTAGTTATGAATGAAAGTATCAACAGAAATGTCTAAACACAGTTATTATTTTACTTTCAATTAAGACTTTTAATGAATTGTTCTAACTTCACTTGATCATCCTTTGCATACATTCTCAACACGTGTACGCTCTCCAGATTTTCCCAAAAGTTTTCCTGTGGAGTGTAAGAGGCTCATTCTATAATACTGCCATGTACAACAACTTTGTCTTTGCTTCACAGATATTTCTCCTCTCCCTCTTTCTCCATTTCACGTTGTTATGGCATTCTGGTTGACTGTTGTCTTCTGTTAAGCCATGCAGGAGGTCTGACTGACCACTCATTATCCCAATAAGAAATAAGGTAGATCACTATAACTGTGGAAAAACACCAAAAAATGCTGTACACTTTTTATCACATGGCATTGCTATAGCTCTAAAAGCTATGTTACAGCTGAAATGGACATTTGCAATACACAGTGGTCAGAAATTGCTGGGGAGGTTTCAGAGTCTAAACTCATGCTCAAGGTAATTTGCTTCACCATAACATCTTTGAGATATCCTTATCAGCATTTTCATATTGTTACATAGCAGTAGCTTTCTTAGCACTTCTACAGTCCCTTGCATCCTTAACCAGAAATAAATTTAAAATTTAAAAAATTAAAATGAAAGGATAGAAGAAATAATGCAGGGGGGTTTTTAATGATCTATAAACAGCAATAAAATGAAAACGCAGTAAGTATAAATTTACTAGAGTTATGTGACATAACAGGATTGTGCAGTAAACCCAGGCAGCACACAGCATAAAATTTGATAAAAACACATTTTATTTCCTAATTTTTTTTCTCTGTAGAATAAACAAGCACGTAAGTCTGCAAAGCTAAAGGAAAACTTATCAATGAGGAGTCTCAGGTACATAAAATTTTCATAAAGCTGCTGACAGTGTGTGTGAACATATTCAGCTGCTTTTGTCGTCTTATATCTATTTATATTTTCCTATGGTATTGGCCCCTAAGTACTTATTTTGTAGTACAAGCACATTATAACTCTTAAGGAGCAAGATAAATGCTTAGAGCTGATTCAGTTAGACTATTATTTGTTGGAATAAATCCTGTTCCTTCCTGCCTAATCACAGAAATCTTTGATGGCTATGTGGCTATGTTTTGTAAAGAGGCATAAATCTCATACAATTTAAAAGAAGCATCTGCATTTTAAGACAAATTTGTTGGAATTTGTTGTATTCGTACAGTTTGTGAGACTTGTAGAATATGAAGAGAGTTAGAGTAGTGAATCCATCAGAGTTGTACCTGTTATCCAATCCATGACAAAGTACAGGAACATTACAGTAGCAAATCCTGCTTCATGGATTATTGCCATAGGATGGACAAGCCATCTTTCCTGATTGACTTTGCAGAACATTCGGTATGCACAAATACATAGCAAGAGAAGAATCTTGTATGCTTCTATGAAGGAGTTACAGTTTGTTTTAAGACCAGCTATTCTATGAAATCCATGTGCTCCAACATCAAGTCACAACACCATCCCCTTTGTTTTTCAAATACTGCTCCGTACAATGTTTTGAAGAATTAATCTTTTAAAAAAATAATCTGTGGCTCTTTTTTTATCCTTGTCTAAGTATTCCTTAGAACGTAAGACGGATCTTGTAAGGCCTTGGCCATGAGGAGATTTCTTATTGTTTGAGCAAATCTAGAATAATCACTACTAATTAAAATAATCAGAACTGTTTACACCCATTTCACCCATTTCTCTTTCACTGACCTTTTCAATCTCTTTTATTACAGTTTCTCCTTCCTTTACCATGATGTTTATGGTGTCCTTTTTTGGGGGGGGGGATTTATTTTTTCCATTGATTCCATTTTCTCTAGAGGAAGGCAATGCATTAGAAACTAATTGGGTAATTTGTTTCTTTTTCCAATAATGTACTAATGGACTGGAAACCACTTCCATGTTTTTTCTTTGACTTTAAAGACGTCAACAAAGCTTTCTCGGAAGACAGAATATGTTGCACTCTGGTGATTCTGATCTCAATTTTCAAAAAACAGGAATTAGAAAAGCCTGTCTTATACTTACTATGAAAACCTAATTCACATTGTTAGGGTCAAAATCTTGTCATGAGTGTCATTCCACATATAGGCACCCCAATACAAGATATTGACAAAGGCTAGTATAATGTTGACAAAGTTATTAAAATGTTGAAAGTGTGCACATCAGATATTACAAGAAATAACCTGTAACTTTGAGAAAAATAATCAAATTCACTCTGAACACAGCAATATCATTATTAGGGTTCTACTTGGCAATGTATGTATGCTTTTAAAATTGTACATGCACTGGATAATGTGTGTAAAATAGATAAAGGTGTAAGTTTTAACTGGTTTTGTCAAGTGCTTTGAAAACAGACTGGTGCTAAGATAAAAACTTCTGCTGCTTGGAGGACACAAGGGAAATCTCTGGCTTCAAGAGGATGGGGAGTCCATTTTTACCTCTGGTAAATATAGGGTAAGCTTGGTGTAATGGAGGTGCAACTTAATTTTTTTGACAAGCAACACACATCATTGTGAAAAAGGGAGGAGGATTTTAGTAGCTGTCTAGGTTATCAGATAATGCTCTGTCAAAAATTTAAGCATAGTTTAACAGTTTTTTAAAATACAGTTTCAGCTTAAAATCTGTCCTCTAATGAATGGCAAGCATTCTCAATATTTTCAGGGAAATAGGATGTCATTCTGTGAGAGGCATGGTACAATCTCCTTCTAGCAAAATAGTCAAGAGTTTAACCTACTGATACTGCTCCAGTAATTTTATATAAAGATTGACCCGTGGCCTCAGTATGTCTAGTGTAATGGGATAAAAAGGGTAAATTATGGTTGTTGCTGTTTACCAGTAATACACCTTACCAGGAGTTCATGAGAGTGACTTCAATTGTATTTCCAGACGTTTGGGGAGAATTTGAGAGGTAGGAGCCATATGCAAAGTATAGTTCAGTAATAAAGGAAATAAAAAATATAATTAACAACATTGAATTATGTGCAGCATGAAGTTTGACAGAGATCAAAATTCTAAAGATTCATGAAAATTATTGTAAATTTTACTGTTTACATCTTTCCTCAGTTCCATTTTGGGGAAGCTCTATTTTTTTCTTTTTTCCATGATCTTTCAGCAGTTCAACCAAGTTAACGATGTGTAGATAAGGCTTTCAAACTTCACAGATACAGTAAATTCTTTAGCTTGCATTGAAATATTTGCAGCAAACTTGGAAAACCAGTCAATATGTTATACCTATGTTACATACAACATGAACAAAGCAGCCTTCGATTAATGTGTTTAGTATTCACCTATTTGCTTTTGCATCACTGGTGTTTTTGTTGTGAAAGCAGATTATTTTTCTTCAAAATAAAGAAACTCAGTGAATGATCTTTTGACAGATTCCTTGGAGACCATCTCAATAACAACTAGATAGGTAGTTAGAAAACAGCTGGATTAGATAACTGGAAAAAAAAAAAAAAAAGGTACGTAGTATACATTGAGCCAAAAGTTCTTTTTATTTTGAATTGCTATAGTATCTTTTTACTCAGCAAAGTTTTTATATTATTTAAACATGTGCAATATAAACCATGTAAAAATAGCACAGCAACCGCTCCATTAGCTTTTATAAATTCTTAAATTATAATAACTACTACAACTGACATAAGATAATGAATGAAGTTTTATTCTGCTTCTATTTCACAGTTTTTTTAATAACAGCATGCTTCAGTCCTAAATTTACAAATCAATCAATAAATGTACTGTTGTTACAAAATAGGATAAAAGATGTGCACATTCATAGTGCATTTACTGTGCATAGATTACTAGAAAATAATCCTAAAAATTCTCCAGAGTTGCTAACAAGAACTGCCCAACAGAGTACAAGGATTCACATGTCGTACAGCTATTGAAAAATATTTGTCCAGTCATTCTGCCATTCAGATCTCCCACATTCCTATATTTAAACAATCGAATAGCTTTCTTTATGTGATTTTGTAATTCACTAGTCCTTCTATAGGTTCTTTGATCTCTGATTATTTGCAACAACTCTGTATAGTTGTGGTAAATTGTATTAATCAGCACGTGCATATTTTTCTGCTTTTCTTTGACAAATATTAGTTCATATCAGGCTAATAATTTTCAGTTGTCAGATATTCATGCAAGTCAGCCAAAGAGAAATATTAAACCTTATATTTTCCTGATTACTGGTAATGTGTGGGGAAAAATTACTCATATTACTAACATTTTAAACCACATATCCCCTTCTTGAAAGGGCTATGATTAAGGAAAGTGTACCCACTAGTGCCTGCTCTTGGTTCGTTTGCGTTGTTGATATTAGCAAGAAGAGCAAGCAATAACTCTATGCTACTGCTTTCTGGTTCTCTTACCACTGCGGGTTATAGAAAAGAGAGGACTGTCATGTCATTAATCTTGTTAGGAGTTTGACTTTTTCTTATTTTTCTGAAGTGTTCACCAGTCCAAAGTTGGATGGAGAGACTGAAATAATTATTTACTTTGTGTGGCTGATGCATTCTGTGCTGAACTTACCAGGATCAAAGAGATTTAGTACCACTAAGGCCAACTGATGGACAAAATCATGTTATAAAGTAAAATATAACCTCTCTTAAAGCCTCAATATTACTGGTATCAGATAAATAAATCAGATTGTAAGATACCCACAGTTTTATAAGTGAGGTATTTATCACTGCCTTTTTTCTCTAGAAATATCTACCTTTCTTTCCATGTTAAGAATCAATGGACTCAGGTGTGAGCAGGCCTGTTATTGTGAAATCATATAAATCTATACACAGTTTAGGCCTATCTGATGTCAGATGGCTGTTTTCAAGACTACTTACAGAAAATCAGTCTGCACTAACAGAAAATAGGAGTTGAAAGTATTAAAATATGCTTGTAGTAGCTAACATGTATTGGAATTGTTACTTTTGAAAGGGGTGAATAATTGATATGCAAATAAATGAAGTCTGTTCACAAAAAAAAGCATTAGAATTTATCTTAAGTTTTATGTAAATAATTTCCTTACTGTTGTAGTTGGCATAGATTTGATGTGAAATATTTACATAATACAAATTATAATATGCCCTACCTACTTTCACACGGTGAGCAGCTAGCAATCTCATAGACCAGGAAATTTTACTGCTGCTCTTTCTTCTACATGTATAAATTAGTTCCATGTCTTTTTGAAAGCTTGAAACAAATTAACTTTTTAGTGCTTTGTGGTTTACCATAATACATAAAGTAATATTGAGAAACATACTGGGATAAGAGAAGGAGGATCCAGCAGTTACTTATCTGTCAATATATTAAAATTCAAACTTCTGCCTTAAAAGTCACTGAGGAAAAAAAAAAAAATAATTAGTCCCTTTTATCCAAATCTATTTGATGTGAAAGTCTGAAAGTACCACAAGTGATTTATAAATTCTGGCGGCCATTTTTTCTAAATGCTTCAATACACATGCTATTTTTTTTTTCCATAGTTAGCATCTTATGCCAGCATGTATTTATGTGTCAGGCAAGCAGGGGGGGAAAAAAAATGTAATTTTTTCACCCTCTAAGAAAGAGATTTGTAGACATTACTAGTGACAATGAGGGATATAGGGACTGGAAATTGAATAAAGTATTTTGTCTACCTACAGTCATACTAAACAGGGGAAAGCAGTGAAAATTTCATTTGTAGAATAATTTATATTTTTGTTACAGAATGTGTATATGTCTGTGCATGTGTGAGAGAAATTCTTGGTGAAAAGTCTCTTCCAGAGGGATTTAAATAAATTCTGATTAATTTTGTACCCTGTAGTGCTGATGGTAGCAGTACTGAACCCAGGTGATCTCACTAGTGCTGTTTCATTCCTTCTCAGTACAGATGACCTTACTGGTAAATTTTTCCTTTTTTTTTTTTTAGCAAAACCACAATCAAAGAAACATACAAAAACCCCAACAACTCAAACCAGAGAATAGTGAAGGGCTGCTCTAGTTTTCTTGGGTCATCTGCATTTGGCCAGCAGAAAAATTAAATAATAAAAGTTTATTGTCGTGGTTTGGGCCTGGTTGGCAGCCAACCACAATGCAGCAGCTCTCTCTCCCTTCCCTCCGGCAATGAGAAGGGACAGAGAGCCAGGCTTGGGGTCCGAGATAGAACTGGGATGGGGAGAAAATTCCCCATTATGGTCACGAGCAAAAGGCAGACTCGTTAGGGGAAGAAAAAAAAGAACATACATTTATTACAGACACTAACAACACATAACAGAGTAGGACAGTGAGAAGCATTGCCACATCTTGAGAACACCTTCCCCCCACCCCTCCCTTCTTCCCGGGCTCAGCTCTGCTCCCGATATCTCTACCTCCTCCCGCAGTGGTGCAGGGGCAGGGAATGGGGGGTGCAGTCAGCGCTGCCACTTCTCTTCTCTTCGGTGAGGGGAGTGTCCGGAACTTGTTCCTCCTGCTCCATCGTGGTCCCCCTCTCACAGGAGACAGTCCTCCACAAACTTTCTCCGACATGAGTTCCTCCCATGGGCCGCAGCGTTCCCCACACTGCTCCGTCATGGGTCACTAACTTCCTCCGACTGGATTCCCTCCCACGGCTGCAGCCCTTCCCGAGCTGCTCCGGCGTGGGACACCCCCGCATGCTGCAATCCCCCCAGCAGGGCTACCTTTTCCTACGAGACCCCGGCCTTCTTTGGGCACAGAACCTTGATCTTGCGAGCAGGAGCAACAGGCCATAAATCAATGTCTGCTCCACCGTAGATCTTCATGGGTGGCAGGGGGGGCCGCCCTGCCATCTCACCACAGGATACAGGGGGGTCTCTTCTCTGGCACACCTCCCCCCTCCTTTCTTCCTCCGTTCCTCCACTGACCTTGGTGTTCATGCAGCTGCAGCAACTCCTCCTCACAAGTCCCATTGCCCGTCACCACATCCCTTCTTAAATATGTTATCGCAGAGGCGCAGCCGATTGGCTCAATTTTCCAAACAGAAGTGGAGCTGACTTGGAGCTGGGGGAGCTTCGAGAAGCTTCTCACAGGGGGCCGCCCCGATAGCCCCCTCCCCTGCCACCAAAAAACTCCACCACTCACTCAACCCAGGACATTTATCTTAATTTGGATCTTCTGGATTTTGATTTTTGTTAATGTAATTTTAGTCTTGTTTGCAGGGCTTAGGGTTTTGGTTGGTGATTTTTGTAAAAGTCATGGATATCTTTTAACAGGTAGTTTCAGGACATCCTCTTCTTTCCATGCTTTAATTTTAGTATTATCTATCCTAATCACTAACTGGACAAATTTTTCACCAGTGTTGAAATAAACAGTTGGGTACTTTCATTCTGATGTTTAATGTCTTACAGAATGGTGTAGATAATCTTTCTTGATGGTGAACCCATTTGGTCTTGTGTGCCATCCTTATAAACACTTCTCGGGCCATCACTGGGGTGAGTCTTCCAGTGCTTTAGTTTTCTATTCTGACTTTTTATTCCTCTTACTGGTCACAAATTACGCAGTAGCTTCCTTTAAGAGGCATCTTCTTTCCACACTTCTCTAACTCTGCAGAAGTAGCAGGAATTCTTGGCTATTTCTTGGTCTGTTCTTGTTGTTAGCTCAAAGAATTATGGAGGGACTGGTGAATCTCCTCACAAACTCCCTCTTTCTTACCCTGTATTCCACTAACCAGAAGTCATCTTCCTCACTTGTGGATATTTTGTGAATTTTGAGGTGTTGGATAGCATTCTCAAAAACAAACAAACAAAAACCACCACCCAATGTAACAGAAAATAACCTGCTTTGTTGAACTGTTGAAGCTAAATAGATCCAGCAGTTATACCAAAGGATGACTCCAGACAATAGGACCATATATATAGCAAAATTTATTATCCTAGTCTCTTCCTGGGGAATCTGACTAACAAATTAAAATACTAGATCTAATACTAGCTGACTTTTCTTCCACAGTTTTATAAGTCACAAGACACAGTGAAAGTTTTAATATGCAGATTGTTTTGTTTGCCTCTCAATAGAGACAGAAGAATATATTAGACATCATTTGTTTCAGTCTGTATCATTTAGAAGCAAAATTGTGTGGATATTCTTGTTGACTGACTTTTATTGCTGAGAATGACATTGCCATCTGACTTTAGTTATGTCTACATTTGCTAAAAAGGGCTCTTTTTTTGAGTAACTGATGCATAATCCATCATTAGTGACCTGTCTTAGACATCTGAACTAAATTGCTCTCTTTTTTTTTTTTTTTAATCAGGAAAATGTAGTGTAATTTTTCCAGTCTCCCATAATTTTCTTGGATTATAATGACTTGATAGACATTGTGTTTGCCTATAATTATATGTGCTAGAAGTTGGAAGAAATTTAAGTTTTATGTTGTTACATTTCAACTCCAGAGATGCTTGTCACAAATGATGTCCTAGAAAGTGAAATCGTTTGCATATGTAAGGAACAGACAAAGCCCACACACAGGCTCCTAGATAGTACATGCTTCCCAACACTGTCACTAAACTGCTTGAGTTTTGACCCAAAGAGAGCTCCTTCTAAAGACTGAAATGGTAATTTAGCTTTCATATCCATTTAATCTGTTTTTTTTTCTGACAAAAGTGGAAGTATGTTTGCCAGATCCAATTTTGATAATATTTTATTTTTGTGTGGACAAATGAACAGTAAGAATTAAACAAAAATATGTGAGAAAATATGTAAGTGACTTTAGGTGGAACATTAATTGAACAGGCTATGTAATTAAGATGTTTACTGATTAGATTCAGTCTGGTAGTATAAATATGAGAATTTCTGAATAATTCAATTTCTAGCAAATACTGAAAGAAGCTGCCTTTTTCTCTAATTTCTTCTCTCCTCTTAAGGAGGGGATATGCCAGAATAGCTACTTATACTCTGAAAGTCACATTCTTACTTGCATTTATAGACTCTAGAAATATTATTTTTAAAGCTCCAAGTGCACTGACATACAAAATTTAAATTAATGCCACATTGTTATCAGAATATCCCTTTCAGATTAAAAATAAAATAAAATTTGACAATTTCAAATTATGTCAGCTACATTAGAAAATAAAAGTAAACTTTATTTTTTGCAGAAGATAGTGATAGCTGTCATGTTTATAAAGGAAGTTAGATTTTTATTACCTTAATCTTAAGTTTCCATGGCATTATACAAGCTGAAGAATTTCAGTAGAATATGGCTCTCTTTTGTAGTGAGAGCACAGCCATGAAGTAAATAATCCTTCATTCAGGTGTGAGACATTTTTCTTTTTAATCCAGGTGGAAAGTAAATAGGAGAGGGAAGGTAACACACAAATTCCCCTTACAAAGCAAAAAGTTTGGGATAATCAATTCCTATCCTTGCTCTTCACTGTAGCTACTGAACTTAATGAAATCATATACTGCAATTAATTTAAATCTTCAAGGTTTCAATCTTCTTACTTGTCACCCTAGTCATTAGTCATTTTGAGTTATTTATCAAACATGTAAATGTTCAAATCCATCCAAAGAGGGAGAAAATTTTCCTTTTCCTCTGACAAATATAAGTCTTGATGCCTGTTCTTATGAAAAGAATTCATTGCAGGGATCTGAACTTGGACATAGAGATACCAAATCTGAACCTTTTGGAATGTAAGTGTTGAAAAATCTATTAGAAAACAGTCTTCAGGAACATCGTTTATTTTTGGATTTTGAGAAAATCATTTTTCTAGAGAAGTTTTTTATCTCAAATCAGATCCTTTAAAACACTTCAGAATATCTTTAGTTTCTGACTGTTGACTTCTGTTTCCCAATTTATCTGTCTATAGTGAATTCCCTAAAGGCTAAGACCATCTGGTCCTTCAGTTTATTTAACTGTTTCTCAGTTTTTGTGAGCCTTGAATTAAAACTGTCAGGCTCAAGGTTTATAACCATAATGATTTCTCAGACATCATTAATTTTAATGTTTCCAGGATCTGTTCCATTTTTGTTCTTACTTTTATCTCCCACAGGAGTAAGCACTTCCTTTTTTGTAGAATGTGCTTTAGAAGTGGATTAAAATGAAATAAGTGGGGGGAATCACTGAGTTGCAATCCAAATCTTTATCAGAGTTATTTTAAATTCTTATATATGAAATAACTGTTTATGCATTTTCTTGCTTTCATTTAACCTTCTATTAAACATAGAAATAATTCTGTTTTGCCAGTGGGGAAGCCTCCTCTAACATAGGTAGTGATTATACATAGTAAGTGAACATGTAACAGTACATTAATTATTAACACATTGTGCAAGGGTTAACCAGCTAGTCTCTAGTACTAAGGCCAAGATGAAGGGTACTTTGTTTTGTTTTAAGCAGATGAAAATTCATGTATATAGACATTGTAGTCCTCACAAGTAATATTTCTTTTTCCTGTGTACAGACACTGATCTATAAATGCTGATGTTGCCTTTCACCTCTCTTCTATAGGAATTGAATATTTAATATACATTCAGTTAAATTTGCACATGTTTTGCTCTACTGACAGAATTAGTTGGCCATTCATTTACTATCCCAGTGAAAGTGTGTGAAATCTTAAATATGTTTTTATGGATCTTTTGTGATATATTTTGTATGTCAGTCTTGTTATTGATTTTAAAAAAGTATCTTAATGGTTTACCAAAAAATAGTACTTTGGGAATCATTATCACTGCATAAAAACATAAGTTTAATATTGACGTAGACATGAAAATTGAAAACATATCTATTGATCTTGACTTATTTTAAATGCCCCAGGGCAAGAACTTCTATAGTGTAGTGGATAAATCACAGAAATGTCTAGGAATCTGTGGTGGTTTGCTTGTATTCTTGTTTTAAGATACAGGAACCTTAAATATTACCTTCTAAGAAAGTGAGATTTTACCATTTGATAAAGTACTTAAGAAAAAGGCTGCCACATAATGTGGGCCTTGGGTCACATGATACACTCCTCAAGTTTGTATTTTCCCAATGCTACCATCACAGCTGCTTTATTTCCATTGCTGTGGCTTGTATCACATGTTTATTCATAGAATGAACAAGATTCCCTGTGAACAAGGGTCTACCAGACCTTAATAAGGAATCCTTTGTAAGAATCTCTCTACTTTTTTCATATGATAGACTTGCAGTTCTTTTTGGTGCTCTCCCATCTCAGGTGTCCCAAGAACCTTGAAGAAAGGTATAATGCTCATGTTAAAACTTAAAAGCTCATCTAAACTAGGACAAGTATGTTTCATTTTTTAAAAATTGAGTTATCTGCTAAAATATCAGCTCAACTGTATTTTACGCTTTAATATTAATGATTTTAGAAGTGGTTTGCCTGGAGGAGGGCAGCAGAATTCACAATTTTAAATTATAATCTGTATATAAAACAGAAGAGTTTTAAGGGATATTCAATACTTGTTTTAAGACAGTATCTTTTTTTTTTTATCAGAAGTGGAGGTAGTGTTAGAATTTTAGCAGCCCGTATTATGTATCAGTTGGTGCTATTGTAATAGCCAGTCTCACTGCTTAGGAAATCAAGGGGGCACTCATTCTTTTGTTAAGATAAAGTTGGCCTGCTCATTCACAGGTAGAAACGTGCTCTCCCCCCATGGTGTCAGAGGTGAAGATGACAGGGGTAGTCTTTTGTGTGGGTTACCAGGGGCAAGAACATTCTTGACCTATTATCTCTTCTTTCTTGCTAAAAAACAGAGGACTAATAAAGTAGAGCCACAAAACATGTCATCTTGGCTATTCCAGGTACAGCTTGGCTTTTATTACAAAGGTGTAATCAGTTATTCAAAATCATGCTCCACTGATAGATACCATCATATAGATTAGTTTTTTGACTTAATGTCACCAGTGTAATCATGACCTGTGTATGGCTGTGAACGGGATGCAAGAGAGAAGTTGCCTTTTGATTTTACAACAGGGTGGCTGTTGTACTGTCTGTACAACAGACAATACAAAATGCTTTAAACATGAGTTCGATATTTGATCTGTGTTTCATCACGGTTGTAGAAAATGGTCAGGACAGGAGCTCGAGCATCAGAAGGAGCTTCCATTTGAAATACTGTGTTTGTATGATGGGCAGATAGTTGCTGTGTTTCTGTTACTGCCCAGAAGACTTCTGTTCTGCAGATTCCTCTCTTTACTTCTAGGTGTCCAGGAATGTTCAGCACAGTCAAATTCTATAACTTCCAGAAAAAAAGATCTAGTACCACATCTTTTGGAAAAGAAAATTAGAGAAGTCTCATCAGTGGGCATGAGATGGGTAGAACAAGAGCAATCTGTTATCGTAGAGTGGAACAGATCAAAATGGGAATGACTTCCAAGTACTTCTATTTGCATAATGTAGTTGTAGCCCTGTTAATAATATTCCTGGTGTCCCTTCTGCTTTTTTGCCAAGGCGTCTACCCCATCTATACAAATACAGCCATATTCATCAAACCTCTTTTTAAGCTTTCTTATCCCATGAACAGATGAATTCATCATTTTGTCTTTAGTAACAAATTTAGTAGCAAAGTAGGCCTCCCCAATTTCTTGCTGATAAGTACTGCTTGCCATTTTTGTAAGTAATATGTTCAGATTGGAAGAATACATCTTAAAACATGCTATTTATCCATAGTGTAAGACTTTCTTCTGCACATAAAAGTAATTTGTCATTAAAGACAGTTAAAGACAAAGTTTCAACATCTTTAATAAAATGTTTTATTTCCTCAAGCTGGATCAGCTTGGCACATCTGTGCTTATTTTTTTTTTTTTATTACTACATTTAATCTAAAAGCTTATATTCTTGGGGGATACTGGCTAATTTTTCCTTACTTAGAGCCATTAACAATTTTCAAGAAATACGTTCTTCAGACTGTATATTGCTTTGCCCTATCATAATCACTTCTTAGTTCCATGTGAAGCCCTTTGTATGACCTTTCTACAAGCACCTGTTGTCTTTGTTGTGGTCTCTAAGCATAATTAATGGCACTTTCCTAATGGCAAGGACTGAATGCTAATTTGTCATAGAAAGCTTGACAGAAGGGTTTTGCACTCCTTATACTTTAGAGTGCTACTGTAGCTGTACATTAACGTTCAGAAGATATCATTATTATTTCATGTTAAGCATCAGCTAAATAACATCCCAAATGAGTAAGACAGCATTGAGTCCTGCCTTGTCAATTATAAATTACTGAATTAGTAATATTTAACTTAATTATGTCTGTGCAATAGTATTAAAAAATATGAAAATAAGGTTACTTGTCCTAGTGATTTTAAATCAAAACTTTTTACATAAAAAATCAATAAAATATATAGAATTTCATGTGTAAGATCTTGTTTCACTGCTGATTTTTAGAATCACATCTTTAATTCACATGTATTGTCAATGGTATTAATCAGTTTATACCAGTAGAAGTTCCATCTATGAAGACTAAAACTGCACTTGCTACATTTACACTGAATATTAAATTGAGGTTTATTCTGCGTTTGATTCATAATGCAAACTGTTCCTATTTCAATTTCAAAAACCTTTAACTGTAACTTACAATACAGTGTGGTCCATCTTTGAAACTCTGAGCCGGCATATGTGTCAGAGATTAGTGTTGTAATATGTATTCCAAGTAGAGCTGCGTCTGCATGTAATTACCTCAGTTAGTTGGCTTAGGTGATTCCTGAGCTTTGGGCCAAATTAAAAACACAGGAATTTTCTGAATTCTCCCCAGAAAGGAAGAAAAAGCGTTCTCAGCTTTTCCAAACTCCAGCATCTATATCCTTTCACATGGTGTGACCAGAGACCAAGAAGATGAAGGAGGACTGTATAACCACATCCATAGGCAAGGCTATGACCAGCCAATGTCAAATGGGGTCCCTTTATTTAGGAATTTTCCTTGCTTTTCTACCTTGAATATTTTCCCTTAGACAAAACCTAGGTCTCAGGTTTACTAGTATTCTGCTGCTTCACACATTGTCAAACGATTGTTCAGGTGCTAAAATCAAAATCTCAGTAGAGTTTTAAATTAAGAATTAGAACATAGCTGTAAATTAACAGGAATCTGATTATCTACAGCTATGCAAAGACAGTGAAAATTAACACTGATTGCTAGGAATGACTGGATAGATACTCCTCTGTTTACGGTTACTAACTAGATGCTGCTTGGAGGGTATTTCTCTGGTTTTCTCATTTACAGGTGATAATTTATTTCTAGAATGTAAAATAAGCTTTACCTTTTTCAGTATTAGGATATATTTAGCTCAGTGCCATTGAAGGATATTTTAGCACGAGAGGAACACATTTGCCTATGCCTATCTGAAAAAAGGCAACCAAATGCAAATCTACAAATCTTAGGCTGTTGGACTGTTTATATGACAAAATACATTATTACAAAGAAGATTGACAGAGTTAACTTGATTCTCTCATGTTGTGCCTTATTAAGCACTCTATCTCAATATTACAGACTTAATTAGCTGGAATCGTAGTTACATCACCTTCAATTGTGGGGATAATTGATGTGAGCTGAAGTGAGTCTAATAGGCTTGACCTTCAGTCAGTTATGTGAATGGTTAAGAACTTAAATGCATACTATATTTGCCATCTTACTGAAGGTTCAAACTGCTCAGGTCTCCAAAAGAGCGAGCTGCAGAAGTCAATGATGAGGAAGTCAAGTGCAGGCATACACTCACTTGAAATGTAGCTAAAAGTTCAACTTTTTCCTGGATTTTAAACATCTATGTAAAAATACTACTGACTGGAACACTTGTCCCTATATCTACGGAAGAAAATACTAAGAAAAGCAGTTAACAGGTTGTCAGTAAAAACAAAAGCAAAAAAGTAAGAGGCAGTTTTGTGTTAAATGTCATAGATTAAATATACCGACATTAGTTATTTTCACAAAATTAAAACTACCTGCCACTTTCTTGCAGTTTTTTGCATATTGTTTTCATATCCACATTTCCCTCGGAAATGATATAACAAATACTGTCTTTACATCTACATCCTTCCCTTAATACAGTCCATAGCACTGTAAGGATGCCTGTCAATTACATTCATGCCTGAGTGTCACCACCATGATCTGGCCATGTTTTTCTGAACCTGGGAGTGCAGACAGTGAAAACAGCTTCAGCTCTTTCACAACAGAATATCCTCCTCCTGTTCCTCTGAAGGTCTTGAGAAGTCACAATTGATGCCTATACTATGGGAGGAGGTAGGTCTTCTAAATGGCCTGTGCTTATTTCTTCATGTAGGATACAACCCATGAATTTCAAAGGCCTCCATAAATTACAGTGTTTAGATTGTATAAATATCATCCTTAACTAACTGATGTTGAACCTAGGATATATTGGTAAAGAACTAAGAACATACAAATGGCCCAGACTAAATATTAATCAATTTGTAATGTGGTCTTTGGCAGTAGCTAAAAGCAAGTGCTTAGGGAAGGGTGTCAGAACAGGGATAGCCAGAAAAGAGTGTCCTAGAACATTTCTCCAGTCTCCACCAGTTTGCAGCTCTGGGTTTTCTTGTGCAGTCTTGACTAGGGAAATATATAATGAGTTGTTATTATTTGGGGCTTTCCTCTTCGAGAAAGAGGCAGAATTGTGAGTTAGGATAAACTATGTTTTAAACCTCAGATGAAGCATGGACTTGGTCTGTTACTGTTGGGCATACTGTTGTACTTTTTTGTACAGCTCAGCTAGACAGTAGAGCACTGGACTTCAGTGAAAGTCAGATGCTAAATCTGTAATAATGTTTGTGTTTCAGTAAAGTATAGCTGAGAAACTTTCTCTGAATAGAAAATGAGGAGATTCCTGAAAGTCTCACTGTTACTAATGAAAATTACAGCACTTTCAGTATTGCATAGTGCATATTCTGCCAAAATAGTATATTTAAGATGTAGTATTCAACATCTTGTGTGATCTGATGCACTTGGCAGAAAGGCCTGATATAAACTGCCCTGCCTGTAAATGGTCATGACAGATCTATGTCAGAGGAGTTGCCTCTCATATGTCCTTGCTTTTTCTTAATTTAAGACCTAAAGCTTATAGTGTTCCTTCATTGAGAAATTAATTAATATTTTCATTATTAATTATTGAATTATTAAATTAGAAAGAATTGTGCAACTCTTGTAGGCTCCTAGAAGTGACTACTTAACATGAATAGCTAAAAATCTTTCAAGTACTGCAAAATAGTTGTACTGGTTCTGAAGTTACTAAGCTTGCTCTCTGATACAATATATGGTAAAGAATCAGTGATATACAGTTCCCTGAGTTCTGTGGAAATTGTCTTGCTTTTGTGTAACTGTCCCTGAAAATTTTGACTTAGGGCTTTTTCAAATGTATATAGATACACACACATACATATATATACACACTTAAATATCTCTGTATGTAAGTGTGATAGTAGCAAAAGTATAAATGCTTAATGTTGACTGTTCACAAATACGTTCCTAAATAGCTTCATGGTTTAAGAAATATTGCTGGCCAAGTCTGTTGTAGGTGAAAGTTGTCACTTAATGCGCTGATATTTCCTTATGATTTGTTAGCAGCTAAGATGAGGTCTTACTCTCTTGGATTATCTGACTAGTTGATTTTATTTGGGTAGAATTTTAGAGGTACTTTAATATTGCACTAGAGCACTCTTTCAGGAGATCAAGAAATGGAAAACATAGACTAACATATTTACATTACTATTTGTTATTTTGGGAAATTAATTTCAATGTTATATAGAAGCATCATGTATACAATCCTATATGATCCTTCAGGTTCAAGTACCAGTGATATTTAGCTGTTCTGGTTCCTGGAATATTAGTACAGTTTCACCAGTAGTGTATACCAACTTAGAAACTTTACTTTCATTGATTAATATACAGTATCTATTAATTTATTTTTCATAGTACTTTTTTATAGAACTCTTAGAAGTAGTCCAGAGATTCTTAGGGAACCATGGTCCACATGTTGAAATCTGTTGACTAAACAGTGTTAACATAATTCATCAGCTAGCCAGGCAATGAAACTTAGGTTATTGGAGTTTTGACTGTGAAGAAGGCTCGGAGAAGGAAGAGGCAAAATTAGCTCTCTTCATATTTTATCTCTCTTGGACTAGCTGCTCCAATGTATTTTTTTTTTTTTTAACACATTGGTTTTTATAAGCTTTCTATACTTTTAGATGGAGTGCTTTTAGTTCTCTAGCTTGCCTTTTATAAAACTGACCATGTTTTGTATCATATAGATGGTTACTTCAACATACTGTAAAACACAATTCATTTTCTATAAAAATGGACTAAACTCTTCTTTATACCCTTTGACAAATTCATTTTAAAAGCAACTACAAAATACTGCATTTCACTCTAGTAGGCCATAAGTTGTATATATTGAGTTACAATACCCTGACAGTGGTCTTCTGTCTCCACGAAGGGTGAGTGTCCCAGTAAACAATACATAAAACTCTTATCCAGAGATTGTTACTAGAAACTGTGCTTTGTGTAGCAGTAGATCCTTAGTGTTCTCTGACTGTAATTTTCTGAGTCTTCTAAATTATATTTGAAAGGAAAAAAAACCCCACAAAACAAACAAATCCACAATTCCTTAGTTCTACATCATTCATTATTTAATGAATAAGTACTTCAGCTATTTGAGTGAAATGTGGATTTTGATACTGGAAGCCTGTAATTATTCATAATGTTGTCTTCCACTCTGTAATAATGACATATCCTAAACCTCAAGTGTCCCATATACAGAAGACTGCTAACAAAAGACATCCATTAGCTGTAAAAAATAGTCCCCTGATAATATTGGTGTTTCTCATTTGCTTGAGAAGATAACGTGATCAGTTCTCAGAAAAAGAGAAGAATGAAAGCTGCACAATGATGACTGTGTTGATTTTCTGTGCAGGCATGTATTTACTTTATTGTGTTTTATTATGATGGGTAAATTTTAATTCTGTCTAATTCTAAAGAGAAATGCCAAGGAATTCATGACTTTAGATTATTCAGTCATGTTCCATGTGATCACACCACTGTGTCTTAATGTTATATTTTACTTCCACAGATTTTTTTAAGAATGTATTCTTTTAAGCACAGATGCAAAGCAGGCTTCAATATTGCCATAGAATAAATACAAAGGTTACCTTGAATTCTTATTCAGCAAATAGAAATACTGTATTTAGAAATACTTAATAATATTTCAGGAGAACTTCCCATGTTTTCTTATAGCATGAGCCAACATACCACATTTTAATGAGCACATTGAGGAAGGGGAGTGTTTCTATCTTCTCTCAGTTGGTGTCAAATCATTCCCTTCCATCTGAGGCCACTAAATTGGTCAGAAAGTTTTTTTGTCTGCATGGCATGGGATGGAGGGAACATTTATAAACAACAAAGATAAGCATTTCTGGGTATTAGCCAAAAAAGAGAAATTGGCTTTTTCTTTGCCTGAATGCACCCTTCTTCAGAAAGTTTTGTTGCAAAGGTCGAAAAGTTCAGATTTCCCCTGCATAACATCAGTGGTTTTGCAACATTTTTGTTCCATTCAGTCCTTCTCACGGAATCAGATATTGCTTATGTCATTAATAATGTTATGCCACCACTGTCCTGTTAAGAATTTTTTTTTCTGTGTTGCTAAATCCATGTCTTTATTCCAAGACCTGTCATTTGGAGAGAATTTAATTTATCTCATTGCATCTTCATTTTGCTGCCCTGCAATGGAAAATACCCAGGCTTCATTCTTCATGTGAGCCTCAGAATATTTTCATGGTCTTTCAGGGCAAGCACAGGGAGGAGGGAAGGTTGATGAACTCTGAGAAATTTTGGCATGTTTATAAATTGTTTTAGGTTAATACATATAATCTTTTCTAAGGCAGTTGCTTTGAAATCTTTCTGACATCTGTTGGCACTGCTGATGAATTTCCAGCTACGAGATCCATATGGTCTGATGGGAACATTGACTGAGTTGAAGATTTGTTAAAATGTACCCTAACTGCCAAATGTTGTTGATGTTGCAGAGTGTCTTCTCAATTATCATTTGCTTGCGTGTTATTTCAAGTTAAGTAGCTTATTTCTGTATTCCATTGCCTTTTTTGGTGATATGTGAATTGTGATCTGTCCAGTGGAACTCTCCTTAATCACACAGACTTGTTTGTTAACTGACATAGAGGGACTATGTTTTAGCAATATCTAGGTCTTCTGCTTCATTATTCACAGGTATCTGCTATAGAACAGTAAAACTGTTTGTGTTAAAAGTTGGACTTCATTCTGCATTTTATCACTTGGTTAACTTTTGAAAATCAAGTTAAACACTTTTAATGAAGATCTGAGTGTTTTGGGTGAAGATGCTGAGATCCCTGGGAGTCATCAGATGATCTGCTAAATCTAAATACAATCAAGGGGGTTTTAATGTTTCAGTCTGACACATGACCTCGTCAGTCTCTTAAAGGATGAAAACCAAATATTTTAACAAAAGCTGTCAAAGGAGTTCAATTTTTTTTAAATTTCAGACATATGCTTTATTCAAAATTTTAGGCTTTAAATTTGAAAAAGCTTTTTTTTTTCCTTTCATGAAACTTTTTGTCATGCACTAAAGTTTGTCAATATAAATACTCTAATCTCCATATTTCTATCTTTAGATAGTGTTACCAAAAATCACTTCCAGGATCAACAAAGTGCCTGTTGTTTTTCATTTGTTTCTTTTTAATGAATATGTGTACTTTGAATGCATACTTGGCTAGAAAGTAGGCTCTTTAATAATAGTCTTTTTAGTTCCATCATCTAAGCATACTTCGGCTGGGCAAGCAATAGCCTGAGCTGACCAGTTGGTAGGTGGTAAGGTACTCTCTATCTCTCTGAATTGGATTGTACCTTTATAAACTTCCAATACGCAACAAAATTCCAGATCAAATTGGGAGTTGGGGCATTTGGAATTTTTGTTAATGGTTTTGCAGCATATCATTTACTTGTGAACTAAAAACATGGATTGTATGACCAAAATACTCTGTGCTGTAGCAGCCTCTTAAGAGTCTTGATTCCAAATGTCAACCTCAAGAAATTTACAGTTAAATAAACAGTATGAATTCCATCTCACAGGCTGAATAACTAGATCTCTTATGCAATTTGGCTTTGTTTCAGCTTTGGTGACTCTCAGTATGGTGGTTTTAGATGCTGTAGTAGGAGGGAACAATGAGAGGAGAGTATGGAGCTCCTAGCTGAGAGTCTTTCTCACATCAGCGGTACTACATTCTTCTTTTAAGAAGTCCTCTCTTCCTGAAAGCTAGCTAATTTGTTCCTTCTCCCTCTCTGGTCTGTTGACCTGTCCATTGGCCCTGGCATTTGTTGGCTTTGAAAGTACAAAGCTCTTCTCAAAAAGTTATTTCATTTTTTTTGCTGAAGCAGAATCTTAAAACCAAACAAAATTGGCTAAGATCAAACTGCTTAACTACAGAGAAAGAAGAAAGCAGCAGATGACCTCAGAGCTATCACTTCTGTAATTCTTTCTTTTTGGCAACTTCAAGTATATATAGACTATGCTCACAAATTTATTTATTTTCATAACAGCCACTGATGATCACACAACTAGTAATGAACTTATTTTTTCTAGTAGTTGAAAAGGTTTTCCTGATATCAGAACTATATCTTCTTTGTTACAAGTAAGCCGGCTTTCCCTTCATATCATGAAAATGATTGTTCCCATGCAATATGAAACACACTTTATTATCATGTTGCTTTTTAGCCTTCTCTCTCTTTTTTTTTTTTTTTTTTTTTAATTAACAAATCAAATCACATCAAGAGTCATTATTTTATCTGATCATTTGTCTTCTGGAAGTGGCATGCCCTACAACGGACTCTAGCTGTGGCCTGAAAAATAAAATGAAATAGCAACGTTCTGCATCTTCATATGACAGTCCAGCTACCTTATGTCACCCATTTTAGAACAATATATCCATTTTTTGAGCATCAAAGTTAGATGGCTTACAATTTTCTATTTCTGTTGAATTAACCAGTTATATCATCCTTGTGTTTAGGAATGTTTTCTTTTAAAATGCAATAGTTTGCATTTGCTTGCATGAAATTTCTCACTTGTTCAGAATTTATCAAGATAATTTTACATATTCTTAGAATAATCTATTCTTAAATTATTTAGAATGTTGCTATCTTCTATGCAATATCTAAATAATTCATGACAATATATAATGGTGACTGACCCAAATAGGACTTTTGTGATTTAAGAAGAAATGTTCTCTGCTATAATCTTATGTCAAAACCTGGTTTTTGCATTCCTTATTTCCAGCCCATGTGTGTTCATGTTTTAGCACTTTCAGCTAAAATGTATTTCCCTTATTTTCTTAGGTTAGATACATTGCAAATATTTCTCCCTTCTTATCCACTAGACTAATTACTCTGAAAAAAAAAAAACAAACCCCAAACAATTAAATTAGGTTGGTTTAATATAATTTGTTCTTGACAAATCTATGTTGTCTGTTTATTATCTTATTATCCCCAGGTGCTTGGAAATTGTTTTTTGAATAATTTGTTCTAGTAAATTTTCAGATATCTGAATTTAATCAACTAGTCTGTGAATCCCAAGATACATATAAAAAGGAGGGAGAAAAGGGTAAGTACAGGTTTCACTGCCTTAATTCTGAGACCCTTCACCTCTTCCTCTAACAGCTAAAGTTTTGTTTCAGTTGATGACACCTCTCTTAAATTGCTGTCATACTGAATTAGAAATCTAAATATTGTTTTACTCCTTCCCTTTCCCCTTTTTCTCATCTGCTGCACTGTCCATTTTATTAAAATTATGCCAAGTGCTCAGTCACAATTAGTTGCTTTCTAGAAAAAAAAAAAAAAAAAGAGCCCAAACTGTTTTAACTTTCTCTACTAGCAGTGGTTTGACCTTTTTCTGTTAATGAATGACATTTTTGTGCTTTTTCTACTTGCAATTTTTAATAATATTTTCTTAGTTGGTTTAATACACCTTACCTGTTGTTACTTAGTTAGCATCTTAATCCACCACCCTCCCTGAGAAATTGATGCTATTCTTTCAGAGGTGATGTTGTTTAGACTCTTGATACTATTGTCTTTTAAATGTCAATCATTCAAGAAATCTTGATTTAGACTCTTAAGTCTCTTCATGTACTTCCTTTTTATTTTTGTGTTTGGGATAAGTTGTTTTTCATCCTCCAGAACTGGTTCTATTTAAAACTTACCATTCTCCTGAACCTTTTTTATTAAAAACAAACAAAATAAAACTTTGAATGTTTCCCCAAGAGATCCTATCTTTTGTTTCCTCAGTTTGCGAAAGTCTGATTTTGGAATGTTATTGTTCTCAATGTGCTGTGGCAATTCCTTCCTTTCCTAGTGTGAGAAGTCTGTTTTATGATAATTTTCACTCAAACTACCTGGTCTCTTATATTCTGGAACAACTTCTCTATATATAAATAGGAATTGAAGCAGCAGTTCTTACAAGTACCTATTTACTTGTTCAGCTGAGGCTATTTCCAGCAAATACCAAGAACTTGTTAGACATAGTCATGACTTGTTAGTTGTATCTTCCAGCATTACTTACCTAGCACAGTTACAGTAGTTGGTCTGCCATGATCGCCACTTCCTATCCTTTGATTGCATCTCTTAATGGCTCTGGTAAAGAGTCTTTCACTTTCCGACTGGATTTGATATCTCACTGATACTTATCATTAGATTGGTCTGGTCTTCCTTCTCTTTTATCCTTATCCAAAGGTCTCTTTTAGGTCTTGAGCTCACTTGTTCTTGAACAGCAGAGAAGTATATTCTTTATAGTTATATGGTGCATATCTGCCTCCATTTTTCACTTGTATGTCTTTAAGGGGTGTTTTATTTATAGCTTGAGGAGACACTGTATCACAGTAGTATACTGATAGAACAGTATTAGATTTTATTTAAAAGAAAAAAAAATTGAGCTTATAAACTGAAATCTGGTGACTTTAGTGAAATGTGCTAAATGACTGGGAAGTATGTCATGATCAATATATTGAGTATAGCATTTGTGACAGGAGGAAGAAAGGAGAAAAGAAGTCTGAATGAGAAAAGAGAACTTCATTAGCCTTCTAAGGGCATGTCTGATACTGAGAAAAGGGTGTAAACTGGAAACGCACCAAGATACTACTTAGAAATTGTAAGATCATCTAGAAAGATTCTCACAATGCCCTGAATATGGGCATTAAATTATTGGAGACTATTATGATGAATAATTAAAAAATAGAATTGAAATCTGAAAGAGAATTTCTTTGTTGACAGAAATTTTAAATAGGATTTGGTATGAAATGCATATGCAGATTAGCAATAAGTATTGGCTAATTATTCCATTTATTGAGCAGATTAAAGGGCACATTTCAAATACATGTCCAGAATATAATAAAAAAATGTATGTACACTTCAAAAACCAAGTTTGGTTATACAGGAAAATAAAGAGAAAATTGAGATGATATAGACTAAAGATATTGCTTAGAAGGCACATTTCCACTGTTCCATCCAATGCACATGGCAGTACATATGGAATATTATGCTAAGGAGAAAGCCATCAAAAGCATACCAGGAATTCTACATTTGTTGTTCACTTTGAGAAAATCTCTGTGTTTTTCCCCCCCTATAACAGTGAGGAGGAGTTAATGAGTTCAAGGGGAAGGAAGATGACCATTAAGTCTGTGATTACATGAATCTACTGTCCAAGATATCTGTTTAGGATAATGTATAACAGCTGTGGCTGCTGCTGCCTATGGAAGTGTAGTAATGAATGCAGAACAGCTGCTGTAGTGCTATGAAGTTTAGGGGAGGAATTTGTGCTCTCCTTTTACTCTGCAGTATGTAGAGCTAATTTACTTGGATTACAAAGCTATCTAGAGTTGGCTTCTAAATACTTACTTTAAAATGAAATCTCTTTTATGAACAGAAAATTAAATTTGTACATGGCCACATACCTATGATATACATTTGTTGTAGCCATTGAAATTATTTATTCTGTCAAAGGCTTGTCAAGCTGGTGAAGAGAGCTTTTAAAGAAGGTTGTTGGGGGAGAGGAACCTCAATCAATCCCAATCCTACCAGCTTGATGCCAGTGCCAGCAATAGATGTCCAGAGCCTGGAAAGGGATCACAGGTCAGCAGGAGAGCACCTGAAGAGCAGCACAAAGGAATTCCAGTCACTCCAGCCAGTAAGTCAGCTTCATCGGGGCCCCAACTTAAATGTCTCTATGCAAATGCATAGCATGAGGAATAAACTAGAGGAGCTAGAGACATGCACATGCCTGCAGGGCTACAATATTATTGGTATCAAGGAGATGTGGTGGGATGAATCCTATGAATGGAGTATTAGAATTGAAGGACAGGCAGCAAGGAGGGTGTGCAGCAAGCTCACTATCCTAGACTTCAGGAGAGCAAGTCTCGGCCTCTTCAAGGATCTGCTTAGCAGAGTATCATGGGATAAAGCCCTAGAGGGAAGAGGGGCCCAAGAAGGCTGGTTAATATTCAAGGATCACCTCTTCCAAGCTCAGGACTGATGCATCCCTACAAAGAGGAAGTCAGACAAAAAATGCCAAGAGCCCTGCATGGGTGAACAAGGACCTCCAGGACAAACTCAAACACAAAAAGGAAGCCTACAGAGGGTGAAAGCAAGGACAGGTAGCCCGGGAGGGATGCAGTGAAATTGTCCGAGCAGCCAGGTATCAGATTAGGAAAGCCAAAGCCCTTATAGAATTAACTCCGGCCGGGGACATCAAGGACTGCAAGAAAAGCTTTTGTAGGTGCATCAGGGATAAAAGGAAGACTAGGGAAAATGTGGGCCCTCTCTTGAAGGAAATGGGAGATCTGCTTACCCAGGATATGGAGAAGGCTGAGATACTCAATGAGTTTTTTACCTGTCTTCACCGGCAAGTGCTTCAGGTGGTATGGCCCAAATACGGTACCACCCAAGTCTCAGAATGCAGAGGCAGGGACTGGGAGAATGAAGAACCACCCACTGTAGGGATTGAGTGCACCCTCAGCAAGTTTGCCAACGACACCAAGCTGTGTGGTGCAGTTGACACACTGGAGGGAAGGAATGACATCCAGAGTTACCTGACATGCTTGAGAGTGGGCCTATGCAAACCTCGTGAAGTTCAACAAAGTCAAGTTCAAGGTCCTGCACATGGGTCAGGGCAATCCCAAGCACAAATACAGGCTAGGTGAATAGTGGTTTTAGAGAAGCCCTGTGAAAAAGGACTTGGGGGTCATTAGTGGATGGAAAACTGAGTGTGAGCCACCAGTGTTTGCTCGCAGACCAGAAAGCCAACCGTATCCTGGGCTGCATCAAGAGAAGTGTGGCCAGCAGGTTGAGAGGTGATTCTCCTTCTCTACTCCACTCTTGTGAGACCCCACCAGGAATACTGTGTTTAGCTCTGGGGCCCCCAACATGAGTTGGACACGGACCTGTTAGAGTGAGTCCAGAGGAGGGCCATGGAGATGATCAGGGGTCTGGAGCACCTCTCTTGTGAAGACAGGCTGGGAGAGTTGG
Source organism: Tyto alba (assembly GCF_018691265.1). Lineage (NCBI taxonomy): Eukaryota > Metazoa > Chordata > Aves > Strigiformes > Tytonidae > Tyto > Tyto alba. Next base: position 17,204,584 of record NW_024881261.1, read on the forward strand.
GGTCATTCAGCCTAGAGAAGAGAAGGCTCCAGGGGTACCTTATAGTGACCTTCCAGTACTTAAAGGGAGTCTAGCAGAAAGATGGGGAGGAACTCTTTATCAGGGGCTATAGTGATAGGACAAGGAGTAATGGCTTTAAGCTGAAAGATGGTAGATTTAGATTAGATATAAGGAAGAAGTTCTTCACTGTGAGAGTGGTGAGACACTACAACAGGTTACCCAGAGAAGTTGTGGCTGCCACCCACCTGGAAGTGTTCAAGGCCAGGTTGGATGGGACTTTGAGCAACCTTGTCTAGTGGAAGGTGTCCCGGCCCATGGCAGGGGGATTGGAACTAGATGATCTTTAAGGTCCCTTCCAACCCAAACTATTCTACGAATCATGCTGTGATTTGGCTATATCAGTGCTTGTTTCTTTCCACAAATATTCTTTGAAGTGTAAATGTCTGTTTTATAATGTTATAAAGGGACTCTCTTACAGTTTATATGTGGTTTTATTTAATCTCTCTTAAACCAATATATATGTTTTTACTATGGTGAAGAGACTGACATTTTATTGCCTTCATTACCTTTTCCTGAAGTACTTTCTAAGAATTACAGGTGTCTAACGATAAGAATCTGGGGGCTTGTTACATAATGACATGTATACTATTTCATATTGTTACTCAATCTGAAAATATCACTACACAAAATGTATTAAGAGTAGTAACTATTATGCTGCATCCCATAATAAATATGTAGTACACTTCATCAGATGAGAAGCCATCTAGATTTTTTGTGTTACTCTTTGTTTTTTGCATAGTAAATATAAAGCACACACTTTGATTTTATGGGAGACTTGAGTATCCTTACTGCTACTATTCTCCACTTTTTTTTTTTTTTTATGTATAGGAGTTTATTTAAAATATTTTTCAATCCTGAGGTATTTTATGTTGTTTCCTTTGCGTTAGAGACCATCTTGCATTTTCATTACAATTCCATACTACCTAGTGAATTCAGTAGGACTGTTCATAGTTATTTCTGTATTCAAAGACATTAAGTTTTCAGTCAAAACAGACTTCCAGGCTGGTGTCTCAGGTAAATTAATTTTTCCTTTTTTTTTTCTTTTTCTTTTTTTTTTTTTTTTTTTTTTTTTAAGCCTTTTGGGGAAAAATATTGTATGATATAAATTATTACGAAAAAGTATGTCAGCTCTCACCAAATATCTTTATATTTAAAATATCTATTAAAAAAATCTGGTGTTTCCTTCCACTGTTTATTATGCATTTTTTTAACTGTAAAACCATCATTTCATAACATCTTAACATTCTTGTTTAAGCAACACATTAACAAATAGCACTGAACAGTGGGTAGACATTGATGAACAGCTAAGAGATGTGAGGAGATACGTTCTCAGACTTCTAGAACTGAGTGAAAACATGTATCTTCATAATAATTCATTACTGTCCAGATCTGAGTGCATATTTGATAGTTATTGCAAATTCTTTACAAGCTTCCAGAGTATGGGGACTGAAGATCGTCTTTGATACACATTCATAATTGAAAAAATAAATGATAGAACTATCATTAAATCCTGTGATTCTACTGTGACAACTTAACTAAAAGAGTAGGAGTTTATTTTCTACTGCCTTTCAAGTAGAAACAGCCCTAGGGCCCATTCCAGTGCTTTTCTGTGAAAATGGTATGAAGTTTAGTGCTTGAATACTAATGCTTTTTTGTAGCATTAGTTGCATTTGCTTCTTAAATTTTCCTTTGTCTAGTCAGCAATCTCCCTAACGGGGTTTGTAGAAGTATTTTTAGTGTGCTCAACACTCTAGCAGGACTAGGATCACTAGGCTACATGAGAGATCATGAATGCCCCAGCTAGACACTATAGTCTGTCTGCATCATATGATCAACTCCTCACTAGGAAGACCATAACTGGAGTGCTGTCTCCAGATTTTAGCTCTGCAGTACAAGAAGAATATGGACATGCTGAGTCAGCAAAGGGCTGCAAAGATGAATAAGGGACTGGACATGGAAAAGATAGGGAGCAATAGTAAAACAGTACTAATAGTACCCATAGCTAGCTTTAGGTATAGATAGTTTTTAGCACCTCAACTGTTTAGTTCAACACAAGGCACAAAATAAATACAAATGCAGTCTTTTGGCCGCACACACTAGCACACAGGCAGGCTGGGTTGTATTTTGCCTGCACATCATTTTCTGCATGATGATGCTTAAATCACCTGAATTATTTGAGACTCAGTTCTACAACCTGAGCAATTAAGGGATAATTACTACCTTGTATGATTATGTAAAATGTTAATGAAGCACTTCAACAGGTTTGAATAGAACATGCTATAGGGATGGAAAGTGTTCTTTTATTAGCAATAGATTTTTGTTTTGCTGAAGTTTACTACAGTGTTCAGTACTTGTTGTATTTGATTGCAAATTAATTCATTGAGAAGCTGGACAAATCCAAAAGTTCATGACAGTTAAATATTTATATAAAGCAATTTATAAGTTCATGGTTGCCTATCTTGCAAAACTTAGTAAAACTATGTAAATAATTTAACTTCAGAATATACAATACAAACTTCCTTATTTTTACTGCAAGAACAACTGCACTATTTCAAATAATGACATAAACTTATGCTCTCTGACAAGTGAAAGATATCAAAGGAAACTGTTGCATTAGGCGTGTAAACATTCTGTAATAGAAATTTTGCATTCCTATTTGATCGCTTATTTGTCAGGTGAGGAAATGTTTTCTGTCTGTATTTGTGTTATGCTTGTTCCCAGAGTGTATGAACTGCATTAAATTAAGTTAGTCCTGGGTTAACTGTGCTGATTTTTTTATTCTTCTTTTGCATAAATATTGTTGCCAGTGGTTATCTTCAGATAGGAAGATATAGGGGTGTGAATTACTTTGCATTACTTTAGTTAAATATGAGACTGCAAGTTGCAAATTGTGTCCAGTAAAAAGAAGTATGAATTGAAATAATATATGTCTCAGCTTAATGCTATTATTATTATTGTTGTTATTATTATTATTAATATTATTATTATTATTATTATTATTATTTTGTAGCTACTCAAGAATTTTCTCTGCACATTCATACATTAGAGTCTGTATATCCTGCTCAGTCTGAATCTTATTCAGAGCTTGTGGTCTTCGCTTATCTTTAGGATTATTTGTTTCCTGTTCTAAACCTGTGCTTTTTTGTCTTTATATCCAAGACAACATATTTGGGGGGCTATTTCTGCTTGAAGGATCAACAGATTTCTGGTATTAAGTGCAGATTTCCTTATCCTGTGTTTTATAAAAGAAATTATTCTATCTATGTCTACTCTGACTGTCAATGTCAGAATCACTGTCTGACATCAGGCTCATAATGTCAGCAAAAAGACAGACTGCGGTGAGGCAGGTAGGCACATTGCCTAGCCAAGTGTCCAGGAGCTTGGCTGGGTGTCCCTGTATGGCTTGCCCCAAAGATGCTGTAGTGAGTAAATGGTGTAGACAAACTGTGAAATCCACCCTCAGAACTACTTTTGAACAGCACCATAGATCTGGCATCTTGAAGTCAGATTTAAGTTACACTTACCCAGGTATCTTGTAAATGGGTCTTAAATTGCATTAAGGTCTCCCAGAAATCAAATGCATAAACTTCCCTTCTCATATTAAAATATATATGCTACTATTTCCCTGAAAAGCTCTATGCCATGCCTTTGGAACCAAATGCGTGTTGTTAATTGTCATTATTTATGTATAGAATTTGGGTTTCTAATTAACCACAGGTATGCTGAATCTTCTACATGAATTCAGTGTCTTTTGTCAACGTTCTGCTTTCATGCTAGCAAGTTTTACCTTGGAGCAATAAAAGTGTGTGTTTTAAAGTGTTGCTAGGAGATTAATGCTTTTTCTCCAATTGCCTGCCTCTGGAAAAGGTTGGACAATTTGTTCCCTTGTAGCCATGAGAGTGTTAAACACAGTAACATGATGATGTAAATTCTGAAGTTTGGCTTGTGCCTTCTCTCTCTGAGCTTTTAGAATTATTTGGGATATTTCATCATGAAGTGCTTCATGTATTTCTTTAACAGCTATTCAGTGAGAGCACTACAGATTTGGAGTAGGATCAAACTGCTATTATAAAGATCTATATGTAGGTTGGTTTTATGGCTCTTCATGAATATATCATCTTTGGTGGCTCCACAGTTGAACTGTACATTTGTCCTCACGCAAGTGACCATTTAATCAGTGCTTTTTCTTTATCTTGTCCTAAATCATTTATCATCTTTGTAACATTTGTAGCTGCTTATGCCACTGTTTAGTTTTGGTGGTCCTTAAGGAAGGAAGACATTATGACTGTCATGATAGAGAATCAAAAGAATTTTTGAAATGACAAAATATCCAGCAAGTAAAAGTCCGAATATTTAACTGGCTTTGCTTCCCACTAGTGAAGAGAGCATAGCAAAATCCGCAGCTTGAAATTCGTGTTCTGATCTATAACTTTCCCATTGTTAAAATACAAAGTTCAGCATTGCTGGCTAAGTAAATCTCTTAGTTTCACCTGTCATTTCTGTTCTGTGTTAACATTTTTAAAGAGCATTATTCTTCAATTGTGACATTATCTGTAGTATATGAATACAGCTTCTTCTAATAAGAAGAATTACTACACATGTTTTTATTGCTTCTGTGGGAGTAATCGGGTGCACCAACCTAACCATGCAAAAATTCAGCATATTATGCAGGCAAATTGGCAAACCCATATTCTTTGCTGTGAAGCACATGAACTTCCAGAATGTCTGAGTTGGCATATTAGCAGAGTATGATGTTGTCCTCCCATCTTGAGGGCACATTTGCAAAGACTAGTTTGTGATTTCATTAAACAGTCAGGAAGGAATTCTTCTATCCATATCTCTCTACTTACAGCTATGTCTTTTCACCTTTTGCTGAGTTTCATTGTCTTACTGGGTTTCACTGCATTGCTGAGAAAGATATGTTACAATCAACATTAAACTGAGGTAATTTTCTTTCACACAGATAATGTATTGTGCAAAAGTATATCATATGTAAGTCTAAGCTAGTTTGCAGTTCTGAGTTAAAACCCTTTTAAGCATTGTTCAAGTCTGAAATATATCCAAAGGAAAACACTGATCTACCATGCTCCCTCTATGTCTTTCCTTTATTCTTTATGTTAGCTCTGCATGGTGGTTCAAATTGGTTATATGATTTATTTGTATTGTATTCTTGTTAGCATTCTTCATTTCTTCAGTCATAACCCTATTCTTAAGGGTTTTGCGTTTTTTCATATGTCCTATGCCATGCCATCCCATCCCAATCATAAAAGCTGTTATCCACCATCATGCCCAACAAAATAATGCTTTGACCAAACAAAACCTAATAGAATATTTCTCATATTATGCATAACTTCAGGGGGGGGGGGGTGGGGAAAGTAAGTTTTTTTTTTTCAGTATTTGTATTTATTAGTATTACTTCTGTGCTAGACTCTTCCATTATAAAGATAATAAATATCTATATTATTATGAATATGATAACAATCCAAATGACAGATTAAAAATATCTGCAGTCAGTTTGCATAAAACACACTTATGAGTTGACTAAGATGGTAACTGAAATGCTACTAGAGTATGTTGAACACCAGTGTAATTTATATACCATGCTCTTTCACAGAATCAAATTGCATAAAAGACATATCAGTATGTACAACTAGGTTTTTATCTGTCAGCCACATAGCAAATAAAAAGGTTGTTTTAACACTAATTCCTCTGGATGCAGGCTTGCTGTTACCAGTATCTAATAAGCCAAGATCAGAAATTTCAATTATTGGTGCTGTGTAGAGTGGAAAATTCTTTTTGAAAACATAAATGTTTACTGAATTTGTTTAGCTCTGATAAACTTTGCTGAATGATGGATGAATATTGGTAATTATGTTTGCAATGACAACATTCTTTAATTTGGTAATAAATTTATTTTGTATTAAATTATGTAAACTATAAGTATTTATTCCCCAAAATAAGATCTGAAGTACAAACAAGGAACTAATAATTATATTCATTGTTTAAATGTACCACAAGCAAATAAAATAATATTTTCCTTGATGGAAGTATGCTAGTGATGATTTAAGGCAGTTGTAATGCAACACATAGATACTAAACAAACAGCACCATTATTATCAGGTCTATGCACTTAAGTCCATTTCAAATACATACATTTTGGCTTCTCAGGAATGAGCATAATTAATCTTCATAGGCTTCAAGACAGGTTTGGGTTCTGATGATCTACTAATCTACAAAATGCCAAATTCTTTCTAGTTTTTTATACTTTTTACCTTTTGAATCCAGTAGAGTGAGTTCATCTTGAATTCCTCCTGCTCAATAGTTTCCACATAGTGCATGTTGGAGTAGTTAGTCTTTGCCTAACAAATGCTGAGTGAATCAGAGTCACATTTTTTGGCACAGATAAGCTAGAATTTATACATATATATTTTTTTTTTAAATAAATTATTGGGCTCCTAATAAGGCATAGATAGATATATATGGCATGTGGATTTTTTCAGTGTGAAAGCCTCCATCTTTGCTTGAGCTTGGAAGAGTTTGATATTGCTACTTCTCCTGCACAACTTTTAAGTCCTGCATCTTTCTTTCACCTGCAAAAGTACTAACAATGTTGAATGCCAGAGCTGTGCAGACCAGTCTCTGTTCAGTGACATATCATCTCAAGTGAGTATGCTTCCATATCAATGCCTATGTATTCTGTTTTTATCCATTATAATCTGATACTCTCACCAAGATGTGCCAGTAATGAACTTAAGACAAAGTACAAAGAAATCAGTGTCTTCAGAAGTTATTATAACTGTTTAATATTAAACATTCAATGCAAGGGTTTTATGCCAAATAATTAATGTCCACTTCTTCTTGAGATAATTTGAGAAGTTTAACTTATACTAGTGGTCTTCAGTTAGGTGGAAGCAGAGGTACTCAGCTGTGTTTCAAAAAGGTTTTTTGCATGGCTTAACACTGTGATCCCTTTTTCTCACCATCCTTCAGCATAATGAGTCTTGACTTCATATACATTTGTCTCTGCTTTTGTTTCTTGTGACTTGCACCTGCATTTCCAAAGTAAAAGTTTACATTAAACCTTTCCTGTATCATCTTGCATCTTCTATTGGTGTTGCCTCATAAATGTTGAAGACTATTGATTCTATCACTTACTGCATCTATCCATAGTAACAATTAGGAAGAATGTATCATAAGGTCTGCAAATGCCTGTTAATATGATTCATACATTTGGTTAAGAATTTTGATGTCAATATGACAGACAGATAGCTTTAGACTGGTTTACTCACATTCTATACCAGCTACCTGCAATTAATTGTCTTATTTGGTTTATGTTGTGATTGACTGAAGCATTGTCAAGACGAGAAATTATGGTTTTACTGCGTGCATGCCAGTACTTCTCTGACATGCAACTCTGTTTTGTGCAGCTAACCTTTCTATCAGATTTCTTTACTACTGCTATTTATACTTAAATATATCATATGGTTCTGTTTGGACTTCCATGAGGGAGTATCACACTCAAGATACTTACTGAACTCACAGTAAGCAAGACAACATATAGCATATTCATAGTTTTTTATAAATACTAGGTGTTTACAAGTCTGCTTAGTTTATTAGGAATTACTCAGTATCACATGTCCTAATTGTCCCAGGTGTTTTAATACTCACCAGTTAAGTAGTATCATGCTGGCAATAGTAAGTTTGAAAACACTGGAGTCTGATTGTCTTTATTTGTTGTCTTCTCAGTTTTCTCTGATTTTTACCATATGGTATGGAGTTTCAATCAGAAATCAGGTCCTCCATCTTAAGATGGGCATAGGCAGAGGATAACTGGTCAAGCACATAGCAGACTACCTAGTACCCTGCCTAAATAAAATTAGATGTAGATGCTATAACTGTTATCTCTTAGACAATTGAGGAGTACTTTAATTATGGATGCTTCGTGAAAATGGCAAAGTTCAAATAGATAACATACATAGAAAATATATCAAAAATAAAAAGCATCATGTAAATAACAGCAAAAGTAATAGAAACAAAAATGTGTGGTGGCATCCAGTTTTCATTTTGTAATTCTCAAGAAAGCAACTAATGTGAAAAGAATATCACATACAGAAAGACCTAATTAAGACACATAGATGATTCTTTCTGACCCAAATGTAGTCAACTTTATACCCTAGAAAGTGCCAGTTGCCAACATAATTTACTGGTTATTTCATACAGCCTATTGGATATATTCAAAATCATAGTATAAATATAGGTCTAAATCTGCATCTGCAGAGCTTTGAATCCAATGTATGCCTACTAATTTGGCATGATGTAAATGTGATGGGCAAACTGATGCAAAGTCAAGCTGCAGCTCACAAAGAACTCATGTGAGCCTTTAAATAGAATTTGTTTTAAGAGTTTTGAATTTTTGAGTACCAGAAAACCATGTGGGTGTGGATTGCCCATCAATTTAATTTTTTTTCATAGACAAGGTATACAACTACAGCTCAGTTTCAATTTTGCCCAGAATTTTCCAGTTAAAATGTGAGCAACTGAACTTCTTCAAATACAAATTCTACATATGCTTCAGTATAATTAAGAATCCTTGGATACCAAGTACTGATCAGATGTATAATAGTAAATATGTCTATTTGTGAAGGTTTCTACTATAAAATTTGTGTCAGCATTCTGATTAGCTCTTAAGAAACGACATATTTATTTCATGGGCCTAATTACTAGGTTCGATGGAAGATTTGCACATGATTTTCCACCCTGCCATTGTTTTCCTGATCTTGAATGTTGTGTGTTTCATAACATTTTTTTTTTTAATTCCATATAAATTCCTAGAAAGGGAGCACAGTAAACTGTTAATTTGAAAATAAAATTTTCAGTTGTACAAGCAGAATAATTTTCCCCAACATACAGCTTATGTATTTGTAACTGCTACAGAAATCTATGATTTTTCATGTGCATATCAGACCTAAAACCCATATGTAGTCTGTAATAAATAGTGCAAGAGATTGAAACAGTGTCAAGGTGAAGATAGCTCAAGTCTACCTTTCATCAGATCATCAATAAATGCAAAAGCATTCAGACATCTTCAGGAAAAATATTTTTATTTTACATACTAAGGAATGATTTCCCAATACCTTCATAACATACTATAATTGAACACAATAAAGACATGTTTCTCACTGATAACTAGAGTTTGAAACATGAAGTATCTGGTTTTGAACCCACATTAGAAGAAAGCTAACTCTGCAATGATATCCTTAAACCTTGAGAAACAGAAAAAGAATGGATGAAATTCTAGTCTCACTGAAGACAAAGTAAAATTCATGTATACTTCAGTGTACCCAGGATTTCTTCTTCTATGCTTCTTTTAGAAAAATCTATTATTATATAAATTTGTTAGACCTTAAACACACCACACAAATACAAGACAAGAAAGAGAAATATTTATAATGTTCTGCATGCCAAAGTAGCATTATCCATAAGCTGCAAACCTATAAAAATGTTTGATGTAGTTAAAAAGGAAGAGAATAATGTAGTTAACATTTAAAGTAAAATTTAGTCATGCTAAATCTTGGCTTTGAGATTGAAGATAATTGTGCACACTGTAATCACCATCTTTGCTAGCAGCTATAAAACCAGTATGCAGTATATCAGTTATAGAACCTATCACTGAGTGCAGCAGACAGATGAAAGAGATATGGGGTACAAGACCAAAATTGATTCAGTAAAAGAATGTAATTGAATATACTTTGTCTACTCCTAGCTCTCATTTTCTCTATGAACTTTGCCTAGTCCATCTTCTGCCTTCTAGGTGTCATTTTCCAGTTCTGTTGTTTTAACTCAGCCCAATCTTCAGATATGTTAGCCATTCCTTACAAAAATAAGGACCAGTTAATGTGTTCTAGTGTAACACGTTGAATCTGTACCAATGATTAAACATTTTTCTGGACTAAGCCATTACCAATTGTGAAGTACTTTATAAGTTTGTAAACTTAAATCAAAACTTAATTATTTTTAGCAGCACAGATTAGGCCACTACTGACACTGCTGTCTTAAATGGGTTTTTGGTAGTTTCAACTGATTGGACACTACTGTACAAGTCTGATGATGCACAAGGAAAAGCAGAAGTCAGTTTGCTCTGCCTTTTGCTGTGTTATATCTGGGCTGATGAAAATACAAAATCAGAAATAACGTCTTGGCACCAAACTAAGAAATTGCATCCTGAATAAACATGATTAAGAGTCAAGCTGTTGATTGAAACAGTGCCATTTTAGCATAGTCCTTTTTTTTTTTTTTTTTTGAGTGGAATTCATTTCAAATACTCATAATGTAAAGCTGAAATTAGTGAGTCAGTTATTAAGCTTCTACTAAATGTGTAAAATTAATCTGTCAAAAATTATGCTGTCATGGTTTAGTTCTAATTCTTGAAACAGATAGTACAGTGAAAGGAACTTTGGGGACTTTATGCACTGTAGGGCCAAAGAACAATTAAAGGTTTAATCACCTCTGTGGTGGTTATGGCTGGTAAAATCTCCCAGGCAATTTGCGTGAACCCTTTTATAGTTCCTTTTTGGTTATCTAGGCACTAGTTTCAATTCATTATATTACTGGACTGCCTTGTAACATTTGGATAGTTCATTTCTGAGCTATCCATTACTGATGAAGTAGACCATAGTGTTTCCATAGAGATGAGCCCTCTCTTTTATCTCTTGTCATATAATCCTCCATGCAACACATTAAATACTCTAACAGAGCAGTGGGCAAAATTCTTCTCTGACATCTACCCCATGATTTTGAGCTTCAATATTGTGTGTTCCTATGAGAACGGTGATCCTTTGATCCATATTTTCAGAAAGTGAGACTATTGTGAGAAAATACAGAAGTATAGGAGGAGTTTTCCCTTTTAAATGATTCACTGTTAAAGAGCTAGTAAACTGCATAGTTTGCTGTCCGAACCATAGGTTTTAAGAAACATCTTTAAAATTGTGGTTTTGAACTTTGCACTTAAATTCAGAGTGTGTGTGGGGTTGTTTGTTTTTTCCTCTTTTAATGAATTTCAGTTTAGCTTGCGGGAGCTAAGGATAGGGGTCTTAGGAGCTTATGAAAAGGGGCTGAACCTCTGTAATACTGGACATACGTTTGTGTGATCTGTAATGAATTGATGTAATGACAGTATAGAGGCTAGCAGAGCCATTGTATATCGTACGTTAGAAGGTATCTACTAGAAAATTACAACCTTTATAGATCCATGGAAAAACAATTTCAAAGGTAAGTTAATTTTATATTGGAGACATTTTGTACCCCATTACAGTACTGAGAGGAAGCCTACACTCCTGATTTGTTTCAACTGATCATGGTGTGACTCAGACACCTGGTTACTATAAGGTAAACACAAACATCTGCACAAAACTGTGACTTTCTGAATTTCTGCCTTACCTTGCAGTGTATGTGAAGTTGTTTATAGCTGAATAGAGATGAAAAAGTCAACTGGTCATTTATCATACAAGCAAAAGAATGCACAATGGAGGTTCTTCTGGATTGAGACGTATATAATAAAACTAATCTCTAGCCTGTTATAAGTCACATAGCCATTCTCTTTATCATTGTTTTGCCAAAGTAAAGAAATTCGGTTTTCAACAATAAATTATTCTATTTTACACAAACTTTGGCCTATACTCAATGCTTCTGCTTCTTTCAACACCAGTGGAAGTTGCTCATTGATTAAGCAGGAAGGACCCTCAATGTTTAGGATAAGTGATCCTACTTGTTGCTGAAAATTACAAGTGAAATTACAGAGTCTGAATTTGACATTGTGAAATATTTTTACAAACCCCTGTATGTTCACTGAGAAGCAGGAAAGACACTGCAGCAAATCCTTCACTGCTGTAAATTATCATAGCAGTGTAGATTAGAGTGGCTGATGATCTGCTGCATTCTTTCTTGAATTGTTAATTTTATATAGATTCTATTTATCAGTATTTCCTGAATGAACAGTACATGTTTTCTCTTCCTTTAAAATAATGGGCAGATATTAACTTGCACAGACTCTGTTTGCTTTGTTAGATGATTTTGTTTCCACAAGGTATATACAGGCAAGTGATAACATTCACAATATGAAATTGCTAACTCTTCTTCACGCCCAAGAGAAAGAATGTATGCTATACAGCAAACTGCAAAATTAAAGTTTTTTGTGAATCAGACCCTGCCAGAGTTACATCTAGCTGAAACTTTTGCTTGGTACAAATCCAGCTATATTATTTGACTAAAGGTTGTGGTACGTTTTCAACAGGGTATCAAGTCACTGCAAAAAGTATATTGCACATGCTTTGTATATACAGGATCTTTCTCTATTGCTTTTTTAAACTGAGTGTATGAAAAAGTACTTTTTCAGCTGTTCTAAGAAATGATTTTACAATTACTCTTTCTAGGTTTTCTATTGTTTAACTTTCAAATTTATACTTAATATGCTATTTTATACAAATGTTTACCTATACACATTTTAAAGATACAGAGTCGGGCTTTACATGTAATATTTTTTTAAAATTTCAGGTGAAGAAGTCTATTGTTAAATAATGCTGTGTTAGCTTCATAATCAATTGTTTTATTCATTGAATTGTTTCCAAAGAGCAATACTGCATGAAAAGAAAGCATAAAGTTTATTGCAGTTGTCAAAATTACTGTAATAAGCATCATGGAATTATAAGTATTAGTATAAATTGTAACTACACTCATCAAATATGATCATGGCAAAGAACCTAAGTAGAAATATAATCATATTATTCACGTATATACTTAAGAATGTGAAAGGAGGAATACTTTTCAAGAAATATAATTAAATAACTCAGAATAATATAGAAATTACATTAATGAGAAGCACAATGATTTGTAAATTCTGCAGGCCTGAACACCATGATGCAGTCTTAAAAGTCTAAAGTTTTAGTTTGTAGCACTGTAGATAGATGTTTGATTTGCAGAAGTGCAGTTGTATGTGCTTGCCCCATTGGATAATCAGACCATAGATTTCACAAAACATGTTTTCACTGATTTGAGATTCTCCTTCTTTCATAAAAAGTAAAGGTCTTAGATATTAATGCTTTTTAGTGCTTCAGAATTTCTTGCAGATATGTCTGACATTATTTCAGAGGAATGAATGTGAGATTGTAAAGACTGATTAAGCTTTTGAAAAGTGGACAAATTCTTAAAATCATGAATGAAAAAAGGATACAGAAACCTAAGGAGGGAAAAAAAAAATTGAACACTTTGTAAAACCCTTTGTAACTCCTCATAATGTTCTGTTCTAAACCATCTGTGAAACGCACAAAGATAATAATTACAAAAGTTTGGCTTTAGATATTCAAATTGGTACATACAATTCTTGCCTGCAGACTCAATTTTACTGTCCGCTTCTCTCCACCTTAGATAATTATGGACTTCTTTCAGGAACTCTCAGTTTATTATGTACTCACCTATCTAAAACACAAAGTTTGAATTGGCTTAATTGCTTCAGTCAGCAAAGTCTTAAAAATATCCTATTTGATTATCTCCATAACAGAAAATCTTATTTTCATGGTATGAGTGAACTGCTTCAAGCTCAGGAGTGATGCATCCCTACAAAGAGGAAGTCAGACAAAAAATGCCAAGAGCCCTGCATGGGTGAACAAGGACCTCCAGGACAAACTCAAACACAAAAAGGAAGCCTACAGAGGGTGAAAGCAAGGACAGGTAGCCCGGGAGGGATGCAGCGAAATTGTTCAAGCAGCCAGGTATCAGATTAGGAAAGCCAAAGCCCTTATAGAATTAACTCCGGCCGGGGACATCAAGGACTACAAGAAAAGCTTTTGTAGGTACATCAGGGATAAAAGGAAGACTAGGGAAAATGTGGGCCCTCTCTTGAAGGAAATGGGAGATCTGCTTACCCAGGATATGGAGAAGGCTGAGATACTCAATGAGTTTTTTACCTGTCTTCACCAGAAAGTGCTGTGTGAAGACAGGCTGAGAGAGTTGGGGTCTTTAAGCCTAGAGAAGAGAAGGCTCCATAGAGACCTTATAGCAACCTTCTAGTACCTAAAGGGGGCCTACAAGAAAGCTGGAGATGGACTTTTTACAAAGGCATATAGTGATAGGACAAGGAGTAATAGCATTATACTGAAAGATGGTAGATTTAGATTAGATATAGGGAAGAAGTTCTTCACTGTGAGAGTGGTGAGGCACTACAACAGGTTGCCCAGAGAAGTTGTGAATGCCCCTTCCCTGGAAATGTTCAAGGCCAGGTTGGACGGGGCCTTGAGCAACCTGATCTAGTGGAAGGTGTCCCTGCCCATGGCAGGGGGATTGGAACTAGACGATCTTTAAGGTCCCTTCCAACCCAAACCATTCTATGAAGTTCCAGTTGAAATTATATCACTTTGTTTATGTATATCTGAAAGAGGTTAACTGGTCAGAATAAAATAAACATTTTTGTTTTACTCAATCTGTTGTTTCAATCCATTAACTCACCAGACATCACAACTTCTTTGAAAATGTGCCATTCCCTTGCTTCAGAGGAAAATATATTTCAGGATTAGATTAAACTGTGACCAAATAAATACATACTTTAAAACATTAAAAATAGTACTGTTTTTAAGGAATATATGACTGACAGTAGAATTGAGGTGCTTTGTCTACCTTCAACAGTTAATCAGCTATGAAAACAGCAATATATTTTTGTTTGAATATTTATATTTTTAGGGGAAATCCCGGCGTCTGTACATGAAAGAGGGTTATTCAAATCTCTGCTTTCTGAAACTGCCATAACAATAGTGGTGGGAATAAAGACAAAACCAAGTCTTCGTAAGTGTCTTCAGCTTTTGGGCTAGCAAGGGTTGCTGGATTGCATTTTGGCCTCAGAAACAAATATAGAACTTTCCTACACGGTGAAAAACTGCTGGCATGTCAAACATTAGCTTTCGTCTTCTTATAATTCAAATAAACTAATGTTATTTCCTTCTAATTGAATTATGGGAAAAGGTAAACTTTCTTGCTTTTTGCAGATCTAAATCAGGAGCAACAGGGTGAAGCTGCTTTTGGGATTTTGATCCAGCTTTTAAGATGGCCTTTTCAAATACTATCCTGCATATATCTTAAAGCCAGACCATGGTGTTACTCTGGAGAGTGGTGAGCTTGCATTGCCTTCCCTTACCTAAGCTCTTCCACCTAAAGCTAAATGTAGCAGGTACAGCACATTTGCTTAACTTCAGGGCCCCACAAAAGTGAGCTGAATTTGTTCTGAAATGAGAGGTTAAACAAGAGGTTGGTAAGATAGTGTTCTTAACAAGCTAGTATTACATTAGTCACCTAAATATGTAAGGTACAAGATTTTGTGTCAGAATGCCATTATTCTAAGAAAAACATTCTCACTGGCAGATCAGATCATCTAAACCTATACCATTTGGAGAGCCACACGTTGCTTGTTTCTTGTTTCTCCCCATTTCTTTCTCTACTCTCTTTTTCAATAGGCTTTAATTGTATGATTGAGCCAATTTATTTGCCTCAACATCTCTTGTCTATTTCAGGAGATAACTACTAGAGATTAATGTCTAGAGATGAAGCCTTCCATCTCAGTTTAGGTTTGTGGACTCCCTTTGATTTGGAAAAGCCATTCAATTTCAATTCAGTTAGTTGTCCTTAAATAAGACAACAGGTGAGGTTTCCTGTTACAAGACATAATGATGAGTCTGTAGAAGTTCTAGTTGTATGTGGGTATTGCACAGCTGTCCACAGTTTTAGAAAGGAGAAAAAGAAGAGGGTTATGGTATAGGGAAGAGCAAGAACTCCATTCTAGCTGGTTTTGAGGCTTAGGAGAAGACAGATATCAATTATCCCTAAGAAGAAGAGAACCAGGAGAGACCAGAGTCACAGAAAGGAAGAAGAAATCTGTAAAAAGTGAGAATTGTTTAATTCCATTTTAGTAAGTAGTTTAATGCATTAGGTGCAAATCTGTGGAGTGAAACAGGTGGTACTAAGAATCCAACATCACGGTTATATGTATTTGAGGGTGTTCCAGATTAGCTCTAGTCTGATCCCATTTAACTCATCAGTTACATTTTGTGACTGTTGCATCCAGACGGAATCCATGTTGTACACTGTGAGAGTGCTTTGTGAAAGCATGGCAATAGAGATCCCATCAGGAAACTTGTCTGAAAATTAGGATCAGAATATCAATGTGTTAAGACGAAAATAAGATCTGAATATCAGACTAGTGTTCCAAATCTAAACTAAAATGTTAATATAGATGCACTCATAAGTCTACTGTACTCAAGAAGCATGGATCTGGCAAGTTTATTCAAAAATTTTGGTGAGTCCTATTTTAGAGGAATGTAGTGGTGAGACTGTATTTTTTTCCTATTTTTTAAATTGCTATCTGAAAGACCTTTTCCCTGACTTTAGAATAAGTAATAATCTTTTTTTTTTCTTTTAATGGTGCTGTCAATATTTCTTTGAAATGTAACAAGATAACATCCATTAATTGTTAGCAATGCTGCTTTAACCCCATTAAGGCATCTTTGACAGAAGGGTATAGACAGCCTCAGGGCAAAATGATTCACATCAGACTATACTGTCATCCTGATTTACTTTTAATTTGTATTTTATTTTATGATACTACATTTAAGCTCAATCTAGGAGTTAATGGATTGTTACAGATCTGTTAAATTCCGGTAAGAAACATATTTGTTTTCCCATTGTCATCTACCTTTGACTGTGCAGCCTTTTTGCTGGCAAAAAAAATGTTCCTGTCTGAGCTTGTGGACTTGGAGCCCCAGGTTATATTTTATTCCTTTTCCTGCTTTCTCTCTTTTCTGCCTTGAATTCTTCTGTTTTAACATTTAAACACTATGCACTCCCATTGTTAAAGATCGAAGTGCTATATAGAAATCCATTTCCTTTTCTTTCTTGCATGTAGTGTTCCTGTCAGTTCGGTTTAATGTCACCTTAAAGAAGGGTTTGATTTCAGTTTGTGCTTGATTTCACATTGCCTGACACTGATAACAAATATGTCCACGGTGATCCAGGACTGAATGCATTTGTGTGCTACTTCCTTCCTCAGTCTTTTAGATACAATTCTATGATTATACTTCTTCTGTCTTTGTTCTCTGACCAACATTCATACATAAATGAAATTGTTTAAAACTGAAAGTATTATATTCAAACTAAAACTTTTTATTAGTATGTATTTTCCTCAGGGTTAGACTTCAATAACTCTCAATCACAGATTAAAAATGCTTAGAATAGCATCAGGTTCCTTACAGCCTCTGAATGTGTTATTTTTAAATGCATTACACTTATTTGTCCAGTTTTCTTCTCTGACAAGTTTTTAAATTCTGTGATGCAACAAGTGCTGTACCTTATACCAAATGGGAAATCTGCAGTAATGTTTGGTTGTGGCACTTGCTTCCAGAAAAATAAGTAAGTGTAGGATGTATTGTTAATATGCACATACCTCAGTATGTAACATTAGTTTCTTTAGTGAATATAGACTCTAATTAAGTTTTCTGTCTTGGAATTTTTTTATAGTTTCTTACATAACAAATAGTCTTTATACTTTATTACCTTTAGTTTGACAATACATTACATTTTTAATAGCTAAACCATCTTTTTTCAGCATTTACTTTCCCCTCTCTCCCCACACTCAGTATACAAATGCACAGATGATATGTGGTTTTTATGTTGTTATGGAGGTTCTTGTTTTCCGTGTCCTCGTCATAATAGATCCTACAGTTCTGCAAGCAGACCTGGCCATCGTTGCCATTATGTATTTATGCAGTGACAATCATAAAATCATAGAATCATTTATGTTGAAAAGACCTTTAAGATCATCAAGTCCAACCATTAACCTAACACTGCCAAGTCCACTACTAAACCATGTCCCTTTAAGTACCACATCTACATGTCTTTTAAATACCTCCAGGGATGATGACTCCACTACTTCTACTTCCCTAGACAGCCTGTTCCAATGCTTGACGACACTTTCAGTGAATAAATTTTTCCTAATATCCAATCTAAAACTTCTCTGGCACAACATGAGGCCTTTTTCTCTTGTCCTACCACTTGTTAGATGGGAGAAGATACAGATACCCACCACACTACAACCTCCCTGAGGTCTCCCCTGAGCCTTCTTTCTCCAGACTAAACAATCCCAATCAAAACTGACCATTCTCTTCTGAAAGAATGCTTGGTGATCAAAAGGATCTGAGAACTGCCAGGTGGCTACTTCATATTGATGACCAGATATGCAATTGTATGATGTCTTACTAGACATTGTAAACATGATATGAATTTTATATACTCCTATTCCTTCTCTCCTTTATAACTCAGCTGTTTTAAAAGCAACTGAGAGTTCTCTTTGCATGTAAATGTGATTATTCAAAACAAAACAAAACCCTGCAAGTTTTCTAGAAAATGAACTTATTTTAGAATTCCTGGGCCCAGAAATTATATTCCAAGTTGCAGATTATTTTCCTCATAGAGAATTGCTGGCTGGTCCTTTTGGATTACACTCAGTTTTCTGTTAAGAATCTGTATAGTGAGCATACATTGATAATATTTACATTGATACATTGATAATAGTCAGTGATACTGCGCAAGGTAATCAACAGCATCATTCAACATAAATTTTATAAAATTATTTTAAAAATACTCTAATGCATCTTCCCCACAAATTCATCTATGAATGTTACACCTTCTCTTCTCCATATGCTTCTTACATGTTAATGGGGTCAGTAATTTCAGTGGTCCTCAAATGTATATTGACCAGAAGATTACCATTCACCTTTAATTTCTAAGAAAAGTCACTGCAGCTCTCTGAAGATCTCCCAAGTCATACTTGGAATTAATGTATCGAGCTAAGTAATATTATGAAACTGAAAATATTTATTTGTTCTTAAACCAGATTTTTACCTTAGGGTAATACTGAGTTTGTTGACTTAAATCATTGTTAGAAATGGTCTGCACAAATTCAAACTGATGCTGTATGTGGGAGACAGCTGGTTGTCATGGTAACTGTAGTGCAGTTTTTAATTCCACTTGGTGAGTAATGCTAACACAATGATGCTGAATAGACCATGGCTTAGCAAGTACAAGTGTCTTGCATTCTCCATGTCAAGGTTACAAAGCAAGAAAATGCTGTTGTTTGGACATGCATACTGCATCGTATTTGGCTTATTGCTTCTGAACAGAGACATTAAAAAAAAAAAAAAAAACAAACTAAAAAGCCTAGAGCATATCAAAACTATACTGAGAATATGTTTTTGATGTGTCCCTCAAAGAGCCTCAACAAGGTGTTAAGAGACAGACTGTAAGGTATTTATAACTAGGGAATACGGTTTTGTTTTCTTATGAATGTATTTGTCACTGCATTTTTAATGTAGATCTATTGAAGAAATGTGGGAATGTAAAATTTAGAATGGTAGAAGAGCAGAAAGTGACCGATCAATTTTTATATTTTTATTTATATATGGAAAAAAATAGGATGTTAGCTGAAGTTATTTCATTTTGTTAAAGTTGAGATATTTGTTTAATTCTGTTTTCAGAAGACCTTTGCTTTTCAAGTAATGTGCCCTGTATGAAAGAAACAAAACACAGTAAGTCTAGATGTAGTTGGGAAAGTAGGATTAAAATCCATTCATTAGTCTGCTAAATTAGTATTTTCTAGTTTTATCTAGACCCTCATACTTGCTGTAAAAATGATTCTTCCTTATGTTAGGTAACAGTCAGAGAAAAATGGGAATACAGTTTTTAGTAGAGTCTGTGCCCTTGGCAGCAGTGTTTTCATATCCTTGTATATATATATAGATCTTCCAGGACTCAGAATTCCTGATGATAAAAAAATGTAACTCTTTCTCGTTGCTGAAATAGACGGTTTGGGACTGTGCCATTTTTTTCAAATACACTGTCTTTCAGCTAATAATGGTAGTTATTAATTTTGTACATGATGTTAGTCCTTCAGTTGGCATAGAGACTCAATTTTTTCCTGTATTGATTTTCTTTCCTTTTCCCTCCTTGAGCACGCTTCTTTCAGATCCTCACCCCTAAATAATTAATTCATACACTCAGGTACTCATATCAGCATCTGGTAGTAGCAGTAGTAAGAGTTCAGAAATGCATGTGCAGGATTCAGCAAAGTACTCCCATCCTATTTAATGCAGAAAGTAAAACTGGGGAGTCCAGAAGAAAAAGATACTGAAATGGTGAACATATTAAATTTTTATGTTGAAAAAATGAACATTGCTACTGCCTAAAATAAAGGCATATCAGTTTAATAGGAGACGAAGTGATTCAGCAAGAATGATAAATGATAGCACACTTGGAACAAAAAAAACCAAACAAACAACAACAAAAACAACAAAAAAAAACACCAGTCAAATTTGGCAATAGAAACTGTTGGTGTGTCTGACTGATAAAATGAATCCCTTTAGACTAAAGGCCTTTGGTACAAATTTGTGAACACATTAAATATACTGATGCCAGAAGAATTGACCTTTACTGAAAAAGATTAGAAAATCAGTAGAGCAAGAGGGGAATACCAAAAATACTCACTGTTGCGAATGCTTACTTATAACAATGTAAAACAATTAATTTTTACTGATTAAATTGCACATTTTCTGCTTATATAACTAATTTACAAGATTTTAAAAGTGAACACTTCATGACATATAGACCGCTATTTTTAATTAACATGTTGCGGTTGCTTTTCAGTAGACAGGCCCTGCAGCAGTAATACTTGAAAACTTGAAAACTTCAAAAGCCATGAGTGAAACAAAAAGGCTATGCTTTCCCATCTGCTCCTGTAGTACATTGCAAACTGAAAGGAGCTTTGCATTTTGAAGAATTAAGATTCTTGTTATTCCCTTTTGTTTGATATAAGAAGTGGGGAGAGAAGACTGATATAAGTTCTTAGTTCTCAGTCTTCATTTATTACTATATGATTTTCATCCCATCTAACTTCAGCTAGGTTAGCATGTATCTGAGTATTTAAAGGATTCTATTATATTAGATAGCTATTATATTAGAAATCTTCATTCTCAGCAGTCACTGAATGGGAATGAGGGGATGGTCCTCCTGGTGTTAGTTCAGACCTCAGTTGGATTCATGCACTATATAAGAAGTCTCAGGTGACCTTCTTTGACATCTCAACTCAAAGGAGCTTGCTAGAGTGAAACCAGTACAGTGCATACTGCCCCAGAAATATAAACCCATCCTCACCCAATATAAACTATGAGTTTTCATGTGATAACCGATGACAAGAACTGATAATGTATGTTAGTATTTTAAAATCTTAATGAGGAGAATGTCATCACTGTTTCATAGCATCTGATAAAAAACTTGATTTGACTAAAGGATTAAGATTTTCATTCAGTCAGCTTTTAGAAATTAAATGCCTAACACTGACTATGTCAAGTGACTATTTTTACAGTAACAAAGAAAACTTTGCACACATGCCTAGGTGGTTTCTTAGCATCTGTGAAACATTAACAAATAAGAGTTAGGTTTCTTCCAACCTTCTTCAACTAACAAACAAACAAGACTGTATAAAGTGAACACTAGACTGGTGGAGACACGGTCTGATGGAATGTTCGCTCAGACCTCACTTCCATTGTGGTTGTTATTGGATTTTACTGTGGATAATGTTAGCAAATATTTTTGATGTTCACATAACTCTGTGACAAATCCCTTAGAAAAACTTAGTAGAACGAATCAAGATAGATTGTCCTTAAGCGCTTGTTAGAACAGATGCATTCTGGACTAAGGAGTCTGTCCACATAAACTAGTAATCTGTGATGAGGACAATGAGAGTACATGTGATTCAGCTGGAGGTAAAACTGTTCTGTTCTTGTAAATGTAACCTTGGATAAATCCCTTTAATATCTATGATATCTTAATTCATACACAAACATATGTACCAAATCTATGATTAGTTTTACTTTAACTAAGTGCCCAGCATGGCATTTGGCCAGAACTGAATTTTAAAGGTGAAATTCTGATTTTATAATTCCATTGTCATACTGAGCTCAATAACTTTTGTGTCCACACTGGGTGCATCAGAATCCTGAAGAGGTGCGCGAGACTTACTGAGCAGGATACGTGATTTTTCATGGGAGCTTTGGGGAGCAGCAGCTACTAACAACTACAGGCACTAGCAGTAGTGGAGTGTCTGTCTTCTCCTTCATACTCAACATCTCAATTATAATTCTCTTAAAATGTCATCAGTAATACACATCCACTTTGCCACCATGCAACTCAAGGGTCTGGAGACTTTGGGTACCTTCATCCAAATGTGAAGACACTTCTGTGACTCAGAACCCCTCTCTTGCTTGTCTAACTATACTCACTTTACCCACTTTTTTTACATTTCTTTTTTTGACACATGCTTTCTGACTGTATTGTAGAAGCTAATAAATCGACTAAGTGACTGAAATTCAAGAAGCAGAATATTGTCGTGGCAAGTTGGAGACTAAATATATCAGTATTTCAAAGTGGAAAACTGAGTCTGGGAAAAGAAAGAGGGAAGAAATCATATTTGCGCCTCTTGAGGATGCATGTTTTCTTTACTATTGTGAGGATAGTGAAGTTGTATCTTGTAATAGAGTGAAGGACAGTGTGACTGTGCATATGTGAACTAAAGGAAATGTGATCTTACCACTTTTCTTTTTCAAATACTTAACTGTCTCTATATAGCAAAGCAAAGGAATGTAGTGATCTCACAGCCACATCTAGAAATGCATGCCCTGCCCAAGTTATGGCTTGCAAGAGTAATGCTGGGTCTGAATTGTTTAATGGCTATAGGCAATAGGGAACATTCCTGAGAATAATATCCAAATGATTCAAAATCTGCAGAATATTGAGTTGTTTCATGGTGTAGAACTTCTAAATTCACTTCATAAAAGACCCAAATTGCTAAAATTATTTTCAGCATTTTCAGCTTTCCTCCATTATCAGACAGGGGCAATGTTTCTGTAGTCATCAAGCAGCAATGTCAGCATTTCATTGCAGTCATCTTTATGAAAAGGCAGCACCAGAAAAACACTTCCATACATTATATGCAATGTAGAAACTCACTTTGCCTGAGGAAAATTATATCAAAATAGTTTTTTAAAATTTCTGAATTAATCTTTTTCACTACATTCCCACTTATGTTCCTAAATGAATTTTATCTAGTTTAACTAAGTGTGAATACCACATCAGTGAAGTTAGAAATCCTATCATCTAGTATGATTAAATAGTTGCAATATTCAGTCATGTTGAGTTACTGTATTACCTAATGGTTGCATCACTGTGAATTCATATTCAATAAATGGATACACACAAATTATCTAAAACTTTAGAAAAATCATAAAATTTGTAATGGTATGTACTGCACTCTATTAAAATGTATATGAATTTTGTTTAGTACAGAGTGTTTTTTCCTATGCATATAAGTCACCTAGTATCCCTTCTCCTTTTAATCTGAATAGTGGGAAATAGTCTATTTGTTTCTATTAATAACAATTTATTAGATACTACAATTACTAACCTATGGACCATACAGAAAGTAAGACTGTTATGAGCCTTACATTAGTACAATTCACCTAGTTCAAAAAATAAATTAGAAGTGGTCATGTATGCTGTTATATTGAAGCTAGAATTCACATGATTCCTTCTTCTAAGCTGGTAATACATATGTATAATTGAATTCAGTGGTCAATGAGCTGTAAAAGGTATTTGGTTAGTTAGCTATCCTGTATAATTATGATGCCCTTCCTAAGATCCATAGTGATAGCTTTGTAATTACGTACCTGAATGTTCCACCTAGAGAGTTCACAAAATTATTTATTGTGACTTTATATTTTAAAATTCTAACAATTTAGCATGTGCCCATCTCACCCTAAGGCTGCACCTGCAACAATTAAAACCACGGTCTCATTAGTGTAATAATAAAATCTAATATGCTTATCATCTTTCCAGAAAGATCTCACATATTTAATGCCTGAAGATGAACTAAGCTTCTAAATAATAAGGAAAAATACTCCTTCATCCCAGTCTGCTCTGAGGAAAATGTAGTATTTATAGGAGTTAATGCATCCCTGAAGGGCCCAGTGAAGCAAACTCCTAATAGGAGAAGTCTTCCTGTGGAGCGTACTGCCAGAAGCCATACTTTTTAAAAATGAGGTCGCAGTGAGTCTCTGTAGGTCCAGGGGGAAACAGTGGAAAGTTACAGTGAATTTTGGGGTGTGTCCAAAATCCTTTAAGACTTCAAGAATCTTCCCACCAAGAAAACCCTTTAAATTCCAGTTGAAAACTCCTAAGACACCCTTAAGAACTCTTACTTTCCCAGGAAGACCATTCTCTGGCATAACATTCTGCATTATAGCAAATCTATTGAGGACTCTGTTTCACTTGCAATAAGGAACCCTGAATTGAAGCAGTCATGTAGTAACTGTTTGAAAAACCTAAAAAGATGCTTAAAGTAAAAACTTAATCTAAATTAAATATAAAACCTAATATATTAACATTATAACAAAATTGTGTTGTGTTTCTTATGTAAAATTCGATTGATATAATGTTGTTCCCTCACTGATTTCTGTTGTCAACATTTGGGCAAAAGATACATTATCATAAAAGCTGAAAACATGGGTGAAAGTTAGAAATTTTAAAATCGGATTGCTGGTGTAAAATTTTGAAATACACGAAGTGTATACTCACAAATTATCAGCAGTAAATAATTTACAAATGTGGTTCTTAATCCTTGTTCTTACATTGTATCTATTGGAGCAGTAATGTTTGAGGTTGTCTGCAGATTCATTGTGTTTTCTGAGGCTTTTGCAGAATCAGCTGTTTCAGCAGATTCTCAAGTTGCTTCAAAGGCTTTCTTCGAAGTCACCACAGTATCGGAGTTAAGTGTTATGGCCCTACCAATAGGTGCAGCCTGAGTGTATGGGAAATGGCTAGCCAATCCAACAGTGTAAAGAAAGGATTTTGGTTTTTATTCAGAGCCACAGGGTTACCCACTAGTGCTACTATCAATGCTACTACAAATGAAGGGTGTCTTCATTTTATATTCTATTTCAGGTAGAGTAAATCTGAGATTCTTGTTTAAGAATGGTAGTGTAGTGTTTAGGGTGATCCCATTTTTATGTGATTCTCTACTAGGAATGTTCATCTGAGTGTCAGTAGTTAATGGTTATCTGTGACAGATACTATCACACTACAGGATACTGAGCTCTTGTAACTTAAGTGCTAAAGATCTCTTCAATTTTAAGGAAAAATAGTAAGAGGATAAGTAAGAGAAAGATGCCTGTCTTCATTTTTTACCGTTCCATGTGAGATCTGTGTTTAATTGTTCTACTTTTAGTCATTTATTTTAAGATTTCTAAAATAGGTGTCTAGATTAAGTGGCTCAATTTTCAAGTTTGCTGACTGACTGCAGCTCTTACATGTGTGCAGATATTTTTCTGGTTTATCAAAAAGATGATAATATCATTTCCATGCTCAATGTTCTTTTATTGCATATGTGAGTCATTTGAATCTACCATGACTGTATAGTTTTTTTAAGTATTTTTCTTCGTGAGATTTTTACAAACTCTATTAGCTGTATACTGAGGATGTAAGTAGAGTAGGAAGTTCAGGAATTCATTTATTCAGGGAATTAATGAGTCCTCAAAAGGAATTTTAGATACTTCTGTAAAACAGAGAAATAAACCAAAACTTTGCATTGTGTAATTCTATCATAAGGTTTTCAAATACTCTTTCAAGAGTAGGTAGTTTTTTTGTGTGTGTCCATAATCTTTGAAAACTATCCAGTCCTCTCTGTTATGAAGGCTTGGAAACATTTTTCATACTTTTAAGTCTGCATTTTTACTCTTGACTAATGTCCTATTTGTCCTTGTGCTCATGCTGGCTATTTGCTCACATGACTCTTTTTCCTCCCTAGATACTATTGCTCTGGTATTTTTAAAGACAGCAGGCACAGCCTCTTCCTTCATTTTTCTTGGCTAACAAAGCTAAACTCTTTTACTCTGCACTTGTGAATCAAATTATTCATTCTAATGGTGACCCTATTAACCATCCTCTACACCCATTCTATTCTGGACTGATTTTTCCTGAGCCCAGTTGATAAAAGTGTGTTGTATGCTTCTGATTAGGCCTTTAAAATCAGAGTATTGCTATGAAAATGCATCTTCTTGTATGTTCTGGACTGTATTTGTCTTTTTTTTTTTTTTTTTTAATTGTTAAATCATAGTAGCTCTGAGTCATCCTGTGATCAACCACTGCTTTCAGGTCCTTTTCTGTTGCTTTCCAAACTGGTTGGTTTCACCAGCTTATAATAGAAATTATCATTATAGATCTGTAAAACGTATGATTTTAAACATTGTCTTAGGTGACATTCCTCTGTGTTTCAAGGTAATCAAATAAAATTTGGAAGTATCTAAAATTATTGTCATAGAAACTTTGGATATATTCACTACAGCCTTCCTTCCCCTTTCAAAGTAAATAATTGTATTATCAATTTTATCTTGTTTCTTATTCACCTGATACCATTTCTTACTAATTCTCAATTTCTGAACTCATCTAACAGTTTTCTATGTAGCATCCAGTATTTTATTGAAGACCAAAGAAATTAGGTGAATTTATTGCCTTGTCTAGAGAAACAGTTATCAGGGAGGACTACCATGTGGGTCTATCATTATTTACCTTTGGTAAACCTAGCCTGTCTCCCTTTTTTGTTATCTTTTTCTTTTTTTTTTTTTTTTCTCTTCTTCTCTCATGATACTAAATTAACAGGTCAGTTGTTGCTTGTAGAATTCCTCACATTTTCCTTTTCTTAGAAAAAAAGTATTACATTTTCTGACTGCATGTTCATGGATGCATTAATGATGAAGTCCTAAATGCTGACCTATGGTTTGGAGGAATAATACATGAATGCATAAGCAACTTCAGTGCATCACACGGGAGCACAGAAACAGTGACATACTGGTCCATATAGAAGTGCCTAAAGCACACCACATTTTTGTGCAATTCCCCAGTCAACACTTTCAATCTCATTAAAACTGGTTTGTCTTTGGACACAGAAGCAGACCAAAACGGCAGCAGCAGCTGTGAATGATGTTGTGAACTGTACAGTAAAGTTGTTCATTCATACATAAGTCTGTACCATTATCTATGTGCCAAACTTAGTTCACTCATTAATCCTAACTGTAGATCATTTTACATCATTGCTTTATGACCAACTTGGTAAATTCCTAAACAAAAAATAAAAATATTACAATTGTCATTTGATTACGTGTGTCAGTACTTTCAAAGATTTTTATGACAATACTCATCTCTTACTGAATTTTGCTTTGACATTTGTGGTAATTTTTTTGTTCTTATTCTCATTATTGATCCTAACATCGTATCTATGTAAACATCAACACTTTCACTGAGGGTAAATAAAAATTTTTTTCTGATTCTTTCTGTATGGCATCTCCACTTCTTTCCTTGTCCTATTTTTTATTATAGATCTGCGGAACTTAACTGCTGTATGTAAAATGATTTTGGAAAATATCAATGTATACATCCATTTCTTGAAACTTAAAATACTATTTTGTTTCACTGATCAGTGGGGGGTTTTCTCCTCTTCATAGGCTTTCTGATTATATTCATTGTCCTTTTTGATCAGCTTATCCATTCTTGATCTTGTAAATCGTGTTAACATCTATCAATTAATTTCCCGAGTTTGCTGTCTTTTCAAATTTGAAATGCAAAATCCTAATGTGGAGACTGCTTTTATTTTTTACTTTTATTAGAAAAGGGTTACTAATTATCTGGTTTACCATGATTATTTTATATTACCAGCTTTTCTAAAATTTCCATGCCATTTATTTGGGTATAGCGTAAATATTCTATAGCATGATATATGTTCCATAGCATGACTCTTGAAAACCTTTTTTATTAATTACTGAGAACTTCAAACACACATTATGATGATTTTGTACCTTTTCATACTATTTGTCCATATTTCTTGTTGATGCCACATTTTCACTATGCATTAAACCAGCATTTATGCCTAGCTAGAACAAAGGTATCTTGGACTCTGCACTTAGGTTTCCAGATATTGATGGATGTGTACTGCAGCATTACAAACTACGTAATGACTTTATCACATAATAATCCTAACATGCTTAGCAATTTCATCTCAATAGCCCGGTGCTTTTATGTTGCATTTTTGGAGGTACCTCTTCATTTCTCCCTGGGAATCTATATGAATTTTGCTTTTCACTTGCTAGTTATTCCTGAGCTTGTGTTTAAACATCAGTCTAAAAAGATCAGTTAAACTGTGATAAATCAGGAGCAAGGTTGTGTAGGTAAGTTAGCATGGCTGGGGATCTCCTACTTTCCTTGGTTTGTATACTCCCATTTAAAAAAAAAAAAAAAAAAAATCAATCCTATCTCTTTTAGGATGTCTCAAATTGTTTGTCATTGAGTGTATGTCTTATATAACCATATTTCTTCAAAGTGGCATTGTTTCCATTCTTTTACAGAACCTTTATTTGGCATTTTCCCAGATAGTCTAAATTTTAGGGGTTGTTTGTTGATATTTTTCATACCAGAAAAAGAGATCAGTACTCGTGTACAATCTACCTAAAGCCTCACAGTGCTGGGCCAGGTGCCTATCTTTATCTCATATATCATGTGCTGAGATAATTCCAAAGGAGTGTTATTTAAATATCTACAAGTAAAGACAGCTCAAAAAACAGTTTTGCACTTTTTTGTTATGCTAACTGCCAAACCTTTAACATAAACTCCAAACTGAAATCTTCAGTTGCTGCTAAGGAACTGATGTCTTGTTTGAGGGACCAAATAAAAGCTATTGTATATGTATAAATAATTTATTTGCTAGACTTTATTACGATGACTGCAGTATTAACTCAGTCAGTACATATTTAGTAATATAGACTATTACCTGTAGAGCTTAGTTTCTACTTTTTGTTTACTGCTACTGTAACTTTATGTAGCCTGTGCCTATTTTGGCAACACCCTTGTATCTTTAATAATGCAATATATGATGTCTTGCATCTGAGTCTATAAAACACCTCATCAGATTCTTTAAAATCTGGCAGCAGGGGAACTGTTTTTCCAGTTCTCTGCTATGTATTCAGGTTATTTCATTTACCGCCTTTTTTTTTTTTTTTTCCCCCCTCCAGTTTTCTTCTGACCCATTCTTAAGGTTTTTTTTAAGTTAAGGAAATTGCCGACTGGAAAAACATACTTATGACTGTTCTGAAGACTCAAAATTGGATGCTTTCCTATGAAATATATTTTATCTTAAACAGAAATACTGTGCTTGAACTCAAAATCAATCTAGTATCAAAGCATATGCAAAGAAGAGCTACTGAAAATAATTTTATTTATGCCATTCCACAGTGGTTACCAATTATGTCCCTTGATAATGATTGTCTGACGGTGTGTATGGTTTTTCAATATTGTGCTAAATTTTAGACAAATGGACAAGATAATGGGGAAGCCATGTTGAAAATAGGAGTAGGTCTCTTAAAAGAATCGTGAAAGTAGAAGGACCAGCATATTACAAAAGCACCTAAGGCAAGGTCTTTCCAAAACACTTAGAAACTCCTTGTAAATGCTAGCATTGATTATAAGGAATGGAATGTTGCCCAGAAAAAAATTGCCTGGGGAAAAACTTCACTTTAAATTTTTCATTTTTTCCTTAAAACATTTTTAATAAAGGTCATACATGCATGAGCTGCAAAAATGTCAAGTCCATAGGTCTCAATATCCTGAGGACCATTCCCCCTTTAGAATGAGATTTTCCCTTCAGATTTAAAATTTTTGGGATCCAGTTGGATTTACTTGTGCTGTTTATGTTCCCCAGATATTTTGAAAAATTCCATACACAGAAAAATGACTCTGAAATGGAAACAAAAAAATGAAACTTTAAAAGTACTTGCAAAACTGTACTTTCTGAATTGTGATTCAGAGTGTTTAAAACAACCTTTCATTTGGCTTTTTGGAAAGTTTCCCAGGTTCCAAGAAGTCTTAGGAGCCATGAGTCCTAGGAGCCCTCCTGGAAAATCATCAGAGCTGCTTTAGAGCTGATAAGCCCTCTTTCCCTGGCTTCAGGTTATACAGCAGATTTTTGGATATCTGGGCAGATGACATGGAAGATAACTGGGAGGTTTTGAAATTTGCATAATTTCTGTCATATTTATGCGCAAATGGGTGGATGTCTTTGACTAGATTTCATTTTAAAACACTGGCATTTTCCAGCAGAAAGATACTCCTTAGAAAAATCTACAGTATGTTAAGGATTTCCTTTTTCTAATCAGTCAATACAATCCAGTTAATAGGACTAAAAGTAAAATGGAATCATGGAGGGATTATTGACATTCTGTTTTAAAAATGCTCACAGAATGTCCACATCCTGACTAGTAAATTGCTGACACAGACTCTAAGCTTTTCCCGGGAAAATATGAGATGCTGGTGCTGACCTGTGTTATTGCAAAGCTGCAGCCCCTATGCAGGTCACTTGATGGTGGTTCTGTCTCTAGTACTTTTTCTCCCCTCCTAGAGGTGGAGCAGCTTCCTGAGATGCTGCCACTAGCACACTCAGAAATGTCAGTTCTAGGTGATGTGGTGATATGGTGTCCAAATAAAATTTTTGAAAATGAGCTGATTTATGTGGATTTTGAAACATCTGAAGCACAGTCGTTCACTCAAAATTTGATCTTACTGTCATTGGTTATAGTAATAATGGGTTCTCATATTGCGTTTCATCTCTGGACTTTGGAGCACCACACAGAGCAAAGGAAATACCATCATTTTTATTTCACCAAGTGAGAGGGAAACTGAGGCAAGAGTGGGGATCTGACTTAATTCATCATCACACATAAGATTAGTAGAATCCAAGACTGAGCCTCCAGTCAGGCTCCATCCATTCTCTAGCACATTAATAGGAACTGCCTGAGTGTTCAGATCATCCCTCTCCTGTGAATAATGAGTAATGTTATTAAAAAGAAGATTCTCACATATCTTAGATGTAAAAATTGTTCACAAATATTTATTCATATTTTAAAACAGCATTGTCAATGTGTGGGCACTCTGTGTTCATTCTTCATTAATATCGTAGCACAGGAGCTTGTTGGCAGGCATGTTGCTGTAGCAGACAGTTTGATGTTTGATTTTGAGGAATTTCTATGTAAAGTGACTATTTGATGTGCAGTGAGTAGTTTGACTTTTCATGTACATTTGTCCAGTCAAGGAACAGCCTCGTCCCTTTGCCCTTCACTCCACTGGACTGTCTTCACTCAAAGGAAATTGTTTGAAATAACATGTATACATAGTGCAGTATTCACAATTAAATTGTGTTCCAGAAAGTGACTGTAGATATTACTTAGTGAAGAATATTAAATAGTTAATGTTACAGGTATTAATATTCTTGGTACATTTTGAGGAGACATATAGGGAAAAACAGTCTCCTGAAGCCTAATAAGGAAATAATTTTCTGTAAATGTGTCTTTTTGTCATGTAAGTAATTTGATGTTGCTGCATGTGTGAGATTTGTTAAGTCAGCCTGAGGAGTGGAACCAGTCCACACTAAATCCATCAGTAGGCTGTGTACAGCTTTTCTTCACTGCGTTTTACTTTGCCCGGTGAGGCAAAGCTATAGTCTGTGGGTATGACAGGGCACTGTGATTGAGTTCCTTTCTTTTATGCTATGTAGTGAAGGGTCTCCATGGGGGCAGAGACAGGTTGATAGTGAGGAGGTGAGGGGTGGACATCACCTTGGTCTTTCCCCAGCTGTGCAACCTGTCATGAGACCTGCACATCAGCTCTCTATGCTTCAGAAGTGTGCAGCCTCTTCTCTGCACCTCCCCAGTCTCACAGCCAAGCTTTGTCTACATTATTACTTTTTCCCATTGGTAGCAGTATATCCCAATGGAGAAGAAGTTAGAGAACCACAATGAATTAGACAATTTCCCCTCTTAGCAAAAGTGCTATAAACGCATTGTTTTCTCTGGCTTGTGTAGGACTGCTTTTGTCAAGCCATAGCACATTGTTGCTTATCCCAGTGCCTTTAGCTGTTGGTTTCATTATCATAAGCTTATTCAGATGCTTCTAGCTTTCTCTGTCTATAATAAGTAATTAGTGTAATTTAATATGTGATTGTTATTGCTTTTTCCAGCACAGAATAATAATAAAAATCCAATATAAAGTTAATCACACTCTGACTTCTCTTACACTTCTGTACATCTCCAGATAAGTCCTCAACAGTGATCTGGGGTTTGATAAATGACACTTCTAAAAATTTCTGTACATACTTATTGATAACAAGTTTATGGCCAAAATGGTTTCATCAGAGGTTCAGTATATACAGATACTTTGGGATATCATAGAGTAAAATATGTCTTTTTCAGAACCATGAGATAAAGCCCATTATGACAGCTCTACTGAATTACGCAGTGGAAACAATCTAAGGACAAGTGCTTGATGTTTAGCTTAGTTAATTCCAATTAAAGCCTTCATAGTAATTTGAAAATCTAATGTAGAAAAGTCCTGTTGCTATTTGCTCTATTTTTCCTGAGTATTTTTAATAAGTGACATCATTCAGTGTTAAAGAGATTGAATACTTATTTTAAAAATGAATTTTTGGTGGGTTTATTGTTAAAATCACAAAGCCTTAACAAACTATACAAGGTAATGAAGAGAAAATTGTACAGAAGCCTTTATCTGTTTATTTAAGCATCCCAAGTACATCACAGACTACTCATTCTTTTTTCTCATATTTATCATGATGTCACTAGATGCTTCTCATATTCATTTTAGCTTGCTGATCTCTGTACCTTTTATCTCTCACGTGTATTTTTCTCCCAGCTCATGGACATATATTGATGTCATGTTTGTTTACATGAGTGTGAAGATTATTGTTTTACTTCTCAAAGAGGTAGTGCACATGTGCTATGAGTAAACTGTGTGATAATCTATGTAAATTATGTGCACAGAAGCTATACTTTGCCCTTTGGGGAAATGCAAATTAGAACATTTTGTAGTTTGTTTGTTTTTAAATATATACACTTTTCACTTCAAAGCTCAGGACAGACTCCCTGTTTATTTTCCCATTGCTCATCATTTGTTTTTTTTTCTTGTAAATATCTCAGTCTTTAATGATTAGTTTGCTACTTTGGCAGGAAAAAAATGCTTGATGAGTAAAGTCCTCAACATAATATTTGGTGTATTTTATAGCTCTGCTGTAAGGGAATTATCTGCTTGTAAAAGGGTGTATAACACACTCACAACTCAAAGCCATTACAGTGATCTGACAGTCTTCATTCATTTTCTCCTAGTGATATCTTGTTTTCTTCTTTTACATTGATGCTTGTAATATTTTTTATTCCTACATTACTAAAACATGGAGTTAACTGATTTTCCTTATATGAAGCAAGAAAAGCATATTCATAAAATTTGTTATTTATTGCACTTGCAGTTCTCTGCTGATGTAAATTTTTGTATTAATAAAATTATTTTTATAGTCTTTAAGTAACCTTTTGGAGAAATTTTTTAATGTAAGTTGTCTGATTCTGTTTTAAGTGAAGGAGAAAACCTGTAGAGGTTGTCTCTTTAAATCAGATCTGCAGTGTTGATGGACCCTCTAGCAGGCACGGTAAGAACCATTCTCACCTCTGCAGCAGGGAGCTTGACCATATAGACTCTCACATTCAATCAAAACGTTTTCCCTTTTAATATGCACTGTACCGATCCTATTCCCATGGTTACAGCTCGTGCTGCTTTGGTTGCTTCCAGTCTGTTGGAAAAGGAAGGCAGCATACATTTCTTGTACAGGAGTTTAAAACATCATGAAAGCAACCCTGTTGTGATTTGCATTTTAAATGTTTCTTTTTTTTTCTCATTGTACAGAATGCTGTAGCAGTAGCTTCAGTTCATTTGCCACAGTCTGTCTTCTCTCAGTCTTCAGCCTGGCAATCTGTTGATAACTCCACTTGCAAGCTACAGTTTATTGTCTTTCGGAATGGAAAACTCTTTCCTAGCACAGGAAACTCATCAAATCTTGCAGATGATGGGAAACGTAGGACGGTTGCCACACCAGCTGTTTTTGCTAAAATAGGTGAGGAGTTATGCATTATTTCCTTTAATCTAAAAGCTACGGTATACTTGATTGTGTAGAAAATAGAGGAGAGAGACTGAAAATAGTCTCTTTCTTTAGCACAAATGTTTGCAATTGTTCCTATCTGCATTATTTTATTCAAATTATCCTGCAAATAAAGAAATGCACTTGCTTTATGACTAGAATACAAATTTTGGACTACTGTTTGTCGACAGTGTTGTTACAGATGCTTGTTTCTTAAAGCATGGTGCTATAGGAAAGAACCTTGTTTTACTCTTTACAATGAAAACTGCAATGTTAACATCTTAGACACTGATAAAAATAAAGCTTTTGGAGTGGGAGTAGTGCCCTGTTGCATGTATCAATACTCAACAGTATACTTTCTGATACAGTGGACGTAAAACGGGTGTTGTTAAAGGCTTTTGTCTAAACGTGATATATTGTATGTGCTAGTGAGTCATTATTTTGATTAATTATTCACCTATGCAATTTTGCTGATTTTATTTGATACTGAATAGTGGTCTCATTTCTATTAACATTTTTAAAATGTTTAAACGTGACTTTCAAAGTGCAGAATTGTCTCAGCTATTAATCATACAATGAAACTGAGTGGTTTCTGCAGTTACATGGGCAATAGTGTAACACTGGTCGTAACTGAAGAATCTGAAACAAAAAAAAAAACCTGCTTTGTGAAGGATTATTAGATCTTTTGAACACATTATGGGACTGAAATGTTCAAATTTATTTATACTATTGCAAACTTTTTTGAATGTGAGCACTACCTTTCATTTTGACCAGTAAGGGTATATGTCTATTTCTTTTTTCCCCCATAGTTTAGCGTATCTGATCTTTTTACACAGCATTCCTCAATAAAGGGTTTTCCACTCCATTGCTCTGATTCAGTTTGTTGTTTTTGCAGATGGGTGCAGTTTTGGAAACCTCACCAGCCCTCTTACTATAGGGTTGAGGCACTTTGCACGAGGTATAGACCCCATTGCAGCCTTCTGGGATTTTGACCTTCTAGATGGACATGGAGGCTGGTGGGGAGAAGGGTGCCACATAATTAGTTCTGCAGGCAATATTACCACCATTCAGAGTACACACTTCAGTAACTTTGCAGTGCTAATGG
Organism: Tyto alba; assembly: GCF_018691265.1. NCBI lineage: Eukaryota > Metazoa > Chordata > Aves > Strigiformes > Tytonidae > Tyto > Tyto alba. Next base: position 17,239,902 of record NW_024881261.1, read on the forward strand.
TAAGTATATGACTTAGCAAATATATTTCTCTCTCTCTTTTGCCATACATGTATGTTCTTTTTACATGCATCTGTATCATTCTTATTTCTCAATAACTGACCTTCTGTTTTCTGTAATGTTTAGTATAAGACAGTCTTAAAGAAAGTAAGTTATTTAACTGCTGGTAAGTGAATAAACCTGGTGGTCAGTTTTAATATCCAGACACAGGCCTAATCAGGAATGACATTAAATTCAGTCTTACAAATGAAAGTTCCATCAAGGAACTATTAGTATGTAATGGTTATAAATTATAGGACATGGTTTAAAAATGTATATTTCAGTGTGCTTTTACATCAGCACATCTCAGAGGCTGGTCTGCTTTTGTTCCTGCCCTGCACTGTGTTGATCATACTAATTAGTTGCAGGCATACCGCAATGTTGAATCATTTAATACATGGAGAGGAATAACATCTTCTCTTTTAAGTATGGACAGTGCTGTCCTTGTTGATTCTGTAGGAGTTTTAGTTTGTATACCGATGCTGATAGCCTCCTTACAAAATTGCTGTTCGAGAAGAAAAATATTTCTGTGCAGTGCTAACACATCAGCCTGCTTTGGTCTGTTCTCAGTCACACTTGCTGTTCCCATTGCAGTTATTTAACTATCCTGCTTAACAGAAAGTTATCTTCATGAAATCAAAAAAATTATGCATGCAATAATGACCTGTTACTGTTCAGGGAATAAAGGAAAGCAAACAAAAAATTAGATGTTTCTAATATATATAAGTGAGAAAATGTTTACACCGTTAAAAATATTTATTATAAACTGGTTGTAAAAAGACTAGCCAGATGTGTACTATTAATACCAGATTGATCCTCAATGCTAGTGCATGATTGTACTGTAGATGCTGCTTGTGTACATTACAGAAATGTTTATAGTTGAGTAAATAATGTATTGTGTGTATGTGTAAGGGACAGCAAACATAGGCGACAGGAATTGAGAGGACGTGTGCAGAGAATACCAATCTGCTGCTGTCAGATGGAGCCCAGATGGCAGCCAATCATAGCACAAGGCTGTGGCATCCACGAGTTAAATGCAGATATTATCGTCCACTTTGTAAGAACTGATTTCCCTCAGAGTTACTTGAACATTTTTTCATCCATTCCAGGATTGTTCAGAATTTAAGAGCTGTTCCTAAGATTTGAACACATGAAATATACCTAATTTTCTACAGCTTCTATGAGTTCTTCCCTTTCCCCAGCCACTTGTTTCCCCAAATGTGAAACACAGTTTTGCTTTGAGGATGTTTTTCTAAATTCATTAAGGAAAGCACCTGTTGACTTTGCAGGTGCCACACCCAAAATGGCTTCCTCCTCCTTCAAATGCTTGGGTTCAGCCTGTTCTTGTTAAACTTTGAGTAGTTACTAAATGTTAACGAATTGTTTGCAAACAACCAATTTCATGGTTTCATTTGGTTTGCAAAAACTGACACAAGGGCTACAATTAATTTTTGGTTTGTAAAGACAAATGCGCATTTGTTTTTGATAAGAGATAACAGATTGTTTTTTCTACAACTGTAAAGGCAATTGAGGCACATTTTACTGCAGCTTTTGAGTCTGGCATGTAATTCTGGTTTAGGTTTTGTGTTTGATTTGTTATAGTAATTCAACTTTGCTTTTTTTCCTGTCTGCATCTTCCATTTTTATCTGTTCAAGACAAGAAAAGAGAATCTTAGACTCACCTTTGCTTTGCAATTGATATGGTAGTAAACAATGTGATATGTTCCTTAGCTTGTTTCGCAGTCACTTTTAAGAAAAAAGATGCCTAAATCATTTTAATACATATATACACACACAAATATGTCTTCCAACAGCTGTCTTTCTAAACAGCTATTGGAAAACTTTTGTAGCTTCATTGTCTGCAACCATTTTCATTCAAGTGTTATTTCTTAAATGGCGTTTTGTGGCATAAAGTCAGGGATTATTTGATAGATATGCTTTTCTGGGATGTTCAACTCTCATGCCAGAAATGAAAAATATTTCACTGTTCTGCTTAGCTATTAATTTATAATATGAACAATATAAAGTGCCTATGTGTATCTTCTTAATTCACACCTGAGTGCCTAATATATTTTAAAATACTAACAAACTGACAACAAATACAAAATAGGTAGCATATGGTATGTAGCCAATTAAATTAGCTACTGTATCATGATACATGTTATTAACCTATAATTCTCTAATCTATTAAACCATAAAAATTCATAATTGATTATTATGTTTTGGGTAACAGCAGAAAACTGAAGTAGCAGCTGTAAACTGAAGAGCAGCAATAAAGCAACAGTGATGAAGGTTTACATTACCATCAGAATAATGTATATCCTGCTGTGGAACAAGATGAAATAGAAGTCTTAGTTAATCCAAATGTCCATTTTATAGCTAAAACAGCACATATTCTGATTTGTCATCTTTTTAGATAATAAGACAAAGTTCCCTGAACTGCTTTTATAAAAGTTGTTTCTGCCTATATACCATAAAAGCATTAAAATAAAGGTTTTGTAGAGACCATTTTTAGAAAAGCAGCAATCAAGGATTTATCAACTATGATTGATAATTAATAAGCATGAGCATACTTCAAGTGAGAGGATTCATGTAGAGCCATTTGATTTCTCTCTGTGACATTGTTCAAGTAATGTCAATGAGAGAGAGAGAGTACAGTTTTGAGGTTGGGTTGGAAGGGAGGTACAAGCTCCTTCCTTCACAAGCTTTCATGCTTTCACTCTGCTCTCGGTTGGGCCAGTGAAAGGAATTAAAATAATAGTGTCATACATAATAGAGTGGTTAAATAGTATGTCCTAGGGGTGAGAGTAAAATACTATGAATTAAACTCCTGAGTTATATTCCTGCCTTTCCCTTCATATAGTCTGTTTAGACCAGTCTCCTATTTTGTCTTTTCTTCTGTTATCTCTAGGAGGAAGAGACAGTCATACTCTAGTTTCTTTTGAAGATGGCCAAAGCCCTCTAGGGTCTTGAACTATGAACCTCTGCAATATAATTTTCTGTTTTAGAGTAAAATTATGAACTTACGTATTCTGAAGTTTTGACATACCTAATTATAAGTATTTGTTCTATAAACACTATGTATTTGTGCTCTTTTGTGAACCAAGCTGTAAATCAATATTTTAATTTTTCAGGACAATATTTATGTATGTTATGACCCATCTAGTGCCCTGTAGCCATAGTATATCTGAGTAAAAACTCTTCAGGATATAAAAATATCCAACAACAATATTGAATTTCAAAATTTGCTAAATATGTTTTGGCATATGTTGTCCTTTGTCTTCCTTTCATTTTTCTTACAACAGAATGTCAATTCAGTAGTGATGGATATTACTGTAATTGTATACAGCATTTCCTTTTCCCCCTCAGACTGATTTGTCAATAGTAATTTCCTCAAATCTGCCAACGAAACACTAGTAAAATTCTTAAATCTAAGCATGCTACTTCTCAATTAACATAAAATGTATCAAGAAATATTGCTAGCATTTTTAACTGTAATCCTGAAGATAGGTTAAATGAACATAAAATCATGAACAACTCCCTTCCTGTTTTGTCACAATGTGTCTCATTATTCCACACGACATAGGTGAGGGTTTTGTTGTATTTTTTTTTCTTTTCTTTGAGTGTAAGGAATCATTATTTGGAAAAGTAGCATACATTCAGTGGATGGCTGTTGGAGATAATAAGGGCTGAGGAGACTGCGCTGACAAAAACAGAGCAAATTTGAAAGTATTCTGGAAGCTAACCTTGGAAAACTGTGTGAACGAGAAATTGAGAGGCAAAATACTAGGAATGGATCATGCTAAGAGTTACAGGATTTTTCTTCTGTTGTTTTACAATCATTCCCTGAATCTTGTAAGTCTTTCCAAATTGGTAGGATCACAGTACCGCAAAAGCTGTTTCCAATATTTTTGGTGTGACTGGAGACAATTGTAGAATTTCTTAGGCCTATTTGTGAAGTTCTCGACTTCCATGTTTCAGATCTTCTCCAAATTAAACAGGCTGTCTAAGCCTTTTGAGAAATTAATTCATGAGTCGGGGAAGTATTACAGAGATGTCATTTAGAAGGTTGACATAATTACAGTATTTGACATTTTCCCCATAGAGAACACAGGGTTTTCTCATAACAGGCTGTGGAGATGTGGTTCAGTACTTTGAAAAATCAGACTACTTATCAAGAGAGCTTTCAGAATGAGCTTGTCAATTTTTTGTTGTTTAAACACCTACTTTTACACCTATAGAATAGACCTTAGCAGAGTTTAAGCAACAAAGACTATGAAAGTGATCCAGAAAGTTTACCTGCTATCTGCAAAATTAACATTTGTTGTAATGGGAACTGCAAAATTCCCTGGAATTAGATTTCTTTGCATGTGTGTATATGCTTCCCAATGTGAAGACATATATTTCTCAAATCTGCTGTCATTCAGAGGCCTGGCAAGGAGACACATACTCTTCACCTAAGTCTTCAGCTGGTATGTACTGCTTGCCCAACAGACAATGCTTAGCCCATATGGACAGTATTGAGTCCATCTTCCCAGAAATGATTGGGATTTTCAGCATATTCCTGAATGTGACAATTTTTTGCATAAAGCCTTGGCATTAGAGTACTAATAAAATCAAGATCTGTCTTTTATTCCTTTCTCCTTGGATTTCATCTACTTTTTATTAAATTACACTTAACTTTTTTTTTTTTTTTTTTTTTTGGCATAAACTGGCTTGGTACTGGGAACAAAAATCCAAGCTTTTCTCCTTCAAAATGCACTAACTTAATTATAAATCAAGCCTCTGTCACAAGCTCTTTCTTTTTATTTGCTGTTGCTTTCTACTGGGTTAATGCATCTTGCATTCTCGTGGTGCAGCTTCAGCCAGAGGATAAGGGGATCCAGACTATAAAGGAGCTCAGTAGAATGGGCCAACTCTTGGGAGATAGATGTAAGTCAAAGACCTAGAATCTAGGTCTTGAGCCATCGTATTGTCTTGGTGGCTTCTACTGGGCTCATTCCAATTCATCAATGTCTTTCTTGTACTGAAGTGCCCCAAACTGGACACACTAGTCAAGTCTTGGTCTCACAAGTAGTGAATAGAAGGGAATAATCACTTCCCTCAGCCTGCTGCCTGCACTCTTGTTAATATGGCCCAATATGTGGCTCACCTTATGTGGCACAAGGGCTCACCACTGCCTTGCTTTCAATTTATTGTCCACCAGGGCCCTCTGATCCTTTTCTGCAAAGTTTTTTTCCAGTATGTTGCTCCCTAGCCTATACTGCTGTCAGGGTTCCTCTGTCCCAGAGATGGGAAACTTTTTATTTCTCTTCATTGAACTTCATGAGTTTCCTTATAAACCCATTTCTCCAGCCTGTTGAGATCCTGCCAAAGAGCAGTCCTTCCCTCCAGCGCATCAACTGCTCTACTCAATGTTCATTGCAGTGTTTTCGGCTCTCCATAGAGACCCAACTCTAGGGATAATGTCCATATTCTGGTGCTCCTAAACATCGTAGTATTTGGCACCTATTTTTTGGTTTTGTTCTGTTTAATTGGGAGGAATCTAAATACAAATAGGAATCTAAATCTTACCATAAAGTGATTGTTCAAATGCACTTGTATTTCTAAGTCTCTGGTGCTTGGATATCACTTCCTCAGGAAATGCAATTTCAGCTGTCTGGCTTTAAACACAGAAAACAGTTAGAATATACTTTCTAATGTTATACTATTACAAGCAATATATTAAAAATAAACGTTTAATTTAACAGTGTAAGTAGATGGATTACAAAAATTTACAACACAAACTAGACTGTTCTTAGCAGCTGTAATTTTGTTAAAGTACCAGATATTTAGTGTTAGTTCACTATATCTTCCCCTCAGCTTTCCTAGCATCTACTATGAGATGTCTCAAGGCTGGCTTTGGTATGTAATTTGTCTATACCTCTTTATACTTTCATATTCAGTTTTAACTGCCCAGTAGAGATGTGTCTGTTTCAGTCGATTTTTGGAATGAAGTCTCAAGTAAAAGTGAAACAGTCCCATTTCCAATCTGATATTTTTATAATTCTGATTGTTGGATGAAATAGCTGATAAAAAATCTTTTCTGTCACTAATTTCCATCACTAATTTGTATTGTGCCATATATATGGCATTTATAGCTGAAAGAAGCTGGTTTCACACCTTCTTATAAGGGTGAATGGATGACAAATTCTCATTAGACAACATTTTACTGGCCTTGTAGTTGTAGATAGCAGTTTGTAATGGTCAAAGTCTTGTGTGTATTCATTTTCCTGAAGATAATTCCTGCCATTTTTCAATACCATCGTCATTTGAATCTCCTCTTGGAAATAAAATCAAGACCACCTTTTTAAAATGTAACGTACAATTATGATGCTTTGCGTAGAGCATTAAAAAAATAACTTTGTTTTCTTCATGCTATCTTCCTTAAAGGATTACTTAGGGGAGGTTGACAGATCAATAAGGTTTAATTATCATCAGAAAGCAGACAAGATAAGTTTATGGTATATCTATAATGAAATCAGATTTCAACATACAAAACTCTTTAAAAGGATATTCTACATTGGCAGTAATGCATTATGATACTCAAAAGTTTTACCCCTTATTTACTGTACAAGATTAGAAAAGAGATAATAATAAGAAATTAATATTATAAAATTGAATTAGCTTTAAGATGCTGATTGTTCTTGATTCTTCTGCAGGCAAAATGGTTCTATTCCTATAGGACATACAGCCTTTGCTTTTATACTGATGTTCAAACATAGTTATTGGTTGATCCTTGCATTTACACTATTAAAAGCAAGCTAGTTCTTTAGTACACTGAATGATGCTACCTCAAGTAAAATCAGTTTAATTTGTTGCTACATAAATGTGTAGCTTCACTGGTTTTCTTTTTTCACAACTTTGTTAACTTTTCAGAGTTGTTTTTTTTGGTTTTGTTTTTCTTTTTTTTTTTTTCAGAAATATCCAAGATATTTATTTCTTTAAATAACTGCACTGTTACTACTATGTTAGTTACAGTAACAGTTTTCTTAATGCACAGAAATGAAACAAGTGTGTACATAAATTATGACAAAGTATACTATTGGTACCAAAATATGATTGTATCAGTAAGAGCTAGAAGTAAATATTTTATCATTTTCAGCAGAGTATTTCTGTTTAAATTGTATGGTATTTACATTACTAGTCTAGTAATATGAGCTAAGATTGTACTGTGCATTTCTGGTAAGTAATAGTCTACCTCAAGAAATTCACTTTGTAAAAGAATTAACGGGGAGATGATGCAAATAAAAACATGGGAGAAAATAAGATCAAAGAAACGGTGTTTGAGTGGAGATTCAGTGGCTCTTCTGAACCAGTAGACTGTTAAATAATTATTTGAAATTGTGAATTCAGTATATCCTGAATGTATATTCATGCATACTAAAATAAATAAATAAATAAATAAATAAAATCAAAATAAGGCTTCAGGAGCATGAGTCTGTCACGTTAAAAAGCTACCACATCAAAAGACAGAGCTCTTTTCCTCTTTTATTCCACTTGTGGTTGAGGGAAGAGTAGCAAGAGATGTTAGGAGACACCATAAGAGTACCTCTATGACAAGTGACTCCACCTCTGACTTTTGGTATTCGAGAACTGAGCAGGGCTGGGAGAGGACTTCTGTGTGGGACAATTAGTGACTGAGCAGATTTAACTGAGGTACCCACATGAGCTGAGGAAGTACTTGAAGAGAAATGGGGTCTGATGACATATATTTGCCATCTTGTTCATAAGTTATTTGTTCATTTTTATGGACTTTTTTATATATGTTGTAAGCTGTTCTGTTTTAGAACTGACATTAATATGCAATTGGAGAAACTGATACAATCAAATTTAGGAACTTTAAAGCTAGTATGAAGAAAAGTAATGACCACTAGGGCATCTGTTACTTCTAAGAATCTTTCTGGAAGGTAAATGGAACAGTACCTTTCCCCCTGATTTAATAATTGCATATACTCATGAACATTAGCTGCCTGTACATGAGCAAGTTCATATACATAAATAATGGTGTTGGAAATCAGCTCTCTTCATGCAAATGCAATTTTTAAAACATATTAGTATTACAGTCCCAGTCTCCAAAGGGGAGATTTCAACTTAGGAAAATAATGTATTGAATCTTCATCCAGGGGAACCTAAAACTGACAAATAAGAAAAAAGACTTTTAAATGTATGCCAGTATTTTCAGTGTTACAGTTTTCTGGATTGTCATATTTAGTACTTTTTCAGATTTTAGCTTTTTCTGTGCTGGGATGTATATTCATTTGTGTGTTCACAGTTAGTGCCACCACACATGGAAACTGGCATGAAGACACTTTGTTTGCACTTACGTGATAGTTTATGTGTCCAATTTATAGTACTTGTTTACAGATATGTAGTGTCACAAACAGAAGTAGCTTAATATAATACAGTGAACCTCTAATCTTTGGTTTAATTCAGATAGTCTGAAGACATACCATTTTCTGTAATGGGCTCCTTTTGCTTTCCATCCATCACACCTGCAGATTTAGCTCTCATATTATTTCTTACTTATGAGATCCAGTAATTTAGAATGGTAATTTGATATGGTTCATTTTACAAATATATTAATAGTTTTTCATTATGATTTTCATGAAGAATTGTGTCAGTAGCACTAGAAGGTCCAAAAGGAACCCATGGATCTTTGCTGTTAATATAGCTGTCAAGCTGCTTTTGAATTGATATAGGTAGTGTAGAATACTTGCAACTAAGTGTGAAGATCACTGGGTCAGAGGAGGTGTATCAACTGGGAATTATATTTGAATATAGGAGCGAGTCAGTCAATATTTTGGATGTATTCTCATGGCTTTTGTTTCTTTGAGTGGCGGTTCTGCATCCATGTATATGCCATTTAGAGACCTTTATGGTAATTTGATGTTTTGTACTTAAGATCCTAGCAAAATACACGCATGAAGTTCATGTTATCAGAAGAAACAGGTATTGCTTATCCCTGGAAGATGTAACGTCCTGTGGATTTTTTCAGACTTTTTTTTTTTTTTTAATTAGGATATGTCTGCTTGTACAAAAAGGTTAATTGCTGTCTCGCAAAGTGTATGCAGATGAGGAAAGAGCAGTCTGATATTACTGTAAATTCATGAACTATATCTACATTAAAAGTTCATAATCTTATTTTGCTGATCTTGAAAGGGAACAGCTAGAAGCAACAGGACGTATTGAAATGAAGTCTCAGTTTCACACATGCCTAACAATGTTAAATCATTTTGCTTTCTCCATAGGATTTTAAGACAGTGCTGTCTTTCCCCCAGTACCCAGGGGAGTTTCTGCACCCTGTGGTATATGCATGTACTGCAGTTATGTTGTTGTGCCTGTTTGCTTCCATTATCACCTACATTGTCCATCACAGGTAGGAATTCAATTTTAAGCACTTGTGTTAAATGGTCAGCATTATCCTGAGGTACTTTAATTTTTCTAACCCTCACTGAAAAGGTAAATTAAAACGATCAGAGTAACTGTTGGATAGTCATATCAGCAATGTGGTTTACACCCAAGAAATAAAAAAAAAAAAAGGTTACGTCAACATTTCTCAAGCTGTATCTTTCCTGAGATGTATATCTAAATGGTCTACACACTGTTCCTAACTTGACAATTCAGTATAAAACCATGAGCACTACCAAATTGCTTTCTGGCAAATTCCTATCAAGCAGCACTCTGGACAGCTACACTGGCAGTAGCGCATTCTAAGTCCGAGTTTGGTTGAGACTGGTAACTATCATTGGATAAAATAAACTTTCTTTGACTTCTAAATCTTCTTAGGTTTAGAAAAATTGTGTTTTCCTTTATATGAAAGATTTATATAAATGCCATTTTAACTACATACTTGTGTTAAAGACCATTAGCAATTTAAAAGAGTAGGAGTGTATTGTACTGTAGAAGCTGCTAAATATTAATTAAGTGAACTTAATGCAATGACTTCTGATCTTCAGCTTCCATCTAATCTTTTAGAGATGTCTTGTTAAAGTTCTGCATATCTGAAGCTATGCAATAAGCCTTTTGCTTTTATTACACTACTTTAAATGCTTGAATTGATGGAGGAGACTTTTAAGTCAGTAGACTCTTTACAATTTTTACCATTGATCTTACTTTTTTGACATTGATTTCAATTCTGTATAAATCAGACTTTTTCCTATAGATTGGTTGCTAAATAGGTATTCAAGAATCAGATAATTTAATTCTATCATATTAAGGATTTTTTCCAAATCATAATTTTCATAATAAATATGTTGTTTTCTAATTTTAAAATGTGATTTTTCAACAGCACAATCAGAATAAGTAGAAAAGGATGGCACATGCTTCTCAACTTTTGTTTTCATACTGCTCTTACGTTTGCTGTTTTTGCTGGTGGAATCAATCGCATTAAATATCCAATTATATGTCAAGCTGTAAGTATCTGCCTTAGTAATTCTTACTAATAGAATGAAAACCTGAAACTGTATCTTTTAACAGAATATTGATAGTTCTCTTTCTTTTCATATATTGTTCCTGGATCTTAAGTTCTTTAGAATAAGTAATCATTATAAGCATGCCTTTTAAAGGCCAGCACTGCGACTGTTAAGTTTTTTGCTGTCACCTGAGTTTCTGTGAGAGGCTGATGAATGCATTAACTTCTCTGCAGCTCCTATTTCCTTATTTAATAAAAATCCCTGAAAATCATAATATTTTTCTGTTCTACGGGATAGTTGAAAACTATGATTCCCAAATATTTCTGTCCTTTCTGATCTTTGGATTGAATGTGTAGAACTAAATTTAATGCTGCATTTTTGTAATACATATGCCACTTGCCTAAGGGTGGCCCTGGCTTCACTGGGTGATCCCTAAAGAATGCTTGGGCAGCCTAATGTTTATAGTATGATTATGTCTTTTAATTACAACTCAAGGTAAGGAGACAAAGCAGACTAGTACACTTATGGACCCCTGTTTTCACTGCTGGACTATTTCACATCTCTTGCTTCATCCTCTCTGAGGATATAGTACCATGAGATCTGCAGAGAGGCCATGGCTTCAGCTGCTCTGAATATAGAAGCTGACTATGTACGGTGCATAAAGAGAATCATTTCAGTTATCTTCTGTAATGCCTAATGGGGGCTTGTTGCAATTTGTTTGTCTTAAATATTTCTTCCTCTCAGATTTTTAGAAGTGCTCCAGATCTCATGAATGTTGTTGGTATTTACCTGTAGTAAAGCACTTTATTAAGCCAACATTCTCCCAGATATTTTGCCTGTCGCAAATCTGGTTCTTCTAATTGGCTTGAATGGGTGTAAACAGCAAGAGTTAACAGCCAACATCAGAGTCACTGCAAAACTTGCATAACTAGTGTGAGTTATCACTCTAATTTTCAGAGAGGTGCTTTGGAAGCCTTTTAAGTATACTTGTGCATGACCATCAATAAACAGCACACGTAGATCTGTAAGCACCTGTAATGTTCTACATGCGAAGTCTACTTATGTATATTGTATGGTATTCATTTAAATGACATAGTTGTCCACTAGATTATTCTGAGATAAGTATCTCACAATATCTAGTGTATTGTGTCATAATTAATCTGTGAGTTCTAGCAAATTGAAATATCACTTACCATTGTCTCTATCTGCAGTTTGCAAGTGAGGGTAGCAAATTAGTTTGTAGGGCAGCATCGGTCGTGTAATTACACGATCACAAATGACCATCTGTTGTTGCAATCATTGTCTGGTTATTTACTTTGCAGATTGCATGGTAACAATTCAGTATTAACAGTGATAATGAAAAATTGATTGAGATAAATGAGTTATTAATAATCTGTTACAAGTATTGCATAAACTACATGGGTATCTTCATAAAATGCATTATCAGTGACAGCTGTCTCTTACTATGGTATAGGGCCAGATCCTGAGATGCTGAGAAACATGCACACTTGGAGAAACTGAATGGATCCATTCACATATACCTTCTAACCAGTTTCATAAAGTTATTTATTTACCTGACACCATGCTGTATCAACAGAGAGTATCATCAACAGTTAAAATATATGAAAGATACAGAACACACAAAACACACACAATCCTCTGGTTCCTGGTAGGAATTGTCTGATGTAATTTGGTAGGGCTAGTGGATGCTGGTAACAGAAGCTGAACAAATGTTCACTCACAGAAAACTGTACTCCACTTTCAAACTTCTGTGAGTTCCAGTGCCTGTCTCCTGTGATAACCTTGAGAGGATTACTCTGAATTCAGGTTGCCAAAGCTAGGATTAAAGAGGTCAGACCTACTAATGGTTCCCCGAGAAGCTCACATATTTGAACATTTCCCAAGGCTTCTGTAAGCAGTGGTGGGGTGGACAGCACTCCTTTTCTCCTGTGTATGGAATATAGCAATTCTTTAAATCACTTAGCCTAATGAAAGGTATATTTATGTAGCTGTTTTGGGCTTGTGTGTCCCTCAAGTCTAAGTTTTGTCTCTTTCTCTTTTTTTTTTCTTTTTTTTTTTCAGTTCTGGAAAAAAACTGATAATAAGGTTTAAAAATATATTTGTGAAGATATTACTGCTTCAAGCAGCACTAAAATATTAGTTATACTCCATGTGTAGCACCATGGAGTTATACTCCATGTGTTGCTATAGCACAGGTATCTTTCCATCTGCTACAATTCAAAACACAGCTTCACCCTGCAGCAATGTAATTTGCACTTTTTGTTTCCTGAGTGCATAGGGGAAGATTTCAAGTGCAAGCATTTTCTGTCCTGATCACTGAAATGTGGTGTCAAAGCTAATCAACCTCCACCTTTCTTACTGAAATTGTCCCCCAAACTTTCACACAAATTTCACTGCAACATCTGTACCCAAGAGAAATAATAGACTGAGTTAATTTTTATCCTTCATAATTAATAAAAAAGGGTGATTCTAAATAACTTCATTTGGATCACCTTCTCCCTCTAAATGAGTTGTCCCAGGATAATTTTAAGCAGGGGGAATTAATGCTATGGAAATGATCCCACTTTCTGTGGTAGAGAGCTGGAAGAACCTTTTTATCCCCTTGAAGGCAAAGTAATTACACAAAAAAAAAAAAAAAAATCTGTTTTCAGAGGTGGTAAGATAGTTTTGTTGTTTTTTTTTTTTTTGATCTGGAATCTAAAAATCTAAAACTCCCTTTTAAACCTGCATACCTATTTCACAGAATATTTTGTACAGACAGTCTCATTTGCGTATGTGCTATGCAGTCTTTATGATTTATAAAGAAAACTCATGTTAGAGTGCTGGTCTGGAAGAGTTGATTGCTTCTTCACAGATTTCCTGTGTGAATGGGGTTATATGTACAGGCTGTTTAGATCACCCACAAATCTGATTCTGGGTGTCACTGAATGCTGGCTGCTGATGTAGAATCCAGAGTCTTGAGTTTATGGCAAAATCTTTCATATAAAGCAAAGGTTGTGTTAGGAACAGAAGAATGGGATTATTCAGGGCTAGTACACTAGCCAGAAAGGTGCTTGAGCCAGCCAGTGGGTGAAGTAGTCAGCCACTTCCATCTCACAGAGTTAGTCTCAGATTACTTTACTTTAAAGGATGGAAGAAGTCTTATTCCTTTCATGTAAGGAATGAGACAGGAGAAACAACTGTAGCTGGATCACCCTCCATGTGTGGGAGGCATTGATTCTGTACCCTCAATCTGAAAGATTTCAGCATCATGGCTTCTACTTTCCAGGAGAGCATGATAGCCATGAGGCTATGGATGCTAGGGGCTGAAATCATCAGTTCAACATGTTGAAGCATGAAGAAGTCTTAGGGGCACAAGATTCAGGGGACAGAAAAGCTAGGGGGTAAGACAGAATCATAACTTTTTATCCTAGTGGCCAGTCACCAAGTGGCATGATCATTCTGATCACAACTCCAATAACCTCCCATATAGTTTATCAAATAAAAGCTTCTGTGTAAAATTTGGCAAGGTTCAGATCTTCCTCCTCCCTGATGAGTGTCATATGTGACACTGCTTGAGAATTCCTTTCTACAGAACGGTAAATCTTCCGTAAGAAAAGTGATGCCTGTTCCATACTTACCAGTAGCCTAGAAGTTACAATAATACCCTTGGAAGTCCAAATTTGGATTTGAATCCTGTTAAACTAAGGGCATCCTAGAGCTATGAGCCACATCTCAGGTAGGAGCTATAGATACAAAAGTATTATTGAAAGAGGAGGGAAAAAACAGTTCTTTCTGGTCTAGATATATTTTTTTGAAAGAAGGGGTGTAAAATTAATGTACTGTGATCAAGTTTTCCAGTTAGTGTGCCTTAAGTGAAGAATGCTTTTTAAGAGCTCTTGAGTGGTCTTTGATGAGAAAGGTGCTGCACTGTTCAGCTCTGCTGAGACAGGAACAGAGCTAGTCATTGGTGGCTAGAAACTTTACAAGCAGCAACCTATGACAGCTAAAGACTTTGAAGGCTATGGAGTTCGGTGTGCATGCTGAATATTGTCCTTCCTGGTCTCATGTACCTGTTTTGTGGATCTCAACTTTTTGCTCTAAATTTTCTACCTGTGAAGGGAACACAGGATTGTTCTAAGGCTAAATATTTTAAGATCAAGAAATGTTCACATCCAGTGGTGTTACAGACTGCAGAGAAATTCCTGAATCAGTTCATCTTATTGAAAAGAATCACTTTCAATGCAGGATTAATAGTTTAATAAGAATGTCAGTGCATATCCATATCCTCCATTAAACAGAACTGGCTGAAGAAGGACAATCTTATCTGAAATATGATTACAACTGAAAAAAATATATTATAAACAAGGGGATGACAAAGAAATTTGTGTGCAAGTTAAAACTGATCAAGAGATTTTTGTGCCAAAATGCTTTGCATAAATGTGTATTCTGGTCATTACCATGGTAACTACATGGTGTGGAACTTAAGTTACCTCTAAGGTACTGAAATATTTTGAAGGAGCACATACAGACAGCATCTTCTTATTGTAGAAAAGCATAATCGTCTATTCGGTAGGCTGGTGCTTATTCCCAAAAAGGTGTGTTCTAAGAACATAGGGAAAAATGAGCCCAAGGAAACAAGAAAATTTTCACCATATAACTGTGATTATTAAATAGCTTTAGGTACAATGCTGTCTTCAGTGCATATGTCCCGACAGATCTTTTCGTACCATTTGCCTGTCAGTTGAAAACCTTCTTACAAATAAGGGTCATCACTTTAATATATTCAGTCATAAACCTTTGTTCTGTGTGGAAAACTTGACCCTTCCCACACTATTTTAGACAAAATACAAAAGTTATAGTGAAAATAGTTTTAAGTGAACACTTGGGTATTTAATTTATATCTGTTTATTTGTCTCTTAAGCTTTTCAGAGGCACAAATCCAATTAACTAGATATATGCAGAGAAATTTGTACCCTCGACCTTTAGTACATAAACCTAAGGTTTACATTTGCTAAGAGACTTAAGTGAGTTCTTGAACAAAACTATCTTTGTCGTGTTGCCCTTCCTGTTGAGCTTTGTCTTCCCCTCCCATGTCATGAGCTGGTATCTTATGTATTTCTAGCATAGGCCTCGGATGTCTTCCTAGCTTAAGAGAGCTATAAAGTTGTGGTCCCACTGAAGGGGACAAAAGAGCATGCAACCACAGACCCTAAGTACAACAGTGAGGAAGATGCTTCTCTGTGGTATGACTGATGTCAGTGTGAAGATGCAGGGAAGGAAGAGAAAGAGAGCAGAGCCTACCACTTTCAAACACTGAGTTTTCAAGCATTTCTTCACTAATTATTATTAGTGGATGAACAA
Organism: Tyto alba; assembly: GCF_018691265.1. NCBI lineage: Eukaryota > Metazoa > Chordata > Aves > Strigiformes > Tytonidae > Tyto > Tyto alba. The sequence goes on from NW_024881261.1 coordinate 17,255,756, forward strand.
GAGAAAAAGATATAGTCCAGAAAACATATTTTGTGATGAGAAGTGAGAAACAAATTCATCACCACACAGAGAATAGGGTACCTTTTCCTTTGGAATTTAGTATAACAGCTCAGCACACCTTTCAAAATTCCACATTTTTGTTGTGTCATATGTGTTTTATCTCCAGATTGTCACCACTGTCCTTCAAATCTGTCAGTCACGAGGAGGTCCTGTATCATCAGGATATATCCTCTTTTTCTTTAAACAAGAAATGCAGATGTGGTTGGGTTTGGGTTTTTCTGAGAGAGAAAGAGGCATATTATTAAAGAGATAGTACAGAAGATGATATCATTTCAGTCTCTTGTCCATATTTGGTTTATCAGAAGGAAGTAAATTGCTGAAATATGAGCACACTGAAGAAAAGTAATGTGACTAGGGTGTGGCATAGCAATGATGTTTTCAGTTCAGTTTCCTCCTTGAAAATTCAATAAAATTGTTTTATTGTACTGATTTTAGGAATCTCATTCACTTCAGTGGATGACCATTTCTGTAAATATGGACATATGTTGTCAAAATTTAACATGCAGGTACCTTCTCACATGGAATTCATCCCTCATGTTCATATTCTTATCAACTCTTTGTGTAGAATAATTACAGAATATATATTAGCAGTGCTAATGACAAAGTAAATGACAAAGAGGTGATGAACCAATTCACTAGAGTTTTTCCAGTTCTTTCTCCCGGTTCTCACCTCCTTTCTCTCCCCTTTTCTCCTCCCCCTCTTCTCCCTCCTGCCTTACTCCTTCACTTTCCCCCCAGCTCATAGTCATATTCACTGCGTCTCTACAGAATATGCAAGCTGCATATGAACTAAGTCCAGACAGCCCTAGCCACTGAACGGGCAATATCTGCTAGCTGATGGTACACAGTTGTCTTATTCTCTTATTTCTGCTTCTTTTACCTCAAGCAACAAAAGCTATGAAGCCTTTATAGTCTCTTGTCTAATGTGTGAGACAAGTCCCAGAGAAAATTACAAAGGGATTTCTGTTGATGTTATTTGCTGCTATCTTTAAGTTTTGTGCTCTATTACTAAATAAAAACAAAATTAATGAAATTTTTTTCTTTATCCATCAGTTATTTTAAGTTGAGCAAAAATGAACACTGGTTCAAATAAATCATTATAATAGATTTGTGTTAGCTTTATTCAGCAATTCTCTGTATTCCTTAAACCTTTATGTGCTTTCCAATTATAGCAATATCTTACTTGTCACTGCACAATGTCAGGTTATTGCTTCAAAGGTAACGTCATGTTGTATAATCAGATGGAGACTTAGTTGATGTAATAAAGCATTGGAGATTCCAATTACTGTTTCCATAGTAACGAATAACAATCACTAACGTAACAAAGATTTTAGTATTTTAGAGGTGTTTGTACTTTATTTTACTTCCAGTGATAAACACACCAGTTTCTTGGAAACAAACTGATAATAACATAAATAAGAGTTTGTATTTCCTTTTGAAGGAGGATGCCAAGCTTTTAATTTCATTTTAAAAATCGTATGGCCAAGTTTATAAATTACTTAAAATATGTCTGAAAATAATCTGGTTTTAGGCAAATAACAATGATCCCATTACAAGAAGTCAACCTTAGTTATATGCAGCTGAGAGAGAACTACAGCAAGATATTCCTGAAAAATGAAAGGAAATAGTAGCATAATAGCAAGCAAAAATGCTGACCTCTCATAAATCTTTAAATTGTATTGTCATGATAAGCTAACAAAGCTTGCAACACAAAGTAAGCTTCACATCACTTTAAATTCAGGTGTAAAAAGTTGTCATTAATCAGGTTCTTGGAAACCAGTCTTGGTTTCATAATATAGCGTCTGATATCACAGGTATTATCTATAATAGATTAAATAACAGAGTCACCCTGCTTTTTAAAGTGTTTTCCCTCATTAGAAATAACCAGAATAAAAAAAAAAAAAATGATGCACTGACAAATTCAGTTAAAATAATGTTTGTTTGTTTGTACACTTATGCAGTAAGATTTTTTAAAAATTCTTGTTTTACTTATCCACTTACTGACCTGTTTAATTGTCCACCCTTTTTTTAGGTTGGCATAGTACTACATTATTCTACACTCTCTACTATGCTATGGATTGGAGTAACTGCCAGGAATATTTATAAGCAAGTCACAAAAAAACCTCAGCCATGCCAGAACAGTGACCAACCTTCTTATCCAAAGCAACCACTACTGAGGTATGGAATATTAGCTATACTTTTTTTTTTTTTTTTAATGTATTCCTAAAGCATATAAATTTTAAACAAACTTTCACTTTTATTTCTGTATTGTTACTTTTTACAGACTATATATAGGATCCATACAGAATTGAGTCACTTAGGTGTATATAAAAATCTAAATACTTATTGTATACAAATATTTATCTCTACTCAGGAGATGGAAATATGTGGAACTGGTATTATCTAGGTTCCTTTATCCTTTAGATACCTTTACCTGAACAGGAGCAATTCAAATGTTTCTGTTGGTTTCTCATGGAGGAAAAAAAAAACAACTTGCTTCTGGGTTAAGGCATTTAATCATCAGAAACTATGCTGTAATGATTCTCCCTTTACACTTATCTATTCTACTATAAATATTGCCCACACTTGTATTGATTTCCTAGTAACCTGATAGCAACCCTCCTCGTTCCACATCAGAGATCTAATGGTATTACAGGTGCGACTGAAAGTCTGGACTCCCTATCAGCTTTCTAGATGGAGCAGACTAACATGTCTCTTACAGAATGGCAGGTGTAACGCAGTAAGAATTTTAACCAGAGGCCTTTGAGATGATGAAACTTAAAGTCAAAATAGTCAATCTTCATAGGAAAAAAAAAAAAAATTACCACAAACCAGGATTTCTGATCAAAGGCATGAGAAGATGGATTCATCTTTTTTGACTTTAGCTATCAAAATGTTAGGTATTACACAGTTATCTAGTGTCCCTGTATAGATTTTGGAGGGAGACTGAGACAGAGAGGAACTACTAGAAAACAATTTCTCCCATCTGTCTTGGATGTTTGTGTGAGGACAGGATTGAATTGTCTTATGCAGGTGCCTCTCTTTCCCCACAGACCATGGAAAAACCTGAAAGATCAATTTAGACTAAAGATCTTGGGTTTATAGTTGGGGACAGGAAATGTGAATTCTACTTTTTATGGCTTTGCTGTGAAAAAATCTAGATCAGAGCATTCTTTTAAACAGACTTAGCTTATTTTTATTTTGAACACAAAATCTTATTAAGTAGCATTTATAGACGACTGTGTGAGGTTGTCACAACTTGTTAAAAGTCTATAGGAAGATGAATTGTGTTTTGATGTCTGATTCTGCTGGGTGAGATCTTTATTAACATGATTAGTTTTCTGCTTTTTAAAACATTTTCTTTCTAGAGATTAAATTGATTAAAATTCACATAAAATTTGTATAGTGAAGAAGAGCCATACTGAACATTAGCTTTGTTAGGTGTAAGCAAGAGGCTAGACTTTCACTGAGAGTGACTGGCTTCGCTAATCTGTGATTTACTATACCATTCTTCACAGATGAGAATTTAACTCTTTTAGTTACTAGCTCATGGCAAAATGAATAATTGCCAATTTTCAAATGCTTCAGTGTGGCTAGTAAGGTAGAAAATTGTTACAGGTTACGTAGACCCGGCATAGTGTATGTTCTTCAAATTCAAATTTTGTTTGAGTTGGAAAACAATAGACAATCAGGTTATAGAAAAGTTTAGTCTAATTAGAATTTTTGTTGTACCTGTCATGTTGAGGTTCTTGGATAGTGAAAATAAACAGTAGACATTTTAAGTTTAGTAACAGAAATGACAAACCTCCTTCTAGCTGTAAGAGAACATGAGTGTAATTGTTTAATAGCTAAGTAAAATGTTTATTTTTCTCACTCAGGGTACCATATGTCCTAGAGACACAGGCACTGAAATGTCTAATAAGATTTCACAATGGTTAGTACTAGATTCAAAGTAGCAGGGATTAATTTCATTTAATATAGAAAATGGGCATATTATATGGAAAATTAAAAATTGATTTAAGTGAGAAAATGCCAAATTCACAATTAGTAATTGTTGCTCTTTTAGAACAATAACGATCATTTTTATGGGCATTTCAACTTTCCTGGTTTTAATAAAATTAAAATCAGAATTATTCTGTACCATAATATTTCCATAAAATCCATTTAAGATGCTTATATTTCAGTGTAGTCATTTCACTAGATAGTGTTCTTGTATCTATAAGCTGATGCCAAGCTTTATACATACTCTGTGCCAGGTACATAAACATTAACATCACAGTTTGTCTGGGTCTGGGTTTGGGCAAGGGAGTATTAATTTTTGTCTCCATTTGACCCTAGTAGATAGCTAAATGATATGAAGTTTGTTCAAATGGAGACTAAGTTAATATTTTTTATATGTCAGGAACATCAGTTCTAGGAAACGTATAATACGATCTGCAAGACTTTTAAACAAGAAGTAGTTTGTCAGTAATCCCTGTCTATAGACCTAGTTTCACTTGTGTTCAAGTTTTGTTGAGCACAAATACATGAATATGTTTGGCAAGAACTATACACTTTCCTATTCCTTTTGGTCTTTTCTGGTAATTGATGTATATGCGTGTTTTTGTATTCCTTGTATATATACTTGCTTTATGAGACATAAGGATATCTTTTGGGAGTCAGTAAGTGGGTATACTGCCAAAAATCAATACATAAATCTATGACATGAAATTTACCAAGAAATTATAAAAATTGTCTCATCACATTTTTTTCAAGGAGCTCAATCCAGTGTAAAAAGGAGGAGAAATAGTGAAAATAAATATGAAAATATCTAAAGGGAGACCTTAACTGTTAGTAGAAAAGGATGTTTTCATGTAACAGTTGCTTCAGTTTCTCTGCCTGCTATTTACATATTCATTTGCAGAAGTAAGACAAATGAGGTACACTTGACCTTTTCTTCCTAGTTTTCCTTGATATGTGGCAAGATGTATCCTGTTATGTAAAACTGTGGCTCTCTATTAGTTTCCTCTGTTCTAGATAGAGTGATCAAACTTGAAATCTTTTTGCAGGGTAATTTTACTGAAACTTGTTCTTCATGGCAATATGAATTTGAATATTGCCTCTTTTTATATGTTAATCATATATGATGCATTATAAGTAGTATACATTAAACACTATTTTTTATTTTATATATTATAAATGAGATATATGTATATTATCTGTTAATTATAGAGTTAAAGCTCTTGGGGCCTATCACTTTGATGACTGGAACCAACTGTAAGAATTCTGGTATTTTTCACTAAATGTTCTTGGATGCTAATGAGGTGGATCAAATTAATGCATCATTGAATTTTGTGTCTTGAAATGCTGAACCCTTGCACTTCAACAAATAATGAAATTACTTCTTGTAAAATACACTCTCTGGTATTCTTAATAGAAATAAATAATTCTATCTGTTCATCCTCTGTGAACATTTGTTAAACCTGGCAGAGTGTGTCTTCTGACTCATCTGAAGTCAGATTTTGCCAGCAATTACAAAGGGGCATGGAAGATTCAGCTATTACTTGCAATGTACAAAACTTCTCATCAGCACAAGCTGAGGCTCAGGTAGTATTGGTTTTTATACCTGATACATGCATGCATTTTTCATGTGATCCTCTGTACACATACAGGTTAGACCGCAGTACAGATCAAGCAGAAAATATTTCTGAAAGGTATTCTGTTAAAATCATTCCTTTTCAGAAAGAAAAAAATTAGACTTCTATAATTTTTAATAAGACAACTACTGAGCATAATTACACTATAAACATTTAAAATAAAAAATTAATAAGCTGCCAGCTGGGCCAGATAAAGAGACAGATAATTACGTTACCTTTTATCTCACAGTTAGGTACAAATATGTTTCCTGATGTCCTCCATCCTCTTCTATTCAATGAACATCTTGCAAGGTAATTAATATGGCAAACTTCAGATTACAGACAGTCCAATATCCTATATCTGTCATGAAAAAACATCAATGTGCATAAATAAGGTTTCAGAATCAACTGCAGAGTGAATAACAGGTGATGTCACTGTCTCTGCTGAACTTTTTTTTTATTATGTGATGTATCTTGAAAAGCTTTTTAAAAGATTCTTACTGAAGTTGTGGGGCTTCTAGGAAAAGAACCTCTTGCAGCACCTTAGAAAAATTGTGTATCTAGCTGTAGTAGAAATTTAGGAATGGATTGGATATTCTTCTCTTTGTATTCAAAGTACTAAGCTTTGTACTACGGCTATTAAAAATTAACATAGAGAATTTTGAGAAGATCGTAACTCAGGCAAATTAAATCAAGTTTTCAGCAGCACACTCATAGCACCTACAATCAGTACCACTGACTTTGATTCCATTCTCTTATTGTTTTCAATTTTAAATAATTTTAAAAGTCAAGAATCATTTTTGTAATAGGAAAGCTGTTTGCATATTTCATATATTTATAGAAATTGTCCTTTAACTTGCACACAGACCAGACATAGGAATAGTAGTTGAGAACTGAAGTGGTTCAGCTGAACTGTAGTATCTCCTAATGGATGCGTACATGCCTATGTGTGTGTGTGTGTGCATGTCTTCTGTTCTGTAGGAGCTTGTATATGGACAAGTTTCTGTACATCATCCATGTACTTCCAGACTACTGAGTGATGTCTTGGAAGTAGCAACAAGGGTCTTCCTTGTGGGCTATGTTTGTGGTGTAGTGATGACTATCAACCTACACCCTGATCACATGGATGCACAAGAGGCAGTAGTGCTCCACCTGCATCCTCCCCCTCTCCTGTGAATGTGGCAGCAGCTCTTTAAAGTCATTCCCTGGCTCATTATTTCTCTCAGCTACTTAAACATTAATCAGTAGTATCCAGCTAAACAGTAGCTAAGTATCTTTGTGACACTGAATTACATTAAATTCTTTCACTACAAAAAGCAGAATTCATGCTAAATTTTCAAATTCAGGAAAACCCTCTCCTTCAGTTTGTGTCAACCAGTCCTGTGATGAGCCTCTTGCCTTGCAGTGAGGAGATTTTAGACTTGCATGATATCACAGGGGTCATGGCCTCTGCTTAGTGCTTTGCTCACAATGTTAACTGTGCTTGTTTTAGGATGAACATTTAGATGCTTGATCTGAATTCTGAGAAGCTGAAAACTAACTAATGGGCATTAATGGATCTACTACTATGTACTGCTGCACTTGCCTAACAGCAGGTCCCAAGAGAGCCTAGCTGGAAGCATTGTGACTTCCATCACAAACTGATGATGTGGCAATTTTTACTGAATAAATTACCAATAAATCAGGCTATTTCCTGAATTTGAGTTGCGCACAACAGTCATGATGTCATAGAAAATTGGCACATGATGTTTTTGCACCATAATGGAGGTACTAAAAACACTCAAGTTATAAAGACTAAAGACTTCTTATATTTAACATTTTAAAGAACAGTTTCATCCTTTACCAGAGAAAAACCCTAGAATAAAAAGAACTAATTGTTTCTAATATTCCTGAGGTTGAATGGGTCTTCAGAAAATGATCTTAGTTACTCTGAAGAATTTCCCCTATTGGTTATAAAAGTTGGTTGTAATTTATTGCAGCATAATAGCAGTTTAATGGGGATTCAGAATTTGATCATGATAACAAATTCACTATTAAACTTCAAGTTTGCCAAATATGTCTTGTCATTTTCTTAGCCATGTTCTTTTCTGGATCTTGAGTGTGAATCATATGAAGCAACTTAATTTACTTTCTGACAGACACAGGCATTACTTGTCCCCTTGACACCAGCAGCTCTGAAATGCAGTTAAGTTGTAGGGCATTTTTCATTAGCAGTGGCTCTCATGAATTCATGTCCTCCAGTATCAATGATTGAGAGAGAGGGAGAGAGAAAGAGGTCAGATGAAAAGCATCAATTACAGTCCATTGTTTTCTTCTTTATGGTGTGCCCTTAAATATTAATTCCTCTAATCCTCATCCATGGAAGCCCATTTCTCCTTCCCACTGTGAACATACCAAACCTCTTCTATAAAGTTTAAATTTAGTCCTGATTATCCCAAAGGATTATCTGCCTTTTCCTTAACACTCTATAGTTTGTATATGTTGAAATAAATGGAAAATGCCACAGGGCAGAATTCTTGGAAGCCCTCAGGAGATCTCTGTAGTTCATTCTTTACTATTAGAATAGATGCGGTTCTGTCATTGGAAAGTAAGTGAAAGTGATGTCTCCCTGTGAGTAAAGGATTGGTTGGATGAACTATGGTACAGTAAGCCAACAGTCTCACAGAAAATCTGCTATTCCATGCTCAAGGAAGTTGGCTATAACTTAAATACTTGATTGCATCCTTTGCTTAGAGGACAGAATATTTTGATGTGGGCAGGGTCAATCATCAGGAAGTTGAACTAATGTCTGATATTATCATCAGTGCTTCTTATTTTATTTATTGGAAGTTAAGACTAGAAAAATGTCTTTTCCAATGTATATTTTTAGAAAAGTTTCAAACTGTGCTGTAATTAGTTTGATTCATTATTGAACAATGGAAGTTTTTGCAATCCTCACGTATTCACAAGGCCACTTATAGCCTCAATACCATAAGTTCCTAAAAAGAACATAGCGTGTAACAGCTGTTTTCATACATATCTGCAAATCACTATTCCCATCTTTCTTGTTTCAATATTTATCATATTTCCCAGGAAGGAGAAAGGCCATATTGCTTAAACACCATTTTAAAAATTTTTGCATTTGATAAAAATTGAACATAAGAGAAGCCATGTTTTCCTTCCTGATATTGTTTTAGGTTTTTTCAACAAACTAAAGCTTATATTCAACATCAAAATAAGATAGTATATTATTATATTGGATATTTAAATAATCTAAGGATAAGAGCCATTTAAAAGTTTTAGTTTGGTTTTATCATAGAGCTTATCTTTGAAAAATGCTGTATTCTGAAGGATCTTATCAATCAGACTGAACTGTGTCTTATCATCCCACTAATTTAGGCAAGTTCTCAAAAAACCTGAAACAAACAAACAAACAGAATTGTAATGCTGGGACCTTAGCCAGAATGACCAGAAATCTTCTGCAACCTGAGGTATAACAGCTAGAGAAAGCAAAAAAGAGAAGCCTAAGAACAAAACAGGCTTCTCTTTTTTGCTTTCTCCATTCATCATGAATGAGTTGGAACCTAAAGGCGCTTGGAAGTTGATCTGATACTTTAGGGACATATTGATATCACAAGCTAATTAATATGATCACTCTTGAAAAGCTGATATATGGTCAGATGGAGTCATGGATTATAGCCAGAGCCATTTTATTGCTAGCAATGTAACTGGAAGATCTGCATTGGAAAAGGGTATGAAGTAGTGACAAGGGAAACATTTTCATTAATTCTTATTCAATTTCAGCCTGAAGCTAAATACATTACAATCATATGGTGGGAAAATTATCTTAGGTCAAAGATAATGTTTAATTCAGCTTTGAATTAATTGTTCCACACAAGAACACTTTCAGTAAAACCAAAATATCAAAATATTAAGGAGATCCACAGTAGCAATATACTGTCAGTGGCACCCTGAAAAAGCTGTTGCACTTTGCATATGCCATGTAAATATTAATTGCAGATGGCATTGGATTGCCAGAGTACAGTGTCATAGTGTAGAGGCATTTTCCTGCCTACTCCGAATCAAACAGAAGTGATTAGAACTTTTTTTTTTCACCTTCAATGTGAGTGACTGAATTATTACGTTATTAAGAGCAAGATGGTAACAGAGACACCTGCTTTACTTTTAGTTTCAATTGATCTGGCTTGTGAATCAAGACTCAAACTGGAAGAATTTCAAAAGTTTGTTCTCATTTTCTAGCTGACAAAATTATTCTTCAAATCTGACCTGAATGCACTATCAAATGCTTTCAGTGAATGATGCCTGGGACAGGGGTTCATCTTTGGTTTGGAAGAACACGTTACAATCAAAGTAGAAAAAAGACTTTGTTACTGCCATAACTTCATTAGCTAAGGTACAGGTCAGATACATACAATATTGACACTTTCCAGAGTAGAAATCCAATAATACCAAATCTTTAAGAGACGTTGAGGTAGAAGGTGAAGTTTTATCCTCTGTTCAAAGAACAATGTTGGAGCTACTTGGTATAGATGAAAATAAATAGATTATGGTTATTGCAAAAGAAACTTATGTCATTTTATTACTTGTAAACAGCCTATTAAACAGCATAGCAAGTCACATATCAAGACCCATTCAACTGAAACTCTTCTCAGTTCTGAAGCTATTGACAAACATAGCCAAAAAAACCCCACCAAAATTACATCAGAGTGATACCTGGTCATTTAATGAAGGAATGATCGTCATGGAACTTAGAAATTTTAACTACCTGAGTTACGGCATTTGCAAGCTTGCAAAGTTGTGAGCTCTAGGGAGACTTATAATGATTCCTATGATATCTTCATGTTTGAAAGGCTGTAACTGCACATGCTGATCCACAGAACTGTATTAGGTTGAATTTTCAGTGTTTTTTATCATGAGTTCACATCTAGGTATTTGCTGGAAATTCAGAATTCTTGTCACACTGTTGCTTGCCTCAACACTTCCTAGAATTCGAGCTAGTCATATACATAATTGTAGAGGATAAGTTAGAGGGTAGGGTAAGTTTGATAAAATGCTCCATGCTTTGATACGCTGCTCCAGGCAAAACGTAAAACGGTGATTGGAAATTTTGCAAGTTCTAAAATCCTTGAAGATAATATATTCAAACTCCAATGGGGGCTTTGCAGAAAACTTTTTCAGATTTGAAAGAGCTAAATATTTTCTCAGATGATTCTCTGGTGTCATATAGATTAAACTTGATTATGCAAAAGAGCTGTAAAGGGAAATGCATAAGATAATTTCAAATGTGTTTATTGCCATAGTATGGACAAAGAACTAAGCATTCCCATCTCCATGGATTAATATTCACCACAGTTACAGAAAATGCTATCTGACTTTTAATTGTGGATGATTGTCCTCATTTATTATTAAGAAAATTTAAAAATTAAGTATTTTTTTAATTTAAATAAAGCCAGAGTCAAATTCATTACAAATTATTTCTTATGAAAATTGTTATGTGAGAAAGATGAAACTTACAGCTTGTTACAGCACACCTCTTTTTTAAGTGGGTGTCCCTATACATCGAGCTTAACTGTAATGAAAACAGCAATGTTGCAAGAAAACATAAGACATGAAGAACTGTGAATTATGTTGTGTAGACTGATAAACTGCAATGTCACAGAAACTAGAACACTGCAGGCAACAAACCAGTGTAATATAGAATTATTCAATGTTCTATAATAACTGCAATACAGTACAATCACTATGCATTTAAATTATAGCATGACATAGGTCTTATTAGGTATTGCATTTACCAATACATTGTCACTATTCCATAAAGTAATTTTGGCTTAAACATATTATTAGAATCCAAGAACAAATGCTAAGCAGTAAAAAGTACATGGGTTATATTAAAGTAAACTATCAATAAAATACAAATATATGTTTTTACGTACATATATATGTTTTTATCAGTGATAGTTTTAAATGCCTAATTTTAACATTTCAGAATATTTTTCCTTATTAATGAATGGAAAAATTCAAGGAAATACATATATATTTTTTGGACAAACAAGACTGGTGAAATCTACAGATATGCATGTTGTATTAAATATGCTGGAGCATATTTCACTGTAAATGTTGTAAATTCAGCTTAAGACCTGACTGATTCCATGCATACTTCCTGCCAAATATGTGTGATAATCTCTGTTTTATGCCTGTTTGGAAGGAGGGCTTAAAAGCCTTGGGAGGAAAAATTGCATTAGATTAAATCACTTGGGTTTGACTTAAGAGACCATGGGAAAATATACATATACTTCCATTGATCTCCTTGACCTTGTACATCCTAAATAGTTGAAGCCCAGTACTGGAAATGTGAATGATTCTTTTCTTTTCAACTTAGTCGTCATTAAAAACTCCAAATGAGAAGACATTAAAGGGAATATCCCACTTACAGTTTTAAAGTAAGAATGTTTAAAGTTAGCATCCTCCTGGAGTATGACTGAGTATTTTTAATTTGATTTTCAAAATGCTATGAAAGTAGAACAGTTTAGAACTCTGAGCAGGCTTTGGGCCAATTTTCATTGTCCTTCAACTGCTAAGGCTGTAAGCAGTGAAATAGTCTTCAGGAGCAAGCATAAGTTGTGGAGGGAAATGCAGATCATTGTTTAAAGCTACATCTTATTCACCAATGCCTGAGAGTTTTGCCTTTTGCTTTTATCATCAGTTTTAACATAAGCAGAAAAATTAATCACAGCAACTAAGTTAATGTAGGCTGGGAAATTAAAGTTCTATGTAACTTTTATAATTTTAGTATTCTAAGTGAAGAATAAGGTACGTACTAAGAATCACTTCCAGAGTAAAAAGAGATCTCATACACGAGATTAAAAGCCAGCCGTTGACTGTTGGGGTTATAGTAACATTTTCTGGATCAATTACTTCAAAATTACCTACTGTGGAGTTCCTGCAATGGTTCATAAATGATAGCAGAGGGAGGGCAATTCTTATTTTTAGAATAGGTTTTGTACATATGTAATATTTTTCTCTGCTGTTTCTATTGAACACTTGATACTTTTCCATGGAAAAATTACAATTCCAGTACAGCTGAGGTATTAAAAATTTGCATTCTGAATTTCCTGTTGATCTTCTAGTTTTTCAAACTCTGTCTTGCACTGTTATGAAGTGCTATGAGTATATGTTGTGTTTTACAGAGGCAGTTGAACAATTGCCTGTGCAGAATATTGTACATGAGAGAAACTCAGTGGAATGATTAAAAGTATAGAAACTGAGAAGTAAAAGAGTTCAAGAGGTACATCAGGAGATTAAATTTTGACTCAATAAAATAGAGAATCGGTATGAAAATGACAGAAAAAAAAAAGGTGTTCAAAGAAAGCTTTAAAGAAAACTAAGCAAGGAATGAGTCTTGAAACAGCATGTAGACCAACATAGAGACCTTGGGATAATGGTAGAAAGTCTCAAAGAGATCTATCAGACTCTAACACAGGAAAGGAGAAGCCATGAGGACATCATCTGAGATGTTGATAATAAGAAAATGGAAAGAGAAAACCACTGGCCTGTGTCAAGGTAAGAGGCAAGCAAACTCAAGCTAGGTAAAAAATTTATCATGTATTTTAAGAGTCCATATCTATCTTTATGTGTCTTCTGTAATTTCTGTTCAAATCCTATTCCTGATATTTTTTAATGGAATAGTAAATTACCTCCCTATTAGTGAGACACACTCCTTGAGAGGTTCCACAGTTGAAAGAGTGGGAAAGGAAAAAGAGAGTATCTGTCCAGTGCCGTCAGAGAAAACATGATATTTCATATTCTGTTCAGAGCTTGACTTTCTGGGCTCGTGATTTTGTTTAAAACCGTCATCCTAAACTATTAAAAAGCTTCAGGCTCCTTATTTGCAATGACAGTTATAAACATGAAAAAAGAAGGAATACATGAACACAAATCACTTGAAAGTTGTGGACCCTCACTGCTAGTTATGAATGTTAATAACATTGATAAGAAGTTTAAAATGTATTAATAACAAAATTTTCTGAAATTATTGAAGACAGGACAATAAATAAACTTAAATTGTAGTAAGGGGTAAATAGGTTGATATTAGATTTTAAAATATGTGAATAGTTGACAGTTAAAACAACTTACCTGGGAGGTTGGGGAAACACTGTCTTAAACAGTTTGTTAACATAGATTAGATAAACCCAAGCCAGTTACGATAGATGTTTAATGTGACACTGCCTCAGAGCTTTTGAGTGGACTAGATGACCTCTTGATGTTCATTCCCACCCTACAATTCTGTTATTCTTAAAACAAGTATTTTTCCTAACAGTATTCTCATTTTTCAAACCTTTATTTACTGCTGAATTCCTACAGCCTCGTTGGTCTCATAAGAAACTCTTGTGCTATTATGCAACTCTTGTGTTTTTGTGCAACTCTTGTGTTTTTATGCAAGCAAATTCTGACAAAAGAGACTTTGAAACTAATGTGTTCCAAATATGCCTTCAGTGTTTGGAAATGTTATGAGTCTTGTAGAAACTGACTGCTGATCCTCCAGGTATTTTTATTCAGGTACCACATTACTATATAAAACATAAAAAAAAATTAGGCCAGCTTCTGCTCTGAAACATCCACACTCACAATGGGTTTCCAGTAAATCACTGAGAGTTACACATATTTAATCACAGAAAGATTTTGGTTAATAGATAGAAATTATTGCTTATTGCTACATATAAATAAACTTTGGTAAATTCCCTGGAATTTTAATGATACCGATTAAAAGAATTTTAATATATATATATATTATATATTTATATATAAATATTTATATTTATATATATATATATACACAAAAACAGAATGTCCAGATTAAACTTTATGCCTATATAGATTGAGTACTCAGATAAAGGGGTGATGCTGTTATCATTGGATCATATTTGGTACTCAGGGAATCATTCAAGATTTTAACAGTTCATCTCAAACTGAATGTTGGCTTTGGTTTTCTGTGAAGGAAAACCTGAGCCCATTAGATGCCTGACATTTATCTATTGATTATGAGAGATACCTATTTATTGTTTTATCTGTTGATTAGGAGCTAGGAGAACTGTGATTACTGAAGATCATTTGTGTTTTCTTCTCAATATTTATGAGCAATGCCAAGTAATTGGAGATTTCAGAGATTTACCTTCAAATATTTGATATGATTTCTGTAGAAAATGTATGAAATGAAAGTAGTAGCTTCCTGTTCCAACATGTCTTGACTGGTAGCTGTGCTTATTACAAGTAGTCATGTCAGTAGATATAGGTAATTCACAAATAACATTATCCACAGATTTATGCCCATAAATCTCTGAGCAGATAACAATTTCTTCAGATCTATTTATTGTTTTAGTTTATTTCCCAGTCTTTTACAATCATTGGTTTTATACACTGATTATAGAGGGTCCCTGAATTTGTGGCATTTGCTAACTATATGAGTCATGAGTGTTCAGTCATAGGATCTTGCTACTTCTTCATATTAGATGAGTTTACAGACATCTTCAGAAAAAAAACCCTGAACAGGCAGAGTTCATTTCCCATAAATTTCTATGCATACCACTTTGGAATTTGATTTCTGGGATTACTGATGTCAGTAAAACTTGTTCTCATGAATCAAAAAGATAAGGAGCAGAAACATGGGCAAATTACTACCACTGCTATTTTCAGAATAACTACCCCATGCTGGCTATAAATTGTATGTAAGGCATTTTGGACTATTTAATGTGGCATATCATACTTTTGTTATTGTCTCATATAAGAATGACATTAAACGTCTGTTGATATAGTCCTCCATTAGTCATATTGAAGAAGCAACCAATTAACTATATTCCCTCTTCACGCATTTAAGAGAGTGTTTTCCAACTAGAGAGAACACTTTTTTCTGAGGTTTTGGCATGGCCAAATATGATAACAGTTACCATACCTAGCAAAGCTAGGCAACCTTTTGACCTGGAAAGTTGAGCAATGAGATGCTCTTATAGTTTTGTGAAGATGGCAATGACTGCTGTTCATTCCTTTTCAGATCTCCTTTTTTCCACATTACTAACACAGTAACATTCTGGAAATTAGGTGTCATTTCTAGCTTTTAATTAATATTTCTCAATTATTATTTATAAAGATAACTCTCCTCTATCTCTGCTTGTCCTTCTCTTGTAAAGTTTTATGGTCACTTCTGACTGAGTGCTCCAAGAAACCCTGTGATTTTTTAGAAACTTACCCTTTGACCTTTTTCTATATGATGGAAAAGCTTTGGGTTTGCTTCTGGTTAAAAACTGGGATAGGGATCACCAAAAATAGATTTCTGTGTATGTCAGATTTTAAACAACAGGAAAAAGCAAATGTTCATGTCATCATCATATATATAATATTTCCCATAGCTCAACTTAGTAAGACTAAATCCAACAACAGCAAAAAGCCTCAACATTAAAGCTAAAAATCAGGGTTGACACTCATGAAATCATGCAATTGCACCTTTGTTTCTTACATTTCAAAAGGGTGAATTAAGGACAAAATGTCAACCTGAATTTTTACCAATAAATCTAAACCTCCATGGTTTTGTGGAGTCAAGAGATTCATTGAATACAGTTTTGCTATGATTTGATAGCAGAGTAATCCCTAATAATTGTTTTATGTATAGCATTAGAAGAGAATGCTTCTTACTGCCTCTAGATTAACAGATTGAATTACCTCCTATGGAATATGAAGGAGAAGGTGTTTCAGAAAGAAGCCAAAAGTCTAAAACTATGCTTTTTACATTTAAAACACCTACTTGGTAAGATTCTAAATTCTTGGCTACTCGGATATCTGTCAAAATGATAAATACGAAGTTGTAGAAATGGATAACATTGCATAAATCCTAATACAAGATGTCTTCATGAAAACAATCATGAAAAGCAAGCTTTTTTCCTTTTGCAAACTGTAAAGATGAAACTTCAGTAAGATTCTTTAGAGGGTAGATTTGTTTCTGCAAAAGAATAGTGCT
This sequence comes from Tyto alba, assembly GCF_018691265.1. NCBI lineage: Eukaryota > Metazoa > Chordata > Aves > Strigiformes > Tytonidae > Tyto > Tyto alba. The sequence goes on from NW_024881261.1 coordinate 17,272,436, forward strand.
GTTGTGTAGTACAAAACCAAGGAAGCCTGCATCTCGCTCATACGGAGATTGACTAAACCCAGTGGGAACACTTACATAAGTAACAGATACACAACTTATCTGATACAATAATGGATTTTATATATAGTATAATTTTCTCTTTTGTGGCAACTATTCTTGGCTACAGTCACAGCTATAGGCATTGTTGATGGGATGTGTAGTGGGATCTCTTTCTGACCTCAGTCGTGTCCTATCTCAGTTACATTTTAATAATGCACTGTACTCTTCTAAAGATCTCTGTCTAGCTCTAGGCACATAGCCTTCTAACTATAGGAATTTTCAAGCTATGCTCACTCACCTGTGAATCAGTCTACTCTGAGTAGTGCATATGTTTCAATGTACAGGGTGATACAAACTAGAAGAGCAGTAGGTTTAAAGATCCCATCTCCCAACATTGACAACTGATATGGGTGGACATTCATAAGATTGAATAATTAACAGTGAATATTAAGAACTATAGAACCATAAAAATAATAAGTTTGGGAGAAACTTCTTAAATCATCTAGATTAACTCTCCACTCAAACCAGATCCAAAAGTTAGCTCAGGGCCTCATCTGGTCAAGTTTTGAAAATTTCCAAGGACCTTATTTCTTCTTCCCATCCTAGTTCTGTTTCCTTTTAACTTTTATCTTGAATGGACCACAAACATGAAATGTAAGGGCTGTAAACTAGTCTGAAATAAAGCACAAAAAAATCACTCTTAATACCATGAACAAAACCCCGTGAATTTAACAGATTATAAAAATTCGTAGGTATATAATGTAAAGTTAAAGTTCATAGCCACATAGTGTAAAGTGTATAAATATCATGTTTATAAACACAAGAAATTCCCAACAAATTGCAGATGGTATATCTAAATATTGATGAGAGAATACAAGGCATAGCAAAAGAAACTCATCATGTGGTGCCACCTCATTCTGCCACAGTCCATGAGGACTCTGATTCTGATTCTCTAGTCCCAAATCTTTCAGCCTTTCCAGAAATTTAACAAATTTCTAAAAAGCTGCAGAACTAAAAATAGAAGAGAGTTGTGAGGGTAGTGACTTTCCATCCCTGCAAATTGTAATCACCAGATTATTGAGTATTCACAGATGGTTTTATCTCTCACTATCACTTAAAAGAGCAGGTTCACTTGGTATAACAGTTCACTGTACCAAAGTAGACTTCAAATAGTTTCTTGACTTGGGGCACTCTGTTATGAACAGTAGGTTTTTGCTCACCTTGGTCAATGTACACTGGCCAGTCAGTGTGTGTAGAATTAAGAAGGTAGGGGACTTTGTTATGCCCTAACAAGAATGTGATGTATTCAGTGATGTGAAAGCTGATGATTATTGTTCTAGAAAAATATCCAAATACATTAATCATTGCTACATGGGTTTAAAAATTACTTGGTTCCGCTAATATTTAAGCCATTAAAAAAAAAAAAAAAAAAAAAAGAAAGAAATGCAGCTTTCTTTCAAATAGCCAAAACTGAGGAATATATTACGGTGTTGAAATGCATGAAAATAAAGCTGTCATTACTAAAGATTCTGAAGTGAAAAACAACAGGAAGTAATAAAATGTGCTTTAAAAAATTTTGGAATACCATCACATTAAAAGTAAAGGAGAGTAGTTATTCATAATTAATCAAATTAATAGGTTCTGTATTTCTAATGCTTTTTTTTTTCTCTATAAATCCACTGAGTAAGTAAGTAGTCATTCCATATACTATAGATACATGTTCCAAATGTGGCCAGTTGTAAAAGTGAATTATCATTCATGGGAGATGACAACATTTTTGATATATCTTCTTAATCTGAAAAGGAAATTAAAGTCAATATTTAGAAATGATTAGGTAATAGATATTCAGAAAAATTTTTGATTGGAAAAGAAAGTTAAATGTTCCATTTTAATAGTTTGGGGTTTTCACCTGAGCTATATTTTGCAGCTTCCCATTTTAAATTTCTGGTGCATAAATTTTCATTAACTCCAGTCTTTGTGGAGTGCAAGTTAATTCTTGAGGCAGGCACCCTATTCTGTTCCGCTGCTCTGTATAAGTACTGAGCTCAGCAACTATTTGTGAACAAAGACAAATAAAAGTGTAGAAATACAAAAAAAAGAAAAGAAAAAAAAAGAAAAGCTCCATGTTTAACTTATACAGACACCTTACAGATAATACCTTATTTTAGATTTTTCATTGTGCAGTCTTGGTAAATAAAGCAAAAATGTAGTGCCTTCATAATTAATATGTCAAGTCATTTAGGGCCTATCTTAAGTTGTTAACATCTGTGCCTTGCACTGACTTCACCTGGAAGTGTTTCTGTATGGCTTTCTTTATGATTGAAAGCGGTATTCTGTGTGAATGAAAATCATGCCTTTGATGTTTGAGGTACTAATTTTTCTTAACTTTGAGGGATACTCCCTCCTTAACTCATGACCTGTGGCAAACCCTAAAAATACTAGAACTATTCAAAAAAAATAACTAAAATATTTTAAAATGTGAACCAAAATAAAGCACAGAGTCATTTCCTTTACTGTGCAGTGAATATGGACTTTAGAGGAATTCAAAACTTGCTTGTGTGCTTTTCACATCAGAAACAATTCCTTTTAGGAAACTATTTAATCTTCTCTCTAAAAATGTGCGTTTGATTTTTCAATGACAAAAGCTTGGTAGCTGGAAAGATTCAACAGAAAGGGTTTTGTGGTTTCCATGGATCTTCTGCGTAAATGCTTTTCAATTTTAAATGGCCCTCTGGGTTTGTGACTGAATACTTCTCATAGACCAAGAAGATTTAATAATCAAAATTATATTATTTATATTTAGTCTGTGGTTTCTTCATGTCTTAAACAAGACTGTTTGTTCTCTCACTTTGCCTGAGGATACATCTTGCTCTAGCTGTGTGATTTGATTTTAGATACATGCAGTTGAAAACAAACCCAATTACCTAAATAGATGGAAGATAGAAGTAAATTGTGATTAGCACATAATTGTAAAACTAGAGATGCAGAAGCCTGAAACAGTAATTCTGTTTAATTTTGGGGATGTAGCACCTAATCCTTAACAATATTTTAAATATGGGGGTTTTATTACCTTGTTGGTAAAATCCTCAGAAACAGTAAGAATGCTTTAATACTTTGAAGTTTTAATATTTAAAAGCCAATAGAACTACATCCATATATTATCTATGCACAGACAGTATAACTGTCTTGAGTATTGCAGGTAGGTGTCATTTAAGAATATGCATAGGATATGCTGAAAAAATCTAGGTAAAATGATTAAATTTATGTTCTGTAAACTTCATAAGAAAGCACTGTATAAGGACATATAACTACATTAAATATGAATATATTAATTAAGAATATGTCTATTACACAGTGGTCAAGACGTGTAATTTTAAAGTATTTCTGAACATACTCTGTACAACATTAACCACCCAATCACTGTTATGTGACAGAAAACAGCTGATGTATTTATCAGTTTTACATACAATGATGAATGAAGCTGTGATTTTCATTTTCATTGAAGAAAGGCAATATTTTTTTTTGGCAGAAATGGGAGATTTCATGCGGCAACATTAGATTTCCTAAACATATTATTTTAATGTCCTGTATCAATCAGACAAGCTTTATAAAATACCTGAAATGTTTCAGGACCAGCAGAAGAGATAAAAATGATTTTTAGCTTGTTGGAGCTTTCTTGCTACTTTTTTCCTTCCATAAGTAGTAATGCCAACATTCATCATTCACAAATCAGTAAACTAAAGTAAAGTTTGTGATTTTAGTGTAAAAAAAAAAGAAACAGGCCATTTTTGGGAAACTGAATATAAGATTCCTGTTTTTTTGCTAGTTTTTGAACTATTAAAGTTCACATTTTTCACATTTAGTCTATAATTATCTGTAGTAGAAATATGGACATTTATTCTTATTTATATCATGTTCTCCTTCAAGAAACAGTTTAAGTGTGTGACTGTGGTTGAGCCTTTCCCTGTCTAATAACAGGGACTCAGGCTAGTCAGCCTGAGATGGATAGAGATCATTAAGCTCCTGTACATTTCACATGACGAGATGGGCATGTGAATAACAAAGATAAATATCTCAACATTAGGGAAGGCTAAAATGGTAGAGGGACGGCACAGCTATGAGAAAGATCTCAAGAGGACCTTGTACCTTTTTAGACATCAAAGACAATCATAAGACAAAATCTGTAGGAAATCAGATTTCAGATGTTTCTGTGCCCCTATAAAAGTTCAGAAGAGAAACCTCAGATTCTTTATCACCTGCCCGCTGGAACAGCGGCTTAATATTGCATCAAAAGATACAAGGCTTGCAAAAAAAATGTGCACATTAACAATGTAGTTTTTGTGGAAATTCACATCTCTGAAGTGCTTCTTGTATTTTTCTCTTTCTTCTAAACAATTTCAGCTCCCTCTGGCACTGTGGGCAAAGATCGTGCCCTTCATATAAGATCATTGATTTATATAAGAGAAAAAGGAAAAGAATATATGAATTTAAGAGAAGAGAATTAACGTGTCCTCCCTAGAAATATTTCCCAGGAGTTCCTGTATTCTCTTTTCATTGTCTGCACACATCTCTCTTGAATGCTCAGCTGAGTAAATCTAAGAACAAGCCACTCGGGTCTACCAGTAAAGTCCCTATCTTCATGACATTGACTGCTTCGTTATGAATATCTTCTGAATCATTCTGTGCATGTACAGTGAAAGAATTTAAGAGAAAATAAAACTAAGATTATTATTCTCTAGAAGATGGATAGTTTCACATATTACTGTGAAACTCATGCAATCAAAATTATTCAGCTCTTACTTGGCAACATAGCTCATAATAAAAAATAAGTTCTCAGAATATCTCTTTTTAATACAAATAGATTTCTTACCTAAAACCAAGAATATACCAAGTAGTGAATAAATTACCTTTGAATGAACTCTTCAAAGATTCTTCTTCTATGAAAGTTGAAAATAGTGTATTTTCAGGTGATGTAAAAATTACAAAACAAGGGCTTGACATCCATTTGAAATTTTTAAAAATTACTGCAGAATAAAAAGCATTATTCTTGACAAGAAAAAATGTTGCCTACAAAACAAGTAAGTGTCAAACCCAATAATGAACACAGGGAGATTCAGGGAGTTGTATTGGTGACTGCCATAATAAAATACAGGATTGACATAAATTCCTTTTTAAAAATATGATTTAAAAATTTAGTCATAGGAGAACATAGACCAGAACCCTCTGTCAGTGATTTTCACAGATGATACAAATTAAAATATATTTCCTCCTGCTAGTCATTTCATTTGGTTCCTTTGTCAGGCTTAATGAAATATTACATCAAGTAAAACCAAAGAAATCCGTATTTTCTAGTTAAAATTCAAGGTGATTCTACTGACAGTCATAAAACATTGATATTAATATAATGTGAATCAAGTATTAAATATGTGACAATATAAGGGTACAGCATTTATTATCACTATCTTTTCATGCTTTAATTTCATTTCACTTTCATATTATATAAAATGGCATTGTCATATATAGGCTGTTATCAGAATTTCTTGTCTTGATGAGGGTTGATAGGTTAATCGTTCTTTCCTCCCCTTTGAAAGGCAGAAGGACATCCTGATGGTAATTGACTTTCTAAAGGTGTACTGCAATGCTCAGTGAAGCAGTTGTGTTTGATTCAGTAGGCTGAAACAGCAAAATAATTTCAGCTAACATCTCTACGCCAGAGTAGTCAAATGCCTGGAAAAATGAGGTAGCAATGAATTGCTCTGAACAAGAGTATCAGCCATTTTACTACTAGAAATTAACTGTGGAAACAGAATTGAAAGGTCTGTTGTGTTCCCTAGGGATAAAATGATTATGCAAATAGAAAATACTCAAAGCATGAGTATTATTTCTCCTCCTATTATTTCTCTCCAACCATTAACATAAACAGTTTTCTTTCTATGAGCTCCATGATCTTTTTAAACTTTTAAAGATACAGATAGATTTTTTAGTAAATACTAATAAATACATTTTTTTCTCATCAACATGCTGCTTAATATTTTACTTCTTTCCTTCAGGAATGCATTCAGCACAAGTACATCCTTATCCTGACTTCAGTTATTTATTCATTAAGCCCAAGCAGGAGTAGAAGTCAATAGAGCTAAACTGCAGCATGGAATGCACTGTAAGAATCATCTGTCTCTTTGATTTCAAGAAGCCCCCAAGGCATTCTCCAATAAAATAGAAAGAAACAAGGCAAGGTCTGTCTTGCTTCTTAGATACAATGGCTCTTCAAGTTGGTTTAGCTTACCAAGAGACAATACAGTTATCTTTGTGTAAATGAAGCTCCCTTCTCTTTCCTCTGAATTTTCTCTAAGCATTTTTTTGAATTCTTTAAATCTTTTTTTATTTTTTTGGTATATGCATTTTTGTTTCTTTGTCATCTCTGCTGTCTCAGTCTGTCTTACTCTTACTCAGACTGCTCATGGTAAAGCAAACTGCAACAGTACTGCCAGCCTATAAATTCCATTTCATCCCCAAAATGCCAAAGTAGACATAATGGCTACACTAGCCGTGAAGGGTATTAACCGAGGAAGTTGAATAGAAATAGCTTCTGCACATTCCTCCACTAGCAGGGCCTAAATTCTTACACTGCCTAACTGTCAGTGCATGAGACATCATCTGACATACACAGCAAGGAAGAGAACCTCAGTATGAATATCTAGTGCAGCACCCTCACATGAGAGAGGCAAGTGATTTTGAAGCCGTTTGATAGGAGAGGTTTCATATCTGCTGACACTAACATTCTCCCACTTTATTGCCCAGGTTCCCATATTAAGAGTCTCTAAGGGCAGATACAACAAAGTATTTAAACTCCTATCTTATGGCCAGTTTAAATAAAAAATTAGAGCCTAGTTTTGTCAAATGGAGGCTTTGACATCTTAAGTTGAGCAAACAAATCTGCAGGTACTTTTCTTAATGGTTTTGTCATTCATAACTCTGTTTTAGTCTCTGTTTCTATATGGAGAAGTTATACATATTCTCACAAGGACATTATGAAGACTAATTAATTAATGTTTGTGAAGCTCTTAAGTTACAATAAGATCTAGAAAGAAGGGATATATATAAAAATGAATAAGTACCTGTCCAGTAATCTTTGTTCCTTCCAAGCTGAATAAGTGAAATGTCTTAGGGAAAGAAAAAATGGACTGTGAGCAGGCAGTTAAAAAAAATAACAATATTGCCACATAAAGGTACTAAAGAGTTTTCATACATCTCTTAATTCAGCTGTTATTTACCTTTTAGATTTTGACTTGCAATATTAAAGTTTATTTTACCATTATGAAGATTGGTTTTCCTTTTTTTTTTTTTTTTAAGTATCTTATCCATGTTTATATTCTACTTTGCAGACAGGGAAAAAGCACTTAAGAAATATAAGCTATTTCTCTTCAGCAAGGCCATGAAGCAAAAATAACATTGTATTGTAAATATGCTCATAAATTAAGACTATCTGGGAATAGGATTCAAAATTACATTTTTTTTCTTAAATGAAAAGTGTATTTTCAAAATCCCGTCATTTATACAAAGTCTTTTTATTTTATCAAAATTCCCAGGAAAAGGACCATGAAAGTTTCAGGAATAATTTGAAAATCAGGCTCATAAATTCAGCTTTCTACAGAGCACCTACTTGTCTGTCTCCCTGCCTGCTGCGTTCTTGAACTGTGGCATCTGGTTAGCTCAGAAGTTAATGACAATTTTCTATATAGATTATTTTCACAAAGACGTTAAAATCAAATATGAGCTCAAGGAAAAATAAAGGAGAAATCATCTCGCTGTGACACCTCTTTTATTTTCATGTTTATTTTGCAAGTGGCTAATAGATCAACATGTCTTCCTATATGAACTGTGCCCTAGAAGTAGAGCTAAATAGATGAATCTTTTTTTGTGCTGAGGAAGAGGAAAGAAATCAATGTTTCACTGGTATCTCTATATATGTAACATGTACATTTCTAGACTTATGCATGCAGAGAGGAATACTTTTAAATATCCATACATTCTAATCAAGTCATGTCTGCAGTAAAGACTATTTGAAGCTATTAAATCACTTCCTGATACATCGTCATTCTACCAACCTCTGCAGGGGAACAAAGAATCAGTCTTGCATTACACCCACAAAGCCAAGGTCTGGTCCTCTTTAGAATTCATTCCAGAGTCAAGGTTCTTAATCTGGAAACAAATTTGGTCTAGAAAATAGCAATCATGTTTCTGGGGCTTGGAGACAAACTCCTGGATACCGTGATTTGCCCAGTCCTTTCATTTACAGTAGTAGAGAGGTGCCTTATGTTTAAATATGGAATGGGAATTAAGAAGTCTTGTTCTGAAACAGATTTTCTTTGTGATCGTGAACACTTAATTTCTCTGTGTTTGTTTTCTCATCTGTACAATAGGGATCATAATATTTATCGACCACACAGGGTGCTGTAAGTCTAAATTAATTAATGTTATAAAGCACTTTCATTCTCTTAGATAAAAGGTTTTCTAGAAGTATGAAGCATACTTATTTGCATTTTCTTCACTTTTTATTCATGTCCTATCAATTCTACTTCAGCTTTTTCTTAAAAATTATTTGTCCTAATCATCTCATCTGAGTGAAAAAGAAGAAATTGGCAAAAACTAATAACTGCATAGAAACTAATGTTTGGAAAGACTGGTCTAAATTTCTTAATTTTAAGTGTACATCCTTACAACTAACATCTATATAGATTGTCTTGAACAATGTTTCTTCCCTTTGGTGACTTTCCAGTGTGGTCTTTTCTTCTTTATACACAAATGGCCAGGAGTATACACTCCTGCTCTTACAGTTTTATTTCCATTTCTTTGATTATATTTTCTGCTCATTCTATTTTAATCCCATTCCTCTCTTGCTGACTTTTCTCTATTTGACAGACTTTTTTTCCCTTTACCCTTCAAGAATCCTGAATCCACCAATGAAAAATCATTTGTATACACTGTATCTTCTGTTTGCTACTTTACTTTTTTGGGGTTGTTGTTTTGTTTTGTTTTGTTTTGTTTTTTTTTCCGTTGAGACAGGACAGGCAGTGCACTGTGCTGTATATCAGTACAGTGCCCCTCAAGTAGACTGAAACCATTTGACTTCACCTTACGTCATTTCTAGAATGTATTTTCTTTTTATTGGCAATGAGCCAGGACAGGAATTCAGCTAGATTTTGCCACATTTCTGAAGCACTGTGTAGCTAAGTGCTTCCAGAACATCTGATACTACTGTTGTAGTGTTCAGCAGTCTGCTGAAAGTGTGAGATATGAAGTAGATTATCTAACACCCAAATACTGGCTTGTCTGAGACTTTAGATAAGGATATGATTTAAATGTATGTATCCAATCTGTAAAAAGTGGTGGCACTGCAAAAAATGAAATTATAGGTTGCATTGTAGGTAAATTCTATGGTGTAATCACTTCAGATAAGTTTGAAGTGCAGTTTCCTATACTTGCTTCTGTATTCCTATTTTTCTTCTCCTTACTATTTCTTAGATAAATTTGGATTAACTTTTCTATGCCTCATTGCTTACCCTAGTAATTTCCTGAATTTCAAAAATGTCATTGAAGATGTCTTTGTTAAAAATAATAATAAGCTATTAAGCTAGCTTATTCAACATGCTCAAGTCAAAAGATATGTACAATCATAAAACTGAAGTGAATGAATGGATTTTGTAAGGAGGCAGCTTGTTCATTTGAATTTGTTGAGCTCTACAGAATAAGCCAAGTTTGAAGAAAAAATATATACTTAATGACTTTGAAGTTATAAAATCTGAAGGGCTTTTTGAAGAATATGGCGGATGATTTTCTCTGTTCTGTTTACAGCTTAGACCATTAGGACAAAGATTGACCGTAAATGTTAACATGAAATTTTCTGAGGCCTGTCCTTTAATTCTGCTTTAGAAGGAGGTAGGGGAAAGAGGTTAAGAAATTCTAACACTAATTCTGGGTCTGATTTAAATGCTGATTTATTTAATGTTACTATGACTTTGTTATGTGGAAATCCTGCTTTGTAATGACTGAAATTTCTCAATATTTATAACACGTTATAGAAAACTAGTGGCCAAATTCTGGTCAGAATGTATCCCACACATTACCAGGTTCCTCTTAGTCCTGATGAACAACGTAATAGCAGTGATTGGGAAGCGTTTGTTGCCCTGCATACTGTTTCCCACGCCAGAGGAGTGGCTTGAAAAGAAACTAATTTTGTCTACCAATAGAAGATCGTTGGTTAAAACAGGAAGTGAGTCAGGATGTTCTTAGAACCATCTGAGCTTCCAGGTGTGGTGGAACATTTTCCCTTTTGTCACTGAGCAGCATTCCTTTCAGCTGTAGATTCACATGCATGGGGCTGGTGCTCTCCACCTCAGAGACCACAGCGGTGGAAGTGCTGTGCTCCATGCATAATTTTGTGTTTTGCTTATGCAAATGGAAAATGTGATGATGGTTTATTTTGCTGAATTTGGACATAGGAATGCAGGATGCCAACTTCTCTGAGACATCCCCTAGGACTCTAATGAAGCCTAATGATTGTACATTAAAATCACTACTGCTTCCAAGTAGTTCAGTGGCATTTAACCAGCTAAAGGGGTGTGAAACTATGTGCTTTCAGTCTTTGAATACAAGTCTTTACAGAAAGATTAACACTCTTCCTTGGATATTTATAAGATCTTGCTGAAGTCTTAGAGGCCCTCACATTTTAATGCATTTGCAAGGCTGGGTATTGAATGAGAGAAGAAAAGTGTGGTATATGCATTGGGATATTTAATCCTTCTGATTTCCCCAGATTGCTCCTCAGTGCAGAAAAAAAAACCAAAAACAAAAACAAACAAACAAACAAAAAAACAAACAAACAAACAAAAAACAAACAAACCCCAAACAAACAAAATACCCCAAAACAAACAAAAAAACCCAATAACAAAATAAAAAAGAAATCCCCAACATTTTGCCAAGTATACTGTACCTTTTCTCTTTGCCTAGCTAAATTCCATTTCTTTTGTCATCCAGGAGTTAGGAAGATGTTTCTGTGATTTCAATGAATTTCCCTGGAAACATTTTCAGGTTAAAGTGAATACAGCTGCTTTGCTGGAATATTTTTAATTTATAATGCTTACATATTTAATAACTATTAAATCTAAATATCTAGGTGAGTGGGATAACTTTATTTGACATGTAGGTTCTTTCATTAGACAAGCTTTTATTCTTCATATATCTGCAACAGTAACTACTTTTGCTAAAGATGTAAGTCAAGACATTGTTAAAAGAGGGTCCATATAAACATTAAATATTAAGCTTTCTGCTGTTTGCCTCATAAAGTACACTGTTTATTGTGACAATACTTAATTCTTCACTTTTCTGGTTTTAGGGGCATTTTAATGTTTCAACAATATTGTACACCCAAGATACTTCAGGATGATATAATTCTTTTAAAATCAGTATTTGACAACAAGTCAGGCAAATAAAAATATTGGTTATTATCTCTCAACAGATTTTACCTGATTAGTGGTGGAGTTCCTTTTATTATATGTGGGATTACAGCAGCAACCAATATCAATAATTATGGGATTGAAGGCAATGCACCATAGTAAGTATAAACTATTACCATAAAACTTTGAAGGAAAATATACTCTTTTTCTTAAGCCGATAAATATAACTGACTTCATAAAGGGTACAGACATGCCATTTGGGATGATATTTATGATGGAATTTTATTAAATAATAGCTATGAAAGAGCAATGTCTTAATCTGGGGCTTGCTGCTTTGCCTCTATGAATTTGACTGCATTACGGTCAATAGAATCACTTTTCATTTACAGAATTACTTCTCATTTACATCTGAATAAGTGAGAGGATATTAAAAATACCTAATGGATAGCATATTTAATGGAGCAACTAATTAATTAAATACTTTCAATTCATTCTCTACCTTGAATTGATATCTTTCAGGTGACTTATTTAAAGTAATTTACAAATAATTATGTGAAGAAAGGACAAGTATAAATCACTCCTCCCCCTCTTCCACCCCCACCACTCCCTTAAAACCCAATTATTTTGGATTTTCACCACCTGGAAATATTCCAGTCACAATGTCTTGCAATCCTGACATAGCCCTCTAGTGCACTAGTGTATTAGTGTTCAGTATACCTCCACAGGCTGTTCAGGCATCACTTTGTTATTAATTCTTGGCATGAAACATGAGATATCAATAAAGTACAATAAGTCTTTCATAAAAATGTAGCAGAGAATGAATCAGACTGCACAGTTAAATCTATTCTGTGTAAATGATCAGTATGACAATGACTAGCACACTGATGGATATATTTGTACTCTGCCAGCACTAGTACCCTTGATTACTACTTTGAGCATCTATTGTAATACATTTGAAACTAGTTATGTTCTGGGTAAGAAAAGTGGACACAAAGGTTTGTAAGTAAGCATTTGGCTCCCTAGAGGCATTTTTACAGGTAACTGAAATTTAAATTCTGGTAATAAATTAGTACATACCATAGCTAAATGTTTGCTCTGCCTAGGGCCCGACTCATATTCATATATTTATTCAAACTTATCCAATTAGACAATCACTTATAATCAATGGTATATTAAAAGATTCAATTATTTATGTTCATAAAGGTGAGACATTTTTTCATTTTGGCACAGTTACAGAGGTTATACTTCTTTAATCATGTTAATCATAGCCAATCAGTACCTGCTACCACAGTCTGTACAAAACACAAGGCACAGGTGAAGGATGGTTATAAGACTGAGTAAAAAGACAGCTTCTATTTCAAAAACAGCATAGCGAGTTATACTCCTTGGTAATTTTTAATAGTACAGTAAATGTAGATGCACAAACTTGAACTTTTTATTACAGAACTGATTTTTTATGTGATCCACAATGACATTCCACTTGCAATAAGAGCATCCCAAGAGACTGTTCCACTGGGGAGCATTCCATTCTCCACTTCGCATCAAATATGCAGCATTCAAATGTACTTCAAGTATTCATAATGCTTCGTGGTCTCTGCTTATCCAGCTAAATATAGGTGGTAACTTACCTATCTCTTCACAGATATCTTTCAGGGAATCTTTTCATGTGCATGTCTGATGGCAAAATGTATACTCCTTGGAGTGTCTCTAAATTCATTAATAAATGTGTGTATGTTTTTGTTTAAGGTTCAGATTTTTAAAATTTAAAGTAGTTATTCTGCAGTTTCTTCTGATAAATACCCGGTGAGACTTCCTCTTTTTAGCTAAGAGGTTCTCAGCCTGGGAGAAAAATTCATTCTGCCCTTTTTATAGTAAGTGGTAGATGATTCCTGGCTTGACAAGAATGTGATATCACAAGGTACTTTGCTTTATTGGAATGACTGCAACCAATCACACACACCTAAATGAGTATGAAGTGTCACACTGTGTCTTTTTTAGAGCTGGAATGGATCATGACAGATCACTTGGTCTGTATTTTTGACCCAGTGGGAAATTAGCTATGTCCAAACCATTCCTGACACTTATTTATCTGAGGTGCTTTAAATGCTCCAGTAACGGATAGACCACATTTTATTCCAACAGCTCATTATCCTAATTGTCCTAACAGCTAAGAAATTTTTTGAAAATCTCATTTAAATCTTTCTTGCTGCAGTTTAAGCCCATTACTTCTTATCCTAGTCCAACAGATAAGGAAAGTAACTTCTCTTTCCAGAAATCCATGCAATATTTAGAGCATAAAAAGATAATAACAGCTGTACTAGCTTATACCACCAGCTCAGTTCCCTGTCTGTAACCGTGGCTAAAAGCAGATCATAGAGAAGAGTAAAAACTAGGCAAATATTCCTTCTCCCTCTGACCCAAGTTTTCCCAGTTTCGATCTAGGATTTCATTAGCCAGAAGTGTTTCCTTCTTCCATGTTTATTTTATTAGATCATTCATCCTCAGGACAGTCCTGTTAGATTGAGGCTTATTGAGCTTGTTTTGGCCTGTGAACTACTTTAGGCTGCTCTAAAACAGTTATGGCTATATTATTTAAAGTCTAGAAAATAATGATCCATGCTAAAGAAATATTATGCTACCAGTGTATAGCAAAGAGACCATCAATTTCCTTAATTTTTCTGAAGACATTCAAATTGATCTAAATTAACTCCTAGCCATTTCAGAAACAGTGGAGAATTCAGAACTGGCAGATAGCTTTTGGCCCACTCACTGCAGAAAGAGGTGACTGTTCAACTGGAAGTCTTTTTTTTTCCTGTCTTATTACTCAGGCTGTTCTCTACATTGGCAACAAGAAAACTGTGTAAGAACAATCTTCAGGCTTAAGAGTTTGTATCAAAATTCATTGATACAAACCACTGAAATCTGTACATCCCTATTGCTCACACAGATTGTATAAACTATGCCTCATTTCCTTTTTAGTCCATGTATTAGCATTGACGTTTTCAATAGTAGAAAAGTGTTGACATAAATGGTCTTATACTTCACTGCAATTCTAGATTCTAAAGTGACCTACATTTCTTGGAGATTTTCAGCTTTACTATCCTGTAAATTATACTATTTTATTAAAAAATATGAAAGTGATGCCTCATCTTAATTGATATTAAAGACACACTCCCTTTCTCCACAATGAACATATCTGAACTTCTGAGGCACTTTTGGGTCATACAGATTAGTCAGAAAACCCAGTTTCACATCAGTCCATTGTCCATCACATCTAATGTGGGCTATAAAATGTTCTTGACTCTCTTTTTCTATTGTTTTCAGTTGCTGGATGGCATGGGAGCCTAGTCTTGGTGCTTTTTATGGGCCAATAGCATTCATTGTGCTAGTCACCTGTGTTTACTTTCTCTGCACTTATGTGCAACTGAAGCGCCATCCTGAACGCAAGTATGAGTTAAAGGAAAAGACAGAAGATCCGCAGAGAATTCCAAGTACTGAGTTGGGCCATGGTCATGTTACAGACTCTGTGTCCATTCCCCAGGCAACCTGCTCCATGATTTCTTCTTCCTTATTGGAAAATGAGCATTCATTTAAAGCTCAGCTTCGAGCTGCAGCATTCACTTTGTTCCTGTTTACTGCCACTTGGACCTTTGGAGCACTCGCAGTATCTCAAGGTCATTTCTTGGATATGATATTTAGCTGTCTTTATGGAGCCTTCTGTGTGACCTTGGGGCTTTTCATCCTGATCCATCACTGTGCAAAGCGAGATGATGTGTGGCATTGCTGGTGGTCCTGTTGCCCATCTAGAAGAAACACCTATTCTGTCCAAGTTAATGTGCGCCCAAAGGTTAATGTCAATGGTGACACTCAAGTTCATGCACCTTGTCTTCAGGAATCACCATGTCCCAACAAATCAGCTGTGTTTAATCATCCAGCGGCTAGCCACTGCAAACTTACTAACCTACAAGCAGTTCAAAATCATGTTAACTGCCTTTCGCCTGTGACACCATGTTGTGCAAAAATGCACTGTGATCAGCTACTTGACGATGAAGCTCACATTCATGTCCACAATGAGGGAACCTTCAGACCCAATATGCACATTCATAGATGTCTGAAAAGCAGAACTAAGCCACGTTATTTCAGTCGGCATAGGTCTGCAGGTGAAAGAGAATATGCCTATCACATTCCTTCGAGCATCGATGGCAGCATCCACAGCTCACATACAGACAGTCCCCACAGTACGCATGATAGCCAGTCAGGTCACAGACGGGCCTGCTGCTCAAAAAGTGATCCATATCCTACAGTCAACCAGCCCGAAAGTAGCGACGCAAGTACTGTAATATATAGTTGTGCTAAAATGCCAGAAAGTGACACTGTGCACCATCCAGCTCATTTTGAAATGCACCCACGGACACAGTCATTGCCATTTAATACGACGAATCACAATGGAATTCTCAAGGGAAACGTGCATGAAGCCATGATATACAGCTCAGATAGTACAGGAAATATCAAAACTGGCCCTTGGAAAAATGAAACTACTGTGTAGTTCATGGGCCCTCATAATGCGTTTTTTCCCCTAGCCATCATTATCTTTGTTTTCATTCCAAACTAAATAAGATGAAATATTTGTGTAGCTCATCAGTAAGTTGTACAGCTTTTCCATCTTTATTTCCATATTCTTAATAAGAGTCTAAAAGAGAGAGATAGTGACAGTTTTAAAGTGAAGTTATTTTTAAAAGAAAGTTATAAAATTATACTGAAAGATAATTAGAAAATGAAGTCTAGACAATTGAATATGAGAGGCAATATCCTTTTGTTACGCAGAATAATATTTCTTTAGAAATACATCATTTTCATTCATTGTTTTCACTTTTGTTCTGTAGTAACTTCAGACACTTTTTATAAACATATCAGCATCTTAAACTTTTACTTATTTATTTTTGTAGCAAAATATTATTACTGTGCCATGGATTTTAATCAGAAGTGACTATGGTAGAAATTATAAACAGTATTTTATAAAATTACAGCTTTTTAGATCTACAAAAGTGATACTGCCTCTAAAGATCTTCTGTAGCATATGGCTTGTAAAGTTGTGTAATGTACAGTCTCTGTTCTGTCCTTTTTCTTGTTGGAGAGAAGTGCTAGGTAATGTCTCTGTTACATCTATGGTGCTGTATTGGTTGTATTTTGCATGACATGCCAGATATACCATTTGCTGTTTTCTAGTGTTACGTGTGTTTAAAAAAAGAACAAAAAAAAAAAAAGTGTTGTACAAGGCTGTGAAAAACCCTATTGATATTAATCTAGAGCATTATAAATCTACAGAAAAAAAATTCACTCTGCACTAGTTTAAGTGGCACAATCCTTTGTATAAGGTTATATGATAGCTTTGATAAGGGTCCACTCTAATGTCTTTACAGAGCATGCACTACTCCTTGTATGTGACACTGTGCGGTGTAATAGCAATTGTCTCAACAACTTTTACACTTCTTTGTAAAGTATGCCTTTTGAACAAATCTGTAAGCTGTTTCACAATAACCTTTCCACATCTGTTAAGGTAGAGCAGTTTTTATAACTCTTTGAGGACTACAGTTATTTTCTTAAAGTAGCTTATTCTAGTTCAGAGACACTGTATATATGATATTGTCTATTTAGTTACATGATCAATGTAGTCCAGAGTTGACGGGAAAGAGAAAGTTCAGTCATTTTCCAAAAACACACCTTCTTAGAGTTCATCTATGAATTTCACCACTTGCTTTCTGAAAACCCATTTCCTTCCCTAGCAAATTTCAGATTGTCTTCATCCTTTAATGCAAATTTGACCTTCAGAGAAGTTCTTTATGTTCATGATTTTTGCTGAATTGTAGGGCATTCCAGGGTCAATACCATTCTCTATTAACAAGGCTCTTGGCAAGAAATTTTTTCATGTTTCCATGAACATCTGGACACAAAGCATCAACTCACAGTTTAGAACTGCATCATAGTTATGCCTATATGAAATAAAACTACTTTTTTCAAATAAGAAGGGTGCAGAATAATAATGGATTGCAGAAAGTGAATAGGAGCATAGAACTGTAAAGAAAATATCTACAGTCGAAAGTGAGCAGTGCATCCATAAATAAGAGAAAAAGCACAATTCTGTATGGCCACATGAGAAAGTTTGCTGTTGTCTTCACACAGGCGTATGTAATTGCTACATTGCTGCAGAGAGGAAATAGAAAATTCCCTTGAGAGATCATCAGCCTGCAATTCTCTGTGTATATGTTGCAAAAATCGTTACATACTTCAGCCCATTATTTTTCTATTATTAGCAATTTATTTGTCTCTACCTTTTTTTTTTAATATGTAGGAATGCATTTCCTAATAGTGTACATAAAGATGACAATTATAATTGTTAGAATGTTATAAAAACATGTAAGTCAGATGAATGTGTTCTGCAGTGTTGCAGGTGGGAATTAGTACTCAAAGGGTTAATGCTCAGTATCTGAGTGCAAGAAATCTTGTTTTTCTGTATTTTTGTAAATTTGAAATATATATTGTAAATCCAGCAGTGCAATGTATCCATCTCAGATTGTGTATTTTTAAAAGATGAGCAAGAAGAATGCACTAGGTGGTTGTCAAGTTTTAAGCCAATATACAACAGTTTCATGACTGCTTCTTTAGCTAATACAAAAAAAAAGAAACGCCTGAGCTTTATTATGTATATGCTGTATATGCTTAAACTGTCTCTAAACTAAAATACAGTATTTTTCTCTGTTTGCATAATGAAATATTTTATGTTTAGTAATTATTTTCTTCTAATATTACTTTTACTCATTCCACATAGACAGTGAGCCCTAAACAAGCATTGACATAATGTGAAATACCACTTCTCTGTGTCTCAGCACTATGTATATGTATATTCTGTAATAGCAAAATCCTAGGAGGTCTGTAGACCATTATGCAAAATATTCCACACACACAGCCAAGTGAAATACTCACTCTGCAAGAACCCACTCGGTGAGCTTCTTTATTCAGCTTGTGTTTTAATCACCTCTGTTATTTTGTCTGAGAGGCCAGTTCCATCTTCGTAATGGCTTACAAAGAAGTAAATAGGTGCTGCTTTCCACAGAATATCTTATGTGATAAAACTCTCTGGAATTGAAATGTAAAATATTAAAACACTTTTCTTATTGTGTTGAAAATTAATTTAGTGAATATTTCCGGGCTAATTTGGAAGAGATGTGTTATGCAATAATCTGTTTGCATATTATTTTTTCAGAAAATATACCGTATAACTACAGAGTAGGAGAACGTGATATTAAATAAATATAAAAATGTTTTGTAACATCTAATTTGACCAAAATGCTTTTTGTGCTTTTGACTTTCTTTTCCTTAAGATAAATGAGAAAATTTCAATGCTTTGGGAGTCTGGCTTTGTTTTATTGTGGGGTTTTGGTCAATTATCGTCAGTGAACCATTACTATTTCACCTGATCTTCTTTCCTATAAAAATAAAGTCAATGGAATAACGAGTATAAGAGATATATTGTCCTAGTAAATTCCTCATGAACATACACATGTAACATGTTTCAAAGTCAGCATTAGTTTTGGTGATTGACCGATGACATAAAAATGACTGAACAGATTTTTACTGTTCACTTTTTGCCTGAGATTAAGCAAGAGAAATTTAACCAGAAAAGATAATTTTTGGAGAATTATGCAATCAACAGAAATCTGAAGGGTTGTTACAGTACTACCAGGATTAAAATATGCTTTGATGCTGTAGTGTTCTTCTCTGCATATAGCAATTCCAGTTTTCATGACCAAATTTCAGATCATGTAAGCAACTCCATTTTAAGTCATATAGACTATTTACAATAAGAATTCCTACACAGCCTCATATAAAGAGTTTTAGTATAAAATAAAGCATCCATTTTGGACATTATGCCCTATTATATGTGTTGTTCCCAAGAAGTCTCTTGGTTGTGTCTGCACTAATATCCTGAGCAGTCGCTGTCAGTGGCCATAAACACATGTTCTCCTTCTCCACACAGCTGCCTGCCAGCTACCCTGCAGGCACTCTATCCAGATGTTAGCCCACCAAGGGAGCCTTTGCTGTGGCTCTAAAGCAGTCTTGCTGTCTGAACCAAAAGCAAAGTCTGTGCTTAAAGCAAAGTCAAGGCCACCGTTGATAGACGGCACAGGCAATTGGGCCTCCTCCACTCGAACACTAAAGGCTGAAGGCAGATAAATCTAATGGAAGAGGCTTTAAGTAGTATAACTCCTCCTCCCTCCAGCTCTGTGCCGAAACTACCTGCCTAGTTTGTCTCCTGCCTACAGACACCTGCCAAATCCAGAAAAATCCAGCAAAAATTAGTCATCTTACCTAAAATTCCTGGTTAACTGAGAGTGAAATAACACAGTGGAGTTAATGATCAAACAGTTGGAGGAACGATCCCAAGTTCGAAAAAACCTTTTTGGATGCTGTGTCACTAAGCTGCTTCAGGTTCATCATGTGTGGGGACATGGCTCTAAGAATCCTGGATGCCCCGAAGATATGAAATTGCTCTTGCGCAGACAATGTTAAGGCTCACAGAGTTGACTGTGACTCCACAAATTTGGAGGTAGCTTCTGCTATAAATTATATGCTTTTTTACAAAGAAGACATTTTCTGACAGAGGAGGATTGTCCATTTGACTAGGAAAAAGAAAGCTGTCATCAAGATCAGGCCGGTAACCTTATTAACCTTATTAACACAGAATCTTCTTTGCTTGGAAGCAGAAAAAAGGAAGGTGGGTATGTTTCTTTGCAAAGGAGACCACCTGTACTCTCACTGGGTTTTTGTTGCCTATGACAAGAAATGTCAGGCTGATGAAGACATTAGCAGCATCCTTACTAGAACATAAATTCAAGTTCCTATACCAGCATCCTCCAGTTCAGAAAGAAGCTGTAGGAGGCAGCTGGATCAATCAGGATCCATCAGCTGTGTTCAAAGGCTGACTGGCTGACTTCAGTCAAGCAATTTCAGTAGTAACTTGGTGCTTTAGGCAGTTTTTACCTGCTTAGTTAAGTCTACAGAGAAGGGAGCTTTTGGTTTTGTTGTTTGTTTTCTTTTGCTGTGCTCAGTTGACCATTTTTAATTAGCAGTTGAACTGCTAAGAAGAAAACTTATTCTACAAATTACTTTGACCATAAAACCCCTGGGTTATGTTCCCTGTTACTAGGTCTGTGAAGGTGCAAGTGAATCCCTGTTCTGTATTTTACCAGTCAATTACCCGAGTTTTTCAGGAGCCAAACAAGCAAGTATAAGTGATTTCAAGACAGTATGATAGGGCTCACTTCTCTACAAGGAGGGTTGAAATTTGGTTTGCATAGAGCAGTTCAACCTCAGACAAATATCCTGCCTTAAGGTTGTGCAGCTGGCCATGCCTGAGAGGTAAGGGATTTTTTGTGAACATGGTGTCTGTATACCCCATAGGTACTGCTGTCTCTTTACATTTTGATCTGTTTGAATTCTGCAGTGCCTTGCAGACTGAACAACAAAATGACTGACTGTTCCCATCAGCCTGTCACTCTGCTTCAACTGTCCCCCCCTTAACCTGCAGCACACTGTAGAGCAAGATTGTCCAGCATAGCCAAGGTTTTCATTCATTCCTTTATTTGTTTCCCGGGTACTCAGTAACACCTGAGGAAGGCAGCAGGAAGAACTTATTGTGGGGCTAGGGGGAAAATCTGGGAGAAGAGAAAAC
The DNA here is from genome assembly GCF_018691265.1 of Tyto alba. Taxonomy (NCBI): domain Eukaryota; kingdom Metazoa; phylum Chordata; class Aves; order Strigiformes; family Tytonidae; genus Tyto; species Tyto alba. The sequence goes on from NW_024881261.1 coordinate 17,293,658, forward strand.
AGTAAAACGCATTATTCATATTCTTCTCACAGTACTTTCTTTTGTTAGCTCATTTGTTAATGAGCTGTAAGCAGTTACAGTCACTTATTCCCTGAGTCTTTCTACTGTAGGACCTTGTTCTCTACTAATTAGAACATAGCTGAAAGTTAACCATTTAGCTTGATTTATGCCCTCAGCAGTTCCTGCCTCAGATGGATGATTTTAGAGTTCAGCCAAAACAGCTACAATGTTTTCAGCAAAGAGGCCTGAGGAAAGTATGCTTGTCAACAGTAACGCTTTCAGTGATTTTTTAATAATTCTGTCTTCATGGCCCATTATTTGAAAACTTTGGCAAATATGACTAATATAAGAAAAGATAGGGCACTTTTTGCTGTTTCTGTAAAGTGAGCCATTCCATACAGATGACAATTTTAGCCACTAAAAATATCACAATATACTACTGTGAAAAGTCTCTCTTCTTCTTAGGATGTATATACCTTGACTGGGGCTACACTCACTGATCACATGCTGCTGCAAGCTATAGGGGTTCTAAAGGACCTGCTCTCTAAATGATTGACTTCAGCTGCCCTCAGCCAGGATTAGGATAGAAAGCAGGGAGCTTTGATTCTTGTGCTCTCTACTAAACTCTCCAGTTTCCCTCCCCTCACGTGATGATGCAATGGAGGAGGGAACTGTCTGATTTGTATGTGGAGAGACAAATGCTGTGCTAGAGGTAAACTGAAAAGAAGAGACTGAGCTTCTAGCAATGGATTGAGGTGAATGGAGTAAGCTGACCAAAAGGAGAGAGGTTGGTATGAGTAGGTAGCTGTGACAAGCTGACTTGGGGACTAATTTGAAGCTGGGAGGGAAAGGAGAATCACAAAATTGAAAAGAGAGACTTGGAGGCTGAGAATAAACTGGGACTAAATTGGTAATGGGGAAGAAGGGTGAAACAATTACATCCATGGGTGTTTCCAGGCTGGGTATGTAAGCCAAGCTTTGTGATTCCTCTGCAGTCAGTAAATATCTGAAAACCTACTAGCAAAATGGCTATTCACTTATTATGTTGGTCCTCATAGAAAATGACAGTGTATTAGTACTGTCAGCTATTCCATTAACATAAGTGTCAGAAATCTGTGTAATGAATCACAGATGCTCAAAGCTGCTGATTAACTAGATATTTCATGTGCCACAAGATAGAATTTCTGTGTTTTTAATGTCCTCTTTCAAAATCCAGGAACTATCCCAGAAAAAGACAACTGATTTCAAACAGTATTAGTGAAGCTGAAAGTCAAACACACCAAATTGAGGAACTGTTAGAATTAAGGTTGCCTTTCAAACTTTCATTCACACTTTTGGTTTGTCTTTTGATGGTTTTTTGAACTATTTGAGTGCATACTTCTTTCTAACACCTTGGCTTTGATGCTGCACATTTAATGTTCTTTAAATGTGTGGGTTTGTGTACATCTAGAGTTAAGTCAGTCATTTCACTGTAAGCTTTCTTTTCCATCTTTTTTCCATATTTTTTTTCTGGACCTTTTAATTAAAACCTTCTCAGAAGGATGAGGCTGAAGCTTTCTAATAACACAGACCCTGTTTTTCTACCCTTCCCTGTGCTGAGTGCTAGAAAGGAAAAAGTGGCTTGAAAGACTTTCCTTTGAGCTTCCCCTTACCTGGGGTTCTTTTCCAAGATATTTAAGTAGTTACATAATTGTTTCAAGTGTTGTCATCACTATGAAGACATAGGTGCATTAGGAGAAGGAGCAGGCTGAAGCTAGGAAGTCCCTGCCCTGGCTCTGTGCAGTTGTATTACAGTCTGCAGGAAGCCTGTACTTTAACTATGATAATTCATGTGGACATAAGAGCTGCCTGTAAATCCCATCTTCCCTTCAATGGAGCCTATTCTGGAAAGCCTCCTATGGGGAAGACACCTGGGGCTGCTGAGGAGGTCATCATATACCCAGTCCCTTCTAACTGCAGGATGGGCCAGCTTTGGCCAATGAGGGATGGACATACTTTTGCCTCTGGCACTGCACAATGGCCTCCTCAAGTCAAAAGCTGGCTAACCTTATACACTGGGAGAGAGTTTCAATGCAAATATGATGTTTAGTCCCTGTCATTACACAAAGGTAATTCTGCTGTGAGCTCCAGGAAGGTCCCTTCCCTTCAAAAACTTACCCTTCGTTGCTAACCCTGAACCCATCACCCAAGCCAGAAGCTGGAAAGCCCCAGTCTCCTTGTGACAAGATGACATGGGAATGAGACATCAGCATGGAAGGCTGGTTCCTCTCTATTTTGGGTAAAACCTGTTGAAACTTTCCCTGTGTTCATATATGAGAAAAAAGGCAGGGAGGAGAGAGTTAAATGACCACCTAATCTCTTCTGGAATAGGAAGGGGAATAGTTTAAGTGCTGCAAAAAAAAACAAAACAAACCCCCAACCATTCTGAGTAGTACACAAGCCTTAATTCTAGCATTATAACAATGTTGTATTCCACCTGACAGCACAGTGCAAGCAACGTGACATACAGTCAAGGGCTATAATACATTGAAAGTAACTACTCTTCACCCACAACACTTTTCCCCTGGGTAAAAATAAGCTGCACACAGTTGTACCATGGAAATATTTTCTGCATCTTGTCATTCAATGGTGGACTGGTTTAGACTAAGGATCCATTTAATATTTGCGTGCACTTAAAATGTTTTTGTAATATTGAAGTGAAAAGAGGGAAAGTAATTTTTTTTTAATTACACAAAACAGGTAATCATCAACATTACACCAAGATGTTATTTTTCTTCAGTATATTTTTCTTCAGCTAACACAGAGCCAGGCAGCTGCATAACAGAGCACTGAACCAAGAATGAAAAATAACCATGCAAAATGTAAAAAAAAAAAAAAAATCCTCTTACTGTCAGTGGTTCAGAAATTTACCTGAAAGGGAATGATTCCATATCATGCAATCTGCTTCATTAGCCTGTTGATCTTCTTAGTGTGTTATTAAGGTTCAACTTGCTTAACAAAACCAGGGAGATCAGAATATGCCAATCAAATTTGGAATGATTTGAACAGTCTGTGTATAAGTGGCTTATGTAGTTCATTGTAGATTGATGAGGGGAAACTGCTGATAGAGACAAAACATACAGGATATGATTTCAAAGGCCCTGGAGCTGTAGGATGAAAAATCTTTAGCAGAAGTCCTTTTACTTAGACAAAGAATAAAATATCTTATGTAGGATATAAAGAGGTTTGAATTTAAATCAGTGAAATGATGAAAGAGACCGACAAAATGGCATTTTGAACAGCTTAGCACAGGCTTTCCTTCCTTGTGTAACCACTGCTGAATGCAAGGAAATGTTAAATTTATGCAGTCTTTAGTCAAACTTTTTTTACTTTTGGAGCAATAAGCTGTAGATTTGAAATTACAGGCAGGAACCTTTCCATTGGTTTCCATGGGTCCTAGGTTGAATAAGCAGTGAACAGAAAAGGCACAGTGTATGGTTTAGAACCTCATCTCAAAACTCATAACTAAATGGAGGCTTCCTGCCATAGTATGGGGTCATATGTCTTGGCATGCATACACAGTGGAAAGGACCTGGAAGAAAAGTGGGTAGAAATGAAAGAGAAATGTGGCACAAAGGGAAGGAGGGTGCTGTGATGGATAATCAAATGAGCACAAGGGTGACCACAGGCCCTGGATGAGTAAAGGAGTACATTGAGCAGGACTGCACAGGTAAACCTTTTCCTGTTGTGATGCTCATTCAGAGAGGAGGCCAAAAGATTGGATAATATTTGAACAATAGCCTTGAAGGTTAGCTGAAAACTGGAAATATGCTTCAATCTAAAGGCATGTAATGTGTTCAGGTTGTGGAGAAAGAGGAGAAAAAAAAAAAAAGTGATTTGATCACTGTCCACAGGTGCCTATATGGGCAGAAACTACCCTACAGAAGGTTCTTTAATCTAGCAGCAAAGGTATGAAAAGGTCCAGTGATTATGAGCTGAAAGCTGAAAGTGGGACTTGCACTTTAATCTGAAAAAGTAATAAACTTTGTAACAATTCCTTAGTGATATGGTAAATTGAAAATTTTAACCCAAGAGAGCATATCTTTCAGCAGTATATTTCACTTCAAACACAAATTTTTGACCTTGGTGCTATAAGAACTACAGGGTAAAGTTTTCCAGGCAGTTTACATTATATTTGATGTTCAGTAGACTTAGAAAAATCCAACTTTCAAATAGGTGTTGTAGAGGTGAGGTAGAACAGAAAGGGCAACATCTCAGCCTGCCTATGGAGAACCTAGGAAATTGTGTTGCACTCTAACACTCTTGATTTTGGCCTTCGTGACACTGTTCGGTTTAAGTGCCATTTTAATGTTTACGCTTCCAGATTGTTTGTAAACTGTATATTTGAATGGAAAATCTTTATATTCTGCAACATAATAAGGCTCTTAGTTGCTTCTTTAAATTAAAAACTCCCTTAACCTCTGACTAAAATGTCAATGGTGCTTGCTTAACTAGATGTTATTGGTATGTCCCGTAACAGTCCACATTAAATCACATTCTTCCTTATCTCCTCTCCAGCACCTAACAGCCACACTTTGAGCTGCATTAAAAATCTGATTTTTCTGATTGAATCCCTTCCTTGCAAACTTCCCAGGGTTTTGCCTATACTAGAATAACATTCTTCATAATCCTCTATTTTTCTGTCTTTCAAGTAAAATTGGTAAAATAATTCCAGATTTCACATGTTCGGTAATAGAAAAATTGAGGATATCGAATGTTTTCCAAAACCTTATTCCAGCTTCTACGTCCAAAATTTCATCTTCCTTATTTGGCATGTTTACTTAATCTTGATTAAAATAAATTGAGCCTTTAGTCTGTTGGGAACAGAGGTAGAGCAACCATGTGTTGCAATCCTAACATACCATATAGAGACCAGCATATTTTAGGTGGAGATAGCCCTGATTTTGTACCTACTGTTTGTACATGGTCCCAGCATTTGAACCTGTGCACATCTGTGCACCTCAAACTGTGATGAACAGGGTGAAACTGTTCCTGGGCTGTGTCAGGAGAACTTTCTTTTTTTTTTTTTATTCGCCTCTTTCCAGCCTTATGCACAATGGTTCTTCTCATATCCTCTTATTTTTCATTATCTGACTTTGGTTTGCACTCTGAGTGGTCACGTTGTTGTAATTCCACTCACTTTTTCATGTCCTTCTGGTAAGGCAGTACAGGTTCAGTGCTGACCTCCACTTACCTGACAGCCCCAGTTCATGTGCTGTCAGGGTAGTGTCATGGCTGTGATATGAAATGCTCTTTGCTGTCTTTTTATCTCTCCTCCTAGATGTGGATTTATTCAGGGACATGATTAAACTGCGGTCCCCCCACCCTCTCCATTTCTCCTGCCTGCTGCAGAGTGCTGGGTCCTGGGATAGGATCACTCATGTCCTTTCTCAGGCACATTGTGCAACAAGTGCCAGTCATTCACGGTGTCCCCTCTATTCTTCCTTTCTGAAGATGCTTCTGCTGTTCAGTACATATCTCTGCTTGGATTTCTATATATTATTGTGAAACATACATATATATTATTGTGAAACATCCACACATGGGAAGGGTTGTTCTGGTTATAGACCTGTGGCAAAGTGATTGGAATGATTTCTGTTCTTTCTCACAGTAATTATTTTATTTGCCTAGTAACTGATTGTTTATGAATACTGAAACATAAGCACTACAGCCAATTTGGGAACATCCTCTGCTGACATTCCCCAAAAGCACCAGTGTTGTGCAAATCTACCAGGAATTGCCATTTCTCATTTTTCTTTTATGGACTTTGCCCAAGTTCTTAATTTTACACTTCTGTGTTGCCCCTAAAGCTTCTTGCTATCTCTTGGGTTTTATTTTCCCTCTCACGCTTTGCTCAGTGCAGTTCAGACAGCATCCAGGTGGTCTCTTCCTGAAGTAAGCCCTTTCTGGAAAGCGCCTCACTGTTGTAACTCACCACAGGATGAAGCTGAACTGAAAAGACTGTGCAAAGCAGAGAGGTTATTTTTCCTTTCACTGGCACTTAGGAGTAATATAGCTCTAAATGATATGTATGTGTATGTATGTGTGTGCACACATATATAATTTGTATGTGTGGAGATATATACACACTCAAACACACTCATATAAATGAATTGTGGAGAATAAATTAACTTAGTGCTTGTTATTGCCTCCCTCTGTTTTGAGCAAGCAGCCTCTGTTTTCAGAATACGTATTCTAATCTGAAGTATTACTGGTATTTGCAGTATTTCCTACTGGTTTTAAATAGAACCTACAATTTTCTAAGTGTTACAGGTATTCCAACCCTTCATAAAAGGAATGAACCATTTAAAACCTCAGAAGCTTTTCCAGTGGCTGCAATTTCTCTTTCACTTGCATTGTAAGTGCCTTCCCAGAGGTACGGGAAGTTGCCGCTTATAAACTTAGTCTAAAAAAACCATGAGATTCCTAATAGTGATATTTTTAACACAGTTTTGCACAGGCTAGGCAAAATTAGACCTTTTATATATTCCTGATATGCATTAGTAACTTTAAATTCCTTTTAAAAAAATTTCTCTTCCACTGAAATGTCTTGCTTTATAAACAAAGAATACTAGTATATGATATTTCTAGAGAATTGAATCCACATGGTTAAAATTATTTCAGATGCATGTAGTTTACAAATAGAAATTCCCCCATGAACCATAAGATACTGATGATTTTTGTCAGGTAAGAGTTAAATGAGTCAGACCAGTCTATCTAGTCATAACAATCAGAGGCAGAAATCATTAATAATTTAATTTAATTACAGCAACGCTTTTGACGGTGGCTGGTGTAGAAGATTGCAAATATGAAACGCTTGCATAACTATTATCCTGAAGAACATTCAAGACAAATAAAAGACTGAAAAGGATGTTAAATCTCTTAAATTACTTATTTTAATTATTTTAAAGTCAGACATTAATTAAGGTGTTTACTTATTAATCCTTGGAAATTGAATTCTGTACTCAGAATAAGTGCTGTAATTTTCTTGAGTAAGTGCTGTGTTTTTCATACATAAGAGAGGTTGAATTGCTCAACCTTAACTTTAGAATTGTCTGTAATAACTTGAGGAATGCTGACAATTAACTCACTCAACTTATCTATGCCTCTAGCAAGTTTTGTGACTCTAAGGACTCTCTCTTTGGAAATCTTGTTGGCCTAGTTTATTTGGGTCATTTACCAGTCACTGTCTGCTGCTTCATTTCTTGCTGCCCCTAATTTATCCATCTGGAATTAAAGTAGAATGTAGACAGAATTGATTCTGTGGCTGCAGTTGTTTCCCAGCTATTGCAACAATCTGAAGTTTACTGTAAAACGTAAGGGATTGGGGTGTCTATTACTCTTACTACTTTCTGCCCCTCCTCATGATGGCCCTTTAAATGTCAGAAGTAAATTTCACAGAGTTTCTTACCCATCCATAGCTCTCCTTGAAATATCTTTGTGGGTCAGGGTTCTAGTTATCATCCTGGATTTATGCTCATTAAAAACATTTTTAAAGCCTAGAAGTAAGCCTACAGGTTCATGATTATGTTCTTTGCCTCTCATGTGCACTATATTCCCCATCTTCTTACTCCTCTCTCTTGGGTCACTCATATAGAACACACACTGAGCACTTCATCCTCAAACAGAGAATTATTTTATTTAATTATGGTTATTTAAAAATAAGTGATTTTGGTCCAAATATTTCTTTTTTTTTGCTAGAAAAGAGAATTAACCCCATTGAAAAGTAATGTTTTGAGATACATGGAACATTGTAAGGAGATTAATAGAGGCATGAAACAAATTAGGTGGTTTAGATTAAGACAATGAATACTGCAATAGTATTCACAGGCTTTTCCAGGCTTTTCCATCCTTGCAGGTCCCTTATAGTCAAAAACTTTACATTGCCTCCTGTGCTGTATTGCCCAGGGAAAAACAATAATCCTGCCTCTTCAGCAGAAATGCAGCAATTTCACTGCAGATGACAAAACACAAAGACACAGTTCTGCAACAGCAAGCTGTAGAGCTGCCTGGAAGATCACAGTCTGGGAAAATGAGTGGTGCCTTCCAGATTCAATCATGTCTGCTTTGCTTCACTTTGCTTAGCTTTTCTTCCTCACACCCCCTTTGCTGGCCACGCAGACTGTGAGAACTATTACTGTACCAGCTGGAGCAGATTTAAATTACGGGAAGTAAAATATTGCATAAGAGAATGTGAATCACTTTACTGTTGTGCTGTAGCATAAGGATTATCATTCACTCTTTGTAATTTATCTCCATTTTACAGACAAAGCCCTGTGCTGTAGTTGTAACCAAGCAGTGCAGAGTATCAGCAGCTGAAGCCATGTTAAATGTTGTCCCCTAACTAGCTGGTATCTTCTCCCACACTGCGTTATCTGTGGATTATCTGAAGTTTCCCCTCAGAACACTCTAACATTTCATTGGGTTGTCTTGGTGGATTGCACCTTTTCAAATGGCAGATTTTGTCCTCTCAGTTACAAACACAGGAGTCAAGAGAATGACTGGTGTTACCAGCCACTGCAAAGAGCGGTGGACGCACCCAGCTTGATGTGGCCATTCGATGCCAGTGACATGTAAGGTCTGGGCAGATGTTAGCAGTGGGAACAATTTGCCTGCATTTGATTCACTCTCCTGTTTATTCTGATTGCCATCAAAGCATTCTAGAAAAATCCAGACAAAGATTTAAGCAATGAAGTCTGTTCAAGCCATTCTAAATTTCATAAACATACATATGTCATTGATTTAAAGTTAACAGATCCATTGTCTACAGTACCTTCTCAGACTGCCGCTCAGAAGGACCAATGCTGTGTTTGTGAAATTCAGGTGCCAAATAAAGGATTAAAGCTTCAGGCCTGATTGCTGCTGTTAGAGCCCTTTCAAAGGCAGTAAGTCATTGGCCTAAGGTAATTTACCTCTTCAGGCAGCTGGAAGTAGAATACACAGAATTTCTCTGAATGTCCATTCGAAATAGCTCTTCTTAGCTATAGGGGGCATTTATCGCACCTGCAATTATTGGAGTAATTGAGAAGGTCTATTTTTCCCACATTAGACCAAAAATGAAACATTTATTTTGACACATTGGGCTACCGCCATCTGTGCCCCAGCATCAAAAGATTTTTTTAATGTTCTGTTTCAGCTGTTCCAGTTGGCCTCAAAAGAGCTTAAAATCTGGCAAAAATAGCGCCAATGTTTAACTGTGCACAGAAGGTATTATTTATATGTCAGTAGCACATTGTTCACTTTCTAGGTCTTTAACAGCTGTATATAATAACATGATCCTTTACACATGCTACTTTTCATGGAATATGTCACATGACTTATAAGTACAAAGCCAAGGGTCAGCAAATCATTTTGTATTTTTCTTATGTATACCAGGAGGATACACTGGCACTGTATGGAATCTCAGTATAAGCCAGATACTTTCATCAGAAGTAATAATGCCCTTTCCTGGCATTTGTAGATAAATTGATTTCTGTTAATCTGAGTCTATTCTTCAAATCCTGGGTGAACAGTTCCATTTAAATCTCTTTGTATAGAAATATATGGTATGTAATATCCTCACAGGCAAGAACTAGGACTTGGCTCTCAGATGACCTAATTTTGAGAGACAATAAGATAACTAAATTGAGGTGCAGCTGATATCAGTGCCCAAGGCCACCCCTAAGCTTCATCACAGCCTATGTGATGGAAGGTCACCTTACTTCAGTGTCTGTAAACTGTAAAACAAACAAAATATCAGCAGTCCAAAAGGCCTCATGGAAACATGTATTTTAAATAGAGGCCAGTTCTTTATTTCAGGGTTCTTTAGAATACATTAATTCTAATTTTTAATTTAATATAAAAGAGTACTGGACACAAGATATTTTTCTAAACTCTAAAACTAATTGTAACAATAAATAAAACACAACAATCTGGATGACCATTAGGGGAATATGAGATAAATCATCTGAGAAATAATAAAATTAATGTGATAGCCCAAATACCTAACATTTTTGGTCTCAAAGACTGATAAAATCTTCCAATTCATAAACAGTAAATTCCAGATGCTGTCTAATACAAGTTTTTTCCATAAAACTAAGGATGCACATTAATCTGTAGACACATTGCTTGAGACTTATAGGGGAAAAAAATGTCTTCAGGCAGATTTTTAGGCAAAAGGCATGAATCAGTCTCCCAGATAAATTGTGAAAGTTTATCCCATTGTTGATGCTGAAATGAAAACATTACAGGAATAAATGTCTTTAAATTCAAGCTCACCTCATTCTGCTGGGACAGTAGCCTGAGGGGGGAAAATAGATTTGTAGCTGTTTCTGAGTTGCCCAGCTACTGTGTTCTTCCATAAGCTATGACCCTGTAAAAGCTAGCAAGTGTGCAGTGTCCCTTTCTCCTCACTGGTCAATGCTCAAGCACCTCATTTCAGTAAAAAAAATATTTATTCAAGGAAAATGGTGGATTTTATTAAAGAAGTTTAGGAAAAAAAAAGAAAATATCCAATTTTTAATGCATGTGAAGCTGTCTAAATGAGAAATTAATATTACAAAATTGAAGTCATATGATTCAGTAGTGAGTTGTGGGTCAAAATAGCAGTACTGAAAATTAAAGGATGATCTGTTCAGCTGGAATCTGAAAGCCATAACTGGCTATTACCTTAGAAAAAAAAGACATGTAAGTTCTAGTTTTTGAATACAGTCTTTAGTTAAACCTTATTCCCTTCCCTATTGTTATGTCTCAATATATTTAGAACACATATGTACATCCCTACACAGCACATATTATGACACTTTTTTTTTTCCCCCATACCCCATATCTCAGCATTGTTCAGGCATCTTGAGGTTAACAGAAGTGATCAAAGAAGTCTATTTTTGAGACTGTCTGAGAGTTCACTTGGATTATTCATAGATGAATCAGCATGTCGTCATCTCTGTAGGTCTAGACGTAAGAAAAGTATAATATCCAACCCTATGCAAGTCACGACTGCAGTGAAAGCCCTTTATCTGAGTAATATGAAAGCACATTCACTCAGGAATCAGATGCAGGCTCAGAGGCAGTCAAGCAAGAGCAGCTCAGATAAAGCTCTGGGGAAGAAAAGAAAATGCTGGCCTGAAATATTGTGAAATATAAATAACAAGACTAGTTGTGGTTGCATAAGCATATGCTGAATGACATGTGAAAAAATAATATTCTATAAAAATGATGTCTCTCTTTCCCCAAAGGTAAAGCCATTCATGTCAGTTTAAGACCTTTCTTGTTCTTTGCAACTCTGCTATACCTGCAAACACCACCTTTGCTGACAAATTTTCATTGTATCATTGACTTCAGGATAAAGGTGCATCTAGCTCTATTTATATAGTCAGCAGCTTCAATATTTTCCTTTTTCAGTAAACCTCATCTGACATTATAAATGTAAGAGCTAAAAGCTCACTAGGGATTGTAGAGCAATGCAAATTTTATAGATGAGATCAGATATCATCTAAAACTTACTTGTTAATGGTTCTTTCAAGTCCTACAGGATGGTTGGGGCACATTAAGAGAGATTTCCACAGAAATCCACAGACTTTGCAAGTCCATCCTTCAGTATTTTTCAGTGGAAATGTTTTAGCCACTGTAACTGTAATGGGATTCACTGCAGTGTTGCCTAACCTACAATCTTTGGTCAGATTAATATCTTAAGAACAGAATTTTCTTCAGTGAAAACAACAGTGTTTCAATGACATGGGTGAAATGTAAGATACTGGGAAAATACATGGGGAAAAAGCTTATATTACTTTATTAAAAAAAAAAAAATCTAAGTATGACACTATTGCTTCTACCTTGAAAAGATAACTATGGTACATGTTACAAGATGTGAAGGCACATAGACAGTGTTTATGAAGATCAGGGGAAGATGGTTAAAATAGACTATAAAGAGCAAGTTTTAGCTATCAGATTTGCTCACTGAAGACCTATATGGCAGTATGACCCCCCACTGACTTCTTACTCTCTGGAAAGGTCCTCAGGGGCCTTTCATGAGGTGTCTGTCTTATCCAAGTAGATTTCATAAATTAAGCTGTATATACAAGTCATGAAAATGTTCTGTATTTAAACTAAAAATTCATCACACCTTGTCTACAATTATAATAAGTTAAAGCAGTTGGTGGCCCAGTAACACAATGTTGGCAGATGCAGCTTGTCCATCCAAAGAAAATCAGTGTGATAATATCTGTCCAATCTGAGCCACATCAGTATAGGACACATGAAATATATTAGTGGAGAGAGATATATATGAGTAAATGATGGTCAGCATGGATATTTTTTAAGTTTTCATGAAAACAGAGAGAGATGAGATATCTGGAGAGGGACCAATTACAAATAACCCTGCACACTCATGCATAATTAACAGGATTCAAGAAGCAGTAATGATCATTCTTTTAACACAGCGTAAGTCTGCCTAGAGAGGTGAACACATCAAAAAAACTCAGCATGAAATTTAAAAAAAATCTTTGACTAGTTTGGCTTTGGGGAGCTTGTCAGATTATTAACATTACTTTAACCTAATTTTAATTTTGTTTAATGTGATTTCTTTTTCCATGAAGCTCTTTGAAAAAATGTTGTTTATGCAAATAAACTACATGGAAAATTGGTTTTGTAACTAAATGACAGCTGACAGACTAGACTGTAATAGCCAATTGGGAACTTCTAAAGCATGATTTGTTTACTCAGTCGTACAAATTGCACAGCTCTGATTATTAGGGACAGCAAATATCTTAATAGTGGCTATTTTAATTCTCAGAGTCCTATGGCTGGATCTCAGTCCCCACTAAGACTGTTTTGTGCTGCTCCAGTGGCTGCAAAAATAGCCTTAATCCTTATTTCAGTACTTGCCCCATTTAATAGTTCAGAGGAGCTGGAATAATGAAGGTCAGATTTGTACCATTCATTTCCTACCAAAACAATATTTCTTGCTTGACTGTTTGCATAAAGAATAAATCCTACCATTTTTATTCTCACTGTCAGCTGGCTTCTCTGTTTGCCTTCAACTGATCCCATAGTCCTTTTTTTCTGCCTAGAATGCCAGTCCTTCAAGAAATCTCTCTTCTCCAAAATCTTAGATTCCACTCCAGTGTCAGAACTTTGGATTTTTTTAGAATTGATTTCTTCATTTGAATTTCAAAGTATTTTTGTCACAGAGTTCTACAGAATTTAAAAACAAACAAAAAAACAGCAAAACACAACTCTATAGTTTATGCAACATCTGTAAGTAATTTAACAATTTTCTCACATCTTGAAACGTACAAATATGGATGCTAGGTAGGGAAAAAGCTGTTGCACATCTTGCCACTTTCCTTCCAGTGCAAGATTTTGCCTACTAACAACAATTTAAAATAGCACATTACGATTAAATTATGCAAGATCATAGGCTTCAATTTCATTTCTAAAAGCCTGGTATTCCCAGAGATGCTTTTATTAACTGATCAATAATTGATCATTGTGTTAAGGAAATCTGGGGAAACACCTGAATCTCTGTTGTTCCTAACATCAAAGCCAGTACTCTGTCAAACCTACATCATCCTAACATCACAGCTCCTATACAGCAGGAGCTGAAAGGAGACCAATTTCAGAGACCATTGTCCTGGGTTGAGTGAGTGGTGGAGTTTTTTGGTGGCAGGGGAGGGGGCTATCAGGGCGGCCCCCTGTGAGAAGCTTCTCGAAGCTCCCCCAGCTCCACGTCAGCTCCACTTCTGTTTGGGAAATTGAGCCAATCGGCTGCGCCTCTGTGATAACGTATTTAAGAAGGGATGTGGTGACGGGCAGTCAGACTTGTGAGGAGGAGTTGCTGCAGCTGCCTGAACACCAAGGTCAGTGGAGGAACGGAGGAAGAAAGGAGGGGGGAGGTGTGCCGGAGCAGAGACCCTCCTGTATCCTGTGGTGAGACGGCAGGGCGGCCCCCCCTGCCACCCATGGAGATCTACGGTGGAGCAGACATTGATTTACAGCCTGTTGTTCCTGCTTGGATGATCAAGGTTCTGTGCCCGAAGAAGGCCAGGGTCTCATGGAAAAAGGTAGCCCCGCTGCTGTAATTCAGTGCTGGGAGGATTGCAGCATGCGGGGGAGTCCCACGCCGGAGCAGCTCGGGAAGGGCTGCAGCCGTGGGAGAGAATCCAGTCGGAGGAAGTTAGTGACCCATGACGGAGCAGTGTGGGGAACACTGCGGCCCATGGGAGGAATTCAAGTCAGAGAAAGTTTGTGGAGGACTGTCTCCTGTGAGAGGGGGACCACGATGGAGCAGGGGGTAACAAGTTTTGGACACTCCCCTCACCGAAGATGAAGGAAGTGGCAGCGCTGCCTGCACCCCCCATTCCCTGCCCCTGCGCCACTGGGGGAGGAGGTAGAGATATCGGGAGCAGAGCTGAGCCCGGGAAGATGGGAGGGGTGGGGGGAAGGTGTTCTCAAGATGTGGCAATGCTTCTCACTGTCCTACTCTGTTATGTGTTGTTAGTGTCTGTAATAAATGTATGTTCTTTTTTTTTCTTCCCCTAACGAGTCTGCCTTTTGCTCATGATCATAAAAGGGGGATTTTCCCCCATCCCAGTCCTATCTTGAACCCCAAGCCTGGCTCTCTGTCCCTTCTCATTGCCGGAGGGGAAGGGAGAGAGAGGTGCTGCATTGTGGTTGGCTGCCAATCAGGCCTAAACCACGACAACCATGGAAACCCTCAGCAGGTGAATTACCTGGGCAGGGAGAGGAGGCAGCCACCAGCTCTCTCCTCACAAGTTATCTTATGAGCAAGTGAACCTCTGTCAAAATGACCAACTTTGAATTTCAGTATATTTTCTTCTTGTCCTCCTTTCGTCGGGTCCTTTCACACTGATATAGGAGACACTTATATAGGAAGGGACCAGATATTTACTTTCTAGTCTGTTTTACTCTATCCATAACTGCTCAGTATGCCACAGGCAGTGTCACAGATCAGTGAAGATGCTGCAAGGAGTTGTTTGAGGAATTTGAAGGAGAAAAAGCTGGTGACAGCAGTAGTCAGGTGAGCAATGCTGTGAATGAAATATCCCTAATCTAGCTAGGAAATCATATGGGAGTACTGAGAAGCAAAAGAAATATTAGTATAGGAATTAAAATCATCTGGACGACACAAGAGAGGAAATTGAATTATGGTGCAAGGTGTCAAGCCAGACATAATTAGGGTAACCCAGCTGAGGTAGAGTAATAATAGGGTGCAACATAAATAGGAAGAGTACACATTGTTCAGGCAAGCTAGAAATCAAAGGCAGGGTATTGAAAGACTATTATATATTCATAATGTGGTAAGCTAAAAAAAAAAATGATAACGTGATAAAATGGATAAGTTTGAGTAAAAAACAATTTAAGGAAAGATCATAAAAAGGTTTGGATAATGTTCGATGTCTGCTTTAGACCCCTAGAGTTTAATTTGTGCAGGATAAAGGTCTCCATAATGTTATTAGAAAGAGAAATATTAGCATTAGGGAAGATTTACTGTCTTTATGGGAGATTTTGACCTTCCAGAAACAGGCTTTAGAACAAATATTACTAATAATGGCAAAATGTAGGAATATCTAGCCATGGTAAGTAAAAGATTTTTTCACTGAACAAAGGAGGTATAACAAAGCCATGCATTTAGGAAGGAAAGCAATAATTATGCATTTAGGGTTAAATATTTGAAAATTTGACAGTCACAGCATATCTGTGAGTCACTAACATATTAGGGAAGAGAAGATGTAAAAACTGTGCTCAGACATATCAGGCAAGCTAAAAAAAAACAAGCACTAGTTAAAATTTATCTGCAACACAATAAACAGTTCTGGTTACCTGTATTAAAAAAATCAATAAATAAACAAGTATTCTGATAAAAGGCATTCTGATAACCAGTTTGATGCTAGAGCTCTTTTATTATTTCAGCTTAAGAGTACAGATGGACAATACGTAACAACATTTGAAGGCAGAATAAAGTTTGATAAAAAATTATCTTGGCTTGTTTAGAGAAAATAAATCAAGGCTGGAGGGGGTAGTAACACAACAGAAAGAAAAGAATTACTGAAGCATAAATGATAACATTGGCATAAAACCAACGGGACCTATGCTAGTACAAGTAAAGGATAAAAGATCCTGAATCAATGGAAGATTTAATTTCTCAGACACACCAAGGAAAAGGCAAAGAACACAGTGAAGATGTGAAACTGTGATTTGATAATTGAGATGGTCACTTCAGGTGTCCCTGGCATCCAGGAGAGTTAAGGTGATTTTGATTCTTGGCACTGACTAACAGCTGAGACTTTTTATCCTGAGATTTTGCATACTTTACAGAAAAGAGTGATTTCCAATTTGGATGTGTTGTGGTTTCATTTCATTATTCACTGATCTTACATACCTTGCCAAGAATTTGGATTGTGCCACAATACATGCTCTTACAATAGCTATGTCTTAGAACAAATTTGATTTTTTTATATATTTTTGAATGCCTTTAGGAGAAAAATTAAAATGAGAAATAATTATTTCATTAAAAATAAAATTTCCCCATTTAAATGGCCTTTTATTTTTGTGATGTTACTATGGAGATACAGTATGTTATTGAGAGCAAAAAAACGGCATTTGGTTAGAGAAATGTATACTCTCATAGTCATATAATGAAAGGAAGTTAAAATGGATACACTTACTGCTGTAATGTTTCTGAAGAAATAATTTTAAAAGAAAGATATTCCTTAATTGCTGTTATTTCCCTCTGAAGTTCAATAAATGGGAGATGAACAGGTGTGTTTCTCACTGGTTTTAGTGCTTCTGGCTGCAGTTTCAAGTGGATATTTCTGAATTACTTACTTTGTGTTAGTAAAGGTAGCTTTGCCCCTAGAAGTGGAACTCAGTATTTTTTTCAATGAAAGCTGAGCTAGTATGGCACAATTACCTGGCAATCTTAAAAAAATAGAAATGAAATAACCAAATATATGACTGTATGCACAGTATTTCAAACATCAAGAGCAAAAGCCTTGAAATTTCATGAAGCATCCTGGGACTTGTTACATAAACAATACCATACAAAAAATAACTTCCACTATAGTGTATGACAAGGTCTATAAAACTATTGCCTTTCTAGATCACTGTAAACCTTAACAACCTATCTGTTGGAGACCTGCTTGCAGAAATTTTATGTTGCAGATGTATAATGTAATGAAGTGGAATATCTCTGTATTCAAGACTCTTAAGCTAATGCTACAGACGGGGAAAACAACTTGAGCAATAGAATAATCAGCCAGGTCTTTCCCAGCACTCAGCTGGCTGTGTTTTACCTAAATGTAAGTTCTTTGTTATATAACACAACCTAATTCACTCAGTCTTCACTAAAAACAGTCTCACGATTAGTACCAGGTGTTCCCTATGCAGTGATCAGAACTCATGACCTTGCAGCATGCTGTGGCCATCACTGCAGAAGCTCCTCAATACTTTTATTCTAACCACCACCTTACTGTTGAAAGTCAGGGCTAAATGCATCAGCTATAGCTGTTTGGGGTCTCTCAGCATTGCCTTGCAGAAATTAAGCATTCAGACACATTAGGAAGGCTTCAGAAATAAGTTAGTGAGTTGGTGGCCAGTGAGAAGCTATAAACCATCAAGAGCCACCTGCAAACTGTCAATTAAAGCTGCCATCCCACAGCTGAACCTATTTTGCTCCATACTATGGGACTGCTTTCTGTTAATGAATTAAGCGGAGTCAGGACATGTGACCTTAAGGTTGTACCCTAATTGTTTATGAGAACCTGGCTGTGTATTGCTTTGTCTTGCCATGCAGTGGAGGTAATAATTTTCTAAGTTTGAGAACTGAAGTCCTTACTCTGCCATTCGCTAAGAATTCATTTGCCAAAACCAAAATCAGTCTAGGCAGTTCTTGCAGCAAGCAAAAAGATGTCTGAGCTAAGTTGCCCCAGATGAATCATAAAATATAACTTAATACACACATGCATCTGTTTGAGGGAAACTACAGGGGAGAGGAAAATTATGTGAGTGTTTTGAAGGTTCTTTAATAATGATGAGCTCAACTGTATTTTGTTAATGCAAACTTGATGTTACAAAGAGGAAGACACAATAACAGATGGAACTTCCCTTTCTCTTTCCATCCTTCCTGCTCCCCTTCCCTTCTAATTTTATGTCTGGTTTAATAGGCTGCTGCTATGAGAGAGATCCTTTTTTGTGTGTTGCCCCTGACATACAAATTTGTTTGTATTTATTTGTGTCCTGGAGTGGAATTCAGAACTGCAGAAACAGTTCTGCAGAATCTCTCCTTATAGTTGGTTTAAACTCCCTAGAACACTGTAATAATGCTGTGGTTTACAGGAATGATGCAAAGAGACAACTGACCTTTATTTTCTGCCCTCAGATACCTGACGTGTTCTGGGATTACAAAAATCCATGGCCCTGTTTTCTGACAGAGATCAGAATTTACTGATACCAGTGGTAACAGCTATAGAGAACAAAGCACTAAGGTAAGCAATGTGATGAGTAGAGTATGGAAAAATATTACATATATCTGTTTCATGATAGTGAAGAGTGAATACTGGCTTGTTTTGTGCCTTGCATTATTCAGCCAAGATTTCTTCAGTCTGTCACCAACAGAGTGTCTTGTCGGCTGTGTTGTCTGTTTTGCGGGCATGGAAACATCATTTTTGCTTTCATCCCTTTTTTTTCCTGGCAACACAGTATGGGGAAAAAAAAAAAGGTTGTTAATATTAGAGAGAATGGTGCTGCAAAACTTAACAAGGGCAAAACTGGGTATCTTAGAATCACAGAATCATATAATCATAGAATATTTCAGGTTGGAAGGGGCCTTTAAAGGTCATCTAGCCTAACCACCCCTACAATGAGCAGGGACCTCTTCAACCAGGTTGCTTGGTTGCTTAAAGCCCCATCCCATCCAGTCTTGAGTGCTGCCGGGAATGGGGTATCTACCACTTCTCTGGGCAACTTGTCCCAGTGTTTCACCATCCTCACCATAAAAAATTTTATCCTTATACCTAGTCTAAATCTACCTTCTTTCAGTTAAAATCATTACCCCTTCTCCTCTCGCAACAGGCCCTGATAAAATGTTTGTCCCCATCAACCACAGCTCTTTCAGCCTGTCCTCATAGGAGAGGTCTTCCATCCCTCTGATCATTTTTGTGGCCCTCCTCTGGACCTGCTCCAACAGGTCCATCTCTTGCCTGTGCTGAGGACTCCAGAGCTGGACCCAGTACTTCTGGGTAGGGGGGTCTCAACAAAGCAGAGTAGGGGGCCAGAATCATCTCCCTCAACCTGTTGGTCATGCTTTTTTAGATGTAGTCCAGGATACAGTTGACTTTCTGGGCTGCTAGTGCACACTGCCAGGTCATGTCCAGCTTTTCATTCCACCAGTACCTCCAAGTCCTTCTCAGCGAAGCTTTTTTCAATCCCTTCATCCCCCAGCCTGTATTGATACCAGGGGTTGCCCTGACCCTGCACTTGCCCTTGCTAAATCTCATGAGGTTCACACTGGCCCACTTCTTGAGCTTGTCCATATCCCTCTGGATGGCATCCTGTCCCCTAGGCATGTCAACCACACTTGGTGTCATCTGGAAATTTGTTGAGGGTGTCCTTGATCCCACTGTCTGTGTCACTGATGAAGATATTAAACAGTACTGGTCCCAGTATGGACCTCTGAGGGACACCACTTGTCACTGATCTCCATCAGGACATTGAGCTGTTGACCACTACCCACTGGATGTGACCATCCAATCAGTTCCTCAACCAAACAGTCCACCCATGAAATTCATATCTCTCCAATTTAGAGAGAAAAATGTTGTGGGGGGGCATGTCAAAGGCCTTAAAGAAGTCCAGATAGATGACATCTGTAACTCTTCCCTTGCCCACTGATGTACTCACTCCATCACAGAAGGCCACTTGATTGGCTGGGTAAGACTTGCCCTTGGTGAAGCCATGCTGGTTGTTCTGAATCACCTTCCTGTCCTCCATGTGCCTTACCATAGCTTCTAGGAGGATCTGTTCCATGATCATCCCAGGCACACAGGTGAGGCTGACAGGTCGATAGTTCCCATGATCCTTCTTTCTACCCTTTTTAAAAATGGGTGCAATGTTTCCCTTTCATTGTCTGTATAAAGAGTAATGTAGCTGCCCAGTAATGTATGGCGCAGTTAAACCTACAGGTTTTGGAATATTAATCCACTAAAGGCCAATTAGTCTGTTGTGAGATGCTGAAAGGTCCCACTGATGGCAATACATGAAATTTGAACAAGAGGTTCCAGCACACTGTCTTTTTGGAGCCTGGTGACAAGGAGGGGTATAGAAATCAGGAGGTTGGATCATTCAAAAAGTTACTTGAATTTCATGAACTTTACTGCACTGCAAGAAACTCCATTGTACGCAGGGAAAATCTCATTCCTAAATGCTATCGGGTTTTAGTGGGTTTTTTTACACTTAATCTTGATAGATGCCAGCATGGAGGCAGACTGCACAAATTTTATTTGAATGATAGAATTACTGTAACTGTAAAAACTGGTGTGCTCACCTGTTGGATTTTGTTACTGGTTTAAGAAACTTTCCAACAACAATAGTAAAGAGGTCTTTGCTATATCCTTTCCCTTGCCTTTTCCCAATGCACACTAATAGTCCTGAGAGCTGTCAGCATACCTATTGTCATTGGTGCTGGCAGGAAAGAGGAAGAACAGAGAAATGTGTTTATTTCACCAAAATAAAAGCTTGTGATGATCATAACTTTAATGCCTCTGAACTGTAAGTCATTCTCCCTGAAATGTCAAACAATATAAGCTAAACAGGGAGACAAACTACTTAGCCATTATTCAAGACAAATAAAGGATATTTCTCCTTCAAAATAGAAGAAACCAAAAATACGACCCTGTACATACCCACACCCCCATACCTCCCAAAAAAGAGAAGATGAGCTACAAACATTGCTATTATAATTAGAGCTTCTCAAAAGATTCTTTTCCTCACAGGATTCCTTTTCACAGTGTAAAATTTTGAACAAAATAAACATTTTTCCAACAAATACTGAGGGTAAATGAAATCTGGAAAGTAGTCCCTTTCTGTTGTTAATGAGTGGGAAAATTTGCCTCATATTGAGAAGTAAATTTGCATTGGAAGTTTTTTCAAAGACAAAAACATTTTCTTACAGGCTGAAAGCTACGACAATAAAATTAGCTTTACCCATGAGTTATAATCTCCACCTTGTTTTGAGAGTTCAGAGAAAGCATTAGTATAAATTAAGGTTAGGATTTATCTGCACAGATTTGCCAAAGAGAGAGCATATCCATCTCCTCCATACTATTTGTGGCATTTCAAAACTCCAGTCACTCTTAGCAAAGAGTGAAATGTTGGTACTGCTAAATAATCCATTCCTGAGACCAGGCACTTAACTCATATTTTTATGGAGTCTGAAGGCTAGAAGTGACCAACTACACTGACCGATATGTCAGAGCCCAATGATCATTTCTGATTAAAGTATATCCTCTAGAAAGCAAATTGCCACTTTTCAGCATTCCTTGTTTCAGTAGTTAATGTTAAACCTGTGCTCTCTTCATTATGGGAATTTAATCTTCCATTTCCAGTGAGTATTTTTGATCCCTGCCAATCTGTTCTTAGTGAGCCAGAGTTCTTTTTAGAGGTAAACATATTAAAAAAATCAAACTTTTAATTTACTTTTGGATAAGCTAAGAAAATTTTATTTTGCTAAATTGTTTGGTATTTCCTACAGTTCTACCATCATTATTGTGATTCTGGTTCTTTTATCACATTTTTTTACACTGAGCACCAGGCCTGTACAATAGTTCATATCTCTGTCACATTGTTGTTACTGGACAAAAAAAACCACACACCACTATTCACTAATTATTTTGTATTTATAGGGTCAGTTTCAGTCAGTTTTCAAGACTACTTTAAGGAAAACAGCACAGGCTTTTTTTTTCCTTTCCTTTTCTTTTCTTTTCTTTTTTTTTTTTTTTTTTTTTCCCCCGCTCTTGTGAAAGCTATTTAAGTTAAGCAACAGTTCTGAAATGAGAAATTACATGGTCATGCATATGTCCACCCTGCATATGTCCACAGAGTGGATTGCACAGTCTATTACCTCAGGCAAAGCAAACTGCCAGCTTGTCTAGAGAGATTTCATTTGCCTCCCACTGTCTTGGCAGAGCCACCTAATGTCTGCCTGTAACTGAGCATGTAGATGTGTGCTAAACATGCCCTGGGACCCCTGCAGAACTCTGATCACTCATTTGTGATACCAGTATAGACATCAGTAGGCAGAAGTTCAGAAAATCACTGTCAGGATCATGTCCAGACTGAAATATGAGACTCTGTCTGTTTTGCACATACAAATATAAATAAAACATACCTTACACAATTGAATTTTACAAGTCAATATATACAAATCTCACCAGTCCTATGCTGGTAAACTTGGCTTTGTAGGTGTAAATAAGAACGTGTGCCAGAGCCTGTATTGTTTTAAAATCTTCATAGATTTCAGGCTGTTTGTTGCTGTTTTCAAATTTAAATATGAACTGCATGGTATTTTCTGGGCTTATCCCTTTTATCACTACTTTTATCATATTCAGACATGCAAAAAAAAGCCATTCCTTTTTTCCAAGCTATAACTTGGGATTCAGCTTGGTCTTTGTAGTATCTTGTCAATATAATCCCTTTATAACATTTTTTGTCTCCCAGAAGAAATCAGGCATGGACACATTACAATCTATTTTTGAAGTCCTTCTCAAGAAAATGCTACAATCTATCATTTGATCTTGTATCTGAGATACTGGTTTTTTGAGTTCAGGAACTTTTATATACAAAAATGCTGTGTTTCAGTCCATTAGTTGCTCACTTTAGTTTGACCCAGATTTAGCTGGATTGAACTTTGTGCTAATGAGATAGATTGGAAATGGCCTTCAGTAGAATGAATGATTTGATGATCTCTACTAATTTTCTATAGGACAATGACCACTTTAAAGAGATGTATTTTTTCTGGCTTAGAAAAGACTTTGGGCTATGTACTAATGGGAAGAAAGAAAAAAAAAAAAAAAACAAAAAAAACCCAAAACCAACCAACCACCCAAACAAACAAACAAAAAAAAAAACAAACAAAAAACAAAACAAAACAAACAAACAAACCAACAAAACACCTGACTCCAATGTCTGTTTGATATCCTTTGTCCAAATTGTTTCTAACATATAAAGGGCATCCTTTACAAGTACAAAGATTACTTAATGTGCTGATTTACATTACATATATGCATCTTCCTCTCATTTGTCCAACCTGTTGCTCTCATTACAGCAGAACCTGCAGCTTAGGTTTCATTTCAAACTACTGTTTGTAGAATTGAGTTTCAAATCTTCCCTCTAATCATCTGAAGAGTTTTAGCTCTCTGGCTCTGTAGTATTCAACAGGAAGAATTCTGCCTTGCTAGAAGGATGGATCAAATATATCCTTTTTTTCCTCTTTTCACCAGCAGTTAGATTAGAATGAGATACCCGTGATTAAAATGCCAGTAGTTCCCTATCAGTAATGAAGTTGCACCACCAACAAAAATAGCTAGCAATAGGAGAAAAATCTAGTGTGGACAGTGTTCTTCTATAACAAGAGAATTCCCAGCGGGTTTCTAGGACAGCTTCCCCAAAGCAGACATCCAGCAGTGCACTCCCGTGCAGTGAAGGCTTTCAGCAAGCTCCTTCCCAGGCAGACTTCACCAGCAAGCTAAGCACAGGGAACCCTCAAAGTGACTACTTCTTTAGAGGTCAGGAAGGAGGGATAAGAAAGAGTGAGACATGGTTGTTCTGAATTTATACCCAGTGTATTTAAAGATGTCACTTGAAAGAGTGCTGAAAATGTATCCTGCATGTTAAAACATACAAGATTTCTGGTGGGAGTTGTTCACAGCCCAGGACATTATATTCAATAAAACCTGGCATGGGGTTGGAAGGAGCAGAAGATGCTGTGAAGAAGGTGTTTTAAAATCTCTATTGTTAACTAATCTGTATTTGATCATCAATTTGATCATTTTAAGGTACATTTTCTGTGTGTGAATCATGAAGTGGCTTTTAGGTCAAGATAATCAGAACAGTTAAAGCTACTTTCTTGCTGTCCTACAGGGTCTCATTAACCCACACGGAAGAGGAAACCTGCCACTTCTCACTGTGTTTCATTTAATTTCTGGTCAAGTAACCAGCCTATTTCCACTTGTCTAAGTTATCACTAGAAAAAATACCAAACCTTAAACATTAGATTTATAAATATTCAGTGACATGATTTTTTTCTTTTTGATACATAAGATGGCATCTCCTTGTGACACAGCCTTATCTCCTCCAGGATTGACCAATACAGGACGAGTCAGAATGCCACCATTTACCAACATTTTGGACTTCAACATCTCCTTGTGCCTAAGGTGGGACTCACAATGGACAGGCAGTGTGCAATGACCTTTATTTCACCATCCACTGAAACTTGCAAATAGTACTTTCACTGACAAACCTGGCTTTTAGAAGAGAAAGAGCCTATATTTTATTAAGGAGTCAGAGCATTTAAAGAACTAGTCTCTACTAATTATAGCTTTTTAAATGTTAGGTATCTAAATCAAACTTATCACCCAGAGACAACAGCTGACCTTACAGGCAGAAGATGAGTACTTTAAATCAAAAAATCATCCCTTCCTGAGATAGGCAGGACTAATCACCTTCTCTGAGAGCCCTGTTCCCTTCACTGACTATAAAGATAACATAACAAGTGGTTCATGCCATATGCTGAACTTCCAGAAGGCTAAAGTAGATGAGATGAATCCAACCTTTAACCAGCATGTGCCTACCTGGGGTCTGTGCTTGCTTGCCACTCTGAGAGTTGTCTATTCAAAAGAAATTTCCCATCTCTTCACTCTTTTACTGGCAACTCACAATTTCAGAGTCATTACTGAACCCATCAAAAATGATTATCTGGGACCTCATTTTCACTTCCTGTCTCCTCTCATTTCCATATTAAATAAATAAATAAGCTGTTCCTTTTGTCAGCCTGTGTTCACAGACTCCAAAAGCTCATCCGCAAGTTTGACTAGGGCTGAATGGATTATTCAAAGCATGCATGTTTGCAGCTTTGAAGGGGATTGTTTTGGTTCCATTCATTAGAACAATAGAGAGAAGACTATCCAAATGTGCTCACTGCGGCTGCCTGTAATGTTCTTATGCATATGCATTGCTATAGTCACGTGTTGTCACACAGACCCTTTGTGTCAAGTCTGAATCATCTTGCACTCACTAGTTAAGTACTGGAGGAATTCTTTCTCATTTGATATTTTTTTTCTTAAGCCTTTAAATGCAAGCAAATAAAACCTCTCTGCCGTCATCTTGTAAATGCATAGTAATATGCAAAAACCAGCATGTTTGAAGTCCATAAACTTCCATAGTTATTCAGTATTTTTGCCAATGTAAATAAAGCTCATTTTGAAGCAAATGAGCTTTCTTTGGTTGCTAATTTCAGTTTACAGTTTCTCACCAATTTTGCTCAAGTCAGGTCGTCATTAAAAAATCCTGTTAATTTTTTTTTTAATTATAGATTAACACATTCCTGGAGCTAAAGCAAATAAATTATTTTTTTAAATAGTGTCCCAAAAAGTTCTCTTCGCTAGTGCTCCTGTATGTTCCCACAGTTGTGATACAAAAGACAGCTATGATATATACAAGAACAAGTGATTCTTCTCCATGATCTTGTGGAAGTTCCTCTGTGAATGGTTCCTAATTAGCCCATAAATGGTGCAGGGCAGTGCATGGCTGGACAGTCTGGAGAGGCTGCCAGAATCTCCCTTCTTTATACCTAAGAGATAGCTGTGCTGTTTGTCTTTCCGAGGTCTGGTTAGGAGGTTCCTGGAGTAGGTGCATCCCAGTTCCAAAGGCAGTTGTGCCGCCACAGGCATATTTTCATGCTGCCTTCTCTTCTGAAAGGCATGAGAAATTCACAGGTAGCCAGGAGCATGGACTGTTTCTCTATTCCAAGCACAAGTCCCTGAATGCTCAACATCTTCTTTAGCAAAAGGATACTGTGGAATGGTATGCATGCTTGGATCAAGGCCCAGCTACAGACGGAAGTTTAGTATAAATTATTTTCACCTTGATCAAGAAGCAGCAGTTAGGCCAGCAAAAGACTTGCGAGGTCATACAGCTCCTCCTTCCTCCTGACGTAGAGCTGTTCTCCATGAGGTGCCATCCAGACACACACACGTTTAATGTCTGGCTGAACAGAAAACCCCAGGGAATGCTTACACAGACTTTGAATGTTGAAATTTGTCCAGAGGAGTCTCTTTTAAAGTAGGTGAAAATTAACGGAGACTAAAATGTCATGCTGGAGTGGGAACAATTCCTGGGTCTGGACAAGCTTTTCTGTTCCTTTGTGTTTGAGAGGATGGATAATGGTATAAGAGGCAAGGGTAACCTCAGAGTAAAGCCAGAAAAAGGTAAGTATTTAACATTCCTACAGTCTCTCTAGCAAAATATCTTGTCCTGAGACTGTTCTAAAGTGAACTAAGAATAATATGCTTAATAATAAGAATTTTATTTTTATGAAATGTATTTCTGTGATGAATAGGATCCCTTTTTGGGGTTGTTCTTGTTTTTTTTTTCTAGTTTGTTTTTCTAGCAAAAAGCTTAGCTAGATGGGAGAGAAGGCTGCTGCTCTCTGGGTTGGGGAACCCCTGGAAGCACGGCAGAGCCTGGGGTGAGGCACTGTCCCCCTTACAGAATGCACTCTGGGGCTGGCACAGATTTCCATATAATGTTATGATAGGATTTGGATAATTGTAAATATTGTTATTAGAAAACTCAAGAATTATTCTTACAAGCATGTTTCATATGGCTATGTGATGGAAAAAGATGTGGGCCTCAGGAAAGAAAGTTGAAAAAGACAAGTAGGTGTCTTCATGTGCCAAACCATCCTTCTCATAATTGAAAACAGGTTAAGTCAAACATGCGAGGGTTAAAGAAACTGAGTTTACCTTTCTGCAAAGGCTAGCTCAAGATTCATGCATAATTTAAATCATACTTACACTCTATTTTAAGGTTTTAGGTGAGACTTAAATGACTTACCAGCCTTAAGATGAATTTTCCCCTTAGAGAAGCAATCTATATGCAAAGAGTAAATTGGAAATACATTAATTCTTCAGTACACAACTTCAGTAAGAAACAGGGTTTTTTATGTTTTATGATTTGAACCACCTAGAAAGCAATGAAAAAAGCCCAGTGCATCATTGAGATACCATCTCTGCTCCTAAGGATGAAGGTAATGCTCTGTGACACTAATGTATCCTTGCACCA
This sequence comes from Tyto alba, assembly GCF_018691265.1. Lineage (NCBI taxonomy): Eukaryota > Metazoa > Chordata > Aves > Strigiformes > Tytonidae > Tyto > Tyto alba. The sequence continues at coordinate 17,321,027 of NW_024881261.1, forward strand.
TCTGCTTTTTCAGTCAATAACACTCAAAGATGTTCCTTTCAGAAAACATTCATTTTAAAAGTTTAAATTTTCTGTGGAAAGTATATGGATCATATAATACTTTTTATATGTGTTTACATTTATATTGGATTCATATATTTTAAAATCAAAGAGGCCAAAACTGTATATTAACAAGAAAGAACTTAGTTGAATGAACTTCCTAAAGTAGGCTTTTCTGTTTTCTAATCTATTACTGACATGGAGAGATACAAAACCTTTGTGGAAAATTTATATTATTCAGTAAGTTTTTCTGTAACATTTAAAAGAGATCCAAAGAGGGAAATCAAGTGCTCAATGTTTCTTTTTCAATAAATTTCATAATGAACTAAGAACTCAGGATGGGCTGACAAACATAATCAAGAGTTTCATGATTTTTAGGTCTGGGAAGCTGACGTGTAAACTGTAACCTAGTGCAGAATAGAGCTATTCAAATACACAACTCTGGGTGTTAGCTCAAATCACATCCAAAGTCATCTGGGGAAAGAGGAGGAGCACTAGAGAGTTACTCAAGGAGATGTTAACTTCTCATTTGCAAAACCTGAATGTCCTCATATCAAATGTTACCTGCCAATTCTCCTTTGAAACTAAAACATCCACCAAATCCTTATTTATGTAATCGAATAACCTGTAGTACTAGGGGCCATACGCAGTAATGTTTTCTTTGTCTGGCCCTATCTGAGGACAAGTGTGGTCTTTTCCCACAAATCTGAATCTATTTCCTTGTCAAAGCCTTTGTCACCATCAGTTTATGTTACTGGAAGTTCCTCCACTTGCTGACACAAACACTGAAACCAGTGAAGCTATGGAAAAATTTGGAAGTCCTCCACAAGGGAAATTTTTTGCTGGCAGTCTATTAAGACGTATATTGTGAAAATAAACTTTTGTAGATGCTTCCGATATTTTGGCCAGGCATTTATTTATTAATATTAATTATTTATACATAAAGGTAAGTATGCCAAAGCAACAGTGGACCTAAGGAAGTCTTTTGGCACAAATTTTAATGTATCACAGAGAACGCATTTGTATGGAAAAAATTGAAAGAGACACCAGAGGAGCTACTGTGTAATGTGAATAGACAGAGCAAAAGGGCTACACAACAATTCGGGGAGAGAAAGAGAACTGTCAGATAAAATATAAAGGTGGAGCGATCGCAGTGCTTGGGGCTGTGTTTAACTCCATTGGTTCCATGCCAGGGTGAGTTCCAGGATTTATTATATAGGTTACATACATCTTCCAGTACGTACCAAATATCTACAACCTAGATAATTGTTACTAGAGATAGATATCCTCACCAGATTTTTCTAACATATGCAATATCGTCATACACGAGCAAAGGATTAGAGCAGAGAAAAGGCAGCAAGAACTCAAGGATATGTATTTTGCCTTGATATCAGCCAGTTTTTTCAGAAGACAGATTAAGAATTCATTGGAAAGGAACATTTGCACTTTCTTTCTATCCTGGCCAGTACTCACAAGCTCTATTCAAAGGTCTTGTTGAGATACACCCATGCAGAGAATAAGTTCATAAAAAATATATCCTGGGTTTCTTGTTCTCATGTGTAGCTGATATCCTGGCAGATATTTCTCAAACTATGATGTGAACTGGAAAGTGGGTTGCCAAGAGTGAGATGAAAGAGCATGGTAATAGTATTCTAATCCCAGCCACACTTATGCTGTTATTTTATTTATTATTTGTTACATGCCTAGGGTATGCCTGACACATTGCAAGACAAAAGGAAAGATACTTCTCTTGTGCCTTAATGCATTTTGCTGTGAAACACACAGCTGTGCCTTTTGTAAAAGCAGGGAGGCAACCTTCTTTATTTCTGTGAGGCGTAAGCCCTTCAGAAGCAAGAAATAATGTCCAGAATTCCAGTAATTCAATAAATGCTACCTGCAACTTCTGAGCTATTAAAGAACTATATAAATTATTTCCATGGAATTGTTTTTCATGGAAAGATGGGGTTTTATCTATTTTTTTTTTCCCCCAGAAAAAATTGCTTTAGATTTTTCACACAAGGACCATTAATGAGTGCTCCTCCCAGATGCCCCTGACACCTCTAGGAACTTGTATCCCATTTCTGTCCTACAGAGATGTAATTAGTGCCTCAGATGCATTGTATAACTCTCTTATCTCTGACATGTCCTAACCATAATAGCACCTGTGAAATCCTGATTTTTAGATCTTATCAATACCTTTCTTGAAGGAAATTTGGAGTTCTATTTACTAAGTAGAATCCTTCTTAATTAACAAAAGTGGGCCAGATGGATCAGATTCTAAAATAAGGCCATTTTATGACTCTAATTCTGCTAATGGTACCTAGAAAGGTAACACTCCATGTCTTCAAGGAGCTGCATGCCTTGAATTACAGCACTTTATAGTCCTGTGCTGTATCATACCTCTGGAATGAGAAGGATTATGCCTCAAAAGCTGCACTTTTTCCATGTATTTGCTAATAGACCTTTGAACGAATGCAGAAACAGGCCTCTGGTAAATGACACCTTCCCCAAGTGATTATCTCACTGGATTTGTTCCAAAGGGCTAAAATAGCCACACACGTGACACACACATGCTCAATCAGATCAGAAATTGACAAATCTGAAACAAAAAGGGGCCCAAACAATAGGCCTCAAACCAAAGTTGACTTCTGAGTGAATTCCCCGACCAGCAATCAGCATCTTATCAGCAGACTGAAGCAACCAGTATCTTATCAGCATGAAAATGTAACCCTGGGAACAATCCTTGGGAACTATAAGTAAACAATAGGAAGTAACTATAAATCCCAAATGTAAAGAAAAACAGAAACTCCTCAGACATGCCCGGATCCTGGCCAGATCCAGACATGCCTGAGTGAGGCATATCAATCTACCAGATATCTGCTGTGCGTTTTGTTTAGACTTGTTTGTTAAACTGTATAAAAGCTGGACCCTCTCACAGCAAAGACGGAGACCTCACCTACGAGTGGACGCACTGCGTAGGACTTCCCAATTGCCGGGAAAGGCTCTCCGACCCTTCGCTGTGACGGGGCTCCCCAGCTGATGCACGGGTCTGGATGATGGTAAAGTATGAGGGCAATTGGTGATGTATCTTTCTTAATCACTATAGCTAGCTTTAAATAGTAATGTTTAGGTGCATTACCTTGCTTATTCTTTCTGCTATTTCTACTACAGTAAAATTTCTATTTCTACTAAAGTAAAATAAGCCTATTTCTTTAGCTTGCTGTCTGTGTCCTTTGTGTTAACCCCGTCAATTGGCAAAACAAAATCAAGTTCAGTCTTTGAATTTTTATAGAACTGAGCTGGAGGATAGCATGTGTAACTTCATCCATTTAAATCCTTCTATTACCAGTAGATGTATTTATAACTTTCTGTATGTGCATGAGTAGATTATTTATACCTTTGTATTCCCAGCAATTGGGTAGTCATATAAATATAGAGGGACAACTGCTACATGGATAATATAAATTGGCTGAAGTCAAGGTCAAGGGTGATAAGGGATATATTCTAATGGAATCAATATATTCTTTTCAATCTCATGGACCATTTTCTTTTTTCTTTTTTTTTTTTTTTCCCGGTTTTCAAGATGGAAAAGCTTATTCCTTTAGCTTTACCAGATGTACTGGGAAGATTCTCATATTTACAGTGAGCAGTGACTATTTCTCTAAGGCAGTCTGGATGTTAACACAATGAATACAGTTTGCTGTCATGCTGAACAAAGCCTTAAGTAGAGTGGTGTCCAGCTCAGAACTGCAAGGGTTTTGTAAGGTCTGTAGTCAAGTTAGTGGCTCTTTATTTCTGCCTAGAGATGGTCACTTGGTTATGAAGTTCCAGTTAATGGCAGTGGTATGAAAGATATTTTTAAATTTTTTAGTTAATTGCAACACAGTGATAAAAGTGTGTTGCATTATTTTTTAGAATAAATGCAGACAAACCTGCCTCCCTTGCAGGACTTTCTGTCTGTCTGTCTAATGTTGAGGTAATTAAGAGCTAGGCTGGTGGAGGGCCACCACAATGGCCAGGCAGCTGGAACATGTCATATGAAAAGACTTGGGCTTGTTTAGACTGAAGTGAAGACATAGCAGAAAAAAATCCCAGTAGCCTTCCAATATCTATGAGGAAGTTACCAAGACAGAGACAGGCACTTTACAGTATGAAAATGAGAGGCAATGGATACAAATTGAAATGGGAGCTTCTGAATAGTTATTAGGTTAAAATGTTGTTCATGAGGATAATTTATCACTGGACCAGGGTTGAGGGAGTCTGTGGAATCTCCATCCATAGATTTCAAGACACCATTGGACAAAGCCCTAGGAAACCTGGTCTGAATTCAATGCTGACCCTAATTTGAGCAGGTTGGACTAGATACCTTGTGATGTCACTTTCAACCTGAATTATCCTAAAATTCTGTGAGACTACAGAACATTCAGAGACCCCCTTCTCTTTAAAACTTACACCCACAGCACCTGTTTATCATTTCAACAATAGGACAAAAATATCTAGCAACTTTTATTCACAATTTGAGTTTAATAAAAAGCGGTAATGACATAGGGAAGTAATTTAATGGTGATGTAATCTGACTGAAGTCTATGCAACTAGCCAACATTTTTTTCTGGTGCATTTGTATTGTTCCTTGCACCACATAACCCAAACGCATGCTTATGATTTTTACATAAAACAGGACAAGTGACAGGATGGTATTTCATGTCAAGTTTTGCCTGTGAACATGAGGTCTGTCTACTGGGTTTTTTGAGCAGTGATTTTGTGAACAGGTTCAGCTAAATATGAAGGGAAGCAAAGAGAAAACTCAGAAGAGTCCAAGATAAAGTAGAAAATGTTCATATGGCATGACTTTAAAGAAACCTGGGGAGAGAGAACCTTTCATGTTGCCAGCAGGCATCTTAGATTTGGAAGGGAGAATCACAAATTTTGCCTTGTGTCATGTAATTACAATTCTGTTACAGAAAACATGACTTTCTGACTTTTCTTAATAAATAAACAGGACAGCACCGAAGGTATAAAGTGATTGATGTTTCCTAATCAAATTTAAATGAAGGCTCCCCATAATGACTGACTGGTTCAAAAGTGGGTCAGGAGGAAAATTTGTTAAAGAAAATCTTAATTTCTAGTTCTCCAGAACTTTTATGCTGCTGATTTTTTTTAAAGACGATTATAAATTTGTTTCTCAGTGTCTTACTTGGAGGAAGGCAGGTCAATATTATATATTTATATTAAAGCCTCAACTGAGAATATAGTTATATTTCCCAATCCTGGTATACCATGATAATAGTTGGGATCTTTCAAAGAAAACTTAAATAAATAATTCCCTAGATGCACTAAGTTAAATACTGAAACAACTAGCATGACATAAATAATTTTACAACCTTTATAAATGCATTTTGCTCCTAGATTTCCATGCATCTGTGTCTTGTTTGTACTCGGAATCATCTGATTAAGTTTCAGGAAATTCAGAGCACAGCCATGCATTCTGGGTTCAGAACGTACAGATGGCTGAACTTTGAGATTTGATGAGAATTGAGTGGCAGTTTGCTTATTATCCCAGGTTTCCACTGTGGTGGGCAGGTAAATGCTAGCAGGAAGAACAGGATGGGATTTTCAGGGTTCTCATGCACAATGAAACTCAGGTCAAGCAATGCATTCGCACAGCTTTAACACACAAATTCTATTTGATCCTTTTATTATTGCAGTGATTCATATTACTTAATTATGTCTTGTTAATATTTCATCCTTGCCATTCATGGCACTTCATCTACAACTTAATGCAGCCCCTCTTTTCTATTTGGAGAACCGACAGCACTTGAAGGAAGTGGGGGCTGTGTTACTATGCCACTTTGGCCAGGGAGGTGATGATGTATAACATAGTGTCCTCTACTGCAGGAATCGAGATAATGCATTTGCACTGTGACCCTCGGAGGAAGGCAGACTGGACTAGAAAAGCTCCTTCCCTTAAAGTGAAGATATTAAGCTGCAGCTTTTCTGCTCAGGTTTGGTTGCTGGATGCTATCCAGGACTTCTACTTTATCAGGACTGAAATGTTAATTTTTTTTCTTTTGGAACAGATTTATTGTGAAAGGTTTCTCATACAAATTTTTTACTATTATCCTGAAATTCCTCACTTCTCGGTGTTCTCAATAACAGCAAAACCTGATCTAAAGCTAACATTTTACCTCTTAATGGGAATATGATTTATCTTAAGAAATAAAAATGTTGACAAAACCTTGTGTCTTGAGAGGCAGTTTGGTTTGTTACACAGAAGTCTGTGACAGTTATTGATACTGTTGCTTCATAAAGATGTAGACACTTAATATGCAGCACACACTGTTGTTTGATGGAAACAGTACTGTAATCATTTCACTCTTTAAAACACCTGAACAGTATCAAGAAGCTCAATTCTGACTCCAAGTAATCTCCTAGATATCTAAGGAGGCTAGTAGCTCTGATTTGCTGCTGAATAACTCAACTTAGTTTAACTGACTACAGTCTGATTACACAACCCATGAGCAGAGGATAGGACCCATTGCAATTAATTTAGTTAGATGTTAATGAAAGCAACATTTCAATACTGTTGGCCACTGGCCATGGTATGGAGAAATGCAATATATTATATAGCACTTTATGACATAACTCAACCAAAGAGCATTTATCCTGTCCCATAATGTTGTTTCCTTAGCAGATACACAGACCTTTGTGGATGAGTGGTCCCATGATGGTTTAGTGATGCACAATAAAACAATAGTTACTTTTCAAACATTATTCAAAGTGAAATGTAATATTTATTTGGCTTTTGTACCTCTCAGAGTGCTGCAAGAATCATGAGTAGGCATTCTTAATCCCTTTCCACAAACTGGAATAAAAAGAGGGATGGTTGTTGGCATAATTATAAATTAGAGAAGTGTCCTCTCTGTCAAACTCTCACCAGTTTGCCTAGGTCTGTTCCTACTCAGGGTAAATTCATAGCTTTGGGAAGATAAGATTGAGTCCATGAAATAAATTTTAGAAATTAATCTAGGCTTGGTTTGTTGTTTTTGGTTTGGTTTGTTTGTTTTGGTTTGGTTTTGGGTGTTTTTCTGTTGTTGTTTATTTTGTTGGTTTAAAAAAAAAAAAAAAAAAAAGGAATGGTAGTAATGATCCGCTATTAGTACAGACTTTGACATGAAACAGCTGATAACTACTCTGAGCTTATGCAGCTATAGTATGTCATGCCGCCTTGTTATATTCTTCTAGGTTTTCTCCAGTTATGCTGATGTTATGTTAGAGCAATCTTCTGCCATATTGTTTTTTACTTTCAGGCTTTTAGAGTCCTAGTAAGAATACAATTTGGCTGATACAACATAATTTCTTTTCTGAATTTGGACCGCTTTCTTTACAACCACAAGAATGGACTATCTTTCTCTTTAACTTGCCTGCTACTAATTCCCTCACACAAAACAAATTATAACTAAATTATACTTAGAGGAATTAATTTGTAGGTGGAATTCCCTAGTGCCTATTAGATAACAAAAGCCATATGAGTCCATTGATCTGAGAAAGAATATTCTGGGAAGTATATGTTATGAATATGCAATATGATGACTCAGTGATTTACTGTGGATGGAGGCAGATCATGCCACAAATGCTTCAGGTCGCAGTCACATTATTTCATACCTTTCATGCAGCTCTTAAAAGGCTGAGGCAAAGAGCAAATTTCATTTCTAGTCCTTCGCAGAGATTTTGATGCAACAAAATTTAGTGGAATGCATTCCCTCTGACACATCATTCCTGCTCTCAAAAAGTAAAGAGTATTTTAAGAAAAACATATTTTGGAAAAGAACTGTTCTGGTCAGCTTTTCTGTATAGACAAGAACATCTGATGAGAATATTGCCACGTAGTAACATTCAGACTTAGATAGGAAGCAATATCCTTGCTGTTGATCAAGCAACATTTTGCAAAAAAAAAAAATGTCTATACCTTTTTATGGCAGGTGATGCTGAAGGGGAACATTTAAAAAAATAAAATTTTTACTATTAATTCTTACATTTTCTGAGCAAAACTCAGTGCAGAGGATATAAGCTTTGATTGTGACACTCTAGGGAACAAGAGAAAAATACTAGTCTACACATGTATTAAGGGTTGCGTGACAATTTGACACTAGATAAATTATATTTTTGTAAAGAACAAAATAAATATTTCATAACCTGGAAGATGCTTAGAGGTTTTTAGAGGAAAATTTATCGCCATATCAAGTAGCAGCCAAAACAGAAGAGGACAGCCTATCAAATGAAGCAAGACAGAACTCCATTATGTCAGACATCTAAAATCTCTGCTCCATCTGACATAGTGAAGAATATGATTGGACTTTTCTGACTGACCTTTTTCTCACTGGAGTTGTAAGACTTTTTAAGTATAAAAGGAACATTTGCTGAAATTCATGTAAAGCAGCCAACCTATTATTTAATATTTCACATGACTGGATAATATTATTGATGGATAATATGCAATTTGTTGGAATGTAGCAAGGAAACTCATGCATATTTTTCCACTTATATATACAATACACTGAGTAAATTAGTTTTCTTTATATTTCTTATTTTTCTATTAGATAGAAGAACAAATGTTAAGTGACATAAGGTATAGGTTTTTTCTGTAGAGTTATATTTCTGTTTTCTATATTTTGAAAATGGGTCACTGATGTAATTATATAACACTGATATACAATTATGTTGGGAGATTACTGTGAAGCAAGAGGGCATACTGATGGATTCAGAATAGCATCTTCAGAATAGAAGTATGATAAATAATGTCTCCAAAACATAACCATGGAACACCGTAGAGGTTACTGAAATCAATTTGCAAATAAAGAAAAACTCATCGATCTTATCATTTTTGTAAGAAGAATTTATAGCATACTCACCTTAGATGCTGTTGAGAATTTTGGACATAACAAGTCTTACAAAAACCTCTGTGTTTCAAATCAACACAAAACTAGTTTCGTTGTGTCTGTTCCAGGGCTGCAAGATCATAGTAGTGTTAATTTTAATTGAACATTTGTTTGAAAGGTCCTTATGCTATTACTCTCTGTAACTTAGGCTATTGTTCTCTGCTCGTTACCTCTTTTGTTATTTTTATTAAAATATAAAAGAAAAAAAGGTTATTTTAATACAGACACATCATTCTAACTTGCCTTTGCCTTTTCTCTGTACAAATTGCCCTGGATCATAGATTTACAACCTCATTTTTCTATTTGGTTTTCAAGATGCAAGAGCATCTCTAAGCTGCTTTTCATGGAACATTTTTCCTTTATTGGTATTAGCAGATTTTATGGCTATTGTGCCACAAACTATGCTGCAGTGACACAGAGCTTCATAAGGCCATCCAGTCCCTACCAACTTGCAAAGTCTGATGAATATTTTCATACAGACTTGGTAAATGAGTCGCAACCTTTGCGAATTGCCTGAGGGCACAAAGCAATTCCAAGGAAGAGTCATTTAGAGAACTCATCTTTCCAGACTCCTGTGCTCTGTTCACTAGTTAACAAGGGTCTTTTTGTAATCACAGTAAAATGCCAATTTCTAAATGTAGGGAAGGATCATTCTGTACATGTTGTGTTCTTATAGTCTTACTTAAGCATAGGCTATTGACCAGTAGCAGAGACAGGATAACTAACTGGATCTATGGTTTGACCCAGTACGTCATCTTTATGTTTAGGCAAGAGAGCTTATATTTCTCCTCAGGTAGCAGGAGGTAAAATATTATTTGATTAATATAATTAATATGCATTCATCAGATATATGGAGGATCTGCTCTTCACACAGTTGGGAAGAGGGCTGACAAGACCTTGTTGATCTATATGAACAGTCACCTCAGACATTGCTAACAAATGTCTGTGAAAAGTTAAGTTAGGAGAGTAAGGAGGCTGGGGGAGAAGGTCAGTAGTACTTTCTGAAACTTCCAAGAACAAGTCATGAGAGCTCTCTCGATTTCACTCCTGCATCTCTTCTGTCATACTCTGGAGTTACACAAGTGTAATTTAGATTAGACTGGAAATGTGGAAACAATTCAGCCAGTGATGCATAAGGAACAGAAACCAATTCTCCCCCTTCTGATCTTCTGTTGAGCTAGAGAGAGTAAAGAGCAAATCATGTCTACTTCCATTATTAAAATATGGTTCCTAATATTCAAAGGGAAGTAATAAGAAGGCACTATTAAGACATAGGTACTTTGCAGGGTGGCAGAATGTCTTATGTAAGCCTAATGGAAATGCAACATGACAAAGGTTTTGTTGAAAACCAGGGAAGTTTTAAGGCAGACTTTCTTTCAGCTGTTCTTTTCACGCAGTGCCTGTTGCAGCTGTGTGCTACAATAACACAAAACTGCTGTCATTCGTAGTATAGACCTATTTTACATGCAGAAGTAGTCTCAGCAGGATGGATCATTATTAAATTGTAGAAAACATTAAAATAAACTCTGGGAATTGAGGTGGCTGATCTGGATAGAGAGTTTTTAAACCATGAGGCAAGATTAAGGGTAATGTAACATTGGAGAGTGGAGTACCTAGACTAGACTTGGGAGGAGAAAGTGAATTCTATCCTTTAGTTGATAAAAAAACAAACAAACAAACAAAACAAAACAAAAACACAAACAAACAAACAAACAAACAAACAAAAAACAGCCAGTCACTGACTCTGTTATCAAAATGCTGTCACAACTATTAAAGCTGCTTTTCCTCTCTGTTTCTTCACACTGGCTGAGGCCGAAACAAAAAATTTGTGATATCTTGGTCCAGTTTCACTTTGGCTTTCTGATTCTTGCAGGAAAGAAAAGTAGGTGAGAGAACATCCCATTTTCATATTATCTGACTCCAAATCTCTAGGATAAGGAGATATATATTTGCAATGCTGTCAAACTGATACTATTGTACACACCCCAGTATGTACTTACTGCCAGTGTTGCTGGTGGATCCAGCATTCTGACCTACTGCCCCTACCCTGATGTAATAATGTAACTCATAGGGAAAATACAAGACGTCTGGGGTTCTTTCTCTGAGCTCCCAATAACATCTATTCCCAGAGAGCCACGATTCATGCACAGCTTGACCTCACACTGGATTTAGGCTGCAACAGTAAGATGTTTTGTGCCCTGTCGTGAGAACACCCTGGTCACTCCTTAGCAACTGACTGCTTGCATTCAAAGTGGTCATGGCCACTAGCATCATGATGGTTTCTTAACAGGCTTGGTAAATCCCATGTGTAGGCAAAGAAATTATACCAATGTCATCACCTGAGCAAACAAACATGAAATGCCACCGAACTGAGAAATTGGCTCTGTAATTTTGTTGGAATAATGGATGATCAAAGCAGAGACATCTAAGAGGCAGATACATATCAAAGCAGAAGCCTCTAAACCAAGAGAATAGCACACTATGCTCAAGTTCACACTAATTCATTCTTTGTGAAGGACATATTTTCCCAAACCAAACTTATAGGGAATTCTTCTCCTTTGATGCTACTGCCCATTTTAGTTTTATGATTACCCAAAAACCATAATTTGGCCCTAGGCAGAAGGAGGGTAAGGAGCAAAGAAGAGGGGTGCTGAAGACTGGTCAGATTAGGGAACACATGAAGCAAGTTTGTTGAGTGAACATTTGTTTCACACCAGTCTTGTTGATGTTGACTAGGAACAGCAACATAGCCTCTCTCCCAGAGCAGTCAGTGCCTGCTCTAATAGCTGCAGCCAGAGGCCTTACTCCCAGGGACATTTGCTAGCAGGATGGCACCAAGGGCAGCTATTACAAATTCTGACAGGTTACAAATGTTGTGCTCTCAGATAGTGAGAAAAAAACTGGTAAGAGATCTTCACAGATATTTCTTACCTATACCCTCACCTTCTCCTCTCCTTCAGTTACAGAAGCAAGGTTCATTTTTCCTTAATACATTGTATAGTGGGTTTTGAAATCTGCAGGTAGAAGGTACAGTGCTGTTATTATTACTTAATATTATAAAAGACAACACAGGGATTGCCATCAGTGAATCTGTCTCTCAGAGTTACGTTTGAAATTTGCAGTCCTCGGCTATCTGAGTAGGTTTAAGGAATAACTTCTGTTATTTGTAATATATGAAGCAATAAATTGCTACTGAAAATGATTAATAGCCAAAGTGAAGCTTAGACGTTTCATCGATCTCAAAAGCCATTTATTGCAAGTATATGAAAGCAATAGAGATTATTGCTATTATACAACAAACCATAAAATCAGAAAGGAAAAAAATGCATCTTTTTCTTCTTGTGGATGCTGAGAAAGTGTTCTGCACTTTCCCTCTGTGCTGGATTTTCCATTGAAAACACACACTGGAGGCACAAGTGGGATCAATAACATCACAGACACAGCTTTAAATACTGATTAAATGATCAAGGACAGATACTGTTTGAGGATAAGCTGAAAAATTGCTCACAGAAGCAGCTGGTACAGAATAGAAGTGACCGGATTGGACAATGAGGGTTTTGTGTGCAGATACGTTTGAATTGTTCTGGCTGAAATTCTGTGCTTGTTATATAACCTCTCTTGATTAATTGAGCCTCAGTGCCAGGTTGTCGGCTGCAGCTGAGGTATGCCTGGCATGGCTGAGGGGAACTGGCACACTAGACTGGTGCTAGGCTTTACTTTGTTCTGCCCCAAGCTGAGGACAGAGTAAGCCATATGAATACTTGATGGGCTAGACATTCCTGTGTTGGTTCTATAGCACCTGAAGGCTCTCCTTTATACCAAACAAATGTCCAGTAGTTTTGCTTCACACTGGTCAGAGTAGCTCCAAGGAGGTTCTAGCTTCAGGAAGACATTGGTGGAGCCCAAGTCCTCTGGTCATGCTCAGATAGCCTTTTACACAAATTAGGAATAAAATCCATTCCACTGGTCCTGTGCCACCCTGACAACTACTTACGTCTGGGGAACCCAGAAGGCATTGGGTGCATTAGGACAACTGGATTTTCATTAGGACAACTGGAGGTTGTTACACTGGCTACCTAAGTGAATTTAGTCTTCTGTTTTTAGGTCCCAAGTGGGAGATACCTCATGAGGATATTCAGAGACAAGTCACAATAGGAAGAGTTTCCCCCGATCCCATGTAGTAGTAAGGAATGGCCAGGATTAGGGAAGTCTAACTATGGAAGCTTGCGTGTGGGTGCTTTTCATTTGTTTTAACCATTTTTCCTGGCTATGCTCCTACAAATAACAGTGTTCTATTTCAATATACTGAATTTAAATAATTTACCTATCTTTGTGAGGCAGATTAAAACTGGGATGCACTGCTTCTGAGATACAAGTAGCTAACTCCTTCCTGCCTCTTGAAAGGGGTGCTCCTGGCGACATCAATGCAGAGACCAAAACTTTCATGAAATGAGCAGAATCCTAGCAATGCTGGATGGACGCATTGGCATACCTTGTACTTTTTCTGATTCTCTCTGTGTGCTATGAGAGTTTCTTTATGGGCTATTCATGTACGTAACTGCTTGCTACACACAATCTTTCCTCTTTTTTTTTTCTTAATATAAATCATCTGCCTTTACTAAGAATAAAAATTTAGTAATATGTTATGGATCTAGATGAATCACTAACTCTAACAGGTTGGAAGAGAGTTTTGCCCAGTTGATTCATTTGGATTATTGAATTCTGGAGACATATACTGCAGTTCACGGATTTTATGATGCCCAAGATGGCTTTGGCTTCATCCAGAAGGTAACTGACGATGCCTAATTAATGACAAATGTTTCAAACGCATATTCAGTGTAGCTACTATAGACTTTGAGCTTAACTCAGCAATTTATCTTTCTTGCCGGCTCATTAAACACTATTTTGAGCTCCACTAACATACAGCTAATGATCATGTCTTTAGGAGTCTTTGCAAATCAGTCACCTATGTGCCTGAATTAGTTCTAAAAAAGACAGGGAAGTCTAAAAATCTACAGTCCTGTAAACCAGACTGCAGATCAATTCGTCAGGCCTTGCATCATGTGAAGGCTGAGGGGCTATTTTCTCCCTTCTGCTGATAAGCTCTCTTGGTAAGAGTTTCTCTCCTCCTGCTAATTTGCACACACAATGTGCAAGATTCAGTCTCAACTATGTTTTCTAGTTGTATTTATAAGTTTTATGGCTAGATTCTGGGTATCGACTGCTTCTCCTCAGAGGAGCATTTCCCTTTATAAAGGAGTCCCCAGTGGCACAATACATAGACATTACTAATGCATCCATCAGCAAATTATCTAGGCAGCAATTACAAAATTGAGACTCAGGTAGTGCAAATAATTGATTATTTCAGTGCAGTAGCTGAACTGAGCAGTTAGAAAAGAGTTTTAATTTACAGTGACTGGAAATAGAACTGTTGGGTTTTTTTCTCAGAATGCAAAAAGGGCAATCACCTGTGTGTGGCACCACAGTTCAAATTCAAAACCTGCCTGGGTAAAGGATTACTACTTCCATCTGCCTGGAGCACAGCTTACTCACAGCATTTTCAAGCTATCATAGCAGAGGCCAACCTTAGCAAGTGCCCTTTTCCTCTATGATTGTGACTATCTTGTGAAAAATAAAAATCTCTCTGGAACTATTTTGGAAACGAAATCTGCATTTTTAATAGCTTCAGTATGGCTCCTGCTGTGTTTTGCAACAAACATTTTCTGATACCCTGTATGAGATTTGCCTCAGTCTGTACGTAAAAAAATCTCTGCTCTTCACCTCTTGTAAGGTCAAGTGATTTTATTGGATGATCTGTACCTTTGAAAGTTCTTTCAACTATCTTTATTACTGATTGAAGTGCTTGGCAGAAAGATTGAGTTCAGCATTGTGATTTGAAATTGATTGTGATCAGACTCATTCTAATCAGCTCTGGCACAATGTAACATAACATAGGTCTCTGCCAAGAATGGTCTGATCTCAGCTCTTAAGAGCTTCACAGCAGAGAACTACAGCCCTGGGGCTTCCATGGAGAGCAGTTATTTTCCTAGGGTAAGAATTGAGAACAGGCTGCTGGATTAGCAATGTTTTTATTTTGGAGGGCCTGTAAGGAATATGGAGAACAGCACCTGGTATGCTCCCAGGAGATTTGGGTTGTTTTTGTCTTGCACAGGTGGAATTCTGAATGTCTTTCCAATTCAATGTCAGGAAGAAAGAACTGCAGTGACCCAAGCATAAAACACAGTAGCAAAATCCTCACTGAAGACAAATAGTCACAGTAAATCAAAAAGATTAAATAGTAAGTATTGTATATTACCTCTGTTGCTAGTAGATCATGTCATCTGTGTCCTATTCTGTCTTTATGTTTTATTGAGAAAGATTCCTGAGATAACTGTGGTCATGTCGCTGGGGAAAAGAAAAGAACAACAAAGAAACTTGTGAATTTCATTATCAGCTATTAGGAACACCAGGTGATTGTTTAGGAGACATTAGGTCTTCAGCATGGACTTTTCCTGCTGATTCATTAACTTCCAGGATTTAAACAATGCAATTTGATTCACTGCCCCATGGATGAGAGAATACTTTGTCTTGTCAGTGTTTTCCTTTTCCATTATGAGCAGCTCATAATGATCTCATAAATATCTGGAGAGGAAAGATTAAGAAAATAGTTAAATGTAAGAAATACAAACAATCTCATGCTTAGAATTCTGCCTGCACATAGTTAATTTTTATGTTTCTTTAATATGAATTTAAGATTTAAGTTAATTACTATGAGGTGTTTCTCTGAAGGATGGCTAGTACTACACTGCAACTTATTTTCCAATGTGAAATTGCCATAAGCATCATATTAGACTTTATATTCTTTTAAAATTATCTTCTGCGCATTTTTTTCTAGTGTTTTTAAATGAACATCACTAAATGAATTTAAAAAGCAAGGGGACCAGTAGGTACAATAAAGACAGTATTGTATTAAGAAAACAATGTTATAATGTCACAACTAAAGCGGTTCAGAATCAGCTGGAGGATGCTTTGCAATTATAGCGTAAATTTGGCTCTCCAGGATTATGGCTTAAATTTCCAGTCGATATGAGCCTCCTGAGTAATGCTGAAAGTGATTTATTTTCATGGTGCCTCACTTTTCCGTGTGAAACAAGCAAAGTGGTCTCTACCTTGCGATCAAGACTACTGTGGAAATACCTGGGATGTATTAAGACACTGAGATAAAGGAAGTCGTGTAACACTCCAGAGTGATAACAATAGAAAGAATCCCATTATCAATCACTCTGTATGTATATATGTGTGAATACCCATACTGCCTATGAGAAACCTAATAATGTAATTGAATTAATGAGATAATGACTCAAAAATTCCTAAATACCAGATTTAGCATTGGATTGATTTCAGATTTTTCAGATTTGTATCTCCTCTAGTCCTAATTTTCCAGTAGTGAAAAGAAAGCCATGAGCTTGCATATTGGATCATTACTAGGTTGTTTTCCCATCTGTATACAAATAAAAACAATTCCAGTCTTTGATCTTGCAAATCAATGAGTTCTTTTCAAAGGAAATTATATCATGACAGTTTTGCTGTTTACTTCAATTGGGGCCAAATGATCTTTACTTCTACTATCTTTGCCTGAATTTCAGCTGCTATGGGAAGTTAATCTCTACCTGCAACAGCATAGGATTTTTAAAGAATGACAAAGAAAGCAGAGATGCCTAAATGTAAAGCACATTACCCTAAAGTAGCTCCTGATGGGATCTATCTATGCCTGGACTGCCACCTAGTAGAGTTCATACAGAAAAAACACAGGAATTGGAGGTGCAGCTGCAGTTCAGATGAAAACGTATTGGATGATTGAAAGATGTCCTGAGGAGAAGAGTGAATAATCCTTTGATAGTCTTTCATATGAGGACAAATGAAGCTATTATTCAAAGAAGATGCAATGAAATCAAGTCTTTAGAGAGTGGACATGTGAGAAGATTATGAAGACAAAAAAAGGCACAAACCTCCATAAAGTAATACACTGTGGGGGTAGATAGAAGAGGACTCTATTGGAAAGATCTAATCTCCTAAATACCTGAGGAAACCATGAAATTGAGTTTTATCAGTAGTATAAACTCAACAAAAAGTGTAGTGTAGAAAAGCAATCATGACTAGAACACAGGTTTAAGAAAATGCAGTGTTTGGAAAAGACGAAAACAAAATCAAAGGCAACAGAACAGATGTTCTGTTTTACAGGGCAATAGGCACCCCTATTGCCCTTGTAAGATTCTGAAGTACCTGGAATACAAACTAAACTGCCACTTTAGGCAAGTAGATTTATGCTTGGATATGATTCATAGCAGCAATGGGGCTGGTTTAAAAACTGCAGTATTTTTACCTTTGAATTCTTTCAGGTTTTTCAGGAGCAGCAACACGTAATTTGCTTTTTATTACGGTGCTTTCTCACTGCTGCCACAAAGGCAGCAGCAGTTGGCAACTGGCAGAAAGCTTTTCTCTGTCTTGAAATATACATAACTGCTAAAGGAAGAACAGTAGTTTCATATACTGTAAAAGTATTAAAGACCATGGCATTAAAATGATCTCTGATTAAAAAAACCCAAACAACTGAAAAGGGTATGTCATACACACACAAACCCCAATTCTTTATACTGCAATCATTCAGTTGCCTCAATTTCACCAAAAATAAATTGAGAACCTTCAGGCAAACTGCCATTAAATGAAAACTCTTAAAAGGAGAATGTACAATCTAATTATAGTGTAACAAATGTGTACCTTTCATCTACAAGGCTGGTACTCCAAAATTTTAATAGTCAATTATGATTATATAATCTATTAAAAAGAATAACCAAAGTGCTATAATGAAAAGGAAAAAAAAATACAAAAGCACATGAAAGACATCTCCAGTGGCACAAAGTGGTGTAACAGTAGTACCCTATACAATTTCCTTTCTCCTGTAGCTTGTATTTAGGTTATGTTGCAGAGACAGAGGTGCTGGCAGTCACTCCCTGAATACCCATGAATGTATTCTCTGTGGCTAGCACCCACTGGATTATTTTTTGACAACATCCCATTAATCCAGGTATCTGGAAATAAAAGGCATGAGGTTCATAACTAAATAAGTAAATTATAGTTAAGGGAAGTACTTCCTTTAAGTTTGCAGGTCATTAATATATTCTTTTCAAAAATCTCTTGAGAGTCTACCAATTCCTTCTTTCCTCTCTCTCTTTCCTCTCTTTTCTCTCTTTTCTTTTATTTGTTCGGGTACCAACCTTCTTTTTCACAGTTTTTTATTACATAATGAAAAAATTTTAAAAAGTACTATGAAGTGCTAAAGCATGATCAAAGTCATGGAATAATTTCTATTCTGTGAATGAACAACTAGACCAGGACCTTTCAACATGAAAAGATGAAACTAGTGGAGACATGACACCTCTTTAATATCATAAATGATAGAAAGATGATAAATAGATAATCTACCCACCACCTATTCAATACAAGAAATTAGGGGCCTCAGATGAAACAAAGAATTTAGTTTATGCAATGTCTGGGTCAGCTGAGGAATTTTTCAATAGGATATGATGGATAGTAAAACTATTCAGACACAAAAATTGAATGAACAAATTCATTACAGAAAAATATTGCAGTGTCTCTGAAACCAGTAGACACTACCACTGCCTTAGGGAGTATCTGAACTGTGACTCTTTGGAGGCTTTGAGACTGTACTGGAAAAGCATAGCATATAGCTACCTTGTTCCTACGCTCTTCTCTAGACATCTGCTACCAACTACTGTCAGAGAAAGAAATCAAGTCAGCTATTTTGCTGCAAATACTGCTTACATGAAAATGACAAACTGCCCTAACTCTACTGCATCTACTACAAATTAGATACAGCTCAAGGGGAGCAAGCTAAAACTGTGAGAAGACTGAAATCAGATGTATTTGATCCAGTCCTTCTGTATTGTCTGTAACCACACACAAAGTCGAAGACACAGAACTCCCTCTTGATTCAATTACTTCTTGTTTGAGAGGTTTCTCATATAGAATATCTACAGTATACCTGGAGTTTACCTTTGATTAGTAGTTTTTCATCTCTAATCTACAACTAAGTCAAAATCTCTAATAATTGTGATTCCTGTTGTAACTGTTGCTGAAGAGACCTCAGTTCACATCAAAAATCTGATCACAGGGAAATTAAACCTCTCTCTACTACTTCCATAATGAAACCTGTTCAAAATATCCTTTACCAAAATAATTTTAGTCACGGTATATTCCTTTAATCTATGCTAACATTTCTTATTTCTTTTCAGGCTATAGAATATTATTAGTGCAATATAATGCTTTTATTTCCACCTTTTGAGAACCTGATTGCTGTTCTATATATTTCTTGTTTTAATACAATACTCACTTGCATGTTCAGCCAGCCTCAGACTCAGAAGATAATTTCCACAGACACTCATGTATCCATCAAAATGTCTTTCAAAAAATGCCTACCAACATTCTATAAAGACCACTTAAGAACTTTAACTTTCTTAAGCAATACTGTGGAAAGAATGGAAAATATGACTGCAGACAAACTGACAGTTTCATCTACATGTGAGGTTTTTTCTAATGCTAAAGTCTAGTGTTGCATGTCCTCCAATTCCCATGGGCCATGATTAACTGCAGATGTTAATAAGAATGAATATTCTAGTGTGAAAATTGCTCCATGAATGTATCAAACAAGTTGTAATTCCTTTTCTGACAGTTGTCTCAACCATGAGACCAACAAGGAAAGCAAAATAACAGAATTACTGATGAGAGCAGAGACTTAGTATAGCATTTTTTTTCTGGAAAAATCTACGAAACCATATCAGTTCCAGTGACCGTTCTGTCCTGCTATCAAGGCATGTGTGATAAGGCTAAGTGCTCTAGAAAGGCTAAGTTTTTGTTTACAGAGGAATCCTATGTTTATTTTGTTTTCCACTTTGTACATATTCCACTTGGTATAAATAGTTCTTCAGTAGAGCAAGTAATTTAACCAGAGCAGCCAGGAGATAGGTCTCAAGCATACTGTCACTTAGTCACTTATTCTGATGAAATCTCCCCAAGCCTAGATTCAAGGTCCAAATAATGCAGTATAGGTGTCTGAACCTGAATCTCCTAACCTTACAGGGAAATGCCCTATCACCCAATGACTAATTGCTTTTAGCAAGGGAATTTCTCTTGTTCAGCAAAAAATATTGATCCTTTCAAAACTAGAATGTGAATTTCTGTGTAGCATTCATAGTTCTGACTTAAACTATCATTTTTCAGAAATGTTTGTGAATGCTCAAGTGGTGACAGAAACGGAGTTCTCATCTAAGATGTATTTATGGATGAGTGTAGCTCTTAGACCCAATTTATGCACCAGAGACATTTTCTCTCTTCTTTTTCTTTACAATGTAGTTATGGGTCCAAGCCACAAGGGTTCAGAATTCAGAGTTCTTCTTGGATAGAGCTGAGGAAAACATTTTTCCAAATATGCTGGTGAAATACATTTTAAGAAACATTTTATAACAATACTGTTATTTGAGTCATGTTGGGCTTTATTTTCAGAAGCACCAGGCACTCACTTTTTCCCAAGCTTTAATATTTGTTCACAGTTAAAAGCCTGAATTACCAACTTATAAGTATATATACATTTTGGTCACATCAATTTAGTCCAAAAATGTTAGTAAGAAGGCAATATATATATATGAAACACTCCAATCTGCCTGAGTTTGTTTTTTTTCTCAGTAGCATGCCATAGCTGTGGAATGTATCCAATTAATGTTTAATTAGGAGAAATCTTACAACTGCTGCAGGATGACTTTTATGGGGCAGTTAATCAAAGTATCTTTGTTTGCTTTGCATTAATATATATTTTAATAGAGTATTAATCTTTCTGGAGATTACTACATACAATAGATAATATAAAATTCTTGCTTTGTGTGATGTACTGTGCACAGATTAATTAATTAACATACTCCATTTTGACTTAGAATTATAAGAATACAGGAAAGCAGAGTAATGAAAATTACACTATTATTTTCCAAGTACCTGTAGCTATGAAATTTAATGACAGGACAAAAGAGTCTATTCTCTTCATCCATCAGGTTGGTTGAAATGGGAGATTTCGATGTGGCTGCATGAATGCTTAAAGTTATATCATGAGGCACCTTCTCAGGGGTTAGTGCAGCACATACAGTTACATGTAGCTAGATGCAGATTCCTTTTCACAGGCAGAAAGCAGAATGGCTATGGCCTGTTTACACACCACCATTTGCAGTTTCCAATGGGGTTTACTTGAAAAAAAAAAAAAAAAAAAAAAGTGCCTACACAGGTGGTACTTTCACAGGAATCCTTGATCTTGAACTTTCAATTTCAAAAGGAGTCTTAAGTTATTTGAGGTACCCTAAGCCCAGTAGACAGCAAAAATAGGCTATGGCCACTAAAAATAAAGTTGATAATACCACATTGTTTTTGTTTGTTCTTGTTAGTTATGGCCATGATCATGCAAATATTTGTCCACCTGCCTAATTTTAAACGCTGTAGTTTATCCAGTAAATCCAGTTTATCTGGAGAGTCGGTGACGCTAAAACCAGGCCGAAACACACGGGCAGGCAGGGCCGAAGGTTAAGCTCTCCTGGGGTGCCCTCACGGGAGGAAACCGTTCACCGATGGGAGCAGATCTCGGCCATAGCGACCGTCGGCACCTCGGGCGCCACGCAACGCCGGTGCCCCGGCCGCTCGCCCGATACAAACCCTCCCTCCCCTCCGCCACCCCCGTTCTCCCGGAGAGCGCAGCCGAGCCGGGGACCGGCCTCAGCTCCCGCGGGGCCCCGGCAGCCACAGCTGGCACTGCGGCGGGCGCGCCCCTCAGGGCCCACCGCCACGCCGCCGCCTTCCTTCCAGGCGTTGGCCGTGAGCGGGAAGGAGGGGGCGCGGGGGACAGGCCAGGACCCGCGGCCAGCCGCCGGCGACTCTCGGGGCCGGGCCGGGGGGGGCGGCGGGGGCGGGCGCCGCCGCAGGAGGGCGGGCGACGCCGCAGTGAGGGCGAGGCGGCGGCGGGCCGCGTTGCCATGGCAACGCTGCCCCAGCCGAGCGTTTAAGCGGGCGTCCCACGGCCGGGCCCCGACGGGAGGCGAAGGGGTTAAAGCGGGGCGGGCGTGTGTGGGCCCGGCGCCGTGGGGTCGGGTGTGGGGATGAGCCGCGGCGGGGGCAGAGGGCCGTGCTCCGGGCGCGCTGGGAGGCAGCGGAGGTGAAGCTTCTTGCTCCCTCGCCGGGCGCAATGGAGGTTGTCGACGCCGCAGAGGACGTGTTTTATGAGGAGGAGGAAGAGGAGGCGGCGAGCTGCTACGACTTCGAGCCTCTGCCGACGCTACTGGAGGACGAGGTGAGTGAGTCAGGTGCGGAGCCGCCGCCGCCCTTTCGCTCACCCGTGGTGCGGCGGCCACAGGGGATCCCGCAGCCCCCCTTCCACCGGCGTCTCCCTCCCGCTGCCCGCCGGCAGCGCCGGGCCCCGGGACGGCCCGAGCCCGGGGGTTCACCCGCCCCGCCGGGAGCGGCTAGGCCGCGTCGACATAACCGCTCACTTTCCGTGTGTTCTCTGCGGGTTCCCCGCTTTCTCCTGCCTGGTGATCCCAGTTACCAAGTTGGGCTTAGTCCGTCCCCGTGAGCCTTCTCCACGCTACAGCGAAGTCTCGGTCCTTTAGTGTGCAGCGTGCCCTAGCTCCTGTCGTGGGTTAATGCTGCAGTGGGGAAGTACGTGTCCTTGTTACACCTGATAAAGGGAAATTTCTTACATGGGCAAAAGTGTTTCCAGTAACCGCCAATCAGATTCCTGTACAGCCATTTCTTGCTGCCCTTTGTAAAAAGGCCTTTGTCACTAGGAAATAAAAATTTTTAAAAACCCCACAGACTCGAACTGTTAAATCTGTTTGTTCAGTTGTTATGCCAAGTAACCTGTAGCTAAACCTAGTTCTGTTGTTGCATTTGTCTGGATTTGTACTTGGGTTTGCACTTGCTTTTTATTGTTCTTGCTCATCTTCCTTTGTATCTTTCCATATGAAGTGTGTTCCTTACCCCCTAGTGAATGTTTGGGCAAAATGTTTTGTGTTTTTAAGTAAAAGTTCAGTGAACCATATGTGAGCCCCTTGTAAACTTTCTTATTTGCTATGTCAAGAACCTAGGTTGAATCAGAATTTAAAATTGAGTTTGAAAATGAAAAGTCCCTTCCAGCTTTCATAAATCATCTAATAGCTCAGCAGTTTGGCTCTTCCTCCCAGCATCTGTGGTGTTCAGTGTAGTAGGCCCTCTCAGACTGGCCCATGCAAAATACAGATGGAAGGTGGTAGTGGCCTCCTATTTACATGGTAGCTTAAATATTTACAGTATTTCTTTTGAATGGGAGAAGGCTGAGGATCAACTCTTCTGTGTGAGAAAGACCTGAGCCCAATTTTCTCACCTGCTCAATGTATGCTTTTGACTGTGGATTCCCACCAGTCCCTTCTATTTAGTTATTCGAGGCACATGAATATTTTCAATATTCTTGTTGAGAGAATGAGCATGACCTATCACCTGGTGATTTGAGAAGTTAATACAAAAGAGTTGCTTTGAAGAATACTCAGTGAGCTTACCTGGGCAACTCAGTGTTTTTCTTCAAATGCAGTGAATTTAATGAATGGTGTTTTGCCACATTTTCTGTGATGCTGGAATAGATTGTTTTGAAGTTTGTGTGAATTATCTTGGCAAAAAGACTTAGGTGCCATAAAGCCACTGTGAATGGTGATGTACCTAACTCTCAGCTGCTTAGTCATTTAGTGGAGCCTGTGCTTCTTATCACTGTATGTGGTATAAGGAGTGAGACTTGGTCTCAGCTGTATGTGGTTTACAAAAGCCAGTATGTGAAGCAAGAAGCTAACTGAGCTGAAGAGTAGGAAATACTGAGAATGAGGGTGTATTTCAAATGCCTTTCTTTTAAGGCACCTTCT
Organism: Tyto alba; assembly: GCF_018691265.1. Taxonomy (NCBI): domain Eukaryota; kingdom Metazoa; phylum Chordata; class Aves; order Strigiformes; family Tytonidae; genus Tyto; species Tyto alba. Next base: position 17,344,998 of record NW_024881261.1, read on the forward strand.
TTGTCTCCCAGTCCTTAGTATTTAGTTTCAGGTTTTTTTAAGAAGTTGTCTGTGGCCAATTCATTTGTATTCTCTTCCCGCTCTCGCTTCCTCTGCTTAATTATATGCTACTGAACTGTTTTATACTTTCTGAGGAAAATATAAGAGAAAATTGAGAGCTCAAGTGAATAATTAAAGCATGGTTGTCTGACCAGTTCACTTTTCATAGTTATTAAACAGTAATTGCTTTTACAAGTGTCTTTTACTGATAATGAGACGAGAGAAAAGACATCAACATCTCTGTTATGTAATACACTTTGAGTTTTCCTGTAATTCAAGTGAAACAACTTTCAGTGGTCCAAAGTACTGAAGTTGTGGTTCACCAGAAGCTTCAACTTGCCAGAAACTCTAGTGTTACAATGGTAAACGGATTTCCTCTCCCCCTGAACGCTCCCAGTAAAAAATTTGTTTCTGGATTGCTTTGGGGTTGCAAACTAGTCAAATGCATGTGTCTGTGTTTTCAGTGTTTCATTCTCTACAAAGGCCTTGCTTCGCTGCAATAGCAGCTTCAGTTACTAAAGTAGTGTGGTCATTTGAGATATACATTGTTTATGTGAAGTAAATAACTTCATATCCTGGAGCACTGGAAGGAGAAAGGCTTGCTGTATGGTTGTGGTGGTGGTATTTCACTTTGTTTTTTGTCTTCACTTAGCCATCCATTGCTGATGGAACCCACTGAACATTCATAGGCCTTTTTTTATTTTTTCCTTTTTCCTTTGTGTGTTTTTTTTTGTTTTTTTGTTTGTTTGTTTGTTTTTTTTTTCCCTCTCTATTACATAACTTTCCAGTCCCCTGGAAGGAAGATATTTTTCTGACATGAGACCATCATCAACTTTCATTTACTCCCCAAATAATCACAAGACAAAGGTGGTTTTGTAAGTTTAAACTGTAGATATCTCTACTGACAATATCTGCTATAGAGCTCAACCTCAAAGCTTGACTCAAAGGAAAAATCTATCAAGGCCTGACTGTGACTGGAATTTGATATTGAGGCTGTCTTCAAGGTTGCAGTTTTTATTTATTTCACGTAATCTCTGAATTGAGCCTTTCTTGTCCATACGCACAGATGAAACTCTCATAATTTTGCTTCTTGATTGGTGGAACATTCTTTTTTTGCAATTTTGGCAAATGCCAGCATGTCACCTAGCTGGATGATCCTAGGAGAGTTAAAAATAATTACTGGTTCATTGCTTTGATCATAGAACTTCATTTTACTTCTTTATTCTCTTTTAAGTTTTTTGGTTGGCCATACAATGAGCAGTTTGTCTTTCCCTTCCAAGCCTATCCTCATCCTACCCATCAGTTTGGATCACTTTCAAAGCCTAATGTTTTGTGGTCCAGCTCCTTGTCATATGTTTATGCTTTCAGACACAGGAAACTGTGCTGTCCTTCATGGTTGGAAGAAGTTCCCCATAAAGATGTGTCAAACTTCCTCAATACACCCTCAAAAACCTGATGGCAGCATTACTCATATGGTGCTGAGCACAGCACAGGGAAAATGGGATGTTTTGTCTCATGTACCTGGATTGTAAGAGCTTTTGCTGTTCATTATTACGTTGGACAAGGGTCCATGATTAGTGCTAGAAGGCACTGTAGTAATAATGCCATTAGTAAATTGATCCATCTCTAGCCTGATGGAAACTAGAATATTGAAAATAGGAGTTAAGTTTCCCAAATAATAGTAAGTGTGCTTTATTTCCTACCTATTTTTTTTTCCTCATATTTATTAATCATTATACTTTAGACTAAAAAGCAAAATAAATTTTTGGACTAAGGGTTAGTCCATGTTTGAAGGATATTATGAGTTCAATACTTAATTCTCTGAAAAACATGTTAACAAACTGTTAACCCTTCTGTAAATGGTAATCCAAGTACCATTGATATTCTCCAATATTGAGGTACATAAAGAAAGTTATAACTGTATTTTCTGAGGGATTAGAAGTTTAAACCACTGCAGTTTTCTGAGCTGTAAGATACCTCACATTCTGTTTTGCTGAAAATGACATGCTTTCTTTTTTCTATATTCTAAATAATATGCAGTTATATCTTCAATTCAAGGTGTGTTTAGTATAATTCATAAGTATAGTCTTTAGTCTTGACTACTACATATAAATGAGAAAATATTATGTGTAATTAATAGTGATATAGCTTTGATGAAAAGTAACTTCTGTAGATGCTTCCATTTTTGTTAGCTTATTTCTTCTAACAGTTGGAATTGATGTTTTGTTTGGGATTTTTTGTCATTCCTTTAAGTTCGTGAAAACTTTACTTCTGTAGCTATATATTAGTTTTGTATTCTAAAAAATGTGCATAAAAAGGCTAGCTGCTTTGAGTTAAGCATTGTTCTGAACATCCTGACTAGCAAAGACACATTAGAGCCATGTTTTTTTGAAACTGGACTCTTCATAGCCTTATTGTGATGATGGGATCAAAGGAAGTTGACTTACAGTTTAGGACAGTAACTTAGAAACAAAGTCCATGAGCTATTTTTGATCGCTGAGTGCTCTGGATGTAATGGGGAGGCCTAGGACAGCCAAGGTGTTTGCTTTTAAGTGAAAATATAAAACCACTTTTCCTATGCTTCTTTGGCATTTGAGTGTTTATTAATCGGCCTGCACCAGTAAACTTCAACAGCATCATTCTTAAGATGGGCTAATTTAGAGGGTACTTTTTTCCAGATCACAGATGGTAAGGAAAAATGCTGTGAAAAGAATTTTTAAGAAGTTTATCCAAAGACACCTGGGGGAACTTAAGGGAGACATGGGTTAAACAAAATGTTTTAACTTAGTCTCTCTGCTTTTACCTCCCAATGGTCTGTTTCCCTAACTTTGATGGCAATGTTTATGTAACTTACATAGCTCCCGTAGTAAGTCTTTTTTTCATGTTAACATACTGTGATACCTTTGTTCGGGTTAACTGTGCTTCTTAAGAGAGTCTGTGTTAAGAGCAAAGTCATGCACTTGGTGTTTCTTGGGGTGTTAATTAGTGTCCTAGAAAGTCTGGGAACTTGCTGGAAACATTACTCGTAGCCAATTGTGTCAAATGTAATCTATGATACACAAAGTTATGTCATGAAACTCAGGGTAATTTATGAATTCATATCTTGGCAGGAGAATGTGTCCCTTGCTGATATTTTGTCACTGCGGGATAGCTGTCTTACTGAGCAAGATATTTGGGCAATTTGCCTCGAGTGTTGCCATTCTCTGAAGAGTGTTGCCCATTCTACAATCTTCCAGACACTCTGCATCACTCCTGACACTTTGGCTTTTAACACCAATGGCAATGTATGCTTCATGGAACAGCTCAGTGGTAAGTATTTGTGTTTCCAGGCCATTTGTTTTAGAACTATGGAAACTCATAGTGAGAGACTGTAGTAAAGCATTCTATTTTAATACTTGTAATTAAAATAAAGAGAAAACAAAAACTTGTTTAGGAATGGGTGAGTAAAGGTTTGTATGAAACTACACATTCAGTTTGATGAACAAAGGCTTTTATGAGTTGGCTTAGATTCTTCCTAGTTATTTTAAGACTTGCCCAGGGGGATGTATTTGCATATCTGTGTGCATAAGTCTCTACCTATGTAAAGCATGTTCTTGGTCTCTTCTAGTTCTTCTCATTTCATGGATATGTTCAATTTCTAGAGAAATCTCTCATCCAGTGTATCTTGATGATTGTAGCCATAGAGAATGGGGTAATTCTAGTGCAAATTCACTGTTAGAAAGAAAAGCTGTTTTGAATAAAGGGTTATGTTTTTTAAAGTCATGATTTTTAGACTCAGCAAGTGTGGTGACTGGCTGAGAAATGAATTTTAATATGTTAAAACCCAGTATGTAGTACCATATAAGATCTTCAGGTACTGTAGCAGGTGAATGAGGGGATGCTTAACTTAAAAAATTACTTCTGATTTCAGCACAGACAAAAAAGCGTGTTATTGTTGTTGTTCCCTTTTCACATGACCCACCTCTAGAATCTGTCTTGAGCCTGTTAGGATATTACAAAATAAAATAACACCACTACTACCCCTTCCCCCCCAGGTCTCATTCTATAGTCCTTTTAAAATTATGTCAGCTTGTAACTCTAACCATTATAGTCCATATACACACTATTCAGGTTTTTGTTATGTTTTCTTTTACCTAATTTATTTTTAAATCTGTGTCAGAATAAGTGTTTTTTTCTTTTAGTCAAAGTCTAGATCACAGTATTTAGGAAAAAAAAAATGGGATAAGGTAACTTTGCAACAAATGAATATTTGCTGCCTTCTTTAGAATTAAAGACAGTATTTAGAATATGCATGTAACAACAGAAAATGTAATTAATAAAGATGAAAATATAGCTTTGTAATAGTTGTAGTATTTGTTTTGTGCTTAAATTCATCAAATATGAGTCAACTTTTAGTTTCATGTTAATAGTGTAATGTGGAATCAATTTCCTTTAAGGAGCTTGTCATAACTTGAAATTGAAAAAAGCTGGCTTTATATTTGTAAGGATATATGAAAGATTTTTAAGAGAATAAATCTAGTAGATGAAAAATGCCCCTCAATTAAGATCTTTGCTTGCAGGGGAAAAAAAGAAATCAATTTCTTCTTAAATGTTTTAGTCTAATTGAATAGCTGGCAAACAATTGATCCAGGAATTTGCTGTATGCAAGTGCTTAAAATATGGGATAATAATTACCAGTGCAAAGCAAACATACAAAGATTTTGTTCCCTGAAGTCATCTTAGTCTTTGAGGAAGAGGCTTTTCATTAGTTCTCTTTAAAGAAAGTTATGTTTTTTCTAGGAATGCTAAAAGTTATGTATATATTCTATTTCACACACATTTCACCGACTCTTTCTCTTCCCTTTTCCCTCAGATCTTGTTACTGTCTTGTTAGATAGACACTTGGGGAGGTTGTACCTTTTGCTTCCCTGTAGTTGTTGCCTATGGATTTATTCTTCCAGATTATAACCTCTGGATTTGCTTGCCAGTGAGAGAATGAACATCCTGTCACTTCTGCTTTAACGGCAAATTCTGCTTCCTGCAGGTTCTGTGCTGCTAAAGCGACAAACATGAAGTAGGATGTTCTGCCAAGGGCTCTGATACCTTCTTGTCTCTTCAGATCAGACAAATTTCCATTGTAAACATTATATTAAAAGAATATAGTGAGCTTTGCCAGTGATAAAAATTACAAGCTTGTACAGCCTTTGAAGTGTTCTAGGGAATGAAAGGGAAAAGGTAGTGGGGAGATGAAGGAGCTGTACTCTGGGTTTTGGGAAGAGGGAGGGAGACAAAACATCTTCTGTCCATTATTTCCCTTTCCCTTCTGCTCCCTCCAAATATCAGGAAAAAATGTGGTGTGGGGGGAATGCAGAATTAGTTGCGTACCCCTCTTTTTCCAGTGGGAAAGTAGAATCAGGAACATTATAGTGGCATCTGGATAGTCAGCCATGCCATCTAGATGCAATATATGAATATGTAAAAAAAAAAAAAAAATCCTATCTAGTTCTCTCTACCATATAACTGAGTTGAGTATCATCACAATAAGAGCTTTGCATTTCACTTCTAAAATACAGGCACAAAAGTTCTATTAGAGCTAAAGCTATGATGAATATGCTATGACTGTGAGCATACTTTTTTTTTTTTCTTCCTGTTGAGAAGGGAAGCTTATAGTCTTTGCATGTAAATGATCTCAATCATCCATTGGCTTTACAGAAGGATAGACTTGGTGAGTTGAATATGTATGTGAAGAGTATGTTTTTAGTTGGACGCTTATTTTAATCTCGTGGCGTTCTTTACTGGATTCATGTGACAACAGTACAGTGTGTTGGATGCATACATGCTTGGATGCAGCAGCAACATCAGTCTCTTGGGATGTTTCTTCCTTGTACCTCTTCTCTCAGAAGTGGCTGCTGCAGTAGCTCAGTTCTCTGCTAAGCATCACATGGGTGCAGAAAGTGTTTCTTCAACTCTTTTATCATAATTAAACTAACCAGAAAGGTCAGGTTCTAAGATGGCCTGTAGATGAAAAGGCAATTAGCTGTTCAGTAGGGGTTTTTTTTTTTTGCTGCTTGAGCCATTGTCACCCAGGTCTGCAGTGGAAAATAGCGAATGGAAATGTCTCATTAATCAAATCAAACCTGTAAGCCACAGCTGAACCACACCAGTGTAGGTGATAACTTGGTCCAAACATAAATGTCTCAAGGCAGGAAGTGATTAGTCATAGTAAAAGTATTTCTCTGGGGGTGTTTTGTCTGTTTTGTTTCTTAGTAGCAAAAATGTGGTATCTACTTGGAGAAAGTTTGAAAACAGCACTTCATTTTACTTACAGTACTAGAAACATGAATAGCAAGCTTTTTTTACATCAGATATGAGTGAACCAAAATACTGTTGTATACATAGTTTCTATCATATCAGAAATGAGTATATCATTAAATTTGTGTCATCAAATTGGTTCATTTTTAAATGAGAAAGACTAGTAATTTCTAATCTGACATGTTTCCTTTTGCTTTCAAAGATGATCCAGAGGGTGCCTTTGTTCCACCAGAATTTGATATCACCGGTAACACTTTTGAGGCAAGTTCATAAATTTCTCTGTAAAACAGAGGGAGATTTAATAATTTTAGTACTTCCGGCAGTACCAAATGCTCAACATTCTCAACGTATAATTTTAACACATTTAAAATTTTTGAATAGTAAATTGTTCTGTTTAGATATGTTTTGTGGGAATAAAAAGTAAACTTAAAATGCTATATTAATTTTCTGTATAAACATTTGTTCACTATTAAAATGTGAGAATCTATTTTTGCTGAATAATGTGTTGCCCTAATCCACAGCTGGTCTATATTATGTTCACTGGTATCCTTCACTGGTTATGTTTACTTGTTTGGGGACTAGTCATGAACTTTTATGACTGAATATAAAATTTGTTTGCCATCCTCTTCAATAAAATAATTCATAGAAGGGTAATCAGCAGTTTTATCTTTGATTTAATGAAGAAACAAATGACTGTCTGTTGCTTTGCAATGCACAAATGCTCTACATTGTTAAATTAAATTAGATTTAAATTGTTTATACTAATTCATTAGCCTCCCAAGTCAACCATCTCATTGCATGATGCAGGAGTGCTTGCTTGCTTAATATCCTTTTTTTAATACAGTATTTTTTCTGGCATGTATTTGTAGATGATTCAGATGCTTTAATTAGCAACATGTTTTATTCAAGGTATAAAAAAAAGTATTCTGTTTCTTTGTTGTTCAATACAAATACCTTTTACTTCTCATAGTTATAGCCTTCATAGTCATGTTTATAGTACTCGATATTTCCTCAGGGCTGTGGGAAAAGGATAAGTGAACCTTGGAAGTGTGTAGTACTACAAGATGAGAGTAAGGCTGGATGGGTAGTATTATGGCTTTTGAAGGTTAGAGATGTGACATTTCTCCTTGTTGCTCTGCTTTGTTAATGTATTTATATAGACCAGCAGAGCTCTAGTGATTTTGTGCTCACGCTCCCTGCCACTCCTAGGCTGTTGTTTGGGGAATCTGTTTGGGGGATCAGGAGCCAATGCAGGTGGATGTTGCTTAGAAGGTGGCGAGTACTGCATGTTAACTTGACAACTGTAGTAATGTTTATATTCAGATGTCGTTGAGGAAAGCAAGTCCCAAAGTCACCCAATGGTGACTATTTTTTGTTTCTTTTTTCTGTTGTACTTTTGAAGCTGGACTTAAGATTTTTGCATAAATATATTTTCCATCCCTTACGACTTAAAGCTCCAGGACTTGACACAGAAACACAAGATCTGTGGAAGTATTTGGTCCTCTGGCAAACTTGCATTTCCCCATTCTCCTGTTCTAGGAGCTGCTGAACTCTTATGCATATAGCAAATAGATACACTGAAAGACACATTCAAAGACCAAAGGGATGGGACAAGGTGAAATGGAGATTTGGGAAGACTCTGGGAATACTAAGTGACTTGAAATTTTAATTCTGTCTGATATACAAGGTCATTGTATCCCTCTTGGGTAAAACTCATCTGTGTACAGGTTTATTATTTAACACTTCCCTTTTGACAGTACTTAGAAGCCTGTTAAGACACAGTGAATACCAAGCAAAGCACAAACAACAATTGTACAGTCAGTGAAAGCCATCTGAGTCAGGAGTAGTTTGGAGCGTTGATCCTTTTACTTTTTTTGCAAAGGTCGATGAAGATAGATGAAGGCACATGTGTGTGGAAGGCAGTCAACGTGCTCTGCCTTGTCTATTGTGAAGTGAGGTAAGGGCTGGGTGCACTGATTTCTGTCCATTCCTCCTATTTCTTTATCTAGCAAGCTGGGGAGCCTTGCAAAGCAGGGAGAGCAGTGCTACAAGTGTCCTGTTGCCTCAGCTGTTTCTCATTGACCATCCCAGGACAAAGCACAAGACTGAAAAGCTAGAGCTTTCGCCTTCATTGAGGCAGAGGTGTATTGTTTTACTCTGGGAATTGCATGCATTTTGTCAGATAGCTGTGGGATTGTGAGTATTTGTGGAACTTTCAAAGCTTTATGTCTTACCACTTGTAGAGTTTGGTTGAATTTTAAGTACTTTCGTACCAGATCAAATTCTGTCAGGGGTTCCATGCTGACCTTGGCTTGCATTTGCTTTAGCAGTTTCTTAAGACCTACAGTGAGTTAAACCTTATGTACTTGTTACAAGGGTTTTATAATTCTATAGTCTTTCCAAGCTAGTTGTTTCCTTCTTGGTTGCCAGTAGTTCAAGTTCTTCCCTTTTTCAAAGGTATTGATACCTTTGTCTATCCCCCTTACCCCTAGTTGTAATCTCCTACTGTGCAATAGTACTGGTTTATATACATCTCTGAGGAAACCCTGGGCTTTTGTGCTTTCTCGGTACTGTAAGATTCTTTGTACTATACCAATAAGTTGCCCTTTTTACAGGGGTGTGAAATCTTTTGTGTTACCACTTGCTCCTTCCTTGGTAACGACCTTACTCAGTTGTTCTTTGCTGAAGGAATGTTTTTGCAGCTGCTTAGTGTGCTTTGTTGAGAGCAATGGAAAGTAGTGTTTGTATTGAAACTGTCCAAGTTCAATATGAAGAAAAAAAAATTAGTATTGGAACTACTAATTATGTTCAGGATGATATTTGATAGCTGTTACTCCAGTGTCGAAGCTCAGCTGATTTAAGATACTTATGTCAGCCAGGGATTTTGCTTGATTTGAGTGTGACCTATTTTGTGGCTTCTAAAATGGAAGCACACAATGAGGTTTGTATAGTTACTGGATGACTTCTTCCTCTTTAAACTCCTTTTTTTTAAGGAAATCCCTCAAATAAAGCTACAGCTATTTCAACAAGAGATGTTTTGTTTCCTGCCTGGTGGATTACTGATCCAGACCTCTAATGGAATTGTGACTCCAGTCTAATTAGTTACTAAACTTAGCTGGCACTCACAAGCACACAAGGGTAATAGACACAGGAAACAAATTGAAATGCGTTACTGTCCTGGTGTCTGAAACAACAGCATTAAAAATTTCAGTTTCTAGTTGGAATTTCAAATAGCAAGAGATCTAAAGCTTTGTCCAAATGACAATGCACAGGACTGAAAAGTAATTGATTTAATGTGGTATGTTCTAGATTTGTGTGTTGTTTCCTGACCTGCTCTCCATTTGTAAAGTGTGAATAATAACACCAACTTCAGTTACTGTTGAGAGTAGGAAGGTAAAAACTAGCCCTTCAGGGAGTTGTCAGCTTCAATGTCAGGAATAAAATAGACTTTTTAGAGAGAGAGATGTTAAGAAGGAAGTAGCTGTGAAAGGTGCTTTTGGTGCCAACATAGAGTGTGGCTGAGCTTTCCAACTGGTGACCTCTTCAGTGATGCCCCAGTTCTAGCCTGTGGGTTTGGGGGGAGGACTGCAGCTTCTGAGTGTCTCAAAAGACCTTGAAATGACTGTGTTGCTAAGTGGTTGGAGCAACATTTAATAGCGTAGCTCTGTTATGTCCTTCTCTTCCTGGTATAAGCGTTGTCACAGTGCAAGGGCAAAAAAAGCTGCCAAGTAAGTACCATTGGTCTCTAGGACAGCTTTGGACTAAAATAGAGAACCTACTGGGTATCTGTTCATGTTAATTTTTTTTCCCCCTCTAACTTTGCTATCCCCTTACAGACCTCTATTACCATTGTGCCCTAGTAACTTCACTGTTAAGGGCTGGTGCTGCAAAGAAAAAGGGAAACAGGAGAGAAACTTTAGAATTATGATCTATACTGTAACTTCAAAGAAAACATGACTTTCTATACAGTACATTTATTATAATTTTCAATTTTATTCTTAATGCATATGCAGGTGTATGACATGTCTGTGCTCAGTAAAAGCTTTCTGACTGAAGCTGCTACTTGCCTGCACTGATGGAAAGATCTCACTTTCTGTTTCTCTGAGCTGGAAAGCATGTCTGTATTTGCTATAGCAAATACTGACCACTTTTTGCTCTCATTAAATCTTGAGCTAGAAGTAAGTTAGAAATATCTTCAGCATAAAGGCCATCCTCTAATTTTATCATGTTTCACTGGAATGCTACTGTAGAGAGCAGTACAGAATGTGATTTTTTTCTGTTTTAGAAGAACATTGAGACTGAGTTGCAAAAACAAAGCTTTGAGGCTTCTTTTAAAATTTGCCTACTTGACTATATACTGGTCTTATCAAACAATTAATCTTCAGTATAAACTGAGTCTTGATTCCGTCCTCTAAATAATAAAAGCTTTAACCTTTTCTTGATGAGAATGGTTCACTATTTCATTTTCTTGCCCTGGGCAGTATAGTGCTAGACTTGTGAAATTTGACCAATGGGAGGCACAACAGGAGTAGTTAAATATTGGTGAGTTCATTAATAGCTTTATTTCTGTCACTACAATACAAGTTTGCCTCAGGTTAAAGACATTGGCTGTCTCAAACCAGTTTCAAATAGCTATTTGTCTGCATCACAAAACTGCCATTGAGTCTGACACAGAGGTTCATTGATGTAGAACCCTACATTTCTAAGATACGAGCTTTCAGTGAGATGAAGGACCAATGTCTGCTATGTGTGAACTTGCATTTTGTAATCTTTTAATAATGTCGCTATTCAATTTTGCTTATTCCAGTGAGCCTCTGTAAGAGAAATCAGTGAATTTTCAGTCTTGTCTGTCTTTTTTTTTTTTTTATATATATCTAAAGCAGACTGGATAATGCCTCTGTTTAATGACTTCTTCCATTATTTAGAGGTGATAAAATGCAATAGTTCAGAAACCTCAGTATGCAGCAGGATTAAAACCTTTCAGAAATAAAAGAACTGAAAAAGTGATAGCTGAATACTACCTTGAAGGGAAGGGGGAAATATGGAATAGAGAATGGGAAGAAAGTGAAGTTCACACTTTTGTTTTCTTATCTAGAGCTTGTTCTTGCTTTTTGCTATAACGGCAGGAGTGGGGTATGATGATCTCTCACCTGGGAGAGAATCAGAACCACGAAAGACTGAACACTGCCTGTCTCTGCTAGAATGTGACAACTGCCAACCTGCAGTTCTCAGGGGGTTATACTTGATTTATATTAAAAAAAAAAAAGTCCAAGTGTTTCAACAACCTTAAAAATAAACTATTCTACACAAAGTGGTATAACTAGTGCAAATAGAAAAGACAAAATGTATTAATTTTTTTTTTAAACTAAATAGTTAAGATTCATATGACTTATTCCTATGAAATGTGACAAGGCAGTTGGATTGATCTATACCATATACATAAAAATATTTTATATTTATATAAATGTATGAGTTGAAATACCAAATGAAACCTATTGTTGTAGGGAATAGATGAAGAAAGGGGTCAGGGTATATATATGTTGGTCCTACTGAAGAAAACTGAGCTGACAGTTTGGTATTGCAGTATCTCTCAATAGCTGACCATTAGTGAGCTAGTGCTCCGGTCTCAGCTGTTGGTCCTTCTCTAAATATGAAAGCCTTCATCTTTCTCCCAAATCAAAACAGTAGAAGGTATAAAGGAAGTCTTGCCTTTGCACCTTCCCTGGTCTTTTAAAGCAGTAACTTTGAATGCTGTGAGATTATCTCTACTGTTCTGTTCTTTCTTTAGCCCTTGGTGCAGGAGGGAAAAAGGTAATTTTTTTACATGTTCTCCTAGAGGGGTTTTTGGTTTTGTTTTTATCTGATGGTGGAAATAAGTCTTTTGAAACACCTAGTGCCTTTTTTTCTTGAGTTCTGTTTCCCTTAATTTCATGTAGCCTCCTCTTGAGACTAATTCTATCGAACAGCAGCATGGCTTGTCATCAGCAAATGGTAACTTATCTCTTCCTGTAGTCTAAACCATTCTATCTTCTGAGTGTTATTTAAAGCTGTCTTTTCGTTCAGTGACAAAAATAAATTACCTTTATTTGGTTACCTATGCCTCTACTGTGCTATAGGAGAGGAAATGACATCTTCCTGCTCTTGCTTTTACACCATCAGCCCAACTGAGGTTCCATTCAGGAACTTAGTACTGAGCAAGTATCACCCTTTATTTGTTTTATACAAAGAGCTAACCAACGGAAGAATATGTGGCCAATGGATTTTTATTTTTTTTTTTTTACAGCAGTCTTTTTTTAATGTATAGAATATCTTAAAGCTTATAATTTGATTACCTCAAAATCCTACAGCTCGTTGCTCATTTCTGAAGTTGGGCTTGAAAGGTTGTCATATTGGTCTTTTCTAGCTGGATTTTTTAACATATTGCCAGTATTTTTACAGTTTTGCCTCTAAATCTGAAACACAACTTTACACAGGGTGACTTCTATTTTTACCAGGAGTAGTCTGTCTCTTTGGCAGAAAAATGTCCTCAGAAGATAAATGACTGACCGTATAGGTAACCTGCTCAATGAAAATATGTAGTATTTTAGGTTTCTTCTTTACTCAGCTATTAGGCTCCTATAAGAAGGCATTATTAAAGCTAAGATATATATTTTCCTTAAGATTAAGGAAGATTATCCTCTGATGTACAAAAACATTCTTCAGATAGGCTTATTTGAGGATTTGGGGTTTGTGAGGGAAAGACTGGGAATGAAAAGAGGACTTGGTGTTGTCTTAAAACAGTTGGTTCTTGTGGTAGTTGAAGATTACTCTTTTAGATGCCTGAGGATCTGTGTTGGATAAGTTTCCAGATAGTTCCCATCATGAACAAAAATGTATAGAAAAGAGGATAGATTTTCTCCTGTTAGACTTGTGCAGTGTCATAAAACTCTAGGCTCCTTAAAGATGCAAAAATGTTTTGGATCAGTTGTTTATCTCCAGCCTCTTCCACATAAACTCCTCTGATTAATACTGATACTTTCTCAGCTACAGATGAAGCTGTCTTCCTTAGTACTGCTAGAATTATCTGTCACTTTCTGGTGCTACCCATTCGAACTCATTTCTTTGATGGACCCATCATCATACTGGTCTTACTGGCAGAACTTAATTTTGTATTGCACTCTGTGCTTATTTCCATAATTTACTCTTTAGAATGTTTGAAAATTATTTTAAAATGTAATCTTGAACCCTTAAAGGCAACATGAAGGCCTCCAGCAAAATTATTCTTTGTCATTACTTGATATCAAAAGATTTATCATTCATTAATTTTATGTCCATTTTACATGGATATTGAGGTCACTAAAAGTTCCATAGACTGGATGTGGAGACTTTATACTCCCTGGAACAATGACAAAGAATTTATTTTTACTATTTTCATGAACTGAAAATAGAGCCATTTCACCAGAGTATGAGAATGTTCAAAAATACCACCTTCTTTTTGAAAGGTTCAGGAACAGATTGATTTAGAAGTAGATGACAGAATGGACAACTTCCTAATCTCCAGATAAAATTTTGAGACTAGTTTAGTTTTCACTGTGAATTAGGTGGTCATAGAGTTACCTTATTAGGTTGCTTAAGGTTTAGTCAGAGCCTTCATGATTATGACAAAATAGTTGTCACTCACACATCATTCTCCTTGGTTACAGCATTTCAAAAAAGCTTCAGAGAACAACTGAGAACATGCTTTTGAAGCTAAGGATCTTGTCTCCTGGGAAATGCATTGCAAGTGACTTAGGCTTTCTTAGACAACCATTTGGAGCAGGTTTTGTATAAACCTGTTAGTATATATGTATGTACTCCAGTATTCTTGAACTTCTGAGCCCTCCCACCAAGTTTTAAAACAAAACAAAAACATACAAACAAACAAAAAAAAAACCACAAAACCAGAAACACCAAAAAACCCCTACTACCACCAAACACCAAAACCCCACCCCTACCAAAAAAAATAAATAAACAACCCAAACAAACCAACCTCTCGTTTCTCTCAGTTGTAATGGCAACAGGTGTTACCTTTTTACTCAGGAATGCTGACGTAATCAGTTTTTGAGGAAGCACACAAATGAAATATGTATGTTTTACTTCCCTTGTAAAATTTTTTTGTTTATGGGCTATACGCTTCAAGTCTTATTACATCATACATGAGCTCTATGCCTGAATAGAGAAGAAGCAGCAAAGTTTACTTCTGCAGAAATCATACCCCTATAAAACAATCAAACAAAAAACAAACAAACAAAAAAAAACCAACTCCCAACCCTCTTCCTCCCCCCCAAAAAAAACAAATCCTTCCTGTTTACTCTCCTCTGTTTACATTCTTGATACATTCCTGATATATACAATGAGATCTGCCTACTCATTTTCTGGTTGTCACCTACAGCTGCTCTGTGAAAATAGGTGTTTTCAGTGTGGTTTTAACAAGGTACTATGCAGTGGGATAAGTTCAGAAGTGGTTGGCCAGCTTTTTACATCTGCAGTTCATTGAAGATCCTTGTATATGTTCCTTGTAAAAAAAAAAAAAAAAAAAAAAATATTATTACTTCAAAGAGGAGTGAACTGATTACTGTACAGCAGCAAATACTTCACGTATCAGAGTCCTGATGTCACTCATGGCATGGTAAGGGAACTGGGATGCAAGTTTATTGGCCTATAGTGTTCTTAACTGCAAGTGTTGCATTTCAGTTTTATAGCTCTATAATGTGGAACAAGCATCCCCCAATATAGGATGGTGTGAATTCATTACTCAGATCAGTGTGACAGACTTTTAACAGTAGATACCTCTTCTTAGGTTTAAGATAATGTATTTTTTTAAACAAATAACTTCAATAACTACTAATGTCATATTTGCTATACAATGAAAAGAATCTTATATTTCTGCAGTTGAGAGAAAAAAGAGCTAGTCTGCTCAGCATGCATATTACTATTTCCCAGATTTCCTTATTTCTGTGCCTACAGGGAATAAATTGTGTTAATTTAATTAGGTGATAAATGAACTACCTATGGCAGGTAACTTAAAAGTAAGAAGGTTAATGGCTGTAAATCATAAGTAGAGTTGGTACACACAAAATTCACTTTCAAAGGGAGTTTTAAAAAAAAAAAACCACACTGTTCAAGAAGCTTTAAAGATAAATGTGTGTAACTTCTATCTAACCTCTGAGGTTTCCATCAGTTCTATTGCAATGTTCTTCTTTACCTGTCATAATTATACTTCTAAAGTCCTACAGGAAAGGAGTCAGTTGGTGTGCTATTCATCTGCATTGGGGTGCTGATCCTTGTCATTAGGGGAGCCTGAAAATGGGATGAAAGTCTAAGAAACCTGTTCCCTGCAAGCACATGAGTAATTTCATGCACATAGCATGGTTTAAATTTGGTCAACCTTCTGTGTATGTTCATCTTCATGTGACTTCTTAATGCAAAATGAATGTTTACAAAGGTGGCTGCTAGTGGCTCAAGATATATCTCAGTCTTCACTACAGTAGTTAAGGTAACAGCTTCTTGAAACTACATTGAGATCCAGTTTAAAAGTTTGTATTTTATGACTCATTTATTTTCCTTTCTGGGTGTATCTCTGGATTGACAGTATTGCTTTTCAAATTAAATACTGCTATAGATGTTATCAATTTAGTCTATGGGCAGCAGTCACCTGAGTTTTACATATCCATATGGAAAGGCAAATATATGGCTGTTAAAGTGTTTGCAGGGAGCATGGAGACTGCTGTAAACCTATTGAATGATTTTTTTTTTTTTAATAAATATCTCCTATTAGCGAAGATCTAAAAAAAAAAAAAAAAAAAGGTTTGTATACAACAGCCTAAGGAAGTGATTAGAAGTCAAAAAAGTATGCATAAAGCTTACAAAAGTCTGAAAAACTAGCAGTCTTTTTGCCAAATCATAGAACGGTTTGGGTTGGAAAGGACCTTACAGATCACCTAGTTCCAGCCCCTCCTGCCATGGGCAGGGACAACTTCCATGAGATCAGGTTGCTCAAAGTCCGGTCCAACCTGGTTTTGAACACTTTCAGGGAGGAGTCATCAACAACTTCCACCCACTAGAACCCTGCAAATCCTTTCCCGCAGGGCTGCTCTCAATCCATGTATTGCCCAGTATGTATTTCTGCATGGGATTGCCTTGACCCATGTGCATGACCTTGCACTTGGCCCTGTTGAACTTCATGAGGTTTGCACAGGCCCACCTCTCAAGCCTGTCAAGGTCCTTCTGGATGTCATCCCTTCCCTCCAGCATGTCAACTGCACCACACAACTTGGTGTCATCGGCAGACTTGCTGAGGGTGCACTTGATCCCACTGTCCATGACACCAACAAAGACGCTAAATAACGCTGACCACAACAACAACTCCTAAGGAACACCACTTGTCACTGGCCTCCACTTGGACATCAAGCTATCGACTGCAACTCTTTAAGCATGACCATCCAGCCAATTCCTTATCCACTGAGTGGTCAATCTGTCAAACCCATATCTGTCCAATTTAGAGACAGGGATGTCATGGGAGATCGTGTCAAATACTTTGCACAAGTCCAGGTAGGTGGTATCAGTTGCTCTGCTCTTATTCACCAAGACTAACCCTGTTGTAGAAGGCCACCAAATTTGTCAGGCACGATTTGCCCTTGGTGAAACTATGTTGGCTGTCACCAACATGTGCCTTAGCATAGTTTCCTGGAGGATCTGCTCCATGATCTTGCCAGGCACAGAAGTGAGACTGACTGACCTGTAGTTGCTAGGGTTTGGTTTTGTTTTGTTTTGTTTTTTTTTGGTTTGGTTTGGGTTTTGGGTTTTTTTTTTGTTTTTGTTTTTGTTTTTTTTTTCCCTTTTTAAAAATGTGGGTTATATTTTTCCCTTTTCTAGCCAGTGGGAACTTCACCGGACTGCCATGATTTCTCAAATATGATGGATGGTGGCTTAGCCACTTCATCTGCTAGTTCCCTCAGGAGCTGTGGATATATCTATTGGGTCCTATGGACTTGTGTACCTTTGGGTTCCTTAGATGGTCTGGAACCTGATCTTTACAGTGGGCAGTTCTTCATTCTCCCAGTCCTTACCCTTAACTTGTGAGACTTGGGTGGTGTGGCTGGAGCACTTGCTGGTGAAGACTGAGGCAAAAAAATTGAGTACCTCCTCCTTCTCCATATCCTGCATAACCAGGTCTCCTGTTTTCTTCCAGAGAGGGACTACCTTTTCCCTAGTCTTTTTTTTTTTTTTTTATCACCAGCATACATATAGAAGCTTTTTGTGTTGCCCTTGACATACTTGGCCAGATTTAATTCTATCAGGGCTTTGGCCTTCCTAACCTGATTCCTGGCTGCTTGGACAATTTCTCTGTATTCCTCCAAGGCTACCTGTTCTTGCTTCCATCCTCTGTAGGCTTCCTTTTTGTGTTTGAGTTTGTCCTAGAGCTCCTTGTTCATCCATGCAGGCCTCCTGGCATTTTTGCGTGACTTTGTCATGATGCATCACTCCTGAGCATGGAGGAGGCTATCCTTGAATATTAACCAGCTTTCTTGGACCCTTCTTTCCTCTGAGGCTCATGCTACTCTGCCAAGCAGATCCATGAAGAGTCCAAAGTCTGCTCTCCTGAAATCCAGGGTAGTGAGCTTGCTGTGTGCCATCCCCACTGCCCACCTGAACTCCACCATTTCATAGTTGCTGCAGCCAAGGCTGCCCTTGAACTTCACACTCACCACCAGCCCCTCCTTGCTGGTGAGAACAAGGTCCAGCATAGAATTTCTCCTTGTTAGCTCCTCTATCAGTTGGAGAAGGAATCACCAATGTATTCCAGGAACCTCCTGAATTGCTTATGCCCTGCTCTTTTGTCCCTCCAACAGATATCAGGGTAGCTGAAGTCGCCCACGAGAACCAGGGCTTGCAAATGTGAGGCTGCTCTTACCTGTCCATAAAGGGCCTCATCTGCTCAGTCTTCCTGGTCAGGTAGCCTGTATCAGACCCACACTATAATGTCTCCTGTCTCTGCCCTCCCTTTAATCCTGACCCATAAACTCTCAGTTGGCTCCTCATCCATCTCCAGGGCAGAGCTCCATGCACTCCAGCTGCTCAGTCTGTCAAAAACAGAAATGCTGCCCAAAGTCTGCGATGACTGAAGATGAACAAGATAGATACAAAAAAGAAAGTTTTTCGAAGAAAGCCATAGCAGGGAAAAAAAACCAAACCAAACCAAAACAAAACAACAAAACAAAACAAAAAACAAACCAACATTTAATATTTTTCATCTTGTAGGACCTTCAGGAGGTTCTTGCACTGCAACTCTTCTATATGAGGATTTACAGAAATTTGGCTCAAGAGTGTCAGAATAGACTAGTGACCAAATTGACAAAATCAGCAGTAAAATAAATTTCCAGGACCAGATGGTGAAACAGCATTTATAAAAGAAGCAATTACTTAGAGTAATATTCTTTAGCCTGGAAGAGAATGCCCTGAGGGAGAAATTATGCTAGAAATCTGTGAAGTATGCCACGGAGGCAGCCACTGAGTGAGTATTTGCCAGCCCTCATAAATGAAGAAATAGGTGGCAACAATGAGATAAACACAGGTGAACTCAAACAGGAAGAAATATTTCTTTGTTATGCAGTAAGCTATAGAAATTCTTGCTTGCAAAACATAGGTGCAAAAGGTTGTGTGTGGATAAAGTTTAGACAAATTAATGGAGATAAAACTGTTGTCACGAATCAATACAGACAAGCCTGCAACTACAGTGATTAGAGTGATGTACAAGTCAGTTCAAACTGAATGATATAAATAAAGGTCACAAGAAACCATAGTAAAATGTAGGGACTAGAAAACATTCAGTTGTAGTATATGATACATACTCTTTCCAAGTGTGTTTATATTTTTATTGGTTCATTTCTCCATGATATTATAGCATTGCTTTTTAGATTATTTTATCTGTGAAGCCTTGCTTGTGTTTTCCAATATAAACTGGTAACTTGACGTTCACCAAAGAACTTATTAAAACTTGGAAGCTTTCACTTAGTTGTTAGGTAAATTAGAAGGCAATCTGAGAGTTGAAATACCCACAGACTTCAGCTATGAGTGGATTATTTGAGAAAATCTGACCTGTAGCTGCATTTTTATGCCTTTTTTTTTTTTTTTTAGAAGTCTTTTGGGGAACAATTTTTTCAGACAAAGCTAAGTAGCAACTGTAGTTAGAAGGGACGAACTGCAAGCATAGCTTTGGTTTAAAATGTCGTTCTTCCAGCATTTGCTACCAATTCAAGCTAGAGTATATGTTTTGTGATTAGTCTACAGTGGTTTATCACTTTTAGCACATTCTGCAGACTAATTATCTACACGTCCAAAGTACCAAATGAATAAAAAGCTAATATTTAATACAGCACCTTCCAGTAGTTACAGTTTTGTGGAAAAGTATTTGGTCCCTTTGTAATGAAGTATTAAAAATAATAGGCCTATTTCCTTTTCATTTTGTAGCTGAACATTACTGTCTGTCTTTTGCATATAAATAGTGCATTTTAGTGAGTACATTGAAAAAAGACTTAAGTAAGTATTAAATGTTTTCACCCAATAGTAATTTTCTGAAGTGTTAGCTTGAATTAATTTATAAAACAGTGTTTTAGAAAAACACTGAAGCTTTCATTTATGGAACCTTTAAATGCTTTGAATTGTGAAAGGTTGGAAACATCTATATGTGTGCATTAATCTCAATTAAAAAAAAAAAAAAGGCAAGGTAAAATAAGGGTCAGTTATGAATGTCAAAACCAAGGATTGTCTTACACTATTCCCATAGCTTATCATTTAGTCAGAAATATTTTACAGGAAGTATTAGTTCTATTATGGGCTGTCTTTTTCAGTTCTGCTGAAGACCTACATTTCTGAACTTAGTGAAATCTCAATACAAAATGTAAATGGTAATTATTCGTAATTGCAATATTTTAAATGCTTATGCAGTCAGTATTCAAAAGCTCTTTTGTCAACTTTTTTTCCTGTAATATTTCTCTGCAAGTATGAGTTCCTATAGAAGCTTGGTTCTTTAGCCCTGCCAAGCAGTATTACAACAGAGCCTCTGTCACACACATTCTATGTGTAGGCTTGTAGCTTTTACTTCCTTTCCTGATCTTTTGGTTTGCAGATTTTAAATCCAGAGTGTATCATTTCTGTTCTCTGATTTCACCTCTTATAGTGTTAAATGGTTATAAAATGGCATGCAGCAAGCCCAGTAACTTTTGATTGGAACTGACAGAAGCCTTTTTAAATATATGTCACTCATTATATAAAAGTTTAACATGATGTCAGAAGCTGTCCTCTGTCTTGGTAAGTGCTTCCAGTATTTAGCCTGAATGTTTTAAAAACAAGTAGTATCTTCACCTTTTAAATTATCTGTTTTTCTTTTTTTCACTTTTGAGTTTTGTTATGCCTTTGTGTCTTGGAAACCACTCTACTATTAGAAGTTATCTTGATTTGAAGCTACTTGTATGATTATGACCTTCAAATTTTTCTCTGAAATACATGAGCTCCCTTAGCCTGTTGCTGAAAGGAAGACTTTCAGGGCCTCAAATCACACTTGTGACTTTTCTCAAACATCTTTTTTTCATATTGCCATTTTAATTTTTAAAGCACACATTATTTCCATGATAGCCTTCCCAGTGATGCACAAAATTAATATTTTACCTATGATTCTTGTTCTATTTGCTAACTTTTGGCTAGGAGTAGATGTACTCTTTAAGACTGAATCTGGAGATCCAGCTTCCCAATGTGACTTCCTCCCTTTCCCCCATCCTCTTTAAAGCTGATGTTGTAGTGCAGTCTTGCCAGCACATGTGTGTATTTTTTGTAACAAGTTCCATTTAGTCTTTAACTTAAAAATTGCTTTAGGAATTGTGAAGAGCTTTTGTTGTGGGTTTTTCTTTTGGATCTTTCTTGAAATGCATGCTATTTATCATCTATTATTATTATCCTGTAATGCAACAGTTCCTATAATTCATAAGCTATTTTCCTTAGCTAGATTTAAAACAGGTGAGGTTCTTTCAGAAAAGAAGGAAAAATCTTCACTGGAAAAAAAAAAAACAAACCTCTTAGTTCTTAAAGAAAATTCCTAACTGCCAATACAGTATCAATTTTTGCTTGTCTTCCAGGAGGAGGGTTGTTTGCTACCCTTTCCTATTTGTTTGTTACTCTTCTTATAACAATGAAAAAAGCTTAGTTGTGAGACTGTTTTCATTGAGAGAAGTTCCTTCTAGTGAGCATTACATATTTTATACATATGAATTTGCTTTCTTTATTGCATTTACCATCTTGCTCTTCTTTCCCAGAAAGTTAAATTTTCATCCTAAGCCTAAACAGTGTGGTAAATAGAAGCAGATTTGATGCATAAATTTGGGGAACACTCCACCTAGTGGATGATCATAAACTGATTTTCTAATTGCTTCAGTTCACACCAGAGACGTAAGGTCATGTTGGATTACTTTACATATTAACTATAATTACTGCCAGCTCAGGAAATTGATTAAATAGCTGGATTTTCTTTCCCATTTTCTTGTGGCAGTCGTGGTGTTTGGGGAGCTAGGAGAGGGGGAAAGTATAAAGGGGATTTACGTTAAAGAAAGTTTCGAGTTGGAAAAGATATTGAAGTTCCCAATAAATATTTCAACATATAAATTAATTACAAGGTATTGTGATTGAAATGACCGTCTTCAAAACTAGCTTTCCTGGATGTCAGAGGAAATGAATTATCTCAAAAGAACAATTTTCTGTGTATGGGGAAAAAAAAATACCTTATTCAGTATGAAACTGACTTTTCCCCTGTACAAGAAAAGACACAGCAAACTTTAAAACAGGACAGCAAAATGGAGGGAGTGGAAGCCTATTTACTTGCATCTCAGACACTTGTGCTTTTAAAGGTAGACTAGGGGATATGAGTTTTACCCCACTGTGAACAGAGATTATTAGTTGGAAAAACTGGGATGGGGTAATAAGTTGCTCTACCCTTCCTGTTCCTATGTCCTGTAGTGTCCATATCCATCCTCATGTGGATGAAGAAAATTTGTCAAAAGGCAAAGTTTTTATTGTTCCCTCAAAGTTAAGTTCCTCATCTTTCTGACCTGCTTTTGGAGTGGGTATTTGAGTTGTATATAATGAGATTATATTAAAATATGATTTCTTATTATTCTGTATTAAAAGAAATACTTTTTCTTATAAATTTCTCACTGAGAAAAGACTAGATAAACTCTTGGTTATTCTCATGCACAGTGTCTTTGGAATGGACACTACATTCTGTAAATGAAATCAGGTGCTGAGGAATCAGACACATCTTTTGGAGAGGTTTAAAAGTACAGGTAATGTCCAAATGATGAAATAGCCTCAAAAGTGATGCTTGTAGACACATGTAAAATATCACTTTTGAACTGTACAAAAAGAATAGGAGGCAGGAAAAAGAATCTTTTTCCATCCATATTCTAATTCACTGAGTTTCCTTGAAGTATTCTGTTTGCTAAATGCAAAACAGAGAAGAAAAAAAAATGCGTCAAGTAAGTTGACAATTTGATGTAGACTGGTTTTCATTCTTACCTCATGGCTACAGCCTGTCTCTTGATGTGGGTTGTTAGGGACATGCCAAGTGTGACAACATTATCTGTTTCTGGAGTCTGAGTCTTAGTTGCTTTTTCTCCTCTTTTTTTTTTTTTTTAAGAATGAATAAGTAGTTTTCTTTTTTCGCTACTGCTTCTGCCTTTAACCTGAGCATTTCTATAAATAGATCATTATACTGAATAAATAGAAGTGCAATATTTCTTGATAAAGTACAAATATAATGTGTTGCTTATTTTTGCCCCATGATGTAAAAGCATATAAGCAATATATTATCTTTAAAGTATCATCAGTGAAGCTTAGTGTCAAACATACAGTGAATGTTACAATCTAAAACTAAATTTTCCTAACAAAGCAATTCTTCTACCCATTCCTGATGTTCAAAGTGGTACAGGGAGGCTGAAATTGGTTATTTTGTTCAGAAGTACCTTCCAAATTCAAAGGTGTCCCCACACTACATGGCATTATTTCATATGGTATTCTGACATTGCTTAGGCTGTGTAGTGTACATCTATACCTTGTACATTATGATTTTTTTCTTCAGTTCTTAGAGGAGTGATTAATTTCTTTTTTTTAATAGTAATTTTGTAAAACAGAGGTGATGTCACTGGTTGCAGATCATATCAAATACATGAAATAACTTACTAATGCTGAGCAGATTAAACTACCATGGTACAACATTACATTTATACAAAAAAAAAATTAAATAGAGCTGTATTATATTTTATAGAGTTTGTCATTGTTTCCTTGTTCTTTTTTAACTTTATGCTCAGTATTCTGTTATGCTGTCCATTGAGAAATGCAAAATGATATAGCTCACTGACACAGAGTATTTAATATCAAAGTAAAGAAATAAGTTCTACACTACATTTCCCCTTCACTGCTCAAAAGCTTATGAAACAGTCTGCAGAAAAAAAAAAACTTAAAACCATCTTCATTAATTCTTAGATGTTGAAGAAGGAATTCTGATTAAATTTCTTCCACAGATTTTAATACAGTAAAGTATAAATCTAGAGTTTTTTGTTTTTTTTTTTTTTGACTCCAGGCAGTTACTGACCTTCCATCTTGGGCAGACTTATAAAGGTGTTAAATTATACCTACTTAGTTTTATAGCCAGTTATTTTGTGCAGACTAAGAACATCATCCTCCAAACTCCTATTAATAAGACTTGTACTTTTTTGTGAGGAGCTCTGTTAGTCCAGGGTGGAGATCATTTTCTGCAGCTGAAGTAAGTATGGGTAGGGGTAATGATAACTTCAGGAAGTGTGAAGAAATAACTGTCTTCCCATCATCTTGTTAGTGGGTTATTTGCTTAGGCTGACTTCATAGTTTGTATCCTTTTGTTGATATAGTCAGGTTTATCTTAAAAACAAACAAACAAACAAAAAAACTACCAAACCAAACAAGCAACTCATGCCAGTCTCTCAACAGTGTAGTTCAGCAGGGCTACTGTCACTAAGTGGGTTATAGTAGTTTAAGTGGGGTGAGAGGGCACGCAGGTGGGGAAGTAACCCCTGCTCTTGGAATAGATGAACGTTATTCATTCTTCTGCTAAATTAAAATAAAAATCATAAAAATTCATGTCTGAGTTCCTCTGAGATTCTCAAAAGAAAAAGTCTTCAATTGTTTCTTCTGCTTAATGGCAAAGTTGTTTAATAGTGAAGAACTTGAGACTGAAGTTACTGCTTTGCAGAAAAATGTTTTCATCTTTTCTTTTTAGATCAGATAACATATGTTTTTTTTGCTGACTTTTGTCTTAATCTTGATCTGTCCCAAGGGTAAACTAAGGCTTTAGATCCAGTAGTCAACACTACTTTATCTTTCTTGGTTTGGGGGGGTGGGGCATGGAGGAAGGGGTAGAAGTGCAAATGTCCAAGCTACACACACACGCAGCACTTCCAAATGAAGTAGTGTTACACTCCCCTTCATGGAGATGCCCTGCCTCCCTAGAAAGTAAATATATATGCATACCTGCGGAACAAGTCACCTCCCCTTCATACAATTTAGAGAAAATAATACACCTTAATGAGAAAGTTGGGGGAGAGGGGAGAAAGAGAAAATTAGTTTTGATCTTAGAGTCAGTCTTCTTTCTAGGGTGAAAAATAGTAAAGCATATAGCAAATGTATTAGTTCAACCAGATTTAATGTACAAATCTGGTCATTCTTTTATTTATGTACATATTTGTAAACCTCAGAGGGCAGTGTTCAGTACACTTGAATTCCTGACTTGCTGCATTGCCATTGAAACGTTTGCACAGACTTGCACTTATCTACTAAAGCAGATCTGAAAATGTCTTTTTTTTAAGAATCAGAAAACTTCTAAAATTAAGAGATAGCTGTGTTGTATGTCAAATCTAATGTATTAGCACTAAATTTAAGAAAGTTGTTGGCTCACCTCCATTTTTATTGGAGCTCATCACAAAGTTGTGGGCTTTAAGAGAAGCAGAGGGTGGCAAATGTGAAGTATTTCTTAAAATTCTTTCATAAGTGCCTTCAGAGACAAGTGATATTATACTGAATTGTTTCTGCTCACTTTATGCTTGATAGCACTTATAAAATACTGCTATATATACATTTTTTTGTCAAAATAATATTTATTTTTTCTCTGCTAAGAGGGAAAATCTCACTTCAATCTCCCAGCATGCTCCTAACTTAAATATTACTTGCATATACACAGGGGGCTGAGCTTTATATTTAAGCGTAGTTGATGAACAATTATAATACTGATTATTAGTGAAGAAGAAAAAGGGTTCTAGCTGGACCCAACAGGGTTATTTCTTTTTGTTTGCAACAAGCATATCCCCCAAAGCAGGACTGAAGCCCATTTTGTTCTTCCTGTTTAAACCACCTTTCCAGTAAATTGTTACCGTGTAAGTTAAAAATTAAAACAATGTAAGCTGTATCCCTTGTGATCTTTGAGCTTTTTTGGAAAGAGAGAGAGAATTGATAGCATACTTAATGCCTTTTTTTTAAACTTCATGCAGGCACACATCTATTCTTTAGGTGCAACATTAAAAGCAGCAATAGAATATGTGGTAGAACCTGAGACAGAATCAGAATTTGGTCAAGATCTGCATACTCTACTGGAACAAATGCAAGAAGAGAATCCTGATAATAGGCCAGATATCGAGGTAAAACAACACTATGTAATTTTCTGTTTTAAAAAAGTGACAAAAATATTTCTGTATGAGTGCTTATTAATAGAGAGATGGTCTTTATATGTAATATACTCAGACTTTACAAGAAACCTTAGGTTTTCCCAGTCTCAGCATAAATTCTTCTTTCTTCATACTCTAATGGAGCTACAACCTGAAAAGCAGATGTAGATGTTTAATGGTGGTTTGATTTTTAAGAAGTTTGGGTGAATACACTTGTCAATCTAAATTTGCTCATTAACTGTTTCTTTCCCATTTAATATCTACTTTACAGAGAGAGTTGTTAGAAGTAAGAGTGCAGGCATTATGCTGTGAAATTTGTGTGGTGCCTCAAATGATGTTGGATTGCATTTAAGAAGGGGATGGAGGGAGCCATGTCCCAGGAAACCTCTGTTCCTTGGCATGTTCAAAGCAGTGTTGTACAAAGCATGGCTGCTGACTAGTTTTTCTGTGAATATATAAATGTTTAGTAGTATTTCATTAGATCTTAATTGGTTTTGTATTTTATTCCATTTTGCCTCTTATTTTACCTTAGTTTTTAGGAAGAATTTGAAGATATATAAGCTTTTTTAAGATGATGTTTTTAAATAATTTACATTCTAAATGTTTTTTACCTAATATAGTGTTACTTGACATTAATGTGTGAAAGTTTAGCTTTAATACATTGGTTTTGCAGACTTTCAGACTGTATCCAGCAAATAACAGTTGTCCAAATGAGCCTTTTCTTGGATTCAGTTCCTCTACTTCAGAATAGTACTATTTACATGTCTGTTTTGTTTTTTTTTTTCTCTGAGCTGATCGTGTATGTTCTAAATGGTATAGCACCTACAATCAATATCTTGCAGAAAGAGTGCTACAACAGAAGAATGAAGAGATTCATTTTTATAAAACAAATAATATTGGCTCCCTGGTTGAGGTCAATAGAGCCTGCTTGATCAAATCCTGTATTTCTATTTGTTTACTTTCAAGCACAATCAGGAAAGGGATTGTATAGGACTCCCTATCATCTCCAATTGGCCTGTAGTCCCTGAAAGCTATTGCTGACTACTTCTTTCAGCTCAAAAATAGAGTGTGTCAAGGCTGGTCTAGGGTAATATATGAAGGTCACTTTGTGACTATCTGTAATCTTTTTCCGCTCCTCTTCCACTTGGCCCTTTCTTGAGAGGGAAGGAGTCAGGGGAGCTATATGGAAGAAAAATCTGTAGACTGTTCTAGGCATTTCACTGGACTCCATCACAGCTGGATACCTGTCTCACTTTTTCCTGTCCTTCCTCAATCTGATATGTGAACCAACAGAGACAATTTCTTCCTTCCACTAACAACAGCAGAAGAGCAGTTGAGCAGGTTAATGGGGCAGTAAGACCAGCTCCTCAGAGCTCTTTGAGGTCTCATCAGTATCTAAGAACAGTTACTAAGGAAACAGTGGGATGCATTTGGAAAGGCAGCTCTTTTCTACTTCCTGCCCAAAGTGACATTTTTTTTTAAATGTGTGAATGTCTGTAATTAATTGTGTGTGAGACCAGTGCTAATGCCATCAAATGATGCTCAGGCTACAGATTAGAGATGTAATACTGTTTCTTCTTGTGATCTGATAATGATTGCTTTATCTAATTGGAAATAGTTCTTTCTAAATATTTGTATTTTGTAGTTTTTAAAAGATTCAGAATTTACTTCTAATGTAATTTCAGTAACAAAAGCATTTATTATCCTGCATATGTCACTTAATTCAAGTGGACCACTAGCTGTTTGAAAAATAATATGCACTCTGTGTTTATATTTTCAGTATGTTATTCATAAAAGGTATCATTTAAGATTGTTATTTTTGTTATATTCTCAGTTGTTCTTAGTGTTCTAGCCATAAGCTAGAACTTGAACTGTATTGAATAATTTCTCATTTTTATCATAGGCTATCATGAAATTAATTCAACCACATAATAGAAACATACAGTATAGTGAACAGTGAAAGAAATGTACTTCAATGTAGTATCATATAAATTCAGACGCACTGTGTGAGTTAACATGATTCACTTTAATCAAAATTCATAAACCTGTTCATTGTTAAATAAATATTTAACACTAATTTTCTCTAGAGCATTTTGTCATTATGTGAAGAAAAACTGAAGATTGCTTCATCAAGTAATATTTGTCGAAGCCTGTCTGCTGTTGGAAGAAGAGTTCTTTCAATTGAATCATTTGGTGCTTCTCAAGGTAACCTTAAAATGTATTTAGTCTAGAACTTTATATTGCATGACTTATCTAATGATTTTTAAAATACAATGTTTGTGTACTTTCCTGTTATATGTTCCTTTCTAGATATCAAAAAGTTATTATTAAATATTTGTGGATTGGGGGTGGGGATCAGGGGACATACAACTCTTAATGAACATAATTAATATATTTAGAGTGTCCTGTATGATTAAAAGTGACTTATCCAGAAATAATTAATTTGTGTAACATCCTGAAGGTATGTAAGAGCAGTGGCTGAAAAAGCAATATAATGATTTACTAGGAAAGATTAGAAGGCTTAAATACACATTTAATATAAGCATCTGTTTTTGCATCTAGATGTCTGTGATAACATGTGGAAGGGAAGAATGTGTCAGAGAAGTTTGGGATCGAAATTATATTCAAATGAGAAAAACAACATAGCAGGTGATACATCTGCAGTGGAAGATGTGACAACTACCTGTCACAAGGACTCTTCTGTAGTTACTGTGGTGACTGACAGAGAAAGTGGTTTAAAGGAAATGCAAATTGATCTGGATAATGAGAAAACTCAACATTCTCAACTTGCAACTCAAGCTAAGAAGAGCAAAGAAGAGGACGAACGTGGAGTGTATACTGACAGTTTTGCTAGTGTTGCTTTGGATATAAAATCATGTGTTATTGACCTGGAGAGAGATGGCATTTTTAAGAAAGGTTCTTTGAGAAAAATTAAAACCTTTCCAAAGCTACCACTTGAACCTGCAGATACAAGTAACTTTTTCACTTCCGTAACCAACAGTGGACAACTAGTTAGGAAAACTCACTTGCTATCACAAGAGTCACTACCTCTAGACAATAATAATGAGGTTGCTTTTTCAAAGGGAAATCTTAATTCATTTGCTATTAGCAGTCCACCAAAAATAGAACCAAAGAATAACCAGGTTAATGATCTTCATTTAGAAGCTCCATGTGTATACACACAGGTGTCTGGCATGAATCTAGAGGAACATATGTCACTTATTAATGGTAAAAATATAGGTTTTGCTTCATCTGATCACAAAGAAGACTGTTCTGATGCTACCTCTGAAACGCCAAATACAGCTGGTATGCTAAAAGGCCCAAATCAATCAATTGTTGGAGCAAAAATGCTAGACAATTACATGGCGTTGGAAGACTCTTCTGAAACTTTTCAAGGGTCAAATGAAAATTCTTTACCACATTTTAACAAGATGGCTTCAGTGTTAACAACAAAACCCAGTGGGAACAGATATGGATCAAACATAATTAGGTCTCCAGAATTAAGCAACGGTGCGATGAGTGCAAACAATAATGAAGATAATCTTTGTGGAGGCAGAGGGTCAGAAATCAAAAGTAATGAGCAGGTAGTAAAAATAAAGTCTTCATTATATAGTTGCTGTAGTCACTTATGTGGAGATGAAATGACTTAAATACTGTGTGGTTTCTCCCCCCCCTCATACCCTTTAGAAACCTGGAAGATCGAATTTTGCTAGTCCGCGCACTTTAAGAGTTAATATTGGAAACATGGTGATCCTTTTTTCCTCTTTAAAAGTAAAGTACTACAGTGAAATTTATGCTATTGCAAAATCAACTTTCACTTTAATTTTTTTTTTTTTACAAATGGAATATATTTGCTGGTATGTTAGTGCAGCATACTTAGTTGATTACATTTGGAAGAGAACATTACCAAAGCACATGTAGATTTTTTTAGTCTTTATGTTACTGTCAGTGCATAAAGTTCACTGTGTTGCAGTGGGCCTCCCAGGTGCTTACAAAAATGGCAGAGTTCCTGACTGTAAACCTGACCTCACTGAAATCAATGGCAATATCCCATCTGCTTCAGGAGGTGAAAAGACTCCGCTTCTTTTTTAATCTACATGTACATTTAAGTTTTTGAAAATTGTACATATGCTGTATCTGTTCTGTGTTCTTAAATTACCACCTCTGTTTGTTCTGTATATTTCATAACAGAATTCAAATATGTGCACAATGATGGGTATGTTGTCTCAAGTATTTCATCTTTATAAATAGCCAAATAAGAAGGGGGAGAGCGGGTAATTAGTCTACTAGAATTTGTTGATAGATAGTTGTAGTATGGTCTCTTCTCTGTTCAAATTACATATTCTCAGGGTAGACAAGTTTGGTCTCTGACTAGATGGTTTTCTCTTGTGCCACACTCAAAGAGATGTAAACAGTCCATGTGGTAGGAGAGCTGCTGGCTAAAAATGCAGGACAGTTGATGATTTTCCAGCCTTGCTGTGACTTGATAAAAATGAGCAGCACAAACTTCACACATTTAATTTCCAGCGGTTATGCTTAGGTGTAGATGCTGGAGTTTTTTCCTTACTTCTCTAATGACAACTCAGCCTTGTTCTCCTTGCCTAACAGCCAGTCTTCCAGCCACCCCATGCAGTGGCACCCAGTGTTATTTTCAGTCTGCATCCATTCTTCTTTTTACCGTGTCCCGAACACCTCCACTAGAGTAGTAACCTAGGACTGTCAAGTGTGTAAAGAGCCTTTGGTTCATCATAGCTAAAAAAATTAATGCAACATTGAAGATTTTGTTCTAACTGCTTTTTTCCCCATCTTGTCTCTTCTCCCCTCAATAGCATGTACACTTATTAAATTCATAGTGCAAGAGGATAGTAAATACAGATAAGTACCACATGGCATGGTTTTGCTTTCTGAGGGAATTATTCAGTGTATGTATTGAGTCCTTTATTTAGTTTTTAAAATCCTACAGGTGCATTCTTCAGACTGTGGGAAAAGATCCATTTATGGTAGATACATCTTTCTTTTTTTCTTTTTTTCCCTCACTTCCTGCTCTGAACTGTGCAACTTTACATATTCAGAAGAGAGTGCAAAGTAATAATCAGATTTATAATCATTCCAAAGTCTTCTGCTTTTGTCATGTCATTTCTTACTCTGGATCTACATGAACCTGCTTTGTTTGGTAGAAGTGCTTGTATTTCTAGCAAGGATCATAGCAATTTCAGTCACTGACTTCTTGTGAGAAAGCTTGTTAGTATACAGAAATCTAGATATGTCTTAGTATTCAAGCAGCGGAAACTGTCTTTCATCTTATGTGCAAATCTTTTTTTCTGAATGGAGTTTTTATATTTTTTTTCATGCTAAACTGTATAAACCTAGGAATTAATTTGCATGTTTATTTGTCATGGAGAGGATGGCTAAGAAGGCTATCAGACCACTATAAAACCACTGCAGCTGGTTGGTTGGGTTTTGGGGTTTTTTTGTTTTGTTTTTTATGGTGGTGGTTTCTGGTTTGTTGTTTTGTTTTGTTTTGTTTTTCTCCTCCTTCATTCCAAGAAATAAAGGTACCACACTTAAGTCATTTGTCATGAAGTAGAAGTGGGCTTACTTAGGCCTTAGTGTTAACTAGAGCAGTGTGGTGAATAAGCTGCCATCACTTAAGAATGTAAATTGAGAGCAGTGATAGGGATTCTTCTTTGAGAAAAAAAATCTGTTGAAATAAGACCTATATTCTGTCCTAACTAGATTACCAGGACAACAGTTTAAGTCTGGGTACATGAAGACACTTTCAAGAAAATAATCTTCTTCAGCATTAGTTACTCAAAATTCTTGCACTATTTAAAAGCCGTAACAAATGTCCTGTTTGCTTTTCCGCATCAGCAATTGAGATTGGTACACAGAAAAGTAAACCAAAACGATGTTTTCAGGCTATTCTACCATCCTTCTGAAGTCCTCTTTTTTTTTTTTTCAGATATTTAATCATCAATTTTAAATAAAGTGTTCTTTCAGCCTGAACAGAATGTAATTTTTCCAAATAAGTAGGCTCTGAATATAAGCGAGGTTATCCTGCTCCTGCTGAATTCACAGGGCAATCACAGTGAATTAGAAAAGGTTATTCCAGTCACCCTAATAAGCAGTGTTATAATACATATGATCTGAAATTAAGACAGCAGAGTGGTTGTTGTCTATGAAACCAGAGTTTTATAGGTGTAGTTTCAGTAAAAGAAAGGTTTGATAGACTCATGTCTCTGTAGTCTTTTTTTAGTAATCAATTCCAGCAAATCTTCAGATTCTGCCACATAAAAGTATTATGCTCTTTAGAGAAATCCTAAATTGGTCTGAAAAAAAACAGCCAAACAAAAAAACAACCGAAACCCCATACACAAACAAATGAATGCCACCTTCTTTTATTATTTAACTGCTGTGGGGAGAAAAAACATTTAAGTATACCAACATCTGTGAGGAACAGCCATATTTCTGAAATGCTGAGCTTCTAGCCTGGTAATTATTGTTTTTGGAAGGAAGGTCATTCATTCTCAGTAGTCATTGAACTGTATGGCAGACTATTATAAGTCTTCCTAGAGAAGGGTTGGGGTTTTTTTAATGTTTTCAGCTTCTTTTTCTTTTGGAAAACCGATTTTATTCCTCAGGCTTCTGAGACATACCAGTTTCTGCCTCTGACTTACCTCCTGACAGTTGCAAAAGTAAAGCCATACTGTGCTATCCCTTATGTGAAAAAGTTACAACTGATGTCTCTCTTTCAAGTTCCCTTTAATTTCTCTGTGCCAAAATTTTACCAAATACCTAAAAATGCTTGACTTTTTTTTTTTTTTTAAGAAGCTAAAACTTGAGTGTGGGAGTTTATTCGTTTACTACAAAGAGTGTGAAGCCTGAACTATTGTGATTTCTGTCTTCTGGGCTAAATAAAAAACACCTCAGAAGATTTACAGTGCTGCTCTTTCACTAGTTTTCTATAACAGATAAACATGATTACAGCAAATAGATCTTTTAGAATAGTATATCTAGCATCTCTTTAATTATTTCTTGTTCTTTAGAGAAAATGCAATACCAGTCCCATCCGGTTGAAGATCAACCTTGTCTACTCTGGAGAACAGACAGTTTTTCTTGCCTGTCAATACTTCTCCAGTGGACAATATTTTTCTAATACTCCAACACTGCTGCTTAATGTTGTGTGCTTTACTGCTAGTAAGCATTACTAAAAATACTTACTTGCTTTTGTCTGGCTGCTGCAATGTATCTTGTGAGGGTTTTCCTAGTAATTTTTATAGTTTTGCATGCCATAAATAAATATTTTTCACTTCAAGTTTGAGTGGGGATCTTTTATTTCTCTAACCAATTTCATTCCAATTAGGTGTGTCTTATCTCTAATGCTTTTAAATGTTTCTCTGTGATTCAAACTCTATGGCCTTTAAATGGGAAGGGTTAATGGGAACCTGGCATATACACATTTGGTTTCTGTTGGTCATTCATACCCAGTCAAGCATGAGAGAAATGAAAAGCCATGTATCTAGAGAATGACACTTGAACACTGGGGAAATAACACTTGAAGGAAAGAAAAGTTGTCAATTCCCAGAATAGTACTTATTAAGAAAAGAATAATGAAAATCCTGCTTGCTTGGGCTGTTTAAAATATGCCAGCATTATGTTCATAAAATATAGTATGTTGGCATAGTCTGACTGCTTTACTAAAAGCTTTTACAGTTCTGGTACCAACGATGAAATAAAAGATCTGTTAAATGATCTTCACAGCACTGAAGAAAAAAACATCACTTTTTCAACAAGTGAGGTTTAAAATCTTTTTAGCATAAAACAAAATGTCACCAATATGTAGCTATAAGCAATAATCGGTTGTGTGTGGCTTTTTCATATTTTCTGTCAAAATTTCTGTGCTGTGAAAAACATTTCTTATTTTAAAAAACGGGTTATATAATTTCTATTATGAAAATATCTCATTTAGAATGTGAAGAAAAAATTTCAGGAAAAGGCATTGGATTATAATTTTGTTTGCTCTTTGGTGCAGTTTCACTGGTGATAATATATTAATAAATGTTTTATATCAGTATTAATGTTAATGCTTTAAATGAAGTGGACTTGAGGCCTTATGGATGCTGAACAGTTGTCTTGAGCTTGCTTTGCTAAAATGTCTGAATATACTTAAAAAACAATGCATGCTACAGGCATTCTGACAAAAAATTTTAATCATGTGTTTTCCAGCACTTCAGGTTTTCTTTGTGGTGGTGGAGTGGGTTTTTTTAAAGTTGTAGGAAATAGTAATAGTTATGAATCGGAGACTTGCATGTTGAAAAAACAAAACGAAATAACCAAACCTGAGACAGATGCCTAAATAAGGGAGTTTTACACTCACATGTTTAGTAAAACATAGATAGGTTCAGTGGAATTCGAATGTGCATTGCATTAAATACCTCTATTTAAGGTTTGAGGGTTGAATAAAAATTACCTCTTAAGCTTGAGAAGTGTATTATTTTTCCTTTGAAAATTATTTTAACCAGACTGCATGTGTTTTTCATCACATTTAAATGTGTGATGAAACATGTCTTATCTGATATAGTCAAGTTACATGATAACTTTTACAAGGTGTTAGAAGGACAAGTCCCCATCAGGTCTGAACCCTCAGTCTTCATCTGAAGTCTTCCAGAATTCTCTCTTTCTGGTGTAGGAAGGTGAGCATTTGGAAAAATTAGAACATTAGAATGACCTTCTCAGTGCTATTTTTCAGGAATAAAGTTAATCTTTTGATAGGATCGAGGTAGGGAGAGACTTGAATTATATTAAGAGACAATAGCAATGCAGTTAGTTATTAGCATTGCAGAACGACTAGCATATTAATACTAGCTAGCAATATTAATATTTGAAGTTTAATCTTTTTTAAGGATGCTTGCCTCTGTTGTGAAACACTGAGAGTATACATTTAAGTAAAGTTCAACAACCTGTAACCAGACTGCATCCTTTTTTCTTGACTCAGGTTAATTTGGTCATCCTATAGATGGCAGTGATTCTCACTTCTACTAAGATTTGCTTTTCTTACATCCTTTTTTTCTTCTGAAATAGAATTTGTTTCTGGTGCCTTTTCAACCTCTGTTTTGTTATCTATCATTGACACTTTCCTCTTTCTTATCATAAACTTTTGCTGCTGTTCTTAGGGTTTATTCCTACTTTCTTGCTCTGCCTAAATTTATTTCTGTCATTTCTTTTGTCCTCTAGAAAGCTTAGATGTCCCAGAAGTTATGTACAGCTTTCTGCTGTACAACTAACTTTAGTCTCCAGTTTAGTGAGACATTCTTCTTCCCCTTGCTAGCCATTCATCACCTTTCCTGAA
Organism: Tyto alba; assembly: GCF_018691265.1. Classification (NCBI taxonomy): domain Eukaryota; kingdom Metazoa; phylum Chordata; class Aves; order Strigiformes; family Tytonidae; genus Tyto; species Tyto alba. The sequence goes on from NW_024881261.1 coordinate 17,380,434, forward strand.
GTCAGAGATTATTTGTTTATGGGATAGAGGAAGTCCATCTTTCTCTGTTGCAGCATTTAGAGCCTCTAGGGACATAAACTTCAAGAAGATGGTTTCTCTTACAGAAAAACATGTGGCAATGGTGTGTACTTACTACAAAAATATTCCCAAATCCCCAAACCTTCTTAATGTTCTAGTCGGTCTGTGGAGTTTCTCTTCTGATTTCTTTCTCATCGTGTCAGCTGTACAGGATGAATTTGAAGTATCTAGCTGCTGCTTTAATTGTACTGTCTGTGCGCAAAGACATTTGTGGCATGTGAGAACCAGGATGCTACAGATGGGGAACACGGCACTGATCAGGGATAGTAATAACAGTATGAAGTTCGGTCTTGAATATTCCCTAGATTAATTAATTCCTTTGACTATCTGGCCTCTTCCTTCTAGCGGTGTATTTGATATATTTTTATCAGACAGTTCAAGAGCTTACTTTTCTAGATATAATGAAGGAAGACATTGATGAAAGAATTTTGCACTCTAGGATGCTGGTGATATCAAAATTTGAGAATGAAGTTTAACCTTATTATCTGGCTTCAAATCTGTCAGTGCTGAAGTTACTAATTTTTGCAGTGTGCCACAATGGAACATAAGAGAATAAAATCACCAAATAAATTTTTATGTGTGTTGGAGGTAGGAAGAATATAAAACATTTTAAGTAAATCAAAGGGTGTGTTTTCTGGTACCTCTTGTTAGAAATGTATAGTTTATCTGGTTCACTTTCAAGAAATATTTAAACAATACGATTACAAAGTATTACATTCCTTGAGATGGTCTTCTGGTAAAAATGAAATTATCAATGAAGTTTCAGCTAGGGAAATTAATGTAGTTCTCTTTTTCCTCCCCATAGTTTGCAAGGAAGGTGTTTGCTGATGTTGATGAAAGTTAATGTGATAGTCTGTTCATTACATATTTTATCATAAAATCCAAATAGTGCCTCACTGAAGGGTGTTTCATAGCCAGGATCATGAAAAATTGACTGCAATAAATGGTGGTGCAGAGACTGATTCGTCAAACAGAATGATTTACTACCATTGTATGTGGGAGAGACCCTTAGTCTATTTAGATTTTACAAACATTGATTGGGATACAAAGGTGTCTGTAAAAATAACCAAACAGTTCAGAGGTTTTAAATTTTGTTTCTGTTTCCAGTGCTCCAGTCTTGTGGGGTTTTTTTCCAGTTAATCCTGAATTGCTTCTGGTAGTTCTTTTCCCCAATGTGGCCTCAAGTTGTCATTTAGAGATAGTTTACTATCTTAGGGCTGCATATGCAACAGAATATGTGCTGTGCTATTTTTTAAAATAGTTGAATGGGTCTGCTCTAACCCAGAGGTTTCTGCCTACAGTGAATTCAGTGAATTTACTGTTCCTTTGGTAGAACAATGGAGACGGTAAAGTCCAGCTGATGTCAAGAGCCACTAGTAGTGACAAGCTGTTCTATTAGCACAGCTTGACTGGGAAGGTGTCTGTGCAGTACTATCAACGTCAAGTTCTTATATTCACCCCACCCCCAAAAATCACAAAATGCAAAACATGGATTCTCTGAAGAACAGTAAGTTTCTATGGAGCAGTATCTTTGTTACATTAAGATATTATGCCAGGTACCAAAAGCTAAATTCATAGCCAGAAATACAAATGCTATTACTACAAATTGAGCAGCCAGTAATTAAAACCAGAACAATGTGCTTGGACTTCAAATAAGCCTGTCATTAATTCTGTCAATATTATTAACATCTTACACACAAGGCCAAAAAATGATGAAATGTTTAAGGTAAGACTTGTAATGCAACTGTTAGGGTAAATCAGGATTTGAATGTGGGAAATTTTTTGTTGGTGATGATAATTTCTATTTTTGTGGTTTTAAATCTAGGTGGTGTCCTTATAATTATGTGTCATCTTTGACTTTCTAAAAGAGTCTTTCTTTAGTATGATAAGAAAGAGCTTTGAAACAGCTCACTTTTCCTGAAACAGTTCTACTCTTGCTGCAATCTCACTTTAATTACACTTTTGTCATGCAATTAAGAAACTACTGCTTCATCTATACGGCTAGCTAACTGTACAATGCTTTTTCAATAAGTTATATTACTAGTTCATTACTGGCAAGTGCAATAAATACCTTTTCTTAATGCTTTTTAGGTGAGTGAATTGTCTATTAAGATTTACTACTTCTTTGCATCAGTAAACAATTTTTGGTTTGTGACAGTTTTTCATAACTTTATCTGTCCTCACTGTGTTTTTCAGTGGATCTCTCTAAAAATACTGTTGTCCTGGTATGGTAAACCTCTGAAAGACTATGAACTCTGGGCATTATGTCATGAGTGTTTATGTACTCTGCAGACTTGCATAGATTATCCAGGTATAGTCTTAATTATCTTAAAATACTTGCTTAAAATCTTAACTATTTGCTTGAAATATTTATGTTCACTATGTTAATGTTTTCTTTATTGATGCAAAATGTCTCAACATGAATTTCGTTTACAGAAAAAATAATAGGCAACATTTCTAACTTAAATTCACTCTCTTAAATTGTGACTGAGAATTTTTACTCAGTTTGGAGTTTTCTTCCATATATAGAAGAATGTCATCTTTTCTCTTTATTCTGAGTTTTGATGGGTTTTGAGGGGAAATCAAATCTTTATGACTTCAAGCAGTGAAACTAATTCTGTGTTTAGACATTTTGGGGATGGAGAAATTGTACTGTGACTTTTAACAAAAGCAGTTGGGACTTGTATCTTGAAAACAGGAGGAATAATTTATATATATATGTAAACTTAAAACTTCCTCTCTTGCTCAGATTTCTTTGTGACAGAAGATTCCTGATGTATTTGTGACAATACAGAGCTTTGTCAGTTCAAAACACCCAGATTCTTGTCATGGCATGACTCCTTCCACATTCCCTGTGCTTCAGTTTATAGGAGAATTATCAGAAGTCAACTTCTGAGAGAGGAACGGGGAACTGTCTTTTGACAGAATTGGAATATGCTGTATGTGACTTGGCAGAAGACCATCCTAAATTTCCATAGGCATTCTGAATGTTGGTTTAGCTTATACTAATAATAATTCTGTAGCAGTTCTGATAAACAGAACAGAGGTTCCCATCACCACCACCCTGCCTTTTCTTTTTCTTGATTTAAAAAGCCTGCTTTTGAGGGTTTGGACAGGGATGATTTTGAAGTCTGTAACTGAATATGCACAACTGGATAGTAAGGTACAGAAAACTTACTGAATCTCTTTGGTTTTCAGCTTCAGCTGTTTTATGATATAAAACTGTTAAAAAAATAAATTGACTGTAAGTGGTAATTTCTGAGCACTTTAAACAGTGTTACCCTTAAAACTAAGTTTGATATACCTTGCAACAGAAGGATTATTTCAGCCTCATAGCATGTTCCTAATGTTTGTGAAGGTTTCAAATAACTGCACATAATGGCTCAGTTTCTAATTTCATATATCTAGCCAGCCTCTTATTGTACTTACATGCACCCAGAATGCATAAGTCTTCAAAATAATATAGACCGAGTTATAATCTGAATCTTATGTAGCCTGTAAAAATGAACATAATGATACAGACCACTAAATGGAAGGCACCTTACTTAAAATTTCATATTGACAAATAAAGCTACCTTCAAGTTGAGTATTGTTTTCAGATTTAGCATATTTCTGCCAGAGAATTCTCTGCTTGTTCTGAGAGTGGATATGCATTGTGGAATGACTTATAGTGGTCACACACGCAGAGTTCTGTCAGCATTGCTTTTGAATAGTTTTAAAAGTGAAGCTGATATCATATAAAGTGTTTGTTAAAATATCCTTTGTCTTAACACTGGTAGAGTAAGATTGGTAGCTGATGGCTCATAGTTAAATATATGAAATGTGGAACAAACTGGATTATTTATTTTTTATTCACTTAGCCTTTTTCTCCAAATCCTTTCATGATTACAATTTTTTCATTATCCTAAACAGGAATTATCTGGGTAGGAAAACACACCCCAAAGCTAGCCTCTGCATGCATTTTTTAATTCAATCTTGTTACAAAAGTTATTCGTACCCTTCATGCGACTTTGCTTATTTCCTCTCCTCTTATCAGAGGATGTCTCATACATGTTGCTCACAGGCACGTGAACCCAGGGGAGAATTCTCTGTTGTACTGAAGTTGAGATCTGGTTTGCATGAACCGTGTTGCAGATTCAGGGCCGGAGGTGTTAACTCTTGAGAAGCAAAGATGATGAGCATAAAGAGTTCTCAGGGGAGCTGCCTCTGCAAAAATAACTAATAATGGTTCCCATTTAGGAAGGCTTTGCTTCTCAAGACACATAGTCCAGGTCCAGCTTAAATATTATAGAAGGTAGTACTCAAGCCTTTATTTATATTAAGCATAATAACAATTTAATGTCTCTAGATATGTTTTGTACAGGTATCTACAAAAGCAGAAGGATTCTTTCCTTTTTTTCTTCCTTTATTTTTCTCTCTTAGACCTCTCCAATTTATTATTTAATTATAAATTAATATTTGTTTTACTCTTAGACATATTTTTTTATTTAATTAATAAATGTAATGTTTTAACCTCTTATTAAATTAAATTAAAATTTAATATAAGAATCTATTCTCCTTGTACTCTTTTTAATAAGAATACAGCATATTTGATGGTGGTTTACAAAGGCAGGACTACACTGCTAGCCAGTTGGCTTATTATATTGAAACATGTTAAATTACAGTGTGCTTTGAAGATACCAGATTGACACAGTCTTACCACAAGTTTTTCATCACTGCATTTATATAGCACAATCTCATGACCTTAATGTTAATTTTCTGAAGATCTCTGATCATTTAAAATAGTTTTGGAAGTCAGTTATTTCTCTTCTAACTATGGAAAATTTCAGGGCCTTGCAAATACCGATCTACATAGCACTTCAGTGGGAGAGTATGTGTGATTATTTGTGCAAAACTGGGCTCTATATCCTATCTCACCTAGAGGAGTTCTGAATCTGGCCACATATGTCTCAGCTGTTTCCAGATAATGACCCTATATTTTGGTGGGGTTAAAGGATGGAAGACATGAGAGATTAAATGCTTAAAATAAATTGACTGTCTTTTATTGGTACCTTGTGAGACTAGAGGACATCTAGCTGTCGTATTTCTTTTCTTGTTTTGTTCCTTTCTTGTTTTTCCTTTTCAAAGCTGGGTATAAAGTGAATAAACTTCTGTTATTCTAAGCCCTTTCGTTTATTGTGATCCCATTTTGTTTTACTTCCTTGTCTTTGTTCTTCAGGAATTGCTTTAGGTGATTATGCATCTACTGTCTCTTTATTGGGTGGTATCTGTTCTAGCATTAGTGCATCATTTACCATAGGGTAATTGCTGACATTGCATATTATTTTTAAAATAATTTAATTTCTTTTTATTAGTATCAAATAGTTACAAGAACAGTTATTTATTATGCTTTGCTATTTTGTGGCTTGTTTGCAGAGGTCTTATGTTTGGACTCTGTGATGATTGACTGCCATGGAAGTATCCTCTTTGCTGCTCCAAAAGCTGAGGGTAAACTAACACATTGCATACTCTGCTTTTAGTTTGGGGTGTGGGGGAGGGAGGGGAGAAGAAAGCAAGTATCTTACCTTTTGTTTCTGGTTTCTTTTCTCATCTAGAGTCTTGTGATATATTTTATTTAGCTCCTGAAATTGAAGAAGAGAATGTGGATACTGAGAAGGTAATGTGGTAGGTTATGTAGGTTGGTATGCATTTTGCCAAAGGACAGTTGTATCTCTCTGCTGCTTGAAGAAGAAAGTGAAATTCTTCTAAGATTTTGATAATATTTCTCACCTCTCCCAGTATTTCTTGGTTATCTGTGGGTTTTTTATATATTGATCTCCCATAAAATTATTTGCTTCTGAAAAATAATTTTGCCTTACAAAATCAAGTAACTGCCAGAAACCTGTTTTTCAATACTTTTCCATAAGGCTTAATTATTTTCAGTTTGTTAGCAGTAGGACAGACTTCGAAGTCAGGTTTTCACATTCTGGAGGTCCCACTCAGATCTGTATTTTAGACTGTCTAGGCTAAATCCTGAACATTAATTTCATTTGGAAGATTGGATTAAAATATCACTATCGGCATATTTTTACTATGGGAACATTATGAATTACGTCTGTTACCAATATAGTTTTCCTAGAGCTTTCTGCTACAGATATAAACCATAAGAAGCTTTCAGGCCAAAGTTGATAAAAATGTTAATAAATAGCAGGTATTTGTCTCCACTGCAACTGCATCTGAATTGCAAACTGTACCACAGTGATCTTACGAGTTAGGAAAGCAGAATTTATGGTACCTTTCTATTATGTAACAAGAAAAGAGGTTAGCTAATATGTACCTTGTTCCCCGTGAGTTCTTTAAAATTAGACACAGTCATGAATCGGAAAAAAAAAAATCATTAAAAATCTACTAAAGAGAGTTTGCCTTTCTGTAAAATTTTCTGGAACTAGAAAATGCTTATATGCTTTAAAGTTGCTTTTTCCTCTTAAACTGCTTTGATCCAACATACAGGTTTTTCAAAGGCTTCATAAGCTTAAACTAACACTGAAATATAATATAGCAGTTTTACCAGACATTAGAAATCAATAAACCTAAAGCCTTCATGCTTTATTCTTTTTTTTTTTTAGAAAATCAGAAGTAATCTTTTTTCCATGTTTTTCTACAACATTATATATAGAACTAGCTGACCAGGGTTTTTTTGGTTTTGTTTTTGGGGGTTTGGGTTTTTTTGCTTTTTACTGATATTTGTGTAACTTTCTGGTTATTATGAACATTTAGTTAGAATTATGGTATGGGACTCAAGACTGTTTAGTGACAGTCACAATAACTGTATTACTTCAGTAAAAGAAACTTTTTTGAAGGATATGTTGGATTAGATGGCAAGTTTTTCCTAAATAATAAATTTAGGGTATGATTGTGGTCCCAATGACCTCTTAGAGTTATGAGCCTGAGGGGAAGAACATTTTTTTGTTTGGATGGAGCTGCTTTCTCCTATTTCACATATTTTTGTACCTGTTAGTAGCTTTTGTTCAACAGTTCAAATGGTTAACAGGTTATTTGCTTTATAGTGAAATCCCTTGTTACGTTGTGTTCATTCCTGTTTGCTTTGCTCAAAAGGCTGATAGAAAACATTGGTTTATAGGACCATGTTATTTAGTACTGTACTTGAGTTTCTGTTCCTTGAGTCCTTTTAATATCTTTCAGAGGCAATGTGAAGAAGCATGGTTCTTTAACTTTGTCAAAGTTGCATTTGTAGTACATGCTAACATATGTAAACTAACTTAATTACATGATTAATATATAATTAAGTAGACTAAATCTGTTTCAGTCTGCAAATTTTAATTCTTCAAATAAAACGAGAAAGGGTGTGAATATCAAGTACTTTTCAAGGTCCCTCATCATGACAACTTCAGTTGGTCTAGCTGCAGCTATCACAATAATTGCTAAAATAAATATACAGTACCTTGTTCTCCTGATAGATGTAATCTTCTTTGTAAAATATGACTTATACTGGCTAGCTTGTAATTACTGTGTGCCATTTACTTGCTGGATTATCATGACCTTTTTTAAGTACATTGCAGCTGGTCAGGTTTTATGGTAGAGCTCTAAGCCTTGCAGCAATCTAAGTTTTTAAATGAGAAAAGAATTCATCAAAATGGTTCTAAAATCACTTTTTTCCTGACTAATTTTCCTAGACAAAGGATAAGACAAATTATGTATGTTTCTCCAACAGTAGAAAATTAGCTACTATTATTGGTCCTGAGTGCATAACAGCAGTTTTTTTTAATGGGCTGGGATTTTCATCAGCATCTTCAAAAGCCAAGTGTGATCAGTACTTTGGAAGCTCTAGTCATTATCTTTTTTTTTGTGGGGAATGAGGGGAATTTTTAGATAATTTGCTGGAATTGGTTTTGAAGTGGAAGCTTTTTTTGGTCTGTTTACATCTCTCCTGTCTCTCACATTATACCAATAGGTCTGCATTTATGGTGTTGCTGCAGTTCTGTGGATGGCTGCAAAATACAGTATTCCACAGAGTCACAAACTAACATTGCCAAGAAAATTAAAAAATCTTCTTCTGGATATGGCAAGAAAAAACCCTGACGAAAGACCTTCTCTAGCTGATGCAATTAAGGTTACTAATTTAAGCAATTTTACATGAAATCTAGTTGTATCTAAAGTCTCATTTTAGTGATTTGAATATTAAGATATTAATTTCCTTTTGGTAATAGACTCATACCTAATTAAATCATAACCAGTCACTTTGGGGTTTGTTTTTAAAGTTACCTCCCTAAGGACACAGAGGGGTGTGTTTTTAATTTGTATTGAAATAGTCCATAAGGTACTCAAAATAAGTTCTTAAGGCTTCCTAAATTTAGATTACTTCTGACTTTATCTTGACTTTGCCATTGTCCAAGAATACCTCATCTCATTGAAAACTTATTTACTGACTGAAACTTATGATTTTTTTATTAATTTTTTTTAGACATGCAATCATTATTTACTTGAACAAGGTATAAATAGCAAAAATATTTTGGCATTGTTGAATAAATCTGTCTTTAAGGTAAGAGTGCCACCTTATTTAATTCTCTACATTTTTTTCAATTCATTCTGTAAATTGTATTCCAGTAAGATTTTGTCCCCTGCAAATACAGTTAGAATTGTTCTCTTCTGTTTTGTTTATTTATTTTCAACTAGTCTTTAGGTATTGTTTTTTTCTAGTTCTTGCTTGTTGGAGTGGTCATTCCCCATGTTTTGGTGTCCTGGCTCCACAGTCTGTATGTGTGAAGAATGAGTGACTTAATTTCATAATCTCTTTTTCATTTACCACCCCTCTTATGAGAACGGAAGATATTAATGTGTAATTCTTGTGTTATGTTTATATTTCAAATACGTGTATGTAATGCACACAGTGTTCAGTCAATCCATGAAACTGACTTTGTTCAAAACTTTGATTACCTAAAAGTTCTGATTTGAAACAGAGGGTCATCAAGATTTCCAAACAGTTCTACTAGTCCTTAGAGTTTTTATGTAATTTGTTTTAATTCTCCATCTTGGCATAACTAGGTTGTTGCTTTGCAACGTTCTAGGTTTCTATGGGGTTTGGGGTTTTTTTGAAGTAATGTGCTGAGTAGAATTTAAAAAAAAGAAAATGCTGATTAATAAATTCAGTTTGAACTTCAATTTTTATTGTTAGGCTGTTGAGGAAGAAGTAATTTCATCTCAAGATCATGTTGCTTTTGAATTTAAAAATGAAAGACATGAAATGGACCCTTCAGAGTCAAGTCTAGGTAAGCAATCAGACCGTGACATGTTTGCTTTGTTTTAGTATTCTCTACATCAGTTCTCCATGTAAGATTTTCTCGCTTAGCTATGCAATTCTTTTTATTTTCCTATCTATATTGATTGTTATTTACCTTGCATTTGTATTTTACATATCGTTCATCTTTCTAACTGTGTTTTTGTTTTTAGGATTTGTGCCTATTACCAGTGCAAGTAAACTTGTAGCAGTTAAAGGACCAATACCATGCCAGACTTCTCTAAATTGTGAGAAAGCTACATTACCTGATGCATTCACATCTCCTGCAACTCATTTTAAGCCTATTATTCTGCAACAAAATGCAAATATAACAAAGTTAGTATATCCTAGAGCAGAATAAGTTAAACTTGAGATTTCATTGTTAAATCTACTGAAATTGTCCTAAAAAAGAAATTCTTTGCTCCTTTTCAGAGAGATTCACACACCAGTTTCTGAGCAATTCAAGAAAGAGACAAGAAAAGAATATGTGGACCACAACAAATCAAGATATACAGAAGACTCTAAAATCTATGGTACTGAGGACACAGATGTTGTTGAAACTGCATCTGGAATACCTGAATGTGATTTACAAATTTCAGGCTACTCATCCCAGATACCTTCAGAAGGGCAAGAGTCAGGCAATGCACTTACTTCTATAGTTACAATATCATCACCATCTGATTCCTCACATATTCTACAGGGAAAGAGCGTTTTATCTGAAGTTCCTTCCAGCTCCTTAGCTTGTCCTACATCTCCTAATTTTCTTCATATAAATAACATCATTCTCAAACAGGACACAGAGAAAAGGGTTTTGACATTTGTACCAGTACATTTAGCTGTATCAGAGCAAATACCAAATAAACCTCTTCGTTCAAGAATTGCTTATGATTGTTATCATAGTTTGCCAGTGCTACTTTCAAGTACTATTGCAAGCTATAAAATGAGTACACAGACAGAAAACGATGTCTCCCTTTGCAAAGTGCAAAACCATGAGGCTACTAATACACAGAACAAGTTTAATAACAGTAGCCCAGTTATTCAAACCAATTGCCAAGAAATTGAGTGTATTACCAGTGTAGACAGTGTTTTCACTGAAAAAGAACACACACCATGTACCTCAGTGAATCAAGACTCTTCTCATCTCTTTGATGTTGAAGTCCTGCCCCAGCAGAATAGAACAAGTGACACTTCACTACAGGAAGTGGTTCATCTTATACAAGAGGAGTTTGCATTTGATGGCTATCTAGAGAATGGAGTTGAAGTTTTTGATATGGGTATGTACATGTTCTTCTGTATATTATTATCATTGATGTGTAGGAATATTGTTATTAATGTCTTTTTTTTTCTCTCATTTTTGTTTATTTCTTTCTTTTTTTCTAAACAAGGTAACTTCATTTTAAACTTAAAGGAAACTAAGTTTGGTATGTTCTCTGATACAATTTGTGAGAAGTTTTGTGACCTCTACTGGGATAAAAAATTACTGGAGAATCTCTATCAGGTAGTAAATGGAGAAAGACCTTTACATTTATGGTAGGTGGTTTTCAACTTTTTCCTTTCTACTGTTCAATTTAATGCTTTTCTCCCTACTTCCTAGAAGCAGGAAAGGATATGCTGCCTCTCTTCAGGTATCCATACTTGTTTCCTACCAACTGTTAATTTCCCAGTTTATTTGATACTTCATGGGTTTCCTCATAGTAAATAGTGCTTAACTGCTTAGCAGAAAATGTTTTCTATTAAGCTTGTCTGTCACTCTGTCTTAGGTTACCTGAATAGTGGAAACCTAATTCTGATCAATATTGTTTTCAACCATTGACTGAGAGCTTCATAGTCTTGTTAGAAAGAGGCTGTTTAATCAGAAGTGGAATATATTGTTCTTACTATTCAGTTTTCTTATTCTGTTTGAGTTTAGTTCTTTGTACATCCTTTTGTTCTGTTCACACCTAAGAACAAGGAAATTAATTTAGCTTTGCTGGAAATGTTTTACTTAATTGGTTTAGTTTGATTCAGTTCAGTGTTCTTCCTCGCAATCTTTTGCAAGTAACCTGTTAAGTGAGAAAACACCAGCTTAATTCATTTCTCATTTTTACTATTTCATCTTCAATGACATATCTATCTGAAAAATAATAAAAATCATTCTTGTTTTATTGCAGCCTCCAAATGTATGATACTTATAAAAGCTACTTACTGAAGGCTATCGTAAATGGCAATCAATTTATATGTGGATGTATTGGGTTTTGTCTGTGGTGGTCTGGAACTACAAATTGGAAGTTTTGACAAAGCTTCATAGATAAAGTCTAGAAAAATTTCACTGTTAAAAGATGTATAATCCCTACAGCCAGCCTCAGAGAGAATAGACTGTGATCTCCATCAGACCCTGATATGCTGACCTATTTCGTATTTGGGTTGGGACTTTTAAGCAGCCGTTGAAAATTGCTTGGAAGTTAGGCTCTTAAGTCCCTGGAGTTGAATGTTATGGTAGGAGAAACTTGAGCTGTTGCAGCTGAATTACTTGACATGTAAAGAGGTCATCCCCTACATGAACTTTTGTTACAAGGTAAAGTTTTTGAAAGGAGGAGTGAAAAGGCAATCATCGTTTATTAACCAGTATAAAAATACAGATCTAGCTTTTAGATCACATGCAGGAACTACTTCAGAATATCTCCAAGACACTACTTACTTAACATTCCTTAGACAAAGAATATAGTAGTTTTTAATCGTTACCTTCTTTGACTTAAAATTATGATTATTCTTATTAGGGATGACTTAGACTGTTATCCAGAGGTTGAATCCTAAGTCAAAAACCCGTTACAGTAACTTGCAGTCTAAGTTATGCCTGGAGTTACGCTTTCCATTTGTATGTGTTCTGAGACTTCCGTTGGAATTTTGCCAAATGCTGTAAAGGAAAATCTCTGTATCTTATTCAGTGTGCTTTAATGTCCATTTTTACATTTTTTTTTCTTGTAAAATAACAACTGAAGCTGAACATGCAAACTTCAGGAGGTAGATAAATACTATGAAACCCTTCACATAGATGATGGAGTCATTTGTAAGATCTCTTTTTACTGATGTAAATATAAAAGTATATGAAATATGAATTTTTCCTAATCTTCTTGTATTTTCAGCATAACTGAAGCAGATGATCCAAAGAGTGGCAATGTATTCCAAGATCTGAGGAAATCTGATAGCTTTTTGGCAAGCAGTGATCAGACAGAGGGTGAGAAGGGACTTCATATTTCTAGATCTTTGTGTGTGCTAGAAACCTATCAATGAAACAAGTTTTGAGAGATTAGCACTTTGAGTGTGTCTTCAGGAAAATACACAACTTAGCATTTATTAACATTATCAGTGAATCTAAACATTATCAATGCATTGGGGACCTGTTGTCTCTTATATGAAGTTTACAGATAACCAGGTATCATTGAGTGGGACGCCGGTTTCATTTACTTTTACTTACTTCTATTTACACAGATGCATCTGTTGAAAAACTTGCAAAATCCTGACTGCTACATGTGGGTTTCTTGTGTTCATCTGGTAGATGTTCTAGTGACATGCTTTAAAGTAGGGAGAGGGAAGGGGGACAGTCATACTAAGTCACCTCTGCACAACATAACAACCTTAGCTAGGCAGAGAGAAGAGCTTTAGAAAATGCTTACGACTCCTTAGGTGTTACTGAAGAAGCTAAGGATTGATTAAAGGATGACTGTGCAACAGATCTGGTCCTTCTTTGTTCACTTATAGGAATTAAAACAACAGTAGGCGGTAAAATAAATAAAATGTATTAAAATAAAAAATGGTATTCTCAATAAAATTATTTACAAATTCTGGGGTAGGGAATTGTACAGAAATCTAGAAACTGGATTACTTTTGGATTTAAATGGGCATTTTTAACTATTCATCAGAAGGGTTTTCACAAACAGGTAAAATAGGATAGTATTTATGTCTCTTCTAGGAATTCCTTCACTTCCCTATTCTGTCCACTGAAGTGCCCTTCTAAAGATAGATCGCAAAATGAACAGTGGGTCAAATGATTTGTTAATCAATATAGTTTTACCTTTTGATCACAAACTTGGTTACAGAACCACCATTTCAGGGAAGTCATTGAGGTTATATTAGTGACTGCTTATTTGTACTTCTTCAGTGTGAGTTTTGCATTTTTCCTGGCATACTTTGTGATTGAAGATTTACAAAATATTCCATCTTTCAGTAACTGAACTCAAAACTGATCTGGGGTTGGCAAATTCCATTATTATAACAAATACATTACCCTTTCAATGGTTGGTGTATGCATGGACAGCTTGTATTTCGTTGCCATTATATCAGTATTTCAGTTTTTTTCAAGGTAGTTCAGCTAATAGTTTCAGCATTTAAACTTGGTTACTTCTCTGTTTTGAGTGAAGTTAAACTCTGTGTTCTTTACAGAATGGCTTATACCCTGACATTGTTAACTTTTATGGCAAATCATACATTTTTATGTTTGCACTACATTGCTGTCATTCTATGTTATAATTTTCCATTTTGGCACAGAACAATGGCAAATGTAGAACCAGACTTTCCCATGGGGTATGTGATTTCTTTGCACCAGTAATTTAGGTCCATTTGACTCCAGGGTGGCATATGTAAGCCCTGGAGGGTTGCTCAAGTGAAAAGGGAGAATTCTGGCAGGTGTAAAAGCTCCTGTCAGCATCATACTGAACTTTGACTGTCACCTCAGTCCCTTGAGGTTGGTAGTAGTTGTTGTAACTGCAAAGAAGTCCCATCATAGCTCAAGAGATTAAGTCCTGTAGGTGTAGGAAGTTTAACATCTATGTCCCCTTTGGCTGTATCAAATAGTATTGTCCTCTCTGCATGGAATAAAAGCTTCAAGACTTACAGATAGAAAAAGCCTTAAGAGCTAAGCTTTTTACTAATGCATGCACAGGTCTGACATATTTAACTTTTCTTTTAGAGCTTCTGCACTATGCTTTATTTAAATGCTCATTGCAGATGTACAGAAAATATTTTGTAATTTTCAGAAATGTATTGCTTAACTGCTTCTTAATAGTTCTGAAATGTCTTTAACCTTTATCATTTTACAATATGTAGTTGAGAAAAAGAAAGCACAGAGCCAAAATAAGCATTTAACATCACCGTTAGAGTGCATAGGTAGTGTCATAACTGTGGTTTGTATGTGTAGTGTTTAAGTTCAACAAAGCATGCATCACAGCACATGACCATTATTTCTGCCCCCCCTCATGCATCTTCTTTAGGAGAAGGGGAAGCAACCTTTGATGTGAATGCTGAAGCTATGATAAATACATCATCACCTAAAATGGATTTTGATGCGTCACCTTCAGATAATATTAAGAAAGAATTGAAGCTGCAGAATACTATCCCAATAGAGAAAGAGCAACAGTGTTTACAAAGCAGTGGCTGTTGTATTGGTCCAGGCTTTGCAGAAGAAAATACAGAGCGAGAGAAAGAGCCCATGATAAAGATAGCTGGAAACGGCTACCTTGTGTCTCCCAATGTACCTGACTTCCATGGCTGTAGTCCTGGTTGGAGCAGTGCATTTTATGGAGCTGAATGTTTTGATTCAGAAGTTCGTAGTTACATGAAAAACCTTGGAAAGCAGAAATCAAGTGTGTCACAAAATATAGATGCTAAAAAAGTGGTGAGTACTTTGATTTAAAATCATTAAGATACCTCTTTACTTGCTGGTTAAATATATGATAATATCTCTTGTGTTATAGTGAGCTGAAACCCCTCTTCTTTTAAATACTGACTCCTAAGTGTTTTAATATCCTCATGGTTTGTGATGTCTTATCAATAAACCAAGGTAAAGGTAGTATTCAAAAATAAAGAGCACTGACATTGAATTGATAATCACTGAGCTACAAGCAATCTTCTCTTCCTGAAGTTGACTGGAAAAGTACCGTCTGCCATATGCACCAAACCCATGGTGGTAATATTATAGAAAAGAGCTAAGAATTACTGACTGGTGTGTATCACAGGCTCTCAAGAGGTCATCCATGTCAAGTGCTCTGAGCCCTTTTCCTTGGTCACAGTAAATTCCCTGACAGCCTCTCACTGTTTGCCAGCAGAATGGTTTATTTGCTCACATCTTCTCTTGGAGACAGCTAATCATCATGACGAATGCAGCCTTGTGCCTTTTAAGTAGTTCGGGGAGCAGGGAGGGGGGAAGCACAGGTAGGGGAGGTGTTGTTTTAGGTTAGCAAGGTCTTCCATTCCCTTAAAGATCATATTGATCACGTTTACTTAATTTGTACATTTGTGTATCTATAACAAACTTCAGTTTGTAAATATTTTTGTAAATATTTCATGTCCAAAGCCACAGAGTAAGGATAATAAATGAAACTGTAGAAATCTATATATTGGAGCTGGTTCATGGAAAGGAAAAGGAAAAATTTGAGTTATTAATACTGGAAGACCTATAAGCATAGGGGCACCTAGAATCTTCTTGTGTCCCTAGAATGGTTAGTTGTCTAGTTTCTATTGTTTCTGCCAGATACAAGTTTAATAAAGATGAAACAGGAGTTGCACTGCTCTTGTGGATTTCCTTACTACGGGCAGTTAGTTGAATTTGTTGTTTTATTTTTCAAGTGAGCTTGACAAAGTAGAACTGAACAGCTGAGAACATGATCTAGACTTCTTTGTTTCCAGATAGCCTGTTTAAATTGCAGTGTATCTATTTACATTCTTTTTTTTGAAGCACTGTGACCTCACTTCAGTCTTCGGCAAATCAAAAATTACTATTTTTCTGTTATTAGGCAAGTTAAAGCCTGGATCACTGAGGATGTTCCACATTTATTTATTATTATTTTTACTCCTTAATGATCAGGTGAAAGTCTATAGGAAAAAATAGCATGAGAAACTTGCCCTACTATTCGTTTGTGTAAATATAAATAAATATAATTTTATTAAAAATCTTCTCAGGACTGCCACTCTCAAAAATTTCCATCTACTCAAAAATTCCTGTTTCTAATCCTATAGGGCTGTTTAATCCTGTGTAAGCATGCCAGCTAGAGAAAATTGAGCTTGTGTAATCTCTTTTACTTGAAGGAGTAATTCATGACTGAAGAACAGATTTTGACAAGTAAGGAGTTTTCATAAGCATCTAAATAGATTTTTCTCTTTCAACAGGCAGCCTTTTTTTACTTTGAGATTTTAGACTACTCAGCAATTTAGTTTGATTCAAAAGGATGAGTTGTCTTCTGAGCTCTTAGCAATTGTTTTTCCTATTTAACAGGCATATAACAAAAATGAAGCAAGATTTATGGTGCTTACAGTCTGCTTTGGAATTTGCTTAAGAAATTAATGCATATTATTATATATTGCTAGTATATGCATTAATGCAGAAGAACTTGGCTAACCTAACAATCACGCAGGAGGCTGGGGGGAAAATAGTCATGAGGTAATTCTGAAGAAAATTATATTGTGTTTGTGCCCAGTACATTCCACTGGATGAAGATTGATACAAAGCACAATTTGTTCAGTTTAGCAATTAGTGAACAATTCATTTAGAGAACAAGAGAATGCACATTCCAATAGCTGAAAAAAATACATACTACTCTGAGGATAAGTGAACTAATCTCCCTTGTGTTATCTAAAATTAGTGTGAAATCTTAGTAGCTGGACAAAAATTAGACTCTAATCTTATTCTGTCTCAGTAATTCAGAAATAATGTATGTGATCTGGACTGCATATAAGGCCAGGTGGACAAACAAGAATAAAATAATTATTTGCCAACAATAGAAGCTTGGTATATTACATAAATAGTCTTCCTAATTTGTGAGACCCCTTTGTGTCTAAGTTACAAGTAATACAATTATAAACTGTCATCTTGAATTATGAAATCAAATACAGTTTATATTCCACCATTTTCTTCAGCAAATATTATTAGCAGAAGATTAAATACTCTTATATAGCATAGAAATGTTTTTAATGCATTACAAAGGAAAAGCTAATTTTCACAAAAAAGCATGTGTATGTGCAGATATGTATCTTCTCTGTTGTACTGTTTACATAAAAAACCTCCTGGTATACTAGAATGTTCAAGTATATAATATTAAAAATATTTTAAATAATATTGTATTAAATGTTATTTCATTATTTTTAATTTAAAATGGTTTTTTAGTGTCTTTTTACTACAAATTCAGCAGAAGATACTTGAAAATACCGGTTAGGTTTTGGTCTTGTGGCTATTTTTATTTCTTTCACTACCACAGCATCAACAACTTTAATCTTTCTGCTGGCCTTACTACATCACTGACTTTCTGTGAAACCCAGCTTCTTCCAAATATGTTTAAAATAAAAACTTACTGAATCTTAATGCTCTAATTGCAGCAATCGAACATTTAACTTGAGCAAAGAAAAGCTTTCTAAAATCCTGCTGGTTTTCCAAACTCTCATCAGTCATGACAATTTCTGAAATAAACTATTAGCAATATTTTTAAAACAAGATGAACTGTTACAAATTTTAACTGGTCAATAAATATAAGACAGACAGGGAAAAAATATGAAACTGAAATTTATTTTTTGGCTGTTGCAGCAGTCAGGAGACAATGATTCTTAGCTGCAAGACAATCAATTAACATGTAGGTGACAAACAGCTCTACCCAGCTTCTTTCTGCTCGCTTTGCTGCCCAATTCATCAAACAAAACGCTACAAATCAACTGTGAAAATGTATAGCATGATTTTAGTCTCCATACCAGCAGCTGAGAAAGACCAGTTCATATCTCATTTTGAACAATATGGATGTTGATGATACCATTGATGGGGTATGATTTAACATTTCTAAGTCCTTGTGTATTGTTTTTCTTGGATGTAACCAACAGCTGTATTTTTACAGCAAGTGATTTTAGCTAGTTTTATTTGATAATATGAACATTCATGTGTGTTATACTTGGAGTACAGCTTATTTAGAAAATAAATGTGGTCGTTAAACATTGGCATTTATGAAATGTTAACACTGTTAACATGTAAACAATGAATAAGATCTGTGCAAATTTCAAGGGAATGATACACTGAACCAAAATACTGAGAAAATAAAATAGTCTCAATGTGAAAATTAACATGAGTTTTCTGCCAAATAGAAGCTCAAAAAAGTTAATGATTCTATTTTCCAACTTCTTACTGTAAAATCTAGCAGAGAAAATGTGTGTCCCCTATCCAGTCCAGGAGGACTACAAAGTCCAAAGGAGGGCTTGTAAATGGCTGTTTTGAGCCCAAAGGTGATTTGAGTAGCTGGAGGAAAGTTCTGCCTCTCTTGCAAGGTAGAGCTGTTTGTCTCCAGCCTATCCTTCCTTGTTTAAATCATCTGTTAACCAGATTTATTTCTGAAACCAGTTCTGTGATTAACTGTAGTCTAGTCTTCATTGTCTGGCAAGGATTATATCAAACTGCTTTTTGCCCCAGGTCTCTGACAGATTTTTTAAAAAGTTAGCAATGAAGTTGAGCTGGTTCTACAGCTTTGGGGTAAAGTGTGCTAAAGCACTGTTTAGGACTTGCTATTTCAAAGAGTGAATGTTTAAAGATATTTGAGTTTGATTACATTTGTTCTGACATAGTAGCACTAGCCTTTCACAGGGATGGGTTTGCTTGGTCAGTTCAAGTCTAGTCTACAACTGGAACTAAGTACAGAATGAGATTTTAACCACAGAACAAATTACAGTTTTGGAGACATATACATCTCAATAATACACTTATGTCTCCAATGAAAATACTCACATGATTCAAATGTTTCTTTATTCACCTTCTAAAATTAAATGCAATTAAATTTTTTACGTTTTTTTTTAAATTTTGTATACCTGTAAGTAGGTTTGAGAAGCGTGCAGGTTCTGAGAAACTCTGAGTACCAGAACATATATTTATGACAGAATTAAGTATTCTGTCATAAAAATAATTAACTTCTCTATTTTTCTACTGAAGCCTGTTGAATGTCGTCTGCACCTTAGGTTGTGATTTGGTAAGGTGCAAAAAGTAAAACATTTGTTATGTGATGAACAATATTAACAATAGAATTGATCAAGCTATTATGATTCCAAAAAATGGTAATACATACTCTTATGTTTGGGAGGAATGTGAAAAAGCTAGCATAAAAAAAATAAAATATTTATGGATCCAGGTGACACTTCCAAATGTCATTAAAATAATTAATACTTTACTGTGTAGGTGCTTATCAGATAGTTCATTGTGGTTCTTAAGGTCAGCAGAGGTTAATCTGCATTTAGGAAAGTTAGTCCTTAGTCAAACAAGTATATGTCCCCTGCCTCTAGTCCAGGAGCTGCTGGTTTTGCACCCTCATACAGAGTTTGTCCAGGCAAACCAAACCAAGTCCTTACAGCAGAGCAAGAAGGGAAGGCAGCTACCAGGGCTGACAGATCTCCAGGGGGAAGTCCAAGTCTGTACTTACAAAGACAAGAGCTTTTTTTTCTGTAGTCTAATAAGCTCGCGTCAGTTCTCTTGCAGCCCCAAGCCTTCACGCTTAGCCTTTGCCCTTTTCCTCTTTGCCTGCAGTAGATTTCAGTTATCCACCAGATCTCATAAGCTACTTGTAAGAATGTCCACCAAACTTCAGTGCACCCAAGCTGTGACTAGGATATTTCTAGTGAAGGTTTTGCATGTTCTGGCCACATATTTCTCTTTCCCATTATTTTCCTCTTTTAATTTCCCTTCTGCCAATATTCTGCATCCTTTGGTGGAGCCACCCTTCAGCATATAAAAAAAATTATTCTTCAAGGATAGATTGGAATTTGCATTTTTCCCATTTAAGCAAAGTCACTCAATCATTACTTTGTTCCCTAGACTAAGAGATGTTCTATAGAAAAGTGTCCTGATAAATTAAATATACTTCAAAGGGGACAAAACAAATGGATGTATAGCTTCATCAAAAATGTTTATATTCTAGACATACCTAAAATGAAAGATGTTGTGGATTAGAATGGGAATTTGCTACTGACTTCATTGTTACTAACCTGAAGTTATTTAGGGGTCAAACCATTTTTGTCCATCAGATTCCATGTGTCAGAAAATAGCCACTCTTTCTAATTCTCTTTCTGTGCTCATAGTCTCTTCATCAACTTGGTTTAACTTTAATTGATGAAACAAAAACAAACCTTTAAATAAAAGCAAGTGATTTCCAATTCAGAATCTGGATAATAGCTTTTCTGTGCTTTCACTATTCTCTGTGATGCCTATGTAGTGGTAAGTCTTTTAAAAATCCACAGGGCATTTGTGACTTGCTGCTAATTAACTATGTTGTTAAAACTTTTTGAGCTTTTCTGAAAAACAGTGACAGGGTTTTCTAAAACTCAAATTAATTTCTAGTAAGTCCATCCCATTAAAGCTAACCTATTTACCAATCTGTTGTTTGATATGTTAGCTCTGAGCTATGTGTTTTCTGATCACTCTGCTTGTGGGAGTTCTGCCTGCTGCATTCAGTTAACTTACTCCATTTAAAATGCTGTTTCATGTATCTGGGTCATTGGTAGTTAGCTTAAGACCCAAGTGCAAAAGCCACTACCTTTATAAAACACAACACACATCATGTTTGTTGTTTCATAATAACTCAGAAGCTGAACCCAAAGTGGATGGCCCATTTTCATTGGTTGGTAAAATAATAAAACCTTTGATATGCAAATAACTATAAACAGCTACATTAAATTTGATATTATTGTGCGAAGCCAAATACACTTTCATTTCTCTTCATTGCTTAAGTTATATAATTCTATAGAAATTTAGTTTATTTTTTCAATTATGTAAAATGCATAAATTGAAAATATGTAAGCTGAACTTCAAAATTGGTATGTCCTTTATTTATACAGCAGCTCTCCTGTCTGCCTTCTGACCTGATTGTATAATATAATGTAATTATACTTGTTTGGAAACCATTGCTTTCAGTAAAACATTAAGTTCCTGATGCAAATACAGGTCAGCAGCTTAACAGAGAATTTTGGGGGTCTGCACTGATTTCAGAACCCATGACATCTGAGTGTAACTTTTAAAAATGGTCTTGAAAACAACTACATAAGTGCAATTTTAACTAAAGGCATATTTATATTAACTGATTCAGACAAACTTCAATGCAGTCTCATCATACACAAACCAGCTCCAGTTCTTAAGTTGTAGAACTGTGGCATTAACTTTTTCTGGAGACTGGTGATGCCTGCTGTAACTTGCCTGTAAGCACAGGTGTGAAAGAGTTTTTCCTTGTTAATATCATATTCTTGTCTGTTTGGATGTTCTTTTTTTTCATACAAAATAGTTCTTCTAAAACGTCAGTTTCCTGCTAAGAACCTTGCATTTATCATTCTGATCAGAAGTCGTCTTCTCTTCAAATAGGAACTAGAACAATCGCTAATGATGGAGACTAAAAATTACAGAAAGACCGCAAAGTTTTACCAGAAATTATTGCAGAAAGAAAGAAGCAGCAAAGGTAAGATTACAGAAACTTGCCAGTAATGAAATGGGTGTGTAGTACTACTAAGGATCATTTTTCTGTAATTCAGAATCACTGATGTTTTTATTCTGCATGCTTTGAATCTGAAGGTCCGGAAGCTAAATCTATGTTGCCCAAACTGAGAGGTCAGCTACAGGAGATGAAATCAAAAGTGCAGTTTCTTGAGCTGGTGAAAAAATACATACAGGCAAGTCAGATTTTTTTTTGCTTATGTTTCATTTGTCATTTCATTACTGCATCAGTGTAGTTGGCTTCACAAGTCAGCATATGAAATGTGAAATGTTTTGTGTCAAAGTGCCAAAATAAGTAGGATCTAGAAGAATTAATAAAATAAAGATAATTGCTACTAGTATTATTTAAAAATGAAAAAAAGGCAATTGTATGAAATGTAATTTGGCTTTAAGTTGAGTTGTCTGCATTTTGTGTGAATTCCTCTCTATTTCCCTACATTTTATTTCTTCATGACTGCATCTTTGAGCAGATCATGTATGCAGAGCAGTGGGGTGTGGAATCCTGTGTGCTGCCTACAGTCATTCACAATGAGAGAACTGGCACCGTGGATGTGGCACCTACGGATGAATCATCATTGCTTCTTTACTATAGCACAGAGAAACACCAATGTAATAATCAAAATGGAATAAGAGTTCTGCAGGCCGGTACACCACTTGGTTTAATGGCTTATTTATATTCTAGGTATAGTATATTTTGCACATCCTTAGTTGGGAATGGTTTCAGGCATAGTTACTAATTCAGGAGAAAATAGTCTCTGTGATAAATCCTAGTTACTCAACATTGCATAAATTCTCCTCTCTCGTATCAAGCTTAATGTTATTTCTGTTAACACTTGGCAAAAGACAGTCTGATAAGAAATAAGCCAAGCTGTTAAGTTTAGATTTGATTAAAACTCGAAGCATTTTATAATAAATCAAAAACTAATAACTGTAAACTTCTTTTATCCTTTACTTATTTGAGGTTTTGCTCTGACAGTTGCCATGGAATCAAGGCTTTATGTTACTGCCAGCAGTATAACAATTCTTCAGAACATACAATTTGATAATTCTTGTTAATAGGATCTGGATGTGAAAACATATATGTTCTGTTTCACATTATTGCCTCAGTCCTTGGGACTGATCAAGATGCAGACTTAGGGCTTAAATGGGGACAAAAATGTTGTTTAACCTTCAACTAGGGTGAGGACAGTGTTGTTTTAAAGTACCTTAATAGTACCTACCATAATAGTATGAAGGATAGAAACTGCCTAAGAGACTCCATCAGACTTGTGACACTCTAGAGGGGGTGACTTCCTCCCAGCTACTTCTCCCAGATCATCCTGACTCTGAGACCCAGTTACTTACCCTGAACACTTTTTACTGATAGTTAACAATCTGCACAAAGTGAAAAAATTGTTTTGGAATCAGAGCTTCTATATTCATCAAACCCAAACTTTCATTGTTAGCCATAAGTAATCAGGGACACATGACAAATAAACCATGTTAAGACCTTGAGAGTGTGTATGTGTGTGTATGTATATAAAAAAAAAAGTAAAACGCACTCATTTTTAATGTGTGTATATTAAGTATATTCTGTTGTTAAAGCAACTACTGCTCTAATTAGAGCTACATTAAATATTTTCTTGCTTAAAGTATCTACTTTTTATGCTCTTATTATAAGAAAAAATTTTAAAGCAACATAAATTGAGATGATAGAAAAAAATTTAAATATTCCATACTATTTAGAATGTAACTTTTGGTAATAATAGAAATGTCAAAGTAGTTCTTCACAAAATTGCAAGTAGAGAAACTTTTTTCTAAACAAGTCATGCTTTCAGTGTTGGCAATCACATATTTGATGTGTAAAAATAAAATAAAAAGGAATCAAGGTTTTATGTAGAGCCTGAAAATTCAAAATCCCTATTAACTCTTGATGTTTTGAGGATTTTTTTTTTGCTGTTGCAGTACTCTAATGCAAAAAGAAATTGTGGTTTTGCTTGTCTGAAGTTTTTCTTGTGCTTCACAGAAATGCATTTTTAGAAGGTTATGTACAGCAGTTCCTCTACACATTTCGATATTTCTGCACACAAGAAGAATTTTTGCAGTTTCTTCTTGATAGAATCAGTAGCACTTTATCCAGGTACAGTAATTTCCTGTGAAAAATATTTTCAAAGCACAGTTGACTTTTCCCCCAATGGCAATAGCTGTTTCTGAGAAGAACTACTTAATTAAAGTAAATTTTGATGTTTGTTTTTGTAAGACTCTTGACAAGTGAGAGTGAAACTAGAGCAAGTGCTATATTTGACAGTGTACTTACTTCTTTTTTTGTTCTGAATCTTGAGTCTTACTTTCGCCAGTTGTTCAGTGATGGCTTGTTAAGTACAACCACAGCTTCTTTTCCATAGAGCCATGGATTCAAGAGACATGAAATATAAAGTACAATCAATACCAAATAATACTTATGTTATTTTCAGCACTTATTTTTAAATTGGAATTGAATATTAATTTTGGTGAAATAAGTGCCTTTTTCTTCCCACCAGTGCAAGCCTGGATCCTTCCACATCACTTACCAAAATATGTAACCGCAGTTTCTACATCCTGCAGGCTTGGATTGAAGACTGCTACAGTGTAGACTTTGCAACAAATACTGGTCTTTTGTGCACCCTAAAAGAATTTATTTCTTCTAAGGTAAGTCAGAACTCCAGTAGAAGCTTTAAGAAAAAATAATTAATCTATTGAAGTCAGTTATGGTATATGTAAGATTGTTATTACAAAAACCTGTCCTTGTTACAATTAAAGTTAAAGAAAAATAATGCTGTCTTTGACAGCTATGCTTAATATGTCTGGTTTTGGACAGACATGAATCTTACAACTATATTGTGTCTTGCTTATGGTTTATGGGAAATGGAGTTCAATGTTCTGTTAACCGGTTTTGCATTTGCAGGTTGCTCCATTAAATGGCTATGGTGAGCGCTTGTTGTCATTGCTTGAGGATGCTTCTGCCAGGAAAAGTGGCAGTGCTCATCAGTGCTCCAGCATGGACAAATGTGAAGAGGAGGGCGAGGACAAAAAAACATTGCTTTCTCTATGTAAAAAGCTCTCAGATGTTTCCAGAAAGGCATGTTTTTAATTCAGACTGCAGTATCTTGACCAGATTTCCATATATGATTTTCTGACAAAAACTAGACTATCCAGCGTAAGGTCTACAACCTGATTTAGTAAAATTTATGTACCTGCATTTTAAATTTTCTTTTGAAAGTATCTAAGGCCTAAACAGTTCTATAACTCGGGAAGTCATCTTAAGCCTTAATTACATCCTGTCAGCTGTTTCAGTAATAATAGATCAGATAATCAGAATTTTGAGAGGAGTTGAACTCTTCATCCCTGATACTAGCCTGTGACTCATAGTTACAAGGAAACATTTTCCCCTTTGTCAAGCATAAGTACTTTTTATTAGGCGTGGATCTTTGTAAGTCTATAAATACAGGAAATCAGTGAGGTGTGAGAGGTTTCCTGCTAGAACTTCAAAGCTTGTAGAAAAATCTTGTATGAACTTTTGTCTGTATTTACTGGTTCATATAGTGTGCTAGTGAAAAGCAATCCCAGAAGCTGGAGCATACTGTAGGATTTTCCTGAAAAAAGATATCTCTACAGAGTGACCAAAATGACATGTGGAAGTCAAAGGTATCAATAATGCGAAAGTTGAATTTAGAATCAGCTTCTTGATAAAGGTGAAATATTCCATGGGGTATGATGGGGATTTGACCAGTAAAGGGAAAGCAGAATAGAGAAACATGGTCTTCTTTTATTGTCACTGCATCATAATGATACTGGAAGGTGGAAGAAAAGAGAAGAATGGAAAAACAAATGTTTCTTTGGAAAGGGCTGTTTGATTCTAAGCAAAAAGATTACAAGAAAAAATAAGAGATAAACTACAGAATATAAACTATTTCATGGCAGCAAGTTTGAATTCACAGAATTTTCAACTGCTGATGGAGATCTGGTAACATTCTCAGACTCATCAACTGTGTGTATTATATTAGCTTAAAGTAGCAATGTTGAATTAAACCAATTAGTGTCTTGGCTAACATTGAAGATTAGCTCAAGAGTTTTACATCCACAATAGTGTTTCTCTAACAAAACATTCCAGAAAGTTAAATCAAGGGAAGACATGTTTGATTTAGAGAAGTAGCTTTACTTTTGGTTTGTTTTTGTTTTTTTTTTTTTTCCTACAGAACTTTAACTGGAAACTTTCCAAAGGTATGGGACCAATTGCACAATATCAAAAAGAGCAACTATACGCTATTTCGTCAGTTTTGCCAAAGCCATGCTATAACAGTTTTACAGAAGAATTTCCAGTCTCCTTTGCTAAAGCAGATGAAGTGGGACCATATCTCTTATTAGAATACAGTGTGCAACAGCTCTGTTGTCAGCTGACATTACTGCAACAGGTACAAAGGACTACTTTCACTTGGAAGTACAAATAATATTTATCTTCTTACTTTATCTCCTATCACTACCATTTCCCAACCCTGTTTCAAGCTTATTTCATACCATTTCATAAAACCTTCAATTAAAATAATCTGTTTTTTCCTTGAGATCTCTACAGTAAAATTTAGAATGGCTGTTTCTATTCTTAGGCTGTGATTCCTCTGATAAATTTGCTGAAGGCAGGACAGGGAACAGGAACCTCTGTCATTTTTATCCCTGAACATTTTATAACTGCTAGATCTAACAACAGATATATCTTGCTCTTTTTGTTTAGGAAGTATTTCATAAATGTCATCCAGTGCACTTTCTAAATTCAAGAGCACTTGGTGTTAAAGACAAATGTGTTGCTGTCCAAAAGTAAGTTGCTTTTTTTTTTCAACTGCCCTTCTATTCTGTTAATGCACACTAACTTACTGTGTTATACCTTTAATACTTCTGGGAAGAGAGAAACGTTTTAAATACTTAATATATTTTTGACAGACTAGATAATCTGTTCACATAAATTTTTGAATTTCAGGAGATTTTATACATGTGTATGTATATATACCTATGCATGTATATGTATGTGGTAGGTCACATTTGCAAGGTGATTTCTTTGAAATCTAAAGTGGGTCAGGCCAAAATATTTCAGAAGACTTGTGTTAGGAGTGTTGCTTCAGAGGTTTTATTTATGTTGGAAAAAATTGTAATGGTTTCTGAAACAGGATACTTGGTAGTACCTGTGTGTATGTATATAAAATCTCAATGACCATTACTGGATCACAGAATAGATGAGGTTGGAAAAGACCTCACAGGATCGTGTAGTTCAACGCCCCTGCCTTGAGCAAGGTCAACTAGAGCAGGTTGCCCAGTATCATGTGCAGCTGGGTTCTGAACATGGATGGAGACTCACAGACTCTCTGAGCATCGTTCATTTTGTACTGTTAGGTAGATGAAATATCAGTATTCACAGATACATAAGAATTTTCCTATAATTATTAGAATGGTTACCAACCTATTTTAATTACTTGCTCAACAGTAATTAATGCTTTCATCCAGCCACATGGACCTAATTATATTTTATTATGGTCTACTTCTTACATACTCAATAGATTCAGCTAGCTTTTAATTAGTACTTGTTAATTGTACTATGTGTAGTAGACTTTTCTGTTTAAGGACAGGGAATGAACACCTAAAGCAGCTCATCTTTTACAGATTATTAAACGGCAGAGTCTAAATCTGCTGGTTTAAACTGATACGGAGTTCAGGCATGGGAAACAAACTGTGTGGTGCCACTAGGTATCAGACTCAATTTCTTACGTGGGTGCAACTTTTAGTGAGTTTGGATTTCAGGCTGTTACTTTATGTCAGATTGGATGGTTTGTTTTATTTAGTAACAAATGGTGAAGGTGTCTATATGTACAAAAATGTGTACTGCATATGCCCATCTTGTAATTGCATGTAATTATCTTACAAGTAATAGTAATTAAAAAGAAAAAGTAACATAGCTCACTATGTACTTTGTAAAAGACTACAAGAACTACAAAATTATTTTAAATGGTTAGAAGTTGGCATCTTCACAATCAAGATTTTCTTTGAAAATCCAAAATTGGCATGATTTATTTCTGCCTTTTTTTTTTCCATTCTCACCATAGAGCTGTTTCTACTGAGATAGTTTCACTTAAAGTGTGTAATCTGTTTCTGTCGAAGTGCATACAAGACCAGTACCTTCTACAATTATTAAGAAATGCAGACAGTATCAGCACCTGGGTTGCTGCTGAAATTGTAACATGTCATACATCTAAGGTTCGTCATTGATTTATTGTATTATTAATTATGAAACATTTATTGTTATTGTATATAAGTTGCTGTGTAGCAAAGCTGCAAGAAACATTCTGAAATACACCTGTGAGTGAGCAGTTAACAGTTTGGTTTGTTGTCACAAGGAGGGTATTGGATGTTTTGTAGAAGCTGGTGTCAAAACCTAGTAGAATGTAAGAAATGGGTTGCCTGAGAATAGATGTCAGACTTTAACAAGGACGCCTCGGTGACAGAAATGAGAAAACTTTCTGTTGGAGGAATGTGTTACTAAAGTCAACAACATTGATAAGAACTTCAAAAATAAAATGCATTTCTCTTTCTTCTTTCTCATTTAATTTTAGCTTGTAGATTTATGTAGATTTGCTGTATATATTTAGTATATCTTAATTTTTATATATAGTATATCTTAACATTTTCTTTCAGCTGCAGGTGAGCTTGTTATCAAAGTTTCTTCTTATAGCAAAATGCTGCTATGAACAAAGAAATTTTGCTACTGCAATGCAAATCCTAGCAGGCTTGGAAAATCTTATTGTACGACAGTTACCAGTAAGTTTGGGACTCTGTTCTGTAACTATTTTGCTTAACATAATTTTGTTCCAATATGGACATTAATGTGAAAAACAATTTTTTTTTTTTTTGTAAGGCCTGGAAAATTTTACCTGCAAAAGTAGCTGAAATAATGGAGGAACTGAAGGCTGTTGAGGTATGGTATAATGTCTTTAATGTAAAACTACTTCTTTGGGATTGGATAAGATGCAAGATCTGCTTAAATGGGTGCCTCTGCAGGATGAAAGCCATAATTATTACTTTATATTATGAAGGAGATTTTAATTCTATTTAAAAGTGTTGACTCTTAATCTGAGAGTTTACATTAAT
Source organism: Tyto alba (assembly GCF_018691265.1). Taxonomy (NCBI): domain Eukaryota; kingdom Metazoa; phylum Chordata; class Aves; order Strigiformes; family Tytonidae; genus Tyto; species Tyto alba. The sequence goes on from NW_024881261.1 coordinate 17,409,401, forward strand.
TTTCATCTCAGTATTTCACAAAAATGTATTCTGTGTTACTAAAAATCAAGAAATAAATTTCAAAGCAAGCTATGACATTAGATAGACTTTTTCTGATGATTTCTGCAGGAGCTTTGTGGCTGTAAACTGGAAAAATCTTAAATGTTTATTTTATCATGGGCATTCTCTTACTGATCTATCCAGTTTTAAATCGTAGAGTGAAGTTCTAAAATGCAACTCTGGCTGTGATTTAGAACAATTAAAAATTATGAATGAAGTATCTTTTAAAATTATTTTCTTTATTTCTGTACTTTAAAATGTTTGCCACCAGATTAATTCATAGTGTTGTCAATGCCAAAAGTTAAAATTCATGACAAATAAATATGTAATGCTAAACACATGAAGTGGAGAACTTCCTGTAACACTTGCCCCAATACTTACCATGAGAATTGTCTGTGTGCATTTTTATACTAGGTGTTTTTAAAAAGTGACAGCTTGTGCTTGATGGAAGGAGAAAGATTCAAAACACTTCCAACAATTCCATCAGCCCGTGTTTTGGCTATGCATGTCCAACAGCTTGAAACTGGAGGATTCACAATGACAAATGGAGCTCACAAGTGGACTAAACTTAAGTAATTATTTTAATTATGCATGTATGTCACCTAACTTTTTAAAATAGAATATCATCTAATAGGGTAATGAGACCTAATGTAACATTTCACAGCAGTATAAATAGTTTCAGTCATTTTGACATCTAACTAAAAGGACATATACTATAGAAGAGAATGCTTAATGCCTTTGAATTTCCTTTGAATTTTGGGGCTGGAGGGGGGCAGTTTTTATCAGCAGCAAAACAAACTAATCTTTTTTACCATATTCTCTTTCAAGAAATATTGCAAAAGTTGTGAGCCAAGTTCATGCATTTCAAGAGAATCCTTACACATATACACCAGATTTCAAGCTGCAGTCTTACCTCAGGCAAAGAATAACTTGTTTTAAAGATGCAGACATTTCTGCCTTGGCAGCTGACAACTGTGCCAACTTCCATCAGATACCAGCAGAAAGACATTCTCGAAAAATTCAGGACACACTGCGCAGAATGAAGGCAACGTTTCAGTAATTATTTACATTTTATCTGTTTTATTCCAAGTAGAGATTGTAAAACTGGATTAAGTTGACTTCATCTCCTGGTCCAAATCCCAAGAAAATGTTCAAGTGAAGTGACTTAAAATACTGGCTCAAGTTGAAATGATTATATTTCTTAACATGGAATTATAAAATACTGACTAATGAGGATTGAATCCCTGGCAACTGGATGACAGATCAAAAGAATAAAAATAGAGAGTATAGATGAAAAGGATGATTAATTTTATCACTGTTCTTTAGCATATAAAAATAATTAGCCCACAAACATCTAAAAAATACTGTGGAAATAAGTTAAAATTACAGCTTCTGTTGCAGTTAGCCTAGGAGAGTTCAAAGCATAGTTCATTAAATGTTGAATATATTTTTATATAAACATAGTACACTTGTGTCCTGTCACAGTGTGCACATAATTTAGGGACACAGATCCTCTGCTATGCTTTGACTGTTGGTGTGTCTTGTTTTTGCATTGCGTATTCTGAAAACTGTAATTGACTTAAATAATTGGCCAACTTTTTTTTGTTTTGGTTTTCATGTCATTGGCCTAACCTGTTTCCAAAGGAAAGTAAGATCTGAATCTAAATATTACCAGTTTGTTGCTCTGTTTCTGTCCTCATGGCTTTGTGAAAACAGTAAATGTGAAATTGTCTTTTTTTTTTCCTATTTGCCAATTTGTGTGTTCATGTATGTGTGCACATTTGATTATGGCTTTTGCTCCCAAGGTTGCTTTTGTAGATTGCAGTTCTCCAGCAGTATTAAATAGAAGATAACTGTGTGAAATTTGAATCTGCAACTTGTAAAAGTTTGGTGCTAACCTATTTATAGAGCTTATACTTACAAGACCTTCTAAATGACAATGAAATGTGATGCTATTGCTAGAAAGTTTGTTGAGCTAGCCAAATTTATGCAAGGTCAAAATATTAAGGCTATAAATTAGTTAAAAATACAAGTATTTTGGGGAAGGGCCAGAAACAGCTAAAATGACCTCTGTCCTGAAAGTGATTTGCTAGAACTGTGTTTAAAAAAAAATGAAAAAAAAATGGTTTGAGGTATGTGAAGAGCAGATGCAAACTGTCTTAGCATGTTTTAGTGACGGAGGAAGATAATGATGTAAGAAATGGGAATGTGTACATCTCTAGTATTTTGCAAATTGTACTATTGTACTTGACTGAAAAGCATATGCACATGTTAAATTGCAGATTTTTCAATGTTTAAGAGGAAAGCTTCTCCTTTTCTCTTTTCAATAATGACAATATATACATTGCAGACCACCTGCTTCTCATCTTCCTTGGTCAAACCTAATGTATGTCCATACTTTCCATTAGAATCCTCAGTTACTTTTTCATACTGATATATTAATACCAGACTAACTTTTGTGCTTGTTGGTTTAAAAACTGGAGAACTTGGTCCTCAATAGGGTTTTCCTGCATTTCTTCTACTTTTGAGATGATTTATTTTGTTATTTACTCTATGTAGGTTTAACATGTCATTAATTGTAGTACTCTGACTTACCCTTAAGGGTGAGTAAAGGCTGTTGTTGTTTCTCTAAAAATTGCCAAATATGAAAACTTTTAATCTTTACCTCCTATCTTTATATAATGCAGTGATTTAAGAATGTTAATGAGAATCTTATTTTCAGACATACTTTTCATATATTTGAGCTATATGCATTTATTTTAAATAATTGGGGTTTTATTAGTTATTTGTTTTTTCTCAATTAAAAAGTACTATTCACTTAAAACCACACCTTGCCTTTGAAAGACAGTAAAATTTAAAGTAGCATAAGCTTTACTAATGTAAAACTTGCTAATCACATGATCTTAATAAATTAATTTTATGTAGTTGCCAGTCAGACTTTTGAAATTTTTTTGTGGATTTAGTTATTTCTATTTTGCACTCATGATAATTAGCTCATATGTTTCTTACAGTTTTGTCAGGACCTAAAGCAACTACTACATCTAGAAAATATTATGTTTATGACAATAAGTGGTGCTATACAAGAATTGAAAAATCATCTCATGTCTTCAGTATAATGCTTCAGTCTATCAGAACTTACATTTCTATAAATGCATAGTACTGAGTTATGGTATGACTTGGGAGTGTTTTCATCATTCAGATGTGTAAGATTTTGTATTTAGACACCACCCTACAACAACAACAAATGTAAATAGTTACTGGGGAAAAAAAAATTTAAAAAATCACTCTTTTACAGGGGAACTGGTTTGCTTTTGTCCATGAACACTGACGTATGCACATCGTATGTGACACAGTTTTCACAATAAAGTTATGTATAGCATATAACTGTACTGCTTATTTATGATTAACAAGCAGGAAGGATTGGGCTAAAGTTTTTTCTCTTTGTGGGGAATGTCATTTTAAAAGAAAACATGGGACAAAACATGTCAAAGAAGCAAGTTCAGTTGTATCTAGCTGGCAAAAAAATATTGGCATCAGTAATTGTGTTGCATAACTAAGGGACTGTGCAGTCTGGCTCCACATTTCCATTCCAATACCAAATTACAATGTTTGAAAAAAAAATTGAGTTTGTTCTTTAAGCCAAAATTGCCACCAGCTGTCCTAGCTCTTCATTTTTTCCACACTTCCCTCACTCTGTTTTTATATTGTTCATTTTTCAAACAGTGACCCATAGAGCTTCTGAAATGAAGTCTGCTCCTTGGGAGCCTTTCCAGTTGCTCTGTGCATTGGTGCGCTTTCTGCGTCCCTTTGCAAATGTCTGTCCCCAGGATCTCTGGGGTTTTCAGGCCTGCTAGAGCTGGGAGCTGTGTCCTAGTTCCACTAGCTGAGTTTGAAAGCAAGTTTCCGGCTCCAGCACCTCCAGAAGCCTGCCAGGAAAGGGGGATGAATTCACTTGAATCCTATGAACTATTCCATAGAAACCCAAACCAAGAAACTGGAAGATATTTCATGAATCAACACTGATTCATGATTCTGACAAATTTCCTTCCTCAGAAATTTTTCAACCACTTCTAAACTTTGATTTTATGTTTTTTTACATTATTTTGTTATATATTGGATTGGTTTCATAAGCATTGCTGAGACTCATAACTTCTGTGCATACTGTATGTGATTTGTAAAGAGTTAAAATTTCAGAAAATATGTTTCTAAATAACAAATTAATAAACTACAATTTGAAAAGAAGGAAGCTAACAATTTTTCGGTGTTAAACATATGGTTGATCATTTCAATCCTTGATATTATGATGGGGAAAAAAGTGCAGATAAATTAGTTTTCTCCCTCATACTTCCTTAAATACAATCCAAAGCATATCCTCATTTAAATTACATGTTATGTTCTGTTTAGAGTTTTTCCTTTTTTTTTTTTTTTCCAGAAAATCTTCTTTCTCAAAACTTGCTTTATAAATAATTATTTTAAAATACACGTTGAACTTTAGAAGAAGTCTCAAACATTGGAAATGCAGGTTTGAACAATATTTGAAAACTCACGCCCCGTAAATCAAGCTTGATTGAGTGGTCATCTTTGGAATTCACCTCACTAACAGGTATTCTTCACCTATAAATATTTGTTGTCCTCATTTATTTATTATAAATGTAAGAAATTTTCAGATAGTGGGAACAGTTAAAATTACTACAGTTTGCATTATAAAAGTTTTTTACCAAGAGATTTTGTGCTTATTTTAAGAACCAATAAAATACTCATTTGTGGTGAAAGATTTCATTGGGGGTTTATATGTGATTATGTACTCTGATAACTCTCTGAAATACATGTGAGAATGAGCAATTCCACCTTTCCAATCTCTATTTAAAAATTCCTGCAGCAAAAAAATCGAAGGATCTTTTTATGTGGCTGTTTTTAATCTATCAATGAGTGACAACAACCCCTGTAGACTAGAAACTTTGATTTGCAGAATCTTCTCTCCCTTTGCAGAGAAAAGCTCTTGAGTTTCTTCTATTGCAATGTTTGAAGAAGGCTTTTAGCTATTATGTGAGAGTTATTTATGAACAACCTGAAAGTATGCCAGGACAGCTTCAGCCTGCCACTATTTTAGTGTGACTCCTGTTCAGTGATATCTCAGTGTCTCATATGCAAGTGGAATTGGCAGTCACCATGTTGCATCAGGCTTTTGTGGTAACCTAGTCTAGGATCTGGTCTGCATCATTTTGTCTATTCATTTTTGGTCTAATGTAAATGATGCTTTTGTAACTTGCCTAAAAGGTGGGGGTTGAATATCCGTCTTGTAAACCTGTCCTGTGTCTTATCTGTAAGATTATTTTATTTCTTGAATCCTTCATGCTAAAACTAGGATTGGTCTTGTCCTGATGTTGGCATTATATAGGTGAAATACATACTGCTTTTAGACACTAAAGTAGATACTGTGTTTTAAACTGGAAGAATTCAATTGTCATAATGAAATTAAGAACTTAGAGTACTAAACAATTTGAGTTGCCATTATCAAAGAAATATAATTTGGAAAGCTTGACTGGGCACAAGTGAGCCTGAGCATCAGACTCAGAATTAAAATTTCTGAAAAAAAATGCTTATTTGTGATCATATCTCGTAAAGCTCATAAACAGTAACAGTAGTATAACTATTCACTTAATAACAGATACGCAATGAGAATTTTTTGCAAACAAGCTAGGGAAACAGGTCTAGAAAAAACTGCTAAACTGCAGATCCACCTTTGTGTGAATAACCACAGAGTGGTTGGCAGTGGCTTGTTACGAAAATGCAAGGTTGTGTCCAGTAAGGCTCTGAAGTGGTCTGCTTGCATTTGATATTACTTCATGCCTCCATTGACATGCTCTGGTTTTTTGAAGATTACATAAATCTGTGGGGTGCTGCAGGCATGCTGAAGAAGAATAAAATTTAAAATTATCTTGACAACTTGGAAAAATGATACTCAATAAAATAAAGTATATTACACAGAGACATATGCGAAGTTCCAGGATAATCAGCAGCACAAACATAGACTAGGATTACTTTTTTTTTGTGGAAAAGGGAGTATAAAGAGTAGTCAGTTATGCTGGGGAAGTGGTGTCTTGATATCCCCTCAAGGTACCTCCTAATTCTCTATTTTTTGATGCAGGGAACTGAAAGGGCAAAAGACTTGACAATAAAAGGCCAAAAAAGAATAGATGACTCCAGAGCTGAGTATATAGATCCACAGACACTAGCAAAATAACTTTTCTCCATGAAGGTAAACTGCAGGACAAAGATGGGATACATCTGTTGAAGACCATTGTTGGAAATACAAAATCCCCCAAATTAGTTTATTTAAATAAAAGATAATTGACCAAAAGACTAAAACCTAGAGAAGGATGTGAGGAACTGAAATAGGTCACCAAACACATAAGGTGAGATAGCTGACAAATTACTGAGTACCTTAGGCTGCATGTAAAATTGCAAGGACAATGTATTTTGAAATGCCACCAATGGTGCCTCATTTCTTGTTTGTCCAGACCAAGGGACATATTGCAGTACACTGTGCTTAGCATCCCTACCCATACCACCTGCTTGCTCATCCCTCTGATGATATCCAGGATGTGCTTTGGTCTGAGCCTGGTATGGGGACAATTTAGATGTGTAGGTTTGGGTGTCTTACCTAATGCTGGGAGCATGGGAAATAATGGGAAAAAACTTGGGCTGTAGTACACACAATGTTGTTGCAAAGTATTGGAGGAAACAAGCACATGGAAGCAAGGAAAGACAAGGGGAAAGAATATCAAAATGTGTGTCAAAAATGTATATAGTTGTTTTAGAATCTAAAGACAGGCCTACACAGTTTTTTTCTTTGTTTAAATTAAAAGGGCTAGGTACCATAGTATGGGGTCTGTAACAGATCATCAGACAGAAGGAGTGTGTGGACTTCATTGGTATAAACAGGCTACTAGCTAAGATTTTGCTGTGTTTAATAGTGAAAAACTAGTTGAAAATCTGAAGGTAGAAGGCAATCAAGATGAAAGTTACCTTGAGACAACAAAGTTCATGATTCAAAAGAAAGAAAGGGATGAAAGAAACAGAATAACAACAGTGGACTTCAAAAAAAAGCAAACTTCAACAAACTCAAGAAATTGGTACATGGGGTCCTGGGGAAGGAATTCTAAGGCAAAGAGAAGTTCAGAGGAGCTGAGAGCTTCTAAAAAGAGGTTTTAAATACAGGCCATAGTTTAACAAAAGTCTATCCTCATGCAAAGGCAAGAAAACTGATAGAGCAGTGTGGCTGCATTAGCGGCTCATCAAACCTGAAAAAAAATCAAAAAATACTGAAAAAAAGTAGGAACAAGAAGGCTGCACTGGCAAGAACAAATAGGAAAGAACAGCACAGCAGGTTAGGAACAAAACGGGACAGACAATATGCTATTGCCAGCAAAGGAAAAGCAAAAAAATAAAAATGGATTCTTAAATAATTTTCTATTATACAGGAAGAGTTCTCTGCTTACTGGGAGATGTGAATAAATACCAGATGGTGTAAAAGCCTGAAGTGCTTGCTATTTCATTTCCTACCCTTTAAACAATGCGTATCATCATCAAAGTTGACCAGGAAACAGGAATGCAGGTCAAAAAGCCAATTAGATATATTAGAACATCAAATTGCAAAAAGCTTAAGCAGTATTAATTTTGAAGCAAGGATTATTCTGTTTCAGTTTTTACATTAAAAGCTTCATGTGGAGCATTGGCATAGGTTACTCACCTGTGACACACCTGTAGGATCCCCTTTCCTGTAAATTTCTAAGAACAGATCAGATAAAACTGTCGGAAGTGCCCAGGCCCACTTGGTCCTGTCCCTGGGAAGGGAGACGGACTCAGCAGAGATCTTCAGTCCCTGTGTGTTCTCAGTAAAGTATATTAGACACAAATTGAAGTACTTACCTGCAATCAGGAAATGCTATTAATTTGGTTATTAATTTCATTGTATTCCAGTCACTTTAATTTTCCAGGTTTTGTTTACATTTTTCCACTGATACATAGCAAAAGAGTATGTGTTGCCAGGATGTGCATTACTAAAACCTGTGTAAAAGATGTTATAGAGGGATACTGAATTTCCATTATATACATATGCTAATGTGTAGCAGGATGTCTGGGAAGAAGAACTGAGAGTGGTGTACAGCTAGTGAATGATGAGGACATCTTGAACTTGGTTGGCCAGAAGCCTTAGGAGCAGCAAACAGGAATGTAGAAAAACAAGATAAGGATGCTGAGCTTTGTCTGAAGAAGACAGGCAAGGCTACAGTTAAAGGAAAATATCTGGCCTTTCTTCAACAGTGGAAAGTTTTCTGCCTTGAGCTAAAACTGTATAAGATGTTGTGTTTGTGCTTCTAAGCTTTAATTAACCAATAGGCTTAGGATAGCAGTAACTAACTTGTAGCCAGTGAATTGTCTGATGTATTATGGACAGCGGGTAATGACCAATAAAATGTGGACAAGTATTGCTAGAGACTGTATAATTGTAGAAGAGTTGCTGATGAGTTTGACTTCTTGCTTACATCCATCCGGAGTCCCGTGTCTCAATCACCATCACTAATGCAGTGAAAAAGTGACTTTGTTCTAAAAGTAGCAGAGAGGTAAGAGCCTGCCATGCACATCCATGTGTTGGGGAAGGGTGGAAAGCAAGTCCTGTCAGACATTGTAGCTGCCAAGAACTGAGTCGCTCTCCGTGGAGGTATTTAAGAGATGTGTAGATGTGGCACTTCGGGATATGGTTTAGTGGTGGACTTGGCAGTGGATGGTCGGACTTGATGACCTTAAAGGTCTTTTCCAATCTAAACATTTCTCTGATTCTATGATTTTGTCACTGCCTCTGCTAAACTGCAACTTCCCTTCCTTTGTGTAGCAGTTTCCTGGTTGTCAAGCTTATATACAACCAGGAGATGGCACAAAAGACCCTTGCAGCCTTTTAGATGTATATGCCACACTATGAAAAACAACAATCAGCCTTTGAGATGTCTGCCTAAAAATCTGCCTATTAGAAGCAGGCAAGCAGGAATTGGCAGAGAGTTTTTATATTCCATTTTAAAACAAATTTGTTTACATTCAGCTGCCCCCTTTAATCTTTTAAAGAAACACACACCCACACAGCTTCATAATTTTAAATCTTAATTATCTTCTATCGATGTGTAATGCACTCATTTGTGTAAAACCTGTCAAAGGAAGTACACTGAGGAATCATAGACATTGAATTACACATTACAGGGGCAGTGTTAAGCATTTTTACCTAACTACACTCCTGTTCTTACCCACTATAGCCCAGCTTTCCCTTGTCAGTAAACTGAGAGGGGATGTCAGAACACATCTGTGCTCCATTTCGGGATGCAGTGAAGGTAGACAGACTTTAATTTGTGCTCTGTCGCTACAGTTCTGCATCCTGTCAATTGTATTTTCTTCCTCAGCTAATAATAATATTTCCAGGATACTTGATGTAAGTGACTGGAAGAAAGAAAATAGGGAAGAAACAGTGTATAGTGAGGAGTACAGAAGAGGAGAAGAAATAACTAGAAACATGAAATGGAGGAGAGCCTTGAAGTCAATAAAAAAAAAAGGTAACATTTATTTCCACATAATTTGAAGAGACTGGCTTTGGAGCAGTGCGCAGATCTGATTTATATTAAGTACAAGTTAAGGGAAGGAAGAGTCAGTAAAACATTTTCACTGCTGGGACCAATGCATGTCAAAGCAGCATTGTGTGGCATAGAACAGAATGGGCACAGAGGGTGATAGATGACTCAGAGTTGCCAACTGTGATAGCTCATTCTCCTGCTGACTCATCATGCTCAAATGCTAACTCTAAAATCAAGGGAAAAAATGATTCATTCTTTAATAGCTGAAAGTGAAAAGTTACTTTCAAGAATGATAAATGCTTTATAGATACATTTCTTTAGAAGGTATCTGTAGGAAACAAAAAGTAAAAATAATGGACCATTTCTGATTTAATGCATTCTTACTTTTATATTTAATAGACTGTTAAATATAACCTTAGAAGTAACCATCATAGAAAAAAAGTTATCCTTCAGCAAAGACTGACAAAGAAAAAGACCTTGATCTAAAATGTGAGGTAAGCCCCTGTTAGGTTTTGAAAAGATTTCAGGGTGTCTTAAATTGATGGTCTGTGGTCTTGATCAGATTGTTAGTCCCAGTGATTTGAACAATTACTAAACCCTGTGGGATTTATGTGAATTTGCAGATGCACATTATCGTCTGTAAGTGCATCTCATATCTGTAGATAATTCATATTTTTAACACAACCCAGGTCCTAAAGTACAGTTATGCACCTAACAATTAATCCCTATCTACTTTGGAAAATAAAACCATTTCCAAAACCCCTTTTCATGCTGCTTCTTTTCAACTAATATTTTTTAAAGTCTAATTACTAATCTAGAACAGAATTAAACCAACTACAGACTTCTGAGCAGTTTTGTTTGAGCAGTGCCCACAAACATCTCTCAATGACAGTATGACAGCAATGAGTGCTGAAGAAGGATTTACATGCCTGAAACTTGGCTGATTTTCCAACCATAATAGTTTGTCTAATAAAAATTTTTAAATAATTTTTTAAAAAAGAAAAAGATCTGCTGGTGAACCTTTCTTCTGTAACAACAGCAGTACAACTTTTAAATGTGGTCCTGATTCATAACAACTTTGACTTCTTTTTTTAATAATAAAAACATAATACATGTGTTTTCTTTCTTAATATTTACAGCATCTCTCTGCAGAACACATATCTTTTTAAAACATTTCCCCAATTCTGCTTAGCTGCAGGTTACAGCCTTATGGTAAAGAGCCAGGGGAGCTCTTGGCATTTTGAGTGCTGTGTTGATTTAGATCAATTCCAAGCATGATGAGACATTTAATTTTCATCTATGCATTGTCACTCTGTTTATTCCAGGCCCTCCCAATATTTCTGCACATACGGTCTTTTCATTCCTCATGGAAAAGTAGCTCTTATTCTGTCAAAGAGGATAGATTATAATAACTGATAATACAGAGATTGGCCATTTGTAATGCTTTTAAGTCCTAAAGAGTGATTTCTCAGAAATTACAATGGTTGGATAAACATGCCAGGGCAAAGATCATATAAATTCTATAGCAGATGCCAGCAGCCTTTGCTTCACTGGGCAGACCCTCACAGGAGGTCTGCATGTCCACAGATGAACACGCATCCTCCTGTGTGTCATAATCTGCCTGTTCTACTCTTTGAATTGCATCACCACCTAGATATTCCCAAGGACCACACGTTCACTCTAGTCTCACAGGACCCTCTGTGAGAAAGGACCCTCTGACAAGAAAGAGTCACCAGTTATTATAAAATGACAGTCTGCTCCTTTTGTCTTGTGTACCCTCAACTGCAGTGAGGCCAAGTGGTGGCAGTTTTCTCCAATACCTGCGGGGAAACCAAGGTACTTGGCAGCCCTCAGCTACTCTCTCTTCAGTTTCTTCAAAGCTTCAGTAGGAAGGGGATGTCTCCGAGCACAGTCCTGCCCCTCTGCAGGGCTCTGAGCTGGCTTACTAGGGCAGGCCTGACCTTTGGGCTGGATGATGTGGAGCAGCAATTAATTCTCAAAGGCTGGACTGTTACCCTAGAAGAGATCTGTTATCAACTGCCTAGTAGGCAACCAAGCAGGACTAGTTAGTTCTGTAGAACATTCTCAGCCTGAGACCAATGTTGTGTGTATACATTTCTGCAGAGCTGCTTTGCATATAAGCACTACTGATCCCATCCTACCTGTCTCAGCCAGATATCTATGAAGCTACTCCCTGGCCTCTTTGAGTGCAGCTGCTGCTTACAAGAAATATAGGAGTCAGCATCAAGTGACAAATCTCAACTCATCTTAATTCCCTTGGATGCTAAAATATTCCCTTCTACATCACTTCCCACAGAATAGCCTAGCCTGGCCTGAGCCAGCATTTGACATTATGATTCTCAGTCTCCTTTGGTCTTCAGGAAACTGACGGTCCTTATTTTCATCGGGAAGGTGCTGACTCCCCAAAAAGCGCAACTGTGTATTGTACAAGCATCTGCATAAAGTATTATCATTATATTCAGTAAATGGATCTTCAAACTTCTGCTAGTGGCAGTCATGTTGGTATGTCTGATCTCTTTGTCTCCCACCTTGTAGCAGCAGAATAGAAGGTCCTACCTGTTCCTGCTCTGGAAAATTTCTGAGGACTTCAGCATGAGCAGGTTTTCATGGTTTTCCTCCCATTGGCAATATCACTTGATTTTAAACATGGTATTTCTGATTCACAATTTAGCAGGTGTTTTTCAAACAACTAACTAATTAATAATACATAGAAATAGAAAGAAGGCAGCTTAAGAATTTTAGATAAAATTAAACTAGCAGCTGTTAAATATTGTAGCAGTCATTACATCCAGAAGTCATCTGCCATCTATCCAGGATACTTATACATTTTATGTATAATGGAAATGAGATTTGGTGTAACGTTGTCACAACATGATTTGTGTCTCTGAGAGCTCAACATTTGACACTATCTTTTGGCTGTGGCATTTGCCTCAATACTGTGCAATTAATAAACCAGCAGTGTATAAAAGTGTAATTTGCAGCTCAGATGGTAAAAATGTCTCAAAATCTGTAAAGAAACTATGTGACAGATGTTATCAGTGGATGCTAAAACATAAGATTTTCTATTTCTTAGAGCACTGTCATGTCATGTGTTCTTTTTGTCCTATCCAACAACTTGCCAAGTGCCTTTATTTGCTGACATAAAATAAAGCTGGAAAAAGTAACATCATAGAGATAGACTGGTTTACACTTTTTAAAAAAAATGTTTGTATATAGATATATAAGTATATATGTTATATATAAGTATGTAAGAAGCATATGAGTATATTACTTATATTTATATGTATCTATGCTATTATGTGGGGACTAAGAATGGAAATAATTCTGAGCACAAGGGATATATTTATCTCCTTGGGATGGGATCTTGCCCCATCTGTGATGCAGAATGCTGTTAAAGTAATCTGAGAGATTTAAACCGAGAAGGAATCTTGCTGGTAATGACACTGGTATTCCCAGTCCTGACTGGAGAGGGTGCTCCCGGGTCACACGTTCATTACAGCCAACTCAGGGGATTTGTCATTTAGTAACTTGGCTAAACGGATCATATTCCTGTATGTCCCCTCTCCACCTCCTGCCTGCTTGCCCTGCTCTATGAAATACGTTGCTACCATAATTGTCTAATGCTCAGAAGTTCTAGTTTTTTAAAATATTTCCTTATGTTTGCCGTGGGAGTAGATAGCTAATAAAAAGAATAGTTAAGAACCTGTGCTTGGAACATTAGAGGTGTGGCAGGGAAAGGGGAGAGCATCTTCTCATAAAATAGAGGAAAATTAAAACTGATCTTGTACAGTTTGGTCAATTAAACTTTCTAAACTTCCCATTGTTAATCAGAAAATGCTTGGGAAGGATAAATGGATGAGGTTTCAAGTAATTATATATCAAACACTTTCATACAGTAAAAAAAAAAAAAAAAAAAAAAAAAAAAACACAACAAAAAACCCCACATATATCCTGAAGGGCTTTGTCCATGCTAGAGAAGTTTGTGGTCTTCTTTAGGTAGGTAAAAGATGTACAGGAGACATTAATTCTTGAACATTTGTTTAGACATTTTTACACCGGTTTCCTTAGTTTCATCAAGGAAGCTTGTTTAGTGGGCTCAGGCTGTTGCTGATATAATGTCAATCCCTTACCTGCACAGGCCAGAAACAAAGGGCTCCAGGAGGGCTCTGGTCATGCCTCAATGTGGTTCTAGATCAGTTATTAACCACCTTTAAATAAAGGTGACAATACATTTGTATTTTTGTCGCTTAGAGACAATTTAATTCTTGAACAGTGGCGTCGTTGGTAGAGCAAAGGACTCAGGCTATGCCATAAGAATGAACAAGCAAGGAGACACAATGCTCAGAAGAGGATCACAAGTCAAACTTGAACATGGTTCAATGAAACAATTTTCTAGTAAGCAAAAAATTATAGGATTTCATAATGGATGGATAGAGCAACCATATTTTGAGCACAAAGAATGTTGAAATGTTGGGTTTAGGAAAAGGTAAGTGAAGAGGGTTTGAATAAAACTTTTTACTAGATTAATATACAGAAAAATATAAGTCTTCTTAAGATGAAAAATGAATTAATTGAAAGATGTTGGCCATCTAAACTAAGTAGGAGGGGCTCAGTCTTCAAGCCTCTGTCTCACTGACAGTCTAAGAAATAGAAGCATGCTTATATTAACTGTCATTGCAGAGAAAGTGAATGCCAATAAATTCAGCAGAAGTGGCAGAATAACAGAGCGAGTTACAGGATAAATGGACAGTAGAACATTGGTTTTCTGTGCAGGTGGTAGAGATGAGTGTAAAACAGAAAGCAGGAACAAGGACAGACAAATCAAAACGTACAGTCATGATCTCTGGAGACTGACTGATACCAAGCAGGGGTGTGAGAGGAGTTGTCAATGGTGCCACTCTGTTCTTGCACAGGAGGGGAGGATGGTAAGAGGAGGGAATTCATGGTTACTCTGCAGTGGAAAGCTGCCCATAAAGAACCAGGAACCTTTTGTCAATATACTACAGAGGCGTTCCTGCAGCAGCCAGGTGTTCCTGGTGCACACAAAACCCAAAGACGGATGGGAACACTTCTGAAAGATATTCCTAAGGTAATAAGAGGAAAGACAGAGAGTGTAAGTTAGCCACCTGTGTGAGCTGCACAGCTGCAAGAGAGCTGGGATGGAAGATAGGACATTAATCCTGGAAGATATGACATGAATTCTGGAAGATATGACATGAATTATGTAACTTCAGCAGAATGTTAATCATAAGGCAATAATTGTATTTTTCTGATTCTTTAGTCCAGAAAATATACTTTATATCAGCAGTCAGAAGCCAGTATATTGGTACAACACAACATCCTTAACCTTTACCTTTTTCTGTTTCACAGCCTTCTCCAAATCCCTCACCCTGTGCCTGGTGTTTATAACCTGATGCTGCAGACCCAGGAGAATGCAATGAATGAGTTTATCCACTTGCCTGCCTCAGGCTGTCTCGGAAACACAAGTGCTCAGCCCAGAGAGGAGCAGGCTTGAGAAGATCCCTTTAGATAGTGAATCTTCTGCTTGAAAAGGAATGAAAAAAACAACTCTAGGGGAAGTGGGACCGGGAGCAGCAGGGTTCCCTCTCTTGCCACCGTCCGGGGATGCTGGTCCCTGTGCGCTTCCCCGGGGGTGCATTCCCCAGCGCTGTTTGAAGCCGCTCAGCTCTGTAAAATGCCATTTGCATCGGGATAGGATGTAACAAGAGCTGTAAATCACTGACGGCGGAGTGAAGTCCTCCAGGGGCAGACACGGTGGAGCCGAGCCTCCGCGAGCTATGGCAATGTGTGAACGGTGTCTTTTGTTGGAAGGGGAGGACTGATGGCAATTAGATGATACTTATCTGGCCCTTTGATGTGTATTTACACAAACAAGGTTTTCCTCCGGGACTTGCGGTATAAAGGAGGAGCCGTGCTCCCCGACACTCTCCTTCCCGGCATCTCCGAAACAAGACAGGATGACTAAGGCCCCTTTCTCTGTGGAGTGGCTGTCCCAGAGCAGCCAGGCCCTCAAGAGCCCCACCGAGGGCTCCCCGCACCGACCGTCCTCCGCGGGCCACCGGCCCGGGTCCTGCCCCGGCTTGAACGAGCGGAGCAAGGAGCAGTCCGCCGGGCCGCGGGCCGGGAGAGGCGGCAGGAGCAGGGAGCGCTCGGCGGCCCGCCCCGCTGCAGGTAACCGAGGTCTCCACGGCCGCCGGAGCATCCTGGAGCTCCCGCGCTGGGAGGAGGAGGAGGGAGGAGGAAGAGGAGGAGGGCTGGCTGTCCTTACACCACCCCCTCGGGCCCCGATGAGGCGCAACTGTGCAGCGGCTGTCCGGTGGCGAAGGAGGCGGGCGGGCACCCCCAAGGTTCCCGGGCCTGGCTGACCCTTTTCTCTCCTCTCCCCTGTCCCCAGGAGCAGGCGGGCGGCCTTGGGGAGCGGGGCAGCCCCCGGCGGAGCGGGGCGCCGGGGGGTCGGTCCCCGAGGAGCCCGGCGGCAGGGGCGGGCGGCGGCTGCGCACGGCGTTCAGCGCCGAGCAGGTCAGCACCCTGGAGAGCTCCTTCCGGCGGCAGCGCTACCTGGGCGCCGCCGAGCGCCGCCGCCTGGCCGGCAGGATGCGCCTCTCCGAGCTGCAGGTGAGCGCGGCGGGGCCCCGCGGGGCGCGGGCACGGCCCGGGTGCCGCTGCCACCTCACCTCTTCCCCTCTTCCCTCCCTTCTACCCAGATCAAGACCTGGTTTCAGAACCGCCGGATGAAGCTCAAGCGGCAGCTGCAGGAGCTGAGGACGGAGCCTTTCCGCAGCCCCCCTCTCGCGTACGGACCTCGCAGCGGCTTCGTGCCTCTGCCGCTGACGTACGCGGCCCGGCCGCCGCCTCTGCCCCGGCAAGGGGCTGCCTCCGGGGGCTTCGCCTCGGCGGCGCTGCCAGCACCCACCCCGGACCTCAGCAGCGCCTGCAGAGCACAGCCTGGGGGCTTTTGGGCGGCACCCTGCTTTGTGGGGTACAGGGATCCCAGAGCTTTCTTGCTGGGCTTCTGACCCTCTGATGTGGACCATGACCAAGCAGGATTTGCACTACTGGTAGCTATCTGGGCTGCCCTTGTCTGTAACTGCCCGGTGGAGTTATGATGCAGCACTGAGCAAAATATTTTAGAGACGTACTGAACAATCTGAATCATGGACTTCAGGCCCCTGCATTTACGGCCAACTGTGTAAAATAGAATCACAATGGGACAAACATTAATATAAATGGAACCTTTTAATAAATCTAAACTTTTTCCAGCTTTCACGTGAATTCCTTCCACAAGGATTGTAGCACTGTTTATCCTGCCCTAAAAGAGAGCTCCTCTTCATTAAAGGAAGCATAGACTCCTTGCTCTCTAGATCTGTTCTGGCCCCCTGCAATTTGCTAAGGGTGAGTGCAAAAAAAGCATGAATTTCTCCCTGTCCTCTAAAGCAGGTACCCAATCCCTTCAGCTACTTCCTAGGTAGCACTTTCTCTGATGGGACT
This sequence comes from Tyto alba, assembly GCF_018691265.1. Classification (NCBI taxonomy): domain Eukaryota; kingdom Metazoa; phylum Chordata; class Aves; order Strigiformes; family Tytonidae; genus Tyto; species Tyto alba. The sequence continues at coordinate 17,426,587 of NW_024881261.1, forward strand.
GTGCTTTTACCCAAATAGGTGGATTCATCTGTTACTAACACTGGGCTTGCTGTAGTAGCAGAACAGATGCTTTTTGATGGAGCCCTTTAAATAACGTATAGAATATGATTTTAAAAGTTACTTTCTAAATAAATATGTAAAAATATCTTCATGCTTTCGTGTGCAGCCTCAGTAGATTGGTAAGGGCCTCTTGTCTAAACAGATCTTGGAAAGGGTCTAGCCTTCAAATTTCTTATCAACAAAATAGTGTCTCAACATCTCATATGCACCTAATGGGGTAGGAGGGTGATGATCAAAAGAAATGTAACATTCCAAAGCTGGTTTTCCCTAAGCGGCAGTAAAGTTTGTTACCATTGTGATATGCAGTCTTAAAATTCGAATAATGCTCTAGGAAACAAGATCAAAATGGCCTGATTTCAGGCTAGAGAAAGGGCTCTGAGAAATGATCCTTGACTGATGTAAATTGCCATAAATCTTTCAGTCAATTGTCAACTCACATGAAAAGAGCAATAAAAATTTCCATCACTTTAGAGTTGATCTCGGGGGTTATTAGAAGATTTCCGGCGCACTTGTAATCCGGGCTCATATAATGGATTGTCTGAAGGTTCTCTGCCAGTCATCCTTGAAGACGCCTATTTTCTTTTCTATACAGGGGCCAATCTGCCACTTGAGTACACTTGTCTGGTAAAAAGCAACATTATGTGCTGCTGAAGGCTGTGGCCTTTGATTTTCTGAGTAGCTGTCACATTTGGAAATCTCCTTAATTGTTTTGTAATCCATGCTGTATTCTTCTAGCCTTTTGAGATATTAGTATTTGCTCACAGTTGTACAATTAATGTAGCTCTAATGCAAGAGTTTCAGAAAACTAATAAGGGCTCAGGTGCTATCAATATTGCTGAGATCTCTTCAGGAATATGATGCAGTTTGGAATTAAGGAAATTCATTGACATGAGATTAAAATTTCCATTGAATGGAGGCTTATTTCTCAAAGACAGGTATTACTAATCGGCTATATTGATTCGAAAGTTAAAAAAAAAAAAAAAAAAAAAAAAGCAATTTTCTCTGACTCCTTCAAATGTCATTAGGGAACTGGGAGGTTTCCAGAAAGCTCTGCAATGCTGAATATTTACTCTGCTTTAGAGCAATGACATTTTTAAAATAGCAAAGCAGTCAAGGCCAACAAATATACAATTTACCTAAAATAAAAATAAAACAAAAAAGGTCTTAAGCGTGAAACTCGATTTGCCTATTCCGTTTTCGGGGGGATAGCGGTTGAGGAGTTAGGTGATCCCTTTATAATCTTGTGTGGCCACAGAGGAGAACCCCACCTCTCCTCCAAATGCTTTGCATGTACAAAAGGAACGGCACTAGCCCTTCGTGCTGTTAAAAGCCAGAGCCAGCAGTATCGGGGGGGGGAGGGGCGGGGTGGAGGGCAGCACCCCGCAGGAGGACCGGACGGGCCACGAGCTGCTGGCAGCGTTGCTGGAGAGCCCCAGCCCTGGACCAAATGGGGGTAGGGTGAAAGGGAAGGGGGGACGGGCACCACTGCAGCTGGGCCCGGGGGAAGTGAGGGAGAGATGAAAAGGCCGGGAAGGAGAGACGGAGAACAAAGTGCTCCCACCCTCGGAGGAGAACTGCTTCCGTGGGGACGGGGTTTGTGCGGGGGCTGAGCAGTTCCCCCTCCGTGCAGAGGTTTAGAGCAAGGCAGAGGCAATCGGGGTTGCCGGCACCGCGCGTGGTGTTGCAGTCTTCGCCACGATTTAAGCCCACGGGAGGTGTGGGCACCACGCTGGGACGAGCAGGGCTGCGGGGCCGAGCGGCACCGGCCACGGGACTATCTCGGGGGTGAAGGCTTTGCTCGCGGGGTGCGTGTATGCAGCTCCTTCTAGTCTTGCTAAAACAGGCGGGTTTGGTGCCAGGGGGGCGGGGGGGCTAGTAGGGCATCCTGGCTTTGGGCGTGCGAGCTGCAGAACGGCTGGCGAGGGAGAAGCCAAAGTCTGTTTGAAAAGGTGCTAATGATCACTTAACATAATGACTCCTTGGCCGCATCTATACTCAACAAGCACGCGAAGTGCCTTGCCAGTGTTTCGGCAGCGATAGCTTGCAAATATCGTCCGGTTTCCCGGCAGTTGCTCAGATGAGCGAGCGGGGTGATACTCACTTGGATGAGTCCCTGATAGCAGCAGATTCCTCCAAATATCTACGTGATAATTCCTCTTCTACCTGCAAAACTCGGCTTTCTCTGGAAAGTAACTACTACATTCCAGTGGTCTAGAAATCTCTGTGTGAAATCACTTAATTTTTTCTAAAGCCGTCCAATTCTGCTACTAAAACATCGCTGCAACTTTGCCCTTTGCTAGGGGAGAAAGAAACTCCTTGTTTGAATTTCTCATCCGCTGTGGTTTACCCCCGGCATCAGTAAAGGTGCACTAGTGCCGGCGCAGGACCCCTGCGCACTCGGGGTGTTCTCAAAGCGATCCCGCTCCGGCACCGCACCCACTGCGCGCCCCGGGGCTGCTGCGAGCCCCCTTCGTTTGCAGCATTCCTCTTTGTGTCTCCAATCGCATCACAATAACCACCAGTACAGGAATGGTCTCCGGCAAGACAAAGCGGTTGTCTGCAAGTCAGCTAGAAATGGGGTTAAAAAAAAAAAAAAAAAAAAAAAAAAAAAAAGGCCAAGCCGATTAGCTGGGGAGGAGCAGTTTAATGCTTGTGCGGTGAAACTGTTGGAGCTCCCGGCCTGGCGGCTCTCGAGGAAGAGGCTGTATAACCTGGAAACTGGACTCCCCGGGGAGGAAAAGGGGGTGGGAGGGGAAAATTGCCGGAGCACTAACTTCAAAGCCTTTCTCCCCCGCAGTGTGTGCGCGGAGGGGAGAAACGTGATTGAATTAGCACCGCGGTAATGGCAGAGAGCGTCTGCAGCCCGCGCTCGTTAACGCCTGTCCCAGTTTGGCGTGAGCAGCCAACAGGGGACTGGGAATAGGGTCGGGATATCCCCCCCCTGCCGCTCCCAGACACGGTGGAGCCACTCCAGGGACCTCTTTACAAACCAGGTGAAGTTATTCGGCGTTGTGTGCTAATCGGGAGAGATCTCGCACTGGCAGGCCATTACATCTAATTGCTGCCCATTATCTCTTTCTTTGATACGCAATTAGATGACAATTAACTTGATAAATCCCACCGAAGTGGGGGAGGAAGAAAGAGGAGAGATCTCTTAGTCTCGTTGTGTTTCTTGTGTACTTTTTCCTTTATAGTTGTCTTTTAAACTCCTAGGCCTCGACCTAGTGTTATCTTCTAACACTATTTAGTAGGGAGCTAATCCCGACATCTCTTTGGTATTCAGGTAGGTTAAGTGCTTTAATTCTTATTTTAGCGCTTAGTTGTTCTGCCTGGGCAATTCTGAACAAATGTGGAGGTGTCACAAGTCCTCGGGCAATGTGGCGATGGCGTGCATGGGAATTCAAGTGCTATTTTGTTTCGAGCTAACTTTTACTTAACTTATCTAGGCGCTTTGTCCATTAGTTGCGCAAAGAACTGAATGAGATTTCCCCGATAAATTGTTCTTAATGCAAAGTGCGTGTTTGCTCCCACAGCAACTGAATAGGAATATCTGGGTTTGCAGCGTGTGAGCTGGGAGGGAAGAGGGTGCAGCTCTGCCGAGTGAGTCAGTAGCATTTGTTATTTATTGTGTGTTAGCTCGCATTGTTCCCGTGAGCAAAGGAGCGACTGGGTGATGGACCTGTTAGTGTTCACGGGTACTTCAAACAGAAAAGCATCTATTCCGAAACAATCGATCTCGTTGATGCCTAATTGACTATCTAATAGCATCTATCAGGACATCAAAGGAAGCTCTGAATAACCTAGTTAGCATTTCCAAAGGGAAGCAGTGGAGGGTACAAACAGTCATCAGTTGTCCCACCGGCCGCGGGCAGCGGCTCCCCGGGGCCGGGCGCCCAGCCCGGGCCCTGCGACTGCCTGCAGCCCCGGCTGCCCCCCGGCCCCGGCCCGAACTGGGCAAAACGCCTTCTCTTGCTTCTTCAGCAAGATTAACCTCCTTCCCTGCAGTAAATCAGCTTACTGACCTCTGAGGACTGCCACGCTGCCCCAGACACTCTCCTCCTGCCTATTTGTGCAGCTAAACGTGTGTGTCTCTGTGGGGGTGTTGGGTGTATTTCCCTTGCGGGGGTGGGGTGGCATTGCGGTTGTTCTTACTGCATCCTCTATCATCCCCACTTCTCCAGTTTTGTCAGGAAGACTTTGAAATATCTGGGCTTTTCAGAATGATAAACGAGATCTACCTACGACGGAGCCAGTAACTTAGTAGCCCAGCAGGTCCCAGGTCTGGTGACCTAGTACATCAGCTCTTAATCCGTGATAAATGCTATGATAGTTTGCTCACTATACTTTTTTTTTTTTTTTTTTCATGGACTACTTACAAACATGGCTAGTAGAAGGAAAGTTTGGAACCTGAAGATTTGCCTAACTATGACAAAAATTGTTTTCTCTTAAGAAGGATTATTCTTATGTTTTCCAATTTGTTACAATTTTTTATTATGCTGTCACACAAAAACGGGTGAGAGAATATGCTGAAGGATTTGGCACACCAGTAGCATTCTTGGGAATTACAAGTACTTCAGTTTCTAGTGAAGGGTGAATTTATAATAACTGGTGCAGGAAACACTGCAGCCTAGATAATGGCCTGAACCTTCCCCCCAGCAATACCCTCATGCATGTAGAGCTGCTGCAGTCCTGCCTGTTCTCATGGGCTTATACTTTGTGTGTGCACAAAGCCCCGAAATAAATATTCCCATTGTATACCAGTGAGATAAATCTACCATTTGTCCCTAGAAGTCTTGTAGAGTTTACATGAAAAGAGCACTTTTATCCTGATGACATTAGCAGTAATTCTCACATTCTGGCATTGATCACTGCCTCTAAATTTCAGGGCATTGTACTGAGTTACAAGTGCACATAAGTTATCAGCAAATTTCTTGAAGCAAGCATGTTTCTTATGGTGGTAAGGCTTACATGAAAAGGCAGAACAATAAATATTTTGAATTATGACTTAGAGAAACAGGTCCGCTATGTTCTTAATATAAATCACAAGAAAATTTCATGTATTTGCCAAAACAATATAGTATCCCCAAGTTCTGGGTGTACAGAATCCTACATGAAAAGACATTATTTTCCCTAAACACTTAGATTTAATTTTGATCGTGGTTATGTATCAGTTGAATGGTATGAAAGTTTTGAGTGATACAAAAGAATTGAAGTAAATTTGCGTCTCCCATAAACAGCATATTTCTGGAAGGTGAGGGGAGGATCTAACTGCAGCTGCAGAGCTTCTATGCACCCAGGGTCATCAAAGTTTTCAAGTTTCCCAAGTTGCCACCTCTTTCTGATGGAAGCTACAACATCCCCATAACACCTCATACCCCTTCCCCATCTGTTCCAGGGTTTTGTGGTCCACAGATGCAGCTATGTTCATCTGAGGGGAGTTGGGGGGGGATGTCCTAGGGTTCAGTATAAACATCTTATTCAACATGCAATTGGATTCTAATTAAAAAAAAAAAAAAAAAAAAAACAAAAAAAAAAAAAAAAAAAAAAAAAAACAAACCAAAAAAAACCCCCACAGTTTTCTTTGACTTTCAGCAGACTGTGGGACAGGTCAGCTGCTTCCCTACATCCTCAGTTATTCAGGGGTACTAACAGCTTCCCTCTATAAGACATACAGTGTATCAATGCAAATGCACACACTGGTCACTTTGGGCACAGTGCTGAATGATCATCTCATGCCTGGTTTAATTTTGGCAGTAGGAATGAAGTGCCTCTCCCTAGAGGGTAGTCCCTGGGTGTCACCATGTGCCTGAGGGGGGGGGGGGGCTGCAGGGCACAGAGAACCCAGAGCTGCCTGGTTTGTCAGAGGCTTCCTCTGCTGGACCACAGGTGGGGATGCTGCCTTGGGGGGAGCACGCTGCTTGCTGGGCAGGTGTGTGCTCAGTTTAGGGGATTCTGAATCCCAGTGGTTTTCAGGTACTACCTCCAAGCTTGGCTTTTGTGAGGCTGTCAGGCTCTGCAGATAGTACACAGCGCATTGCAAGGAACAACTTGCTGTGGATGAGTTTATACGTGGTGGAGCCTGAGTTTCTCTGCTTGGATTTGTCCGCACATGGGATCATTTGGAAATGGCTGCCCTGAAGTATGATAGAGATAGTGAGTACAGTGGTGTGTTTGCTCCAGAAAGAGAGCGACCATATGCAGGCAGAATAGTTTAGCGATAGTTATTAAATCCAGAAGTTATTAACATTATTTGAAGGTACTTAGCTTTTTTGGGGAGCAGTGAGTGACCTACACCTGTTGAAATGTATCTTGGAAATGCTATGGGCTTTAAACACACCCCTGTTACAGTGGTTTGGTTGGGTCAGTGGCACTCAGGTATGTGTTTCTGACCTAGGGAGGGAGTCTGGTCCCCAGCTCAGTGTTCAGCCGCTTGGGCATTTGTGCTGGCTTGTGTATATCAGCCGAAATTACAGTCTTGTGCCAGCGTTAAGTGAACCTCCCTTGACAGCTGTGCCCAGCACCCCCCAAGGAGCCGGCCGATCTCTCTATCAGGGCTGTGCCGAAGCAAGTAGAGCCTCTCCCGGCCCTGCCCTCAGGGGCTGGTGTTGCAAGCCAAGCTCCAGGAGGAATCCAGCTCCTGGGCTCTGTTGACTTGGGAAGGCGTTTGCATTTCTTCTGGTACCTGGGCTTTATCGGTCCCCCGGGGCCAGAGCTGGGATAAGCGGCCGTGGCCTTTGTGGGCGCAGGAGGGGTCGATAATGCACTGTCCGCTCCCCTGGCCATGGAGTTATGGGAACACCTGAAACAATGACAATGTGTAGCACAAATATTATTTTCTCCCCCAATCTTTCATAATGAACTGGAAAGATTTGAGGGGACTTGTTTTGGTTTGGCTGGTTGATTTTTCTTTTTTTTTTTTTTTTTTTTTTAAGAAAACTTACACCTACTCTTATGTGCAGGAAAATAGATCATTGCTGTGTTCTCAGAAAGAAACAAACTCCCACCCTGTTAGACCCAGATTTATGGTGCCCACTCCTTTCAGCTGTGCATCTCAGCAGGAACACTGAGGAGTTGAGTGGAGGTTGAGGTCCTGTCAGTACGTTTAACCAGTTACAGGGGTAGCGATCGTTCCCCTGGTTTTAAGGAAGGATCGAGGGTTAGAATATGTGTTATCCAAGTATCTCTACAGCCGGTGTGGTTGTGGTCGGTCGGTGCGGCTAAAAGCCGGGTGTAAGCGGGATACAAGAGCACGGACACGGGCTGAGCTGCCGGGATGCCACTTTCCCCATCCGGCCTTTCCTCGAGCAAACTTTACTGGGGGGGGGGGGTGGGGGGGGTGGGGCTGGGTGTGGGGATGTGTGTGTCTTCGTGTCCTCCTTGCATTACAAGGGCATCGTCTTTCTCGGGAAGCGACGTGTGGATTAGGATAGTTTGAAGCTGATGAGGTGCAAGCTTTGCTGGTCACTTAGTCCTTTGATCGCTAAACTCTTCTGGAGATCTGTTGCGTTTTCTGGCTAGACAGACGGCGCCAAGTTCAAGCTGAGAGGGCCGGCGGCCTTGCTAACCCCACAGCCCGGCCGTGGTCCCCAGGGGTGAGGGCTCAGCCTCGAGGATAGGGACTTCTTCATAGCGGCCCCCCAACGGCTTTTCCCAGGGAGTCCGATCTCCACAGCTCCCCCCGAGGTGAAGTGCTCGATGGCGGGGCTGGCAGGCCCCACCGGCGTTACGTTATCCCTCACCCTTCATCCCTGTCCCTGCCTCATCCCTGCCTCGACGGTGCGGGCCGGGCCGGGCAGTAGCGGGGCTGGTTTCTTGTACCTGCGCAATGCAGAACCCCACGGCTGAAAAGGAAGTGGGTAAAAACGCGCTGTTTATCGGCACCGTCGGTATCTTTAAACGTCCATTTGCGGGGCCGGGCCTGCCCGTGCCCTGCCCTCCGGGGGAGAGGGGCAGGTTTGCACTTCAAGGGGGTCTCCTCGGCCCCGCAGACACGCTGGAGCCAGGGGCTGTAGACATTTGCCAGACGTGTGAACTCTCCTCCTCTCTGGCAGCTGTTATCTCTGCTCGATTCCCACTTTGATGTGGGTTCACACTTGCAAACGAGCCCGTCCGGGACCGGAGCGCCCATATAAGAGCGGGCCGAGGTCGGCGGTCCCCCAGCCCTTCTACGCCATGAACGAGGTCGAACTCCCTTTGGCAGAGACCAAGCCCTGCGGGCTTAGGCCCCACATCTGCTGCGCGCCCCCTCCCCGCGCCCCCACCTCTCTCGGTACTACCCCCCTCTTGGTCAGAGCTGAGCCCCGACGGCGGGGGCTGCAGCCGAGCCAGCCGGCGGACAGTGAGCCCTGCGCGGCAGAGCGGGGCCGAGACATTCCCCGGGAGCCCACTGACCCGTGCCCGTCGGAGCCAGGTGGGTGAGGAGTGGACAGGGACGAAGAAGAGGGGAGTGGGCGGGGGACACATACAGGATCTCGACGCCAGTCCGTGCAACGACTCTGCAGGATGAAGGGAGGCGGAGGCACCCCCCCAGCCGGGGGAAGAGGCCTCATCGCCGCCCTTTCTCTCCTCCTTTACAGCCCCCGAAGGAGACTGGCTGAGCGCCGACGAGTCCTCTGGCTACGAGAGCGAGAGCGCGGGCGGGGAGCGGGCGGCGGCGGCGGGCGGGACCCGCGGGCGGCAGCGGCGGGCGAGGACCGCCTTCACCTCGGAGCAGATCTGCCGGCTGGAGAAGACCTTCCAGCGTCAGAAGTACCTGGGGGCGTCGGAGAGGAGGAAGCTGGCGGCTGCCTTGCAGCTCTCGGAGATCCAGGTGGGTCCCGGAGGAAGCGGATCCTTCCCTGCCCCGCCGGGCACGGGGCAGCCGGGCTCGGCGGAATCGCCTCCGCCGCGCTGAACCGACAGCTGTAGCTGTCTTCAGCTGGGTTTAGCAGCGGCTGTGGGAAGGGTAGTGGGATTCCTCGGGGTTTAATTAACGCGTTAACGTTCGGGGAACTTGGGGGCACTTTCTACTGGGGAAGTATCAGGGTTCCTTACTATTAAGGTAAACTGCTTATTCTTGCTGTACAGCGATCTGTGTAGACCTTGCAAAATTTACATACTGTCTTAAAGAGTCGAAGTGATTAATCTAAAATCTCTGAACGCGGACACTCTTTCCCTCTACAACCCCCACATCCTCTGCCCTCACTTACCTAGGGCGAGAACATCAGTCCAACTGTCAATTGAAGTGGAGCAAAATGGCAAAAGCATTATTTTTAGGCTAAGTCCCTGATTTGTCTCCTCCACCCCCCCACCCCGTTCTGTTTTGTTGCTCAGATCAAGACCTGGTTTCAGAACCGGAGGATGAAACTGAAGAGGCAGATCCAGGACCATCAGCACGGCCTCGTGTCTCCTGCTCCCCTGTACAGCTATCCCCCGGGGAGCCCACCAGCTCTGTTCCAGGACGGTTTCCACTACCCCTTTGCTCCTCAGCACCAGAGACTCCTGCCTTTTACCCCGGTGCCTGCTGTGCAGTTCAGCTTCTCATTTCCCAGATACGATGCATCGCAAAGCACCTACCGCTTTATGGCAAATGAGTTGCCGTACTACCATCAACACTTTCTTCCTCATCCTTCTTTCCATCCGATGATTCAGAGCAAAATGGACAAGCAATGCCACCCTGTATATGCATTACAGTGAAAACACAAGGGCAGGCAAGGGGAAAACTGTTGTATGCTGTAATGTATTTTGTGCTCAGAATATCGTTTGATTAGGAAGAGTATGTGTTTATTATTTTATGTTAAATGTGAAAATGAATAATTTTATATTTGTACTAATTGATATTAAAATTTATTGGATGTGGTGCCACTCGGTAATTTTTGGTTTGATAAGCTATCAATTTTTAAATATTGGTAGTCTGTTTTCATTCAGAAGAGAGTAGACTGAAAGGAAGCTATTGAAAGGGAACCGGAGGGAGAAAACCAGTGGCAGAAACTTGCTTTCTGCCAAATTTCCCATGATGTAGGGCAAAGTCATTAGGTATAGTCTGAAATGGGCACATTAAGAAACTGGTTTTCATTGCACATTCCCAGTTTTCCACATACATAAAAATAAAATCTGAACAGAGTTATATGTGCCAACTCTATAAAGGTCACCTGAACTCTGGTTTTGTGCTAAAGGGATGTTTTAATCCATTTTATGTGACTTTCCTATGCTCATGCTGAGTGTGTCTGTTATTGAGTGTGTTTGGGAGCCTGGACCTCAACAGTTGCATTGTACTGTGCTTTTGGCTAAGCACATCCTCCAGGAGGAAGGATAAACTGTTGGTGAGTTTCTCTTCTGAATATTAATCAACTTATTGCTTTGCATTTCCAGTCCCACCTTCCATGTGAAAACATCAGCTGTGTTAAACACAAATGTTAAAAGTTTTACAATTACCAAAACAAATACTTTGTAAAAAAATTAAGACCATAATCGTGTTTGGTTCATAGCTGTATCATCTAAATGGGATTTTAACCTGCAAATTTGGTCTTTGATTCACCACTAAATGCCCATGTTAATTGAATATTTTGATTTTTTTTTTTTATTTTAGTAAATTGAACCATTTAGAAGAAACATTTAAAGGAAGTAGCTCAAGTTTTTGCTTTAGCAATCCTGAAATTTGTTGTTATTTTAGTATTTCCTGCGACCAGTTTTCACTCCTCTCCTGAAAGAGCTTGTTCAAAGTCTAATTAAAAGATCAATATATAAGAAGTGTGAATTAGGCTTCCTTAATTCACCTGAAAGGTCTTCTATATATATTAGAAACTAATTGCTGCTTTGTAGTCTAAATCTTTTCCCCCTCCACCTTCCAATCCAGTGAACCCAGTTTCGATTTAATAGCCTAGGGGCTTCTCACTTATGAAAGGATGGCTTGGAAGGGGTAAAGGGAATTTCCTCCAATTGTGCTGTTCCAAACCAGATGCAGTCTTAACACCAAGAGGATCCAGTTTGACATGTTGGAAGCAAATTTGCTGGTCATTGGGAGAAGCAAGTTGTGGAATTACAGGCTGACTGGCTGCCTAGCTGCTCCTCGGAGCAGTGCTGTTGTGGTGTGGCACTGGGGTGTGTTGGGAGAGGTAGAAATTCCTTCAAGTATCTCCCACCCTCCCCCTCCGTAGGAAAGGTAGGAGTGCTTGAGAGCAGGTTTGAAGACACCCTTGCTACAGAATGCTCAGGAATTTCTTTTTCACTATAAGTTATAATCAGGCAGGAGACTCAGGAGGCAGGAATTTGGATGGAAGTATGTCCCCTCCTGTATCTCAATATCCCTATTGCCTGCCAAAGACTGATTTCACCTTTGCTCTCCTAGCCCCTACAACATAACTGTTAATGGGAGGGGAGAGGGGGGAAAGAAAGGCATGGCACAATGCTACTGTAGGCCTGTTTGTCAACATTTTTTTTTCATATGAGTAATCTCTGCATTGTAATGGAGGGGGTTTCTGTGTGTTTATTTATTTATTTCTCTCTTGGCAATCGCAAAGTGGCCTAACCATCACCTGGCAATCAGGTTAGGATGGTCAGGGGTAGGGAAGGAGATGTAATCACACCTGCTGCTGCAGCTGCTTTATGCTAATGCAAGATCTCTTGTTTCTCATTGTTTCCTAAAGGCTCAGCTTTGAGATTTTTAGGAACAGCCCTGAGCCTGGTAGCAAACCTATCAAAATCCTGCACTTTAAGATTAGTGAGGCTACCATGTTACAGCTGAAACTTTAGAAGTAAAAACTTAAACATTCTAATTTTGAGTGTCACAGAGACCTGAACTTGTGAACAACTCCAGCATTTTCATCAGATTTAATTTATGTTTGAGGCTGGCATCAAAATACATGCTTGCCAATTAACTCCTTTGCCTTACCTCTCTTTAGATGCATAAATGGAATATCTAAATCAACAAACAGGGGAGATTATTTAAAGAATGGTGCAGAATATACAGATAAAGACAATAATGGGCAATTTGTTCAGTTTTCTTCATAGGGCTGCCACATTTGGTACCGTTTTAATTTAAATGCACTTGCTGCAGCTTACAACTCTTTCCTTAAAAACCCACACTCAAGTAGAATGGCTGAAGTTTTTAGCACTGTTGTCTATTACATTATATAATTACTATATAAATTGAAGTGTAAACAGCACTCCACTTTTTCAGTGGAGATCCCCACATTATTATTGGTTGTTTTCTGAAAAACTTTCAGATAGGAAAATTTTTATAGAAGTCTCAATACAACATAGTGAAGACTGTAGGAACAAAGGCAAGTTTCAAGTAGTCCACTTCTACTCTTAGTATTACTTCTCTAATACATGCAAATTTTTGTTCTCCTTTATCATAAACCCCAAAATTTGATTAAAAAAATAAAATTGAATCAGCCATCTACTTAATATAACAAAATAAGTTAAATAATTACTCTTAGAGATATTTGGCAGTTGTTATTTAGATTACAGGTCATCTTTGGCATTTTTAACAGGAAGGAAGATATGGCTGGAACCTCAGTCTTTTATGGTCATCGGTTAAAGTCACTGCTGGAATTACAGGAGAGTAGCAAGATAATCCTGGGCTGGGAGGCAACAGTAAAGCTGGACTTGGCAAAACTGGCTGAAGGGGCTGAGCTGGAACAGAAGGTAACAACAAGGCCGGGCTTGGCATAGCTGTGTGAAGGGAAACAGTAGAGGTAGATGAGATGTTGACATCCATCCCATGAGAATAGCTGGATGTAGCGATATCTGGATAACAATGACAGGGCAAAAATAAGCCTGAGAAAAGAGCTTCCACTCTGGCATCTTGACTCTGACGTTTAAACTTCATACGACGATTCTGAAACCAGGTTTTTATCTGAGAGAGAGAAAAATTAAAAAAAAAGTCAAGAACCCACCCTCTTGTCCCTTTTCCATATAGTAACACATTCTAAAGTCAGACTTATTGTTAGAGTAACAGAGTATGTTGATACTTGTAATATTTAGGGTTATTAGTATTGATGTATATTCAGCGCAGAGTAATTGTATCAGCATGAGGAGGAATTCAACTTCATGATGCACTGCAAACCAATTCCTTGGAGATCAGATTCGGACCAGGACTGGTGCAGTGGGATTAAAAGGGCTAGTTCTGTTCCCAGAGAAATCCTGCAATACTGCCAGGTAGATACACAATTTTAAGGAAGAATTAGCCTGAAAATTTAAACTGTGGTGATTGTGCAAGTATTTTGCCTCCGATGAGGTTTCACCTTTTAAATTTGTATTCACCGTTTTCCGTTTGCGGATTGCCTCCGGTTTAACGCAAAACCCGAGGCGGGCAGCAGAGCTGTGCCAGCCAGAGCAGGGGCTATTCGGGTCGTTCTCTGCCAGAGGGAGAGCAGGGGCTGACAGGCGATCTGACCCACCGCGCCTGCGGGAGCCTGCACTGTCCCCGTCCCCGCGGTGACGGTGAACCGTGAGGTGCCCTTCCCGCGCAAACCCGGGCCGAGGGCGCCTCTCCCCTCCCGCGGATTTCAGCAGGGGTGCGAGGGCCGCGGCCGAGCTCACCTGGCTCTGGGAGAGGTTCAGCAGGGCGGCCAGGCGCCGCTTCTCGCTGGCGCCGATGTAGCGCTGCTCGCGGAAGCTCCGCTCCAGCTCCTGCAGCTGCGCGGCCGAGAACTTGGTGCGGGGCCGTCCGGGCGCAGCGCCGCCGCCCGCCTCCGCTTCGCGCCCGGGGCTGCAGCGGCCCGCGGCCTCGCGGTGCCGGAGCGCGGCTGCGGGGATGGGATGGGGGGCGTCAGGGGGACACGCGGACACGGAGACCTTCCCGCCGCGGGCGTCGGGCCGCGCGGGCGGTGACGTCGGCAGCGGCCGCACGTGCGGCCGCTGTCCCCCGACAGCCGCCTCACGTGCGGGCACCGTTAGCCTAACGGCCTCCGCCAACGGCCCCGCCGCGCCGCCCGCCCGCGGAGGGAGGCGGGACTCACCGCGGGCACCCGGGCTCTCCCGGCCGCCGGTGCCTCCGGGCGGGGAGCGGGGCAGGCGGGCTGCGGCCACGGGCCGGGTTCGGCCACGGCTGCTCTGGGCCAGCCACTCTACCGAGAAGGGCCCCTTCTCCATTGCTCCCCGCTCCGCCGCTGCTGCCGGCGCTCCCCGCTCACTGAAGCCGCCCCGGCTTCGGGGACAAACATTTAAAGCGCCTTCCGCGACGTGGTTTGAAAAGGCCGCAAAGCATCAAATGAGGCCGAGAACAAAGGACCCCATTGAGAAGCGCTTTAATCTCCCCTTTCAGGTGATTGTTACATCCGCCTAATCTCTGAACGCGGTAGTTAGCAGAACCCAAGGCTACCTGACCTGGCGCCAAGTTCAGCTCCGAGTCGTCTCCTGACCACGTAGCTGCCGATAATTTCATTACGGCCCGTGCTTTTTATGCTGCCCAAGCATGGCCTCGACTCCTCAACCACGCCGTGATTTTCAATCTTTATCTTCGGGTATGAAGGATAAGGATTCAGAAGGGACTGGTATAAAAGGAGGATATAGAGAGGCTTCCTTTATTCGATTTAAACCCAAATTTGGTTACCCTCTTGCCTATTTGATGCAAGATTTGGAAGGATCCTGTTGTCTTTCTACCAGCAAAGGAGAGTGACGCGAGGTAGGAACAAATACGGAACAATGATGGAGAAACACTGATACGAGTATCTTCTCAACACGCCTGTGAGCGACATGCTGCTCTTTGTCAAGTCAGGGTGGGTAGATATTGTTTGAACTAGGAGTTCTTTAGAAATGCTGGGTTAAATACTTTTCACTGCTGTCTGTGAGGCAGAGTGCTGCAGTTAGGATTCTGATCTTCCTCTGAAGTGTGAGGTACAGGTGTTGGCTTCAGTTTATGTAGTATCAGAGATTTAAAGAAGTCTTCAGGGAGGGAAGGTTTGAAACTAGATCACAGTGGCGTTAGCATGGCAATTTGTTATGTCGTTTGTAGAAAGTAGGGTGGGAAGTTTTGGATTATCTAATAGGTAACAGAATGAGTTAATTCTTATGAATTTATTTAAGAATCAGACTAAACAGTGAGAAGTTATGTTTCAGGATATTGGACAAGACAAGAAACACTGAGAAAATGACTAGTTGGCTTGAATTTATCTGCTCATGTCTTAAAACATGATCTTAAAACATGATTTCCTTTCCCTGCACCTCAAGAAAGAACTGGGTGCATTTCAAAGTAAACAGTTCTGATGTTCTTATAAAGTAGATCAAAGAAGAGGAGTGTAAACTCTGTTCAGAGGCAGTCTGTTCAAGGATGATTCAGATAAGGGTGAGAAAATAACCACTTTTACGGTCTGAAGTGGGCCTGGGATGGCACAGTCCTTATCCTCTGCAAACACAGGCTAACACATTTACAGGTTGTTTCAGTAAACAGTCACTACTGCTTGAGTTTATACAGAGATAATGAACTAGTTTTCACGCAGAGCTGAACATGCTTGAGACAACATGTTAATTCTTAGACTTCAAAGAACTTCGTGTCACTCTGTATGAACAGTGATGTATTTGTAGTGAGATGACAAAAGCCAGATAATGCTACCCTTCTAGCTATTTTTTTCTCTAAGGTTTTCTATATTTCTCAGGCAGGAATAATATTTTCTGCCATAAAATGTAATGGGATTTCCATGTTCTTTTAAGTGTGCTGAAGCACGATTTAAGTAAGAAAAATGTAGATGCTGACTTTGAATATTCTTCATACATACATCTTCAGTTATAAAACCTTCTGTTCTCCCTGTAATAATGAGAAAAATTGTCTTGAGTGACCAAGTGGGTGGTTTGGTTTTCTTTTTTATCAGCAGGCAACTTCTAGGAGGTGACAACATAAGCTTCGAAGTAACTACTTTGCATAGCTGACACTTATATTTTAATGAAAAGCTTATCTGAATAAACTAACAGGGATGGCAGTTGCATTGTCTTTATGTGCCTCTAATTCCACTCACAGCAATCTAGAGCATTTAAAACCCATTAAGATGCAAGTTAGAAGTTACAGATTTTCTTTTTAGTGAAAAAAAAAAAAAAACCAAACCAAAAACAAACCACCAAAAACCCTTCAAAAAAACCCAAACCCCCAAACAACAGAGAAATCTGCAGATTCTTTTTCTGCATTTACCAGACAAAGTCAATCTTAAAATACCGCCAACCAATGAACTGAAAAAAACAAAAACAAACACAAACAAAACAAAACAAAAAAAAAAAAAAAAAAAAAAAGAAAACCAAACCAGGACAGAGAATGTTGCTAAGTAGTCTGCTTTGATGACAATCAAGGGGTATAGTCTTGAATGCTTAGTGTAATATTATGGAAAAATTACTGGGAAATAATTAAGTGTTCAGGATCATTTGTCTGAAATGGACCATATTTTTAGTTAGCTTGGTTCCTATTCCTACAAATCTGCAGGTAAGTCCTGGAAAGAGTAAAGTTTGGTCTAGAAAAATGTTAAAGTCATAGACAACTTCTGAAGTGAATCATTGCAACATATTTAGTGTTGCAGGTAACATATAATCAGAAGGATCAGTAAGACATCATTCCTTTATTATATTATTGTTTCTAGTTGTTAATTATTATTGTGCTTATTTTAATAGATGAGCAAATGTTTTTAAGCAACAAAGGATTGCCACTATGATGTCAGTTTTTAAATTTGTATTTCAGTGTTAATGAAACTTGTGGGTTTGTTTGTGGGTGTTTTGTTTGTTTCCTTGTCTGTTTTAACATGATCAATGACTGAAGGATTTATTATCTGTCTAGTTCAAAATAATTTGGCCTATAGCTTTTAGGAGAAAAGCCTTAGCTTCAAACACAGGAAGATAATATATTTTTGTAGTAGAGCAGTCTTTCAGGTTCATGCTATGGTTAGGGTGGTGAGGCTTTCTCCCTAGTTTTTCCATGTCACTGAATCACCTGAGAAAGTCTTTCTAGAATTTCTCTTTACATCCTCTGAAGTAGTTTGGTTTTGAAATTTTATTTAGGATGTTAGGAGTAGGGATTTCCCTATTGCTCATCTCTCTTTAAAAATCAAGCATCTTTTTAAAGGAAGGGGGAATCTCCTTTGCTTTATCTGTTGGTGATAAAAACTTTCATAGATTTGTCATAATTGCTCCAAGAATTTTTGCTGCTGAGGATATTTTTGCATTTAATGCAATCAGTTTAAAACCAATGATAGTAGTTTTAATTTATAAGTTGGACATACCAGGAAGGACTTTTGCTGCTTCGTAGGTAAAACAAAATGTATTTCTGACAACATTTTTGTGTTGGTATAACTGTCAGCAGAAAACCATTTGCAGACATAAAATGAAAGTGGCTGTGGTGGCTGCCCATGTTTTAAATACTGGCCCATTTATTGCAAACAGAAGTGGATGACATGCCTGTGTTGGCATGTGACTATGCTATAAAAAATTCATAGAGTTCTCCTATGTTATAAGTTCAATAACTGTTTTGTTTTTAAGACTTTTAGTATTATTTAATATGTGGTTCAGTGGTGTGTGTTTTCTCTTCCCCCCCCCCCCCCCCCCCCCCCATAAGATCTTTCTGTTATGTTTCCTTCACTTGATATTTAAATTTAAGTAGTTTGTGTTTTTTGGTGGGGGTCCTAATTCATAACAAACTTTATTTTCCCCAGACCATTAATCCCTGCACTGTTAGAACTAAACAAACAAGGAGCTCAACAAAACTAGGAGGAATGTTAGTTGCTGTGAAGGTGATGAACAGAAGGAAATATATGCTTGAAGTGAATTATATATTTCAAATGCTAATATTCACGTGTTGAGTGTTATTATGATGATTTACCTGAGATATAGAACATGGCTTGAGGCAAAGTCCCCATTCAAAGGACTTTGACGGAGTGATTGTAATGCCATAAGTGAGCATCACATGAGAGCAATTACAATTTAAAGGATAATTGCCGTGTGTTTCTAGTTAGCAATTAACAATCAGCAGGCCCTGTGATGAAACATTTATCCAATCTTCCATTGATTATTATCACTTTTTGTGAATACATAGACTACAAAAAACATAATGACCAAAACTTTGAATGTAAATAGTAAGCTAGAGAAGTGTCGTGGAGGTGTAACTGATTCACATTTTACTGCTCCGATTTAATGATAATCTTTCTTGACTGAGACCTCAAGGAAAATGCTAGGTATCACTTATAGTTGTGTTTTCTGTTGTCTACCTAAGTGTCCTGTTGAAATAACTTTATGGAGTGTCTCATAGTAATTATTATGGTTTTGGTCATTGCATCAGTTGTAAAGATAATTTCCTACAAAGCAACAATTATTCCTGTGGTGTTGGTTTGATTATGGAAAATATTAATGCATAGAAGCTGCACTAGTACTTGTCAGTATGCTAGCAGTGAAATTATCCAAGAAATGAAAACCACATTTGAACAGGTTCCTAGGTCATTCTTCAGAGACAAATGTTATGTACCATATTAATTTATACTTCATATGAAGGACATAGCTAGCTAAATGAAATGTGTTGAGTAGAACTAACAGCTCTCTGCTGTTGAAGGGCGTTGTTTCAGTCCTCATCCCTCCCTCTTTCTGGGTGCGCTTTTCCCCACATGCTCTGAGTTTAGATAACCCTCTGATCTATCAGGGAGTCCATTTAGGTTTCTAAGATAGCAAGAAACAAACAGGAAAAAAAAGGAAGCAAATGGCTTTTTAACATCTAGGAGAGCTAAACCCACTCACTATAAATGTGGATGGGATCTGTAACTTAAACAGAAGAATGCTTGGAGCGTGGAAGGGAAGAGGAAGAAATGGCATGATTCCTATTAGTAGTGAGTAGCTTTGTTGATTTATATAAATAAATGCTGGTGCATTTACAGTCAATGGGTCGGTATGGTTATTCACTTTCTCTGGATATAGTAAGGCAAGAACTGGAGTGTTGTGTATATGTAACTCACTAGTAAACAAATAATGATTTTTGAATATGACTTTTACTTTTGTGGCTTCCTCTTTGCTAGCTTTTCAAGATGTTCTGATTAGATTAGTTTGACCCTGAAATATGTTCTCCGCTCCTCGCTCCAGTCGATTTGAACATTGAATTCATGCACTGGTGCAAGGCCCCTTCCGACGGTGCTGAATTACGTCACCTAGTGGCACTTTGTGGTATTCAAAGCAGAATCTGTTAATAGGCTAAAAGCACACTCTTCCATTTGGTAAGTAATATACATCTGTGATTCAGCAATAGTTGAGTACAAACTTAATTTTAACAGTGAAATATGCTCCAATAAAGGAGTAGTCTGTTATTGCTTTCAGACTCCCTCTGACAGTGGCTAATGCTTTTTATTCCTTAAAGGATATCATAAAGTAATGGAAAAAATACTTTTAATGCAAAACAAAACTTTTTTTTTTTTTTTAGAATCACAGTGCAGATAGTGTTTTATCTTAATTTAATGCCCTTGATCCACTATAAGAAACAAAAAAATAGTAAGCAAAAATACATGGATTTTTTAAAAAAAACTTGACCCATCTCACAGGAAATCTGTCCCTGACAGAAGAAATAAGTTACTTGATAGGTCATTAGCCTTTCTTTACTGTAAGATTTTTTTCCTTTCTCTTTCTGCTTTCCCTTCTTCACTTGATCTACAGCTTTCCATATCTACAGCTGATAAGGCTTTGATCCTGCAGAATGAAGGAGGAGTCATATGGGGGAAACAAAAGTAATAATTTGTAGAATTGAGGGGATTGAATACAGATTGCATTGTAATGTGTATTTTATCTAGAATTAAGGTTGTATGAGTAATTCTACTATGTTTTAACTTTTTGGCTCCTCATAGATTGCTTAAAATTTCCAAAGTTTTATTTTTCTTACAGAAAGCAAAAGAAAACCCCAAATCTACAGTGTGGATGTGTATCAAAGCTCACTATCAAAAATGGTAAAAGATCATAGAATCATGGAATGGTTTGGGTTGGAAGAGAGCTTAAAGATCACCTAGTTCCAACCCCCCTGCCATGGGCAGGGACACCTTCCACTAGACCAGGCTGCTCAAAGCCCCGTCCAACCTGGCCTTGAACCCTTCCAGGGAGGGGGTAGCCACAGCTTCTCTGGGCAACCTGTGCCAGTGCCCTGCCACCCTCACAGTATAGAATTTATTACTAATCCAAATCTACCCTCTTTCAGTTTAAAAACCTTAAAGGCCCCAAATCTTTTCTCCCAGCAAGAGTTCTTGTTTTCCCAAATTCTTCATCAACATCCAGTCTTTACTTTCCTTCTCCTCTGCTTTTGTACACCCCATCTCCTTTGATTTGACATGCCAAATCTACTGTCATTCTCTCCATCTCTTGCTACAGCCGCTTCCTTCTCTCCGTGTTTCCCTGGGCCGCGTCAGCAGGGGGAGCACCGAGAACTTGGGAGAGGCTGGTTCTGCGTGGGGCGCAGCCGTGGGGGCAGCGCCTCCCGCTCCTCGCAGCCCCGCGCTGCAGCGCGCCGCGGCGGAGGGAAGGTTGCCGGAGAACGCTGAGTCTCAGCAGCTCCTGTCTGGAGTCGGTGTGAAATCTGATCGGTCTCACTTGGCTTTTTGGGGGGAAGAACCCCTAGGACTGGATAAAAGTTGGAACAATTTTAATGAGGGAAAAGAACAGATGCACACCTAATACTTCGATGCTGTTTGTCTAGTCTAAGTATTGAAAGTTGGAAGAATTAGAGCTCATTAATTAAATTGCTGTAGCATTTGTTTGATATAGTAGAAAAACCAGTTTAGTCCCAAACTGAGCTATTTAGGTTGGATATTGAGTCAGGGCTTGTTTTTTTTTTATTATTTTATTTTTATTTTCCCCCCTTCCCTATACACATGTGCATGGTGTGTAAATTCTCATTAAACTGCATTTCTTCAGTGAAAAACAAACAAACCAACAAACAGTTAACAAAGAAAAAATATTTGAAGTTGTTTGAAGTTGTGATTCCTTATTGCTTTCCCCCTTCTGCAAGTGCTGACAGGGTGTTACAGATTAATTAAATTTACATGTGTCAGTGAGTTTTTGAAAAAGGCGAAGATTAGCATACTTCCCTCTAGCTAAATCTTGGCTCTTTTCTGTAGGACAAATCTGTCATGGGTGTTTGTGTATTAGAGAAAGTGAGTAGAGAGAAAATGTAAACACTCTTTCCTTAAACTGCTATTCCAAAGATGTTCCTAAGTCTCCTTCCAATTTAAGCAACTGCTGTTTCTCTTCCTTCATTATACTGATGCAGCTGGTTTTGCAGGTACAAAATGCATCAAATCAGATAACTAATTCCACTTGGAGAGGGGGAAGCATAATTTTCCATTTGCTCATCTGCTTTTTTTTTTTCTTTTCCCCTCCTCTAGGCAGGTTGGTTCTATGAACTTGTATAAAGCTCAGATACAGTGAGGCAAAAGTAGGAATAGGGAGTCATGAGAACTGCAAGATACAGGTCATATAATGCATATTGTAACCAAACATGAGGGCATGATTTCTGAAAGAAGATATTGTTTCCTGTGTTTTTGTCGTGGTTTGGGCCTTGTTGGCAGCCAACCACCACGCAGCAGCTCTCTCTCCCTTCTCTTCTGGCAATGAGAAAGGACAGAGAGCCAGGCTTGGGGTTCAAGATAGGACTGGGATGGGGAAAAATTCCCCTTTATGATCACAAGCAAAAGGCAGACTCGTTAGGGGAAGGAAAAAAAAGAACATACATTTATTACAGACACTAACAACACATAACAGAGTAGGACAGTGAGAAGCATTGCCACATCTTGAGAACACCTTCCCCCCACCCCTCCCTTCTTCCCTGGCTCAGCTCTGCTCTTGATATCTCCCCCCAGTGGCACAGGGGCAGGGAATGGGGGGTGCAGTCAGCGCTGCCACTTCCTTTATCTTCGGTGAGGGGAGTGTCCGAAACTTGTTCCTCCTGCTCCATCGTGGTCCCCCTCTCACAGGAGACAGTCCTCCACAAACTTTCTCCGACATGAGTTCCTCCCATGGGCCGCAGCGTTCCCCACACTGCTCCGTCATGGGTCACTAACTTTCTCCGACTGGATTCTCTCCCACGGCTGCAGCCCTTCCCGAGCTGCTCTGGCGTGGGACTCCCCCGCATGCTGCAATCCTCCCAGCGCTGAATTACAGCAGCGGGGCTACCTTTTCCCACGACACCCCGGCCTTCTTCAGGCACAGCACCTTGATCATCTGAGCAGGAGCAACAGGCCATAAATCAATGTCTGCTCCACCGTAGATCTTCATGGCTGCCCTGCCATCTCCCCACAGGATACAGTGGGGTCTCTGCTCCGGCACACCTCCCCTCTCCTTTCTTCCTCCGTTCCTCCACTGACCTTGGTGCTCACGCAGCTGCAGCAACTCTTCCTCACAAGTCTGACTGCCCGTCACCACGTCCCTTCTTAAATATGTTATCGCAGAGGCACAGTTTTCCAAACAGAAGTGGAGCTGACTTGGAGCTGGGGGAGCTTTGAGAAGCTTCTCACAGGGGGCCGCCCCTCCCCTGCCACCAAAAAACTCCACCACTCACTCAACCCAGGACAGTCTTGTAAGACTATTGCACACAGTATTAATGAAAACTGCAATTAAGTTAATTTAGCCTTATTTCTGAGAGGGCTTTTGTTGGATTGTTTGTTTGTTTGTTTTTTTTTTGTTTGTTTGTTTGTGTTTTTTTTTTTTTTTTTATGTATTAAAATGCTTCAGGTGTAATTGAAACCCACAGTGTTTATTAGTATCTCCCAATATGTAAAATAAAGAAGAGATGACTAAGAAAATAATTATTCCTAAATGGCAACATATATTAAACATATGAAGGCTAGATTTTCTCTACCAGTTCAAAACTTGACAGGATTAGTTGAGAGTTCTAACTCTGTCAGATCCCAGAGTATTATTTTGAACCCAACTTGGGGCAGAGGGTTGCGATGTGATAAGGATAGTAATTGGGAGAGGTAATGAACAAAATACAGACTGAACTCCGTTAGTGGAATGATCTTTGTAATGTCCGTAGTTGTAATTGTGGGGAAGTTTTTTTCAGGTGTGGTGAAGGGACTATGGGTGGATGTTCTGTATTATGTCTCAGTATTTTGTCAGTTATGTTTTATTTGGGTATGGGGAAGTTCCTTTCAGTCTGGTTTTGCTTACTCTTTGTTCTGATGTTGGTGTGTATACTGTTTTCTGTACTGAATGTTGGATCTCTTAATTCTTAAATACGTGATTTGCAGAGGCGAGGGGTGGAATGTCCTGGGTTGAGTGAGTGGTGGAGTTTTTTGGTGGCAGGGGAGGGGGCTATCGGGGCGGCCCCCTGTGAGAAGCTTCTCGAAGCTCCCCCAGCTCCAAGTCAGCTCCACTTCTGTTTGGAAAATTGAGCCAATCGGCTGCGCCTCTGCGATAACGTATTTAAGAAGGGACGTGGTGACGGGCAATGGGACTTGTGAGGAGGAGTTGCTGCAGCTGCATGAACACCAAGGTCAGTGGAGGAACGGAGGAAGAAAGGAGGGGGAAGGTGTGCCGGAGCAGAGACCCCCCCTGTATCCTGTGGTGAGACGGCAGGGCAGCCCCCCCCCCGCTACCCATGAAGATCTACGGTGGAGCAGACATTGATTTATGGCCTGTTGCTCCTGCTCAGATGATCAAGGTTCTGTGCCCGAAGAAGGCCGGGGTGTCGTGGGAAAAGGCAGCCCCGCTGCTGTAATTCAGCGCTGGGAGGATTGCAGCATGCGGGGGAGTCCCACGCCAGAGCAGCCCGGGAAGGGCTGCAGCCGTGGGAGAGAATCCAGTCGGAGAAAGTTAGTGACCCATGACGGAGCAGTGTGGGGAACGCTGCGGCCCATGGGAGGAACTCATGTCGGAGAAAGTTTGTGGAGGACTGTCTCCTGTGAGAGGGGGACCACGATGGAGCAGGAGGAACAAGTTTCGGACACTCCCCTCACCGAAGATAAAGGAAGTGGCAGCGCTGACTGCACCCCCCATTCCCTGCCCCTGTGCCACTGGGGGGAGATATCAAGAGCAGAGCTGAGCCAGGGAAGAAGGGAGGGGTGGGGGGAAGGTGTTCTCAAGATGTGGCAATGCTTCTCACTGTCCTACTCTGTTATGTGTTGTTAGTGTCTGTAATAAATGTATGCTCTTTTTTTCTTCCCCTAACGAGTCTGCCTTTTGCTCATGATCATAAAAGGGGGATTTTTCCCCATCCCAGTCCTATCTTGAACCCCAAGCCTGGCTCTCTGTCCCTTCTCATTGCCGGAGGGGAAGGGAGAGAGAGCTGCTGCGTGGTGGTTGGCTGCCAATCAGGCCTAAACCACGACAGTGTGTTACCAACACTGTTGAATTTCTCTTGCAGCAATTCTACTTCAGAAAATCTAGTTTCTGTTTCCAGTTGATTTTTCTGAACTATTTGTGCTCCTTAGAGAACTGTTCCACAACTGTAAGTGACCTTATCTAATATCTTACAGTACTGTTACACTTACCTTTTCAGCTTCTGGTTGCACATTTCTGCTCCTTAACATTTGATAGGACTGACACTTTTTGGATTACTCTATTAGAGGAGTGACTCACTACCATAACAGAAAACTGTGTGGTTTGTTTTTTTAACTGCTGCTATACTATGTTAAAGTTACATATGGAAGGGCTTGAAAACTTCCATAGGCAGTGTAAATTCAGGAAGAGACTCTCAGGGAAGGAAGAAGGGGGTTGAGATGTCACGCCTTCTACTCTTTTCCACTACTTTTAAGTTGTGTGTGATTACAGAATGCAATGCCATAAAAAATAGGAAATTTTAGTTGGCCAGAAATTTTTAGAAGTGGAAGCACTGTAAATTAGATTAAGCTAATTTATTTCTTGCTTCTCCTAATGCCTTGTTCTTTATTTGGAGACAGTGGATTAATTTAATAATATTCACTGCATTAATATACAATAAATATAATTTTTTCAATATAGTTTTTTAGGTAAGTGCACTTGGGGGTGCCTTAGAGGATTTAAAAAGCCCAACCAACCAACCAACTAAAAACAAAACAAAATACCCCCCACAGAAATATTCAGCAATTACCTGAATTATTTTTTTCATGCGTGTTTGCCAGATATTCCTACAGATAACATGCTACACATAATATTGCCGTTGTTACAAAGTTATTCTAATTTATTACTATTACAGATTCAGTACTGATAAAATAGTCTTCTGCTTGGGGAATATTTTAAGGCTGCTCTGCATTGTGAAATATGGATTTTTCAATTTGAAAAAAATATTCTAAAAAGCTTGAAATGAAATTATTATTTGAGCTGGTTCATTATTTAACTCTTATAGTTTTCTATGCTGTGTGTTTGGTTTCATCCCTTCTGTCACATATTTATTGCTGGTTCAAAACTGGATGGCTTAAGTATTTTTTTATGTGTAGAAGTGATAAACAGCATATACTATTGTGCGTACAGCAGTAACCACCTTCTCTTTTGGCTATGGAGATTTGTGTGGAGATATGAATGGACAATGCACTTAAAATGAAAAGATAACTGCATGTTTCAGACAAATGCACCTTCACATGACTGCTGTTTTGCTGAAACTGTGGGTGGGTAATATGGGACTCCTATATAACATTCCTGCTCTGAAGGGCAGTATATGTAACCAGGATTTCTAGATGATGCATCTGTCCTTACTGAGTGATTTCTCCTGATATCAGGGGTGTGCACATGTTTACATTGTTTATTGAGCTGATAATTTTAATAATTTATTTTTATAATTTTATTCCTATTTATAAATAGTTTCAAATTTAAAAGTTCCCAGCTGTAAAGTCATTTGCTTGTACAACTGACTTCAGAACTGAGACCTCCAGTATTTGGAATTAACTTGAAGTATCACATGTAAGTACGAGCTTATATTATCAATTTGTGCATAAAATACATACCAATTATCTAGTTCAAAATCAGTGTAAACATAGAATCTTGAAACAAATATTGGTTGAGATGAGATATAATGACAAAAAAATATCCAAAAGGGAAAATCTGCTTCCATTACCTGTTACAGAATACAGAGGAGCAATTGTACAGCATGTGGAGTGTGACATAATTACACCCCAGTCATTGTAATGAGAAACATTGGTGTTTGTTCTAATGCAACCAAAGCTTGGTTTTTAGTAATATTTGTTTTCTTATAGAATGATAATATTCTACTTGTGTTTCTGCTGATAGAAAGGAAAGGACCCTATCTCTGGGGAGAAAAGTTGGTCATGAAATTACTTTAAAACCTTAAGCTCATGAATTTTATTGGATTTATTTTTGTATTAGAGGTAAATTTACAATGCTTTAGAAAAATAAATATTCAAAAGTCTTTTCTAACTTGGTGCTTCCCTCTTTGTGCAATTGGTGTAGTGTCAGTTTTCATCACTGTCTTGATTCATACCTGACAACATTTTATTTTAGTAATGGACATTTTGTACTTTTATCTGCAGGTGCAGGTAAATTTACACTTTCCCCTCTCCTGTGTCCCATTTTTTCCCATTTCCCAACAGTTATATGAGAAATAAAAAACTGAATGAAAAGTAGGAGTATATTTGTGGAAAGGAATTTTGTTAGAAGCTTTTGCTGCCCATTTAACTCAGTCAGTGGTACAAATTGCAATGTGGTTGTTGAACAGTAAAACCCTTAATACCAATTTTCTTTGTATTGCAATGTTATTTTCAATGTTTCTAGCCTTTCATTTTACACCACTGAGCATTTACTATTCAATAATGTAGCGTGTGCCTCTGTATGTTATTTTCATCATACTGTTTTGTCAGTTCATCTTAACCCGATGTTTTCAAGAGGTGAAAAGGGCATCTATAACTAGAGTTCTGCCTTTCTATTTAAGCCTTGCAGAATGGGATTCTCCTGTCCTTACCTCCTAGGTTTACTGATCCCACTTAAAATAATTGCTTTTTATGATAATTAATTTGGAACTTACACTGTGCCAGGAACTAAAACGGAAAAGGTCTCTCCACCTGCACATTAACCATGTATTCTAGTCTCCCTTCAGTCTTGTTTAGGAAGGTGTTTAAACATAGGGCTGTGGTTTGTGTTTGAGAAATTAAGCACAAACTGGCTAGAGGTGGAAAAGCCTGTAAATAGTCTGTGCTTCAGTATCCCACTGTTGTTCCATTCCTTCTCCAGATTTGCTAGCTCTGCTCCCAGCATCTGTCCTGACTTTTACCATTTGTATGTCCTGTTGTTTCATCACTCTATATGTGCTTACAAAGACTGATGTCTCAAAGTTAATAAAAAAAATGGAGTTTGAGAATGTTTAGAGGTATGTTATGGTTTGTGAAGTTTTGACTTGAATCATAAAAGGGGGGATTAGTATTCAGTGGTACCTAAGAAGAGTGAGAACAAGATTCATTATCCTCAAAGAATTTTAAAAACATAAAAAAAAAAAAACCAAACAAACAACAAAATAGAAAAACATAAAAAACAGATCAATAAGGTGCTTGTTTATCAGTTCATATACATCCTCTCACCAAGTTTTTGTAAATGAGCCAAAATTATTCCTATAACATAGTGAGTGGATGTAAACATTGTGTTTCTTGTTTGATTTTTAGGTAGCTTATCTGATTGTTCTTACTTCTTCTTTTTTTTTTTTTTTTTTTTTTTTTTAATAAAAGCCACTGATTTTAAGTTGAAAGAAAAAAAGATACAAAATATTAAAATTCTCTTCATGTTGATATTCCTGTTGTAGTCCTGCTCAATCTTTCTACTTGTCTTGTTCCTACCATGTTTGTAGGGTTGACGTTTGGCCTGATATTTTTATTGATTTAATTTCAAACTGAAACACTTTGTTTTCTTCTCTTTTTGGTAATAGCTGAGATGACATTATTTTTTCCTATTAGCTTTTAATTTAAACTCTATACTCTGTGTATTTAAAAAAAAAAAAAAAAACAAACAACACAAAAAACCCCCCAAAACCGCCATCACTTATAGTCTTGTTGCATAGTGAAGCCGAGAATTCAGTCTCAATAGCCGTAATAGGCAATAGGGCTCTGGGAATTGTTATAGGCTAGGTTATGCAAGAGATGTGTTAAAGGTAAAGTATACACTTTTCTGATACAGTTGCATTTTGTTTTGTTTTAACATTAAATCTCTGTGGAATTTGAGAAACTATAAGTTATATCGGGGCTTGACTCTTATTTATATTTTGTTTTTTATGCCTTTTTTCCACCTTTATGTTCAGTAATTCTAGAGGTTCCTCTTCATTTTAATGACAGTTATTAGATTTGGTATTTTTTTATATTTAAAGAATCCTTCCATTCTCTCAGAATTGAAATAAGTGATGTAATGCTTATGTACTTGCATCCCCTTTATCACAAGCTTTGATATGAAAACAGTGAATAAAGATCGTTGTGGATGTATTTTTTTAATAGCCTTTTAGTTTAAGAAGAAAAGTGACATGTAAATAGAATAGTCTTCTGACAGTATTATGAATCAGATAAATGAAACAGTAACTTCTAAAATACTTCTTTAGGCTAGAATAATTTAACATAACAATAGCCACAAAGTGAAACGACATGTAATGCACCTAGTTTTGCATTTTCTAAGCACATAGCTCTACAAGACTTGTTAGAATTTGTGATGCAGGGTAATGCAAACTTTTGATGTGAGACTTAAACATTAGATTTTTATTCTACATGTGGTATGTACAGTTACATTGTTTTATAATAGTAATATTTTTCTCCCCAGAATGGATGTGGTACATTGTTATTTAGAGTAAATAAAAGTAACTGGGAAGAAACATGACAAATGTGTTTAATGATTGTTTTTCTACTGAATGAAAAATGTGAAAAGAACTTTTGCAATTCCACTTCCAAGATACCTGTGGGTGAAAGAAGAGAAAATAAATTAGCATGTTTATTATTTGATTTAATATTAGCTGTCTGATTTTTACAAGAGAACAATTTATAATTCTACACGTGAGATACTTAGGATTTTAAAAGATCAAGTCCTAAGTATAAATAGTACATTGAAGACAGGTCACTTGGATAATATTTGTACACCTGAGTTCAAATGAGGCCTTGCACACCTGAGTCAGCACTAACTGAAATCAGTGAAGACTGACTCCCAGCAACTGAGAGGTCCAAGGAGTTGCATTTTTGCAGTTTGTGTGATTATATTCCCATTTTTTTCAATTGGAGGTTTATGGGAATAAGGACTACAGAAGTAGCTGTTTAGCAATGCATATGTTTTAGATGAAATATTAAACCAAGTGATGTGTTAAATATTGTAATTGGATAAATGCTTAAAATATTATATTTGTGATAAATCAGATCTTTAGGATGAAAGCAACATTCAACCATTATATCAGAGTAAATAACATTAGTATCTTTTTATTCAGTTTTTGACGGTTAAGTGAGAGTTTAATAAATTAACCTTTCATTTCTTCATATATCTGTTTTCTTTATATATTTCTACAGTCTCCTTGGCAGTGCTGTTTGAAATGAATGGTGAGGTACCTCAGTTGCCCCATTTTCCCATGCCCTATGCCTCTTTAGATCAAATTTTCAAAGAAGTATATGCATAGGAAAAAGGAACAACGAGCCGGATCAAGATCAACTCCACTTGTGGCAAGAGTGAACCTGGAATATAAATGTATCGATTAAGGAGAATAAAAATAAATTATATTCTTTACATACATAGTGCCTTTTCTTTTGAACTAAAAGGCTGTTAAAGACTAGTGCAGGCTAGAACAGAGGTTAAAGTATGAGACATCCAGCATTAATGCCTAGGATGCAGCAGAGATTTAACAGTGTTTAATATGTTAAAAATTCATCAGTGCAATCTCATTTTTTGAAATACATAAAAGAAAGTGTATAGTTCTTAGAAAAAATGAAGTCATATCTGTAGAATTGACCTGAAGATTAATTACAGTCAGTAACAACTAACAACATCCTATCTTCAGTATATTGCAGTACAGCAAAATATTTGAGGCTTTTTTAAGAGCTGCGAGGATACCTATTTGAATTACCAAACAAATGCATGAGACAGAGAAAAAAGAGTATAAATTACAAAATACTGTAAAGTTATCTCTACAAGCAGCAGTAAAACTTACCTGGTTAACTGATGCTTGAACTGCAACAACTTCATTTTCATAAGAATTTATGCTTTTGCTCAAGACCTTGAAGAAGTATGAACAATACAGTGTAACTGTTTTAAGCGATAATTTGTTTGCCCCTTGCCAAGGTCTTTGCTGCACCTGCAGGTTGGGTGCACAAAAATCACTGCTTTGTAAAACTGTTGAAAACATGGAAAGTATCTTTTCTGTGTTGTGGGAGGTAGAAACGGGAGTGCAATGGACAATAGGACCGGTAGGAGTAATTAGCAGTGGCTTGAAATGTGCGCTGAGAATGAGAATTTATTGTCTGTCTTTTCTTTCACATACGTCAATGGTGTTTGAAAAATATAAATCTGGGAGAGGACTTCTTGTTCTCAAAGTCTGTGCTGTCTTTTCTAACTCCTCCTTTCCCCAGCACACTTTTTTGGGAGTTTCTGTCAATGGCCTTCACTGCAAATACAGCTTTACTGGGGAGGTATCAAGGTCTGTGTACAAGGCTTTCCTCTGCTTATCCAGGCACCAGTGAGGCTCTCTGCTGGATGCCAAAGCTGGGAAACATCTTTCACCAGATTTAATCCTATTTGCTTTCAAGTTGCTGTCTTTCTTTTAGGACCTTTATTACGCTATAACACTGGTCTCATATGTAAAGATGATTTTATACATTAGAAATCTGGAGTGATCAGTTAAAATTGTTTGGTATTTGTTCAAATTAATTCAGAGAACTACAGTGTCACAGGTAGCCACAATACTAATTGTTACATGCTGTTCTTTATTCATAAGATTGGGCATTCCTGAAATTCACTAAGTGTGCTCTTCCAGTGTCAAAAGATTTGTTAAAGTTTCCTTAATCTCCTAATTTTCATTTTGTAACCTCAGGTTCAGTTTGATCCTTCCTGTCGTAACAAACAGTCATTACATTCTGACTTCTGTACAGTGCCTTGAAATAAAAAGGTTTCTGTTTGAAGTTTGGGATGAATCTTTCCTCAGATTTTTACAAAAGGTACAATTGATTCTCTCAGTTTTTCTTCAGAGAGGTTCTATGCTTCTGGCCTGAAGCCATCCTAGTTGTATCCTGAAGCAAGTATTGTATGTTTTATGATTTATAATACGCAGTGCTTACTTCAGCTCTGCTGGGCTTTCTGCTTTCAGACAGTGATGTCACTTTGAAAGAGAAAACCTATACTGCACAAAACCAGAGACTGTTCAGAGCAGTGCTGAACAGCTTCTCATATAACAGACATACTAGAGGAATTGTTTTTTTTTGGTTTTGGTATGTGTTCTTATAAATAGAGAGATTTTTTTTTTTCCCCCTGGGGGATTGAACACTAAATTGCTGCATTAGCAACTGTAATACAGACAGTGTTTATGCTTTAGTCTTGAGTCCTACGTAGACCGTAGGCTGTCTAATGCAAGGTGAAAGCAATACCAAATTTGGGAATGTGTTTTGACATTCAATAGTGTGTTAAGCTTTGATTAAGGGCTATATCCACAGAAGACCTTAATGAAATCTGGAGTGGAGTCTGAGGTTTCCATCTTTATGAACATGAGTGGCTATTCAGACAAGTGCTCTCACTGAGAGTAATAAGATTGCTTACTTGTGTGCGAAGTAGCAGTCTCTTGATTTTTGTAGTTTATAATTGGTATTACTTATTCGTGGATTGAGAAAATAGCTGGTACAGCTGCTTTGTAATTTATCAGTCTCTCTTAACAACAGAATCAAAGTTGGTTTTAATTTGGATTGCAGAATTAAACCTTGATTAAATTATGTGTTTTATTCAGAAATATAAATAGAGCAGGCAACTTTTAAATTTTAGAAATAAATAACAAAATGAACATACTAGTCAATCTTTTGCCTTTGATGTTGAATACAAAGAGGTGATCTGATTCCTTTTAACCTTGAGGCATAATTTCTGAAATGTACTCCATTCAGTCGTTTCTCTGAAAGCCATATAAAGTTAGTAGCTACTGCAAAATAAGTGGCCTGAAATTTTAATGCATACAAGGATTGATGTCTCCACTATTTTATGCATTGTATGTGTAATTTGGTACCATAAATGCTTATATTTAACAACCTTTTCCTATAAAAAGATCCATGCAAACTTCACGTCATCCATATGTGTAGACTGGTGGATCATGGATGTTAGCTGCTGTTTAAAAAACAAAACAAAGATAAAAAAAAAACAAAACAAAACAAAAAAAAAAAAACAAAACCAAAAAACCACCCCCTCCCCCCAAAAAAACCCCAAAAAACTAAAACAAAAATGAAAAGAAACAGTCAGATTAATTATGTAGCACTGATGTATTTTAGAGGATATTTGTTACTTCAACCCTCTCTGAGCAGTTAGAATTTGTGGGACTAGACATCCCAACTATCTTGCAAAGTATTTTCAACAGGGCAGATTATAGTGCTTGTGAAGCTCTGGCATACATTTTGTATCGGCTTACATCAAAACTCTTTCTTAGCTGGTGTCTTAAACAGTGTGAAAGGGGCTTTTTATTTAATTTATGGGCAGCTGTGTGTGTGTGTGTAATATGTGTGGGTTTTGCAAGGATTCATTTATGGGCCTCAAGTTATTTTTTGCTTTGGGATTTTTTTTTTTTTTTTTTTGTATTATTAATGCTACATACAATTTTGTATAGTATTTTAATTTCTCAACATTTCTGGCTTCGTGAGAAATTTAGAATAGAATAGACTATTTCAGTTGGAAGGGGCCTACAGGGATCATCTAGTCCAGTTGCCTGACCTATTCAAGGCTGACCAAGTTAAAGTATGTAACTTGTGGGAGAGAGGTTTAAGTGTATTGGAAAAAGCTTCACTTAAAATACCACGAGTGCTTCCCTTAATAATAAAGAAAGCTCAGAGTTGGGAAGGGGAATTTTGGTTACAAACTTTTATTGGGTATTGCTGAATGTATTTTTTTTTTTTCTCCAATCAAATTTCATATTGATTAAGACTGCCTGTAGGGGTATAGAGCTATTTGGCTTTAACTTGCTGCTTATAGCCCCGTAAAATAAGGAAGTACTATATTATTATGACCATTCATAACTTCTAATGTGAATTTTTGGAGATACAATGCTTGGTTAAAGCTGAGGGCTGGCATGAGTTTCTATTTGTCACATAAACTCTCTGTGGAACATGCAGGTGAGGGCTGAAGAAAGTGTCTGATGGAAACTTCCTTCATGCTGATACATGTTACCAAGCAGGCAGAAGACATATTGCTGACCAACTAATAGGCTAGGAAGAGTTCTATATTCCATGACAGTTGACTACTAGAACATTTGGCTCATGCATTACATGCTCTGTCAATATCCAGCTCCCCTACAAAGCCCAAATATTTGAACTTTGACCAAGAAGTGTAAATCAAAGTTTCTTTAAAAAAACACACCGACAAAAAAACACAAAAAACCCACCAGCCTTGCCCTCCTCTCCTGCCTTCAAGACCTGCATTCTCCTCCCCTGGCTCCAAACCACTCTTCCACAAAGAGACAGGATCATGATAGCGTTAATAATATCTTTTGAATAGTCTAATTCTGTAAATAACTGCAGAGGTGGAAAAGCAGTGGTCCTTTAGTGTGTGAACCTTGCTTTTTTGTTATTTTGCTGTGAATCTAGATGGCATTACATGTGGCTCAACGCTTGTTATTTCAAATATTTGGCAGACTTATTTCTGTATTCTTAAGCAACTCCAAAGATGGGTGATTGTGGGATTGAGAGTATTCTTATTAAAGTCAGTGATCAACCTCCCTTTAGCTTCAACATGTGAATGCTGGGAAACATGTCCAGACCCCTACACTGACTGAACAATAGCCTGGATAAATCCATGCACTTTTTCCATTCAAACCTCAGTAATTCTATATGGTGTATCTTAACACTATTTTTAAGGTGGAGCTAATGATTCATTTTAATCACTTGAAGTGTTGTTTTAAAAGAATGCTTGGTGTTCTTATGATTATGGGATATAAAGTTATATATATATATTTGTCAAGGCTAATGAATCTGAAAAAAAGCCATCCCAGTGTTTATGTTGCTATTGATGTACTGATCATTGCCTTGGGAAAGAGAGTTTGGCATTTTTAAACTGATATTTGAAATCTAATGGTCTAAATAAAGAATAATCTTAATTGTATGTAGCTTCCAATATTTGAGCATTCTGTTTGAACAGTCCCTTTCTAATGTTAAAAGCTATTCTAGATTGCTTATCTAAAACAAACACTTGTAACCTCTCCTTCCATGAATGATTGTTACAGAGTAGATGCAGCCAGAAGGGAAAGATAACTGGGCTGTAACACACGCTGGAGAGAAAGCCCTAGATTTATCTTCCACCAGCCACAAGATTTATAATGCTTGAACTGTAGCTTTAAAACAAAATAGGTTGGAATGCAATTCATTGGACCTGTATGGCAGCTTGAAAGAATGTGATTAGGCTGGAGGCATAGTTTTCAGAACTTGAAGATGTAGTAGCAATTTGAGTGGTTATCTCAAGGTACTATTTATGATTAAATTAAGCCCAAATTTTTAGAATAGTCTTTCTCCAAAAACTTTGGATATGACAGGGCTGGGCCTTTTCTAATGAATTTCTTATACATTTTAAATGTAGAAATGGTATTTGTTAGACCTTCTACCGTAGCACCTGAATTAAAACTGGAATGTTCATTCATAACTGCACATTCTGTGTAATGTCCAAAAGGAGGAAGATCAGAAATGAAACCCTGTTCTTCATGTGAGTTACTCTTTATATTCTAAATACAGATTAAAGATAAATGTTAACAGAATGGGATCTGCCAGCCTACAGTGGTGGCTTTCACAATTGAACATACACACGCATACTCGTATATGTGGTTTCTTCTTTCCTTTATCTTAAGTTCCATGCTTTTTTTTAAAAAGTTTATATTCTTGGACCAGCGGACCTTTTTTGATTAGCAGCATGATGATCATAGGCACAATTTCAGACAGTTGACATGCAAGGATGTTTAATATCCACAAGGAATTTGACATTCTTGATAAATGTACAGTTGGTGCATATATGTTTGTGTATGTATATATGTATGATTTTAATTTGTTTCTGTTTTTAACTGTGATAAGCAGCTATGAATGAGTATAATTAAGATGCACATCCTGAAGATAGCTTTAAAAGCATTCTGAAGAATTGTTGATATATTCTAAAAGTACTTTGGGTTACAATGGCCTAAGTTGGGATTTTTTTTTTTTAGGACTAATGTACAAGCAGTTTGTGATGTAAGCATGTGATGACTTATTTTTCTTGCTCTAAGAAATATTTTGTTTTCTACTTTCACTTTTTTCTGTGAGTGCCTAAGAGAGAAACATTTTTTCTTAAACTTTAGACACAGTTTTAATGTTTCTTAATATGTTGCCCTATGGAAGGTAAAATATACAACATCAGGTAGAGCAACATTATTTAGAAGAGGGTTGTGGTTTTTTTGTCTTACTCTTTCCTATTGTATAAAACAGGAGCTGTTTTTTGTTTTGTTTTTTTTTTCTTTCTGTTTTCAAAGCCTTTCACAGACAATCAGTACCTGTATCAGTCTCCATTCACTACTGAGAAGTTGATTTGTGTCTCTGGTTAACCAAGGCTGACAACATTCATTGTTACGTTTTCAAACAATAATCTTTGACTTTCTACTCTACAACATGGTTTTGCTTATACATCTGCAAAGCTTTTTGACTAGCTTTCTAGAAATCTTCTGTTAAAAGTTACCTTTTGCCACGGTAGCTACAAGAACCTTTTTGATAACTAGGTGGTTGTGAGGCTGATCATATTGCTGACTAATTTGTCAGCACTAATTTGTGAGACTAATTGTCAAATTGTTTCACCTACTCCCATGTCTTCTGTTTTGTACTTAGCTGTATGGAGAAAGAATTACATTTTCTCATTCTGTAATGTTAATAATTAATTCTTAATAGAATCTGCTCAGGGCCTTTCTCTCTAATGATGAACTCCTTTCACTGAAACTACAGCCCTACATTGTCCTGTGTGTTTCACCAAACGAACACATAGCCTCTTAACAGATGGTTGGGGGAGATGCCAAGGGCTTTACAGACAAAACTGCTGAATTTAAATTCTGACCTAGTCAGGTCATAAGTTTTTTTATTTATTCTGTAACATAACATACTTACCTGGACAAACATGTAATTAAATTACTATAATTTGTAGTATTTGAGGTAAACTCTATAAGGAAAGCATAACTAAAAAAATACTGAATATGTACATAATATTTATATGTAATGTTAGACTGCTTTGGAAGTCTCATATAGTAACGTTCTGCCCCGGTTGTGTTTTTTTTTTTTTGTTTTTTTGTTTTTTTGTTTGTTTGTTTGTTTGTTTGTTTTTAATTTATTGAGGTTTTTTTTTTTTTGGAGCCTTTTTTTTTTTTTTAATGAATGTAAATTGTTTCACTGTTCTGTGCCTAAAGTCTTGGATGTTTAGCTAAAAGTAGGACCTGTGCAAGTTCATTTCAGCAGAATACACTGAATGCATAAAAGCAGGTGGTGAGTGATCCTTGCAAAAAAAAAAAAGTTAATTTGCATAAAATCCATTTATATAAGCATTATATAAGCAAAAGAGAAGGAGCATTCTTATTTGCGGCTGCCAAGTTCTAGTAGTGTAACAAGATGCATCACCATCTTATTTTGTTTTCCAGTTTGTTTTTGTTTTTGTTTTTTTTTTAAATTAAATTGCCTTAGAATGAAGACCCGTGAACTGTGCCCAGACAGTTGAAGCATAAAAATTAAAAATATGCTAATAACATGAATGGTAATGGTCAAAGATGTTGAAAAGACAGCTTGCATATTTTGTGTCTGCAAGAATTAAGTCGGTGAGCATCTTAACTACTACAAGAATTTAAGATACAGTAGTTGGCCTTCATAACTCTTTTTTTCTGAACCAAGTAGGGTGAACAAAGCTGATTGTATACAAAGTTGATTGTATGCAGGAAACAGCTTATGAAACTAAACTGGAATAAACTCATATTCAGAGACCTGATTCTATGTTCACTGAAGTCAGTGACAGATTCCCTGTAAAAACACTGGACTTTAGAGCAGCCTCAAAATCTCCACTATTGATTTTTTTCATTTTGTCTGAGTAATATATGAAGTTCCAGTATTTTACAAATCAAAGCTCAAATCCAGTTTGACCATACAGATGTATTAGAAATTCATCACCACTACTAGAATTATTTGTTTTTAAACTAAGGTTTTCCATGTGATTATTTTAAAGTTCTACTTGGTATTTATTAACCAATCCAAGTATTTTTAGAAACTACCCAAAGAAAAGGTTTTCTACCTCTCAATTTCCCCCTGCTGCTATTTTCAGGGAGGAAAAGCTCTTGTTCTTTTAAATAATCTATTTGGGATCAATTTTTTTCACTTCAAGTTTGACCTTTTTTTTTTTTCTTTTGTAAATACTGTTAACTCATTCTTAGCAATGTGTTTCTATGGGTGATCTACTGGTAAAAATTGAACATACACAGGTGTAGTTTTCACTTATGTGGTGCAGAGCTGTCAAACTGCAGACCGATCCGGGCTACCAGGGTACCAGCCCAGCTTTCTTAAAGGTGAAATAAAAATAATTGATTTCAATTTTGCACATTAGGGCAGGCTAAATTTGAATGGTTACTGAAGTGTTGATGCTGGCCACTCTCTCCCTCACAAGTGGTGTCTTTGAACTAAAATGTGGTGCTCCATTATTCATGTGTTAAGTGATCTGTCTCAAGCACATGATAAAGATTGCAAGCAGCTTTTGCATACAGGTATCTTCCCCAGAGTACCAGTGAGGAAATAGGCCAAAGAACTCAGTATCTGATAATTCTCTTGTGTCCTCAGTAGGACAAACAACTTGTTCCACAGTTTCCTGGAAAAGATTGTTGAGCTTATTGTAATATGACTGGTGAGATAAGCAGCCCCAAGGCTCTGTATCTCTACCAGATACGTACAGTGGAATGAACAGTCTACAAAATGGCTTTGCATTACTAGCTTCTCGTATCTGAACTATGTCTTCCTGTGTGACCTGAGTGGATCACTCAAATTTAATTCAACAATGTAGGTATACTCTTAATTTTTATTTTAAGTCCCTGCAGACTCATTGGCTTCAAGGAAAATAAAAGTACTGTTTAAAGTTGAACATCGATAGAAGTATTTAACTATTGGCACCTTGTATTTCATTAAAAAGGAGCATGTGTGAACAGTTTTTTTAAATTCTCCTAAATTTGTCTTTGTTTGCAGATGACTGCTGTCTTCATTCACTGTGCTTCACTAGTACACTAATTGAAGTACTAATGAATTCAGTATAATACTGGGGAATCCAGCATGTTCAGAGTTAAACCTTGTTATTTATGTTTGTGGAAATGTAGAGGAAGATATTGGTGGAAGAAAATCCTTATTTGTGTTGGTTATAAATCTTCCTAAAGATTCAATTTCTTGACATCAGCTGTGACAATCTTAACAGTTCACTGCTTTCTCTCTGAATCCCGGCCACGTGCTCCTGCTTCTTATTCTGTGCTGGCTCTGGCTTTTGGTGTACCTATCCATAACCCAGTTCAACTCACTAGTTAATTTTCAATGAAAGATTAATTCAACAAAAAAAAAGTAGCTTTCAGACAGATTAGTAAAGTGTGGGGAGAAAAAACAGGGTACATGAAGACTCCCTATTTTAGTAAAAATAAGATCAGCTGGCCTGACTGCATTACCACACCTTCAAAGTATAAATAACCAGAATAATAGTAATTTTTCTGTGTCTTGTCCCTGGAAGGTGTAACTGTGTGCAATCCACACAGACTGGATTCTGTCTCTATTCCAATTGGAAATGGAATAGGTAATGTATGCTAAACAGCATAGTGAAATCAAAACCTTTGTTTTAATTTTATTTCAATATCGTTGTTGTAGCTCTATGTCAATCTATCAGATGAAGGGATTTAGTTAATATAAAACATTAGCAAACGTGGATCAGCTTCTTTTCTTGTTTGCTTGAGGTCTTATTACAGATAATGCAATAGTTCTGTATAGATTATTATTATTGTCATTGGATAAATTTTTTTAAAAAGAATGCATTTCAGATGCATGAGGAAAAACACCTACATGGTAATAAAATGTGAGGATTTCTTTCACCTATAAATATGTGGATTGGCTCACAAGATATTGAGTACTT
Source organism: Tyto alba (assembly GCF_018691265.1). NCBI lineage: Eukaryota > Metazoa > Chordata > Aves > Strigiformes > Tytonidae > Tyto > Tyto alba. The sequence goes on from NW_024881261.1 coordinate 17,465,809, forward strand.
CAAGCATTTTCCTGAGTGATTAGCAAATGGTGGCAGTGCATCAGAACAATCTGTAACCTCAAATACAAAGTAATGTACCTTCTGCAGACTGGATTCTCAGCTGGTGTAAATGAGTAAATGTTTATGGGCTGAAATTATGTTGATTCACAGCAGCAGGTCCAAAAGTTTTTGTGCTGTACATTGAACAAAAGTGCATATTTTAGAATTTAGAAGCTTGTTCAATCTTGAAAGATGTGCATTAATAAAAGGGATTTCTGAACATATAGTCTCTTGCTACATATAGTCGTTAGTTTAAGTCTAAATGTGTTAATATTGTCAACAACTAAGCTGCCTATGCCCAAAAACATCGCATCCCCCAAATTAAAAAGATGTAAATGTTTATACTTAGAATAATAATCTTATTTCGGTAGAATTACTCATGTGAGTAATATGAGGAATGGAACACTTTTTTTTTGTGGATATGATCTGAAAAGTAAAACTTCAAGGCTTATACAGTTAATTTATGTCTTAATGTTTGACATTGTGACAAAAAAGTTTAACTTTTTTTTTTTTTTTTTTTTTCCCCAATCTTTTATACAGCCACAGGGGCAAATACTTTTGGTCAGGGTCAAGCAAATCCTCTTCAATTTTAATTACTCAGAACTAGAAAAGGAAAAATACAGCAGCTTGTCCTACAATGTTGTCACTGAAGGTATAGAATAACGTTCTTAGCAATCTCACTAACAAGAAGCCTCCTATGTGGTTTTGTTTGTTTGTTTGTTTGTTTGTTTTTAATATCCTTTGAAGTATCAATATTACCTTTAGAAATATTACAGACAAACAAACAGTGGCCTTGACAAAAGATGAAAACTTCATTTAGCATTGACTCAAGTTATTGATATCAAATAAGCTGGGAAAGAAATTAATGAGAAGACAGAATTATCTTCTTACCCTGCCAGGGGGAGTTACAACAAAATTAACCTTGAAAACTCTTTGGAGAGCATTCTTGTGAAAACAGTATGACACAATGTTAAAGTTATGGACATGAAAAGGTCAACAGTTCTTAACTGATTATGTGCAGTTACATTTTATTTACTGTGTTTTTAAAGTAGTGTTGTAGCAGACCTACTTGTGCTAAGATTTCTGAGAGCAAATACAGTATCTTTTCATTTTCTGTAGCCTGATAGAAGGATTTGTTCAATTATTATACTGTTTACCTCTCTTAAAAGCAAAGTTTGATTAGGGTATCTAATTTGAACATGTCAAAAATACAGGACCCTAAACTCAGTCAAATTTAGAATTCTTGCTTCTGCCTCAGGCTCAGTTTCAGATAGTCTGCAAGGTTAAATAATTAAGTGGAGTAAGAATAAAATTCATAATTGTTTGATATATTTGATCTTTTTTCTACTTGTAGTAACCTACTGAAAAACTGTCAACCACACATTCCATATACTATGATTAAGATTTATATTTCAGGACATGAGATTTTGTTAATGTAATATTTAGATCAGTAGGGCATATTATCTTGAACATATTTGCTGTAGACCACTTGCTAATATCTGGTGGCTATGATAAACAGTCTTCTAGTCTATTTTTTAAGAACACTTTTATTCCTTTTAATTTCTGTTACTTCAGAAATAAGATGTCATAGGGTATAATTTTGGTGCCTTCATTATATGTTTTCAGATCTTAGTTTAAGTATGATTATGGGATAATTGATACATAATGTTGTGGGATAATTATTATAATAAACCCAAAACAAGCCATGAAGCATTACATTTCTGCTTTCAGAATAGAGAATTTTAACAAGTGTTAGCTAAATGTGAACTAAACTTGGCCATTTAAATAGCCTTTACTAGGAAAAACTATTCTTATATATTGGTTAGCTCACTGTAACTAACACATAATATTCTTAAATAGATTTGGTTATCTGTTGTTTCCCTAAAGTTTAATGGTTTGAGGTAAATTATTGAGATAAACATTAGGGTGTGAACTATGAAAAAAATTAATAATTTTCCCCTAGAGTTTCTGTCTCTAGAGACAGGAAGTGTTTAGAAAGTACTTATTTTGAAAGTTACCTTATGTCAGAAAAAGCAATGGAGTACTTTCCCATTTTTAGCAGCAGCTTTTTTTCTCTTGTGTTGATGAAGAACAGAAAACCCTAAACCCCTTCAATTAGAGGTAATTGGTTTTGCCAGTTTAATCTCCTGAACAACACAACCTGGTTTGGACTGAAAATTCAGAACATTTCAAACTCATGGAACATCCTTCAGATATGGCTTTGAGACTGCTGAACCAGCTTAACACTTCTCTGCTATTGAAAAATAAAGACTGTTCTATATTTAGAACTATAGCTGCTATTCGTTTTCCTTTGTATTTCAATTTATTTTTTTGGAGTACCTGCCCCCCAAAGTTTGGTGTAGAACACAACATTCCAGAATCATTGCTAACAGCTGAAGAAAAACATGAATTCAATAACAAGTGAAACCCACACTTCATCAAAATGTAATTATATTTTCAGCCTTTCTCACTATACAAGTTCTTCCATTACAAGTTGAGTATGTCTACACTGAATTTAGATTCCTTCACCATGTAATTAATCAATAACATAACTGGAAATGCAGCTGACAGAAGGTTCCTACGGGGTTTCAATCTATAACCTAATTACAGGTAAACAATTCTGGGAAAAAACCTATTAATAAACAACCAAGGCCAAAGTACCAAGAAGTTGATGTTGAATGTCTCCTCTGCAGCTGCCCCTAAGATGTCTCATTTTTGAGACAGTCTTAATGCAGAATTTTCTTAATGAGATCTGATTTTTATGAGCATGAAATTTGGTACGTGTGTAAATTTAATTTAGGCACTTATATTCCTAATAACTTCTGAGAATCTTAACCCAGAACCTCTCTCATTGTGATAAAAGAGGCTCCTGTTCAACTCTATAGGAGCTAATTTGGTCCTGCAGCAAATACTCATCAGAATGACTATAGGTTGTGTTTTCTGTGGTCGTTTTTATACTGTGACTGTTTCAGAGACATTTAGACATGGTGTTCAGCTTATTAGCATATATTGCATATAGAAAATATAATATTTTTGTTTAATTTAAGGTTATTAAAAATATTAAGTGTTTATAGGGTTGCAGAAGCCATATAGAGAAACTGTTGTATTAATTTGCACTAAAAAATTGTTCTTTCTGCAGATCTGTGATTTGACCAGTTGTTCATAGTTGGTTTTTCTTCTCTGGGGAGACTTTAAAGAAAATAATACTTAATCAATTACAGTATGATATTTTTCTCTGCTGCGTGGGAGATGGAACCTGCTTTGAAGATTGAAATCTGAAAACTCCTATTTGGCAATTTTATGATGGTGGACAGTTTTGCCATTCTGATGAAAAATAAATGTCTGTTGGTACATTCCAGCACTTAATGAAATGAAGGCATTGTAGTAAAGAGTGTGTAATTATAAAGAGAGAAAAGGACAACATAAAGAACAAGCGATAATGACTGGATCTTGTATTTAGCCAGGAGAATATTAGATTAGCTAGAAGTTACTCTATATTGCCATGAAGGGGACTGAGAGATGAAGTTTAAAAAGGAGAATTTTTATGAACAACTGCATGAGAATAAATGTATTTTGGAAGGATTTTAACTTTCCTGAAGCTTTTAGACATATATTCTGTCCCTTTGTATCAGCATGACAATTGTGGTGGCATAAGGTCCAAAATTTACTTACTTACATTTTCAAGATTTAGTCTTGGCTTGTTGAAGAATTAGAGAAATTATTTTCCCATTTAATTATTTCCCTCTGTCATGGTTTGATCCTGGTCGGCAGCCAAACACCACACAGCCACTCACCCACCCTCCCTCCTGACCTGGGAATGGGGGAGGAAATTGGAGGGGTAAAGGGAGACTTGCAGGTTAAGATAGAAACAGTTTAATAATGGTAATAAAATATAAATGGGCAATACACAATGCAATTGCTCACCACCCGCTGACCAATACCCAGCCCGTTCCCGGCTAGTGATCCCAAAATACCAAGATCCCACAATCTCAATCCCAGAAGCAAGAGAGAGATCCCCCCTTCCTGACAATCCCTCCTCTATATAGTGAGCATGACATTACATGATATGGAATAATGCATTGGCCAATTTGGGTCTGGTGCTCTGGCCCTGCTCCATCCCTGCTTCTTGTGCACTTGCACACGGGCAGGACATGGGGAGTTGGAGAGTCCTTGAAATCTCAGCAGCAGCCAAAACCACCAGTGCGCTGTCAGCATTCTTCTCATACCAAACCCCATGCTGAATCCAAAACACAGCACCAATCTAGTTACCAAAAAGAAACATTAACTCTATTCCAACCCAAAGCAGGACACCCTCGCTTTTAATGAGAGAGTAATATGATGATTTGCCCTGTTAGTAAGACAGAAATCTGACTTCATACATATGTAAATTTGATAACAACTTTCCCTCATGTACCCTGTATAAAGTTATATACTAAGGATGGATAGACATGGATGGACATCAGGAAAAAGTTATGGCTCTACTGAAGTAAAAAAATCTATTTTTCTGACAGAGGTAAATAGGCCAGGATTTTGCTACAGATGTCCACATGGATTTGTTCAGATCTGTTTTTACTGTCTTTCATGTTCCTGAACCTAAGTAATTATACAGATAGACAATTTTTTCTTTGTTTTGAGGGATTCCCATAAGTAGTATTGGGTAATGGCTGATCTGTCCCAAAAGATTCATCTAGTGCAGGATTGCACAATGGTCTATTATTCTATCATTTGTTTAATTGTGACAGACTTCTTCCCCTTCATAGCAGAGTTCTGAGCTCCAAAAACAGAGGAAGAAAACAAACAAGCTATTTCAGTTTGTCAATACATGTAATCCAGATCTGGCAGTATCTGTGGCTGAGAATATTTCTAAGCAGCCTCTGTGCCATCTGAACCAACTTTGTTTTGAGAGAGACTTTTTGTGTAATAAGCATCCAGTCTTTAAAATTTGTTTCAAATCTTAACTCTTTATGCCAGGCTCTGAAGTATGTTGGGTGATCTGTGTGTGTCATAAACACATCAGAAAAATGTCTAACACTATTTTGAGTAAAAAATTAAGGCAGAGTAACTTGAAAATGTTTTCCTGAATAGAAGATGGGTTTGGTTTTACCTTCCCTTCCCCCCCTCCCCCGCCATCAGTTTCACTGTGCAGGGTTTAAAAATCTTTCAATATGTTATATCTTCCTTGCTTATTTTTTTTACCTAAGTTTTCACTGAATTTATTTTAGAAAATGTTTATTCACAGAAAATTAAATTCATTTTTCAGTATGTACATATCGTAAAATTACTTCACTAAAAATAAGGGTTTGAAGCTTGTCAAAGTATACAAACCAGAGCTTTGTTAACACTAATAGTTTTCATGGTGAAAAGTTTTCTATTTTTGCAGAAAAGACTTTTTAGATGGAAAACATTCTCATCATTCTCATAAGGAATCTATTAATAATCTCAAAAGCCATTTATGTTATGCCCTTGCTCACAAACTGTTGCAAAACATTTCTCAAATCAGACTCAGAAGTACACAGGTGAAATGCAGAACTACACAAAAATGACCAGAATTACTGTCTAAAAATTACTCTTTTGAATGGGAATATCAACATTTTAATTTTCCAGTTTGTAGCCATAAAATACATCATTTTAGATAATGTAGTGAAAAGATTTCTATCTTGTTAGAATGAAGCCTATCTGAAGATGTTAAGTCTTAGGAAAAAAAACCTCTTGGGATTATTCTGCTTTTCTCCCTGAGTTAAGATTTGGCTTAATTCTATTTTGATTCCTTCTCCCCTGTTATAATTACACTAGAAGGTGCTCTGAAACTTACAAAGTATTATTTATGTTTTGGTGCAAAATATTGTAAACAAACTGAAATTCATGGAAGTCAAGGCACCAAGAAGCCTTACAAGGTTTAATATGAGGACATTACTTAACAGACTATTAACTTTTGCCCAGTCACCTCTGCTGTTGAGACTACTAATTTTGTTTTACCATAGTTTGTCTTTCAAAAGATTACCTCATTTTGACTGAAATATCAAAAGATGGGACCCTCACTTTTCTTGGTAACATCCTTCCCCTCTGTGATTAATCACCTTATTTAAGATCATGATTTGCATTTCTCTTTTTTCAGCTTCTCATTACTGGTTCTTGTTAAGCTGTTCCTTAAGAATTAGATAATTCTCTATTATCTAATATTTTCTCCCCATAAAGATACTTTGTATCACTCTGTGATGACAGAAGCCCGGACAGCTCCTAGTGGCTGAGCTAGAGCAGAGACATGCATTTCAGTTGATCACTGATAGATGCAAAGTCAGAAATGCAAACGAGTAGCAATATTTAGTTCCAAACTTTTCAGTATATTTTTTTTTCCTCTTTTCACAGTATATTGCCTTTCATTGAAACCACAAGGGTTTCAGTATTTAATCCTATTAAAATAATTAAAGGTTCCATTACCTCTTTCTGATAATTGTTTTATGTAATGTATTTTCTAATGAAAATTAAATTATAAATTCAGAAACAATTAAGGAATTAGTTCTGAATATTAATTTCTTTAACTACTGCCCAAGAGATTGAAATGGACACTCATGGAAGGTGATAATGTATAATCAGGACTTGCCCTTTTTTTAACAGTTATTTAGATGGGAAATTATTTAAATAAAGACTGAGTATTCTTTGAGTGCGTTGGTCTTGATTTTCACTTGGGCCTTAACCTAGTTCCCAGTATTGAAAATGAGCATTTGTATGTAGTTAAATATAAAGGTAGCTATTTCATCGTTCAGTGGAGTGTTCTAAGATCAAACCAATTTTGATCCTACCAGTTAATTTTATATTTTTTTTTCAGAGGCAGTCTGCAAGATGACATTGCTTAATGAAATAATTGAGACATGTTGTTTTCAGCCTTGTTTTATTTAGATGTACAGCCATCTGAATTTTAAGAGAAAACTGCCTTATGGATGTTACCTGAACTAACAGCTGTCTAGAATTTCCCAGTTCACCTCTCACCAAGAAGGAGTAGATCAGAGGTGAAAAAAAAAAAAAAAAAAAAAAGAAGTTTTTTGGGTAATCTGTCTCTGAGGAATACAGGCAAAGTGATCAGTATTTCAAAGAATATTTACAAGAGTGTGCTTTCCCTTGTTGTATCCTTCATGACCACTGTAAGAGAGGAAGGGGTTGCTCTGCTGAATGTATATCAACTGCTCAATTTATTTCATTTTTGCTTTTGCCAGGAGTCAGACTTCAGGATCTTTTCTACATCAAAATTCAGCATAGTCCTTTAGTATTTTAAGTGCCCAGTAGTGTCAGACCGTACAAAGGAAATAGTCATGCCATTTCAGGACAGATTCACTGTTTCAGGACGGATTTGCACTAATATTGTAGCAGTCTACCCAGAGAATTTGGGCAGTTCCTGTTCTTGGAGGCTTTCACTACCTAAATGGATAGATCCCTAAGGAATTTCATCTGATCTCAAAGCTGATCCTGCTTTGAGCAGGAAGCTGCACCTAGAGACCTCCTTACATCCATTCAATCTGATTGTGGGAATGGTGTTAGTTGATCCATTTTATGTGATAGGGCTGTAACACTGAGCTATATCTGTAGGAATAAAGGGGTGCATCTTGAGATTGTTTCACCACAATGATCATACCTGAGTTAACCTAATAATTTTCAACAGATCAGTGAGAACATGTAAGGGTTTGAAGGAGAGTGAATTGTGAATTGACCTAGAGATGGTCACTGCAGAGCTGATGTTTTTGGTGGGCTAGTTCAATAGCTGTTTGCTACATATCCTGACCTTTGTAGCTGAACAGTCAAACTACATCTCTAATGTTGCCAGCTCAAAACTTTTATTTAACAAAATGAAAAAAGCAAAGGTGATTTGTCCTTTTATTTTTGAGCACATTACTTCCAAACCGGAACAAAAGTACAGCATTTAATCCTTTCTCTTTTTGCAATTGTTATGTATAGATTTGCTTAAAAAAAACCCCAAAACAACAAGCTACAGATTTGGAAATAAATATTTCCATAAAACTTGTGTTATTACTTTTTTAAAATATGAAGATAAATAACCAACTGTGATAAGGTAAAATTGTTATTGTGATTGTGTTTTTAATTAATTTTTATCAGAGGTTACAAAGACTGTGATTATAGTGTGTGTATTATTGCGGAATTCTATAATATCATAGGTGATTATTTTATAATTTTTGGCATATTGTCTTTAAGGGGCTTAGTAATAATAGATTTGCCTTTATTACAGCAAATAATGAATCAGTTTAAAATGATACTATTTTGAAACTTGATATTTAACTCAGTCTTTTTTTTTCAATTAATCAAAATATAGTCATCTTTTCCAGATGGTTTCTTCAATTATTAGAATGAAATAATGTTATGTGCTGCTAAAGTCTGCTATTGAGAAACTCAAACTGTAAGTCTCAGTTAACTTCCCGGTTGCAGTAAAGATTAAGATTGGAGGCACAGTGTGAGGATAAAGTTACACTTCTTGACTGATTTAATCTAACAATTTGCTCTTGTCAGAATAGGTAAATTCTTCCCCAACTGTTCCTAGCTGCATTATCCCATCTTTTCCCTCACACCAGTTCTAGCACTTAACTGATTGTGTGATAAATTGATTAAAGTCTTTGAATCATAGACAAACTGTTCACTTTCCTTTGTTTGGTTAGTTTTCTTCTCCTTCAACAAGTTGAATTGACTCGATGCAGCGTACTATGTGTGGGAGAGCCAGAACAAGTGGAATGTGAAAGGAGAAAGAAGTATGCTATAGTCAGAAGCAAGAGGAACAAGATCCCCCTCTTTTGGTAGTGACAAACTAGTAGATAAATTCAAGACCTAACATCTAACTTAACCCGGTGCTGGTTTTGTTTACAGCAGCCCAATAGTTGTTTTCATTGAAAAAAAAAAAAAAAAAAAAAAAAAAAAAGAGAGAGAAATAGTTATTAGTTATCTTTATTTCATTTCAAAGTTAAATAAGGAATGTTTCTTTCTCCTGGACCAGTTCTGGGTAACACACTGATTTGGAAGTACCAGTCTGATCCCCTTTGCTAGTTCTGGCAAGTTACAGAATTTGACAATAAAAATTCTTAGTATGAGCATGATTTCCACTTTCTATCCTTGCTTTGTTTTCTGACACTAACAGATGGTTTCTTAAAAAGATAATTTAAAATGCACACTTTTCTATCACTTGAAGCCATCTCTTGCTTTAGATATGACATTTAACTCAGTAGTTTACAAAATAGTGTAACTTAGAACTGCTAGTGGTCCATCAATTTAATTACTTTGACAATGATCCAGTGAATGCAAGAAGCCACAGATGTGCTCAGCAGCATAATATGTGTATTTAATTAACAATGACAAAACCTCTCTGATTTCAGGAGGTGCATTTTCTTCCAGTTTACTCAAGTGGTTGAAAATACACATTTTGAATGTCTGACTGTGATATGGTAGACTGTATATTTATTAATAGTATATGAATCTGGAGAGATTCCAGGAAGAATGGAAATCCATGATACAGAATAAGTCTGACTTGCATTCACTTTTTTCCAATTTGCATAGTTAATATTATCAGAGGTGCATTTGCCTGATTGTATTGTAACAAAGACATTTATCTAGGAGCAAAAAACTTGAAATCTAAGAATGCAGCTGTCTGGGATTTTGGAGCTGATTAGAATTAAGTGAGCTAGAACAGAGGTTGCTTCTAGATATGACAATAGGATTACCTTTGTGCTAAATTATCAGGTTTTATTCTGTAGAAAGTTAAGTCCAAACTCAGAATTAAGTGTACATATTTGTTTTAACATTGAAAACTGGAAAATACAGAAAGACATTTGGTATTTGGAAATATTCAAACAGAATATTCAACAGCTCACGATGATAATGATATTCAAAGTGCTTGTTACACAAGTTGCTTTTAGAATAAAGGATCCATGCATTACTTAACTTAAGAAATACTAACATTCCACAGACTGTGTGATTAACATACGTAGGTTAAACACACTGCTAAACTGATGCTGATGGCAATGGGTTCTTCGAGAAAGTGTGGCCTTGTTATCCAGCTGCCCATATCACAGTCTTTGAAGCCGATCACATAGAGTTTGTTCAGTTGCGGTTTTTTTCTGTGACAGAGTTAGGGAAGATGCCAAGGAGAGACATCCAAATGAGTATAAAAGTGTCCCCTAGAGGCCTGTAGCAGTACCTGGAGAAACATAAAGATCAACCTGTGAAGAAAAAGTTAATAGAGCTCACTGTGGGTTGAACTGTCAGTGCTTGGTCTGTGATCCAGGCACCTGTGATAAGCTATTGTGAAAGTCTGAACTGCCCTATAGTAGAATTGTGTGGGAAGGCTTTTCATGTGCTGTTCAATTAATAATTGAAACCAATTTTAATATGGTTGACATGATTATACAGCCTAATATTCTTAGATACTGGTTTTGTTTTATTTGGTTTGTATCTTTTTATTTTCAATGCATAAACTAATTTAAATTCATGAGCCCTATGAATTGTAGGGAATGTAGGGAAGTGATATAATCTGTCTTAAAAAAAAAAAAAAAAAGAAAAAAGAAATACACATAATTACAGAAAATCACTAAGTAGTTTAGTTTGCTACTTAGGAAGTAAAACCAGATGATTATAAACCCCCATCTTTTCATATGAATCAAGTTGTCAATTTGAGCTCTAGCAAATTCTTTAGAAATGTTAATCTTCATTTAAAGATACCAAATCACTGACAAATAATAAATGTTTCTAATAGGCAATTTAGCTTCATGATTAAGATTTTGTGCCTTATTGTTGTTTGAACTTTAGCCACCAGTAATATCCCAGGAGTCTGTTTTCACTCAAGTGTGTTCTCACTTCATGATCTCTTATCGAGGAGGTAGGAGATTTGGGAAATGATTACTTTACAAACAAAAATGGGACATTTTCTGTTCACTGAAAAGAGGAAAAGATTAGCTTCCTTTACTTGACCATATTTATTTTCATAATTTATATGAATATAAATCATTATGAATAATTTACTAACAACTACTGCAGTCATAAATAATACAGCCTGTTCAAAGGAAATTTGCCAGGAGAGGGAGATGAAGGAGAAGAAAAGGAGCCATACTACTATGGCTCTGAATAGTTTTCTTTAGACAAGTATCTGGGTCTTCAAGTGTATGCTTATAGGGGAGACAGAAAAAATATTAACTTTCAAAACTGAAGAGAGACATAATTGCATACCACCATGGGATATTACACTAGCAAGCAAATGAAGCATAGATTTTAGAATATGTTCTGCACCTTTCCAAATACATCTGATGCAATGTTATTTCTAACTGGAAAGTTTTGAAGATTGTAAATTATATCACTAGATGGCAGTAATAGACAAGTGAAATGAAATAGCCATCTAAAGCATTTCAGGGTTTTATTTTAAATTTAATCTCTTAATATCATATTTAGATGTAAATGTTAGACATGATATTCTGCTATGTCAAAACCCAGTTCAGATATAAATTATGATCATTCATAGGTCTGTTAACAGGATATAAGATATTACAAAAGGCCATTTGCAATGCTGTCCAGTGTCCAAAGTGGCTGTTTCTGATGTAGTGAGACTCAGAGCCTAGAAGACAGGAAATGAACTAGTGAATATAAACTGTTATAAACAGGAGGCAGATGATGTTCCAGAATCTTATTGGATAATATGTAAATTCAAATGTAGAAAAAGTTTTGATGGCATGGAGGAAGAAATACATAATTATGAAATGAAGATATTAATTTAAGTCATTAGCTGATTTAACAGCAAGTCTGGAAAAGGAGAAATAATTTGGCCACAACTTCCTATCATTGTTCCCCTGGGTTAGACAAACCCCTGGTTGCAAGTAGGTGCAGAAGCATAGCCAGCACCTCAAAGGAAGTGATTATCCCCCTCTACTCAGTAGACCACATTTAGAATATTGTGTCCAGTTTTTGGTCCCCTAGTACAAGAAAGACATTGATAAACTGAAAAAAGTTTGGTGGATGGCCACTAAAATGGTCAGAAACGAGTTGGAGCTTACTCCCTGTGAGGACAGGCTGAGGGAACTCAGCTTCTTGACTTTGGAGAAGAGAAGGCTTCATGGGGACCTAACAGCAGCTTCCAAATACAAGGTTACTAAGTTGGACCCAGGCCCTTCACAGTGGTCTATGATAGGTGGATAAGAGACAATGGACATGAGTTGAAGCAAGAGAGCTTCTGAGTTGATATAAGGAAAAGATTTTGACCATGAGGACTGTCAAGCATTGTGAGATTGTGCAGCTTTATCCCTGGAGGTTTTAACAATCCAATTGGATAAAGCCCCGACTGACCTGGTCTGACATCCTCAGCTGTTCAAAATTTATCTGGCTTTGAGCCAGAGGTTGATCTAGATTCCTCTTGAGAAGCTTTCCAACCTAAATTACCTTATAATCTGATATTAACCAGCCAGATTCAGGTTTATGAACTAGAAATGAAACAAGTCAAGACAAGGCACATTGTCATGCTATGGCAATAAGCTGAATAGCAGATGACATCCTAAAGTAGGATATATAAAATAGTTTAACAGCTATTGGAAACTAAAATTAATATTTTTAAAAATTTGCCATGCTTAGTTTGCCTATTTGTTTTCAACTTTCAGTACATTAAATGCTATCTCACATGCATTCTGGGACTCCTTCCGTGATCTCTTCTACTCTCCTCTTATTGTCACTTAAACACTCCCCAGAAAGCCTTCCTTATATTCCTTACTTTGTCCACTGCCCTCATTTTTCTTCCAATGAGAAAAGATATCACCTGTACAAGAAAACGGAAAAGCTACATATCTGTATTTGGAAAGGGAAAAAATTCTAGATGGTTTTAGCTGTTCTGAGGCAGCCAAGAAGATACTGAATCTAAATCAACATCCTGATTTGTAACAAACTTTTAATTGGTTAGCTTACAGGCTGGAGATTTTTAAGTCAAACAGTTCATTTAATCTTTTCATTACCAGTTTCCCATAGAACAGATCCTCGGTGTGCTCAGCCACAGGCAACATCTTAGTTTTTGTATTATTCAGAATGAATTAACACTGACATAGCACCCTTTTTTCACAGATCTCAGGTGATATGCACAGTATATCCCTGTGTGTGAGGGACAGAATATTACCACTACTCTTTTCATATGTACTTTAATTGCAGTAAAGATTAGGTAAGACTTAGCTTTGGTCTCCCTTGTTTGTATCTGAATAGTGCTTTCTTCCACACGCAGCAATTTGAAAGGAAATAATCAGCCTGAGTACAGGTAGTAAAATCAGCCTTTGAATTTAAGAGGATGACTCTGCTGCCTCCCATGACTGCACTAGGAGTAGGTAAGAGCTGTTGTAACAGCCAAGCAGGACAGAGCTGAGATTCAGTCCCAACTAAACCTAGAATCAACAAAGACAAATTCGGTGCTTTCTTCTGTGTTTTCTGTTAATAACATACAGAGAGCCGAGAGAGCTACTGGTTTTTGGTTTTGGTTTGGTTTGGTGTTTTTTTTTTTTTTGTTTGTTTGTTTGTTTGCTTTTTTTTTTTTTTTATCTTTCCCCTCTTCTTAAAAGAACTCAGAAATACACTAGTTCTGCTCGAAAATGTCCTACTGACATTAAGCTAAATTTCAGATTGTTCTACTGTTGTTCTTTGAATAAATTTAGTGGGAGGGTGCTAGAACTGTTTATAATTACATTCATCAGTTTAGTTGTTTCCATCCTGAGAATTTTGTAATCAAACCAGATAGGTGTTTTGTATTTTATGTCTATATTTAAAGATCCTTAAGGACATGAAAGCCAAAGAAAACATGCTTCCTGACATATAGAGGAATCAATTTATTTAGACCATGTGAGTAGCTGTTCCATTCAAATATTGCAATGGTTGTGACTCAAAAGACAGTTTAATTGGATTTTGCTCCTTAAGCGTGTTTTACATTAATGTTATGGTGTACAAAGTTTTTCTGTTTACTGTAATGTCTTCAGAAAATTAAGCTATTTTTTTTTAAATACTTCTATTGTTAGATGTTTGTTTTATGTACACTCCCAGATCCAAATTGAACTTGAGAAGAGCTAAACTCAGTCAATGAACATCCTTTCATATAAGCATAATGATTGTAACAAAAATGAAAGTGCAGCAAAGCAAGTATTTGAGTGGACTTTTAATAGCAGAAAGGCATTCTGCCAAGTTTAGGTATGAAGGCTCTATGCAGATATTCATCCCCTCCCCCTATAAAAAACAGTATGTAATTACCAGCCCTGAATCTAACAGCAGGAAGTAACATTTCACAGAATTTCAAAATGCAACTTGATTAGCCTTTCAATGTTAAAATTAAAGCTGTGAGAGTTCAGGAAGATCTGCCAGCTCAACAGACTCCTAGGTTGGTTTGCTTAAAAAGAAGTTTTTGCTATTTTTTTTGTTATCATTAAGGTGAAATTAGTTAAAACAATTTTGGGATAGCTTGAAGTCCCTATAAGTTAGAACAGCAAAGACTAGTTAGAATAAAAAACAGACTAGAGGTAGAGGTTCATTTGGTGTTGATATTTAATATGTACAGACAAAACTCTTCTTACACAAGAAGCTGGATGTTTGAGCCCTAGAACCTGTACTGTAATCCTGATTTGCACTGACACTGCAATTTACTTTGAGGAGGAGATAATTTTGTTTATATTTAAATATTATGAACTGGTTTTGTGTTTAGATATTATAATCTTGCCATTCAACTGTTGGATTCCTCACTGGCATAAGTCTGATACTGTAAACTGTAAGATGAAGCCAGTCTGCATTACCTCTTGTGTAGAAATTATCAGACGTGCATTATTTCCAGAGAAGCTGTAGAAAAGATTATGACATGGCATATTTTCACGAATATTTGCACCATCAGCACTGCATGAGTGGTTCTAGTCCCTGACCTATTCCTTCAATTAATTTGTGTTTGCCTGAAATGGACAGTGTATATACTGTCAGTGTATATTGTCCAGAGAGAGAAGGAAGTATCTTTTGTAGTATTTTTTGTTATCTTTATGCTAGAGGTTATTTGTATACTGTATTAATTAGAAAAACAGAAACATGTATTGTTTTACTATAAACACTGACTCTTGAACCTAAAGTAGTAGACAAAACCAGTATCTAGCATATAGTCAGGAACAATTTTTCGTGTTGAGACTTTACTTTTTACATCCATTGATTACAGGTTGTGGGTTTTTTTTTTTGGTTTTTTTTTTTGTTTGTTTGTTTTTTTTTTTTTTTTTTTTTTTTTTTGCATTGCTTAAAGACCCAAAACCCTGAAGCAATGAACTTCAGGGTTCAAAAGACATGGGCTATTTAAGACTGTCTGGGTGATAAATTTCCATTAGAAAACTAACTGAGTTTTCTCCAGAGGAGTTTTCTGGATACAGTCACATCTTTCACAGTCATATAAAAGACAAACTGAAAATACATATAAAGAAAAATGTCCATTCAAAGTGTAAGTTTAATTTGCAGTAAAATTAGACTGTATAATCTTTCCACTAGCTCAATCCTGTACAGCATGCAATTTGTGAAAAGTGATGGGGAAGTAGCAGAGAGACTGTAAAATCTCCCCATACATTGCTACTCAGCTGCAACCATTCATAGGCATAGAGACATACTTAACTGGGATATTAGTTGTCATAATCTTCCCATTTAATTTCCTCCTTTTTTCCTCAGTCATTTCTGGTATATGTTCAACCAATCAATTCTCACTTATATTTTGGTCCAAACCAGAGAAATCAGCCTAGAAGATTGACCTCCATATTTTCACATAAATTCAGCTGTTGGGAAGTGTTGACATGGCACAATGCAGTACTTGCTTAGATCTCAAAAGCACTATAGATTTATAAGACTAGTGTTTTCTTAGGCTAGTTGCTTTGCTGATAAAACAGAGTAAATTGCCCAGGGCAGAACAATGCAGTAATTCATCTCTATCACATTTGGAACATGGATATATCAGCACAATCTTGCATTCTTCCACATAGGCTGACTCTCCTGATATAGAAACAACTACTGAAATTTTTAATGTTATTCTGCCATGAATGAGTGAAATCCTGGCAATGAAAAAATCAATAGCAAAAATTCCCAGAGGCTGTTGCTGTCAAGGTGTTGCCACTAGATGATATTTTCATTTTGTTTGTGTGAAAGAATAAACTGATGTTAGGTGCATGCCTTTGGAATAAGGGGTAGGGTCAAAAGCACAGCCTTATAAATGTTTGGGTGTTATGTTCCAAGAAGTTTCTGCTTAAAAATTTTGTTTCTTAATTTAGGCACCCAAATTAGGTGTTTCATGTAAGACCATATAGTAAGTTCTTTCCCTTTATGGAATGACCATTTTTTCTGAGGTTGAAATTTCTTTAGATCAGTCTAGCTGAAGAATAGACTTTTAGCTTTGGTTCGGCATCCTACAGGCTCTTCCTATAACTTTTAATTTTGAAGTCAAGTCATTTTTTACCCTGTGGAGTCTGCCTGCTGGGGCTCATACTGTGCTTGCAGCAAATTTGCATGGCAACCTTTTTTCTAGGGACTTCATGCCAACCTCCTGCACTGCCCATCACCTCACTGAGGGAATTGGGATGGACAGAACGTAACCTATCGTGAAAATAAATAAGTTGAGACTTTGAAAGTGGGAAAGGTAGGAGGTTGGCCTGAGCTGAGTCTGGGGAAGGGAGAAAAAAGATGTTTCTGTAAGTGTTTGTTTAATTACTTATGTTTTCTGTTTCCCAATGCCTGAATCAGTGATTAGATGTTTGTGCTAACTGGCAATAAATTAAATTAAGAAAAAATAAATTATTTGAGTGGTAAGACTGCTTTGCCTGTGACAGTATTTAATTTCTTCAGATATTGAGGCAAAGTCCACAAGAAAACTTGGGCTCACAAGTTCCACTATACTTTTTTTTTGCTGCCTACTTTGTCTAGGACATCCCAGTGGTACAGAGTTGGAGGCATCTGGGAACAGCTATTTCTGGACACTCACCTGTGAATAACTCCTATGTAGTTTACATCCCTGGGCTAACCCAAACCTCTCTCCTCTTGTCAGGTGACAGAACTGAGAGTTTAAAATATCTTCATGTGTACTTAGTTGAACTCTTGGGAATTGCCTCAGATGAACTTTTGTTCTATAAATGTATTATGAAATTTTAATCATCAGACAATAATTTTCTGTCTTGAATCCTAATTCTCCAATGGTTTGCACCTTGTGTATTAATTTGCACATATGCAGAGTGAAATTAGTCGTTAAATGAAATCAGTACAGTTTGGTAACAAATTACATACCCTTTGAAAAAGTGTAAATTATTGTGATGAAATGTAAAAGGGTAGGGAATTGAACCCTTTGTGGCAAAAATAAGTGACTTTGTCCGATTGCTTCCTCATAATGTGGAAAATAAAAAACATCTTTTTGCCTCTCTTTATAACTATTAAAATATCATCAGATGATACCAGCCAATAATCAACATCTAGGGCCTGAAACCAGCATATAATGACAGCTTAGTGTAAGCACCAAAATTTTTGTCAAATAGCTTTTTGTCTGAGAGAACAACCACTCATTACTAACTGGGAGTGGTATCCTGCAGCTTCCAAAACTAATGCTGACTGTATTCTGATGAGTAAATTGCACTAAAAGCTAATTTTCATATATATTATTTTTAATGTAACATTTAATGTGTTTAGAAATCAATACTTAGTGAAAATGAGTATTCATAGAATCATACAAATATTGGTTGGAAGAGACCTTTAAGGGTCATGTAGTCTAACCTCCTGCTCAAAACCAGACTGTTGCTAACACTAGATAGTCAGCTATGGTTTCTTAATGCAAAAACAGGAAACAAGAATATATACCAAAGGAAGATGTTTATAAAAGCATTGCTTGAGCAGTTAGGGATCTGTAAGATTTTAGATCTTAGATATCTGTAAGGCCAAGATTAGATGGGGCTAAAACTAGGTAAGGATGTAACAAGGAGCCATAGGTGATGCTACAAGTATGCCTGTAATAAGAGTAAAATGTACGTCTGCTGATGACAGGTCTAATCCTGTATTATGCTATTTCTGAAGCTTTTCATTTGCCTGCAGTTGACTAAGCAACAGCATAAGCATTCTTGATGTCTAGATTCATAATGCAGGATTGCATTAATGAACTACATTATTTTATCTAGTTGTTTTATAACCTGCTTTTAATTTGCAATATTAAGTGCTGTGTATGTCAGCAGGACCAGAAACAGATTCTAAAAGTTTTTATTTTCCCTATTCCTCCTTTGTCATTAATTATACCTCAAGTTATAATAGCATTCTATATCAGAGAGGAAAAAGTAATTAGTTATAATTGTGGCAGACATTGCAGTTATCAAGGCTGTGTGTTTCCTGCTGATACTATGTTATAAGTCATGAAACTTCAGCTGGTTATAGCTAAGTAAGTGGAACTATGTGAATTTCCATCAGGTAAGGGATCTGACCCCCCAAAAAATAAACCTAAAGCAAGCCTCAAGTTGCTAGGTGATAATGCATTAATAGATTTTTATTTAGACTTTGGGATATTTTCTCATTAAAACAACTAAAGCAAAGTAATGATGATGTTTACAAAGTACTTAGCATTCAATAAGATTGCTTCAGTAACTTATTTTTTCCCCTGTTGTCTAAACTTTTCTTATTCATGTCTTCCTCTTCTCTGCCAGTAAAGGCCCTTCCTCATCCTTAAAAAGGAAGGTAGCTAAACATCGTGTTTGGTACTCAAACCACATTCTCTTTCTCAGAGTTTTGTGTCCCAAAAGAAAACAAGGAAGCAAATTCTCTTGGAATTTGGTAAGAAAGCATTTCTCTCTGGCTTTATGCTGAATGCTTCATTACAATCTCTGTTCCTTTGCTCCTCTACTTGGAAAAGTTTGAATTTCCCAATGATGTCAGTATTGGCAAACATGTTGAATTATTTTTCAAAAGGAACCCCCATAGAGATTCTTAAGTAGCTACAGTTTCTTGTTGTGAGATTGTTTCAATCATTATAGCTTAAGCCTATGGGAAATGTCTTTCAGCAGTTTTTGTGTCCATGCATGCTCTCACTCTCTATCGTCTTGTGCTTGCTCATGCTCTCTCTCTGACACACACTGTTAGCCTTAATTTAGACCAAAAAAACCTGAAGGCTTTGAAAAATAAATTACAGAAACTGGAACATGCATCTGACAACAATATGAGCAGGCTTCCTAATTGATTATAACTATCCTTTCTAAAAAATGATGTCCCGTCTATCTTTCAGGTTTTGTGATGTCACTATTTAATGCTTATAGCTATTTGTCAAATACTATTTGAAGTAATGTGTATAAAGTGCTTTAGATGAGTGTCCCATGTCTCCATTCTCTGACAGTGTTCTATAGCCAATGACTTAATGATGTCAGCTGGTTAGTGCTTAATTCTGTATTCTTTATTTTCAGTCTGTGACTGAAATAGGGGCATGATTTCTTGTCTGTGCGTCATGATAATCAAATATACTTTCAAAGCTTACAGTTCCCTCTCTAGTTTGTCCTAAAAGTGAAAGGCCAAAAATATTCTGAACAAAGAAAAGCAAAGACATCATGAAAGAATATTATTTTGATCTTGCAGCGAGGAAAGAATATTTGGTAGAGCTAACGAAGGTGGTCATAAAAAGGGTATACCACTAGAAAAAGACAACTGAACTACTTCAGCTAAACACTTGGACCGTTACTTGTAAGACTAAGCTGCTGGCAATACTTTGAAGTCTTCAAAGGGATAATGGCCTGAACTTTATAGATGCTGGAATTTGCAGTATTTTACTGAAAGGAAGTATTGTTAAAATTAAAAAATAAAGTATTGAAAATGTTAGGACCACAAATCTATTCCTGTTAAAACTCATACATTTTGCTGTGACTTTCAAAGAAAATAGAATCAAGCATTTATGCTACCTCTAGAGATTATTAAATTGCTAGTACTCTAACACTGGTTAAATTAACCCTGATAATGCCTACAATGTTAGTGCTTATATTGTTCTAAAACTACTTGCAATGTGAATAAATGATTGGAGCAAAAAAAAATGCATAGATATTCAGATGCATAGAGATACTTTACTTTTAAAAATGTGTATTATACCCAATACCATAAAAATCACAGTTTAAATGCAACAAGTTTTCTGCCTGTCATCTAAAAGAAGTTTTCGTTTCAGAGTCTGTCATGACTAAGAGCTGTCATTCCTCAAGTCCAGCTCTGAAACCCCAAAGCTCAGACAAGACAAGGTGACTCGTTAGCGAAGTCCCTGAGGGCATTTGGGTGATTAACAGACTCCAAAGGGCAGCCAAGTTCTTCTAGACAAGTTGCTTCCTTAAGGCCTGCTTTTCTAGGAATTATTGCAGATCTGCTTACTGTGGGCTTCATAGCGAATAAAAACATATTTCCGAGTCAGTCAGAGCTTTTAAATAAAAACATGACAATATAACTTAGAGGAACTCTTGGCAGAACTTGACAGCTTGATGTTATTTGAGTATTTGAATTAAGATATTAGTTGACGTGCAAGAAGAGTAGAAACTGCTGCTAAGACAAGGTTTGGATGAAACTCCTGTAGGTATCTTTTGCAAGGCATCTTCAGAGTGGGTAATCTTTTCAAGTGCATTTATATTAGGGAAAGAGGAAAGAACAAGAGGAATGTGGAAGACTTTTAACCTTCAATAAATTCTTGTAGGACGTTGGGACAAGAGAAAGAATCAAAACAGACACCTTGAAAACTGATATCTGTTTAGAGAAATAGTTAGTGGGGGGTTTGGGAGTTGTTTCGTTTGTTTTTTTGTACTAACTCCTTGAGGAAACAAGGCTTACTTGGTAATGCTCTCTTTGTTTCTCTCCATCTGGTCACTGTAACCATAATAATGTTTGAAATAATAGCTACTTTCAAACAAATTTGGAATATACTTAAATCCCTATGAGATCTGTAGAAACTGGCACTTAAATGCAGGAGATTTATTCAAAATAATGTCCCACTAAAGGAAAAGCAGTCAGAATACACCTGGTTCTTTGGAATAAGTGTGAGGTTCTTTTGGTGAGTAAAGCTTGGTAGGGGGGTCAAACAATACAAATTCTTAGGAAGGTACCATTACTTGTGTTATTTATGATTCCCCTGCCCACCGTCCCCCCCTCCTTGGTCAAGACTTCCTTAAATTCTGTGCAACATCCAGGAAGGAAACTTTTAAGATCACATTCTTCATATTAGAAAGAGATTGTCTTATAAATAGTCTTAGATATTTAGTTGTCTGTAAATTCAGTTTTGGACTATAATCCTTGCTGCCAAGTTTGAAGGTGGACATTTATTGGAATAAAATTTTGAGAAATACAAACTCTAGTGAATCACATTATTAATAAAGTTGCTTGAAATATTTACCCATTAACTGGTTCTAAATTGGTTATCATATTCTTATAGCCTTAATACAAGCTTATCAGAAGCTACAGCTATTATTTGTCTAGAATACAGAATCACAGAATAACCCAGTTTGGAAGGGACCTCAAAAGATCATCCAGTCCAACCTTTCATGGGAAAGGGAGCCTAGATGATCTTTCAACCTGTTCAACAGCATCTTGAAAACCTCCAGTGATGAGGACTTTGTCATGTCGCTGGGGGCGTTGTTCCAGTGAATGATTGTTCTCACTGTATTAAACTGTGAAATTTCTTTCAATTACTAATAATCTGCTTTACACATCAAGAAAATCTTTCACGGTATTAGATTAGTTTCCTTCCCTCTAGTTAAAACCTGACTAGCTAAGGCTTATTATTCCAGTTATTACAAAGTTTAATAAACCTGTTAAATCCTGAGAAATTTATATTTCTGATTTCCTGTATTGAAAGGTATTAGATGAAAAAGAGATGTATTTAATGAGTTGGAAGGTTTCTAGGTTTATTATTTCTGGAGAGAGCCTTGAGGCAAGCATGGAGGCATTGAAATTAAGACATGGAAAAACTGAGTTTAAAATAGAGGTAGTTGTTGGTAATACAATTATGTTTACACAGTAGGAACAGCTTATTAAGGAGATGTCATAATGACTGCTTCCAGCAAGTGTGGAGTAATTGGCCTGAGTAGCCACTTGATGTCATCCTGATGCTATAAAATTTGTCAAAAAACTACTTAAACCTTTGATTCAAAGAGAATGATTGTTTCAATGAACTTGGCTCATCTATATTTTTTACAGTTATTTGCAAACATTTTATTTCTTTTTTTTTTTTTTTTTTTTCCCCTGTGGCAGGATCTGTTTAAGAATCTTTCTGACTGAATGCTTAGTCTCTTCCTTTTTGTCTTGAAATATGTCTTTGACTGCAAATTTTTCAAGAAAATGTGACTCACGCTTATCCCTCATGTAACTAGGATCAACAGTTACATTAATTTGTCCCAAATAATTTATCAATGCTATATGAAAAATGTGTAGGAAATCTTTCAAGAGTTTGAGTGATGGTTTTATTTCATTCAGCTGTGTTATGTCACCTTTGTCCTTTTTTTCTGACCAACAATAAAACTTTACAAAGACAGTTAAATTTTTATTCAGGGAAAGTTGTTCTTTAATGTTTTCTCTTTGGCATCCAGCTTGATATAAAAGAGCAAAAGGTTTCACTTCATCATTGTGCATTTGTTTGGCAGGGAGGGGAAAGGGTAAAAAGGATGTCTGTCTCTCAGACAAACTTCATAGGATTCAGAACAAAATTTTATATAGCCTTTGTGAGAATTATTTTTCTCTGACACTTTTGCCAGAGTAAAATATTCCTGATCTCTTGAAGTATCTTTCTCGCACCATGCTTCCTCCTTCCACAGAGGCAGTTTCCCTAGATCAACTGATTTTCTACTGTTTTTTAAATTTCTTATGACTTGTTCTTTTTCTTTTAACTTATTCTGTTCTTTATATTTGTTCTTGGTTCTGTGACTGTTAGGCCTGTACTGTCTATCATACATTTAGCGATATTTCACCATAGTACTCTCCTGGAGTTGTAAATTATTTGCTTTGGCAGACTGCTACTTTGTTTTCATGACTATATGATATTTAAGAGAGACTACAAGTTTCTCGTCACTTGAAACTTTAGCAAATTTTACCTCATATTGTGTAATCTAGAAGATCATTTACAATCTCAAACTGATATAAGAACATCTTGTTTTTTAAGGTCAAGGAATGATATAATGATACAAATGATACAAACAAATATGTACACTGGCTCATTGGTAATCTGAGAAACCCTATGTAAGAAACTATTACTCATATTTCTGTATATTTGTGATCCCAGTACCTTCTCTGACAGCTGTCTAAGAAAGATAAAGATGAGACTGAAGGAGTCCAAATAGGTGTTAAGAAAATTATTAAAGTTATGGTAGTACTTCTATAGGGACAATTAGAGATTGAAAAGAACCAGGATAATTCACTCTGAATAAGGTGAATAATAGGGATTTGATTGAGGTGAGAAGATTAGTAAGACATGACTACTGTCTTCTTTTTAGCTCTATCTAAAAGTATGAAGTAATGACATAAAGTGAAATTAAACGACAAAAGGACTTTTTTTCTCGGAGTAAAATCTTTCACTGGTGTTTGCTGTTTCAGAAGGTCACTGAGACAAGTCAGGAGCTGATTGTAACCACCATTTAAGCGTTCACTAACAGCAATTAGTAGAAAAATATTCCTTTGAGTACTTCACAGAACACTAGTGCATAAACTACATACAGGTTCCAAAACAAAGACCTAGAGCACAATGGCTTATAAAAAATAGGACGCATATGAATTAAAGAGAATACTTCTACTTGAACTCCCATAATCACTTATGGCCACAACAGCTGTTTTGTTTTCCAGAGTGGGGATGAATATGGTTGTTTTCACTCAGGTTTATAAATAAACACTTTTCATTTGCTTTTCTCATTGACAGCAATTTGAGTAAGATTAATCTTTTCCAACTTGAACACTTCCAGTGTAATTATTTGAAATGTTAACTCTTTTGAAGACTTCAGTGAATGAAAATAGATACTTTTAGGGCATATTTTGTATTATCTTGCATAAATGTCTAAAATAGGTCAGATTAACTGTGTTCTAGAAGTGAATATTTCTTCACTTGCTGCATATTACTCCTTGCTGAAAAAAATCTAGACAATGAACTTACATGCAGGTAGCTACAATGTGGGCATCTAAAATCAGGTGGGATGAATCTTATATTGATCATTGCTCATGGTTTCTCACAACTGTCTTTTATAGTTGCAGTCTTGCAAAATGTTGAGAGATTATCTACAGCCTCTTCTGCTTCTACTTGGTGCCTGCATTCCATAAATTCTTCTATATTCAGTCCTGCAAATATGCTCTTACAAAATCATATAGTTTTTGTTATCCTTGGTGATGGGTTTTATCAGATATTTATGGAATCAATCCTCTGTCTATATTACAAAGTTTAAAAATGGGATTATTTTGGATCTGCTAAAACCATTGTGCACAAGAGTTGGTTTTTTTTGTTTTTTTAAATTCAGACAATGATATGTTTAACTGACACAAAGTCTTAGTGACTTTCCAGTTGCCACTAATCCACATGGAGTTCTCCTCTATGTAATGATAGTCTGCATAGTGTAACTGAATTTTGTAAAATATACCTCTGTCCCTGCAGATAATATTTGGTGTTTTAAGATTGAATCTCATTTACACAGTAGCTCTTTTCTGTCACCCTGGCCATTAGGGGAAACTCAGAAAAGGTGTAGCTGTCTTTGATACTATATATTTCACCTGAATGTAGAATGCAGATGAGAACCTGGCTTCTAATGGAGGCAGATAGCCAGCTACCAAAAGCATCTTTAGTATAACTTTGATCATATTATTTCAGACATACGTGGTTACTTATCTGTCTACTTTAGGTTTTGTGTGTGCCTGATTGCCTTATAATTTTGAATGATTCATAATCACTATGCTTCCACGAAATAGGAACACTGCATTTTCTAAGCAGGGGCAACCTGGAGCTGTTCCATAGTGCCTTACGTATGATGGAAGGAAAGGGTTTACTTAGGGCAGTTACATTCTTCTGACTGAAGTCCTACAGCTCTGGGATTCGTGGAGGCTTAAGTGACTTGTCCAAGGCTGCACAGAAAAAATAGTCTTGCTATATCAACGTTCTTAATACTGTTAGAGCTAAATGGTTCTTAGCTCTGAGTAGATGGTTATTAACCTGTTATTGCAAGATTTTGCCAACACTGATGAATCTTAAATTTAATCTTTTCTATACTTCAGTAATTTAGAATAGTTTTAATCTACCAACCAAAAAAATGTTTAAAAATTTGGCATATGTAAACTTCACTAATTTAAGCATCTAGAATACTTTAAATAGTTAAAATTTGTATGTCCTGGATTAATAGAAAGCTGGAATTAGATAAGATTTTCTTAGTTCATACAAAGGAGAATGAAAGCAGAGAAATGACAAATTGATGTATGAGAAGCAATATACGAGATGTGGCTGATAAATTATCTTGATATATTAATGAATTCCAGATAGATAAGTTGGCAATATGATGATTTATTGAGATTTTAATAAAGTAAATTAAAAATTGAAGGGTGATCTGAGTGAAAGAATCCCCAGGAATCTTTTGAAAATATAATTAGGAGTTTGAACATTTAAAGAGGCTTTTTATAGACATAGACCATGGTATGCACATATATACACATTTGCATTTTAAATGGATACATCTGAAAAGTCTACTGAGTCTACAGTCAGCACTAGTTCTCTTTATATTTACACAGAAATAACAAATTTTAAAATACTTAGAAATATGTACTGCACTCTTGCATGCTCTAAAAAAAATCCATATTTAGTGATGGTGGGTTTTCAGCCACCTAGAAAATCCTGTATACATGTTTGACACTGATGAATAAAGATAATACATAGACAGATGTAAAACACTTGAACAAATTAAATATTTGTGACTAAAACTTAGCTTTAGTCAAAAGGAAACATGTAGGACTTCTTCAAGGAAGACTAATTCTGAAGTGTTATTTTTTCTGTTTTGCTTTCTCACACGAAACACAAACAACTACCTGTAGAAAAAATAAGAAACTATTGCTGCGGCAGGAAAAAAGTATTTGTAGCTGTCAGCTCAAACTGCTAGTCATTCTAATTAACTGGGTGAAGCTTACACAGATAAGATGTATCTTTAAACTCCAAGAACCACCACCATGGCTTTAGTTTGAAAAATGTTCTTATTGGCTCAGCATCTGAGTCAACGTGTTTGATTGTTAATGTTCATAGTCATTTTCTATCATTAGAAGCATATTATATAAAACAAGTTTAATTGAGAGATAGTTCTTATAATACAGAATGTTTCTAAAACCATCAATTTTCTAGTTACACTACAATGAGTATTCGAACAACATGGATTCATCTTGACAGAAAAAAATAATTTGATATATCTAAAAATAACAACGTAATGGATGAGACTCAACATAGTCAAACAATGTTTACATAAAAGACATGAGAAACAGTACCCCACTTAATCTATCTAATGTCCTCCTTATGAAAAATCAATTTTTTTCTTTATTGTTTAATGCATTCTTTCTTTTCTTTTAAAATAAAATCTGTTTAACATTTGTTGATCCTCCCCCCAGCATCTAAGTAAATATGCATCTTATCACAATAAATTTTAACTTGTTCCACATGAAATATGGGTACTGTTATATATGCCTCATGTATGACAGGAATGGTGTTAATGTTGACTTCTACTGTGGGGTTTGAAATTTCTCTCAGTACCGAAGCTCTGTTGAATGTCTGCTTCTGGAGTAAACAAATACATGTCTCTCTCTACCTTTTCAGACATTCCCATTAGTTTGATTTCCTGCCCCCCCTTCCCTTCCCCCCCCCATTATTGAAAGACATGGATCCATTGCATTTAGAAACTTGGAATAAAATTTATATTCTGTTCCATTTTTCTGTGTCAAGGTTTATCAATAGATCACACTGCTAAACCACCATCAATATACCACTACAGAGAACAGGCTACCTGTCTCCAGGGGTGTTCTGCCCATAGTAGAGGTATCGGCACAGTGTGGCTCTGTTCTGTCTGCACAGTTCAGGGAGCTGCTTAAGGAGTAATAGAATCTCTGTGACTGTGTATTGACTGGTACAGAATTGCATACATAAAGGATGTTAATGTTGGTTCACATCAATAGGGGCGTTGTCTACAAAGGGAGTGGTTTTTTTTCTGTTTTTTTATTATTGTTATTATTATTATTATTATTATTATTATTATTATTATTATTATTATTATTATTATTATTATTATTATTATTTAAAATTCTGTAGCATCATGTAAAGCAACTTAACCAACAGCACTTGTCTTTCCTTTTTGCAAAATTTTCCCTGGTTAAATATGCATCCAATTTAACTACTGCTGAAGAAAGTCACAGTAAATTAACAGCTGGCTGGTAAGCCTGGAGCTTTGAAGAGAAAACTGCTCCTTCCTCTTTATAAAGATTTGAAACAATTTAGTTTATCTTCAGTTATTTTGTCACAGTGATTGAGGTATGGATAAACTAAAATAGATGTGAGTTGGAAGGAGGAGAGATTAGCATCTACCAGTATACACTGCTGACTTCCAAATACTAGAAGGAAATTTTACATTGTAATTTTTTACAAAGTGCCAGAGTATAGGTGTTTTGTTGAGGATAAGATAAAAGATTATTGTGAAATTGTTGCTTCTCAGTGCTTAAAAAAAATTGATCTTTGATTTGTTAATGGGTTTATGAATGCAAACTCGATGTCATTCCCATCCATAACAAACTTGTTAACTTCTAGGTATTATCCATCAAGAAAACACAGCTATGTTGGCTATCAAATCAGACAGTTATTAAATTATGTAATTTAAGCTTCATTCTCACAGACAAAATGTGTGACAGTATTGGACCATGAATATATCTCTAATCTGATTTAACTCCTTTCTTGTATGAATGTATAGGAAAGCTTCATGACTGAGTAATAGCAAAATCTACATGAAATATGGATAGTCTAAGTAATCTAAAGAACACTATAGGGCAGAGATTGAAAATCTGGAGTTTCCATTTAAAACACGTTGCACAAATCTTTTTAAATAATAGCATGTCTCATTATAAGGAAAAAAAAATAATGTAAAGGATATATATCACTGATTATTATCAATAAAGAAATATATGCCCTAGATTAAAAAAAGTGGGTGTTCATAGAGTTTGATCTAAATGTTACTAGTTCCTGACATGAACACAATTCAGATTAAATTAGCAGAAGAATTTGATTTTCAATTATACCATTTAGTAAAAAATTAAATGAGGATCTGATGAGTAGAGGTTGGCCCCTGTGATTTATAACTGTTTAGCTTCTAATCTTTTTGCATCATCTTCTCTCTGATATTGCAGATCCAGATAGTTCTCCAGTTAATTAGTTAGAAAGAGGAAGTGTGTGATGAATCTCTCTCCAACTTTGCCAGCTCCCATGTTTGAAGTTCAAGTGTCAAGGTAATTGCTCTTTTTTCCCAAAAAGTTTCAGCTATTGGAAAATTAGGAATATATTAATTTAAGTATCTTTTCTTATTATTTTTTAATTAAAGAAAATGTTTGTTTTCTCATTGTAGAGAAAGAAAAGCATGGATAAATGACACTAGAACAACCTGAAGACTTAAAAATGGAAGGTAAAATCAAACTGAAGAGTATAAAGAAATCTCTGATTTTTCTTTCAGTCTTGCATTGCTTTGGGACTGGCTTATGTTTCTAAGCCACCCGGGATGGCAGATGGTGCCAGAACATTTTTGAACCTAGTTATTGTCTTGCCTGTTTTTGCCTAGCATTGTCTCACAAAGGTCTGGTTTGGTTCCTATACTTATGTGTAAATCATAATCTGACTGATCAAGTTTGAAAGAAAGATGGCCTGAGTTATCATTAGCATAATCTGTATCCAGTTGCAACTAAAGAAGACATACAATTGTTTTCCATTTATGTGACTGAAGTATGTGATAAAAAGATGAGATTAGCTAAAACAGAATCCCTGCAGATTTAATTTATCATGATTGGTTCAGGCAGGAGGTCTGAAGAAAATGTTAATTCCCTGGAATTGTGATGAGGTACCGTTCCTACAGGCCAGCAGGTTCTGCAGTCTGTGTGCTGTTATTGACCAGAGGCTGCAATTCAAGGACCTGAAGCCACTGTTAACTTTACTGCAATGAAAATGAGATCAAGCTCTATTTGAATGCCCTGATGATAATCACGATGCATATCTTTGAAATGGTAGACAGATGAATGAAATATATTCAGTGTATTGGGCAACTTGCATAAATGATCTGTTGCCTGCAGCAGGTTCACTATGTAGTTGTGTGTTATTGTTGCAAGGATAGATTAGCAGAAGGGAGTGTGACTCTTCACAATGTTTTGCTATCTGTCTCAGCTGCCTGGCAGCACAAGGTTTCAGATTTTTCATGCTAATATTTAAAGTCCCAGGAGGATTACATCCCAAGTGCGTTTTTGAGCTGCTGATGCCCTGTATTCCATTTCAAACGTGATGGTTAGCAGAGAGAGATTTTGGGCCTGAGGGCTGTCTGAAATGGAATAAACTGAGAGTGTACAGTATCTTTCCCCCTGGAGTACTGGGTGTGTGGAATATTTTCCTTTCAGACCTCAAATATGTCACAAATTTAGTATATTTAAAAATATGCTTTCCATCTGTAACCACAAAGCTTTGTGCAACAATACCTTTAGTTATAATTATTTCACTTTTAGTAGTTATGATTTAAAGTATTAGACTAAGGAAAAAAGACTGCGGAAATGTTCTAATCTAATTAAAGAGTCATCACTCTTTGCCTTGGACATTGTATATGAAAAATTATTAATTGGACTTTTTTCAGCTTACTTCCCAGTGGTTTTGAGAATCTTTGAGAAGCTATTATGCTTGCTTATTTTAAATCATTGGATATTAAATACTTTAAGCAAGTAAGATTTTTATGCTCTTTGCTTGTAAAATGCACAAAGGGCAAGATACTAAACATGCCGAGACTCTTTCGGTAAAGGTATTTTTATTACTCTATCTGTATTTCATCTGTGTCATGACTACAAGACAAGTAAATCTGAATTCTTTCTCACATCCAGCAAAATTCTGACAGGTTTACTTACCTTGAGTAGGATATAACTGTATCTGAGCTCCTACTCGAAGACACAGGTAGTGTGAATAAAATATCAGAATACAGTATATTCAAATCAACATTCCAGATCTGCTCAAGTGTTATGTCTGTTACAGGTAGGAGTTTCTTCAAAGGCTATAGAATCAGTCTCCCATTTTTTTGTTTATTTTGATTTTCCTAACAATAAGGTACTGTAAATACTAAAATGTTTATTCAGACTTTTCTATTGCTCTTACTTTTGGCACTGTATTATACTATGTATAAATTGTTTAGATATAGTTTTAGAAAAATTTTCAACCATTATTATACTTAAGTCAATTATGTAAAGATTGGCATTCGTTTTTGCACAGTCTATGACCACTTAAAAACTACTGCAGTTCTGCCATTCCTTGATATTCAAAAAAATCTAAATGATCATCAGTGAACAACAAAGAAATAGTCAGTGAACACAATTTTGAATCATCAGCAATAAAAAAAATCTTTTGGTAGTTCAGATAAAATGCTCTCTAAAATAAATCAAAATTATTTTAAAAAAATTCATTATGTTAGTGTTGAAAATACTATGCTTTTTATGAACTGGTGGCTTAATCAGCACTGAAGGCATGTTGGAAAATGTTAGAATATATTCTGTTATTTGGTTCAGCTTTAGGCAATTGTACACGTAAACATAATTACTATGGTACTCTTTTTATAAAACATATTGGTCTCAAGTTTGTGATGAATGAATCTGCAATGTGTTTTCCTGACACCTTTTTGAATTGAATTAATCCAATATTAATTTATTTTAGATGTGCCAGAAGCATCATCGCATTACTAATAAGTTGAAACAGACAGCAGGAAATGCAGGTCCCTTCCTAGCATTGCCAGAATGCATCTCTGTGTGTATCCAGCAATCTGGGTGATATGTTGACAGAATGAGGACAGTGATGCAAATAAAGGAATTTTCCCCTCTTCTCTCCTTGCAGTTTACTGCCTGTCTTTGACTAACTCACTGACCAGAATTTCTACAGAAAAATCAAATTAAGAGAGAAACAGCTTCTATATTAGCATTACTAACAAATGTTGTGATAAGAGTATTTGTTTAAGAAAGTACAGTTATTAAATTTGGCTTATCAGCCACCTAAGACTGAAGTAGTATTCTTTACGTGTATACATTTCTGGCTAGATCCTTAGCTACAAATTAGAATAGTTTTAATGCAGTCACTGTAGCTGACTGAAGTTAGTGCCTCTTTACATTAGTGGGGCATATGAATCTAAATGCTTCTGTTAAATACCACATAAATACTTCTTTTTTAAAATGGAAGTTGAATTTTTTTTCCTATCCTCCAAAAAATATCCTCAGTCATTATGCTTGCTATGTGTGATAGGATTAGCTATTTTGTCTTAATTTTTTGCAAATTTGTATTCTGATTCCATGACATGCTAACACAGCACAGACAAAATTTATTTATTTCTGAAAGCCATAGTATATGTTTCAGCTTTTACTTTTCTCAGCACAGGAAAGATCAATGTGAGATCAAAACTATTTATTCTGTGAAAAATAAAATCCAGAATTCATTAATAAATGAAAAAACCCACAGAAAAGAGTTTGTAAGTGGAGAAGAAAAGCAAAGATAGTGGGTGACTGGCAGTGAAGTTGTGTTTGTGTGAAATAAACATCCTGGGTTTTAGTATTAAAGTGAGGTAGCATAATTCTGCTCTCTTTGATCATAAGACACAGATGATCAGGATAAGGAGTCATACAAGCATATATAGCTGTACCCAATACTTATTTGTTAAAAAGGAGTCATGGACAAAGCACCCTAACAAGATAACAAGTTTCTGTATTTTCTGGCTCATTGTATCTGCCAGCTACAGAAAGCTGTATTAGTATATTTTATTAATACTTTTCTGGGTGGCTGTATTTGTCTAGAATAATTACCATCTGTGGTGACTGGGGTTTTGGACAAAAAAATGGAGGACCCAGCATTTAGTAAAAAAATATAAACAGGTCTTCCAAAGTCAGTTTGCTGCTAGCAATCGAATAGATAATACAATTTGGCAAAAATCTGTCCTGCAGGTAATTTGAGGGGGAAAAAAAAGGCACCTAACCGCTCATTTCCACACAAGCACCCTAAAAATTGGAAAAATTATTTTTCTCAGATTGAAGCTTGAATCTCTGTTTGATAGAAGGGAGAAACTACTCTTTCCAAACTCGCAAAAGATGTTGCAAGTAGGCATTTGGGTGGCTGAAGAAGCCCTGATCTCTCTCTCTATAATCTGGAGGACACAATACTCAGTATGATTCAGCAGGTACCCATTTTAAGTGACGATAGTTTCATTTCATATGCCACTTTTTTCACTCATGGAAATGTAAGACTTGGCTATCACCTTACCTAATTTTTGTATTTTTAATGTGATTAATATTGTGAACTCTGCCCATACAACTGGCAAAAAGAGTATTTGCTATGAAAATATTTTTTCAAGGTAGAGGCGGGAGGGTGTGACACAAGGCATAGAAGAACTAAAAAGAAAGTGAATGGATTTCTAATGCTACTAAAAAAGTAATAACTTTTGAATGGTAATTTTTTATTTAAGACACTGAAACCAAAATATTTTTAACTTCTCAGATGAATTTGAATTATAAAATTCCAAGTTTGTTATTAAACAATGTAGAGGAGGCCTTCCCCCCCTAAACTAAAGGAAATGAAAACACATAGGAAGTTTATTTTTGAAAAGTATGAAAGGCACTTTACTCAAACCCTGTTCTGCTATGCTTACTGTATGTAAATAGGACCTAAGTATATGTCCCATTAACCTTTTTTTTTTCCCAGACAATCTGTTCTTCTGTTTTATTTATTTTGTCCTATGTACACTTGACAAAGAACTTCAATCGCATTAACATGGTTTGTCTGGCAAACACATAATGGATGAAGCTTACTTTGAATCTGAGAATAGTCTGCAAGATGAAAATACTAAGAGCAGTATATGGTGCTAGCTCACAGAAGACACCTAGCACATTGCCTAAACAGACTTCAGTTCATTAATACAACAAATAATGCTAGATAGCTCATACTGGAACTGTTCCTCTTGGTTCAGCATGCCTTCAACAGGATCACTGTAGTGCAAAGCTGTAGATTCTGCTTGTTTTTGTTTTAGACTGAGTGTTTTTTGCAAGCTGTGTATGATGCTTGTGTGTGTAACTATAGCATATGTTGTTTATAAGCCTTTAATCTTTCTTCACTCAAGGCAGCAATGCACCCCCTGCAGTTTACAGTGTTCCATCTGCATCCCTTGTCTTGAGTTGCAGATTTGTATCTTGGCAGAGTAAAGAGAAAGTTTATCTTCAATCTTCTCATGACAGTTGCACAGCATTTTTCTTGGTTGACAGTTCTTGTCAAATTAACAACAAAACTGCTGTATCTAGTGCTGCTAATTTTCCATACGGAATTTAAAAATGCCCCAACACTTAGTGTAGAGAACTCTTACTTCCCATCCAATTTGCCTTTCACCCAGTATTTCACCCAGGGACAGAGATAATATATTCAACCTATCCTGCCGTATTGTAGTATTCTCTAATAAGATGAAATACAGTGTTTTGAAAATGTATATTAATGTATGTCCCTAATAGCTTTACATTAATTAAATTAATTCAGGCATGTAGAATACAGAGATAAATCACTGGAGTAGCATGTTACTAGTCCTGTGCAATGTCTTACCAGGCCAACCATAATTTTCATTTGCAACTGTGCCATATTATGTCAACAAATATTTAGCAGAAGAGGGCATTCAGCTCAGATTTTCTTGAATTCTAGTTGCCCTTGCCTTATTTTTTCCTATTGCAAGTTTGGCCAATACATTCCTAATAGAAAGTTTACGATGAATCAAGATGTTCATGTCAAAAAGAGTTAAAAATTAAGAAAATCTTGGCTGGTCTGAGTGGCAAAAAGAATGGATTCTTAATTACTTGTGTTTCCTTTTTATTACTGATATCTGTTTTAGATCTGTAAGTCGGTGTTTTATAGTAGTAATGTAAGAGCTTAGAGTAACATTCTTCAGAATAAGAAAGAGTATAATATAGTTGTATTGTCTAATGAAGAGAGAGAAAATACAAAGAGATTGTTAAACTATTATCAGTCCCTATATAAAAATGTTCTTCACTGAGAACTGTAATAAACAGAAGTAATAGTCTTAATTCTGGTATGATAACTCTCTACTTTTATTGTAGTGTGACTCAAACCATCTTTTTATTTAAGAGGAACAATACAAAACCAGAGAAATGTCCTTTGAGAGAAAAACTGTACCACTGGTGGAATTTACATTAAGATGTTTTTCTTTAAACAGTAACTGAGAGGTTTTTTTAATGGAACTAAAAGAACATACAATGTAAAAGTGTAAGACCATTTTGTACCAGAAAATAGTCTTCATAGTCCTAGGGCTAATACACGAGATACTATATATCTTACATCACATCTATTTTACCAGGAAAGTATGATTTATGTCAGCCTGGTTTTAATCTGTTGTATTTTCTGTAAGTTGCAGATTCAACTTCAAGTACCAATTTATACTTTGCAGTTCTGTTAGTATCTTGGCTTCCAATAGTTTTTCAGGAACTGTGGTAAGTTCACATCACTGTTAATTAACCTTGAAGACATGGCAATTCGACTATTATCACAGACTGATACTACAGAGTCTTTTTATCCACTGTTAGTTCTAACTTTTAAATTTGTTTTATAAAATAGCAGAACAATTTAGTAAGTCACATTGAAACCTGAAACATTGAAGTGGAAATTACTTGGTCAGTAACTAAATATTGACTGTTAACTGCTGATAATGATTAATGTGCTAGGCAGATTATTACTGATTTTAATTCCAATAAAATTCAAGCTTTTGAAGGAAATGAAGGATCACATCCACAAGTATAGAAAATAATAACCTACAAGAGTATAATCTTTACTTAAATAATTTAAATGTTCTTTTCTCTGCAAGGAAATGTTATTCTCAGTATTGTTATTGTACAACTCTTACTATAAATCAAGGTATTGGGGGTGTGTGTGCGCACTTTTTTTTGTCTTTTAAACTGTGCTCCTATAAAGCAAAGTAATAACCCGTATTTTTGTTTCTGACCACATAGATTAAACAAGAAATTATAGGGATTATGACAATATTAGAAGTCTTGTCCAACTCATG
Organism: Tyto alba; assembly: GCF_018691265.1. Taxonomy (NCBI): domain Eukaryota; kingdom Metazoa; phylum Chordata; class Aves; order Strigiformes; family Tytonidae; genus Tyto; species Tyto alba. The sequence goes on from NW_024881261.1 coordinate 17,501,139, forward strand.
AAAGCATCTGAATTGACAAAGGCAATAAGCAGACAAAATTGCTGGAAGCAACCCAATTCTTATTTTCAATGAGCTTTTGAAATGTGCATGAAGAAAACTCTGTATGCAGATGCACTTCCCTACAGTAGTCAATCTAATGTTTCTTTGATGTATTTTATAGGATTATCTATTGGCTTTGTATCAAAAGGATACTGAAGGAGTTGATGTGTAGCATCATACAACGATGTGCAGTAAGTGCATGCCCTTTGTAAAGTTCTCCACAATATTGCCTATGGATATTTCAAAAACGTCTGCTTTAACAGGTATTCTTTAAGAGGAATGTTAAATGATCTATCATAGCTAAACTGTGAAAGAAAAGACCAGAAGTCAAGCCAAGGCCTTTGAGCAGCTAGATACAGAGCGTACAATTCAAAAATCCAACCTTTTTCCTGGTAAAATAATGGGGGTGAGTGCAATAGAGGAACCTCTTTGTTTTCTTCCCATTAGTTAAGTACTAGGAGCTTTCTGGGGCAAAACCCTAGCTCTTAAGTTTCCCATTGCTTTTTCTTGATGTACTATAGGTAATATATAAAAATACTAATATTAGACTCATCTAGTTATTAAGTGTGAGTGTGCTGCTTATTGTGTCAAAGGCTAAAATGATCCAGTTATATCATCAGTTGCTTGATATTGCTAATTCTCAGTGACATGAGATCAAAGCAACTATAACTATGGCATTTTAACTAAAAAAGGAAAGGAATAGTATTTAAGGGGAAAGCTTAATATTTGTGGAATGCAAAAAAAGGTCAAAGAGCTGCTCAGATAATCAAATTCAGCAGTAGTTTTACACATGTAACTATAGCATCTGTTTCAGGTGCTCTCAAAACAACCTCTGAAAAGACTGCATGATCTCTTTAAGCAACCTTCACTCATGAAATTTATTTCTGCAAACACTTCTTGAGTATCAGATAAGGAGATGCAAGTCCTTTGATGACCAATTTGGAGAATAGTTTATGGTTTGCAATTGATTGTGAAAATTCATAGGAGATATTTGTAATTTCTTAAATTGAGAACTGTCTTGTTAATAACATCTTTAAACTGTGAGCCTCCAATTCTTTCAAAAATTTGACTAGTTTTGAATTCTAAGTGCCAAAAACTGAGTACTTTTCATTTCAGTATTACTGAAGTATGGCTTAGTGGATGTTCTATTAAGTTGCTCTGATCTCACTCCTAAGGATAGCAGAAGGAGTGTTATCTTTTGAAGGTAGTAAGAATGGAGGTCAGGACAACATGAGATAATATTTTTCAGAACACAAAATGAAAACCCAATTAAAACAGTTTGTAACGTTAAATTATGGTTTACTATATTTATCAAATTCTGTTATGCAGAAGTTAAGTTGAATCTTTGTAGACCATTTACCAAAACAAACTTCAGATGAGAATCTTGATTTATGTAAAACCAAACCAAAAAACCCAACCCCCTCACCCAAATTACACTATGCATAATATATTTTTTCTGGTATTAGTAAACTCTAAAATGATCACTGAATTCATTTCTTCAACTCTGTCCTTCCCAAAAATGCTGACCAAGAATGAAGAGTGCTAACAAATCAAGTAGATACATGCATCACTAATCCATATAGATCAGCTCTCCTTGAAATGTGAATTCCAGAAAGGGACCTGCACTTTCAAAGATGCATACAGCTTCTGCCAACCAGTGTTCCTGCACTCAGCTCATTTAAAGATTAGCTGTAAACTTTAGAGAAGGAAGAGAAAGACTTGATGCCTGCAAGTGTAAATATAGAAAGACATGAGGAATTCTTTTCTTTTTCTTTTTCTTGGAAGCCTATGAAATTGATTGTGACATATAGACATGTGAACTCTTCAATTACTGGCAACTACCTGAAATCTTTGTTAAAGTATACATTGTTTTCAAATTAGCTTCTTGCCAAAAAACCCCTACAACCTTATTCTTATTCAATATTTTTAAATAGAGTCATCATGGAAAAGAAGCAAAACAAGAAGAATATGGAAAGTTTTGGAATGTATAAGAAACAGAAAGCAGTTCTGAAAGAAAAACTACAATCTATGATAAACTGCTGGTATGTTGCTACCTTCAATACTGTATTTCTGAAATTATTGGACTGGAATGAGTTTCGTACATCACTGAGATTGCATTGGTCAGAAAGAACAGGCTATGTTAAAATCTATAGGGAATCTGGATTGGGGGCTTCTGTTCTCAGATAAAGATGTTGTGCCCACAGAGTAGGAAGTGTTGGTCCAATATAAAATCACCCTGATGATTCAGAGTTCAGAATTTTTCTAGGTTAACTTTTTACTTGACAAATTACAAAGAAGGCATTGTTAGACTATACAACTGTAATTATTACAGTCTGTCTATCCAGTGTCCTTGTAAAGATGGTATAGGACCAGCACAAACATCCCCTTCTTTGGCTAATTTGAAAGAAATGCATTTGTATTTCCACACCTGATTCAGATCAACTTTGTGCTTCTGAGTAGTACTCAGATCTGATCAACATTAATGATTAAGAAGCCACAATCACATAAAAGGTGGCAGAAGTAAACAGAAATTTGGGACATGTGTAGAAATAAAAGATGTAGTAAATAATCATACTTCAGAAAGTTAATTTCAGAGGTTAATTATATGCTAATGACACATAATTTTCTCTCATATACAAACATACAAGTAGTGGAACAGACAAAGAATAAGATTTATTATATTACTTTTAACATTTTACATTTATTGAGGGCGTATTTGATGAAGGCTATTTCCACATAATCTGGCTGGGTCTGATTCTGTCCAGCTTCAGTGGAATACTGCTACCTGCTTAACATCCATGTAGCCCCCTCATGAAGTATCAGAATCCTAAAAATTCGTACCTTTTAGCCTGTGAAGTGGAAGACTGAATTCCATGCTTGGGACATATACTCCTATAGGCTGCACAGTGGCTTAGACAGAACACAGATTCTGGATTCTCACCAGGGTTCGGTGGAGTCTGATGCTGTGATGCTCGGACTGGGCCCACACAACTACAGCTCACCAGTGTCCTGAGAAGCTTGAAGAGCTTCTACTAGGGGGAGCGCCAGAGTTTCTGGATTGCAGGGTACAAATTCAAACAAGGATCTGTAGTTCTATCTGACACCGTATCTAACATTTCAAGTTGATTTTCTTCTTTGGTATTGATATATGATAAAATGTTTACATGAAAAAGGAGAACAGACCAGCACAATAATGTCAAACAAAACAAAATACTAAAAATGAAAAAAAAATTCCTAGTGCAGGGGTATAGATGGGTACGGGTTTTATATATAATCTGAGCATGTCATGATTAGCATATTGAACACTGTGACTGAGGTATACAATACAACAAGATGTTATTTTAACTTTGAGAACATCCCATGATCTGCGTTAGAAATGACAAAACAAAAATATTTCATGCTTTGGAGGGTAAGCAAATATTTTTTTTCTTTTTTTTAACAGGAATCAATGTGCCAATGGAGATATGTAAACTAAAGCCAGGAGAGCAACAGAATAACTAGTCACAGAATACAGACATGATTAATATGGTAGTACTAATGAAGACCTTTTCCATTCAAGAGCAAAGTGCAGTAGTTTATATAATCAAATATTTGTATAGTCGCTGATATCAATATTTTTTTTGCATTATTATTATTATTTTTTTAGTGTGTAGAGTAACAGTGTAAACTGAGGTTGCCCGTGATATTTTAATTTCTTTACATTCAGAACTCTCACTTAAAGCTTCTTCAAACAGTTCATATTCTTACTTTGCTTGCAGATTTTTTTCTGTTTTTGTTTGTTTGTTTGTTTGTTTTTTGGTTTTGGGTTTTTTTTGCAAACCCAGGATAGTAAGACTGTGGTTTAATACTAAGGATATACAGACAGGGAGCTTCTAGTTCACCTATTCAAAATCATAGGTGAAATAGATGCCTTTTATTAGTAATTGATTAAGAACTTGAGCATATTAACAGGATTAATTATTTATTGGAGACACTATGTAGGCCCCTGTTTTAACATACAATTTAAGTTATTGTATGAATAATTCTAGAAAGTAACACCACTATCATTGTGTGTGATATAAAAAATACTAGCAACAAAAAATACAGAACAATTAGAATACCATTTCAAATATATACAATTTTTACAGATAGAAGCATTTTTCCAAAACAGCACAAATCTTGTAATAGACACGCATCTGAAATAAGTCTGTTGAAGTTAATTTGCATGATGAGAGAAAGAAGATCAGAATATGGCGCACAGTATCATACAAATACATGAATCTTATTTTTCCCAACATAAAGTGTGACATTTCAAGGAGTTAACAGATCTGTCATTCCAATGAAGCATATTTAAGTTCTCATAATATGAATCTCTACAGTTTAGAAAGATATAAAGAGTTTGTTTTGGGCCTTTTTTAAGAAACATTGACTCCAAATGCATTAATGCCAGTCAAAGGAATGATTAACCATTCTGTAAAATTTTGCATTGTGCTCTCTGAAGTAAGAATACAGTTGCTCTAAAACAGTGTTGTTAACAAGAGGATGGGGGCGCCCTTTGGATTCATGTAAACATCTCTCCCTTCCATCACTTCTAATGCAGTAGAATCCCTTGGTTTGGTTAAAATAAAAATTAGAAGACATAATTCGGGAAGGAAGATTTAGAAATCTTTCAACTTTTTGTAATTCAGGAAGAGGGTCCTTGATTAAAGTATTGCCATCCACTATGTGAATCTGATCCAAACTGAAATGCTTAAGCCACTTTTCCATATGAACATCATATAGACTTCTCTGAATAGCTTTGTATTTGGTATTAAGTTCTCCATTCTTAATAACAATATCTTCAAAAAGCTGAACAGGCTTGTGGCTTTCGACTCTGTTGTAATATACTTGGGTATAGTCAGATATAACTCTCTCAGTGGGATCTCTTAGAATGAGCAGCAGTTTAATGGAGCTATTCATGTCATGAATTCTTTCTGGGGCCTGTGGTGATGTAAAATAGCCTGGTGTTTTCTCAATTGTAATTTGATTTCCATAAGAAAATGGCATCAGACTTCTATACCAGTCTATTCCTTTCACATAATTTTCATCCCAGTCAAAAAAGTGGACTTCTGTTGCTGCTACCACAATATTTGGATGAATATCCAACATTTCCAGCAAAGCCCTTGTCCCTCCTTTACGAACTCCTATGATGATTGTCTGAGGTATTTGTCGACTTGTGCCAGGAGGTTTCACCTGTGCAGAATAGTGTTCACTTTTATTGCTGAATAATCCTACTTGTGACTTCAGTGTTTCCAACAGTGCCCCATTCTCAACAGGAGCACCCTGAGCACGAGTCAGCAGAAGATAAGCTGACACTAGGAGGAAGGCCATGTGGAGAGGAATTATTAGTTCAAGATAATATTATGCTTGACTAATGAAAGAATCGGTAAGTCCCCTCTTGAGCTGGTTGGCAGAACCCGTGGTAAACACACAGCAGGTTTCTGAAGCATCTACAAAATAAAATAAGACAAATCAGTATTTCTAAACCCATCACTAGTTGGAAATTCAACTCACAATTCAATTCACTAATCTGTGATCACAACAGAAAATTTATAACAAAGATATTTATTTTCCCTGACTTTACTTCAGAAGAACAAAAAAAGACCCATGTGTTTTTTTTTTCTTCCTTAATCATAGGTGACCAATGATGGATACTAACCCTTTAACAGCTTTTATTTCCTCTAAGCACAACATTAGAATTGTTTACCTGATTTTAAATTCCTGAACATAATTTGCTTACTTTCATTTCCCTAGTTCTCTTCCATATATATCATATCCAATATGATATTAACAATAATTTCAAAGCATTTTTGAATGTCAATGCTTTCCCTCAAATTCCCTGCTAGAATAGTATATCTTAATCTAAATAACAGCACTAGACATTCATTTGGTTTCCAGTGAGCTATGGATCATACCAAAAAAGTTCTGTTTACTTAGACTCATAAAACAAAGTACAAATAAAGGCAAAATTTTGGAATCTGAGCTCTTTAGAGCAGAAAACTAGCAGTGTGGCAAAGCAAGAGTGAAGTGTCTGAGTTGGATCAGTTTGGAAGAAATAAGAGACAGGCTGGATTCTTTGCAACTATCCAGGTGTTGTGAAACATAGCCACTTAAGTATTGGGAAAATCTTGGCAAAATCAAATCTTCAGATAATAGTCTGCAGTTCCTCCAAAACTCTGTATAAGAGATACCTAGATGCTTTCTGGGCACCTAAAAACTCTTGCAGGAAAGCAAATCTGGTTTGAGCTGAATACCTTCTTTTTCTTAATCCACATAGCATACGATCATTTTAAGGAAGTGGTGAACATTAAATCTCTTAAAAATTTGAAAAAAGCTTTAGGTTTGCAGTTATGTGCACATGTAAGTGAAACAAAATGTCACTGTAACTGTGTTAACATTTGCAATCTCTTGGGTAACTCTTGTACATATTATTTGAAACAGATGGCTAACAGATCTGCTATCACAATAGCAGCGACAAAAAAATCAGATCAGTGCAACACCTGCACTGGAACCACTATGATTGGATTGCCCCGTTCTATGTCTGAAAATCTTACAGGACAAATCCTCATTAAGAAGATTCTTGGACTTCATCCCATTTCTGAGCAATTACAACATTTTAAGACTTGTAGGATAGATCTACATCCTTAACTTGTTTTGTTTTCAGTGTAGCACGTAGAAACAAGCTATGTCATACAGAGAAGCAGCTATCATTTATGAAAACAGTAACTGTTTTTGGAATCTATTTGAATTACAGTCCATATTTTAAAGTACAAGTACTCTCAGAAATACTACAACTGTAGCCCCTACTTCAGTTCCACTGCCAGTCTCTTTCTTTTTCTGAATATACTGGCCACAGTACTTTGCCTCTTAGAAATGACCTTAGAAACACAGTCAATTCCCATTTGTCATGGATCTGAGAAGCATGAAGTATTTCTATTTAAAAATTGTTTATTTTGAGGTTTACTTAAACTTAAACATTTAATACACTAACATTTATGATAATAACAGTCTAGGCAATGTAGCAGATTCATTAAATCTATTTTCTAAATCTTGTTAAAACCCACTCCAGCTTCTTAGGCATCTCAGGAATGACTCTTGTTAGCCTGAATGAGCACTAAACTCACAGATAGGTAGGAAATATTAACCCTAAAAATTCCATTTAAAAAATAAACTATGACCTTTAGCAAGTAAATCTGTGGAAAGCATTCCCTGTTATGTCCAAGCAAGACCTAAAGGGCAACTGCTTCTTCAAAAAGAGCACAGCTTCAACCAGGTAAAGTGTGTGAGCATACACTTATTAAACATTGCAAAAGTCCAAGTACAACTTGGCTTCGTAATCAGAGACTGGAGAAAATACTGTTCTCCTTTACAAACCTGGAAGGCAGTTTCATTTTAAAAGTCACAAGTTTTTTACTAAGAACTTCACATGGAAGTTCTGTTAAAGTTCTCAAGAGCAGAGAATGCAAGCATTTCTATGGCAATTACAGGATGGAAGAACAGATATATTTATACAGGAACCATTTTTAGTTATATTTTTCAGAATGACTGTTCTTTTGGATGGCAGGTTTGGGAAATAGTAAACGTGCTACTTAGAGCTGCTGAGGAATCAAAATGCATTCTGCTATAACAGCAGCTAATATTGTTATTGAAAAGCTCTCATAAAATGTAGAACACTGACCACACAATTTGAGGCATCACACCCCAGGGGACTCCTGAGATACCAGCCTTCAAATGTTAAGAATGTTTGTAGGTAATGACTCTGATTCAATAATTTCAAGCCAGATTTCTGGTGATTCACAAGGTTCCTAAACACTCCATTCTGAGTAAGAATAGAGCTATGGATAAGATGGTTTTGAAAACACTTCCTCTCTTCTCTGAAGCAGGAATATATGTCAGTATGTCTGCTTTCCAGACATGTGATGCCAGTAGGCTGGGATTTGGGAGGGGGTGCAAGGGAGCAGGGAGCAGTTAATCTTTCCTTTAACATGTTCCAAAACCCCAGTGTTACTTTACAGTCCACTATCTTAATTTTAAAATTAATATTATTTCAGGAAGATTGAGGAATTGTTTTTGTAAACACCTTACAGTTATTTTCAATTTACCTTTTTTGTGTTAATACATACAGCACATTATATATTATAATGTGTACACACCTGTATACATTAGATTACAAGCACTTTGAAACTAAGGCAAGACCAGCCTAACTGTCTGCCAAGCAAGAAATGCTTCGCAAATACTAAGGCGGAAACATATAGTTCATTATCTAATTTAAATTCCAGAACTATCCCATCTGGAACCAGTTTTATGAAATAGTTCTTGACATATTTTAGGCAACTTTACTTAACCAGAAATAAAATTATTTTTATAATTTTTGAGAAGAAATATTTTTGAGACTAACTAGGCTAATAGCTTAAAGAAAAAATAGAAGGGCAGAGAAGAAAGAAGGAATTTATCTGAAAAAGTAAAACCAGTGTAAAAAAAGTTACAAAAGTATTTGGGACTGGGGACTCTGCAGTAATATAGACAGAGGTGTGTTCTTTCTAGATCTGATGATAGATGAAAAAATGCTCAAATTTATTTACTGTATTTAAAAAAACCTCAACACACTAATATTGTTTTATCCTTAATTTACTGATAGTTATTTGTTCTCATGCACCTAAGAATCTGGTGTAAATACCATCATTCAAAGAAGCCTGGATGCTGAATGAGAAATTAATACTTAGAACTACGAAAAGATTGGTCTTCCAAAATATTCTCAGGTTCACATGTGATTTGAGTGAGAGTCTATTTAATTTACTATCTGAAATTAGCAGTTCTCTGTAAAATACATTTAGAAATCAAGTAACAGAAGAGGTTCTGCATTTTCTATTGAACAAAGTACTAGTAGCACTTTTGAAAACAATTATGTTAGTTTAACCAACTTGCAATTAATTAGTTATTTTATATAGCGGAAATTTCTTAGAATCATTCTTAGAACAAAACCTTACTCGGAAAATACCACCAGAAATAATCGAGTTCAGAATGTGCTGTAAAATTGGTGCCTAAATAGATCAAAATTGCCTTTGGGAGCAATTCCATCAGAACAACATTCCAGCTTCAGTCTAAGATATTTGATTGATTCTGATGAAGCTCTAAGATGTTAGATCCTGTGGTTAGGTTATAATTGCTACATAAATGTAAAGGTTTTAGAGATGATTTATCAAATATAATTGGAATGTTATTTGAATAATTTTTCTGTTGCTTATCTGCCTTTATGCAATTAAATGCACACTTTTAGAAGATATGAACTGCTTTTTATAATGAAAACAATATATTTTACATTGCTGCACTGCACAGTCTTTCAATCTCAGAGTATTCCTAAAAAATTAACCCCAAGATACATGACCAGAATTATAGTGCCTTATTACATGGCGTTTTTTTCCTACTATTTGGTAGTGTCAGTGTTGCTTAGTAACATAAGAAACATCAACAAATATGATACTAAGCAGAAATTAAGGTCAGAAAGGAATTCATTCTGCAGAGAGGACTAAGTAAATAATACCTTGGGCTTTTGTTTGCTTTACTTTTTTAAAACCTTAGACTAGACTGAAGAAGCTAATATGCTGGCTGAAAAATCATTTTAATATTGCAGAAATGTTCTGAATACCCTTAACCGCTGCACTCTTATTGTAAAAAAAACTTCTAAGCAGCTTACGATTTATCTTGCTTCAGGGTAAAGTACAACATCATAGGGTAAACCTAACTATTTTATTATTCTTATTACCAATTTATAATATTATTAATTCCTATTAATACTTTCCACTGCCTGCCATGCTTTTTTCATTGGAGAATTTTACAGCACTTTATGTTAATGAGCTGTCTGCATCCTATTAAGGCACCACTCTCACCTTACAGGAAATTGCACCTGACCAACATATAGATCCAGTTCAGGAGTGCAGATGCTTTGGGAAGTCAGGGTTAATGTGATCTGCTCAGGATCATACAACAGGTTTATAGTCCAACCAAGAAAAAAAAAAAACAGGGCTTCCAGTTCCCCTTCCAAATCCAACTTTGTGCCAGTTCATAGCAGCCACTCACAATGCTTTATGGTAACTTATAGCTGGGTTACATGCTGAACTAAAAAGCAAAGAGATTCCTCAGTGCTTCAGCATAAGATTCGAGTATTTTCTGGAATATAGCACCTTCTTCCCACTTGCTCCCCCTCCCAAACTGCTGTTTCAAAGTATTTGTGCAGAAATACTCCTGTTCACTTCTGAAAACTACAAGGGGAGGTGGTAAGAACAAGTATAACAAAACACCAATTTTTGTCTTGATTTTTAAAAACATATTTGGATTTTAAAAAGTGAGTTTCTTTTCCTGTTTATTCCTATTAGATTTCAACTCATCCCAACACAGAGATCAGCCACTGAGTGCCATTCAAACATTTTAAGGCTTACTGGCACACAAATTTGTAACAGCTCAATTATATCCCTATAATTAAGAACATCTGTAATGCTGGCAATATAAAAAAAGCTATGGCAGCCTAACAGTATTCACAACCAAAGGTCATATAAGTTGAACTGTTTAAGGATTTTTTGGAAAGAAAATCATACTGTGATGACAGTTATGCCAGTGTAAAGTATCCATATACAGACTGGCTTTATGTCATAAATAATTCTTAATAACAACAACCATGATAATTCTAAAAGCTTTCAAATATCTGAAATTAGGCGTCTTTTTTTTTTTTTTCCTTTGGTAAAAGCAGAGCTAGTTACATAGCATAATAATTGCAAATCTGCTCTCAGTATGGCTCTTGAAAAACATTTTTTTAAAAACAGGCAAATGAATAACGCAGTGCGTATGGGATACATTGCTTAATAGAATCCAATAAAGCAGTGACTAATTCTAATCATTAAATGTTAGAAATAATACAACCATCAAAAGTCCTCTTCATAATACCTTAATTCTGCTTTATAGACTCTTGTTTTGACATCAAGTACATTTAAAAATACTTGGCACGTGTCCAATGGCTGAACAAAAAAGTGTCTGCTTTATTATGAAGTGAAGGGAAACAAAATTCAGCTGCTTCTATATACAGGTCAGATTCAGGTACTTCTATTCACAGGTTCAGGAGACAACGAGCACATTTCTGAGTGTGAAAAATGCTTAAAATTTTGAGAAAGTTTCCTACATAGAAACAATTGTGAGTAATAAAAATAAAGTTTATTACAAGCAGTGCAATTACTTTAGGTTTATGTTAGAATGAGATCAATTAGAAATAGGTGCAATTGACTATATTTAGAGCTGTGTCCAAAAAGTTTCAGAGAATTCTGACTCAGAAGAATCCCGAATTTACTATTCCATGAAACTAAAGACTATGTATGAAAGGACAGTTATCCCAGCACATGATAACCCTTTATCTTTAGATAGGCCATGAACTATTCTCCTACACATTTGGTCCATACTCCATTGCCAGACTAAGTGTAATAACTAAATAACATTCCCATTATATCATTAATGGGCTTTATCTAAAGCTGTGAGGAGAGGTTAGTCAGTCTTCATGAATATACACAGGTTGGACACAAAGAATACCTCCCACCTGTAATTGTGGAAAATGTCTGATGCAAACTGAAGAAAGTGAGAAAGGTTGAGTGTGAGTAAAACATGACATTGGAGTTTTGCAACAGAGCTTCCAATTGAGCTCCACTGGTCTCTGGTAATACAAGGAGTAGAGGACTAGGAAAGTACAAAAAGGACCACAGATCCTTGACTCTAACAAACATTGCAGCAGTTCATATTGCTGATAATGAATGTTAACATTCTTTTGTGCACTTAAGAATTTTGTTTGCTTCCATTTTATTCAAACTATGGACATACTTTTAATAAGAAGATGTATGAAGAATTCTTAAATGAGGCACTACCTAAAAAACCATGATTCCACAGACTGTCCCAAAAGAGTCTAAAGGTGTCTCTAAGCATCAATATAAAAACATATGTTATCCCAAAGAAAGATAAAGACATTAACATTTTTAAAGTCCTAATATCAGCAGTGAATTTATTTGGATGAACCTTTTCTAACGTGATTGCAGTTTTATAACAGCTAACAGTTACTACCTTACAGGAATAAAAAAAATAATAAAAAAGAAAATAGGTATTTGGTGAGTAAAGATAGGAGCTGCAAAGTAACAGCAATTGGCTGCAGGCTTCCCTTCTACCAGGTACACAGACTATCATGGATAAAAAGGAAAGCAAAGAAAGGTTAGCATAAACTATAAACACATTAAATCATTGGCAGGTGATATTAGCAGATAGGAGTTTTGAAAAAAGTTTGCTTCCCTAAGGCTATTTCCTAATTCCCTTTTCTGATAACTCAAGACAGAAAATTGCCTCATGATAATATGACTACAAATACATAGCAGTACCTTATATACGGTAATATATACGGTATAAATACACTAATATATTTCTGAGCTAAATAAAGCTTCTACAGCTGTAGCCTACATGTTTACATTTTATGGTATCTTTGAAAAATATACTCAAACCATCCACATAAAAGTTAATGAATTACAATTTTATAAAGGCCCTTAATATGTTTAGTATATAAAGCCAAGTACATTCTAAGCATAACTCTAAATAGACATAAAATTCTGTTCCTATTAAGATGTAAAGCATAGATAGTGGTCAGATGATAAGGCCAATTTTATATGTCTAATCAATCTATATATCACATTAGCATATTTCAAATGGAATCGCATTATCATTTTGTTGAATTAAACTTACACCTCTAATTGTTAATTATGCATCAGAACCAATATAAATATAACAAAGATGCCATGTCAGGTCTTCAGCCAAATAAGCAATAACTGTGTAATTATAAAGGTGCAAGATGTAACCATGTGTGACTGATAACTAGCTTTCATGTTTATTTCTACAGATTCTACTAAGGTAAAACTTCAACCTCTCTACCTCTGATATAATTAATTGAATATTATGAATTTGCTCATACTTACAGACACAAAGAACACCTTAAAACTCACTGATGTTTAGGAATTAAAATTAGAATTTGCTGCAGAGGATTTATGAGACCTCTTTTTCAAAGGGAAACATTCCTCAGAGGGTCAGAGATGGCAACAGAAGCATTCAATAGAGACCAGGACAGGTTAGCTCACTGTTGTACAAAACAATGAATTTCTACAGGACATCCCTGTCAATTAGGTGACCCTAGAACCTCTTATGCTCTATTGTAAAACACATAGCTTCCTGGCATTAAAATAAAAACAACCCACCCTAACAAAAACATTAATCCCTGCTAATCTGAATTGGTGGGGATTCTAAAGCATTACAACTTCAGGGACTCCAAAAAGGGAAGACTTTGGCTCACAGGAATGTTTTTCTGGTTGGAACTTGTCAATACTATACCTTACCCCAGTGCAGGATGAGAGCACCCCAGGCAGAGCTCATCAGCCATTGGCAGCTGCATGGGGAGCTACCTGAGAGAGTCAGGAGTGACATGTGAGGAGCTGGCCAGGGAGAGAAGTTAAGAAGCAGAAGTCGTGCAGGCAAGGAGGCTCCTTTGTCCCCACCTTGAATACTCCCACAGTTAAGCACTTCAGCCAAGTCTGCAGAGCCAAGGTCAGTATTGTACCCTCTGTTTATAATATCTTTTCAGAGAACTTTTCCAAGGCTCTGGCATTAGTCTCTGGGAAGTAGTTATATGATGCTGACTGATAAGAATTGCTGTACTGGGTCCTGTATAATTGCTGTACATTCCTGTTATACAAGGCATGAAATAATCTGATCCTTCCCTTGGTAGTAAATCCTACTATCCAATAATCAGCAGATTGGAGACATTCTAATGTCAAATTCAGACATTAAGAGAAGGAGCCAACTTCTTAGCTCAGGAATATACTGAAAAGCACAGGCACAAAGAGAATTCACCCACAATAAAACAAAGCATCTGAAAGGCCCATCAGAATTGAAATGACCTGGCCTTGTAAAGGATGAGTGGACAGAGTTTAAGAAGTACTTAATTACTGCGTGCAACCAAAGGACATATTTATTTTTCTGACTGTGGCTTCTTCTTAAGTACTTGATATTTTTAACTCAAGATTTTGAAAAATATTGCAGAGAAAAATAAAAAACAGCTCAGAAGCAATTTTTATTTTTTTAAAGAGTGACTATAAAACAGAGGATGTGAAGGAATATGAAGAAGCTGAAAATATATGTCATCTAGATAATTGATTTAAGCCTGAAAATCTAATTTTGAAATTTTGGGTACTGGCACAGGCCCTGGTAAGAGACAAGATCAAGATAAGGGTCAGAGACAAAAGGCCTGAGAGAGTATGAACAGAATTTGCAAATCTAGGAAACATACCCAGTCCACACTGAGTTTAGGTTCGGTGAGAGACTTTGGGCATCAAAGAATCCAAAATTATACAAAAAAGCATCATAGTCTACCTTTCCTCAAAGTAAATAAATGTACAGAACTTGAACTCAGAGACCACAGAAAGCAACTGCCTAGCAATTCTTAAAACTGATTAATACAGAAAGTAGTAAAAAGGCAAAACTCCACCTTACACTGGTAAGCAAATCCTTGCTAACAAATAAGGTAAATATAATACCATAATACAGAACAGGCAAACACATTAGAAAAGAAGCAAATAGAAAATAGTCTCCTTGAATAAAAACTCAATTAATGACTTCAACACATATCTATTATCAAGTTACATTCAGGTTCAACCCAGGAGGCAGCTGAAGAGACACAGGAATGAAAGCAATTGAGGAAACATTTGAAAATGCCTAATAACCAGAGTACAACACAGAAAATAGCCTGGTGTGTCAAACATGCCTCTTTTGCACTGTTCCTTGGGCTAAAACAGAGTCAAAGCTTCTCTGCAGGCCCAGTCTTCCAAACTTTGATGTACAGCCTGAACCTGTAGGCATGTAAGTAACCCAACCAAAGTCAAAGTATTACGGATATACAAACATATGTCAAGACCTCTTAAACTTCAGTGGAAGACAAAGCAACCCCCTCTCCTCTTTCCCCTCGCCCAGCCAGTTATTATCACAACTTCCTGTGCAAAAATAATCTCTGCATCTACAATTTTAAGGTCTCCCCACAAAAATACTTTCTGTGGTTGTGTTCTAAACCTGAAAAGCCAGGGGAAAAATACCTGCAGTACCACTGCATCAAATAACATGGTAATTTCAAGCATAACATGTTCCCCAGCATAAAGCATCACTTCCCCATAGCTCAGTGCTACTTTGCACACACTGCACTTTGCCTTCCACACTATTCATTTAAGGCTGCTTTACTTCAAATCAGTTACAACTTCTCAGAAAGGCTCTTTGATGTCTCAGAGTGCCTACAGAAATTCTTTGAAGCCTTTAAGCTCTGTCTGTCAATTTTCACCTAGGTCTTTAAGGTAAAATCATATTTAGGAGCCATCACATATATTCAGGATCTGGACTTTAAGACCTCAAATATGTGAAGTTTGTGACAAGTGGTAAGGGTTTGTCACATTAGAAACTCTGACTAGGAGGAGCCACAATAGCTGTGGTCAGAGAGTGAATTGGAGCATGTTAAGATTCCCTCCCAGATTCAAATATTGTATTTGCTGGCTATTATGATAAAATTTATAATTAGTACTTTTTTGTTTAAAATCATAGTAACGATTTGGAAAACATCTGTTGCACCTGGCTATCTTATAATGACCATTTAATATTTTTCTCCTTAAGTCTGAATGGTGTTATCAGTATATCGGTAGTTACCAAGATGCTAGAAACTCCTGTAACAGAGGAGAAAGAGGCAGAGGTAGGGAGTGGCTCTGATATATTTTCATAATTATCTGTGTATTAATTAGAGCAATAAAGCGTTAGAATGTTCAAAGTAATTCTCTTATCAGCAAGTAGGCTGTATAGCATATGTACTTTAATTGAATGTAAACCCTCTGATTTCAGCTACTCAAAAAGATAGAGTATGACAGCAGACTGATCTTATATTGCTACAACAACTGGACATTTCCCCAAGGATCAATACTTTAACATGGCATAAATGCAAAAATGTACTTCTGTTGTCTTGCATTCTCCCTCTGTCTCCTTTACTCCCAAATAAGAGAGATGTAAAAATAAAGAACAAATTTTGTTATTTCAGTTCCAGACTGGCAAAACACCTTTACTTTCTGTAGGAGGAAGTGATCAATTTTGTGATCAACCATTGCCATTGTCTAGCCACAATTAATTTTTTTTCTTACTATATAGCTTACAACCCACACATTTCATACTGCTCTATCCCATTTTATTTTTTTTCAGAAAATTTAAAAAAGAAAAGTTGAGGATCAGTCCTCACTTCTCTTTTATCTGTTCTTCATTACCACTAAAGCACTGTTACATAAAGTAAGGATGTAGATGTTTGTATGTGATGGTTTTAAACATAAAATACACATCTTGTGCATCCTGATCCTTGTTTCTCTTGCCCCACAAGCACACTCAGCAGCCTCTAAGGATGGTGCAGTTTAAAAAAAAAAAAAAAAAAAGTAATTATCTCATTGTACATTTTACTTCTGAGTACATTATTTTTTCCCTTTTCAATGCATTCTGAGTCTTTCCAGAGTGCTAACAGAAGTATTTTCGGCAGGTTTTCTGAGGCATCCTTCATCAGTAGCTTAGCAGTTACTTTTTGAAGAACCCTTGAAGAACAAATGTTAACATCTGAATATCAGTTAATTTGTGAGTCCAGTGGGATTCATGTTAAAAACAGAAAGTGAAGCACCAAACCAAAACTTTCAAATCAGACAGCCTAAAAGCACATAAAATCAGAAATCATTTTGCTACCATTACTCACAGTGAATAGTACTTTACTCCATTAATAAAATGGAGTTGGATAGTGATGAATGTAAGACTAGAGAATCTTGATTCCCTACATAAATGGTGGTGTAGTCTTTAAAGAGGCTGAGCATCTGGAGCTTTTGTATCTTTAGGATGGCTGAGAACTACACTGAAGGTAACTTGTTCTGACACTGATACAGCCATTTTCCAACTCAGCAAGATGGAAGAAACATATTCAGGTATGTGCAATGATTCTCTGGCAAACCTTTGCAGACTACCTATTTGCAGCTGATGACATGTCCAAAATTTGCACTGTTTCAGAAGAACTTTAAATTTTTGAAAAAACCTCACAAACATGCAGTAATTTGGAAAGATTAACATGAAATCTAGGGAAAGAGGATCTCTGCTGAAATCTCAGAATTACTTATCACAACCTACTGAACCTCCTACTCTCAGCTTTTAGTATCTCACTGTTTGGTCACTGATATGTAAAGTGCTTTGCAAAGCATAGTCATAACACTATTAACCCCCAGTCCAGTTTGTGAAAAAGGTATACTTTTATTTAAAGCAACAACATGTTTAATTTTCTGGCAATAAAGGATTTTTTCTGCATTCTGATTATGAATGTTCAGTCCTCTTACCTTAAATATGTGCCCACAGGGGAAAATATATCTAGATTTTAAATTTAATTTGTAACTATAAAATGCAGAATAGTTATTTCTGTTTATAGCATGCTAAAAATGGTAATGCAAGTAAGAAGCAGTGTAAGCTACCGGTTATTGATGCTAGCTCTGTTTTAAAGCAATGGTAATAGCTTTTTCTCTCAAGGGAAGACAGTATTTCTTCTAGAAACTATAAATTGTGTATATTATTTTACATTTTTAATGCTGAATTTTCATCTTAGATTTGTAGTTTGACATTTCTTAGCTAAAATATTTTCACACTTATATCCCACTTAATCTTTACAGCATCTATCAATTTAAATACAAGCAAAAAGACCATTAATATTAAGAGCAGGTTAAATTTCTTCCAGAAACTTTCTGTCCAGGGATGGAAGTCTGACATGGATGTACTTGAAAAGCTGTCACACCTACTGATGCCTTAAAGGGAGTTATAGCAAGAAGAAAAAGTCACTTACTCTAAGATTTTAGATAGTAATCAGTTCAGAGCAAATTTTTGAGATCTGAGTCAAGATGTTACAATGAAACAACACTGAAGTGTCAGTTTGTGAGAAATAAGATATTTAATTATTGAATGTGATAGTCTCAATTCTTATACAATGGAGTTTACCAAAACTTTATAAGAAATTAGAGTAGCAAAAAAAAAAAAAATCCATAAAATGAAGCTATTTCCCCTGACATTTTTTAAAAAAATGACTGTTATAATTGTCATTCACAGTCTGAGAGTGTTTCGGAAACAAAATTTCAGTCAAATTTAAAAGTAGCAGGAGAAATAAATCATGAAGTCCAACCTAATTCATAAAACATTATGAATCTGCTGTGCTCTTATATATGCAAGAAAAATTGAATGTGAAATATCTTAAATTAGAATGTGTGACCAAGTTCCACTAAAAGCACCATAAAGCTGGTAGTGAAAAAGAAAAGGGGTGGAGAAAGCAATGGAAGTTACAAAATGCAAAAAATTAAGCATCTGTAGGCAAAACCATGTCATTAATAATTTTAACAACCACAGTTAATTTCCATATTTGTGCACATACACACGTATATAGCACAGAGAAATAAAGAACAGGCAGTAATAGAAAATAATGTAGTCATATTCAAGAATTTAAATTACTTGAGTTCATGAGCAATGCAGCTGCTGCTGATAAATGTAGATTATAAAAGTTTATTGCAAACAGATAAATTTGCATACACTGTGAACATGAACAGCTATTCAAGCACAGAAGAACTTAGATTTGTTACAACATATCGAACCTCAGGAAAATTTAGGTTCTACTAAAGTGCAGGTATGTACGAAAGCAAAAGTGGTAAGGATGGTATCGTGGTTGTGATTGGAGTGGAGATTGAATGAATCTGAGTTCAATTTCCACTTTTTCCTTTGGGGGCCAGAGCAAACATACCTTGGACAGTGATGCCATAACAAAGTGAGACGGAGTTTGAATTTACAGTTGATTACATGCTCTCTAAGTAGATCAACCTCCTCAAACTCTGAGATTGTTCACGTGGGGAGTTAGAGCTCAGCAGTAATGTGTATTAAAATTTATACCTCAGCTATCTTACAGTAATTTCCCATTGAAGAGAAGCATTGAGGGTGACATTTTTTAGAAGCATACACCAGTCTAATTTTAGTCCCATAGAAGTCAGTCATAGAATAATTTACTTAGTCGCAATGTTATGAAAGTTTTGAAATATTCCCCTCTCTTCCTCACCTTGTGATCTTCAAAATTGTGTTTCTCACCTTACAGTGATATTAAAAATGCAAATTCAAATACCTTGAATGTCCGGGTGATATGAAGGTGGAAACAACCATAAAATGGATTCCTTAAGATTGTAATGGTGAGTTGCATTGCTACAGCTGCACAATAAAGGAATTGTTAAATCACCATACGTGTTTAGAAATATATCCAGGTGTTCTGGAGGGATTTTATATTACAAACTTGAAAATCTATCAAGCAGTATCAGCCCCCATGTTGAAAGATAACAGTTTTAAAGCTATCAACAATATTAAAAAAAAAAAAAAAGTCACAGTCATTGATGCAAATTGAGAGAAATTACGTTGAAAAAATTAAGAAAACAGAAGGGAACCATGATATGCTAAAATTAAATCAATGTATTTAAATTACAACCCCTTTCATGTAATTCAACACATATCCCTTTTTGCTAAGCCAAATTTTCACATGGCTTTTAGATTCTATTGACAATGAAAGCTGAATAGCATGGGGAAAATAACAGACTGACATAGTTTACTTGACCTTTTGACAAAGTACTTCATTATTAATTTCTGGGTAAAAAGCAAAGATTCAATGTGGATTAAAAAAATAGCTCAGAAACCTAAGTGCAGGAATGTACAGGAAATCTTCAGCATCCGGTTAATTCAGAATTTTGTACCATGCATCTCTTCAGAAAAAGATACAGGCTGAGAGTTTCAAAGGAGCCTAAGGGAGCTTCAGTTACTAATTTGTTTGAAATTTGAATTTCAAATTAGAGATGGACACTTAGATCCCTCAGACTTCCTGGAAAGCCCTACGTTTAGGATTCTTTGTGAAACACTCAAAAATCTCAATGAAAACTTCAGCTTGATGTACAGTAGTGAACAAAGGCAAACACACTATTAGTATGCAAAAGCAGTGAGAGGACATGCCAGTACAATTTTAATGTATTTTGGTAAACTAATGGTTCAGAGTGACTAGGAACAGTGCGTTTCATTCTGGTCAATCTCTCTCAAAAGAGAGAGGGAGTTCAGAGGTGGCTGTCAAAAGAACATTGCAAGCATAAATAATTTGTTAATACAAGGAGATAGAAGATACGTGTATTTTTCTTTCTCGGGAGTTTATGTTTTGCTACATTAGATAAATGAACTAGGATAACCCTTACTTACCCCCTTGCAAGTTCAGGAAAAACATGTTTCAGTGAAACAAAAAGGCAACAAAATTAAAACTGACAAAGTTACACGCTCTGAACAATGCACAATTAATCTAGGAGTGTCACTGCCACTAAATCTTACTGAAGACCTATGTAATGCAAATAAGAAAGGAGGAAAGAACAGTCAACAAAGGAAAAGGACATTTTAAGCTGTATTTTAAAATACAGTATTTAGAGTCTTAAATAAGCAATCTACTATAAAATAGATTTTACAAGGGCTCAGGAGGAAACAATTCAAATAGAGAAATCTGCATTTCTGGGATCATAATAACTAGAGGGTAAATCATATATAACTACTTACTTATTTTAATATATTTTGGCTAAATAATATATGAAGGCTAAATAATTTTAAATAGGTTTGGATGCATTTGTTTACTTTATTGAGTTCTGTGGAAAAAGGGGCAGAGAAAAATCTCCATTTCTGACTCAATGACCCTAGTTTCCACTGCTATATCTCAAAGCACAACTTTTCGTGTTTCACTAACTTCAGTGAAGACCAGGAGTTGTACAATTAGAGTATACAGCTTGACACTGATTTTGACAGTATAAGCAAAGTTGGATGACTTTTACAGAAGACAAGAAAAAGGACAGCAGCATGACAGACTAGAGTCACATGCCAGAGAAGAGGCTGTGAATATAAAAAACCGAAGCAAGCTAACAGAGAAAGTTAGGAACTCAGATACTTCTATATATTATAGATGCCAGGACACAAAGTAGCATGATTAAACGATGAATCCTAAAAAGTTGTCTTGTAACAGCTTTTAATGAATTTGAAAATATACTGTACAAAGGAAAACCAAAGAGGGTACATGATAACAGTCACAGCTCATTTATTTTCAGCTTGTGAGGCATGTTTTCTAGACTTCTAACAACTCTTACTGACCTCTAGACTCTCTCTGTTGCTTCATATCCATATCAGATATGACATTGAAATCTAGACCTCTTTCCTCAGATAAGACCTCCCTAACACAGAGAACAACAAACCATCCCACTTGGCTTCCAGGCTATGGCTCCTGTAAATAATGCTTACATTCTTCCTGCTTCTTTCCTTGGATGGCATTAATTCTTGTGCAGTTTCTAATCCATCAAATCACATAAAATTTTTCTGTGCAACACTCTTAGCTAGTCAGTAACTCCACACCTGCGATTTGTACAGTTAAACATTTATGTTTATTTCTATTTGTTCCTATTAAATTGCAGCCTATTTTATTCAAACCATTTCTTGAATACAGCAACATTTTGACACCCAGTCCTGTCCACCAGAGTGCTTGCACCCTTCCTCACTTAGTGTCACCTATGTCTCCTCCATCATCCAGGTCATTAATAAAAGCTACTGCATATTGGCTTTCTTATGGTTAAAAAATTGGGTAGTCCAATGCAGCTTTCTGACAAAAAACACTGAACTCTACAGAGCAACTCTCAGTCAAGATGTATTGAAAAGAAAGTATAGGAAATAAATACAAGGCAACAGTTGATATGTGATTAAATGCAGAGAAAAAGATATGAATATATGCAGTGAGTAAATTAAAATATAATTAGCCATGAAAGGAACATACTTTCATGTAACAATAACAACAAAGATCTAGAAATGCTATCCCATTCATCTCAATGGAGATGTTAATTTCAGAGTAAGTCAAATTAAAACAAGCACACAAAAGAAACAAAGCTAGCTCTCCATCTCTGAAGCTACATGCAAATTGAAGCATGCTTGCATCTTGGCAGCAGTTTTAAGTGAAACATTTGTTAAGCTTAATCTATGAAAGGCTATACTTGATTAGACCAAGCATTTGACTTGTCCTGTATACCCTCTCTAGCAGTGGCCCACCATGGATACGTCAGTGTACAAAACCAAGGCAAACATACAGTGATTTTCTCCAAGAGTACTTTCCCAGCCTCCAGTGAATCTGAGTTTCAGTGATTCTCTAAGACAGAATTATTAGCTTTATAGTCCTTAACAGATAATATCAGTACCCACTCTTATTACTTTTCAAAGCAATGTAAACTCAGCTTGTGGCAAGCAGTTCCACGGCATAACTATATGAAATATGAAAAAATACTTCCTTTGGTTCAACTTAAACATACCACCTACTAGTTTCATCTAATGCCCAATGTCCTTGCAGTAGAAAAGTCAGTGAATAATCATTCATAATCTATTTACTTACCACCCATGAGCTGGTAAACTTGCCTCCTTCAATTTTCTTCTTCCCAGACTGAAAACTTGTAGTTCCTTGTTCCTTGTTTGAAAGATTTAACCATCCTTTTCTTCTCTTTAACTTTTCAAGGTGCGGGTGCACCACTGTGACACTACTTATAACCATGACGTTCTCTACTTTGTTCTATTTCTTTCTAAAAATTTCTAATATTAACTTTGCTTTTTTTGACTGCTACTATTTTCATAGTGTACAGTCAATACACATCTCTGTGAATATATAATTTCACAGTGAAGTTCCTGAACAGTAATTATCAGTTTTAAGTCCATTCTTGGCCTCAAAGAGATTTTTGGTTTGTTTTTGTTTTGGTTTGTTTTTTTTGTTTGTTTGCCTTTTTTTTTTTTTTTTAACCCTTTGAGAACTACTTTCCATTTATTTACAGTGAATGTCACTCTATCACTCTGTCACTCAGTATCACAAAAGTCCTTTTCTGCAGTTGGCTTTAATTCCTCCTATTCTGAATAACAATATCACCTGCAAATTTTGCTGTACAAAGACAGGCTTCCTGCTCCTGGTGCATTTGAAATAATGCTAGTATTACATCTTTAAGAAATTGGTCTGTAAGCTCTTTTCAGTCTACCCTATTTTGGTTTTATATTTATGGTTTTTATGTTTCCATTATCTTTGAATAATGGAACAACATGCATGTCTCAATTTCTTACATACTGACTTACTGCTGCCTCCTTGTAAGAAAGTTTAGCCAAAATCTGAATTTTAGCACTAACTAAACATAGATCTGTCTGAGTTGTATCAAAAGTAGCTGAATAAAGCCATCCAAGATATAGTCAAATGACCTAGAATAATTCAATGGAACCCTTCTGCATTCTAGAGGATTTTAATTTGGTTACTTAAGTTCAAGACCAAAACCAAGCAGATGGTTCAAGATGACAATACACTGCTTTGGAAGTGGTCTAGATGAAAGCATTCTGCAGTTCACTTGTTGAGATTCGATATTTTTGCAGTAGACATCCTCTACAATAAGTATATGATACAAACCCCACCTGCCAGTAAGAATTAGTTGCACTGAATTCAACAGCTTTGGAACAGACCATAAGAATGGGTTAAATAATGTTATAAACCCATAATGTATTTACTCTTGACATTTTATTATTTGTATAAGACTATGCAACTTCTCTGAAATCAAGCTAGAGCTTTATGCACTGCTCATTCCAAAACACTTAAGGAGTCACCTGTTTACAGTAAAATGACACCTATCATCTACTTTTATACAACCACTGTACGTTCTCCGTGATCTTTATCTCTCCTATTTAACTTGCTCTGCATTCTCAGCATTTACCTTCCTAGATTCACTTTTCTCCTTTAGTTCCTGCACTTTATTCCTTCCTCCTTCTTTTTCAGTTCTCCACCTGCCTAGTCCCACCTATCTTTGCCTTTTTGTTAGAATAACTTACACCTATGCTGCTCAACACAGTATATTAGCAAATCCAGTTTTCAGTTGCATGCAAATGTGCCAAAAAACTGTCAGCTGAAACTTTCCACACTTTCACGCTTGGCCAAGGTGAATTTTTTTCTTGAAAATGGCAACTTACTGAACTGAGCTCCTTCCATAAATGAGGCTGGGGAAAATCACATTGTTTGTTCAGGTTATAAAAAAAAATATAGAGCAACTTGCTCTTTGAGAAGCTTTAATGTTGTTTTGTTAAACAGGGCTTTGTAATATGACAAAGAATTATGAGCATTTTACTGAGCCCATGAAAATTTCCCTCCAATTTGGCCAAGTTACAGAGTTTCTACTAATTTCTGTTTATACACACATCTTTTTTGAAACCTAGTTACCACAACTCTCTGAATCACCCATTGCACACAGCCTGGCTCCCATGGGTTTTTTTACCCCAAACCTGCCTCACCACTCCACACAGCAGCTGCCAGGCCTGCAGGAACCCCGCGCCCTGTGCGCAGTGCTCCCTGCCTGGCACTCAGGCTGTGCAGTATCAGCCACACTCAGGTGCACGACAATCAAAAACTGCATGGCACAAGGCAGTTTAAAAGACACGAGGGTGCTGAAGAAGCCAAAAGGAACAGAAAGGGATGACACACTTGGAAAGGAAGACCTGATGTGTTTCAATACTACCAGGGCCAAAGAGGAGCTGGAGGCTTAGGTGTCTGTAGCCACTAACAGCTCATTCCCTACGAAGTCCAAAAAGTAAACCCAAGAGAGGGAAACTCTTTCTACAACTAACAGAGTTTTCAAGCTTTTTAGTTTTAAGAGATTATACTCATATTTTTTCCCTATTTTATGATATAAACAATTCTTAGATATAATTGAAATAGGTTAATTTTGAGAAACACTCAGCTTGAGCTAGATGATTCATCTGGGACAGCTTCCTCTAATCTATGAAAAACTGAAAATATGATGCTATTAACGTGCAGTATGAAATACACGCACCACTTCTAGCTTCCTCGACAGGACAGGCACTTGCATATCAACATTTACAGACTTGTCTCTGCTAACGCCTTTTTTGACCACTGCTCTGAGTTTTCTATAGGCTTTTGAGTGAATCTACTACCTCGACCAGTCCACTGATGTCTGCAAATCAGCTGAATGAACAGCTTCCCCCTCTGTGCATGAAGAAAACAATTATCAGACCATGAGCAATAATTAGTATGTACAACTAAATTTACTGCACATGGGATGCTCACACACCATATTGTTGGAAAATCCAAAACAATAACATGTGAAATTCTGAATTTTGCATTCCAAATACTGACCAATGTGCTGCTACTTAGAGGCATTATTAAGACACAGATAAGATGTCTAAATTGTATCCTGAATTTATTTTTGTCATCCTGAGCTTTCCTTTCTCTACTTCCACTGGTTGCCTCCATCACAAATGGCATTGTGGTTATATTTTAGACTGACAGCTTTGTGGCTGTATCATATTTAAAGGTTCACAAAAACCCCAACAATAGGCATGAAATAAATACTATCAAGAACAGCAGAAGACCTGAAAGAGAGCAAAAGAACTAGTAGTCTGAGGTATTCCTATATCATTAAACAAAACAAAATAACAAACGACAAAATGCAATTTAGTCTTTCATTTCTGCTAACCAGCCATTTGAGATTTTAAGATTGCACCCAAATTATAGGTAACTGCTGCATTTATAGTTTTAGCATTTCTTCACATGATTGCACAGACAGCATCATCCCCACATTCCCTTAACTACCTATGTAAAAGTAATACATATGTACCTACAGGTAAAAGTATATTCCTGTCCAAAAGAGTTCTGTTTTAGAGAAAAATCAAGGAAGCAAGCATGCTTCAGAGAATTAGTTAATATATGTCACAAGATCTCAACTGAAGGCTGGAGCACACCTACATGAGAGAAATATATACCCCCCCAACAATAATGGAATAATTAACAATATACTTCTTGTATCTGCCTGTGAAATATACTGCCCATGCAACAAAATTCATACTGTATGTATTTAGAACATAAGTATATCCTAAAAGGAGAAAAGTTGAACAATCATTTCTTGGTGGTAGCAGGAGTAGTTCCAAGATCTGTCCTACCCAGAAGCTACTTTAAAGATACGACATCATGGAAACTCCATTTAAAACATCAGAAGTCTTTAGCTGTGTCTTTATGACCTGATGCCCAGTGAACCTCCTAATTTTCCTACAGTCCTTTTTCAGTTCTGAAGAAATGAGACATTTAATTAAAATTTAAATATTCTTAAACCTGCTCAATTTTACTGCCATTTCTACCTTGAAATGGAAGCTCTCAAGGATTTGTTTCTATTCCCATTTTAGCAAAAACTGCCCAAACCAAATTTGTGTAAAGTGATTCTTCTTTATATTGCAACTAAAATTACACTGCACTGACCCTTTCATCCCCAAAATCCCTGAAGCTTGTTTGCCATAACTAAGGACTTTATTATTTCTTTAACAAAGCTGTTATTTTTTTCTACGCAATATAACTTTTTTTTTTTTTTTTAAATCTAATTGGTGGTACACTGGTAATTTGCTCCACCAGCAAACTTCATTGAAAGTTCCAAATAAAATACGTGAACTACAACAATCAGTGAGATAAGCTGTTCGGTATACTGGTCATAGATAGAGTTTGCTTAAAATGGTCACATATAAAATTTAAGTAGATTATTCCATACAGATTCAACATTCTTCAGAAAATAAGGAAGTAATAAAAATCACTGACTTTGTTTCTCCTTTCTTAAAACAGAAGAAAATATTTTTTAACGGTATCAAAATGTTAGCAGTTTATGCTTTTGCCAAGAGTACTGCAATGTATGTAGGATTCCATGGTGTTATAAAAAGCACTAATGTAATCCTGACTTTAAAAAAATAGAGAGAGCTTACCTGTTGATTCATAACATTTTAGATGTGTACAGCTGTAACGCTTTTCAGCATGAGAGTATAAACATAGGAAGTCTCTAATGTGCATTTGAAGAACAATCCACAGAAGACCATTTGGTAATTCACAATTTATTTCTTGCAGATCAGTTGTCAATATCTCAAATAAATTTTAGAACTTCATTTTTACTTTTTCCTCTCTATTCAAGACCTGACTGGAGAGATATCCAATAAAGCTCTTAGCCATGTTCTGGAATTTACTCTTAGCCATGTTCTGGAATTTAAACACACATTAGGAATGAATGAGGTGAAAAAGCCATACTTAAGTCTAAAAGTGTTCGCTGACGTTATTTTGTTATCAAAGGTTTCATCCTCTAACAAAGACAACTAAACAAAATATGTAAACAATTATTTCCATATCATGTTGCAATTTCAGCAACATCTCCTTCAGTTAACATATTTTTCACATCAAGTCCTGGAATTTTAACTAGATCGTTGTATCTGGCATTTGAACTTCACTTTAGAAGGTATAAACCTTAAAGCTCGTGTTAATAGTTCACTTTCAAAATAATTGGAATTGCTCACAGATTCTTAAATACTTGATTAACTATGACAAGTGAGCACCCAGAAACAGAAGGGCTCAATCTAGTCATATTCTATAAATATTAGATTCAGAAATATACACACAACATTTCAAGACTCCATAGAGATGGAAACATAAGGAAACTTTTTCAGAAGCTTCCAGTGTATTTTAATGTTTCCATTCTAAAAAAGACAAACTTTAATATCAAAGTCCAAGTTTTCACAAATGCAAGACTTCTACAAATACAGTCCATATTAACAAAAGCAGCCAGGTACACATCACCTGATAATAACTATGCCAAACACCTAAGAACAGAGGCATATAAAATCAGTAAGTACTTTAAAAAATATATGTTAAATATTTTTCAAGCCAACAGAAAATATTTTCTCATATTATTTTCTTTGAAAGTGAGTATTTGCTTATGTGCTTACCATTGTCAGCTCTTGTTATTTTAATATGTCTACTTAGAATAAGAAAGTTAATCATGTATGTAGATCTGAGGTAACAAGCAGCTTATGTTACCTACATGTTACCAGTTTTTAATCTTACTGATGAAAAATGGTATGAAGTATGACAAATAAAAGGAAATGCTTTAGTCCCATGCTGCAGGGACTTTCATTGACCTCTTAACTATTCCTAAACTAAATTGCTACTTCATTTTTAATGAGTGTTCTATAAATGGAATAATTGTTTGTATTCTGAATCTGCAAATGTGGCAAAATTTTCTAAAAATGGGTCAGTTGCAAAAACATAAATACTTTCAAGTCCATTATTTTACAGTATTATTTAAAGAGTATTCCCAGCAACTAATGTTTAATAGTAGATTTGTATTTTAATGACAGAAATATTAAATAATAATATAAAATAATATTAACTTAAGAAGTTAGTAATATTAATGGGAAGTCCCACCACCCAAAATAATAGATGTCTTCAACTGATCAAAAGTCAACAAAACCTGACATGCATATGAACAGATATAAATTGTTACTAGACTTGAAAGATGACTAATGGTTAAGGCACACTTCAAAAGTCAAGATACCAGGATTCTGTTCTACCAGGTGAAACTACTGCTGTACTTTCATAAGAGGTTTAATTTCAGTTAACTCTATCAAGTTTAGCCTAGTTTGGATGAAAGAATCCACACTTCTTCTCATACCAACTAATTTCTATTCACTGTAGCTACAACATGTACTGGAGTTCACTACTGCAAAGCCATATAAATTCCAAAGTTTTCAAGTTGATGTTCCTTCTCCAGAAAACCAAAACTTAAACATTTCAATGTTTAGCAAAAATAATATTTCATTAAAATATGTTTGATGGGCCTCTGTTAGGACACTAATCTGGGTTCTGGGAGAACATTCAAGTACCTGATTTGTCCAATTGAGAAATAATTTTCCATTATTAGATCACATCACTTCAGGAATAATGCTTGTGCTTTCTCTTCCTTATCTGTCAGCTTCTCCATCCTCTTCTCAAAAGAGAAACAATTTACAAAACAGTATACTTTTTTCAACTCCAGTTTAATTACCACTTCCCTTCGGTTTTCAGTTTTTGAGCTTGGGAAGTTGATAATAAATTGCAAGCATAGCTGCATAAGCATAAACATTGTTGCTACCTGCCATCCATAATTTTGAAGAGTCCTAAAAGTAGCTGTACTACTCATTCCATCAACAGGGCAAGGCATACAGTAAAAGGCTGCAAGCATACATTTTTTATGAACTTCACAGAAGAACAGTCTGAACAACCATGTTATTTGTATCACCAATCAGTAAAGGCTAACAACTCTGCCAAGTTTACCATAATTTCTGGAAGAAATAAAAGCAATGTTCTTCGATAAATGTTATTTCCTTGAAGCAGTCTACCTTTTGAGTTCCAGCTCTTTCATCCACAGTTATAAATGCACAAATGAAAAATTTGTGGCACAAGACAATCCCCTGTATAAAGTAGCACTTGTCATTGCAACTCTTCCACACTCACTGAGATCATGCTGAACTTAAGAGGAACTGTGAATCCTCAGCACCCTACGTGGTTGGGACTTCACACTAAACTCACCTCTCCACTATCAGCTCTAATATTCAAGTCTCCTCTCAGGCTGTCCTGGTTCGGGCTGGAATAGAGTTCCTCTTCGTTTTAGTAGCTGCAGGAGTGCTGCAGCACCCTGAGACCCCAGGGGCTCCCCATGTCCGAGTGCCCTCACCTGTGTGCGGGGGTGGGGGGAGCACAGCTGGAGTGCTGGGCCCGGATTGGCTGATATCCCATGTCATGTGACATTGTGCTCACTATATAAAGGCAGGAGAGGGCTGGGAGAGGCTGCCACTTTTGGGAGTGTTGCTGTTGTGGCTTTGTGTTTGGAATCACTGGCTGGGAGCAGGCAACACCAGTCTTCCTTCCTCATAAACTTGTCATATGAGTATTTTGTCCTGTCTTTACAGATGCATTCCATTTAAAACATATTTTAATAAGAAAGGTTGATTTAGCAAACTTTCAAATATTGATCTATGCTGCTTTGTTTTTATCTCTTCCTTGCACTCAGTTCTTTATCAGTTTCGAGGTAGATCTTAAAATGCAGCATCCAATTAAGTGGTATTTCAAGTTTCTGAAATTAATTAGGAACCATTCTCCTTTCCTTCCTACTTACACACATAAATTCCCCAAGGTTAAGAAACGGGAGTGGGATAAAATAGTACAAATAAACTTTTATAACTGAGCAACTTTTATATACATATCTACAATATGTTGCATCACAATGCCACAGAATCTCAGAGAACTGAGGTGGAAGGGACCTCAGGAGGTCACTTAGTCTGCCTCTCTGCCCCAAGGCAAGATCAACTATATTGAAACCGTTGTTGACAGATGTTTGTATAACCTGAACTTAAAAAATTTCCAGTGATGGAAATTCCACAGCTTCCTTAGGCAATCTACAAAAATACTGTTACAAATTGCACCTACTATTCAATGTAGCAGAAAGTTCTTCCTGACAGTTGTCTGCAAGATTAAGTCTTTGTCAGTTCTAATACACAATATGGCACTCTTGAGTTCATAGAGATAATAACAATGCACACATCTCTGTAACTAGGTGTACAAAATGTATGTTAGTTTTCAGTTTTATAAAAATAAATTATGCATAACTGATGATGAGTGCTCTTAAATTAGTAAGTTACAGAGGACTTTGTAATTAAACAACGTACAAATACACTGCGTTCTCCAATACAGTTAAATAACTTTATGTATCTTACTGTCATATTATCTTTATACAAAAGGACTGAGATGCTTCTATGTACGCATCTATATGTATATACACATCCCCTATGGGTGAACTATGGTTTATTACAATTTTATAATGCAAAGCATTCCCAAGGGGCCCAGGTCCATTGAAGGCAAAGGATCTAATGATAACGAAATCAGCACCTTCACAAATGAGGATTCTACG
This sequence comes from Tyto alba, assembly GCF_018691265.1. Classification (NCBI taxonomy): domain Eukaryota; kingdom Metazoa; phylum Chordata; class Aves; order Strigiformes; family Tytonidae; genus Tyto; species Tyto alba. The sequence continues at coordinate 17,532,158 of NW_024881261.1, forward strand.
GTCAAGCCAATCAGCTCTTGACACTTGTCTGCACTCTGACTCACACTGAAGGGTCAATATAACAGTTTATTCACAAGCATGATTTGGAAATCCTAGTTGCTTGTGATTAGGATGTAGAATTAATTCTCTGCTAACAACATAACAAACAGCAGAATTTTACTTGCAAAGGCACCAGCTCTTTCCAGAATTTAATACAGATTAACTAAGGTTTCTAACTTTTTTTCTTCCTGCTTTATGAGAATAAGTTTCCTACATAAATTAAAATTTTCATGGTGGTAGAGAGAAAAAGATCTTGCTGTTATGGGAAAAGGACTGCTTTAAGGCTTTAGTCCTGATATCTAGAAGAAAAAGGTACCAAAATTAGGTCAAAAACTATTTTGAAAGTGGAAAAATTAACAACCTCTTTTTTGTTTTCATATCCTCTAAAAAAAATATTTTAATATGCCAAGTTATATATTGACAACTCTCTACCAATAAGTGCATGTGGGCTTTTTCAAATACCTGGAACATTACCTATAGATTTTTGCAGGTTCACAAACCCTGTGCCCACTTTTCCAGTAAAAGCTGCTGTCCAATGTACAAAGCTAAATGCCCCAGGGACATTGAAATGAACATATTTTTCTGCTGTTTTAAACACACCAGCAGTCATTTGTAGAGTTTACATGGCTTTCTTGTCAATACCTGCTGGTCACAGTTGGTGAAGAAGCAGTTTCTCTTATGATCTGCTTGCTAATTAAGCATGGCAGTAGCCATTCAGAGCAAAATTTTCAACAACCTGACACACGAAAGTAAAGAATTGGATGTATTCTCAGAAGGCTTCGATCTTTAAATCATTTGGATTCCATAGTTACTGCAATTTACAGAAAATATGCCAGATTAACATGTGACTTTTCTGATAAAGTATAACATACTGTATGTAGGATGGATGCTTTAACTCTAATGATCCACAACATAATTCTTTAAAAGGAGAAAAGTTAAAAGGATTTGAAACTCACAACATAGGCCAAAAATCTTCACTGTCTTCTGCTTCTCATTTTCTTCAGTGATTCATAATCTACTCCTGTCTACTGCCATCTTTCATTTATCATCATCCAACTGTACCTTATTTTTGTTGTCCATTCCTTTACTTGGAGGAGGATTGCAGAGATTTCTCTCATGGTGCTTTTCTGCACAGAAAACATCCTAGAAAGTATCAGCAAAGCTACTTCATTGCCTTATTTTAAATTCTTTGCTTTCTTGGCCTTCAAAAGCCAGTTGCTCCTTTGCTGAATGACCACCTTCTAACATTTCATTGTTTCCTCATATTACTCCTCCTTCTCGGTTTGTATTCAATTGTTTTCTTTTAGTTCATGCTTAGATTATAAACTCTTGTAGGCAAAAGTTGTGGCATTTGTACAGTCCCACCCAGTGGTCCCAGCCTTGAATTCGGAGACACATTGTAATACAGTAAATAAAAAGCCCTATTCATTTTCCTCCAACAGTTAAGATTTCACTATTTTGTTAGGCCTCTTGTACGCAGGGAGGACAAACCTGGAGTGGCCAGTAACTAATTCTTACTACTAATTAAGAACAGGCTGTTTAATCTGAGTAGGCAATGAAATAGAATACATCAGTAAAAGTGAATCTTTTTTGAGAGAAATCTTTAGTTGGCAAAGGCATTAGTAGAACTACCAGAGGTGACTGAAACGCCTCTTCCCACTCAGGGCAAAAACTCACTCTACAAGAAACAGCATCACATCCAAGCATATTTTTGATCATTTACAAGTCATCCCCAAATTCTTTAAATAAAATACAGTAAACATTTATTTATATCTAATTTGTAGTTGCAAATTTTAAGTTCTTGTTCACCTATGCCTTATAGTTATCTTCTCCTCTAAAAATGGACATTTGACATAATAGTAAAAAAACTTACTTTTTCCAATTTTGGATAAGAAATATAGCAATAAAATATAATTTTTAAAATATCATAAGGACAAGAATGCACTAGAAGATTCTGATTGTAAAGGCAACTGGCATTAAAAAGCTTAGAAAGTCTAGTAATTTAAAAATCTGAAAAGTGGAAGACGTGTCCACACTTCTGGTAATAGAGATTAGACCTAAAACAGTAAGCTTCTACTCACTACTGAATTACCTTATCTACCTTACTAAGGTAGTAGAAGGATCCACAGCTGCTATTGCCAACAATGGGTCATGTTCCAAAAGGAGAGTGTTACTGGGTAACAAGTCAATGCACACAGAGAAGACCTCAAGCCACCACAGCAGACTGTTTTTAAGAAGTAACTGTGATGAACTTCTCACTATAAATAGTCTTGATTTTTAGTTTGGCTATATCAGGTGGTAAGGTAGCTCTCCTGCCCAGACACTGTCTACTGCTATTAATGTCTACTCTGCTCAGCATAAGTTCTAGAATATACTTCTGCTGGAAAAAAGATCTGATAGTATTATTGTAAACCTGCTTTCAAAGAAAATACTTTTAAAACTACATAGACTTTATTTTAAAGCCTAATTTTTTTTTTTTTTTCCATGACTGGTAAACTAAAGACCCCATGGACAAATAATAGAAAAAAAAAAAACAAGAAAAAAAAAATTAAAGACTATTCTTTCCCTCATCTTTGGCCATTATTTTTTTTAGCTCCTTAATAGTAAATGAGGTTGATCTACTAAGATGTCTGGAGAGAATACATGGTAAAGTTAAATAAAGAATCAAAACCCAGTCACAGTGAAAAATACATTAAAAAAAAATTCTACCAAAACTTTTAAATTAAAGTCTTCTTAAGAGTTAGAAAGCCTTTAAATCTCAATTTGATGAAGCTGTACTGAAAGAGAGCTCCCCCTGGTTCTGATAATTTTCTTTCACTTGTCCACTAAAAACTGTTTTGGTTTGTCGGTTTGTTTGCTTTTTTAATAACTTGTCACTTCATTGTGTTTTTAATGACTTGTCACTTCATTGTTTATTCTTTGAAATGCACCTCTTGACTGAGATTTTGCCTGCAACTATAAGAAAATATTTTCTGCTGTGGAATACTTGCAGCATGCTGCCAGTAATCACCCGTGATGATAGTCAACCTTCAAGTTTTCACCTGCTTGCAATTAAAATGGCTTGAAACATCCACAGACAAGTTTCCTTGCTACTTCTTTTCCTCAAATATTTGCCACCACATGAGCAGAGAAACAAATGTTGTGGTAGGTAAGGAGACCCAGAAATTGACTTTTAAGATTAAAGAAATGAAATTCAAATAAACTGTCAGAGGGTAAATGGTCCTTTAAGAGGCTTACTTGAGGAGAACTACTTTTCGGAACCTGTCTGATACAAGTTAGTGTTAGAAGCCTGATACTCAACTCCATGAAACTCCTTCCTCTCTGTTCAAATCAGACTCTTATTAAACCCACTGAATAACATAGTAAAAGTGATAGCTTAAAGAAATCTCTGGGACTTTCCTTACCCTGTAGCCCAGCTCTCAGAAATCAGGAGAATTTTATCTGGCTGGATGAAAACAGGAAAGGCCATGGTCCCTTTTAAGACAGTTATCATTCATCTCCCCTTCTTGGAATTCTTGGGATTCCACAGCAATTATCAAGAGATGAAACTGAAGAAAATCTATTACCTCCATGCATTTAAGACAGTGAGTCTCTCTTCCAGGACACATGAGAGGGAAGGAGCAACCTGCACAACAAAAGCAAAGTGGTATCAGCTTCAGTCCCCTCATGTTTAAAGCACTGTCTGCACTGTTTGAATAGTAGCAAGACTGCCACTAAGCCCTTATCAACTTGCAATATTTATATTTGTATTTTTAATACACATTTGTAATAAATGGTAAATGGTAGAGGTTGACTAACAGTTGCATCACAAGAATTTCTAGTATAATGTGATTTTTTGGTTGATTATAAAGCTGGTACATATAGGACATATAGAACATCATGTTACATGTGGTCAGTTAATTAGTTTCTGAAGTAATGCATGATTAATCACCATCAAATATAATGAAAAATTGTAACTATGCCATTTGCTCTCCAAGAAGTATTTATCTAACTTTATGCCACAGTTTTGGCTTCCTGTGATTGCTTCTTAAATTAGAATACTTTGCTGATTGTAACTGCTGTCCTCTGTGAAATATATGTTGAAACAGGTAAACATAAAATGACACAAAAATAAAAAATGGAAGAAACTCATTTCCATAAACCAAAGTATTCTGGCTGCATGCTGCTGAAATGTCTAAAGATCCACCTAAGCTATACCATAGACAAAAGTAAGATAGGAAATGTTAGACCAGGCAGTGCTGTGAAACAATAGCCTCACACATGAAATCATATATCAGAGACTCAAGAAAAAAAAGCCTTTGAGCTCTTTGCAACACCAACTGCCACTTATTAAGTATCAATATATTAGTAACCATGTTTTTAAAACATATTTCAATAAAAAAGGTCACAAGAAAGCCAGCAGTTAAACTTTTTTTTTTCCCCCCTATTTGAGACTGTTGTACCAAGGGATATTATCCCTGTGCAAAAATCCAACACTTTTTATTGAGGATGTAGAAGCACCCAGTGTTTTGCATAAAGCTGGTTTTGCCCTGAGTAAGAACTTTCTGACTTAAAACTAAATTAAAAAGAACAGATGGTTGCAGGAAAAATAGATTTTTTAAAACAAACAAGCTAACCCACAAACAGATATCAAAGCATCACCTTCTCTTTCCCTGAATTTTCCCTGAAAAAAGTAGAACATGAAGCTTTAAGAAGTTATCTAATTTACATAAGATTCAATCCAAAAAATAACATACAAAACACTTCTTTATAAAGAAGTGCCAGATGCTCAACATGGACACTGCTCAATGGTCACTATAGGTGTTCTCAATTATTTGGGAACTGAATATAATTAATCTGAAAAATTTTTTACTGGAAGTTATTATTTAACATAGAATTCATCAAACACAGTTTGGTTGTAAGTCTTGCGTTGCTCTCTACATGGTATTGATGGTATTTACCTATGGAACATACCCAGAGCATTTCCAAAAAAAATTAAAAGAAAAAAAAATACTGCTAGGTAAAAAACAAGAAGTATTAATAATGTGCATAAGAGCAAGTGCATTTAAAAAAATATATAAATTCCTCACAGTCATTCAAGAGTTGTTTTTGTATAGTTCTCAGACAGCATTATCTCTGGAGAGAGCATGGGATTACACTTCTAGTGTACATCTGGGCTTGTTAAAAACAGACATCTTCTACTAGCATAAAATACAGTTTATAAACAAAACAGCCCTCTAAGAGCTAATGTAAGAGCTACAATCACAGCAACATTAGCAGATATACATGAAGCTGCCATGTATGCTCACATCAAGCTGCGAAGTGCAGCAGCTTCACTGCATCCCACACTAGAGCTAATACACATGTGTGAACTCATTAGTACTTGCACAGGAAGTCATCTCCCTCGGGGAAGCAAACTGTATTTACATATTTATAATTTATATAAATGCTTAATGACTTCCGTGGCCTATGTTCAGACACAGGGATTTACTCAATTTGACCTCAGTCCAGGATGAGATGAAGTATACCTATCCATGGAGAGTGTGAATATTTCCCATGAAAACTGACACATTTGTGAATATAGCATGGAAAAGTCAAATGTCAAGACATCTGAGCAAACAGATAAGCTTAAGAAAAGAAGTAAATTCAATTGTGAAGCTAAGTCTGGCTTGAATCGTTTATTTGTATCTAAATGTGTACAGGTTCTTTTCTGTAGTTTAATAATGAGTTGTTTCATATGCATGTCTGATTATGAAGGTTATGCTTAGTATTCTGCAATAAAACAAAATTTTAATTAAGTTATAAGAATATCAATTTCATTCTAGTCTTTGATGCTCTTTGAAACAATTATAAAGCAGCAAGAATTTAAGAAAACAACTGTTATATTATTTAATCAGAGATCAAAGTTATGAGAAGTGGTTAAAGCATCAGAAGTTTCTCAGAACAGCTGAAAAACCTTTACATCTGACTAATTAAAAGCACAGTAATCTATAATTCTAACAATGTACAATATGCATAATTCCAGTAATAATAACTATAGCATGTAATTTATTCTGACATCTTCAGGGCTTCAAAAGAACAAACCAGTTACAGGTGTGAATTATGATGCTATTAAAATATTAAAAATATTGACTCATGTTACTTTATAGAATCTATAATAACTATCTTAAGAGCTCTGTTGTGCCACAGCAGTATCTGTACAGGTCACCATAGATGAGACGGAGCTGAAAGAAAAAAAAAAAACTTGAAGGTTGGGATGGAAGAATGTGCAATTAAAGCTTACTTGGTATCACTAAATGTCTAAAATATGTAATCTTCTAGCTAGCCCTACAGTGAGCCATTGCAAAATACTTGTCTGTAGTAAAAGTGATATATTCATCAAGCTTCATCATATATATTTTAATTTGAAAGTTGGTAAGTGAAGGTGTATATATAAATATAAGATTATTCAGGAGTATCTAGAGTGTAGCCTTGTTTACTGAAACAGTATGCACTGTTCTTTACCACTGCTGATAAGACTAAATCAATTTAGCAGTAAAATTTCTATTCAAAATTACTTACTTCCCTGAAGATATAAATTGTTGCCTTTGTGTATGTATCATATTTCAAAATAGATCACTAAGTGAAGCAGCTCAGAATACTCTGATGTGTTTGTAACACCTTTAATGTAGCTCATTCTTCTGAACAGGTTAAGGAAGAAAAAGCAAAATTTCAAAAACTTCACATAGTTTTTAATTTATATTTATCAGACACGAAAAAGAGCCTAACCACATTACATTTAGGCTACAAAAGGTGCATAACAGGTAGTTTATATATTTATTTACTTGTAAAACTGGTAGGGATCATTGTCTGTCACAATTACAGCCACGGCACTTTATTCCTGACTGGACTTTACCAGTGTCTCTGTAAGCCCACAGCGTGGACTGTGGGACTCATTGTTATAAAACTGATGAATCTCAATGTGCCATGTCAGTTTTAAGCACCACCAACTGCTCAAGCACATAAACATCAGCAACTAGCAGGTGCTTTGTAATACTGTAAGCTATACTTCATATCTGTACCCTACACTGTTCTTCCTGATTTTAATTTTAAGAAATGCATTTTCAGTTTCATTGCTGTTACCAATTAGTATATGCTAAAAAGGTGCTTCCTGAAGCCATAACCAGTGTCCCAAAAGGATAATCTGAGGAAAAGAGGGACAAACTAAGAACAAGTCAATATAAAATGTAAACAAATATTTTTTACAATCTATATGAAACAGAAGACAACCCAGTAAAATTTTGCAGTGTCAGCAGGAAGCAGCATATGTCAGTAATATTATTTTATATGCATAATTTGCTTCAATTTTTCTAAAAACAAATCCTATAATTTAAAAATAAAATTATGACATCTGGAGAGGGTTTAAATGTGTTGGTTTTAAAGTGACAGATGAGATAGAAGTAAAGCATTCTTTAGAACAGAGTTGCAGGTATAATAATAATAGATCAGGATGGTAGGTGACAGGGAAAACTGTGAATTAATGATTTTTTTAACTCAGAAAATTTTTTTGGTGGTTTCTGAAAATATTTTTACAAAACGAAATTGAAAGAAATATGTGAATAGTACTTCTATGAGAGCAGCTTTGGGGTTGAAGACAGTATCTTCTTCCTCCCTCTTTGAAGAAACAATTAGAATAATAACATTTCAAAAAAATATTTTAGAAACCCAAAAATTCAAGTTTAGGTTAAGGATATTTCCTCAAGATCATCTACCTCTATATATACCTGTCTCTAAACCTGAGCACGTTGATCTGCATTTGCAGTTAATTTTCTGGGAAATACATCAAAACCAAAAAGCCTGAATTAAACCTCATTTACAATCAATGCCCAGGATATAAAAGCTTTAAAACTTAATAAGTGAAATGATCAGCAAGTGATTTCTTAGCAAAACCTATCAATATAGCACCTTACCTAACACAGAATCACCAAAGATAAATAATAAGAGAACAACAATGAAAATTCACTTTAATCTAAAAAATGTGTTTCTTAAATCCAAAGGCAATCTTCTATCTCAGGGCATGATTATCTTTTTCATGGCTGAAAGAGGAAACTTGATAGTACTAGAAAAGCTTCTGAGCCATATTTACTCTTATTCAAAGATTGTTTATACTTTTTTTTTTTTTGTAGAAGCACCTTTATCAAATCACTCAACTACAGATACAGATTCTGATGACTCTTTAAGTGATTAAATCCCAAAAGTTAGACCCTTCTAACCATGAGTTTCATATTTGAAATAGAATCTAGGCTGTTGATATATGTAACAGATACACGTAACACCTCATTTCCAGAAGTTCCAGTAAAATGAAAGAGTAGTATTATAGAAATAGTTCCTCTAAACTGTTGGCTTAAGTTCATGCACAATTGCAAAAAAACCCCCCAATTTTGGAAGATGTTGCTTACTCCTAGCCAAGAGAATGTGAAGTTCATCCAGATATCCTTCGGTGCTAAAGTTACACAGGAGTTTGTCTCAAAAAAAAAAAAAAAAAAACAAAAACAAACCAAACCAACAACCAAACCAACAACAAAAAACCTGAAGAATACTATGGCTATTGAGAGGTTTCAAAACTATGTAAAAGATTTGGCAAAACAGTCTGCTCCCATGGGAGCTGTCTTAACATTACTACTTTGGCAGGGGAGGGATATATGACGAGCATACTAAATTCTTTGGGTTTTGTTATCCAAGGAGAAAATGAAAACCAGAACAGGGATATAATTCTTAATAGTACCAGTGGATTAACTGTCACTTTCCTAGCCAAGTAATCAAGGATTAGAGATTTAGCTTCTGACAGAAAGTTTTTGTTTCTAGTTTTCACTATTCCCACAAAATAAAGTCCTCATAAAACCCTGACATCCAATCTACTGGAGACATATTTCCTAATGTAAAAGAAGCAGCCTGACAATCTTTGTGTGAAAACTTACATGGCAGACATGCTGTGACAGGAAAATCTCACTGTAAGGTTTTTTTCTCTGCTGTCTCTGCATTTATATTGATTTGCTTAGTTTCCCTAGGACTACTTCACAGGTGGGGAAGTGATCTCCAGGCAGAAAAAGGCTGGTCTCAAGGAGTCAAGCTCTCACACAGAGACTTGCCTTAGGACATGCCACTAGTGACATGCAACATATTTTATATATATGTGTGTATATATATCTATATATATCTATATCAATTAGCCAGATGACAATATGGAATGGCTGCAGGTTAAAAAAAAAAAAAAAAAAGAAAGAAAAGTATTCACATTGATTCTCTCTTTCCATTTTGATTAATAAAAAAAGATCACCTCTTTGGGTGGCATAGGGTTGAAAAATTTTCAATCTCATGTTCAAAAGTTCTAGCTACTAGGACAAGAGGCAGGTACACTTGACCTGTCTTCAAGTAAGTCTATTGGGGGTGGTGGTGGTGGTGGTGGTGGTGGTGGTGTGGAAATTACATTAAGCAAACAATCCAACACGAAAATTAGCACAATCTATTGAAAACTGCTTTCCTTCCCAGGTTTGGGAGCAGAGAGCTCCTTTGTAACGATAAGACGGGTATAGGTGGAGATAGAAGGAATGTTCCCTTCTCCCTAGATCCATAATTTAATTGAAGATTTGTTCTTTAGGTATTTAAGTTTGCATGAAATGAGGATCCTCTGTGCAATCAATGCAGTGTTCCTATCTTAGAGAGTTGAATCAGTGTTTGAAGCCACCACTGACTTTAGCTAGCCTAGACTCCTAATTTTAGCTTTATTAGATGCCGAAGTTATAGGGCACAACAAGGGATGTTTGTGTAATCACATGATAGAAAGTTATCTCTGACTAGTTGGCTTCAACATTCTGAGTTATAATGGATCAGCATTACCCAAATATGGCCCTTGGCATCACTGGCTCCAAATGATTCTAGCATGAGATACATCTCCCCAACTTTACTTTCCCAGATAAGCTTTGAGACAGACAGAAACAACCCATAACTAAACAGTCTTCAGTTCACCTCTGAGGTACTGATGGATTTCTTGTTGCCCAGAAAGCCACAGTAACCTGGGCTGCATAAAAAGAAGTGTGGCCAGCAGGTTGAGGGAGGGGATACTGCCCCTCTACTCTGCTCTGCTGAGTACAGGAAAGACATGGACCTGTTGGAGTAGGTCCAGAGGAGGTCCACAAAAATGATCAGAGGGATGGAATACCTCTCCTATGAGGAAACGCTGAGAGAGTTGGGGTTGTTCAGCCTGCGGAAGAGAAGGCTCCAGGGTGATCTTATTTCAGCCTTTCAGTACTTAAAGGGGGCTTATAAGAAAGATGAGTACAGACTTTTTAGTCGGGCCTGTTGTGATAGGAGGAGGGGTAACGGTTTTAAACTAAAAGAGGGTATATTTAGATTGGATGTAAGGAAGAAATTTTTTACGATGAGGGTGGTGAAACACTGAAACTGGTTGCCCAGGGAGGTGCTAGATGCCCCATTCCTGGGGCCAGGTTGTATGGGGCTCTGGGTAACCTAATCTAGTTGAAGATGTCCCTGCTCATTGCAGGGGTGGTTGGACTAGATGACTGTTAAAGGTCCCTTCCAATCCAAACTACTCTATGACTGTACAATTTAAGATACCAGTCTTATTTCATTAAGGCAGCAAAAAGTTGATTATTTTTCTGAATCCTACCTTGGGCCCAGAAATCTCAGCCTACTGTGGTTGATGCCAAGACTTCCTAGTGTTGCCTGTGTCTCACACAACTATTGGTCTCTCTTGCAACATCACTCTGTTTCTTACTCTTAAAAGCACTACTTCATTTTTATCAATTATCTTGATTTCTCTATCACATCTGCTGTATCACAGGACATTTTCTTCCTAAGCTTCTGAGTGAGTTCCTTAAGTTGACAAAATAATTAGGATTTGTGCCAGTGGTGAATTTTGAGTCTTGTAATAATGTCAGGATTTTGCCCAAAACCCTAATCTCAATCTATGATCTGACCAGAGACTGTTAGCAAAGGCAAAATAGGCTTTTCCATTTAATACTAGGAAAAACTCTTCTTTTTGAGTACAGGCAACACTGGACATGAATAAGAAAGCACAAACTTGATTCAATTTCTGTATAAGATATCCACAATGAGTTCTGAAGATCAAGTGTACTAAGAAACAATTAAACCCACCAAATTCAGCAGAAACAACTTCTGGGGAAAAAGCCACTAACTTCTGTACACCTTACTCCCTGCTGGCATCTACTGCTTGTCTACAGAATGAAACAGTACAAACATCTTCCCTGTAGTCAGAAGTTTTAATTCTGATGCTTACTTTTAAACTGTAGTTTATTTCCTTTACATGTCATGCTTTGTGCTGCACAGGAGTCTAACACAGGTGACACATTCTGTTCTTGAATTCTGTCTGATCAAGGTAGCACGGAAGGATGGTCTATGGACAACAAATGCACTGGCTCCAGTCAGACCATATTCCAGAAATTTTCCTTCTAAATGAATTAGTGCATTAGTGCTAAATCACAGTAGCAATAGTAGCACAGAATGTTGATACATCAGGATACATGCTTGTCTGCAAATAAAGGACTTAAATACCATCTTAGAAATGTTTGGCAATCCCTCAATATACATTATTTTTGCAATTTAGTAATTAATCTGTAATTCTAAGTATCTTCAGCTACAAGCCAGAAATCTTAAAATGCTTCTAAAAATCTGAGTGCATTTTCAAATTACTTCATCCTCTGGAAAATTCAGTTCAGGCTTAAATGGAATAGTTATCTTAAGAAAAGGTAAGAGTTTTGGTTTGTACACCTAAGAGAATTAACTTCCACTCGCCTTACTTCCTTTATAAAATGAGAGATATGTAATCAAAAAAGAAGAAAAATGTTTGCTTATACGATGACTCAGAATACTTTACCTTTCTTCCTATTGGAACAATAGGAACTGATTGGAGACATAACCCACAAGTTTTACTGAAATGCTTAACATTATTGAAGTAATTAGACCTAGTGCATTCACAGAAGGAAACACGAACATCAAGATCTTTTATTCTCCTTTCAACAGATATATGCTTCTGAATAAAAGGCAATTAATTAAGAACATATGGTTAAAAAAATTGCTTTCTTCCAACAATTTCTTCTTCTATTGTTCAGTTAGATTCCATATACTTGTATCTCATTTCTTTATCATAATGTAAAATTTACTTATCTATATGAGATTATTTGAAATTATTTCCAAAGAATAAAAAAAATTCAAACCCAAATCCCAAAACTCCCAGTCCAGACCTCCCTCATAGTAAAACACTGTTTTCTTCTGTTCAGATGGAATTCATGTGTTTCAGTTTATGACCACTGTCTCTTCTTCTGCCACTGGGCACCACTGAGAAAAGCATGGGTTTGTCATCTTTGCACTCTCCAATCAGATATTTATAAATACTGATAAGGTCTCCCTGACCCTTCTCTTTAAACACCCACGTCTATGACAGAAGATTAGACACATAGGATTAAATTGCCTCCAATACGTTTTCGGGATCAAAACCACAAAAATGGAAGCCAATCTTCTAAGTGAGGCAGAGTATATAAACATCTATAATACTACTATTAACAACACAGGAGCTTGCCTACAAGAAGGTCGTCACAACAGTGGAGCCAGGCTCTTCATAGTGTTCCATGGTGGGAGGACACAAGACAACAGATGTAAACTGGAACATAAGAGGTTCTGACCGTCTCTAACGGAGAGCCTTCTTACCGTGAGGGTAGTCAGTCATTGGAATAGGTTGTCCCAAGAGGTGGTACAATCTTTGTCCTCAGACATTTTCAAGACCAGTCTGGGAAAACCCTGAGTAACCTGGCCTGACTTCAGTACTGGCCCTGTTTTGAGCAAAGGGCTGCAGCAAGGTAACCTCCTGAGGTCTCTTCCAACATGAATTATTGTCTGAACCTATAATCTATGATAGAAGTATTCACAATTCATTTTTAAGGAACTGAATAAGGTCTGAACTAGCTCTACCACTGTTAAACCAAAAAAATCCAACCAAAACAGCCAATATCTGTGTTCCGGAAATACACATAATACGAACACAAATAACATACTCCCATAAGAACTGTATAGCAATAGGAAAAAGGGTCTTAAAGTAGAGGCAAGAGAAACAGATGTTAAACACCAATTCTGTAACAAATTTTAATTACCCACACATACAGTCAGAGTCAAAATGGTGCAGGAAACAACACTTCTAGTAGACACACATCATTATCTTGCACATTACCTATGCTCTAGTTTACAGACTCTCATACTTTTAAACCAGCCTAGATAAAAGGCTGTATTACCCACAGCTTCAAAAATATCTAAATCTGTAAAACAACATAAAAAACAACATCCTATTCTGGAAGAATTAACTCTTTCCAGTTTCAGTATGACTAAGGATTTTTTAGACAATTATAGTTCTTGTTACTGAGCAATTGTGTAGCTAGTCAGATGCAAGAAGCACATTTAGTCCTTTCCTCATCCAACACCTAGGCCGGCTTCTCTGACATTTCAATGGAAGCAGGTGCAAGTCTTCCAAAAGCGAGTTAGAGTACACTGTGCAGATTTAATAACTGCTTCCCCAACAGACTAAAATACTCCTGGTGCTCTAAAAAAATAAATGAGAAAACTGATGTTCCAAAGAGATCCCTTGGGACAATTACTCAGATCAGAGATGGAATGCTTCAAAGCACGATGAACCTGTTTTTCCATTCTGATCTTGATTATTTTAGCAGGAAAAGAGTTGGTTCTTGCTAAAGGTGGGATCACTTGACTACAGCTGACCTAAACAGCTACATAAAATTGCAGTGTTCTCAAGGTTTCTTCTGATTAAGGAAAGAAAGAGATGATGGGATTTGGTGTCTGAGGTAATCTTGCTTATTTACAGAGAATGTTTAGGTTCCACTTTTCTTAGCACAACAAATCACAAGCAGACAATTGTTTTCTGTTCTTACTACTCACACTCATCTACCATTCCATCCAAAGAGCTCTCAGAAAGCAATGTCTGAATTCACAATTCAAGTAGTCATTTGCACAAGGTCATGAGCATTTGGCTCATTTTCACCTTTGTGTCATCTGCTTATTTGTCCTAAGAATTATTCAGCAAAACCCCTCAGCTACATGTACTGTTACTTTACCAAGTGACATATCTTTGTTTTGGTGCTTCTTAAAAGAAAGACAGTGGCTCACCAGCTTCAGTTAGCATTGTTACAGAATTTAAATGATTCTGCCACCCTACCTAAGCATGAAAAATAGTGACCCCATGCTTCTTCAGACAAGAATTCAAACAGTATTTATCCTTAAATAGTAAAGTGCTTTTACTATTTTCCTAACTGTCCACTTAATGGAAATAATCTCAACTATTGTATTTGTACCATCCAAGAATCACACTAAATGACTGGATCTGTTTCTGCTTTTTATTCTAAAGGTGCAAGCAATGAAAACTATAACCACTCTTCTGTGACACTTTGTTATATGGAATTGTTCCTTTGTTAGCTTTCCAAAGAGATATTTTTTTCCTCCAGTGGGATCCTACTCTTCGTGTCAACAAATTCAAACAAAGTACACAATAAAGGAATAGGGGTCCTTTTTAGAGACAAGAACTAGCTAATACAGTCCTGTGCTGTGCTATGCTAATACTCTACTCTCACATTAATCTTTCTGACAAATGGAGATAAAAGACAGCATATACACTGATATGATATATAAAAACCTAAAAACAAAGGTTTCAATTTAAGAATTCAAATGGCATGGTGGCGTTTAAAGCACGCAGGCTGTCTTCCACGAAAGAACATTCACCATGTTTGGGAAAAAACAAAAAATAAAAACAACAACAAAAAACAAACAAACAAACAAACAATCAAACAAAAACAAAGAGAGAGGGAAAAAAGGGAACTGGCTACTTTATTTAAAAGCAAATAGCAAGGATTTCAAGCCGAACAGATGTTATTTCCTTACACTAGACTGAGAAACAACTGAATACAGAATTAATTTGACTACAAATGAAGAGCAGGGAAAAAGATGAGTATCTGCCACATCCAACCCCCCCCGCCCCCGATTTTCTAATGTTAAAGAACTGAGTACAAGGGGCATACAAGATTAATTTCACAAGGTTAATTTTGGGTGTCTCGGATTTTATAATGCCAGGGTTAGAACTTCTCCTTTTCACCATGGACATTTTACATTTATTTTCTTCCTCCTACACCATCCTCAAAGTAAGACAGTCAGGGTACGCAGACAGCATATACTTAAACTAGAATTTGGCCTAGGTTCTGAGACTAAAACCTTGGCTTAAGGCTCTGTCCTTCCTCCCAACTTCTAATGCAGGTTCAACATCAGCACTACAGCATTATCACATTCTCATAGCAAGCATCTATGTTTTTCTCTACGAATTGGCTATCATTGCTAGAGACTGTTAATTTCTAACCTCAGCTATCTGTTGACACATGGCTGCAGATGGATTTCAGACACCAATTATATGGATGATAAAACACTAGCTTTCTACAACAAGGCTCTACAGTTGAGCCTTTCCACACACAGCTGCTGGCCAACTGTTGATTATTCACAGCAGAAAGCTCAGCTTTTTCACTGACAGCCTGTACGAGCTCCATCTTTTTGATTCACCAATAAAATCAAGACCAGTAGATGCAAAACAGATTCTCAGTCCTTGCATTCTCTGCATCAAATTCATAACCTGATGAAGGGCAAAGAAGACCATACTTAGAAATAAAGTGCAATATATAATTACTTTTTGGTCTATAAGAGAGGTGGGCAGGAAAGCGGATAGCACTGGACTCTGCTGGCAAAGACAGTTCTCTTTTATATTGGTGTCATACAGAGAAACTGGATTACCACATAAGAACAAGTCCAATGAGCACTGACTATGAGAGTAGGATATATATTAACTTATCACTGGATTAATCCCAGACATTCCTCTTACCTAGACTTCATTAAAACACAGACATCTATCTTTCCACCCTATTGTTCAGTGTGTTTCTTGTTCTTTGCTCCCCCTAGAAAGAACAGCATATAAATTTTTTTATTGTATTCTATTTACTCTCTACTATCCTCTTCAAAATAACAGTTGCACATGCAGCAGGTTAAGTCTGCTATTTGGCAAGAATGTACAGCAATATTTTTAACCTGTCTTTATTTTCACTGGGAGATAATGTGAATCTATGACTTGAGCACACAAAGTAACTATTCTCAGACAAATGTGCACAGTACACCTTAATTTGCCAGATAGGATCTGAGGTCACATCAATACAAGAAAATTCAAGAGTATTAAACCAAATTAAATCTAAAATACATTGATCCATGTGTACGCATATTTCTAAAGAAATAAGATAGCCTTTCAGGGAGATACACTGAATGGAGACAAGGAAGAAGTGTTGTATATCTATTGACTTAATATGATTTAAATAAAAATATTTAGTTCAGTTTAACTTTGAATGCTCCCATGTATATATGGGATAACAAATTTCTATGACTTCAGTTTATTTATGCATATAACTCTCCCTTTTTCCCCATCTACTGTACAGCTGTACTGAAACAGTGTTTTATGCACCAGGTGTTCTAACAGGTCCTTCTATCCCTCTGCTGGTCAGCAGACTCCAAGATTTTTCCAATCAGTAGATACCCTCCATTTTAATCTTGCCTCAGAGTAATACTACATATCTGCATTTAACTACATCTGACGGGTATTAGCCTGAATACGTTCTCCCAATTCAGCATAATTTGCAAAATTGGAAGCCTTTCGTTCAATACCACAATCCAAATATCACCAAAAAGTAATTAAAAGTTTTCCACATGCTAGCTCCTTAAAACATTTTTAAACTGAAAAAATAAATTTCAATATACAGCTTTTTTTTCTGATAAGGTCCTTTTCAAAATTTGATATGAAATAAGCATTTATTAAAATATTTGTCTCAACTATTATTTGAATATACGGAATGTATTCCAATATTGAATAAACACCCCTCTCAAAAGTACTCAATGCAAGCTCAGTTTAAGCAACTGTAACTTCAACCACATACATTTCTATGGATTTCAGCAGAACCAGTGTTATGTTTGCAAGTACTCATGCTAAAGTATCTGGTGAAATCTAACAATTAATAACCAGTGTGTTTCAATTACTAAATTAAAGAAGGTCTATTATCTGCCTTCAGTTAAAAACAAGAGTCAAAACATCATTAGAGTAAAGCAATTTATTCTGATTACTTATAAGCAAGTCTATGAAAAAGCATTGTGAACATATATTATAGTACATTAATATATTGGACCAGATTTTTTAAGCATGAAGCCAGAATCTGAAAAATTGACTCATTTAAAATCCATCTATCTTTCAGAAACATTAAATATCAGTTCTCTGTAAAAAATTTTTTAAAAATATACCATTTGGTAGCACAAAACAGATTATCCAAAGTCACTGGCCAGTTCTGAGACTGTGCTGGTAGCGGCACTATTGGACATTCAGATCTCTACTTTACCTCCCTCAAGTGTACTCTACTAGAAAGACAGTTTGTTTGCCATCTAAATACCTTCCAGGTCTTTTCCAAAATAGTGCATTACATCAAATCAGGTAATTTCCAGCTCTCCCACTGCAAGCCCATTTGTCCAAGAAACTCACAGGAACCAGACACAAAGCAGCCCTCTCTCTCGGATGCTTTTGGCACATATTAGCACAGCTATCCTTGATTTTTGGGTAATGCCAATGTCATCATTCTTCTCCAACTGTCAGAGGAGGCATTCAGGAGACAGCGGGAAATCAAGAACTGTATTGTCTGGAGGGATCTAAACATAAACCTTCCACTGTATCTGCCCATCCATTTTCAGATGCTAGAGGAAAAAGCAGAACAAAGTCCAGTCCTCACTCATTTTGTGCAATTGTTTCACTTTGCAAGCATTAACTAACTAATCCAAGATCAAAAGTGAAATTGTCTCTGAGGCAACTGCCCTTAAAGACAGCAAGATCTGAGGTGTAGTTAATATATAAAATAAAATAGTTGCAGTGTAAAGGTCCATATCCAACATTCTACCACAAAACAGTCTATGAACTAGCAGTGTGTACACTCTCCCAGCAGGTAGAAGATGTGAATTCAAAAGCACGTAGGAGACAACACAGGTTTCAAATGCTGAATGAGTCCTGTGTTCACATATGCTGTGCTACTAAATCATATACTCACTGTCATAGTCAGTAGCTACTACACAGAAGTGAATGATAATATGCTGAAGATCCCTTCAGAAAAAAATGAACTACAGGCACCTCTATCTTTTGGCTCCCAGTTACTTCCAAAATTTTTTATTTTAAGATGTGACAAAAACGTCCCAAGTCCAAAGTTCATTTACATCTAAAGCTGGTCAGCCAAACATTTGCTCACCAAGAAATATGATGCTATACTCGACAGACAGTTTCTGCTGCATCATAATAAAGACAAATTCCTCAGTATCAAATAATAATAAATAATAATAAAATAATATATATATATATTTACCCAGTGCAATGTACAAACAAAATATGGCAAGACTACATCTTGATTCTGCCCAATTTACTGCAAACTAAATATCAGGTAAGCACCCAAACCACTGAATGAACAATTTTATGAAAACACAGGTGAACTGGTAGATTTCTGACAAACTGGTGTCATCTACTGAGAAATATTTCAGAAGAAAATTCCATCCCAAGCAGCACTAATCAAAACCTGCAGTTCAACAGGGTTTGAGGTTTCATTTCACAACTCATAAAACCAGATCTGGGAGGTTGGAAGATGGTGAAGAATGACAAGCAGAGAGCAAAAACAGAACTGGAAAGTGAGTGTGAGGAAATAAAATAAATAATAATTAAAAAAAAAACAAAAAAAAAAAACAAAAAACGAGAAGCCAGAAAAATAAAGCAAAATATGTGTCAAGGAAACCACAGACTTCAAAGAAAAAAAGAAATGAAAATACAGGCTGCATAAAAAGAAGTCTGCTCTAGAAATGGATTATGCTTAATGACAGACAGGAAACAGACAAATGAACAAGACATCAGAATTCATAAGAAATGTAAAAACTGTAGCTAAAAAGAAAATGTAGCTAAATTACACTGAATGTTCCCCCCCTCTTCAACAGCATCTTCGAAAAGAAATAGCTGCATTGTATATTAAAATGAGGAAGAAAAACCTTATCATCAGCCAAGAGATGGGTGGGACATTCTTCTGTCATACCTGTGTGAATAATGCTGAATGGGACCTAGAAAGGATTGTCTGGTTATTTGGGGGGAAAACCACTTATAGCCTTTCCCATCTCACTCAGCCTTTCTAAACTAATTCCCTTGATATTAAATAAAAAGGAACCAATTTATAAAACTTCAAATAGGCAAAATATTTTCCTTATGACCTTACAATTAGATCACTATATTCAATACTCACTTTTCAGAGCCATCCCACATTAAACAGGTATGCATTAAAGCTAAGTAGGTACTTACTCAGCATGAAAATTAAAATAAGTTAGAAATTAAGAGGTCAAGATGGAGGTATTTTATACTTGGATACCTAGCTAACTGGAAGGTAGAATTCTTGTTCTGAGGAATTCTGAAGCTTCAGTAGCACAAGAAATTATTCCACTTAAGAAGCAAAATTTCTTAGATAATTTGGAGAAGGAGAAAGAAGTTTTCCCCAAGCTCTTTGTTAAAAGAAAAAGGATATTTTCCATTAAGTTAGGTGAAGCAAACTTCCCTACCTACACAGATTTCCTGCTGACAGTGTGGTAAACTCTGTCTTATAACTGGGATTCCAGGGACTTATAGTTCCCTTAAAGTTAGCTAGGAGTAGGAAAGACAGTATTTCTATTAGACAGAAATAATACTTTCTTACGAAATATTAAGCTGAAATAGCGTGTCAACAGATCCATTCCCTCCAGAAGTTTCTGACCAACCCTCCTCTGCTACCTAAAATTCCTTCATGCCTGACATAAGTACATTTTTAATTGGTAAAAACAAGCTCACCTCAATTACACACTGCTGTGGATTTAAACCACTGTATGTGAGGCATACTATTCAGTGAAGATTCATATTGAACTTCTCTCATTCAATAGCTACAAAAACAAAACTTAGAATTCTGTCTTACCCAAAGCTTTCTATAAAACAACTCACCATGTAGGCTTTGGTAGTTCCATCTGTTTAAAAAAATTAGTTTATAAGATTGTAAAAAGAAACATAATTACAATATTGTTATTCTCATTAAAAACTACAAATGAAAAATTATAAAGTTTCTGTTGCTATTATTAACTGTGCACAATGTACACATTTCATGGGACCAGGATCAACAGCACAAGACTGCCCAGGAAGAGACTGTGTCAAAATACTAATGCACACCTAATAAGCTATATGCAGAGACAACTGGTATTTTTAGATTCACAATCTAAAAAAATTACCCTGCAATCCTAACATTCTTCTTCCTCTGAACCTTTTAAGCAAGGAATCTTTTACAGATAAATGCAAAATCGTCTCTATCAAAACAAATACTTGCCATTTAAGACCTAGACAGTTATTTCCTTCCTCACATATATATACTCAAAGGATTATTTCCATTTAATAAATAAGAATACCCTAGGATCACAACAAGTAAATGAGAAAGAGAGGGGCAGCCCATATTTATTTACTTTACACTGTAGATAATATGGTCAGCTTGTACAGGAATAACATGTTAAAACATGTATAGTATTATTCTACAATTGGACAGTTAATTGCCTTAATTAGTACATATGATATTATCAGATTTTTTTTAATGGATATTTTAATCACTGAATATTAGAGTTTTTACAGACACAAAACAAAATGCTTTAACAGCATTTCCTTTTAGTGCAAGCTAGAACAAATGTAAATATCTCCCAGCAGGCAATATAGAGCTATGTTCAATGCTTGTGTACTTGTATTGGCCTCCATTTGATTAAAGGAAACTGCTTCATTATAGAAGCAAAGTAGAACAATTCCTTGGAGTACTGAAGCACAATATTCTGTGCATACGACCATACAAGGATTCAAAAGAAAAGACATACAATGCTCCTTTCTGAATATCTAGTTACCTGACTTTGAGGAACAACTCTTTAGTGAAGATTTATATTATTTCCATTTTCTAAAACTCCATATGTAATTATCGTATCAGTCCTCTTTTCACAATTAATTTAGTTTTGAAATTTCTGATTTCTGGCACTGGCACTATTTACGCTATCAGGATACGGGAGATAAAGTACAACCATAAAAAGCCAGCCATCAAACATTTAAATAAATGTCTTAAACTTCCATCATTTTGCTGAGGGGAGATTAAAAAAAAAAAGAGTGAAAACAACAAAAACATTCAGCTCTCTAACCTGCTAAAGAGGCCTAATCTCTCAGGATTTTCTCCAGTGTAGAGGCATGGATCTTACTTTAGGATCCAGAAACTTGAAGCTAACATAAGAATGCAGTAGAGTATGAAAATAACAAGCCTTTTCTTTTTCTTCATTCTCCAGTGCACATGTCAGATTTTTGAATTCAGAAAGCCCTAGAAGCACAAAGAAGTCTATGCATTGTAACGATATTTCATTCATTTTCTATAGGCAGGGAGGGAAAAACATCACAGCCAGGAAATCAGTGATGCACAGGTTACCAAAACTACGGGAAGACTCAACATTTAAAAGGGTAGAACAAAATCAAAGCCATAAAATGATATTTTGTAAATTAAGTAAACAGATTAAAAAAACGCAACAAAACACTATCTAAATAAATTGAGCTATTTATTTACAGAATAAACTAAAGGTATCGTGGTACAAAGGAAGTAGAGTTGGATCCTTCTGAGATTGACAGAACCTAATGTTTGGGGATTGGGTCTAAAAGATGTCTAACTGTTTCAACCTAGAAAAAAATAATCCTAAACGTTTATTTTCATACTGAATTTTAGGAATCTATCACTAGGAAGTGTCAAAGTTGACAATTGCAAATGATATTCCATCTGAAACTTGACAGTACTTTCCTTTATAAATGGTACAATGGGAAACATGGTGCTGTGGGAATTAATGTGAGGCAAGCCTGGGAGATGCTTGAGAATCTGGCTGTTATAAGACACATACTTTTTTATCCTGAGAATTATCTGTGTTTCCTTCATAAAAGGCCACAAGATAAAATATTTAATTTCAATATCTGTGTAAGGCTTATTTTAAAGAATTAGTTTACCAAAAAACAATCGATAACAAATTCTGAAGTTCCAGTCAAATTTTATTCTTTTGTATTTTGTGTTACAAACTACTGTTTGCAAAGCTTGACCACTTTTCATTTAATAAGGTCTGCTTACAGTATAAAATGCACAAAATAACTTAGTTGAGTAATATGGCATTTTTATGGCTATGATTTTAACTAGTTAAACCAAGGAAATAGATGACAGCTACTTTCTTTTTAATCTTACTGCTGAAGTAAAGCTGTAAACCTTTTCCTTCCAGAAATAATCCTCAAACTGACTGCTGTCAACTGATTGCTGGAGGGAAAGTCTGTCAATGAAAGAGGGTGGAGACAAGAAAGACAAGCTCCCTCTTTCCATGTGTAACCACCTTTCCACATAAACGGAAGCTAAATCTGGCATATTCTTTGTAAATTAAAGATCTATTCTGTATGAACCTTTAAAAAATTGTTCTGTATAGTATCCAACACATTAATTCAGGAAAAAATACATCTGACTACTCTCCATTATCAAAGAGACATGATGTTATTCAAGTGTTCAGAATGAAACACTGTATCTTTGTTCCTTAAAAATGAAAGTATATCTTGTAAGAGCTGATTTTGTATACTGAGGCATACAGTCTGCCCTTTATACACTTCAAACAAATTTATAACAAAATTCAAACTCCTATCAGATTTCTAGGTCCAAAATATATTGGCCTCTATAGTTCATTTGTCAATGATCACTACCTGCTTCAGAGGGTGTAATGAAGACAATATCTATAAACAGCTTTGTACCTAGTAAGCACTATATGAATGCTTAATTATGACAAGGACAGAAGTAGCCCAGTTTCTCTCCATCCATAAAACAAAAAAGTTACACTCAGTATTTGGATTACTTTATTCACTCATGTCTAAAAAACAGTATCTCTACTAACTGATATTTTGACATTTATCAACACAATCTACCTCCATATTATCTTGCTTCATTTATTTTCAGATATCCACTAAGATCCCATTGTAAATAAATGCAATCTTAGAACACATTTTCTATCGTTGATCCCTACAAAAAAAAAAAAAAGGAATGTCTTCTGTTTGCAGTTTATACAAAGTTTAGTTAGGCATCTTTTTTTTTCCCTTTAAACACTTTTTAAGATGACAAAAAGGTAAGACTTTACTTGCAGAGACTTTAATGTAATACACAAAGTCACTGATTAGCACTCTGAAGAACCATAGTAGGGAAAAAATATTAAATAATTTTCTCCATTGTTCTGCAGGTAATGTGTAACATTTTACCTAATAACTATGTCTGCACCTTTTATAGCACCAGTTGAAAAGGATTTACTCTGCCTTTCCAAGTTAAACAGATGTACATGATTAACAGGATATTTTAGAGAACAACAAAAAGAAGAAAAAGCAAAAGCAATTATTTTTCTGAAATTCAGATGATGAGAATATGCATTTATATTGATTTTAGAAATAAAGGTAAAGGCTAGAGCTGTATACTTGCACAGGTACCCATTAGCACTTCTTCAATTCCCACCTGTTCACTACAGCTTTGATGCCAAATGCCATTTCTCCCCAAATTCTGGAGGCATCCTGAGATGCCTCAGCATCACACAGAGATATAAAATTCTTCCATTTTTCTAGTGGAGTTCCTACAGGATGTGAATTCAGAATCAAATTGCAAAGACTAAATTGCTTCTCAAAAATCAGTGTCAGGGTGTTAAGCTGAAAGTATAGTTAGCTCATCACTGTGTCCCTATGACACCATATCTTCACTTCAAGGAGGAGAAAAAGGAGAATCAGCAGTTTCAATATCTTAAGTACTACCTTTTGCAGTGTTCAGTAAATGGAAATACTTCATTTGATGAAAAGGTTCCTTTTCCTAACTCTTCTATACACACACACGCACAAATACAGCTTTTTAGCTAAAAGCAAATGCACTAGTGACTTGATAAACCAGCAGGAAACTCCTTCTGTTCAAGCAATATTGAATACATTTTCCTGAGACAAAACAGCTTGATCCTAGACCAAGCTTTAACAGAGCACTAACCACCACGTTAGAAATCTTAAGCTTTGCTTACAATGAGGGTAGTCCAGTGTCTCTTCTGCTTGCTGCTGCTGGCAAAGCAAGTAAGTGTGACACAGCAAGAGAAAATGTGGAATACAGATGCAATTCTTCTCAAGTTTTTAATGTCATCTGAAGCAAGCACACATTTAAGAGCCCTTGCATTTTTCTAATATAAGATATACAATTGCTTCAGCTGAATGAAAGCCATTTAGGCTTCATAAACTTCAGCCATAGCTTGATTAATTCACACCCATTTCATAATCAATTTCAAGACTACACACTTCAAAAACTCCATAACTATATCAAGTCCAGAGGGTCTTTGTCCCTTAAAAATTAGGAGGGGAAATAAATTTAATGCAAAAAAAATGCAGTGCCTGTGTGACGTATAAAATAATACTATCTTCCCTATGTCAAACACAAGGTACGGACAATTCACACACACTAAAGCATACACAAAAGGACAACGGTCAATTAGTGTGTGTGTACACACCTGTGGCAGTACTATTAAATCAGAACAAAGGATAATGAAAAGACATTTTTACCTGTTAAGTATCCTGGCCACACAGCAGTAGTAATCTAATTACTGAATAATGGGACTGAGTGCACTTTCAGCAAGTTGGCAGGCCATACCAAAACAAGGAGTAGTTGTGCTGCCATTCGGAAGGACCTCAACAGGCTGGACAATTGAAGTTCAGCAAAAGGAAATGCACATTCCTCACCCAGAGAGGAATAACCCCTTGCACTAGTAAAAGGCTAGGGACCAAACAGATGAAAACCAACTGGGCAGAAGGGATGGGGGGGTGGGGGTGGGGGGTGGGGTGGCCCTGGGGGACAAGAAGTTGAACATGAGCCAGCAAAGTGCCCTTGTGGCAATGAAGGCTAACACTCTCCTGAACTGCATTAGGAAAAGCAGAGCCAGCAGGCTGAGACAGGTGATCCTTCCCCTCAGCACCAGTGAGGTCACATCTGTAGTATGGTGTCCAGTTCTGAGCACCTCAGTACAAGAAGCATATGGACATACTGGTATGCATTCATTAAAGGGCCACAGAGATGACAAGGGGATTGGAGTATGTGTGATACAAAGAGAGGCTGGAATTGTTTAGGATGGAGAAGGCTCAGGTGGGATCTTATCAGTATGTATAAAAACCTGATGGGAGGGATTATAGAAGACACAGACAGACTCTTCTCAGTAGCTGCCAGTGAAAGGACAAGAGGCAAAAGGCATAAACGGAAATACAAGAAATTCCACTTGTATACAAAAAAACAGTATTTTCCACATGAGGGTTGTCCAACACTGAAACAGGCCGCCTAACGAGGCTGTAGAGTATCCATCCTTGGAGATATTCAAAACCCAACTGGAGACAGCCCTTGGCAACATGCTCTATCTAGGTGATCCTATTCTGAGCAGGGGGATTGGACTAGACGATCTCCAGGGGCCCCTTTCACCTTCTCCGGTTATGTGATTCTGTGGTTATATATCCATTTGATCTTTTGTGTAAGCAGTTCCATGACATATATGAAGGCAAATGACTACTATTTAGCATGATAGCATTAACTTTCTATCCTGAATTTTCAGTGTATCACTTAAATGACATATTCTGCTCTCTTATCTACAACTAAGAATTTTAAGTATGATGTAAGAGTAATATTACACCATCGTATCGCCATTAAAATCTTGTTACACTTTGGGGATTGAGCAAATTAAACACCAGTGAAATTTTTAAAAAAGGTGCAATGTCAAAATGCAATAAAAGTAAAATTAGCATAAAATACTATTTATAATTTAAAAATTGAAGCATTAAAAAAATAGTTGTTTCAAAACCACACTTTAACTTAATTAATTAAATGTACCCATATTCTTATTCCAGCTCAAGTTACTCAAGCCACTGCAGCTCATATGTTCCCTTAGTAGCTTTTCTACTTCACATTTCAGTTAGAGACATCCATTCAATTCATAGAAAGGGCTTACCTTTCTTTTGTAGGCTTTAAAACATCCTAATCTATTTGTTAGTTTTAGCCAAGGGGGCTTAACTGCATATTTTTCCCTATAGAAATTTCTTCAGTAGTTGAACAGAATAGATTCTTACATTAATAATTTGAAAAGCTGAACTTCTAAATATGCATGAAAGGGTAATGGCTTTTTGAGGCTACAGATGGAGATGGAGGGGCAATCCTACAGCAACATTAAAAGAGATTCTGGTCAATTCTGCAGTTTCCATTCAAAACTTTGCAGGCAGCAGAAAGAGTGATAAAGCTCTGGTAACTGTCAGTTGTTTCACAGATACCAGTAGAAATAAGGACTCGTTGAAAATTGGAACCTGCTTTAACAGACAAGAAAGGTCTACAAAAGAAAGAAAGACATCCTAACAAAAAACAGAATCCTGGACAGATTCTTCACTTTTGAGGTCAAGGAAACTTGGACTTAAATCTGAGAAAAGGGCTTCAAAGCCCTTTCAGCAGCATGACATAATTTTCTTCTGTGGAGCCACATGAACTAGCTGCCCTCCTAAAGTGATAGCTAGAGAATTACAGTATCTTTAAATCATTTCATCAAATTTACTCATCACAAACAGGTCAGCCTGTTAAACAAAATAACTTAAGTAAACTTTGAATTACAGTCACAATTACTACTCTCCACTTCTGTAGTACATTTTCAGTAGTAATTTAATTTTCAAGTGTTCCTCATGTCATCAAGAAAATCCCACTATATTCCATATCTTTCCCATTTTCTGTTAAGTCTCAAGAGAACACCATCTGAGCAACTGAACAGAATGGACACTAATTGTAAGGTGGGGAATGGGGAAAGAAAGAAGCAGTAGGGACAAAAAGTTAACCTAGGAAATAAAATCAAGTATCTAAAAAGAAAAAAGGTGTTTGGATAAGTCCCCGGATCAGTCCCCTGTTCTCAATGACTACAGCACAAAGTCTTTTGAACTATTAAATTATGCTTCCTCCCTGGATTATTGATGGGTTGGCTACAGGGTAGGGAATTTACAAGGGACCTTGTATCATCAGAAATCTGTAGGGTACAAGTGCTTTTAAACAGTAAGTAGCAAAAATACAGTAGACCAAAGTGGAGAGTATGTTCAAGAGTAGAAAACATGGTGCTTAGGTGTAAGAAAAGAGAAGACAGCGACCTAGGCAATTGTTATCCTGACATCAATGTATGAAATGCTGGGGCTTTCTTTTTTTCAATTAAAAGGTAAATATCAATAAGGAGTACAATTTTAAAAAATCAGGGTAATTTCAACATAACTTTAAAAAGACATATTAGTCTGGAACAAATAAGATAACTTTCAAAAGCAAATATTAAGGCAAAAGAAATCCAGAGTCCAACCTCTCCAGATTTCACTAAAGAATTTGATATGGTATCACGTAGCAATTATTTACTGAGTTGGAAAATATAGGGTGTAACACAAAAATAAAGTGGATATAAAACCAAGTAACAGTGACATATTGAATGGACTTATTAAAAATCCTTCTTCAGACTCATTTCATGTCTGTGAACAGGGCAAAAAGTAGAGGTGTTTTGATAAAAACTGGTTGCAGGAAGCACTCCTGAGACAGATGAGGTTCTTGATAACTTACAGAAGAAATTGGGGGACCATTGAGATAAGCATATTAAAAATGGGAAAACATTTAGCAACTCTTCAAAGTCACATTATGACAAATAGCAGAATTTCTGTGATTACATGGTTTCTTATCATTTGTGTGCAACAGAAGAGAAATCACATGCCCATACCTTGTATACTGCAAGATTAAGCCAACCTGGCATACTTGTAAAACAAACTTGATCACCAATATCTGATAAAGTATTTTCAATAGACCAAATGGAGCATTAGCACTATTATTCAAGACTTTGAGGAAGCACTGCAGGTAGAAGGTATCTGACGCAGGTGAGGTACATTCAGAATTCAGGACAATCAATTTACTAGGCTCTGTATCTTCCCATTTATCGTGTTTTATTAGACAGACTAAAAGGTGCTTGCTCTGCTTGTTTGATCCTAGCACATAAAAGCTGAGGAAGGTACATGGTCAATTTATTGAGGGCTACACACCAAGTAAGGAGTTGTTTTCAAATAACAATATTGAGATATTAAAAATTAAGAATCAAATAATATATTTAGGCTGGAAGTTCAAAGAAAGTTTGAAGCATTAGGAGAGAGGTTTTGAAACATCTTTCCAGAAAGAGTAACAGGCAAAGTACTTAACTAGCTTTGAGGTAGACTGTGGTGACTTTATGACTGGGATTAGACAAGATTGTTGCCTAACTCAGAAAGGCCTTTTCTTCAGCCCTGAAATACTACAATGAAAAACTGCTCCCTACCTTTCCAGTCTTTTTGTTCCCAGTATTCCCACTAAAGTTCAACTGGGGCTATGAGAGGACTACATGCAATTTTTCACCTTTAAGAGAAAACAGTCTTAGGACTTAAACCCCTACCTCTCTAGCTTACATGTTTTTATAGAATATTGCATCAAAGCAGACGGCTAGAAACCCTCCTTCAGATTAAAAGATTTAATCAGCAACTAAACAGAGCAGTTCATTGCAAACATACTGAAATGATATTGCCTCTTTAGGTCTTCATTAAATATTTGTCCTCCTTGCCAGTTTAATGGATTCCTGCTTACTATATAAACAGACAAAAAATGAATTTGATTGTATTTTATTCATATATGCCTCAGATGCTGGTATTATCCTTTCTATATTGATGTTGCTATACAAAAATTTCACATAAGCTTCTGTTAAGACATACAGCTATCTGCGCCCTTTGTAAGATACTACTTTTATGTTAATCATTGAACAACCCATGTAAAAGTTTTCTTAGGGCAGTGTGTAATTCAAAGAGCTACGGAAAATAGAGAGGACATATTCACATGACTACAGATACAGACCAGTTACAACATAGTCATTTGCATAGCATTAAGAGAACATTAAACAATCTTACAAACAGCTAACACTCATCCATTCAGCTCCTTTCAAAGTTATGTCCATCAAGAAAGGTGCAGCACTATGGTTTCATGATACAAAAAGCATGCTCAACCTGTTGCAAATAATGTTGAAAAGGTAGGCGGGTCTGTCGTTCACTGAAGTCACCAAGCCCACAATCCATTGTATCAAACGCAATCAAGTCATTATTGTGCTCACAGTAAAGTCTGGTGAATGTAAACACATTTCCCTACATCTTTCTGGCTGACAAATGATTTTTTCATTTTAGATTAGAAAATAAGCAAAAGCTTTTCCAATAAAACTTGACTCACACTTTGGCAGCCAAACATAAATTTCACTTAAAAACATACACTGGACTCAGGCTTAAGCAATGACAGAAATTGTTCAAACCCCTAATTTTTCAGAACTTCCATGTTATCCATGTATGATCTACATAGCCAAAGCACTGGCCAGAACAATGCCAGTTACACAGAAAAAGTATTTCTATTACAGTGCTATCTCCAACCAATAAACATCCACCGCTTAATATACTTTGGCCACTTTGGGGACTGTTGTTCATGATAGCATTTCCAGTTAGAGATAGAAGAATCAGAGAAGAAAACAAATTGCTCTCCTGTTCCAAATGCAAAGATAAAGCTAATGAACTGCACCTTTATTGACTGTCATTTGACCTCTACCATCTATTTTTCTGTGCTAAACCAAACCCTTAACAACAGAATTTCTTTTAACTGGTTTGCTATAGACTAGACTGAGGCTTCCACCTTAAATGTCATAAAATGCTGTGTATGTGAGTATGATTTTGTTCAGCAATGACATGTAGTCTTGGATTTGACAAAAACACTCTTTCAGAATGTTTCTTCCCCTCTGACTAGTCTCATTTTAAAATTTCTGACTTTATTTCTAGCTTGTGCTTATTTTTGGCTCTCTTATTTTGTTGCTGTAGAACAGTGATATGAAAATTACTGCATATATGCTTGTTTTCAAAGAAGCATATTGAGTGGTAAGCCTAACTCATATGTTCATGCTTACTTCATATATTTCCGGGTTATTAGTTTATTTTACTATTATACCCTCTTTTAGCACACACAGACACACAATTCTACAATAAACTCACAACTTATGAAACTTAAAAATCACATGTGCTGTTGAACAACACAAGCTCCTTAATGCCCTCATTCTGACGACAAGACTTAATGCAATGTACAGTCTTCATCTATAGCACACATCTTTTTAATCAGAAAGAAATATTCTTACATAATCAGAACAAAAGAACTCAATAATATTTGCCACTTACAGTACTATCAAAAAGATGTTAGGTTACTAAAGCAATTAACCCCAATCTAAATTGTTCCATCTGAAATGACAAAACCTCTGTCTAGTTTTGCCAGCAACAAAACTAGTCAAATATATGAAAATTCCCTGATGCCATAAAACTAAAATATTAATAATTTCTACAATATGAAGCCATGACCTTATGAGCCTAAACCCCCTATTTCCTAATTTATGGAGAAATACCTGCCACAGGAATAAATAGCCCTAAACACAAACATCTTACTGAACAGTAGTGCTCCTCAGTTCAGCTCATTTAACAGGCAAGTGTCAAGAACTATTACAGTATTGCCTTAGAGGCAGTAAGCGAAATTCTTGGAAGTAGCTCATCATATTTTTAAAGTTTTTTTCAAAGGATGGAAATAATCAAAGCAGACATCACACAGATTTTAGTTGCTATAGCTGAGAAAGTCAGCCCTTCCAATGGAAGTTGTGGTCTCTCTAGTCCAAGTTTTCTCCATGTTGTATCTCAGAAAATATGGTTTTGTACAGACTAAAAACTGAAAGTAGAATTTAACAGCCTGGTTATTCTCTGTCTTTCCATGTGTAGCAAAAATAAGAGGACATATGTGATTCTAAAGCACCATCCTTATACTGTCAACCACTTCCAACGCTGCGTGAGATTTCAGGCTATAATGTGTAAATCATTACTACATGCTCTAACAGTACTTTCTATTTAATCAGAAGAGAAGAAAATCCTCCTCTAGAATTACAATAAATAACTACAGCTTAGTTTTAAATGAAATGATGTAGTATATATCTGACCTGAGTTTCAGTAATTTCCTAGTCGGCAATATAAATTCAGCATTTGGATACATAATCCTACAGCTCTCAGAAGCCGACTCCACCGCGAACACTTTACATGATTTATAGCTCTCCTCCAGATTCAGATGACTAGTCTCGGCGGAGCAGGTGCAACGGGGTATTTTTTCCTTCCTTCAGAGATCATTCTCCCGTACGTAAATTAAGTAGCAAGTCTTCCTCATTCTCGCGTATGCGGGGAAGATGAAGGTAATGGATTATCAGCGTTTAATTTCTCACACGGAGCGGGTGACCCGGCAGCCCGGCGGAGGGAGGGGGCTCGCTGTTGTTACCGCTGAAGCCACAACGTTTTTGACAGCGTCAGCGGCGATAAAAGTGAGCCTGGCTCCCGCACAGTTATGCCAAGAGAGCGATTTTTAAGCCACGGGCAGGATTTGGGGGGAACCTCGGGAACGCGAGGCGAGCACCCCCCACCCCCGCGCCAACACGTCTTCCCCCCCTCTCCCGGCAAGTTAAAAGTGCCCTGCCAGCGCGCCGTGCCCCCTCCACACCTCCGCAGCCGCCAGCCCTGCTCTCGTCCCTGACTGCCGGGGAAACGGGGAGCGACTCCCGACTCCCTTTACCTCCTCCGGAGCCATGGAGAGCGGTGCGGCCGCGGCCTCGGCTCCGCGCAGCTAGCGGCGGCGGCTCCGCGCCGGAGCGGAGGGGCCGGCGCACTCTCCTCACTCCCTCACCCCGCCGCGCTACGCCTCGAGCCGCTGGCACAGCCTGCTCCACATAAATGCATTAACAGCAGCCACATCATGATTAATTCATCAGTCCCAGTGACCAGGGGAGGAGGCAGGCGGCGGGGAGCGGGGGCTGGGGAGGGGCAGGGCGCACGGTAGCGTCCCTTCTGCCGGAGTTCACCCTCCCCCCCCCCCACCGGCGCAAGGCTCCGCGGGAGCGGAGGGCGGGGAGAGGGGGTTGCGCCGAGCTCCCGGCTCACCGCGGCTGCCCGTGCCCTGCCAGGTCTGAGGGAGCGGGGACTCCGCTGGGCAGGTGATCAACCCCCCTCCTCCCCGCACCCCTGGCTCGTCGGCCGGCGCAAGCCGCCCCACGCGCCTCCCCACGCGCGGGAACCGTTAGGTCTCAACGGGCGCGTCACGCGCGCCCTCAGCCCGCTGGCCGCGGGACCTCGCCCGAGACCCGGAGGGGCAGGGGTTGGGGAAGGGTGAAGTAACCGTGGGAAGTTGCAAAGGCTCCACGCCACGAAGGGGGTTTGAGTCACCGCTCAGCTGAACGCCGGGGGTTTCCCCAGTTCGGCGGGAAACAGGCTACGGTCGGGAGGCGCACCCCTCTCTCGTCTTCTCGCTGCCAGCGGCTCGGCAGGTGCTTTGGCCGTGGAGAAGGGCCCCAGAGCCCCGAGCTGCCTACTGCCAAGCACGGGGCTATGAGCCGGGCAGTGCAAGAAAGGCCACTGAGCATCCGTGTGGCCGCGGCCGCATTCGCAGAACGGCTCATTCGCACAAAAGTGCCCAACCTCCTCATGCCCACCCTGCACTCCCCGCCTTGGTAGAAACAACTGTTCGGCCGCTTGCCAGTTACTAGAGCCAGGTTTCTCCATGCATCACGCCACTGGTCTGCATGTGAGCTCGCTTTGGTCTGCTGAAGCAGCAACACCGACTCCTTCCCCAGCCCTCCCGCGCAGATCTTGGCACGGGGCTTTACTGCCCCCTCTTCTGAGGGGCAGTGCTGATTTCTTCAAATAACATTTGTTTAAACATGCGGTACACCGGCCTTGGAATTTTTTCACAGTGGGGGTAAGCAACCACTCAGATTTTAAGGGTTTCAAAACAGCTGTTAAAGGCAGGAGCCCCTTTGCATTTCTCTGCCTTTATTTTCCACTCCAAATTTAGGTACAAGTCCTGGAAGTCCACCATCCCCCTCCAATACTTACTTCCAGATGTACTTAGTCTACAACACCAACCAAGAGAGACTTGCTCTTACAGACACCTTATCTTCTTAGTCAGGGAGCTCCTTTATCAGGTGATGAAATTTGTGTAGAACATATGATTTGTCACCTATTCATTACCTCCTCACCTCATCCATAAACCCATGTTTGCCTACCTGGTAGCATCATCATGCTTCAGGGGACTGTATTTGAACAGGATATTATCAAGGTTTAACAATTCTTTATTGATTGTGTGCCAGGAGCAAAAATTTCTCCTGTCACCTCTTGTGGATTTTAGATTAGCAAAGAATTTTCAACCTGATGCAGCTATATATAGAGATTCTCAAGTATCAGATGGAATTCTTAAGCTTTACATAGGGAGATCCCCCAGATTGTCACCAGCCCTTGGCTAGTCATAGGCAATGAGGATTAAAGCTGTGTAAGGGTGAAGAAAGTAAAATTAAAAGGTAGGGTGCTTTTGTGGGAAAATTTCATTTATATGACACTTTATTGTTATTTTCCTATTCACATTATGCTGTAGACTTTGTGTTACGTGTACACATAGTAATTACCTGTAACTCCACAGCTGAGGTTACATTGTGATTTGCACTTATAGCAGGACTAAAATCTCTCAGTTTAATACTTGAATGCTTACATTTAGACTACACATTTGACACAGTAACACTTGTGAATTACAGGTGAATTTTCTTGTTTAAATAATATTTATTTGCCTTCTGCAGAGAAAAATGTAATTGCCCTCTTTTTCAAAATCTTCACATTTTCTTCACATTTGTGAATTCTGAAGGTTCTCATGTATATTGCAAGCCATTCTTACTGTCGGATACTAACACAGGTAAAGCCGATTTTGAACTTCTAAACTGAAGCATATGAAGTCATGCCATTATTTGTGACAGCCCAATTAAATTTGACATAGATTTGTCAGAGAGCTGTTTCTGATTTTCTTTTTAAAAGTGTGTGTCATGGATCAATATTATGATGAAATGAAGTTTTCTTTTAATTCCGATGTCTGTTTTTCTAATTCACTGTCTTCTGACTGCTTCTGGTTATATCTACCATATTACTTCATTGCACTTAGTACTGGTGTTCCAACATGATCACATAATAGTAGATGAAATTGTTCTATCTAGTTTTTATTGAAAAAAAAAATCAGTTTGTGAGAATCAAAAGTTTCAGATGAGTACACCAGTTTTAGCAGGAAAAAGTAAAAAACTTGAGTAAAACCTCTGAATCACCAATCCAAAACTCTTTGCTTTTCAGCAGACTACATTATCCAATATTTTCTGTAATCCAGTAGTTCATCTTAAAATCAGTTCCTTTCACTGTTCCCACTGAACAGTGCCTGAACATCACTCCTCTGATTACACATTGTCTCATTTGTTTCTTTCTCAATAATGTTCTTAAGTATTAATCTCTTCTGTTCACCATTTGATGTATCTATATACACTCATATACACTCAGATGCTCTTTTAAACTCTTTTTATAAAACAAGGTCTGCATTTCTCTGATAATGTCTACAACCTATTACAGTTTGAATTAGTCTGCCTTAAACACCGATGGACAGAGTTTTATACACGGCCTTCTACTAAACTCTTACTAGTAATGTGCATAATAGCATTAAGTCTCTCCATCTCCATTTAAATACTGATAAAGATGGGATTGGCCTTACTTTCTTTTATGACATTCTTATGTTAGTATCTTATAGCTTGTTCTGCGCTCAGTACTAACAACAATTTTTTCTCATGCTGTACAACTTTTGACTCTCAAACTACCTAATTATACCAAAAGTTTTTCTTAGGCTCTAGTGCATAATACTGAATTTTGTTATCCTATAAGATAACACCATTTCTTGTCTCCAGTATCTTGTGTGTGCTGTTGACAAGTTGGGAATCAACTGTAAATGTCACATTTTCCTTTTTTCCTAAGATTACTAGTGAAATTATTAAGAGATACTGAAATAATAAGACTGATTCTTAACAAATCTAGCAAACTCCGTGTTATGCATTGATCTCTTTTCAA
Organism: Tyto alba; assembly: GCF_018691265.1. NCBI lineage: Eukaryota > Metazoa > Chordata > Aves > Strigiformes > Tytonidae > Tyto > Tyto alba. The sequence continues at coordinate 17,567,424 of NW_024881261.1, forward strand.
CATAAGCTCTTTTCCTTTTACAGGTCCTTACCTGTGTCACAATTTTTGTACTAGTTTTCATCTCTTCCATTTAAGTAGTTGCCCATATACAGACAGCTGCTTCCAGGTGGCTAGCATTAAGCTCTGGAAAAAGCAAAGGTGTTAAATGAGATGGTGGATGAGGTGTCATATGTTTGTTACAGAGGGATAAAGGTACAGTGTAATTAAAAGGATAGAGGAAAAAGACGTGTGTTGTGAGCCTGGTGAAAGTCCAGTCTATCTGCAGTGCTAGATTTCCTACTTACAAATGGCCTAGGACTATGACTCAAAGAAAAATCACCATGGCTAGAGAGGAGGGAGAAAGGACCTATTTTCAATGCTTTTCACTTGTTTCTTCTGTTTTTGGAATTTCTCCAGATTTCTTATCAAAGAACTCAATTGCATGGGCAATTTTATTCATGAGTCATCTCAGTGACTTTTGCAGAGCTATGTACCTATAAAAGTATTCAAAATTTCAAAGCCTGGACTTCTTATATTGTTTTTATTTATTGAAGTACAACTTTATGTTTCTACTAAATGATTAACATCATTGCTGATGCCTTATTGGTATTAAAAGATGGACAGGTTTATTGCATATGGATGTATAGTTTCACTACTGTAACATCTGAATCTATATGTACACATTCACTGGAAATATTTCAAGTAACGTATGTTCATATTGTGGATCACTACAGGTTTCAGTGCTGTCACATCTAGACATTTAATCTTGGTGCATGTCTATCAAAGACTTTGGATGAAATCCTGATCACACAAAAATCAAGGAAATTCTGCTAGTTTCTTTGTCAGGGCTAGGATTTCATTCACTGTATTTTCTCTGAGGGTTCACTGTATTTGACATGAAATTCCTTATTACAGTAGCTTATATAAAATGTAGAAGTTTTCTAGATTTTTTTTATTAGAAAATTAATTCTATTGAAGGAAGACTATTTTATGATAGGATCAATCCTGATTTAGTAAAACTAGAAGCTAGTAGTACGGCTATGTGTTGGTTCAAAGCTTAATACTTAAAGTTTATTCACAATTATTCATCCACTAAGGTTCATGAAGTTGGTCTGATTTATGACTAATTATGGCCACTACACAGAAACTGTACTTTTAGTTGAATAAGGATTGAGTATTTGTTTCAGTCTGAAGCACAGATTAAAACTCAAGGCATAAAGGGTGTCTTTCGCCTTGATTTTCAATTATTTTTTAAGTGAATTAAACATCTGACAAATAATGGGACACATCTACTTTTCTGTGCTTAAATCACCAGAGTTCATTAAGAACGAATTTGACTCAACATTTCCTCATTCTCCAAGGACCTTTTCTTCACAGCCTTATAACAAAGTGAGATTACCTAGACAAATGTGGATTTCAATCTGCATAAAACTTACAGGAACTTTATCATATGAAATCTCAGGGCTTGACATAGGCAGGCTCTGGTACCGCCTTTGAAATACTCCAGAGAAGTGCATCTTCTCTCATGTTTATTTAGTAATTGAGTATTGCAATTCCTGACATCTTTATTATTATTAAATTACTTTTGCTCACTGAAGTCCTAAAGATTGTTAGAAATCCTATTAACAGCAAGGCAATAGACACAAATTACTGAGAGGACATCAGTGGTGTTGAAAGATGATAATTTTCCAAAAATGGGGAAATTCTGTCAGTCCTGAAAGCCTACTGAGGGAATTCCAAACAAGCATAGATAATTTTTGAAGATAAAGCATTTCGCCATATGGTCTATTTCTGATTTTTAAAATTGCCTTTGATTTTAAATATTTTAAATAAATATATAAATGCATATGTCCATTGCACTGCTTTAAATTGTGTCACCAAAGGCAGTGACCTGAAGAAAAGAGAGAAAATAGGAAAGGTGAATGAACAGTCACAGTGAGGAATAAGATGATCCAAAAAGACATTACTCTGAACTGCTAGTCCATCTGAGTTGTACCTTCTGCAGACTCAGAGTGGACTCTAACAAAAAATAAAAATGATTTTGTAGTTCTCTCACCCTGAAAACATCCAAAATTATCTATACACAGCTAGGGTAAGTTGCAGATAGGGCTGGTGTTTACGGTAGACCATCTCTGATCATCCTTCTGAAGCTGTGTGATTAGCTAGAGTAAAGTGTGTTGCAGACTTGCCCTTCAGAACCTCAATGCATTTCCTGCCTCTGGAAGGACAGACATGAGATCACTGAAAGGAAAACTCACTACACCACAATGCTGAACCAAGATCTTTATTGTTTTGCTGGTCCTGAAGTTTCAGCTGAAATGTGGTTTATAATGCTGTAAAATTATAGGTCAGGTAAACCTCATTGCAGCTCTTGGGTATAGCTGTCCCTCTTCATTTAAGATAGATGTAAGAAGTCATTATGCTCCTTTGCAAAAACAAGTAGCTGGAATGGCTGTAGTCTCTAAACCCCAAACACAATTACATGTCTCTGTACAAAATAAAAGCTTGAAAGTGCCAGCCTAGAATGTGAATGAAGTGGGTGGAGTGGTTTTGTTCTTTTAACCAGGTAATAAAAAGTGAAACAAATAGGGGCTGTATATGCAGGACATACGTAAACATGCAGAAGCAACCAGTATGTAGAAGAAGCTAGTGTCAAATTATTCCCAAAGAACAGGTATCGAGGAGAAAACCTAGACAGGTTTTGGGCTGCTGGCACAGACTGACATGCATTGAATCTCTGAAAAGAAGAAGCTTTTTCAATACGTATAATTTTTGATATGCTCAAGGAAAAAAGATTATTTTAATGTTGCTTTTTAGAAACAGGACTGCATTGAAAAAAGATCCATCTCTATTAACAGTTCCTCCTAGTGGGAATAGTCTCCAAACCCCCAAATTTTGACCTGCTGTTAGGCATAATAACAAAGCTGTGTGACAAAGGTATAAATCTCAGCTGTAAATAGACATGCTGTCATTAAAGTGATAAATCTCAGATATAAATGTACATATTGTTATTAATTGATTTACCAAATTCCCAGCTCACATTTTCAGAGGTACACCTTCCTTTAAGGTGTTCATAAGAATTCTTTATGCTTTGGCAGCTGAAACTGGTATATCTAGATATCATTCAAATACCCCAAAGACCTGCTAAATCAAAAAGGCATTCCTATACAGGAGAAAAAGTTTTTAATTCTCAACTTTTCTGTGAGGATGTAGGTATCTGTAACCTCCCCAATAAACATACATCTCCTCTCCAACAAGTCTACGAAAAAGTAAGAGAGAAGGTAGACAGGTATCTTCTTAATTTGCCCCCCAGAACCTTCTAAAAAGCTTAGAAAAGGAGGGAGCCTTTAGGGTAGTGGACTGACAGTGGCTTAGAGAAACTGGTGAAGGAATACTCCATTGCCTTGTACCTGGAAATAGGGTTTTGTAGTTTCTTGTAATCAAGCAGGTTCAGCTCAAAGAAACAGCCATACAAGAGGACAACCCGTCAAGCTTTCACCCACTCTTCAGCTCACTAAAGTATGAGTATGTTCCTGACTTATACAGACTAGGAAACAGTTATCTCAAATGATCTTTCCTAAAACAAACTTTGAGGATAATCCAGGTAGTGCAAAAGATTAATTTTCTCAGTGTACATGTACCTGGTGACTTCATTATCATTCAGTAGGGTTTTTTTCTATACCTGTAAGTAAATGAAACAACTTATGAGGAAGATGCAACACACTCATGAATGAAACATTCCCAGTGTGAAAGAACAAACCATAAATATTTAAAATGGACACCTCTGAGCTTTCTAAATCTCACAGTATCAGTAAGGACTCACAAACACTTTAAGATTAACACTCAAGTATAGGATACATTTTTTTTTTTCTTTGATATATAAATGTATAGCATAGTGTATAATGGTCACATTAGTGCAGTTGGTCATTACTGTAAATAAGGCAAGTATAGATGTCTAAAATAAACACACATGCATTTTATTCAACAGCAGAAAGAACCATCTTGAAGACAACAGTGATTATTCAAGTGCTCAATACATAAAAAAAATTCTGGCTCTTAAAAAAGCATATGAATACCGTGCTGGAACTGATCAAAGGTCCTGTACCCTGTCTCCAGCATATAGCCCATCTACTTTCATACCCTTGGCCACTAGCAGCTGGTTAAAGACTATAAAAAGAGTGTGTATACCAAGTGGTCATGTCAGAAGAACATCCTCCTACCTTCTGGCAATAAACAGCGTAAAGGTTTTCTGAAACAGAGGTTCTGTACAGACTTGTCATGTTTAATAGCCACTGATGGACTGAATGAAGAAAGAATAACATCAGCAATGATCTAACGCTTACTGAAAAGGAACAGTGGCAGATACTGAATCTTCAGTGCCACCACATATAGTACCCTGGGTTTTTCTCAGAGGCTTCCTATCTAATTACTCACCAAGTTCGACCTGCTTAGCTCGTGAGATCTGACAAAATCACAGCCTGAGGTGAAGCAGCTGGGATTTAACTTTTATTTATAAAACTTAATTAGGAGATTTTTTTTCTTTCTTTCAATTTTTTTTTACAGATCTTCACTATTAAAATCACATAACACCCTACATAAGCACATACAAACACATAAAACAAAGAGTAAAAGCAAACCACAACAGTTAGTGAAGTTACTTGCTATAGAAATAGCAGTGCTGGCATTAGCACTTCAAAGGGAAAAGCTATTTTAAAATTTAACTGCCTGGCAGATGCAGCAGATATAGAACAGGAACCAAAGAGAGGTAAGGAGAGAGGGAGAGTAGGAAGAGGAGAAAATGAGTGGGGAGGGATAGGAAAGCAGATGAACTGTAGCACATTAATTCAAGGTAAAAATAGCCAAACTCTGTGTACTGGCAGTGAAATGATGGCACCATGGAATCCAGTGCAAAATTCTCATTGACTTCAAGGAAATCTGTCTTTCACTCTGCATCAACAGTTTTACTCTTATGTACTACAGTGTGTCAACACAATTCCTGAATGTATTTATTTCCTTTTAGTTTATAGTTGCCAATCATTTATTCTACAGAAATTTTACAAATATTGTGAAGTCAGGAAGGAAACTGACTCTCACTACTGTTTCCAGTACTAGATTGGAAACTTGGGATAGAAACCTGTCATTTTCTATGGCATAAATTGCTATGCACCTCGATGGTATTATACAAACCATAAATAGCCATTCATCATGGCTAGTTTCACTCACGGAAAAGTATTTTATATACAGCCATTCTGATTGCTGTGGTAACACTGAATAACCTTAGCTGGCTCATTAAATCCACCTATGATAGAATTATTACTTTTTCTGTTCTTTGCCAATAGTAGCAATAATCATGTAGATAAGTCATTAGACTATTAAAACCTTGTCATTTACTCTTAGATCTGTTCTGAACAGAGCTCAGATAGCATGGTTAAAAAGTTACTACCCTTGCCACTGTTGTTTCAGAAGACTGTTCAGGAAAAGTGCATTACAGCAAGTATGAAGAAATATATCCATGTCAAAATAATTTACAGGGCAACCTTTGCCTTGATATCAGCAGTCCATTCTGTAAGCACTGCATGACATTGTTTCACATGAAGTTTCAAAGGAAAGGAGATGTATTCTTCTCAGTGTTTGTAAAACAATTATGGCAGATGCATACACTTCTACCATGGGGGATCAAACTCCATGAATCAGGTAAAAGTCTTTAAGTAGCATATGGGAAGTGGATACAAGCAAAGATGACACAACTTTGCAACTTAACTGAAGAGGGCACAATTCTGGTTTAGTTCTTTTGCCAAATTATTTTATCTTTTTCATAAGCAAGAAAATGAGAACAAAGTAGACTGTTAAGAAATTAGAAATACCAATTTTATTTGCTTCTTTGTTTGTTTGATTTTTCTGAAAGTTACATTTAACCTTATTTTTGTTCATGTAGGTGCTCAAAAAACATTAGATGGGGATTTTATTTATCCAGGCATTATGGAATGGTCATTATCTTCTTATCAGGATAAAAACTGACTGTGATTTAAGAGACAACGGCAAAAGATACAGAAAACACTAATGCAAAGAACAAGGTAAATCTGCTGTTTTCAAAAGAAAGATGTGAAGTCTTATCATCCAAGTGAAACAGAGACTGATAGATGATTATGTTAACAATAATCATATCCCATATCTTTTTCTTATTCACTCCATCTTTTACATGTTTCCTCCTGCTTACTTCTCCATGTCTGTAAAGTTCAGGACATTTAAAGTTCCTTTATCTGTATGGTTGGGTTGGCAGTTATTTAATTAAATTTTTAAGTTTTGATCCATGGCCTTAAATGTTGAAGTCCTTGGCTGAAAGAAAAGGCTTAGTAACAAATAAGTCTCAAGGAAAAAACATTTAAAAGGAAATTCCCAGGGTTAAAAATAAAAAAAATACATCTAAAACACAAGTTATTTAATTAAATATATAAAATAATTTGGCCTTCATTTTCACATATGTAGCTATAATTATTCTGGCTTAAATGAATCTGAGGAAATGTAGAATGTTCTAAATACAAAATTAGGAAAAAATAATACTTGTAATACTTCTAAGTGAGCTAGTTACACTTTGATCATCTCCGAAACTACTTTATAGTCTAACTCAATTTTATAGTAGCCTCGAGACTGAATTTACTACAGCTCCCTTAATACATTGCAGATTACAATGTTAAGAGTTCTCAGCTCCTTGAAGTCCCACTTTCCCGTTAAAAACATTTTCAGTTTTTTACACATGTATCATGAAATGGACCACTCACATCTGTGCCTATATTTGTAGAAGTCAGCTGAGACTTTGACACTGACCCATGACAGAGGAAGTTGAAACATTCGACTAGAGTGGCTAAGATTTGCATCACAAAGTAAAGATCGGTATCTCTTTGTTAGAGGAAAACTGTCCTTGCCTGAAACAGTCTAACTACAAAATATCAGAAAAGAGCTGAACAAGGCAAAAGATACTTTTCAAAGGTGAGGAACTGAGGAAATGGCAGTCATTAAAACAAAGAAGGGTGGCCCTTCACTTAATTTAGTTTTTGATATTGGGTTTCTTTGCAATAGTTTTTGATATTTCAGATAGATTTTTTTCTTGGTAAATATATACATTGATCGGGTCATTTTAACACATAGAGCACTATGGGATATTTTAACTAAATAGAATCCAATTCTCTTGGACTCTAACCTATCAAAGAAGCTCACTCAGTAGTGATTTTAGCCTTTAAAGGAACAGGATGACTTTAAAAGAAAAATTTACCATGCTTGTCAAAAAAATAAATCACCTAAAACAAGAAAACAATGGTATCTGTATTCTTCTGATGTTAATTATCTCTTTTGTTGTGGATTTTACTCTCAAATAATAAACCTAATCTTCTATTGAGCAACTTTGCCTTAAGTTTGGGATACATAACTCATGTCACAGTCAATTCTTTCACAGCTGTGCCTGTAACAGTGGAGACCTGCTTAATTAGGCCTCCCTCCCCCCCAAAAACAAAGAATAATTGTATTCCTGTGGGTTTGGGTAACATATAATGTTCTAAAACCAAAACAAAAGGCATATGAGCAAAATAAACCTTCCACTATTAAGACATAATGCTTCATAAACAAAGGCTACTGTGCAGGTTAACACAGAAAATAATGGATCTGTTTGCCTCAAATTTTTGTAGATAGACTAAATTGCTAATTAACTCTACAGGTAGAGATAATTACAAAGATTTAAAAACATGCCTTCAATTTTGATATGTCCAACCTACGCAAAACTGGGGCCCTATTTTTCAGAGTGGTTTGTGCTTTCAAAACCCAGCTGGTGTTGATGTGGTAACTGTAGGTACTCATCCCCTAAAAATACTCTTCTACTAAGTATATACTAAATATAATAACTGAACGTAAGTATAATATTCTTATACTAAGTATCTAGTATTTAAGACATGAAAAACAGAGACACTTCTTCAAAATTTTGTTTGGTATAAACCTAATTTTCATGAAACCTCTTTTCATGAACTCTCTTATATAATCTGGGTCTTCTGGTGTCATTATACAAGCAAGATATAACAAGCACTAAAAAAAAAATCAAACAAAACCAAATCAAAAAATCCCTCCTGAAAATTGTCTTCAGTCATTCCCTAGCTCAGTTTTGCTGGTTTTAAATAAAATGTTCTTTTTAACTTTTTTGAGTTTTCTTCCAGGAAATGGTTTCCACACTCTTACTCAATCCTTGGTAGAAAGCATTCTGGAGATTCCAAAATGTATGTGCAATCAGTTGTCACTGGGCATCAAAGCCAGTTTGGGGAGCAACTGGTGGTTTATCCTCTCGAACTTTAGTGGTTTTATGTCATAGCATTCTTTTAAACAGTAACTGTTTTAAATAATTTCAAAGCAAGCCAACAAAAATCTGCAAATGTTTTATACTGTATCATTTATTCATCAGATCTACCACTAATAGCAATGACAGTTTTGCATGTATGTCATTTGTTAACTATTTGTTAATATAGAAGTTTTAAGTATGTTAAACATACTTAAAAACCATAAATATAAGAAGTAAAGTTTTAATTTTAGTTATTTTTTTTTTTGTCTGGATGCTTGAGAGTTTTGGATATGTGGGGTTGTCCCATGCATCCAGAGGAGTCTATATTAAAAATTCACAACAAGGGAAGTAGAAATCTTCTGATTAGAACTAACTAAAAGACTGAGTCCAGGCCTACTGAATCACACGCTAAATCAGATGTTAACAGGATATATCCACATTGCATTTTACCACCAGATGCAACTTTAGCCTGCCTACATTTTGAGTTGACTAGAGGAAATCATCTTCAAAACAGAAGCCATGGATTACTGTGATATAGAGTGTTGTAGCTATGTTTAGTGTTGTGCTGCTGAAGCTATATAGCTGCCGAATGGCTCATATTTACTGAGGACTGGCTCATGTTTCTTCAGAGAATGGGCAGGTAGAAATTATGTTTGCCTTTAAAAGTTCATATAAAATATACTCAACAGTGGAAGAGGAACTAATCTTAGAATTATTGCTGAATATGGCTAAAGCTCATTTTTCTTATTATGTTTTTTAAAAATATTATTGTGTGCATTATTTTTCTATCTGCTGTGGAAGCAGGCATCAAAGTTGAGAGTAAATACATTCACATAGCATTTTAGTCAAGTTCTAATTCAGGTCATTTTGCTCAATTTATTCACAGCTGTTAATTGCATGATGTATGCAAAACTATGATCTAAAGCAATACCTAAATACTTACAATAGAAATGTTTAAAAGTAGATTCCCCCCCCCCCAAATTGGCCAAGTTATGAAAGGATAAAGTGATATTTTTCTTTCATATGATATAGAATTTGTGATGCCAAACACATATGCTATCTGTTGACTATGACTAGAAACATGACATTTTCAGGAACATAACAGCAATTAGAATATTACTAAATTGCATTTAATACAATGGGCAATTACAGTAATTATGTAGATAATCACAGAAAACAAGGTATACTGAAGGTGCATTGGTTATTTGATTTATGACTTTAAAATCTGCGTAATTTGCAAGAACCCTTTTGTCTATTTAGAGAATGTGAAGGAGCACTTTATCACTGTGACTCTCAATGCATATTTTCTAACAGTGTTTCAAATGTGTTTGAACATAAAGGAAAAAGGGAGGTACTTCCAAACATCTGCGCCCCAGATCTTTCTTATAAATGAATGTCTGCATGTTTTCATTGTTTCCTCCTAAGTGCAATATCTTTCAATAGCACAGAATATGATCTGTGGGACTGCAGTTCACATACATAAGACAATGGGAACCAAGACACAGGATGCTGGAGTGAAGCATCTAAGCTACATGCACAATGCCACTGAAGTCATGACAAAAATTGCTTCTTGTTAGTGGGAGCACCGTGGCTACTTCTGGACCAAGTGGCCTATCAACAGTAGATTAATGGTTTTGAGTTTCCACATCCTACTAGCACCTGTGTTATACAGCATGCTTGAGTTCTCAAGAAAATAAGATCTGATTCTGGGTAGAATTACTGTGTGGGTGTAAGGCTGTTTGGATCCAAGGTATTAGGGCAGGTACATAAGTAACAAGGATGTATCTCAAACCCTGAACAATCAGCAAAGTTGTATGCTGAAAAGGCTTTCATTTATTTTTAAAGATTAACACATTAATAACACTTGTGGGGAACTCAATGGCTGAAATCATATTTTCATTTCAGAGAATGATAAATCTCTCCTTGGCTATGCCAGGAAAGACAGGGTACAAGTACTAAGTAGTACATTCTGCTAAAGAATACTGACACCTCATACCTGTTGTTAAGGCTTTGAGTGTTTTTTATTGAGCAAACAACTGAAGTGACTCAACATTTATAGAAGACAGAGCACGTGAACAAGGTTTATTTCTTATTTTGGCTAGAAAGCCATGTGGCCTTACAAAAGACATTTATTCTATCTGGCCCTCACTTCTTCATCTATAATCCCTAAATATGATTTTCTTCATCACTCTTGTCTACTTAAAGTGTCAGCTCTTCATGGCATGCAACATCTCTTATGCAATTGCAGAGTCCGCATCACAATAGAAACAGTGTTAGACAGGCCTCCCAGGCACTGAGATCTTGAAAATTTACATTCAGTGTTAAGCATGCAGAGGTATGGATGAAAAAAATAATTGAAATGTAGGCTTTAAAGAGTTATGCATATGTACTCCATGTATTTTTCATATCATTGCTGCTTTCTAAATATGTAATAACCTTACAATAACTCCTTCTTATGCATATTTGATATGAAACAATACCTCTAATAGAATAGTTGAAATTCACTGTGGTAAGTCCCTTTTAGGTATTTTTCCATTTTGCAAAGTGATGAGAAGTTACAAACTACAGATTAGGTTCTTTTAGATGAGAAGAGTTTACATCTCAAGGCAAAAATAAACAGTCCTAAATTTTAGGGGAAAGAAGAAGAGATTTTAAAATTTATTTATTTCCATGTCTAGCTTTGTGGTCCAGTGAACTAAAGCATTCAAGTTCCAAGGTTGAACTTTAATCTGGAGGGTTTTTCAAAGACTCCTGGGGTCTCTTGAAGGGTTCTCCACAAAGAAACCTTGCTGATTATTCAAGGACAGCTTCAAGAAAATAGAGTTCTCAAATATTTGCCACACTTTTATGTGGTCAAGAAACACAAGGAAAAGCTATGCTTATGAACCAAGTTCCTCTTTTTGATGGTCTATTGCTGTAGCAAGACCTCATTGTCAGCCCCCTTCTCTGAAACAGCTGGTGTCAGGAAACACTTTCCCTGTCTTCCTTTTTTTCCTGTCTTGAGTATCTTGTCAAACTCTAGTTTTTACAGCTAGGTTAGCAAGATAGCACCTTGAGCCTGATGATGATGAAGGGGTGGGATAGAGGCTCATGAAGAGGCCCAAGAACATCACAAATAACTTTTATAATGTATCATGTCAAAGCTATCATGTTCATATGATGTTTCAGGAATCCGTCACAAAGCCCTCAACCTCAACAAGCTTTGATGTACCTTCAGACATTGTCCTGCCACAAAAGCTTTCAGTGAAATAGAACTTCCTTGCAGCAATTATTTTCTGCTTTATAGAAACAACACCTCAAAAAAACTCCTGAAAGTGAGCTGATTATTGTGTGGCCTTTTTCTTGTTAAAGTCAGAGTCTTAACATTTTAAAGTTTTTAATAAGCATTTTAGTATAGTTTGCTAGCATGGAAGCTGCTCATTACGATCTAATTGTTTCATATAGTTGCTGAAAGTGCTTAAATATTAAATACATGCTACTGTAAGCAAATACTCACAAGTCTTTCAAAACAGATGTTTGAGAAATGGTAGGCTGTCTGCTCATGGTAGCAGTACACAAATGACATGAAGAAGTGCAATTTAATAATAAATGTGCTCACAACTACATCGATGCTAATCCACAATGTTTCTTTTTTTTTATTTTCAGTTAAATGCATAAGGTAGCAATAACCCTAATGACTTGTGTAAGGCCAGGTTCATTGCAGACACCAGTCATTCCTGGCTTTCCTCTGTTCTCCCATTCACCTCTCTCTGCAGCTTTCCTACCCACTGTTTCATGCCTTGGCAGGGTCCTCCCAGTCCTGACACCCACTCATACCCCTTATTTTCTTCTGTCAGCTAGGGCTCTGAGTATTTTCAGTCTTTGTGCACACACCCTTATTTTTTTTTTTCCCTTTCTGTTGTTTGTTTGGGAGATAATAATTTTAGTGTCAAGATATCTATCAGGTGGAGTAGGAAGGTTGGATAGGAAGTCATTGATGGTGCCATCCATTACAGACAACTGCAGAAATACTAAAGCTGAGATTCTGCCAAAAACTTGGCAAAAGCTCCATTGTCCTCTCTTTTGCCTTTTGTTGTTGTTTTTCCTGATATGTCCCCAAATCAATAGCATTCCCTTGATTGATACCCAGAATATTCCCTGGTATTGTCTAGCTAGGACATTCAGCAGATACTGAATTACGAACAGACAGATGTTATTACATTGCTAATCTGGCCTTACAAACTTTAAGAACTGGTATTCTTTACCTTCCTATTCTTACTTTTTATGGTTTTCAGGGTTTTTTTGTGCTACCTTGTTTACAGCCAGTTTTCTTTAGCAATCTGATATCTGAATACCATATGGTTTTATTTATGCTGGATACATTTGCTACTGTTCAAATATGTAGCATATCAAGAAGTATTACAGCATCCTGGGGTGGCAGTAAGTGACTGTGGAGCACAGGTAGTTTTTTCATCAGTCTTTCTGGTCAAATGGAAGGGGTTTGAAAGGGCAAGTCAAATCTGGTGAATCAACAAATGGTTATGGGACTGGTGCCACAGTCAGAGGTTTCGCTACGTGGACCGTGGGACTTGCTTTGAGAAACCTAGTCCCCTGGGGGCTGATGGGGTCAATCTGTCAGAGAAGGGGAAGAGCATCTTCAGTCAGGCTTGCCAAGCTGGTGAAGAGGGCTTTAAAGTGGAGTTGCCTGTGGAGAGGAACCTCAATCCATCCCACTCCTACCAGATTGATGCCAGTGCCAGAAATAGATGTCCAGAGCCTGGAGAAGGATCACAGGTCAGAAGGAGAGCACCTGAAGAGCAGCACAAAGGAATTCCAGCCAGTAAGTCAGCTTCACCAGGGGCCCAACTTAAATGCCTCTGTGCAAATGCACGTAGCATGGGAAATGAATAAGAGGAGCTAGAGACGTGCACTTGCCTGCCGGGCTGTGATCTTATTGGCATCACAGAGATGTGGTGGGATGACTTCTATGACTGAGTATTAGAGTGGAAGGACAGGCAGGGAAGAGGAGTGCATGTTGCCCTCTATGTCAACGACCAGCTGAAGTGCATAGAGCTCTGCCTGGGGATGGATGAGGAGCCAACTGAGAGTTTATGGGTCAGGGTTAAAGGGAGGACAGGGACAGGAGACATTATAGTGGGGGGTCTGCTATAGACCGCCTGACCAGGAAGACTGAGCAGATGAGGCCCTCTATAGACAGATAGGAGCAGCCTCATATTCACAAGACCTGGTCCTCATGGAGGATTTCAGCCACTCTGGTATCTGTTGAGGGGCAACACAGGAGGGCACAAACAGTCCAGGAGGTTTCTGTAATGCCTTGATGATAACTTCCTTCTCCAAATGATAAAGGAGCCAATGAGGAGAATTGCTGTGCTGGACCTTATTCTCACCAATGAGGAGGGGCTGGTGGTGACTGAAGCTCAAGGGCAGCCTTGGCTGCAGTGACCGTGAAATGGAGGAGTTCAAGATACTTAGGGCAGCACAGAGGGAGCAGAGCAAGCTTGCTACTCTGGACTTCAGGCAGAGTAGCATGGGATAAATCCCTGGAGGGAAAAGGGATCCAAGAAAGCTGTTTAATATGAAGTATTGCCTCCTCCAAGCTCAGGAGTGGTGCATCCTGACAAAGAATTGTGGTAGCAGGTCAAGGGAGGTGATTCTGCCTTCTACTCTGCTCTCACGAGACCCCACCTGGAGTACTGTGACCTGCTGGGACCTACAAAGTAAGAAGGACATAGACCTGTTCAAGAGGGTCCAGAGGAGGGCCATGAACATGATCAGGGGGCTGGAGCACCTCCCCTATGAGAACATGTTGAGAGAGTTGGCGTTGTTCAGCCTAGAGAAGAGAAGGCTCTGGGGAGACTTTATAGCAGCATTCCAGTACTTAAAGGGGGCTTCAGGAAGGATGGGGAGAGACTCTTTATCAGGGAGTGTAGTCATAGGACGAAGAGTAATGGTTTTAAACTGAACGAGGGTAGATTTAGATTAGAAATAGGGAAGAAGTTCTTCACTGTGAGGGTGGTGAGACACTGGAACAAGTTACCCAGAGAAGCTGTGGCTGCCCCCTCCCTGGAATTGTTCAAGGCCAGGTTGGATGGGGCTTTGAGCAACTTGTTTTAGCTGAAGGTGTCCCTGCCCATGACAGGGAGCTGGAACTAGGTGATCTTTGAGGTCCCTTCCAAACCAAACCATTCTGTGATAATTCTATGATAGTACTTTGTGGTCATTAAGGTATCTGGGGGAGACATCTCTGCACTACCAAGCTCAAAACCTAGGTAACAGACAGACATGTACCTGTACATACTACCATTATGGCAAACACAATCAACTGCTAAACGAATGTCACATTTTTCCCATTAAATTAAATAGATGGGATTTCTGATCTTAAAGCATTGAACACAAGATTGACACTGAACTAGTTGATGTAGTTCAACTTATAACACAAAGTTCTAAGACAGTAAATACATTACTACAGCATTATACTCAGTCTGAGCTTATTTTCCTACTTGCTGAACCTGGAGTAGTTTTTGAGGTTTGTTTGTTTTTTTTTTTTTTTTTTTTTTTTACAGATGATTTCTTATCCATCTCTCTTCCTCCAGAAAGTCTCTCAGCCTTTTATTATACTGAATCATAACTAAAAAGACCCTTCTTATCTGGCTCCAAGAATGAATTAGACAAGCAACTCTGCACAGACAAGCAAACCTGACATCCAGTCTCCTTTAGCTACATTTTTCTGTACTACTACATTTTTACCATTATCACTCATTTATTGTAACCTCCTGTGGCTTTTGATATACCCAGAGCTTTTTAGCTTGTCTCCACAAATTTCTCATGACCCTCTACTTCTGTTCACAACTGTGCCCTTCCCTTCTTTCTATTATTATACCTTTTCTTTTCCTGGTGAACCACCCACAAACTATGTCAGAAACTCAAAATAAGAAAGGGAGTTTGCTGAATCAGCAAGTGCCTTGAAAAAATATAATTGAAAAATACTTTGCTACTAGGGCAACAAAGAAGGAAAAAGTTTCCTCCTTGCCCAAATGTCCAAATTACTACTTTTAGGCTCCTTGTAATATGAATACATTCATGCACTAGTTTTCTCTGTTTAATATTTGTATTGAAGTACACTTTGACTAAATATCCCTTCAGTTAACTCTCTTTGGTATCTCTAGAAGAACAGACTGAACTGTTATGGCTTATTCCTGCATTTGATGATTTGTCTGCTGTAAACAAGATATGCCAAGATATTTACAATGAAAAACCAGCTTGGTTAGTCTCAGTAGAGAAGTTGCAGAATGTCTGAGCAAGCTTTTGCAAGCAGAACTATACCCATCATGATGGCACAGGGACTCCTTTTTTAATTTGAAAATACCTGTGTTCAAAGTTTGAATGGCAGAGGTGAATCAGAAAGGCCATCATTCTCCCAATGGGCCTTGCTTCATTAGGAAACTATGAGAATAGGTGAAGATTTCAGTGCCTACAGAACTGAACCCTTAAAACTTTTTTATCATTTTATAGAAACACTGTTGAAGTTAAAGAAAATATTCTCTAATCGTTAACTTACTTCACCAACCTGATCTGCCACAAGAGGGCAGAGGCTTATGTCACTCAGCTTCATCTACTGTCATATAAGAATATCAGGGATCTTTAATAGGGAAATATACCATGGTTTAAATACCAGGGTGAAAAATGAAATTCCATTAACTATTTTTAAATGATTTTAGGCTAAAAAGCCAAACACAGCAACAAACCGTCATCTCTGCTGCAATTAATACAGCTACCATAGTTTGTTGGTAAGGCATTAATTACTATTTAGTCATGCAAAATGGGAGCTATATAGAAAAATAATGTGCATGGGGCAAGGCTTTGTTAGTTTGAAATATGTGTCAAGCCAAGATACTGAAACTTTAATGTAAATAGGGTCAATTGTTTCATTGCAATAAATGGGTAATTTTGGAGTGGGAAGGTGTTAGGAATCCAAAACTATTATGCTAATTTTATGGCAAGTCACAGTTTGGGTGTAAACTACTTCATGTCCCCTTTGTTTTATTTTTTTTGTTTGTTTCACATCTAAGGATAGACCTAGAATAGTTTAAATTATCTGCATTTGATTAACGAATGCCTCACAGTGAAATAAGCTTTATTAAGACATTTAGCAAGCTGTACTCAGTACTTCACACATGTATGCTCCCCTTAATTATCTCTTGCACTTTACTGGAAAAAGAATGACTAGAATTTGTATCCCTAAATCAGCAAAAAAGATGATAAATCATTTATCTGAAACTTGATCTAGTCTTAAATGATGTTCCAGAGCTTTTGTCAGTAAGGAGTTTGAACAATGCTAGTTTAACAATACAGTTTAGCTGTCAAAAATGAGTGAATTTGCTGCAACAGGCATAAATAGGCCTTCTTTTAGAAGAGACAGTATTAGAAACAGTAGATACATGATGATCTCAACCTGCTGTCATTACAACACACTGCTGGCTTGTGGCTGATTGGTAGCAGAGAAAACTCAAATCAGTACAATAACAGGTTGTGCTTATATTCTGCATTGGTACAATGGTTTTGATGAAAAATGAGGAAATGAAAAAATCAAGCTCACTGTTTTCACACTGGCGTAATTTCCATTGCATACACTGACTTTTACTGCATCAAAACTTGTTATAAATGGAAGCTGATGAAACTATGACTTAATGATTTGTAAGTTCAGATTCCTCTCTCTCCCTCTGTTTTCTACTGTTGTTTCACGAAAGAGCAAAATAACACAGAATATTTTCTCAACATATCAGTTTATATACCCTGCTCATAATTATATTCAGATTTAAAAACAAAAAAAATTTCCATAGTATATCAGCTGATTTAACTACTGAAATGAAACCTTCAATATCTGTAAGCGATGTATTTATCATTAACACACATTACTTAAAAAGATCAGGAATTCCCCTTTTCTCTTACAGATATTACAGCTGTAAAGAGCTGTTCTTGCCTGTCTTATTTTTTTTACTAAACATCAGCTTAGTAAAAGACTATGCTACAGAAGCAAGCAACAGAGGAAAAGTTAATGCTCTTTAATTAAAGCCTATTCTAACAAAGTACAGATTTCTGTATAGTGAGATTGCTACCACATCCTTTCTCCAATGCCTTCTTAAAGTTACTGTCAGATGCAATTGGTGGGAGGAGATACAGCACAAATCCCTGCACATTTACAAGTTCACAAAACTGACGGTCATGATTGTAATTATCAAGGACATCATGAAGGACGTAGTTGTAAAATTCCATTAAGATAACTAAGTAAGCATATGGCTCTGTCAAAACTTAAAATCTACTTGCAAGAAGGGAAAATACTTAACAACCTTTCCTCTACCTCAAAGAATTTTGAAAAAAAAAAACCCAAACAAACAAAAAACCCCCACCCATATTTTTCTTCTTAGATAACAAAATTTGACATTCTAGAAGCTGGAATATATCCATTTCAAAAGATTTTAGGTGAGAATTCTGTTGCACAATTCCATGGCCTCTTACGATTCACCATGGCCTTTAGATTACAGTTTGGAGTCTCTTGTCCTGGACTATTGATAAAATGGCTCCAAAAAGTATTCCTCAATAAAGCTACTGGGGAATTTAAAAAGTGAGGGGTTGTGCTTTTATGATTAGAAAACAGACTAGTCTGACATCTGGGAATCCGGATAACCCACAGTTCCTGGCTCCCCCATGGTTCCTGGGTCTGCAGTTGCCCATGGAGCCAGTGAAGTCAGGTGAGCTGTTGGGAAACAAAACGGGATTTTATCAGAAACTTGTCTGATTTCATTCAGAAGATTGATCACAATTACCACATTTCCACTTTTTTCCTGACAAACCAATACTGCCTGATGGAAATGTTCCATCAGAAATTTTCCAACCAGGCCTAGTCTCTTTTATAAATTAACTTGTGACAACACTGACATGGTTAATGCAGCAAGGACGACAATCAAAGGACAGGTTCCAGCTTATTATCCCATTCTTAGCCTTGGACAATTCTTACTACCACATCAGCTGTGATTATCACAGTTGATCTGACTTATTTCCAGAACTTGCAACAGTTCTAGTACCTGAAGGACCATTTTTTGAAAAACAACAAAGGTAGGAATAAACAGTGACAAAACACCTTCCTTAAAGCGAGGATATTAAGTTAGGATGAAAAGAAAAGGACAAAGTATTTCCAACTTAGGCAGCAGCAAAAACTTAGGTGGCTGACTCTAAGAGGATAATCCAGGGAGTCAGTCAGCTATCCACGTTCCCCTCAGTAGTAAAGACAGACAAGAAACTCAGTAAGCTGGCCCACAAAACCCCTTCTGTGAGTGGGGGGGATACCCAGTTCCAGCCAATAAACTACTGTGAGCATAGCAATGAGCCTAAAAACCCACCAAATGTACCAGTGACAGTGTGGCATATTAAGGACCTCCATGCATAGGGACTATACGGACTGGAATAATTTTCTGAAGACAGGCACTTAATTAGTTGGGACTCACTTTTTGTGGAATTTATCTGGCTGATGGTAGCTGCCTTTTTCAGAACAACTCACCAATAGTCTAACAATAGTCTAATTTGTTCAAAAGCATAAAAACAGTGGTTTTGTTCTCCTTAGCCTCTGCAAATTCAAATCTATGCCTCCCACTTCCCAGGTATACATCCTAACCACCAGAGTGGGAAAGCTACTTATAGCAATCATGAAAATCAGGCCCAGTATATGTTAGTTTTGGATTAGAATATATCAGGAACTCTATTTGCAGTTTCCAAAAATAAAGCCGTACAACAGACAACTTAAACTCTTCAGTTAATCTTTTTCCAATGTCAGGAGATGGCACATTTTGCTGAGTTAAAATCAATTGTAAATTCCCACAGATTTCAGCTGAGACAGGTTATCAATGCAAAACAGTAATACCAAAGGCAAAGAAATGAAATAAAGTATTTTTCTTTTATAACTGGATTAATTTGTACTTTATTCATATTTTAAAATGTCATTTTTATATCCCTAAGGTCAGCTATCATTCTTGTACCCTGTGAATAAGACAGCTGTGAAGGGGACTTATTTAAAAAAGCTGTGATTTTTATGACGTTTCCATTCTCAATTGTTTTTTTCCAAGAATCTTGCACATACATAATACCTTACAGCCAGGCCCAATTCCTAACCATTAGATCTGTCAAGTATAGAAGACATCTTTCTGCTAAATAAAGTCTGCCAGTTCTATTAATCTTTTTGCCATTTAATATGTCTTTATATTAGACATCTACTCCTCATACTACTCTCTTCAGACTCTCTAATTTCTTTGGACTATTTTCAAAAACCTAAATTGGAATATTCCTCCCCCAAAGATTTAATGTTAATGAAGCTGTAAACAACAAAGAAGGATCTGAAAGGACTCACCCATTGCAAATTTAGGACAGTACCACAGCAATTAGAACTTCACAGTGAATTATGAATGTAGGTGCTGAAAAAAAAAAAAATTGTTCTGAAGCAGGGATTTAAATGAGAGTCAGATGATGAAGTTGGTCAAAATCACTGTAGGGAAAGAAGAAAAATGTGATTAGTAGAGGTACATCTGTGATTAGACTACCTTCACATTTTCAAAAATATGTAAGCGACATTGGCAATTAATGGTATGGTAAGAAAATCACAAGTGGTTCAGTTAAGGAAACTAAGGAAGTTATTACCCTTTCTCAGGTGAGATGCAGGAAATAACAGTGTGATTGCTCCTCATTGGTTTCACTGCAAAGTGATATGGGTTCACTTAAACTTGGAGCAAACCTATTCAAATCTCCATTGAAAGGATACAGAAAGCACACAATTCATTGCTGAATCTTAGCTGAGCCACCAATAATTCCCAGAAGAGGGAATGAGAAGTTTTAAAACTGCAACACTCATACCATTTCCATGCATCAAACACTACTTTAAACTCCTGTTTTAAAAAAGACCTTGAGATGTTTATATCATACAGTGAGAAATTATATGGAGACATGTGAAGTAGCCCTTAACAGTTCACTTTTTTACTGGAAGCTGCATGTTACCACAGTGCCATGAGGGATACAGTCATACAGTCTGCATTGATCTTCTACAACATGTAGACTCTGAAATCTCAGAGATAACCTGTGTCTACAATGGCTGTGATCTTCATTTTGCAGGTCTACAATTCACCAATATGTGCTAAACACTGGTCAGAGTTGACTGAGGCTGGAAATGTCAGAGAACATTCTCCTACAGTACTTCTGGATAGCCCTCTCCATTTGTGCCTTCTGCAGTCCTGGACTGCAATACAAAAATCGTCCCCTTTAAGATCCAACACAAAAAACCCAAAATATGCATTCTGTGATTTGGGTGGTGTGGCTGGAACACTTGCTGATGAAGACTGAGGCAAAAAAGTTGCTGAGTACCTCAGCCTTGTCCATATCCTGCGTAACCAAGTCTCCTGTTTCCTTCTGGAGTGGGCCTACATTTTCCCTAGTCTTTTTTTCACCAATATAGCTATCAAAGCTTTTCTTGTTGTCCTTGACATCCCTGGCCAGATTTTTAATTCTACCAGGGCTTTGGTTTTCCTAACCTGATCCCTGGCTGCTTGGACAGTTTCTCTGTATTCCTCTCAGGCTACCTGTCCTTGCATCCACCCTTTGTAGATTTCCTTTTTGTGCTTGAGCTTGTCCAGTTCAATCTATACTGTTCTGTGTAACAGCACAGAAACCTACACAACTAGAATAATCATTGAGAAACCTTCTTAAGATTTTTCAGTCTTGATCTCACCTAACTTATGGGAACAGTTTCAAAGGAGAAATTTAAGTTCAGTACAGACAAAACAATTTACTTTTGTAGCAGGAATATATTTAATTTCAAAAGATACAATTAGAAATAACACAAGAATGAGGTATCAATGTCTAGCACACTGAGCATTTTAGAGACCAGTGAAAGGATAACAAGTAGTTTCTGCTTTCAAGAATTTTTAGAACTAAAAATTAACCAGAAATATATTTTGATGAGTATTCTTTAGACTTACATAAACGAAGGTTCTTGTCTGAGAATAATAAAACATTGATGTTCAGAATACTACTCTTTTTAAACACCTGATGAAGGGAGCAATTTGAGATTGCAATAAAACTCCAGTTATAAATCCTTAATTTACAAGACTTTCCCTTGAAAACCTGGGAAACGCTGATCTGTTATAGCTTTGAGTTTTGGGCATTAGAAGTCTGTGCTGCAATACTATGATTTAATTTTTTTAAAGAATCAATCATAATGCTATGGACCAACAGTGAAAATAATTTTACTGAGAACAGAAGATAGTTGGGAGATCCTATGAAACATTAAAAGATGATAATTACCTGGCAAATGTTACAAAGAGACAATAAAAGCAAGACATAAGAGATTTTACCCACCACAGAACTAATTAAAAAAACCCCAAAAACCCATGATTCATTACTATAAATTCGACGCAGTACAGTTCAGAGGGTTATGTTTCAGCAGCATGTGTACTTGCCACCTTCATTATAAATCTCCTTGTAAGGATATGACCTTCATTTAAGGTTACTATGCTTGTGTTCCTAACTACAAAAATTCACATTTTCAATCAAAGTGTAATATGAGCCTTTAGCTTTCTAGTTGTTATGCCAAGTAAAGAGAAAAATTTGGTGATAGTGCCTGAACTGTGACGGTAGTTGAGGCCATAGAATCCCTAATTTTACAAACAAAGATATACAGGGATGATTTTATCAAAGCAAAATTCACCATAAATGAATAAACTGGGACCAATTCTAGATTGTCCTGAAAGGTTTAAGAAAAATTTACTTCTGTGCAAAGTCACTGTAGTGCACCATCAAAAATCAAGTTTTAATATCCCATAGGGCATCTGTGGTTTTAGACTATGACTGACAGTAGAAACTCAGGCTCAGTGAACTTTATTACTGCACTTAGAATATACTTAAGTATACACACAGTAGCCTGTGTTTTAAAAACAACATAATCACAGCTGTGTGCTGCTTACTCAGTGTAACTTAGCTTGGCTGAGGACAGTATATTATGATGCTGCCTTCTTCCTGGAATATAAATTTTATTTAAGGGCTTTCTACTACCCGTGATTACTGGTTCAGAACAAGTACAGATATATCCACACAGCCTTGCATTGTGTTGTGTGGCTCATCCAAAATTACTCAGTCATCTATACACAGCCAAGAAAGAAGCTTTCAACTGACCACCAGAGACCCCAATGCAAAATGCTGCTTTATGGAATTAAAAAAAAATACAATTGAATAGAAACTATTACAACTACAACCTCTCTTTGCATTTCCCCACTTTACCCAAAGCATTTACAGTCACAAATTCTACTTTTCCCTTCATTTTGTTTAGGCTTCTTCTATAATTATAATTGTATAGCTGAAGGTAAGCTTTCAGTGTGAAAACATTTTTACATCAGTTACAGTATTGCATTCATTAGAAACATAGGCTCATACTAGAAAATAAAAACAAAATAAATTTATGGAAAAGCAAAGGTTTATCAATTTTCATAATAAAGTTCTTATAATTTTCTCAGCTGAGTTAGATATGTAATTGCCATACCTACCTTTGAAGGTCTTCCTGTAAATCCTTAAGTAATCTGTCCAGAGATAAGGTATCATATGTAAACAGGTATAGAAAGTCATTTAGTTACCATCTCTCTGCCTCTGTATGAAAAACAAAGCACACTGGCATTCCTGGAGAAAGAAAGAAAATAAGGACATTGCAATCAAATTTGGCTTAGGTTTGTGGACACACACTTCATAAAATATAAACAGGTCTCTGGAAACAGTAAGTGCCAGCTTTTGTAGAAATTTAATGTAACAAAACTCAGCATAAATCCTGATTGAAGGGGAAGGTGATGTTTATTTTAAAAAAAACCTGATTTTAGTAATTCACACTAATTCTCTTGTATTTCACTGACTCATACTCTTGTATTTTCATATTCACAAACACCAAGATGTGTGTACCTCTGGTCTGGCCAAGATCCTTTGTATGAGTATGGAGGACAAGTCATGGCTGGTATCAAGACACTGCTACATTTCCCAGGTTTCTCTTGATTGCTGACAATGAATTGGGGTTTGGACTTGCTTTTTAAACCTTTTACAAGTCAAACATTTATAGCACAGTCTTTTGCCTTGGAATCTTGCTTACTTCAACCTCTATCATTCTGAGGCCAAGTTATGGTCCACTGTTACTGTTTGCTCATTTTGGGTATCTGTATGGGTACAGTCCGTGTTACTGTTGGGGTAGCAAGGGGGAAGTGCTTATGCAATGAGTTGTAACAATGTTGCCATCTTTCTGTTCTCAGAATGAAGGTTACCTGCCGACAATTTATCCCTTCTGTGACCCTATTGAAACATAACTCTTCTAGTCTTGCTGCAAAAAACACAAATTCTTCAGTGTTCACTGGTTTTAGTGCTATCAGTCAGCTCCTTGTTTACTGACATGGGTCTTTTTTTTTTTTTTTTTTTTTTTTAACCTTTATATTGTTTCTTGTGATGCTTTCAAACATTTTAATTCATACTTACTAAATGCTTAAGTCCTAACATTTTTCTTACAAATCTTTCTACCTAGCTGCTTTAACTAAACAGGTGATAATAATTTCCAAAAACTTGAATTTTCTTCTATGTAGTTTTCACACAGATAAGTATTTAGATGAGAAAGGAGTAATCTTCCTCTTAACAGACACCTTCACATCTTGTGTGCCGTAGTTACTCAAACCTCACTGTCTTTAGAATCAAATAGACCAAAAGACACATCTCTCTGACTCAACCTCATGAAGTCATATTAAACATCACATAGTTCCCCCATGCCTCTTCTCAGAATGTGGGAGGAAAGAACAAACAAGGGAAAAGTATCAGCATACAGAAGCACTGCTCAAGACAGAATGACAGAATATTCTGCTCTGTAAAATTTGAACTGCTGCTAACTGATGGGAGTAGCATTCTCCTAATGAAACTCCTAATGAAGTTACTTAAAGATATGATCAACCATCTTCCTGACTTAAGAAAAAACAACAGCACTTTAGATATTTGACTAGTGCTGTGGACAAAGCTTCGGTGATTTAAATGGTTTAGTGAGCCTAAATAATTCAGAATCTGAAACATAGTACCTCAATACCTACATAATGCCCCCTTTATACTAGTGTCCAGGGCCAACCTAGAACAATGTAGGTATGACTACTTTTTTATTAACAATTTAAATTTTAAAATTTAGATTTCTCCAAACTGGTTCACTATTGTTGATTAGAGATCTTTATCTTTGATGTATCATTTAGGAATCTTGGGACTGATGTTAAATTTCATCTAGCTATATAAATTGTCCATATGCACGTTTGATTGATTATACAAAGAAAAAACATCAAAAGACAGCATATTAGGTCAAACGTTGTGCATGAATCTATAACAAGGTATCAGCCAGTGATTACTTATTAGAGATTTCTTGTTCACTACCACTGAACAAATGAAATGGAAACTACTATTTCTCACATTTCATACAAGACTATATATACACCCAGAGGAGATACCTATCTATCTTGTGCAAAGAAAATCTCAGTAATGAAATAATCGAACAGCAATATTATATGTATTGTGGTCCTGTACCTAAGTTTCTCTTTGGAAGGGTGCTTGGGGAGAAAGGGAACTTCCTTTCTCCCCAAGGGAGGCATGGTTTCTTTTAATTTCCTGTTGCTGTAAGGTCTATTACACAGTGCTGTGGATGGCAGAGATTGCTGCAAGGTGCTTCATTCTTTATGTTGCTTATGCTTTTTCATAATTGTCAAGGGTGCCTAGGGCTCAGCATAGGCACCTCTTCATCTGTTCATATGAATCTAAATAAAAATATAGATCTCTCAAGTCTGACTTTGCACTCTCCTGAGACTTTCTCCTATTGTTCCTTATGAAATGTGTATTCTTGTAAGCTGTAATTCAGAATTATTTTGCCTGTGTGCATTTGTTTGCATTATGCAGCAGCATGTCAATTTAACTTAGTTCTGAAGATGACTCCATTTTAGAGAACAAAGGATATTGCAAAGTATTATTTACACATTGTCTCCATAGCCTATTTTGGCCTACATCCTCTGATGTAAATGGAGAATCTAAGAGGGACATTAAAGAGAATGGAATGAGAAGATATTGCCTCTGGTTTTCTCTATATACATATAATTTCCTATGGTGAAACTACTGAAAAAAAGTTCCTCCAAAGCTTCTCATGCCCCTACAGAAATGCAGAAAACCCAAGGATGTGATATTTTCCTGAGCAAAACACATATTTTTTATTTCAATCTATTTTAAAATAGATACACAGATGTTCAAATTATAAAAGGCCTGACAACTTGCTGTCCAGTGGTCAGAGAAGAAAAGTCCGGTTGCAAAGCATATTTCATCGCAGCCCAGAAGATAATTCTCTATCCTATGAACCTATCCAATATGACAGGGTAAACAAAACTCTGCAATGAACAGCGTAGAAGTAGGGATTACTGTTAGGCTATCTCTGCTACCACCAGGAAGTTCTACTTTACTCAAAGGTGCTGAAGGGCTGGTCAGGGGAGAAAATAGAAGATACACCATTCTTTAGTGCTCCTGTAATACAGTGGACACTGTGTTCCTGCTGAGTCAGAGGAAGTCCTACTTCCTCTGAGTTAACTGCACTGAAACAAGGCATCGCACCCAGAAGACTTAATGTTGGCTCAGGGTTGAAACTGAGAGTGGTTGGGAAATTCGCACACATTTCCTTCCTTTTCACTGACATTTCATTTTTTATTCGTCTATCAGTTTCCCACAAGCCCAATTGGTACATTTAATGGTTCCAAAGTTTCAGACTGCTTCAGTGCAATGAAACTGTCACACATCTAACATGCTTATAGAGAAGGAAAATTATATGTAGCAGAATAACTGAATGAAGGATCTGAACAAATCACTTTCTGTAGAATTAAACAGGAATGAGAAGAGTTTAAACACAACCGACATCATCTAACTGGGCATGTGCAAAGCATTTGACACTGTCCCACACAATATCCTTGTTTCTAAATTGGAGAGACATGGATTTGATGGATGGACCATTCAGTGGACAAGGAATTGGCTGTATGGTCACACTCAAAGCATTGTAGTCAGTGGTTTGATGTCCAAGTGGAGAGCAGTGGCAAGTGGTGTTCCTCAGGGTTCAGTGTTGGCACCCTCAGGAAGTTTGCTGATGACACTGAGTTGTGTGGCACAGTCGACATGCTGGAGGGAAGGGATGCCATCTAGAGGGACCTTGACAGGCTTGAGAGGTGGGTCGATGAAAACCTCATGGAGTCCGACAAGGCCAAGTGCAAGGTCCTGTACATGGGTTGGGATAGTTCCATGCACAAATATAGGCTGGGTGATGAGTGGATTGAGAGCAGCCCTGTCGAGAAGGGCTTGGGAGCAGTAGTGGATGGAAAACTGAATATGAGCCAGGAATGAACACTCACAGCCCAGAAAGTCGACTGTATCCTGGGCTGCATCAAGAGAATTGTGGCTAGCAGGTCAAGGGAGGTGATTCTGCCCTCTACTCTGCTCTCATGAGACCCCACCTGGAGTACTGTGTCCTGCTGGGACCTACAAAGTAAGAAGGACATAGACCTTTTCAAGAGGGTCCAGAGGAGGGCCACGAACATGATGAGGAGGCTGGAGCACCTCCCCTATGAAGACAACCTGATCTAGTGGAAGGTGTTCCTGCCCATGACAGGGGGTTTAGAACAATATGATCTTTGAGGTCTCTTCCAACCAAAACCATTCTATGATTAAGTACAAAAGCTTAGGACATCATTCAATAGAAATTGGTATGTATTATTATCTTAGATAATGAAATTTTGTAACTTCTGTTTAATTTTAATATAGGTCAAGTAAATGAGCTAGAAAAGATAAATAAATTGTGTGACAGTTTACTTAAAGGAAAAAAAAATCAACAAAAATTAAAATTCAGGGAGTGTGTGATTTTGAAGTTGGGTATTTCATAATGATTGCCTTTCTTTTGAGGCATATGCCCATGAGTATCACCTTAGTGTTGCACATAAGGCCTAGAGCAATAAATGAAAAGAAAAATCAGTGTAGGAGGAGACTTCAGCTAATAAATATTTGATCAGATACACAAACTCACACAGTTTGATAATGCCTTGAGGAATCTGCCATCATTTTAACTTCTGCAATGTAAACTTAAGGTATTATGCTTCTTAAGAAACAGCAAGTCAATAAATAGTTATTACTCTTTTGAAACACATATTTTCCAGAAGTTTATACATCTAAAATACTATTGGACTTATATTTGTGTGAATAAAAATAAAAATAAATACAGACAGCTGCTTCTGGAGTATAGAAGCTGTAGAGTCATTCATGCTTTTCTAAAGAATTATACAGTTTTAATAGGGGAATAAAAAATTCTTTTAACAATTAAATTATTTTGCAAAAAAAAAAAAAAATTAGTCCTAAAGTAGAAATTATCAGTTATCTGCAAGAGAAACACCTCTAGACACTGTCATTTTAATTATTTAGATGTTAAATACTACTTTAACAAAACACACATAAGATAGCACCCATTGAACTTGGGAATAACTGGAAGAGTAACATCACTCAGAATCAGACTGTACAGCACAAAATATGTTTTTCATAGTTATCTTTACTGTGGAGTATTAAGATATTCCTGTGGTGATGGAATCTTTTTACAGTTTCTGTGTTACTGTAAGCCAGATAGTGCTCCTTCATATCTTACCTTGCTGCAAGGTAGTGTTAACACTGAAATGTATGAGCCTGCTAAGGGACAAAAACACTACTGAGATTGGTCTTAAGAGAAAACGACTCAGTGTTTGTGATACAGCACACATCATTACAGTGCTACAGAAAAATGGCGAAAAAACCTGCATGTCTTAGGCAGCAAGGTGAGCTTAAAGAAAGAATTTTCTATTACTGTTTTATTGGAAATGGAAGGAAAAGAATTTACTTGTTCATTAGTTCTTAGGGTAGATTAGAACTTCAGACATCTCATTACCAAATAGAGCAATTGGGGGAATGTAGGGAGCCTTGATGTTTAATGTAAAAATTTCTGTATGCCTTTAAAGATATTCAGTAGTCACACATACAGTGATATTTATTATCCATACCATGCAACTCTTTACCCTTGTAGTTATTCCTTTATGAGGGGCTTTAAACAGGAAAGATCTTTCTTTTTAGTCATTCTAAAATGTAATCATGAACTTAAATGTATTCCAGTATGAATAAATTCACCTTAAAATGAGCATGAACAGCACATAAACAGTCATCATCTTCACATTTCTGAATGGTATACTTTTCTGCCTGTGAACCCTGTATAGTCCATGTCTGCAGGAAGCAACATGGCAAATATTCTGCTTCTGCAAAATTAAAATTGGTATACAATGCTGGACTTCTCTTTACAGATTACTTAACACTGGAAAATCCTAAATGATGTTAGGAAGAACTTATTGTATGAATTGGTGTATGTACTAGAGAGTTTTCAGACGTTTCAGATTACAGTTTATGCTATTCAATTCTAGTTAACCACATGACATTTTTTAAGGAAAAAGAATGGTTAACATTTTCTCCACAGTGTCTTAGTCACTGAAGCTGTCAGGCAGAGTATTGTAGTTTGTTAATTTATAGTCTATGAAATTACATGAATACATTAAGTCTCACACTGAATTATGCATTTTTTTCTCTAACTTGCACCTCTATCAAAACAAGTATTAGCACAGAGGACCTTAAAGTTATTTTGTTTCATTGTATGGAGGGCAAGTGTTTTAGGGATTAATATTGACAAAAGCAAACTGGAAAACTTGGAAATATTTCTACTCCTGTTAAACTTGCACTAAAAAAAATAATAAAACCTATCTACCCATCATGGAATAAAAAAATCCACAAATCTGATTCTACTGATTGTCATGCACAAAGGCAAGGAAGAATTAATGTAGGTGAAACATTCTTACTTGAGCTGTGCAAACTTCTTCAACTCTAATTTTCAGATATTCCTGCATATATTTATGTTGGTCTGTTTGGGGTGAAGGTACCAAATGATACATTAAAAATTGTTTTTCCTTTGTTTTAAATACAAAGTCTTCATATTGTGTCTGGTATCAAAATTTTTGCAATCATATACCATGTAAACTATGGTTGGCTTCATGAATTTAGAGGAGTCCAAAATTTTTGATAGGCAAGGATTATGTTAAGGAATCTACCTTGATTGATAACATCAAGTATGAAGAGGAATGATTTGATGTTTGAAATGTACAGCAATTCTAGTTTTGCAGATGGTAGGAAAAATTAGAGTCAGTTTAAACTTGTTAGAAAAATATAGTAATTTATCAACTCCCTGTGAATAGTTTATGCAAATAAAATATATATGCACATTTAATTTCCCTAAAAGTATAAATTGCAGTAATAAATACCTTGTCACATGTTGAAGTGTAATTCCTAAGTTTCTCAAAAGCCCAGGAAAAATATTGGCAGAGACTTCTACAGATAATTCTGTGAGTGAAGAACTCAGCTGCCACTGAAATTCAATATCTTGTATGTACTCCTTTTAATCCCAGTGAAGATTCCTTCAGAACGAAATATGTATTTCAGCACTTTTTAGGCAGAGACAAAAATCAATATGATAGTTTGAATACCCATGCAAAACACAGTCCTACAAGTTACTATTTAGCAGTACAAGAGTACAAGAACCCACTGCGGCCATGCAAGATAATCTTTTAAGGAAATATTACACGAAGTAGCTTTGAACTTAATGTAAAAGATGACGTTGTAATTAAGCCATAGGTGTATCTTGTATGAGCCATAACAATATGATTGTTTAGAGAGGAGATCCTTTCACCTCAATATGGATGGTGCAAATTTTTCTGTGCTTATACAGAAATAAATCAGTCGAGTTGTGGGTTTTGGGATTTGGTTTGGTGGATTTTTTTTTTCCCTGTTTTCTTTTTTTTTCCTGTTTTTAAACTTAACGATAGGAGGTGGCATAACAAATGGATTGAGCGCTTTTTAAAGGTTAGCAGCAGTCTCAGCGCCTAAAAATACTCTTTAAAAGTCACTGTACATGATGTGCAATTAGATGGATGAGATTCTGCATAATTTGGCATATGTCAGGGATAAGATTCCCTGCAGAGCTGCTTTGACTGCAGAATATAATAGATGTGACCTTTTAGGGTTATAAAGACAGTAGTACAGTTAAAAATAATACATTTCCAAGTATTAAAAAAAGCCCTAAACAATTTAAAATACAAAAATGTGTTGTCCCAATAGCCAATCAAGTTTAGTCCAGAAAAACACACAGAACTAAACTTACCTTGGTAAGCTTGGTCTTGTAAGGTCTTTAGGGCCCTGGATCTAGCTTTTAAGTAGGACAGGGCAAGACAATCCATTAATTTTCTTGTGACTGAGCTTTATTTCAATAACATCTTTCATTGTAGTTTGCAAAAAAGTAACACATAATGTAAGAAAGGAGTAATCATTATCCTGCAAAATTCTTTATATTTTCTTTGCACTTGAGCAAAGGGCACCAATAATGTGGCTTTAAATTAACAAAAACTACTGTACAAATATTAAGCTAATTCATGGCCTTCATTTCCCTGTCTGGTAAACTGGTAGGTCTTCAGAATGAAAATAGTTTTTTTGATTGAGACTACTCAGTACCAACTGGTCAAATAAGGTTTTTTAGAATTTGATCACAGACATTTCTCTGGTTTGTTTCCAAGGAATTTATTTGTATTAGTAACAACAGTGCTTGGTGAAAAATCTGTAGTGACAGGAGAGACTGGTTATGAACAGTGAAAACCCATGGAAGCCGATTATAGCCCTTCCACTGATTTTAACAGGCTTGGGATCAGACATCTAGGGAGGGAAAAACATGATAGCAATGACTGCAAATAGGATAGTGAGCTTGGACAGCCTTAGGACTGGATACTGCAGACAACACAAGAGCAATTTCAGCTGAGACTCTCAACTCTACCTGAAGATAAGTTATAAGACTTACTGTGTAAGGCTGGAGGGTTGATAGGAAGGATACTGAAGTTTTCAGAACTGTGTAGTACTAATGAAATATCTACATGAGTGGAGAGTATCAAGTTCTGTTTGAAACCAATTTTCATTTGCTATCCTGTATAGTCTTAATTGCATAACAAAGTAAACAGAATATATCAAACATTGCGTTGTTTCACTTATTCTTGGCATCAAAGCAGGTTGGTAATTATTTGAACTACACAAACAAATAAAATTCACTGTCTTTACCACCTTACTAATGAGATGTAAACAAACAGTGAAAAGAATTGCCATGAAATGGACCCATTTATTATCTACCTCCTCCCGCCAGTGGCACAGGGGCAGGGAATGGGGGGTGCAGTCAGTGCTGCCACTTTCTTTCTTTATCTTCAGTGGGGGGAGCTTCTGGAACTTCTTCCCCCTGCTCCATTGTGGTCCCCCTCTCACAGGAGACAGTCCTCCACAAACTTTCTCTGACATGAGTTCCTCCCATGGGCCGCAGCGTTCCCCACACTGCTCCGTCATGGGTCACTAACTTTTTCTGATTGGATTCTCTCCCATGGCTGCAGCCCTTCCCGAGCTGCTCTGGCGTGGGACACCCCCGCATGCTGCAATCCTCCCAGCACTGAATTACAGCAGCAGGGCTACCTTTTCCCACGAGACCCTGGCCTTCTTTGGGCACAGCACCTTGATCATCTGAGCAGAAGTCACAGGCCATAAATCAATGTCTGCTCCACCATAGATCTTCATGGGTGGCGGGGGGGGCTGCCCTGCCGTCTCACCACAGGATACAGGGGGGTCTCTGCTCTGGCACACCTCCCCCTTCCTTTCTTCCTCTGTTCCTCCACTGACCTTGGTGCTCATGCAGCTGCAGCAACTCCTCCTCACAAGTCCGACTGCCCGTCACCATGTCCTTTCTTAAATACGTTATCTCACAGGTGCAGCTGATTGACTCAGTTTTCCAAACAGAAGTGGAGCTGAGTTGGAGGTGGGGGAGCTTCAAGAAGCTTCTCACAGGGGACTGCCCCTATAGCCCCCTCCCCTGCCATCAAGAAACCCCACCACTCACTCAACCCAGGACATATGCCACCCAGTAAAGGTAGTGGAAAGCAAAGGGTAAAGTATAGGTTCTGAGGAGCTTTGAAAAATTCATTAACAACTTCGCTGCTGCAGCTTCCGCAAAGGTATCATTCTCTCAGAGTATGTTAAAACAAAGGAAGTGTCAAGATGTGGAATGTCTGTTTGTCCTGAGGGCAATTGCCATCTGGCACTCGTGTTTAGAATGAATGTGAAACAGTTTTGGAAGTGAATGTTGTAACAGGAAAAATTGTGGTGCATTTCAAGAGAAATTCTAAGAGTGAGAGACTTTAAATTTATTTGTTTTTTTGTTTAACTTCAAACACTGTATACACTTTTTAAAAGGTTAGCGCATGATTTTTCAAATATCACCGCACATCTGTGCACCAGTACATTGTTTCATATGCCCTGGTCTCTTTCATTGTCTTAGTGACCTATCATTTCTGGGAATCCCCTTAATTTTTGGAGGTTTCTGAACTGATCTGAACTATCCGTAATTGAAATGTCTTTGAAGAAGACAACATGATGGGGAGAGGATGTGTTCCACATTGTGCAAATCTGTCTAGCAGTGAAAACAATGAAACTTTGCTGTTGATAGTGGAACTGATATGAGGCAGAAAGCTTAAGTTTGTGGGTCACATTCTTGTGAGATATCATACAAAGAGCTGGAGACTGGTTCAAGCAGCTGAAAGGTCACTAAATAGTCAATGCGATGAAGTAAAAACACAGAATACAATCCTAATTTCAGGTGAGCTCTTAAGTAATATCTGAGTATATTAGCCTAAACTGAATTTTATCCTGTTGCAACTTGACAGTTTTTGATACTTAAGCTAGCTCATTTACAGCTAGCTTGGTTATCACTATACTAGATTTAAATCTCATGGTTAAACTGAACTGGTATGACAAAAAAATACAAAGGAAAATGGACATTTTTCAGTTGCTTACATGGAAGACCAATAAGACTCTATAACAACCAAAAGGAATTGGAATTTCTCATTGTGGAAAAGGAATTGGACATAACTGGCATTCCTGAGACTTAATGTGATGATTCATGACTTGAATGCTAATATAACTGGTTATTGCATATACAAAATAGGTAGACTATGAAAAAGAATAGGTAACAGAAACATTGCACATATTCAGCACTCTACATCTATCTCTTTTAGAATTACTGGTAAATCAGAAACATAGGTTTCAAATGCATCAAAAGGAATATGATAGCAATGCCAAGGTAGAAATCTAGTACAGACTATCAGATCAGAAAGTGAGATGAGTTCCTTTCAAAATGTCTGCCAATAATGTGTGCAAATAAAAAGAAGAAACCTGTTTTTACATAAACTGGCAGCTACACATTTCAAGTTTTGTGTGTATGATGATAAAGAAATATTTACTGAATGCAAAAAACCCCACCAAATACATTACCCAACTCAAAATAACTATTTTGACCCTCAAAATCATGGATTAAAATGTATTACTCTCAAGATACAAGGTTGGTGGTTGCCTGGGAAACAGTGATCATCACCTGATTTCTTTAAAAGCAAAACAAAGAACAGGATGCATCTTCTCCCCCATCATGTGACAGAGAAACCATGCAGTGTTGGGCAGGGTTAATATAGGAAAGAAGGCTGCCTGGTACATACTTTTACATCATTGGTTTTTACTGGTGGCAACTTTCCTAAAATGCTGGAAATTATTCATGAAGTGACTATACGGATAAAGTCAATGAAAAATTAGTCAATTATAAGATTCATAAAATGAGATAGTGAAAGGCCAAAATAATCAGTACAACAAAAAAACAGTTACTTTAACTATGACTTCAACTTTGATGAAAGCCCATCCTGGCTGAAGGCAGCAATTTTTAATACATGTCAATATATCAAAAATAGGAAAAGAAAACTATCAATAGCAGTAGAAACCAATTTGGAGTTTACTGATAAGACATTAGGAAAATGTATGGCTGACAACTTAAAAGGAAAATAGGGAGGATCTTTTAATCTGTATTAGGAGAAAAAGAAAAAGACACCTCAGACAGAAAATGTGGAATTGTTAGAGAGGAGGTAGAAAATGTATGAATATTCAGTAAATATGTTTGTACTGTAGTTTGGAAGAAATTTGACAGTATGTTTAAATCAAATAAACAGAATGTAGGAAGTGATGCTAGACAACATTTACTTAGAATTGATATTTTATAATCAATATACCCAGAGTATCCCTGCCCAAAGGATTCACAAGAATGTACTAAAATGTACAAAAGATCACTGTGTTCCTACTGCTACCAGAAATTTTTAGATGCTTGGAGGAGTGTTAATGCTATAGCAGTACAGGGGAAAAAAAATAAAAAATTAGAGGGGATGACAACAGGTTTTGTTCCAGGCTGGTTAATATGGGAGTCAACTAACAAAAACTACAGTAAAGAAAATAATGTCAGCCATATTTACAAAATGGCAGAATTGCATGTACACATATTCTGTCTTGTGAAACTACCTGATTTCATTCAACAAAATTTCTGACTTAATTGATAAAAGTAACCAAACAGATGCAATAGCCTTTGTACAACATTTGAATCAGTACTGTAAGGTAATCCAATAGTAAATTAGTACAATACAATATCTATAGATCTTACACTAAATAGAACAAAAACTAACGAACTGAAAGACTAGAAAACGTATTTCTGGTGGGGTTCTACACCAGAAATTCTGAAGCTATTCAGTACTTTCACTGGTGAGGTAAAAGTGAAAAAAACCCCCTTCTGATAAAATCTAGATAGAAAGTCCAGAGAAGGTAAGTAATGATAAAGGCATGGCGATCATACATATCAATGACCAAATATTATGTATATGATAACATTATAGCCTTCAAAACTGAGTTAGTCACTTTAACACATAAGACTGGAATAAGACTGGGACTATGCATATATAACAAATAAATTTACTATCGATTCTGCAAAAAAAATGATTAAAATTTTTGCTTTTTTATCCTGTCTCAGGTGTGCTCTTTTCAGATACAAAAATGTCTGTTTCATTTCATAGCATAGCATTTCAAATACTCAGCTGTTTTGATTTTACATGGTTTTGTTGAATTGAAAATTCAAAGTATAAAACGCAGAAGTGTGGATATAAATTTTGGAGTATTTTGAATGGGAACAATCCAGTGTTACTATTTTTTAAAAGGTTAGTTATGGAACAGCTGTATTATTTTACACAAAATGCTCTAGATTGTCCCAATACCATGCAGTTAAGAAACTGCAAATCTCAGAGTTCAAGATCCTTACTTGTATCATTTCTGTTTCACACAATGCTATTTGAGGACTATTACTGCTGCCTGGGATCTTCTCTTGCTATTCATCAGTTGCCAGCAAACACTCTTCTCACACTGGTTGTGGTTTAGCAGCATATCTATAGTATTAGACATGTTGACTTTATTTAGTTGACTTCAGAGTGAAGGATGGAAGCTCAAGTAAATATGAGACTTTGAAGTTTCTAATGCTTTTTCCACTGGGTGTAGAAGCATCATTTATCTTTAAATTTATATGCACAACATAGAAATCAGCTTCCCCATCCAATACATTTCTCAAAAACTACAAACATCTTGTATTTTGATAGAGCCCATGTATAACTACACTAAACTTTATGCTAAATGTAGCATCCAGAGATACCACATTTCCACTGTCCTCTTTCCCTTTCTAGGAACTGTCAAACAGAAAAGACATAGGAGTCCCTTGGCAGGCAGAATCAAGTGCTTTTCTGTTTCTAGTTACCTGCTGACTTCCTAATAAACTGTGAGGATACCCGAGAAAACTACAGACAATATCTACTTGCAACCCCAAATTTTGTGGCCTGTATCCTTGCTCTTGGAATGCATCACATCTATCTCTGTGGTATGATATAAAGTCATACATAGTAAGGAAAGGCTTCCATTTGAGATTCTTCATCTGAGTTCACATCATTCACAATATTCTACAATCTGGAGCTGCAGAATCAGTGGAATGATATGGATCTTCTTTTTTTTTTTTTTTTTTCTTCTACACATATTTGCTTTGCCACTGCATATAAAGATATACAGATAAGATTGTCATCCTTAAGCAAAGAAAATTTTATACTTCCTATCGTGAAAATAAGCATAGGTCTTGAACTTGCATTTTATATGAATCAGAGAGTTCAGGAAGACTAAGATTAACTACTTAAAAAAAATTCATAAAGACCTTAAGCAGAGAGCACTACCTGTGTACAAGGACTGATGCAGAAATAAGCGAAACAGACATTTTTCTTTTCTGGTTACAAGAACTATCAGAATTGTATTCCTAAAGACACTGACAAAAGCTGGAAAATTACTTTGATATCCTGACAGCTTCTTTCTATTACTTTGGTCTTATTTTCCCAGAAGCCTGTTGGGAAGATCCCTCATCTACCACACCTCTTCAGCTTCTCTGCCTCGTCCCCCTATAACATCCCATGTCCTGCTATGTGATCACAAAAATGCAGTGAAGGTGCTAGTCATCCACCTAATGGTCCCTACTGCCAAAAGTTGACTGACAGCTTTGGAACAGAAAAATACATTGAAGTGACCATATGCACTTGTACCTGGCTAAAAAAAAAAAAAAAAATCCAAAGAGAATAAGGGTATATTTTGTTTATCTATGGCATTGTACTTTCAACATCCCACTTCTTTGTCACATTGCCTCCCAGGTTTTAAAGGTTAAAAAAACCCTCAACAGGTTATGAAAAATTACTCACAGTGGTGAAATACCTACTTCTCATAGGCTCAGTTTTTTGTCAATTACTTTACAGCTAAAATGAACAGAAATTGCTCAGTACTGCAGATTCAACACCTGAAATACAACATCTGCAGGAAAGGACAGGAACACACCTAAGTAACCAAGGAGTTTGCTACCTGGTGCAAAACGTCATTTTTTCACTGTCTATTTGACAGATCAAAGGTCAAAGTAAAGTGAGGAATAATACATACGTTTCTCTGTATTTTGTAGAGTATGGGTCTCTGTACAAGTCCATAAATGAACTGTAAAAAAAATATTACATAATGTGTCCAACAAACCACTGGATAATCTCTCATGTTAATGAACAAAGTCTTACATACAAGTTTCATCATATGAGATCTTATAAGTTTATCAGCCTGTACAGAATACTGACATAGGTGACATTCTTCCTTGACCTTCTGTTTTCAGTCCTCCTTTTATCCAGCTATATGGAAAACACTGGGAATAAAAAAAAATATACATTGATTTTTTTTGAAACAGTGTCCTGAATATTTATTATGTATTTGCAGATAATGGACTGTCCATGGCTGAGCATGACAATATTGACATGCTTGACTTGAATATTTAAAAGTAATTTTATGGGGAATAATAGCCGGTCTGAGAGTTAGCAGTGGGTGGTACCTATGAGCTGTATTGCACTAATAGCTACTAATGGCCACTGTTAACTCTGGTCATCAACACGAGCTACACAGGACAAAGGATTTACTAAAGGGGAACCAACTTGAAGTCCAAACAATAAGAATGCAATCTATATTGTGAGCATCATCTCCTTTAATTTTCTGTCATTGAGCTAAATTATGCTTTCAATTTATACCAATGCAGCCTGAATTGACCAATATTAAGTGACAGGAGAACTTGGCTATTAAATAACTTTAAGATGATTCATGTGGTGCTAATAGTGTAGGCATCAACAACAAATGATAGTGAATAATGAAATGGAAAGAAACAAATAACATTCAGTTAGTTGAGACTAATTTTGCTAGCAAGTGCTGAATACAGGTAATTTTTATTACATTTTTATTACTATTACAGTGCTGAGTGAAATGTATACAGTAAACGTCTCCAATGCTGTAAGTTACAGTCTGCATATTACTTAAATTGTATGAAGGTATCCTGTATTCTGAGCTGTCAGCAGCAATTTAACTGCTATCCATTTTTTCTAATAATGTTTACTTTGAGAGATATTTCTGAAAAAAAAAGGCAGAAGGAATTACACTTGAATGCACAACAGAAAGGTCAGAGGTATTTGGGAATATTTAACATCTGCTAACTTTAGTTTCCATCTGTGTGTCTTACTGATATTAAAATTCTAGAACCACCATGATCAAATTGATGAAACTAATACTGCTATAAAATCTTGGTGTCATCTGATGGTAGCTAAACTCGACCCATGGGTGACCAGTACTTTGACTGTGGTTATATGCAGGACTAAGTCTCTGAGAATACAGGGTTTGAATCCTTTCTGGCAGAGAAGGAACTTGATCTTAGTTCTTAAACATTCTAAGCAGTGTTCTGACTTCTAGACATCATATTTACAGAAATAATTAGGCACATAATTCTCTGGCATTTCAGTGGGAGTTAGGTTCCCAAAACATAACTGAAGAATTGGACCAAAGCTTGTTCTATAAAAGGGGCATTGTTACTACCATGTTGTCTTCTTTTTGTTCTACTCCAGCAGTCAAATTTTAAACACAGAGTAAATCTACCCGAAATTTTCAAAAGCAAGATTAAATGGCTATATACTGGAGAGAGATACAGGCTGTCAGTCCTTAGTGGACAGTTATGAAAGGCTAGAAATTATATTCACCTTCTCAGCATTACCTTCTCAGATAATTTACTCATCACATTGAGATTCCAACTGGAGGCTCATTGCTTACTTTCTAACTCTTGCAGATATTCGTGGCATTTCACTTACATTTGTAGATATTAAATTTCTGTCTTATAAATAAATGTGATATTTTCTACAGAGACCTGTCCTCAACATTCTGTATATTTTCTGCTGCCATTATTGTTTTGTAAGATTTTGAGTAATAACACCTGTACACTATTGATGGTTGCAGCAAAGTTTATCAAGTATGAATTCACCATTTCAGCTGTCATGGGTAATCCGGTGAAAAAAATTCACTGCTTTAAAGGTAATTTTCTATTCTCATTGCAATTAATTGAAAACTAGGTCAACAGCCAATCCAGACAGACAGTGATATTAAATGGGGGAAAAATGTTATACAGAAATAATCAAGCACTTGCTCTATTAAATCATTATAACATTCTTTTAACTGTATGCATTGACATACACATTTGAAAGCAAATTCTTTTGCTTCATGTTATATCCAGTTTCAGGAATGCAACACAATGAAAACATCACTTTTCTTTGGAGCCTCAGTAATTGTTATGTGATAAACATGCAGGCATACTGCATGATAATGAGTGGATTTATATATAGAAACTAGTAATTAAATTTTTCTTTTTTTTTTAAACTACCTTAATTGGTAGTTAATTTATGCACCTGATTTTTCAGGTGCTTGTACATACTCATTAAAAATGACCTCCAAGAAAAGCAAGAATGCTGAAAAAGGAGGCAGAATGACAGGTTAGCTGATACTAAGTTTAGCTTTTTCCTGTGTTGGGAAATGTTTTTGTAAGCACTGTAATTATATATGATGAAAACTTTCAGAAACTTTCACTATTCAACAGTATTATAATGCTACTAACAGATCTGTCAGTATTTCTCTTCCAAATCCCTGTTTATCACTTTATTACAAAAGTTCACTACAGGCTGAAATCTGGTGTGTACCATGTTAACCTGGAAAAGAACAATTTTGTGTTGTTTTATTATATAAAATCTGCCCTTTTTCTGTCAGAGTATTAAGAAACTGTTTAATATATTCTAATTTGAAGAAGAAAACAAAGAAATGAAATAGTAAATTTGTTTTAGTTAATGCAGAATAAGTGGAGTAAAAGTTTTATTTTAACATAGAACTGAGAGGCTTCATAAAATTAGTTGCAGCACACGTACAGTGACGTCAACTCATTACTTTAATACAAATGTCCTTAAAACTTCACACAGACTGTCAAGTTGTGAAACATTGGTTGCCTCCTTCAACTAACGAATATCTTATAGTGGTGAGCAGTGCATAAATGTAGGTCTTCATTTTATGTAACAAATGCATCGATAATATTTGAGATTTTAAAATATTGATGTACACAGTAGCCACAATGGCTTTATAGACATAGGAAATGAAAGGGTACATTTGTAGTCTTCTGGGAATAAGTCTGCCTCAATACGTTCACAGATACATCAAAAATTTCATGTGCATCTGGTGTCAAGGACAATCACTTTCCTCACTGGTAACCTCACTAAAGTTACATAAATGCACTAATAGTACTCTCACATGCACTCTTTGGTCAAGCCAAAACGTGTCCAGGATTTTCAAGATCTTAAATGACCTTCTCCAATCATTGCTCCACTCTTGCTTTGCCTCTTACACACTTCAGAATGTACTTTTCATGTCAAGGACATCTATGGGGGCAGACTCTGCTTGGTAAAAGGCAAACACACCTGCTTGTAGTTTTTAAATTTTCATCTAGCAGTGACTGAATTCCTCGCTGCTAAAGTAAGGGACTGAAGTCTGTCGAGTACTACTATGAAGACAATCTTTCTGAGCTATGTAAAGTCCAGTACTCTATTGTGCAGTGTCTAAAGGTCTTTAGAATAACTTAAAAAACATTAATTCCAATAGAATGATTTCTTAGGTATCCTGTTATATGAACCTATACAAGAATGCCAAGGTGGTAGAGTGATCTGAATCTCTGAATGTTCAAAGATAACATATGAAGAATAAATAATAACAAGGCCACTCTACTGTGTTTTACTAGACTTTTTCTAAGCATACTAAAGCTTCATAATTCCAACAGAGATGCTGAACTTTAGATTAGAGGCCACATTTTCCCAAGTACTTGCATGGTAGCTAATACAATGGACCATAATCAAGGCTTTCTTGAAAACTAAACATTAAATAGCAATAGCAATTTAAATAATACCACCATCTCTCTAGAGCACAGTACATTGATTGCCTTGTACTTTTCACAGGATAATTTTAAAAACAAAATAAAATGTGGATTGATTGTACATGAAATATGAAATGGCATTATGTATAGTACAAGCATGGTAAAAAGATCTCTAAAGGAAAATGCATACCAGTACCTAAAGCCCACTCTGTTATGCTTCCTTTTTCATTATAGCTGATGTTTCATTTTAACATATACATTTGAAACTCACTTTATGTTTTAATGGAATGCTCTGGGCCAAATTGATCCCCAGTGTAACGTTGCATGTGCATGTCAGACAATTATTACAATTTTTAATGGCATGGGTTTGGGGTGACTGCATTATTCATGTGGGGCATATTGATGAGAAGGTCATACAGGTCACCAAAAGAATTTAAAATACTTCTGCAGTTCACAAATGTACTTTTTACATACGTGCTTTCAAAATGCATGCTTACTGGTTTTGCTTTTCTAATTGATGAGTACTAATATTATATATTTTGCCCGCTGTCTATAAGGTCAAATTTCATTAGCTACTATTTGCAGGCTCAGAATGAAATGAAGACTACAATAAGGTTTAAATTAGAAAATCCCAAAAGAAAATTCCAGTGTTGTAGCAGATTCTCACTCTCTTAGAAGATTAATGGAGCAAACTTGTAGAACTTTTTCTGTACCCTGTGGCTAGTCATTTAACATACTCATTATGCTGGACATCATGTTATGCTTGAGCATTTGCAAGAACCTGCTCTATTTTTTAGCAACAAAGATCCTGAATTTTCTTCATTATGAAAATATTGTTAGTTTCTGTAGGGCTGTCTATAAGAAATACTTGAAAGAGTTCAATATATCTTTGACATCACTGTAACAATATCCTGGAGGTATATTTTATCTGTTGTGGTGACTGTATGCCCTTTCCTCTTGCAGCTCCTGCAATAGGGGATGCAGCCAAGGAAAAATAGCACCATACCTATATTTCTTATATGTTATTTCTGTTCCCCTTGTAGCTATGCTTTTCATCTGTGAACTGGAGAAACCCAAGTAGGTCTTGTAACTTACATCATGGACTAGACCATCCACAGGCAGCTCCAGTATTTGGGATGTAGAAACATGATATAGAAAACCATCCCAGAGTTACATAAACTACTATCTGACAGGAAAAAATGTTTACTTTGAGTGGAGATATATGGAAAATATAATTCGTTGGACATGGCAGCATCATGGCTTTGCCTTGACTGAGGGCTGAGTGACTGAATATAATGAGCCGTGTCAAAGAGGACACTGCATACAAGGCCTGCACATAATGAGCCATAGCTGACATGCAAAGAGGATCTAAGTGTAATGAGCCTTGGTGTGGGTTATGGATCAACAAGTGACAGGAGAATGGCACCCGAAACTGCTGGAAGGGTGTACTGTGATGTGATTGGCAGCTGGTGTCAGTATCTGGCTATAAAGACACTTGGCAGTAGAGGCTGGTGTTGAGGGCAACATTGCTATGTGGACACCTAAGACAGTGTAAAAGCAGAGTACCTGAGGCAGAACTGCTGCATTGATGCCAAGTCTCTGCCCAAGAGCTTGACACAGAGACTGGTCAGAGGCAGTGTCATATTCCCTCAGGCTTCACTGTGCTGGTAATTGGGGCAGGGTTCAGTTAATGTGTATGAAAAGCTTTTTATGACACAGACTATTTGGTTTTTGGTCCACCTAAACTGAACTTAACAGTGTCACAACGTTTAGTGTCCCATTTCCCTTGATGACATCATTCCATTATTTTTTGCAGTATTTGATGATAGAGCGTATAATTTAGGTTTCAATCACTTTTTAGAGGAATTGACATTCACTTACCTTCAACCTCTCTTACAGCATGACTTACAGAGAATAGGTACAAACACCCCAAGAAGAGCTAGAGAAACCTGAGTGATTTCTATGTGTTGGGAGTATTTTGTGACATTTACATACAGCAGTGTTTGAAAAATATAGTATCAGTCAGAAATCAAGTTTTGAAAGATGCTAGTAACAGAGATGAGGCCATGGTTTAGAAGACTAAAGCAACTGGTAGTAAAACTATATTGCCAAAGAGCAAACATTACTCGGTTTCTACTTTGAAAATTCTCCTTGTTTTGAGAGTATCCAGAGGTAGCTAATGAAATCCTTTGTAATCAGGAAAAAAAGCCCCTACTGATCTTGCTTTTCAAGAAATTATCCTGTGTAAATTATTGAAAAGATGAGTCACTATTTCCACAATTTCCTGTAAACATACACATATTTCATGAGATCCTGTGGGAGAGTAATATTTTAGAAACATAAAACCATAAACTTATAATTAACTTCTGTACTTTTGAAATCTGACACACATGGGCCAAACATTCATTTTTTAACTCAAGATTTATTCTCAATAGAGATATCAATTTATTTTTTAATTTCATAGCACTGTGTTTTAACCATCACTTTAGTAGTGTTTCCTGTCCTCAGATTAGTGTATGCTTGCAAACAGAAGAGGGTATACAGAGACCAATTTGTTAATAAAATCCCTTCTCACTCCTTTGCTCTTTCCTCTTACAATCCTTGTATGTTCTTGGTATTAAT
The DNA here is from genome assembly GCF_018691265.1 of Tyto alba. Lineage (NCBI taxonomy): Eukaryota > Metazoa > Chordata > Aves > Strigiformes > Tytonidae > Tyto > Tyto alba. The sequence goes on from NW_024881261.1 coordinate 17,611,217, forward strand.
AATGAAAAAACTTGAGAGTCGTTCTTGTTTAAAATGTAACTCAGGAAGTTAAGGCATGACCTTTTACATCTAGACCCTGATTTAAGAGCCAACACAGCTAAAAGCATAAGATAGTATGCTGCTGTAGCACATTAAAAGGTCAAATTTAAATGAGTTCAGGTTGAGATACTGTTCTTTATCTTAGGAAGGAATCAATTATGAACTCCAGTTAAATATGTAACTCTCATGACTTTTTCTCAAATGGCATATATTGATGAATTTAATTCATAATTATGCTAGTATTATCAAATACTTAACATCTGACTCCTAATCAGTCATACCAGAATCAAACAGTATTTAATGTTTGCAAAATTAAGTATATGTATTGGTGTTTGGAGGACTGATATCTTCTACAATAGAGATCTGATACATGTGCAACAGTACTTCCCAAACTGTTTAGTCCAAAGGGGGATTCCTGTCCTCAGCAAAGTAATTTTTGCATTACACTGATCATTTATGATGTTTTTAACAGTTAAGATACTGAAGGAAGGACTGGTAATTACCTTCAATGATTCTGTTGTGGAAAAGGGCTGACTCTAAATACCAGGTTCAGAAACTTTCATTTTTCTCCATTTCTTCATATGAGGTATCTGTCTTAGCTGTGAGGTGGCCAGAGTACAGGAGTCAGGTGGAGCCTTTTCAAGAGCTTTCTTTCCCCACTGTTGCTAAGATCATACAACTGTTCTGTTCAGATCTTATAATGGGATCCATTTTGCCTATGGAGGTTCCCAGCAAGGTCATCATGTCTCTCGAGAAGTGTCTCTTTATGAAGGAATGAGTTCCATACACCTGAAGTTTCAAATTAAAAAATTCTTAAAAAAAAATCTTACTCATCCACAAATCATGACCTGTGTGTGTGTACCTACATCTATGTGCAGGTATATACACATATACATATATACAGACTAAGTAAGAAAAAAATGTAAATAATATGGATAGGGACTCTAAGTATTGTTTCAACTTGTTTATTCTGAACAGCTACATGATGCTTCAGTGGAATCTGTTGGACTTTTGCCATTGACTTCAAAGGAATTGGATTCAGGCCACCCAAAAATCAAATTTTTGAAACTTATAATATTTAAAAAGCAAGGCTTTGAAAGTCATAATATGAAGCTCAGAGTTTACTCTCCCCTACATAGAAATAACCTGTAGGAGGGAGAATGGGACCTTTAGATAATTAACTCTTCAGTAAGTCTTAAGCAGCTCAATAGTGCTTTTTATCTTCAAAGTGCTTTTTAAACATTAACTAAGTAATCCTCTCAATCCTCTGAAGTAAATAATTTGGTATTTATTATCCTGGTGAATAACTGCTATAAATTAAAAGCAAATGCTGAAAATAGTACTTTTCTTCATTTCCATTTTTTTTTTTTTAATATGAAAAGAAAAAAAATGCAAAAACCTCAGGCTGTGTATCTGCATTCCCTTGGTACTTTACTCCATTTCAAGAGTTACATCTCCAAAGGAAAAATATAATCTGTATGACTGCCCATCGCCAGAGATGGAAAACCTACTGCAGAAAATAGCCACCTCTGAACACTACTTCTGTCCAAGACAATTGTACTATTAAGTGACCTTTTCTAGCAAATGCTTCAGATAGCCTTCACTGTCATGATTTGCCCTGATTTGTGGAAGGATGGTTTTGACTGCAAACTCTCATTGTGGATGAAATTTAGTATAGATAAATGTAAAGAAGTGCACCTGAGAAAAAAAAAACAACCCTAAAGGATAGCTAGAAGAAAAATGTTACCAAACAGGAGTAAGATCCTGTGGTTGTGACACATAGTTTTGTAAAAACATCATCTTGATACCCAACATAATTAAAAAAATTAGATGCTAAGATTTACTCAGAAATGTTCAGTGGGGTTTCCTTTTAAGTATATATTTCAGTGGATAATCTTGCCATTCCTGTATCTTTACAATTACATACACAAATGGACAGGAGAGTAAGTGTCTTAAATAGGATTTCAGGTTTTGGTGTTATTTCTTAGTGGTGGAAATAAGGACATTTCCCACAATGCTTTTCAAGCAAACTGTGTTTCTCTAACAATTATTTGACAGAGTAGCACACACACTCAAGCCTCTCAGATTTACAACTGTACTAAAAAGACTGAGAAAGAAGTTAAGCATAGATCACATCATCCAACAGGTATGTTGCATCACTCTAACATAACTAACTTTAAACCCTCCTACAAAGTGCTGAATGTACAATACCAAAATACTAGCTAATGGGCTTATAACTGATATTAGCAGTCATGTTAGTATTGCTATACACCCATATGTGTGGTAGGAAAAAGACTGGCACTTCATATTTTTCCATTATAATCATTTACTCTTGCAAAATCATAACTTTCCACATCTATACAGCAATTGAAAAAAAAAAATTACTCAGGAGAACTTTTTTCTGATGTTGAGTTTGCATTTGCGTTTATGGGTGAGCTGAGTATAAGGTTTATGCTTCTGTTCTATGTCCATACCTGTCCTACTGAATGATGCAAATGACACTGTAGAATGTTAGGATGAAGAAATGAAAGTCTGAATGAGATACTAAAAACATATCTCATAATCACATCAGGAAAAATGTGAATTTACTTAATTCCAGGAATCCAGTTTTTACATGGTGTAAACTATGTGTTAATTCTGATAAGGAGATGGTTTATTTTCCCCTTCTGATGATCACTGAGGAAAATTATGTCAAAAAATAACTTATCCCATGAAAATATGACTCTCATTATCTGTTTCAGGATTTTTCCCTGTTTTGAAAAAAATAGCATCTTGATCATAAATAATCTAAAAAAGAAGTGGATGGATAGGAATGCCATGGTGTCATCCCAATCCTTGCTTTTCAAGGACTCAGAAGCCTTCAAATCTTTGTTTCACCACGCTTCAGTATGAGCTTCACGCAGCAGCAGAATCTAGGTTAGCGATGGCGGTCCTGTTTTGTCCTAAATGTCCACAATGAATATGCCATAATCATAGTTATAGGAACTTTCTACACAGAGTAGAACAGTGTCACAGAATATAATAGTGCGAAGCATCCTCACAAGCAGATCTAGCCTCTGTGTTACTTGGGATGCCCTTCACTTTGTGTTCATGGTGTTGGGGTAGTGTTTAGTGTTCCCTACCGTACTCATAACTCTTAACATCTTACTTGATATAACATTTGGACAAGTATCAGTACTGATTCTGTCTGAGTTCTTGGGATGTTCTAGGCATTACTGTCAATTCTTTTTTTTTAATCTAAGGAAAATATCAAACTTCAAGAAAATCAAAGAATTATATGATCTTTTTGGAAAAAAAAAATGTTTGTTTTCATGGATTATAATGGTCCTTGTTTATAGATTGATATAAAAAGTTTAACTTAAAATATTTCAAAGCTGTAATTTTTCTTTTTTATTTCTATTACCACTATGTAAGGGTTTTCATGATCTATATTCTAATACCCTTTTTCCCCTGAAAATGTGTTAAAACTGTCCATGTTTCCAGTATTTTCTATTATGTATACAGTTTTCCTTAATACTGACATTTTTAATTCAACATTTATTTCTATTTCCACAAAGTCTTTTTCACCAAAACCTATTTTCCCCAACATTATAGTAAATGAAGTTATTTTGATTAAAATGTCAGAAGCCTGTAGACATCTTAGTAAAAATGAAAAGCACCACACTATCTAAAATCCTACAAAATGAAAACAGTTTAAATTTTAATAGTAGGAAAATTATGTATTTTTCCCCCCACAAATTCAAGTGTTTTCAATTATAATTGATAACAAGCAAGGTTCTAAGTATTAGCCATTAAAAGGAAACTACAATGGGTTTAGTTCATGTCTGAAGTTAATCTAAGGTTTATTTCGTACTCCACAGTTGGTTTACAAGCTAAAATTTCCTTCAATTTCAAACATTCTAAAAGGACCAGACTTAATAATTTCTTAGAGACGGTCATTCCTCTCAGTCTGCTGGTCCAAACCCTACTCCAGAACCAAACTGACACAATTTTAAAGGTTTTACTATTTGAAAGCTTTAGCTATTAAATTTTTCATCCCTAATACACATTTAGGAGTCAGTCTTCCAATAGACAGAAGAGTTAAAAGTATATATAACCTAAAAATTCAGAGAACTAAGTCTTTGAAATCACTCAGCTGAAGAGAATAAATAGAATTAAATCTTCTACACTTTTAAATAATCAAGTTTTGCAGCAAGAAGAAATCAGTGAAAAACTATCAGACATACCTCAAGTCATATGGAATAATTTGATGTTGAGGGAGAGGTATACCTCCTAAACTGTTGGAGATGGGAAATAATTTTAATATACTTGGGTTTGGGCTATGCACATCAGTTCACACCTTCCACATACACTTCAAAGATTAACACAACTAATGAAATATTATTTTTCTAAAAGGCATCAGAAGTTAGAGTGTGGTCCAAAAATTAAAAAGAAAAATACTAATGTACAAATAGTAGGTATGTTTCATATAAAAAAAGTTAGCCAGATAGTACTTGACAGATTTAAAAAAACCCCACAACTTTACCTTTGAACACCTGTTTAACTCTCCAATCAAGCATCTGACACTGCCTGCTATTAAAGTTATGATACTGAATTAAAAGGACTCACGAGTCCAGTCAGTTACTGAAATTTCCACTGCCCAAAACTAGAATTCCCACTGCCCTTTAGAAAGTTCAGATTCTGATCAAGTGACAATAAGACCCTCTTTTTTAGAGATACTCACACACAAGAAGAAAAAGAGTGTATAATTATTTATACTGGAGCAATAAGAGCTGAGGCTTAGAACTAATAGAAGCAATGATAATGGTTAAAAAGAGCTTGCTCAACAATGGGACAATTGATTCACTATGAAACTAAGCTATAAAAGACACTTTAGGAGAATCTTCCATGAGCAGAGTTATAAAATATTCATGGGGTGCCTCTACATCCAGTGTGTAAATAGGATACTGTTTCTGGAGATGCTATTACAGAAATATGATATTCAAAATATGAACATCTGGTAATCAAATGCATGACAGTGTAGTGCTTACATGAGAAACATGATTTATTCCCAAGGAAGGATATTAATTCTAAACACAGGGCTTCCAGACTTTCTGGAAGACAAAAACATGAAAGAGGGGGGAAAGTAGAGCTGTGTGTATCAGGAGAAAAATCAGAACTGAAAAATTGCTATAGTGAGCCTTGGAGAAATATAATGAATCAATCTGGGATTAAGCTACTATATAGGAAAAAGAATAAGGATAGCACTAGGGAGGTTGTACAGACCTCCAGGGCAAGAAGAGACATGAGAATAAAATTCTGCTTAAAGATGAGGTGAGGAAAAGAAGGTAAAAAAAAAAACCACAAGGCTATAAGAATTTGTAATTCCAACCCTCTAATTACCAAAAAACCACAGAGACACAGAGGAGGAGAAATATGGGAATGAAGATGTAGTGAATGATTACATCTGAATTAATTAGTGACACAAACATGTGAGTGCAAAGACCCTACTGCCAAGCATATTTGTTTGACATTAGCTAGTGACAAGGATGACATTAATGCTTTTAGAATATTGAAATAATTTTGCAAAACATATTTAATATGAGGAGTTGATAGGTCTTTTCTATTTCAGTACAGTAATACATGAAATAAAAACTTCAAAGGAAATCCAGTTCTACATGAATTTACCCAGGCCAGCTGAAAAAAATACGAAAAATAGTGCTGAGTAATGGACATGAAAGACAAATTCTTTGTCTCTGAAAAATGGTGCAGCTCCATTAACTTTTTCATACAGTTCAAGACAGGAAGGATCCATTAGATCATCTATTCTGACCCTGTATATCATAGGTCATTAAATTTCATTTTCAATTGTACTCAGCTCAGTAGTTTATGTTTAACGTATTAAAGAAAAAACATCTAGTCTTGATTTGAAGGCAGAGATGAAGGATCAAACACTGCCCTTGGCTTTCTGCTCTGAAGGTTAAATACCATTGCTGCTGTGAAATTGTGCCTTATTTCACATTTGAATTTGTTTGCTTTCAGCTTCCAACCAGCAGTTCTTATTACACATTTTTTTTTCTGCTAGCTTAAATAGTCTTTTAACACTTAAAACATTAAAGTTGCCTGCAAATTCCAGGCAACAGGATCTCTGTACTGTTTGATGTAGAATTTACCAAAAGTTATGAACAATTTGTTAATCTCCTTCTTCTTTTCTATCAGTAAGTATTTCCTCTTTGCCTGTGTTACTAATGATAGTTTCAGGAGCAAGGGTAAAAAACACAACACAACCCTTTCCTTATCTTTACATGCATGCTTACTACTTACTTCCAAACCACTGGCAATACCACCAGACACTCACACTTCAGCCAGGGCACTAATATTGCTTCAGTACATAATATAAAATATTACAGTCCATCAATGCACAGTCTACAATAAAAACTGGTGTTCCATAAAGAGAACTTGTAGAGCAAGCTGATTCTGTATGCACTATTTATTTCTACTAATAATTTTTCCTAACTCACTTCCAGCTTTGTTTTGCTCCATCACTCATAAGTTATGAGGTCATCTATAATTTATAGAAATAAATGATATATCATGAGTTATCCTTTTGTAAAATGTTCTGTTAATATATTTAACTTATATTGTCTGATTTGTCCTCAAAAGAGGATATAAATTGTTTTATGACATATCAACATATTTAATTCTTGTACCACGTATTAAAGTAACAACAAAGGCAGCTCCACTCATACCTATTTCTATCAACAAACATGACTATGTAAACATGTATTAAACTGTTTTCTTTTCCCAACATTAAACTCCAGAACAATGTACACCAAGAAATCTCTCATTGAACTGGAAAAAATGGTTACTCTAGGTATTTCCCAAACAATCTTCCCTTTATTCTGTTAACTAGAATATTTTCACTCTTCTCAAACAATTCCCTTCTTTTACACAGTGAACCAAATGGTACCTGGAAATGGATAAAAGAAAAGTCTGTGCACTTTGTGATGTTTTTCTGTGTTGTTCCTTTTTCTTGTTTGTTTGTTTGGTTTGTTTTGTCTTATGTTTTTTTGTTTTGTTTTTTTCCTTGACTGATCAGAAACTAATTTATTTATTTATTTAGCAGCCTTACTAAACCTGCCAAACACTATTAAGTTGCCATCTCTTAAATTAAACAATGCGATGTTTACATGCCCTACAACCATCCTTTGGTCCTATGCAGGGAAAAACTTGAGTTTTCTAATAAATCAGTTACAACAATGAGACCAGATAAGACCAGCTCAAGACATTGAACTTCCTTGTCCTTTATGATCTTAGGTCAGTTCCTATTGTCTCATAATTCAATTCAAGCAACCTCTGGATGACCACAATTTCAGAGTGCCAACGTAACACTGATAAACCTGATGAGAGTAAGAAGGATAGGTAATCACTGGGCCTGCCTACTGGGTGTTACTTTAGCTTTTTCCCGTTACAGTATTCCTGTCCTCTGGCCAGCCCACAATTCACAAAGGGTGAACAACAATGCAGGTAATGGGGAAAAAAAAATCTGTCTCAGAGTTTAAAAATCTTGCTTAGTGATGATGATTGAACTCCAAAGTCCCTTAACTCTATCTTTCAAACCCTGTGTAGCTGATCTCAGCTGGTGTGACAGTGAAAGGAAAATGGGATGTTGCTGAAGTGACTCTGTCTGAACCAGATTTTATAAATACAATTTCTTGGGAATAGTCTCTGCAAATGTCTCCAGTGAAGACAAGAGAAAGTAATTGCACCCTGATCTGTATAAAAATAGTTCCCTTACTTGATAAGGTGGTATATTTATCTGAGTATTTAAGCCAACCATGGAATAAAACATCAAGAACAACAATAAAAACTAAAATTGTAGATAATTAATATGTAAAATGAACTTGTCTATTCTCAAATTTGTGAATAAATTGAAAATATGACATAAAGTTACATTTTTTTCTTAAAACGGTCATCAGAATAAATTAATCTGTTTATATAAACTTGCACATTTTAACGTTGTGACATAATTAATTTTTAAATTCTTTACAAATACTAAGTATTACTTAAAGATTGTTTTTCAAAGACTCTCATTAATAATGGCACAGAGCAACACTATATACTGGTAAGGCTCTCACTTCAATTACTTGTCCTTGATCACACAGTATATTTTTGAAGAGTACTTAGACACTGTTGATTTCTTTTCACTGGAAATAGGCATCATTTCAAAAGCCACAAAACACTACTCACTGGCATTATACACAAATCCAGTTAAGATCTGCAAGATGCAAACAGTGAGTTCTGGTAATTTTTTTTTTTCCTTATATAACTTTCTTGATCAACATTTCCTAGAGCACTTATTGAGTTACCTGCAGAACTCTGAAGGCAAAGTACTAGAAATATGAAGTTGCTGAAATAGAAAACTGTCATTTTCATATTGCCAGTATTCTTTCTCTTGAGAGAGGGATGGGGAATAGTGTACTTCTGTCTTTCAACATAGAATTATTTGTTATTGTGACTCTGGACAGACTAGAGGCTTTCGCTTATGAGACAAAAGCCTATTTTTGGCATGTATGCTTGGAGCCAAATTTCATCCCACACTCTAACCTGTTCATAAACAGAAAATGAATTGTTTACAGAAAGAACCGGAGGGAGAGGATCTGGGGGTAATGTCTCTGTTGGAGTACTGGGCTTTCCTTTACCCATTTACCTCTTTGGCATGTAAGGAACATGTCAGGATGAACTTGGTCTGCGGAGTACAAAGCAGGTTATACTACACTTCAGTGATACACAACCATGCAGACTGACTTGTTAGCTATTCTAAGTTGTGGAGGCTGTTTCAGACCCTGGATAAATTGTAGACAAACGGCCAAGCAGTTGAATTAAAATTAATTCCCTGCCCTTTATTTTCCCTTTATTTTCCTCCCAATTTGAACTATAAAGAGTGTAAGAGAATCTGATCTATGGTTCAGATATGATGAGATAACCTCAAAAAATACAAAATGTAAAATTTATTGTCAATCAGAATAAAACCACAAGCTTATTTTTAAACATTGGAAAACACTATTTTTTTTTTTTTACTCTTAAGATTTGGGTTAGATGTCACCTACATCTTTCCAGATAATCAGCAATGAGAAATAGCATTGAAAAAATAAGTAGGAAGGAAGTATTTCAGACCATGCCTCTAAGGGATAGCAATAATTTAATAAGGGATAACTAACATAGTACAACATAGGGAAAATTCTACCCACCTAACTTTGTGGATATTATAGTGGAACTTACAAATTTTAACAGCAGATGACATTACTTATTTATATTTTTAGAAAGACTTTGATGAAGTTCCTAATAACAAACTTCTATTAACTATAGAATTCTACAGTCAGAGAGTGAGAATCAGTTAGTATCTAATTAAAACATACTAAAAAACCCAGCACAGTGATCTAGCTCACTGGACACAGTTCTTATTCCCTTGAGGTCAATCTTCAAGCCTCTGTTTTTTTAGCAAACATACACTAGCAAAGGAAGGATTTTTCTTCACCTAAATTCAGTCATCTTTAAAACAGGCTGAGCTTGTTGCCTACAATTCCTCTGTAGATATTTAAGAGAGAAGTGATGAACTTTTTGGCAGCTCCTCTTTCTGTCTAGTAGTTACCCAGGGAGTTTTGGTGACTGACACAGTGACAAATAACTTTTAGATGGCTGAGTTAAATCAGCTAATGAATCCAGGCTTGCAAACCCTTCCCAGTCTTCAGTTATTCAACAGTTACTAAGTCAAATGAGTATCAATATTAATTATTTCTACTGATTTCTGATTTTATTTATCTGTATAACCATCTTCCATCTCCAAAGTGGGAGATGCAGATAACATAGTGGTACAAGACTTAGTGTACTGCAAGGTGTAATTGAATTTAAGAGGCATTCTTTGGGTGAACAAACAGTATGCTCTACATTTATTAAAGTAGAACATATTCCTCTAGTATGTGGGTATATCTGAATCTAAAGGAAGGAAGTGCACCAACTCTTTACACAAAGTAGTAAATTTGCTTTCAAGTAACTGGTGCTTCTAGGAAGAAATTGTTCAATCTGTACATGAGAGTAATTTGATTACAAAAAAATCAAGGCTATCACTTTCCTTCTGAAGAAACAAAGATTATCCCCAGAAGAAACAAATTCACAGCATTAAGGAACAACTTTTCAATGTTTTCAGTAAGTACATTCAATAGGCATAAGGAAACACAGGAAAAAAAACTAACGTGGGCCACAGTTTACATAGTGCTTTACAGATCACCCTGAGCAGTGCAGTTTATATAAACAGATACTGACGCTAGAAAATTTGGTCTTGAGTCTAAAGTGTGAGTTTAAAAAGCTAAATTGCAAAAAAGAAAAAACATACAGAATTAAGATGAAAAAGGTATATATATTCTCCAAAAAATCTGAATACATTATGGGAGGCCCTAACTGGCTACTACATCCGGGCTGTGCAAATCAGTAGTTTTCATTACAAGCAAAGAAAGTGATCAGCAGAATCCTGATGCAGAAGTAATTACCAACACTATACATTTTGACTTTAACTTGAATGTGGGGAAAAAAAAAAAAAAAGGCAAGGACCACAGTACAGAGAACAGTTGACAAAGCATCCTCTAACAAGAGGTTTCTTTAGTTATCCATAGTCACTGATGGATGAGATTTATACTGTCTTGGGAAATTGGTTGGATTCTACTTATAACTTTACTAATCATTAATGATGATAGTATTTGTAATGTGACAGAAGGGAAAAAGATTACAAGATTCCTTGAAGTAACTGTTGAAAACTTGTCATATCATACAGTATCACAAGAAATTGAAACAAATTTATGAAACCATACTTAGAATGAAAAGAAAAAGAAGATCCAAAGGCCTTTTGAATTAATAGTAGAAGATTCAGCTATTTTCAATTTTCTAAGTAATTTATTTCAAATTTCTGAATATCCAGAATTACCCAGAAGCTCTGTAGGGAAAATATCAGCAAAGGAGATTTCCAGATATATGAACCAATGTAACATCTAGGCAGTTATCTGACAAAACTGTCAGAATATCAACATGCTGATAATTTCTAACTGAAGTATTCTTCCCATCTGCAGTTAAGCAAATAATTCATTAGAATTTTGTGAGAGATCTTCTTCACCTCTAACACTGGGTGCAGTTTCAAAATACATTGAAAAACATCTAATAGCAGGATGCTACTGCTAGTTTCCACTTTTTCCATCTTTTGCCTAATATTCAGATCCAGTCTATTCAATTCATAATCACACATGGAGTCACTATCCAATATAATTGGAAAGAAAAACTACAAAAGCCCTCAAAATATTTTTTTTTCCATGAGATCACCAAATTGAGGGGGAGGGAGGAGAAAGCACAACTACCCATTTTGAGGACAGGTACTGATAGGCATTTATAAGGATAAAATGCCTCCTATTACTCTCAAGATAGGATTACCCTTTTTCAGTGTTAATATTACATACTCAGAGTGATCTGGGCATTTAAATATCTACTGGTACTTGCCATCACCTGCTGAGCACCTTTCAACTCTCACTGAAATCAATGAAAGATAAAGGAACTCAGTACCACGGAAGGTAAAACTTCCACTGAGCGAACAGCTGAGATCTGAGACTTTAGAAACACCAGACATTCGTGGACTTACAGGCTGTAGCTGCTCTGATCTCATCATAAGTTTTGCCTGAGTTAGGGATAAGCAGGCTGAATTGCAGAGAACATCCTCTGAGATACTGAGCACCTGTCTCCTTGTAAGCATGAGCCACTCTGAAATACAAAAAAAGAAATATTGTCCATTTGAACCCTGAACTTATACTGTCTTAACAAATATTCAGGATGAAGGTCCAATAAGGAGATATTTGTGTGAATGTCTTTGTGCACACAGATTTACACAGAGATAAATAGATAACAGGAAATAATGGGAAAAAAACCTGATCTTGACTAACCTTGTTATGAAACTAAATACATGCTGTTACTTGTATCAAAATATATCTGCAAACTAATGAGATCCAGCACATTATTATATAGCACCCCAAGACTGCTGGCAGTTTGCAAAATAAATTAAGATGCAAAACTTGCCCCCAAGGAATTTACAGTGTAATTTTAGATATGACACAGGGCAACACAATGACAGAGAAGAAAATTGGGGACAAGAATGATAAGTGTTAGATGGTGTCATGGTGTGCACGTTTTAATGATTGCTTCAGATACATTAAATATAATTACTTCTTTTCTCTCTAGCTCTTTTAATGCTACCCGTCTTCTTTGACTGACACTGGTTGGTGTGCAGACACAACTGAAATATAAGTTTTTTACTGTACACATTCAAATAGGTGAGCCAATTGTTTTCAGCCTCACTATTTTTTGATGCATAGTAGTTTTTCCTTCAAAATCAGAGCTGTTTCTGTTACTGTGATTGCAACCCCATCCATCTTATTGTCTACATAGAAGAAAAAATCATATGAAAACTATAATTGCGCTTAATTAGGTTCAAAACATGGAATTGTTCCAGGAAATAACCAACAAAATATTTGTGATATGATATCTGTTTAGTTTGAAACACCAGAAATTTTTATCTTCCTTTAACATATTTCTGTCCTTTAAAATATCAGTAACTTTTTCCTTACTGAATTACTCTTTCTTTGCATACAATAATATTTTTGCCTTCTAAACATTGTAATAAAGCAAATCTGGCACAGTAGTTTTGTTCAGTTGTTAAATCATGCATAAAGCCATTGTGTTTTAAACGCAGTATTCAAAATTATGACAGAAGGTACATGCAGAAGTCTCATTGTATTTATAGTTTTATCCTAGAGCGTATAAGGCTAAAAAGTATTCATCCTCATTCTATTTTTTCTAGTCCAACTTTTTATTTCTAGTTGTGTTTGAAATTGGTGGGACACCTGAGAGATCAAATAAGCAATTCCAAGCAAAAATTGTCATCAATTGTGCTTATTTTGAAGAACAATTTTCTCGTTGTCTAACCAGTAAAAGAAAGGGATAGACATTCTTTGTGATAGTTTAAAAATGGAAGGCAGACAAAGAAGATAGTAGATCAATAAAACAATCAGTAATGTTAGCCAGTGGATAATATGAGACCTTTGAGTGCTGAAAAGTTTCCAAAAATTCCATTTTCTGGTGATGTACAGAAATAGCTAGATAATGTAAAAAGAAAAGATAGGAAAATATTGCAGATATTGTTAATTATTTATGTATTTTGCAATAAAAAGGGAAAGACACAGAAAACAATTCAAGCCAAACCTACAAAGAAACTTATGTAAGAAAGGAAAAAGGGAGGGAATAAAGGGAAAAAGGGAGTGATAAACCTTGTTAGTGAACTCAGGTGTTAAGACCTTAGACTTCAGCCAGGATCATAGTAAACCCCTGTTCTTAAGAATTAAATTGCTGACCTTAACTGAGCTGCAATCAGTTTGGAATCCAAAGCAAGACAGGACAATGACAGCTTGTCTGTTCACTGCTCTGCTCTCCACTGTTTTCCCTCTGAACACATGGATTCACCAAATACAAATTCAGGAATAGGTTGCTCACCTTCAAAGCACTCTCCATGTATTTGGACCACATTACCTGAGAAATCATCTATTTTTGCAAGTATATCTACCCAGTAAAATAAAAAGTGGTGCTTTAGAGATTCTTTAGATGGTAAAAAGCCAAGTTATAAAATGAAACAGTGTAGCACAGCGTGGATTCAGCACCTCTTATTTGGAAGCAGGAAATAATGAATCATTTAACACTATGAGTAACCGTGAAAATCTTATACCCTTTTGAAAGTAATTTCTCAGACTACATTTCAATAGTACAACAGATACACACACATACCAATGGGTCTAACCTGACAACCATGCAAGGAAAGTATTGCCTGGAGTGTACACCAGCTGCTTTCTGGCCCTTTTATGCAGGTTAGGTTCCCACAGAAAGTGGAGTGCATCAAAAATGGATGGTATGCCCTGAACTTACCTAAACAAGCAGGGAAGTTAAAATCGATGTCTGCATTTGAAGTGAAGTGCTACTGAAACCAGCAGTTTAGATATTAACCAAGAAACCTGCAGTAGCACCTATTATACACTGTTAGGAAGAAAATACATAGTCACAATGAATGATTCATTTTGGAGGAAACTTTTATATGAATTTAAAATTGTGCACGTGACTAATTGGTCTTCAGTAGATGAAAGCCCTGTGAATGGGAGTCATAGAGCTTAGCCAAAGTTACTGAGTGAAAAATTGATGACAAAGTAATAGTAATTGCCCACAGTGTTTTTTAAAGGAGTGAAAGCCTTTATTTCTATGGCAAAAGTAGTTCCTCGAAAATATTGACACAACACCAAAAGCCTATTTAAGCATTTCACTATGAATAGCAGGTAGGTAATTCACAGTAAAATTCAGGCAATCAACATGACTTTGAAATGAGAATATAGACAGAATGTACACCATACAAAAATAAGTCCTTGGTTTATCATTTAAAACATGCTTGGAGTATCATTCTAGAATTCCTGATTTAATTCAAAAACTAAGTTAGGAAAGAATACTTAGCAGAAAACAGACAACTTGTCTATATCTGTATATTCATGGACAAAAAATTCTAAAGATGTGCAACATCTTATAGCATAAATTTATAAAACATGGAGCCAAACGTGATTTGCATACAACAGAGAATACTAGTGATTTCACAGTCTCCTAATTTCTACTAAATTAAAGTTTCTTTTAAATGACGTATTAGAAAAAGAGTGAATCATACATGGCAAATCTAGTCCATTTTCGGGGTTTCTCATTGCAGTTGTAAGCTAGTCTTTTTATGTCATCAAGAATTTAAACATTGAAGTATAATCTAATTCTTTCATATTGGTTATTCCTTTTCTGTATTTTACTTAGATGATAATAATTTTCACAGGTTAAGAATTGAAGAGTGAGATCTACGTGACATTGCTGCCAGACTAAGTGAGAAAATTATCTCCCTTTTACTCTGGATTCTTGGCTGAGAGCTAATTGTTCAAAAGTTGTTAGGTGGAATTTGATGACATTGGAACACACAGCCACAAAATATTTGAATCATACAGGACTTTTTGGAGAGAAGAACATATCGAACTATGCCAATTGAAATGAGACTATGATTTGGTTATATAAAGGGATAATGATGGAAGTTCGGGATAGCACATGCCATTATTATTCCTTCAAATGAACTAAAATAATTTTTCCCACCATAAAATTGAATATCATTCCATAAGCATTACATGTAATACAGTATAATTTCATACAGAAATAAAATCTGAATTATTTAATTATTAATATAGTAGTCAGTGGAGCAGTAATACAGTCTATATGCTAAAGCTCAATCAATAGAATTAAAAACCAGAGGTGGGTGAGCTGGGAATATATTTCACCTACGGCTCTCATAACACTTCCTGTCATTTTAAGTTGCAAATAACCAAATGAATTTTCACAGGCAATTAGTTGTTAGAAATACCTGTGAAAGCAAGTATACTCCCAGTGTCTCCAAGTAATTTAGACCAGCAGGTGTTGAGGAAGAGGTACATCTTCAATAGCACACAAAAAATTTACACAGTATAACTGGTATGACTAAAAGAAATTAATTTCAGGAGGATAAGGTAGCTTATTGTTTCTCTTTTACATTTAGTGAAGAAACAACCAGCAACAAAAGCTACTTACACAAAAGCAACTCTCGGAGCTTACTAAGACCTTCTCAGTTGGGAGACATTCCACAGTTCAGCACTGTGAGTGTTAATTGTGCCATAAAAGAGTAATCCAATAATGCACACAATAAAGATTGCAAGACCCATATATCATTGAAATACAATTCTGCTTGGTTTCTTTAAGTGTAGAAAAGCAAAAAGCATAAAATTTTAACTGGAAAATAGCAAGGTTGTATGGTGGTGTCATACAAAAACAGTGAAAAAGTGATGAAAAGTACACTTCAACGTATTTACACTTAAATCGATGCATATGCATGCTTGCATACAGAACAATTAGGTAAGGACAGTTGTGATGTTGTTTGCACAATATCAGATTCATGACAACACTGTTAAATTGAGCTGTCATCCTGCTTTCTTACCACCTATTTAAAAAAAAAAATAATGCACTTCAGGGTGCATCTAAAAGATATCTGTAATTTGGGCATGACTGAAGTTAAAGTTCAAAACTGTGCCCAGACATCTTTCCATCCCTCATATTTAAAGTACAGAGATTTTTTTTAGAACAGGCTTACCTCCAGGTGAAAAGCTGATTTTCTAAAATTACTATCCAAAGATGACAGTGATTTACTGAGAGAATCTGGACCTGTCTGGATCTTGCTGACTAACACCCATCTAATAATTTATGACAAAATCGTTGATGTATTATTTGACGAATAACATAAAATTATCCATTAGAGTAATTTGTACATGAAGAGTCTTCTGTTAAAAATAGTTGATAGTCATAAAATCCATGGGTTTAATTATTTAATTTTAAAACAGTTTAAAATCATTGTGTTTCCTTTGGAAAATTTTATGGGTATGTCCTTTGAAAATTTAATCAAAAACATTTTATTTAGAAGAAGAAGGAGTCCTAAATTTTTCTGTAGATTCTGTAGATTTCATTTGCTTTGAGATCCAAATAATAGATATGGACTGGATGAGTAATCTTTTTCACTGAATAAAGAGTCAAAGAAAATCTTGATATAGCACAAATGATCTCACAAGAAATTATGATCACTGCTTCACTACATGACTCTGAATTTCCCATGTAATTTCATTGTGGATTATGGCCCTGGTATAATATAAATAAAGCATCAACTATATTTTTACATTACGCAAATGGTTTGAGATATATGTCTATATAAACACTAGGAGTTTGCTCTGTGATTCTAATATTCATAATCTGTACAGTTAGTCCTCCAAGAAAAAAGCAGCTTATCTACTGAAAATGGAAGGAATGTAGAAAAGAATTAATAGAAAGAAATACTTGATTAAAGGATTTAACTGAGACATCAACTTTAGAAAGCTAGTAAATCTAGGCTTCTGCTGTAGTTGTAAAGAGAGAGAAAAGGCTCCAAAAATTGTGAGTCTGCATACGCATGAGATGACTACCTGCTAGTAGCACCTGTCTTTTGCTGGCAACCATCAACAAGGGTCTCTGTTTAGGAGTTTTCACTTTATTGTCTCAAAGTAGATAGAATGAATCTGGGTACGGGTACAAAGTCACCCTGTTGCTGAAGGCCTGGTATGCCTATATGCTGAGCCTGGCATACCTCAGCTGCTGAGGCTGTGCAGAGAGGTTTCCACAGAAACCATATGCATGGTGAGGCCACAATTTACCCGCCTGAAAGAGAAACTTCTATTACACTGTTCTCTTCTACCCAGTGAAATGTCATATAGGATCTAAGACAAATTTACTGGCCAACAGGGTGCTGGAATATCCTTAGCAATTTTCTCTAAAGTCACAAAGCGGTACTAGCTTCATAACTGCATTTCTTGTAATTCTGAAGGAGCAAGTTTAAGAAATTGCTGGAATTAATTAGTGAAGTGTTCTGAAATTAAAAGCTCAAGAATTTATACGTAGAGAAGTTTTTTAAAAAAATGGAAAAAAAATAACCTGAAACTTCTAATATAAATGGTGTTACAAGGCTTCAGCTCTAATTGAAAAAACTCTTCCAAATACTGAGACGTAAAGAGATAGCCCACAAAAAAAAAAAAAAAAAGGAAATTAAGGAAATTATTACCAAAGAGGACTGTACCCTAGAATTCAAAAACTGTAGAAGAAGAAAATAGAATTGTCAGAAATCACACTGAATTTGAGTTTGCACCAAAATTAAAGCACATCATTAAAAGGTTCTTCATCTAGAACCCTAAAAACACAAGGGAAGAAGAAGGATTTTGATAGAATATGAAAACATAACCCCACTGAAATTTTGGATAATAGGGCCCTGAAACTAAAATACTTTACCTTAATTTCCAGTAAGATTGCTATAAACATGAGGGCAAAGGAAATATGGCTACCAAGAATGAGGACAAGAAGCAAATTCCTCATATTTAAAATAAAAGCAAAAGTAGGCTCAGTACATCCAGCTGAATGGTAGTGGGGAACAGGTGTTCCTTGTATTTGAATTTTTAACTAGTTTATCAGATGAATGTAGTGTCTAACAGTGAGAACATCACAAATAAGGCACCTATATTCAAGAACAGGTTAAAAAACCCCAGAAGAGATCTAGGCAATAACAGACTTGTTGGCCAACGATATGCAAAAACAGTTATATAGCAAGCAGAAAAAAATGGAACATACTACTGAAATAAACGGAGTTAATTAAATAGATTTTCCCACACATTTCTTGAAGTGGACAACTGAAAGTTTTAGCATACAGACCACAGTAGACCTCAGAAACTATCGATACACATGAAGCATTATTACTTAAAGTGGAGAACTTACTAGTGGTATTAAGATCACAAGGAGCTATCTGAAAAGAAAATGAGAAATAATGTTTCTTCTAGATTGGTTTCAGGATGGAATGACTTTTACAGCAAGAACAACTCAGATTTTCACAAATTTCACTATGCATTGAGTGTAAGAAAAATGAACAGTAAAATCTTTCTATTGCATGAGGGATGATCTATATTGTGCTATCTCCTAATAATGCAACTCTCTGTACAGTACTCTACAAGCTATGGCAATGTAAACAAAAGAAAGGATTATTTGCCTTCCTTGCCTATGCATAGTTCTCCCACCCTAAAAAAAACACCAAACAAAGAAAAAAAACAAACAAACAAACAAACACCCCACAAACCAACCAAAACAAAAAAAACCCACATGAAACAAAACCAAACCAAAACCCTTAGTTTTTCCCACCATACCACATTGCAAATTCTTGCCTAATGAAACGTTCCTTTGTGTTTATTTCCTACTCTCATTCATCATGAAACCTTTCTAACATTTTTTGGGGTATTTTTATCCTTTATTTCTTAAATCATCTTTTACTTTATTTCCTATTTATTTTTTCCTTTTGAAGTCCCAAATTCCTATCCCTTCCTTCCCAAAGAAAACATGAAAACAAACTTTGTTGCTCTGTGTAATCATGTCATCAAAATTAAGTCCTGTTACCTGAGAATTTCTTTACTAAATACTTTTTCTTTTAGTGTTTATATAAACCAAAATGTATCAGGATGGAAGAAACAATTTTGAAATAAAGAAATAGAACACAAATATACAGGAGCTTCATTCTGTGGAGAGGGGATTGCTATGGCAACAGCATTTAACTGTTTAATAAAGCAAGGTGAATTTACAAAATTAAACAAGAATCCCATTCAATCTTTAAATGAGGAATGGCTTGTGACATTTTCTTCTAAATGTACTCCATTTACATCTTTGAGTAATTTTTCTCCAAGCAGAAATTTATGATTGACATCTGCAAAATAAATCTAACACATAACAAATATATCCTGATGTCTTTACACAAGCTATACATGAAAATTCTGTTTCAAGAACTGTAAAATATGCATGTGATTTATTTTTACTTAGAACTGCTAAATATCTTCTGAAGTCTAATCAGAAAATCCATGTCAACATGCTGTTGAGATTTTCACTCTGTTTTGTAAGCACAGTCAAGTATTTGATTTCTTGGGTCACAGATATATAAATCCAAAATAACGTAATTGAGAAAAAAATGAAGAAGAAATGGCCCTCTTTGGATTTAATACTCCCAGCTCTTTTCCTCTCTTTCTGAGGGTGAAACTTTATGTCAGCTCAAAGACATAAGAACAACATGCTTTTCAAAAGAAGGTAAGGATTATTGATCAAATGATGAACAACATTTTAAGAGTTTCATCAGCTCCAATAACTGTTAAAAAGAAGTCTGAAATTTTCTGGTAGTTTTGGGACTCATTTAAAGATGTATATTACATAGTAAATTCTTTAAATTATGTATTTTGCTACATAGGTTACTTCTTATCTAGGAGTGCTACATCACTCACTAGATTTGGTAGAAATTTCACTTCATATTCATGGTTCTTGGATTGGACCCTTAAAAATTTATCTTAAAAAGGAAAATATCAGTCAGATACTGTAATTTCTGTGCAGATGACTGCAACTTTTACACTACTAAAAACTACTAAAACCCAACATTAAACCCTCACAATGCAATGATGAGTGTACTAGAACAGACTAAGGACAGATTAAGAAAAGTGCAAAATAATGAATTTAACAGATCCACCCTTCTCAAATTTGCAATTAAGACTTTAGTATTAATGCTCTAAGATATCTTGAGGGAATTTCAGTTACAGAAGTGTAAAGCCATAAAGCTTAGTTGATTGGTTTGTTTGTTTTAAATTACAACATCTACAAAGCTATGAATAACATAGTAGTACAAGGTTTTAGGAGACTTGAAGAAAAAGGCTGATAACTTGATATAAATTTAAAACATTACAATTCCATTTCTATATCATTTATATATTAATTCATCAGCTGCAGATTCTCACAAAGAAAGATACAATTCATTAATTTAATTCAAGCATTAAAATATTATGAAAAATTGAAATTATTAATTTCAGTCAAGATCCAATCACACAATATGTATGATTTATGCTATTAAACAGCAACAAAAAATATACTAATATCCTATGTAGATAAAATACCTTGTACGTCTTAGATTTAATCGCAATTTATAATATATTTTAATTTTTGTATGAATACTATTCTAAAAGTATTGTTAAAAGTGTGTAACTTTTTTAAACTTTTTTTTTAATATACAAGTTTTCTGTAATTTTTGACAAAAATCATTTAGTATATAATCCAAATAAAGACAGGAATACTGAGTTAGCCGGTTGTTTTGTTTTCTTGTGGACATCACATGGGATATGAAACAATTTCTCCTGTAGCAGTGCTTTTTCACTTAAATAGTAGGTGTGGTTTTAAGCAATTATTTCTCAAAATGAGAGTATTTTCTGCCCCACTGTTATAGTAAGATTCCTCCTTTACATATTTAGCCTTTTATTTCATCAGTAAATTATATCTAGACTGGTGAAAGCAAAAAAATCCCTAAAATTCATTTAGCATCCTTCATTTTCAAGACCTTGCAGCAATATATAGATATGTGGGGAATGCTAAAATTTAAAATTGAAATTTAAAGAGCAGTAAGGAAATATATTTGGAAATAGAGCAAAAGTGTTCTGAATCTTCCAATTTCTCTTCATGAGCTTTGACTCCTCTATTACACATCACCAAAATTGCTGTGAGTGCATATATGAATCTTAAACAAGATAATAATTTATCAGGGAAAAAAGAGACAGTCCTTGTATCATTT
This sequence comes from Tyto alba, assembly GCF_018691265.1. Taxonomy (NCBI): domain Eukaryota; kingdom Metazoa; phylum Chordata; class Aves; order Strigiformes; family Tytonidae; genus Tyto; species Tyto alba. The sequence goes on from NW_024881261.1 coordinate 17,632,566, forward strand.
GACATAACTTTACAGATCATCCATAAATATAAATAAAAAGAAAAAACCTTATGCTTTACATCAATGCCATTTTTTTCCTTCTCAGCAAATCTATTATGAAAAAATAACACAAAAAGTAAGCTAATTCCCAGACCTCAGTCTAGGATTTGTCCATCTCTAAGTAGCAGAAGACCTTCTGCATAAAGGCACAACTTAAATGGAATTCCCCTCCACTAGTAAATTTGTAACAGCGAAGTCCTATTGAAACATCACCTTTTGCTCTGCTTGGTGTCTTAAATTTATTTGAACCATATGAATAAATTACAGCTTACAAGCATTATTATAGTGTATGGGGTACTTGTCCTGTGAAATTTTCCTGACATGGATTAATTTAGCCATGTTACACACCCCAGCTGCTGAGCCAAATATACATACCTAAGGAATTCCCTCACTATTGTAGAGTGGTAGTTTCAAATAAAACAGTAAGAATTTATCAAATAAATTACTTCAATGAAGGGTTTCTTCCAAACATTAATGTGTGACATTTAATCATTAAACATTAAATATGTGACATTATAATCAATTAAATTATTTAATTCATAAAAATTGCCCAGAATTTACTTAATCCATAACAACTGCACAATTTCTTCTGTGCACAGACTGGTCTAGGATGGGTAGAAACAGGATCATAGAATAGTGAATTGGAAGGGACTTTTAAAGGTCATCTAGTCCAACACCCGCTGCAATGAGCAACTAGGTCATGTTGCTCAGAGTCCCATCCAAACTGACCTTGAATGTTTCTAGGGATGGGTCACCTACCACCTCTCTGGGTAACCTGTTCCAGTGTTTCACCCCCCTCATCGAAAAAAGTATCTTCCCTATATTTAGTCTAAATCTATCCTTCTTTAGTTTAAAACCATTACCCCATGTCCTATCACAGGAGTATGTCCCGATCTCTCTTATAAACTCCCTATACATACTGAAAGGCTGCAATAAGGTCCCCCCAGAACCTCCTCTTTCCAGGCTGAACAACCCTCCTCTCTCAGTATTTCCTCATAGGAGAGGTGTTCCTTCTCCCTGGTCATTTTTGTGGCCCTCTGGACCTGCTCCAACAGGTCCATGTCTTTCTTGTACTGAGGACTCCAAGCTGGACACAGTGCTTACAATATATATCTTTGATGAATTATATGAATATATTATGTAGAATAGGAATACACATTCTTCCTGGCTGTTGTTGCCATTCGTTGAAGGACATTTAGCACACTGTTTAATATTCAATTTGAATATTACATAATCCTTGGTTAATCTTTCTGCTTTAACTTTTCCCCTACATTTGTCATACTATGCTTTGGATATTTGCCCAATGTCAAATGAGAGAGCACTTTCTTTATACACCAGTTTTGTAAAACTAGCTGTTTCAATAGGTTATCAAATTCATCAAAATAAGTTAAATTTTCTAGATACACTCTATCATGCAAGAGAGTTTAGAGACCAGTCAGTCGAATGAGGGAATCAATCTGTTATTTATATGACAATAATCTAGAAGAATTTCTGTTTTCGCATAATTACATTTTGTTTTCTGACTAGCATTATCAAGTTCATTTTAGGTTATAGAAGAATAAGGAGGAAATAGAACAATAGACAAACTAAACCTTTTTTAAAAAGCTCTCAAGAACTCTGAGATGTTTTAACATATATTAATTGAGTGATATTCCTCCAGAATTACTAATATTATTTTACATCTTTCTCAGATAATAAAGGCTACTGAGTCTGTGACATCTCCATAGATAGTGAAGTTCTGGCCCAAATGTGTGGGTGAGTGCACTGAAAGACTGCTGAAAGCCTACTGTGAGTATTTCATCAGACTATTTTACTTACAAAGTCTATCCAGATTAAGCACTGTGTGCAGTGAAATCTCAGAGTTATGATTTTATACAGAGTGATTCATAGTAAAACTCCACAGTAATTTTCTAAAAAGACAGATCAATAATCCAATGCACAAAATGAGTAAGTTAATATTATTAAGTATCATAGCATTTTTGTTTGATAACATCAGGCATGCAGTCTAAGCTTGTGTAAAAAATATTGGCCATTTTATGTCAGCAACTGAATAGCTATGTTCATCATAAAGAATTGAAATCTATCTGAAATATTACTTAAGTGCTTTAGCTTCTTTCCCTTGAGATATTGTAAGCTAATTATAATATGCTGCATTTGAATATGAATAATCATATCCATCTTATTTCATTTTTATGTGACAATTTATTTTCTAAGCTCTCTGTTTCAAGCATTTGGTTTCACTGTAATTTAGAAAATTAGTTGTCTGTAACAATAAATTCTAAAGAATTATTTCAAGAAAATAAAAGTTTCCAGTAGTTACTACTACTAGCATTTATTCTATTGAATTACCTGGCACTTGACCAAAAGAGGTGGTAGAGGAATATTTAAAGCAGAGAATAAATAATCACGGAATCACACACAATGTATATGCTCAGACACTTATCTGGTTAAATTTTAAGTCTCTACAAGGACAGAGATTTCACAATCTCTCTTGGCAACTACTCCAGTACTTAAACACTCTGACGGTGATTTTTTTTTCCCCTTACATCCAGCTGGAATTTCCCTTGTAGTTTACAATTGCTGCCTCTTGTATTTTCACTATGCATCTCTCAGAAGAGTATTGTTCCCTCTTCTCTGTAATCCTTCTTTACATAGTAGAAGGCAGCAATTAGATCTCCCCTTAGGTTTTTCACCAGACTAAATAAACAAACATCCCACAACTTCTCATCATACATTATATCCTCCAGGCCCTTAAGCATCTTAAAAGTCTTGCAGTGGATTCTCTCCAGTTTGTCAATGTCTCTTTTTTTATCGTGGAGACCAAACTTAGACGTTGTGTTCCAGACATATCATTATAAGTTCTGAAGGGAGGGGAATATTCACTTCTCTAACCCCACTGCCTCATTCTTGCTAACGCAGCCAAGTGTGTGTTCAACTCCCATTAATAAAAGGTCACACTACTAATTCATATTCCATTTGTACACCAGGATCCCCAGGTCCTTTTCTGTAGAGCTGCAGACAATTCCCAGCCTGAACTGACAGATGGAGTTGTTCCCTTCCAGGTGCAGGATTTGCTCCTCCAATCTGGTGTTATCCACAATGGTGCACTTTGTTACATCATCCCACTATAGATGATGTTAAACAGTCTCAGCCCTTGTACTAATCCCTGAAGGAAACCATTCATAATTGGCCAACCAGAATTCAAATAATTGACTATTACTCTTCAATCCAGCAGGTCAGCTGGTTTTAACCATAAGTTTTAGTCCACCCAGCTAGCTCATACCTCCCTAGCTGGCTAGATTAATCCTACAGGTGACTGTCAAAAGCCTTGACAAAGTCAAGACAAATGAATATCATGATCTCCCCTCATCCACAGAGACAGGCATCCCATTGCAGAAGGCAAACAGGTTGGTCAGGCAGGATTTATCCTTGGGAAATCCACACTGAATGTTCACTGTCTTTTTCATGTCCTTCATGTGCCTTGAAATGGCTTGCAGGAGGACCTGTTCCAGAATTACCCTGTGGTCTGAAGCAAGTATGTAATTTCTCACCTTCTGCTCGTTCACCTTGAAGGTGAGGTGTAACACTTGCATTTTTTTCTAGTCATGGGGAACCTTCCTTGATTGCCACAATTTTTCAAAGCTGACAGAGAGTGGACAGTTGCCTCAGAACCTTTTATTTTTTTTTTGCTGCCTGCATTGTCCTATGAATTTATACATATCGTATTTTTATTATTTTTTCTTCTTTGAGCATCAAAATATTTTGAAAGAGTAACCTTTATCCATTTAAGTAGGATTGAATATTTCCACTATGCAAGTATTCAGTGGTAAGCCCATATTGGCATACTGCAATAATACACATATATTGGCACTAACTGATAAACCATAGAAACATCCATATTTCCAGTAATTACTTCACTCATCTACTCTTTTAGAATTCAAAGGTTCATTTTACAGGCCAAAGCTGCATTTAGGTTGCAGCTTCCTTTATCTTCTGTGTTTTTTGTGGCTTAAATCAAAAACAGTCTTCCTAACTTTGTGATTGCAATCGGATTGGAGTAGGAACTTCATCTTTATTTCTGAGATTAATGGAGAGATCCAGGTACACAAATACAAAAGTCTGCAAGTATTAACAAATGAAGAGATTCTCAGTCTACCTGTCAACTACTGTTATAGTATTTTCTGTAACTTTGCCAGACAATGTTTTGTTACAAAAAAGGAATTCAAAATGTGTGAAAAACTATGCTACCCATGACTACCTTCACACTCAATCTGTATTTAAGTACAGATTCATAGCTACAAAAAGAAAGAAATCTATTGCAAATCAAAGCAGCAAAGTTAAAGTTGCAAAACAATTCTAAAAATACATATGCTTTCAATGTGTGTATGTAATTAAGACTTTTATAAAATATATATGTACAGACAGATGTAAAACTAAGAGACATATATATCACTTTTCCTGGCATTTATTATTCTTTTGATCTTTCATAGTTTATTGATGCTTCACAGATATCCAGCATTATATATAAAATTAGAATATATTATAACTATATTCCACTGCATAATGTAAATGCATTCCAAATTCCAGCTGTAATTGTCAAACATATTTGATTTGTACTGATAACAGTGTGGACTTGAAGAAAAGAATTATAGGATTTAAAGGGAAAAAGAAAGATTTGCAAGGTCTGCAAACATCTTGAACTAAGTTCTGAATGATTCTTATAAAATCTGTACTTGAACAAGATTAAAATTACCTTCTTTCAGTATTTCAGAATTGAGTCAAATTATGGTAAACATTTATCAGGTCTGTTTATTAGTCTGTGCCTAGTTTGTCACAGAACTGCACTTCAATTCCAAAGAAGAAATATGAGCACAAGGAGATGCAAAAAATTAGATAACATTCTATTCTTTGCCACCTCCTAGCATTCCATTAGCATAGAAATCCAGTGTCTTTAAGATTAATACTGTCAGAACTCTTTAAGGATTTGTAATCTGACAGTAAACCTATCCCTTGTTATTATCTTAAACATCAGATTTTCTATCAAAAATACTATAAAACCCCAGAGGGGTGGACTGAAATAATTACATGGCATACATATATTTCTCTAATGATAAAGAAAATATGCCTCAGGTTGTAGTTAAATGGAAACCTCTTGCATTGCTAGAAAAATGTCAACTGAAGAGGTCATTTGCATCGCTACATAAGTGCATGAAGAATTTACTTTTCTGTAATAGAGAAAGCATCTTTGGTAATCTGAATTAAAATTAAATGCACAAACACTTCCATAACAGAGTGGTAACACAGTTTATCGTTGCAACTTGAATATGTTTAGAATTTAGGTTGTAAAAAGAAAATTGTTATAGGTACAACAGCTATAAAATGAACTGTGAACCAAAATTTACCAAGTCTCTCCTTTTAAATCATTCACCTTTCATTTCTTTTAAAACTATATACCTCTTACTGTGTCCTTTGGAAAAAATAAGAATGAACTTTTAGTCAAGAAACTGGACTGTGAAATACAAAGACCTGTAAATGGGACTGCTTCATCGGAAATGTATCATCAAAATGTTGCAAAAAAATGCTGTTTTCTTTTTAACAGGAATACCTGCCGATTTGATGATTTTGCACAAATTCGGTTTAGGAAAAAATCCACAAACGTTGATGCTATACCAGCAAAACCTCAATTTCATCATTTTTTGATAGGACTATTCATTTGGATATTGTTATTTTTTCTTAAGCAGAAAACCAGTTCAAAAACTCAAGATCAAAGAAAAATACTTTAACAAAGCATATGTTTTTATCTAGATACAAATTTTCAATAACTTTTCATAGGAATTCTCAATTGCTCTCATTCTATAATCCACAAAGAAAAGTCTGAATTAATAGAATAAAAACTCTATTTCCTTTTGGCTCTAGTTAGTGCCTACTTCAATAGTAACTTAGTGTATGACCTTGGGAAAACTTTTTAATCTCACCCAGTTCTGTCTAGGAAAATAATAGTTCCTCATGAGTGTTACAGATCATAAATTAATTGATTTTCTGAGATGTTCTGATATTACACTGGTATCAGCACAGCATACCAGAAACCATTTGAGAATAATTCTTCAAGTATTCTAGTCCCACAATTTTTTCAAAAGAGCCATGTCATAACAGGTCTCAAGCTCAATGTAACTGAAGCATGTTCCCTTTTCTGGCTTTCTTCTAGGAGTGAATTTCACCCTTTGTGAATTTTACTGTTTTCTTCATGCTAGCAAACTCGTAAAACAACATCACTCTGAAAGAAAAACCCACAATTTTTGCCACCTGAATGTGTATTAATTTGAAAATTACTGAGATGATATTTGAAAATCCAGAAAAGTAACATCTCAATTCACTAGGAAAAAAACCAACCAAACAATCAAACAAAACCCAGAAAAATTAAGCAGGTTTATACTCTAATAAGTATGACCAAAGGACTCAGTGTGAAATACACAATTAGTTAACCTATTTTTGTGTGAAGATTATGAAATCCATGGCTTTCTATTTGTTTTTGAATGTAAATGGGTTGTGTCCTTTGTTTTTGAAGTCAGTTTCTAAAAGTAATTACAGAACTTTATTCACACATTACAGTAACTGACTAAGTTTAAAGCTGCATAGTGAGGGAGAGCTCACAGAATTTTATTATACTTTAACTTCCAGAAAACTATCTCAATTGTCTATGGACTTTGTGAATGACAGATTTTGTGAATTCTGTCTATAGTTTCAGGCAGCTGAGTACAAGTCACATAAGTTTATTGGTAGCCTAGTATTTTAATAGCTGGAATGCTCCAAACCATAAATTAAATGTCATAGGGTAAGTATGTATTTAATAAATATATATGTCCTTCCTTCCTTCTTTCCTTCCTTCCTGCCTTTCTTCCTTCTGTGGACAGAGCTACCATTACTGAAAATCATTTGCAAGTTTTAAAACCTTGAGCTGTTAAACAACTCAAAAGTTACATCTCCCTGACTACTTAGATCACTGTCAAGTGAACCCAAGTGAAGAAAGAAGCAGTTTGGAGTCAGTCTGACTCCTGTGTTCTAATGAAAGCACACACTTTTTATCTTCCTGCAAGCACTCTTAATTTCTGCTAGAACTACTGTTGCTACAGAGGAGTAAACTCAGCCCCTCATTCCCCACAGATACTCCTTCCAGACATATATGACAGTTACTCTGTTTAACTGAAGCAAAGAGTTTGTTCATTACTAATTAGGAGGATTGACAAATCTAGAACCAGAGCAATGAATACACACATTTAACCTCTAACAGAATACCCCAAAATCTATGTTTGCCTACTCTAGATGCTAACACAAGCCACACAGTAAAAAATGAATCAGTCATGGATTCTCAGGGTAAGAAAGGAGGATTACTGACATCTTTTGTCACCTGCCACTGCATCATATAGCACAGTTTCACACAAACACACCCATAATCAAATGTATAAATTTTTGATTTTACTGTAATTTATTAAAAACAAAAAAAAAAAACCTGAAGAAAAACATCAACAAAAGCCTTCTGATTTATATTTTTGAAGTAGTGAAAAATGTACCCACTGTTTTGTTTTCCAAAATTTCCCTTGTAAAATATGCATAAAGTACCTAATCTGAGTTTTTCTAGTTTCATATTCCAGAAACCAGATCATCTTCTATATTTATCAGATTAAAAATCCTTTACCATCAGAAGTTTTCTATCCATAGGAATACCAATAGATATATTAAATTGCTTCTCAGTTTTTTTCTTGAATAAAATAATTAGATAGAGCTTCTTGTCTTTCATTCCAGCTCAGGTTTTTTGACTTTAAATCATTGTTGTGGCTCCTGCAGGAATGTTTTCCAATTTTTCAGCATCTGTTTTAAAGCATGGAGGGCATAGCTATAATGGTCTCACTAATGCAATATAATACAGCATCACTTATTTTACTCAGTATCTCCCTACTTGAAAACCAAGGAACTTCACTTGTTATAGCATTACGTTGGTAGGTCTTACATTTCTGACTTTGCACTATGATCCCTGAATTCTTTTGCCATCCTTACTTTCTCGGGAATAGCTAACAACAATTAAGTCATCTACATTCTTTCTCTTAGAGTAACAAGATGTTAGAAAGAGTTGGGGGGGAGGGATGGGGTGTTTGCAAATACTGTCTGATGGCTAGACCATTAATCTAGAGATTCACTTTCTGGCTCCCATGTAACTTTGGATATATATCTTCAGGTTCAGAAACTTAATGTTATTTAGATGTTGAAACCAAATGAAACAATATCAGTGAGAGTTTGTTATCAAAATATCTCTGAGATGAGGGTTCTAAAGTTTAGGCTTACAACACAAATTTCAAAGTCATGAATCTTGTCATCCAGGACTCCTAAAGACTGCTGTGAGACACACCTTCCCTGTGTAAGGTGGTTCATCCATAATCCAAGTTGTTCTCTGAAAACATCTAGAACATCTGTTTATTCACTGACTACAGATAACTAAATTCCTAACACCACCACAATACACAGAAAACTTCACATACTGCTAAATTAAATTCATAGAATGTATCTGGTTTTCAGATGTTATACTAGAGATTTATTGTTCCAATTGTGCACGTTATCAAAGAACAGTTGCTGTGAAAGACTGTAGTAATAAATCAGAGTAGCACCATAAAGAATATAGTGGAGACAAGCATTTTATATTGTAATTAGTGTAAATTAGAGGCTTTTTCATAGATTACTCAACAAAAACCTTCTAGATAATTCCAATACAATAATATAGTTAAAAGGAGTTTAAAAAAAAAAAGAGTTTTAACCCAGGGTATTTTCAAATGAAGCCAGGAAAATTATCAACCACAAAATACCAAAGACTAACTATCAGCAATTTTTAAATTTAATGGGTTAAATACATCTATATCAGATCTCAAAGAACATTTTGTTCTTTAGTAATTTTCTAGAACAATAGGTCAATAACATTTCATCATAAAAATAATCAGCAGTTCATAGTTATTTAGCAGAGAAAATATCATTGAAATCGGATAGTTTGCACCACACATGAGAATTTCCTTGAACTGATTCCAGTTAGAGCTTCAAAGTTCTTCCTTTCCAATCTTATCACCACATCTGTGGGTATTCTCTGAGCCTCTCTAATATTTTAGCATCTTTCTTAAATTATGGGTGCCAAAAGGGAACCTAGTATTCCAAGAACAGTTACTGTCCTGTTCATACAAAGACAGTATCTATCTTTCTACCTCTTTCTGGTGTTAGTATACTTTTATGTATTGGGGCACACTAGCACTTTAACTTCAACATCAATGTGATGTTCAACCAGTTTTTCACCCTGGCTCCAAATAATGTTCAAAATAACTAATTTTCATCATACCATCTCCCATGTGATAGGTGGGTCCAGCAGTCCTAGTTTCCTGATGACTTTACATTTGGACATAAGATATTAATGTTATTTGCTTCTCTTGTTTGACTAAGAAATACTGTAGAAATTTTTTGATGGAGATACTATAATTAAGATGTTTATTACAATAGGGATGCTTATTATAATTACTCAGTGGAGACTCTTGATTTAGAAGTAAGAACTATGCAAAAAAACTTTAAAAAATTATCTTGTTTTGTTTTCTGAAACAATATAAAAATGCTAGGTAAACAAACAGGATCAAATATTTGCTCTGAAGGGAGCATTTTGTGCACATTATAAAACCAATGAATTAATGTCAAAACAACCTGCTGACCAGTTCCTTTTTTTTTTTCCCCTTTGTAATTCATAATAAACCCAGTGACATTATATCCCCCAGTGGCCTGAATAAGTTTAACAAATTGTAATAGGAACATTAAATCAATTCAATTAAATTAATTTAAACAAGACAAAACCGCTGAGGAGACCTTCACGCATTCATTTAAATGACAACCTCCAAAGTTAGGACCTAAGATAAGCAGTAAAAAAAAAAAAACAAAAAACCAACCAAAACACAAACCAAAACCATGTAGTTTAAAAAGTATACCCGGTGTGCAAATGTTTTATGTCCATTTTGGTGCATCTAGGACTTTATAAAAATGAAAATTAAAATGCAGATCGCTGAATACCATTGAGTTACTATTTAAACAAATTATAATTAGGACAATACCTCAGAAAATTTTCATTTTGAATGTTTAAATTTATCAGTGTCTTTAGTATGCTGATATGTAAAATACAAGATTTTGAAGTCTTATGTACAAGTAAGCATGTTTCTATAGATGAATGAGTAAATGTAAACTAACAGGTAGAATCATCATTTCGGCATAATCAGTTCAGTCTATGCATGAGTCCTTGAGAAAACCCCAAAGGTAAAAAGCAAAATAAATCAAACAAAAATATACCACATTGCTACAAGTTCATTCCAGTGATCATGTACATAGTGTAACCTTTTGTCAGTTTTACTTAAAATTCAAACAATGAAAAATAGGAAACTAACCCTAAGTGTCTTCTACAAGAACATCATCTCTTACTAATGCAGTGAAAAAATCTTGTTTTATTCAACAGTCATTGATAAAGTAATCAAGCAAATGTATAAGAAGCTAAAAAATAACATCTAAAATAATAAAAACAAAAAAGCAAACAAACAAATTATTTTCCAAAATGGACTATGCTCAAATGGCATATTTTGCAAAAATAATTACAAAATTCAAAGTCAAGATGAAATCGCAATGGCTCGTTAAATCTATTTTTTAGGCAATCAATTGCACAAGGCTCAAGTTACAACTGGAAGGTCTGTGACAGATGGTCCACTAATGCAGACTGCAAAGTCATCTGCATAAAAATACTGGAATCTACAAAGAATCACAAGGATCACTAATTTGCCTGAAGAGGAAAGAGTATCACAATACATGGAACCCTCTGGGGTGCCTTGTTAATTATTACAGGGTCACATTTCAGTGTAAGATTTTGTTCTTTACTCTAGAGCTAATTTGCAGTCAGTTTGGTGTATAACTTTCAAAGCCCAAGGCCAAAAAAGAAATTACAGTAAAACTTGTGAAGGACTATTTGAGTTTTCATTTATAGAAATCAGTTTGACATTATTAGTGAATAACTAGAGACTGAAAACTAGTTCCAATCAAGAAACAGCAGATCGTATGATCCTGAGGTCTGAATTCCAGCCTATAAAAGAGAAAAAAAAAAAAAATCCCCTTCATACTAATGACAGTTGTGCCATTCATTTCTAGCCTAAATTCAGCCTGCAATTTGAAATAAGAATTTTAAAGCTTATTACATCATTCAGACTTTCGATTTGAGGTCATGTGTTCCATGCTTCTGATCTGCCAGTTTTTTAAGTAACACTTTGACGACCTAGACACTGGCTGCAGTATTCCACTTGGAGAACATATAGTATCTGTTTGTATCCTACTATTGCCTGACAATAGGATGAGAAGGAGTAAAGAGACCCAAATACTCCATACACTCTTTGGAAACATTGGAGCTGACTGTTGCTGATTTCATTGCGTTCTAACCCTCAAAAACAGTGTTCTTCTCTAAAAGAATTTGAATCCTCGTGCTTTCAAACTGTACCATACAAAAGGATATAGGACATCCCATCTGTGCTGTTTACTACAACAGGATAAGGAAAAAAAATGTGCGCAGGATGAAAGAAGGGGAATATTCAGAGTTTTCAGGGAGGGAACAAAGAGGAAAGAGAAACCGACATTAACAACTAACACCAACTACGTGCTATCCGAGACATTAGTTACAGCATTAAAAATAATGGTTTGTCTTCTTTAGATTATGGGTAGTTATAGACACTGAGAGCACTTTTCCCCTAAGCAGGAGAGAACTATATCTATATCAGTCAGGACCTTGACTCAAGATTGTTTCTTTTCCAGCTTCCTCAAGACAGGCAATGATTTTGTTGTGAAAGTTCAGAGAAGTCATATCAAGACAGAACTCACACTTTGCAAATAAAACCTTTCTGAGTATCAAAGATAAGACCAAACCTTCCTTATTAAACTGAAACCAATGGAGCCTTATCACTTATTTTACTAGGAGGAGTATCAGACATAGAAGTCTGCTTTTACTAAGAGATAACTTAATTATCCACCCAATTAGGTCACACAGTCTGATTTGTAAGACATCAAGACATACATGTGCCCCTCTTCTAACCCACCTCCTACTCAATTTCTTGACTTTCAGCTCTGGATAATTTTTCAAAAACAAGGTTGTTGCATACTAGAAACAATATCCAACACAAGAATATTCTTGGAAACATTCTGCCCATAAATCTTTTAATTACAAATGCTGCCTACTGCTTATTTCCCCTCCTATTGGTAATGCCAAGTTCATCTTATCCGCAACACACTTCCTAAAGCTACTTCCTTTTATTGCTAGCCCTACTGTTCTAAAGTGTGGTACTATTGTTCCAATAGTTTATTTCTAATTGTGCTTTTGTAAATTCAATTTGAAAAAAGCTCCACGAATCGCCTTCAGATTATCAAATGTAAAGCAGATTTTTTTCAAAAATCTTATGCTTAAGAATTTTTGATTCACAGTTGTCTTTCACCAAAACTTAGATCATTTTGCATATCTTGTTATCATGATAACGTCGAAAGCAGATTGTACAAACATGGATCTTTTTAAAATGGAAAATAGAGAACTTCAGTTGTTAAATAAAGATCATCACTCATACTCTTCACTGATATTCACTGAAACATCTTTCTCAGTTATCATTTCCAGATTTCTGTCTGCAAGACAGCACTGGACTGACACCCTAACAAGCATCACTCACACAGATCTGAATTCAAAATAGGGGCCTTGAAATATTTTTCTTTTCAAACATAAGCTGAGTTAGAATTGATGCTGTGTCAAGCTGCTTTGAACTAGTTGAGTCTGACCCTCTCTGTTGTCAAGATGACACTTGAATTGATGAAACAACAGCACTTTAAAGTGGAACAGAGCGCCAAATTGGCAACCTACCAATTGAAAAATATGAAGAATATTAGCTACTGATATGAATAGTTCAGTTACCTCTAACTAATAAAATAAGCTGAAATGTTCTTACCACAATCAAGAAGAATATTTCTTAACAGATTATGCCTCTCTAGTCTATTATTGTGTTTCAGATAATACCATATCAATAGGTAATATAAATAGGAAAAAAAAAGGAACAATTTATTCTTTATTGCTCTTCTCTGACAAAGATAAAGAGCTGAAGCCTTTTAGAAGCAACATATTCTGTCCAAGTTCTCCTAAATTTTGAGTGCCAGGAATATCAGCTCTCTATTTCCTTCACTTTCCTCAAGGACTCTGGCAAAGTCTAGAGTTCCTAAACAGTAATACCATATGCAGCTTATGACTTAACAGGTTAAGAGCTTTGAAAAAGGCCAAAGTTATCTTTCATGTTATTTATAATATTACTAGGTGTATTTTTAGCCAGACATTTTTAGCTTAGTTTTTTTTTCTACAGGATTAAAAGCAGTGACTAAAATGTACTATGATAAGAACTTTTAAAGGTCATTACTAAACACTATCAACCTCACCTAAAAGAAAATTGCAACTGTCACATTGTGGATAATTTAAAAAGAACACCTAGTTAATGATAATAAGAGACATTATTTCCCATCATTTATTTAAAAAGTGACAATCTGAACAGTCTGCAGAGCTACCAGGATCTTCTCTCTAATAAATATTTTAATCGGGAAGTTGAATACAGTAAATATTACAGGAAGCTTAAGTGTGGCCAAAGCTGTGACTCTCCATGCACATATAATAGTTTTTCGTTGATACCGGAGAAAGGAAAATTATTTGATCGCTTTTCTATATTTTTAATAATGTACATTGCCCTTGTGTTATGGAGGTGGAAAACAATAGGGTATTGCCCTTGACAGAGATTTTCATTAAAAGTCTGCATATGGTTTGGGAAGTGGGATCCTCTCTATATTAAAAAGTTATGCACTGACTACTAAGTAATAATAGTAATCACTGTTAAAATATGGAAGAGGGCTGCTAAGAATGGAGAAGTATACTTTTCTAATTGGTAACTGGGGAAAAAAAAAAAAACACAAAACACTTTGAAAGAGTTAATCTTCTTTTGAAATAAATTACTTGTTCCTTATGAAACTGATGAAAAAGAAAATTTGAAGAGCTTGTAGGTATTTATAAATAATCTCAGAATAAACCCAGGAGGCAGCTGACCTGAAATACTGGAGAGTTTTTGTGTCTAAAATTTCTTGCTTATTAAAATAGTTAGTGGCAGACATGAAGGGTTAAGCAGGAGGAGGATGATCTACTGAAATCCAGCAGAGATCTAACCCAGATGGAAAATTTGTGCCTTCCCTCTGGACTCCCTTCCATGCCATTGGGATGCCAAGCTAATACTATCTCAAGTCTCAAATGTGACATATAACCATAGGTGGAACACAGTGCAAAAAATATATTCATGCAGACAATTCTCAGAGGCCCCTCCTCATTCTTCTCTTTGATATATGAACATGGGAAAGCCTATTTTCCACAATTTGTGATTCCAAAACCTGTAAGGACTATTTCCTGGTATCCATGAGAATAAACTCAGCATTATTCTACTATATTGACTCATAAATTCATAAGGCAGTTTGAGATTCAGTCTTTGCACGGTCCTTACTCTTACTAAGCAAACTTTCTGCCCGTGAATACTGAGTGAGATCTTTGGGTGTTAATATGGTCATAAATTCCTTGCTATAAGTCAGGAACTTCAGCAGAAATGTTATGCCTCACTAGTGAGGTAAGAGCAGATCAAATGTGAAATGCACCAGGACTCCTGCCCCCACACTGGCTTCCTCTCCCTAACAGGCTCCTGCTTTCTGGGCACAACCAGACAGCCCCAAGTGAGTCCAGTGAGAGTATGAAACCAGCAAAGCCTTCCCTTACCCCTGCAAGCCCAGGTACAGAGCTGAGTCCAACCAGAGGATCCCTGCTCCACACTGCAACAGATACCCTGCCTGCCACCACGTTTTCACAGTCCAGGGAAGACCTGCTGTAAAACCTTCTTTGACACTACATTTTTGCCACATTACTGCTGCAAACCACTCCTCTTCCCACAGCTCCTCTGTACTCAGTGAGACCTCTCCAGTATCTCTCTGCAAATCACAGTTATATGAAAAGACATCCCTTTCATCCTGGTCCAGATGTAGCATCCCAAAAACATAGCAATAATAATGGTATTTCAGCTGAGAACAGGACAGACATCAATGAGTGCCAATGTCTTCTGCTCAGGTAACTGAAAGAAAACAGGCTAATTGAAATTGATTTATTCAAGTACAGTTAGGAATCTCCATTTACACAAAAAGTTTGCTGTATTATTTAAAGAATCAGCCATCTGACAGAGTAAAAAGCTTATTAATAATGTATTAATGACTAGTTACTTGTGAAGAACTACCAATTTTTTAAAGTCAGCTGGTCTGTTACAAATAGGATATTAGGGCAAATTAAAAACTTTTCAAAAATAATTCAAAAATTTTTAGATGCTAGAAAATTAATCACGATTGTTGTCAGTTATGGTCCATGGGATGAAGTCTAATTTTAAAAAAGTATTAGATATTTATTTGCTTAACTGTTTCTATTCTGAGTTTTCTAAAGGATTGTTGAAATTGATTAAAATCTTGTTATAAAGGCTACCAATTTCTAATACAGAGGAGGTGAGAAAAGTTTATAAGCAGTCTGAAATTTCTTGAGTGCTTTATACACTGCAGATAAAGGGTTTTGATCCAGGTTGTTAAATTCACTGACAACATTAATGTTTTGGTAGTTAATGCAACATTTCTCTTCAAGGTCATTGTAAAAGATCTGCATTTTCTCCTCTTCTGTGCTTAGTGTAAGTGTTTAATAGTTCCAATAAAAAGTCCAGAATACAATTGCAAACCCTCATGCTTCCCCATCTTATCTGACAATATTCAGATCATTTCTTTACACAGATATTACAGTTAAATGCCTGAAGTTACACAGTGTGAACACTCACTTTAGCATTTACTCTTTATAAAGTGTATTTGAAGCAAGAGTTGTAAATAAACACACAGTATTTGCTATTCATTCTTTGTTGTCCCTCTGTTCAGAAAACCTGTAATTAATGAGCAAAACCATGGTATGGAAGTGAATCACAACACATTATAAACATTCAAACTGAGTATCTGAACAATTGGTGTCTGAACGTTCTTCATCCCTACTGCTGTTACTTGCTGAATAGATATTACACCAGACCACAGTCAATCACATAAATTATAATGAAAGAATACTTAATAGAGAAAAATTATTAATTTTACAAGATTTATTGTATTTATAAATAAATTTTATTTGCCTCGGTTACTCTGACTGGGCAATCAATATCTGGAGACAGTCAAAATGAACAAAGAAATAAAATTATTTTGCAACAGGATTGTGGATTTTCTAATTAAGCATGAAATAAACCTCATAGGAGGTGGTGGGTTTTTTGTGTTTTTTTGTTTGTTTGTTTGTTTTTGTTTGGTTGTTTTTGTTGTTGTTGTTTTTTGTTTTTTGTTGTTGTTGTTTGTTTGTTTGTTTTTTTTTTTTTTTTTTAAGGCATAGGGAAATAATTACGAAGTACTTGTACGATGCAAAATAAAAATAACAATTAAAAGAAATCCCCAAATACCATAAAAGTTAACATCCTGCAGATCTAAATTGTCTTTAAATACATAGTAGTGCACAGAACATAATAAAGCATGAAGAGAAAAAAATATAAATATGCCATACCAGGCACACCTCTATATTAAAACGTACTACTCATTGAGAATTTGAAAATACAAATTATTAAAAGCTACCTAAAAAACATTCACCAAATACACAGCATGATTCAGGTGAGTACTCAAAGTCAAAGTGCAAAGAGAATCTTAAAAATACATTCAGACACTGCACTTGGAGAAGCTTAGCCTACACCCACAGATTGCTGGCATCAGTGAACCATGCAACAGCATTTTGAGGAAGAAAAAATAGCATTAAAAATCTTTACAATGAAGGAAAAATCCTCTATGACATACTAAATAAAGCAAAAGAGTAATTTCTCCAGAGTTATACAAAGTATTAGAAAAAATGTCATTCTTTTTCTATGATGATGAATAGGTTCTTTCTAGCTAGAAGAGAAAACAGAAAAATGAAACAAGAATGTTCAGTAGGAACTGAAAACTTTTCCATGAATTTTTATATGGTAACAACTCTACCTTTTTCAGAAGATTCTTCTGAGAATGTGTTCATTAGGTACCCAAACTCTAGGTATGTCCTTTACCCTGCGAAAGGGGCAATAGTCTTCACATGCAATAAGCATGTATCAACTTGATGATGATGTAAACTAGTAATAAATGGACAAAATAAAAATGACACACAAATAGTCCAGCTGCACATTGCAAAAAGTTTGTGATAATTTAAATAACTACTTTTTCAATAAGCCATTACTTTTTTGTTTAGGTAAAAGCATGGGTTTACTTTACCTTGTTGTAGGCAAACTTTGAGTGGATGTTTAAAAAGAAGCTTTATCCAAGCATGTTGTTAACAGACATATTGAACTAAAGGGTATAACAGCTAGGAATATAACATCTAGAAACACAGTTTAATTGGGAAATTTGATTAATTACATATTGCTTTTAGCTACATAAGACTACTGCACCATCATCAAAACTGATTTTCACCCAAGCAGTCTGTCTCCAGGCTAAATAAAGGGAAGACAGGAATCCCTGCTAAAGAAGGAAGGCACTATTTAAAAAAGAAACCACACACCACAAAAAAACACTTTGAGATTGTGACAGAACAGGAAAGAAAACACTTGTTAACCTCAGATATAACTAAAGCAACCATGATTAAAACAACTGGAAAAATAAATACCAATCTGCTCTGTCAAACAGCAACAGTTTTTCTAGAGTACTCAAACAACCATCTTTAAATAAAGAAATAAATATAAGGTGAAAGGTTATGTAGTTCACATCCTTTTAAATGGTTATTGTTTCTATCAGTAAATTTCAGTAAAGCACCCTTGTCAAAATTTAAGCATTATATTAACAAGCCTAAGTGAGAGAATGTGTTTCTTTTAATTCTTCTAATTAACAACAACAAAATAGTAGAAAATTGTCATGGCACGGGGGAGCTATCGTTTGGGATCTCAAGCAGACTCCTAGAAGTTGAGAATTCTGTGCACCAGAAGGAAGGAGTTGCACAATGCATCACATAAATGCAGTGCTTTAAAAAAAATATTTTTATTATTTAAATGTGCACTACCTTCCCTGTTTTTTCTCCCCAAATTGTTTTTCCATATATAGATTAGTTCCCATATAGATTGACATTAGGCATATCTAAGATTATTTTTCTTATTTACTTCTCTGAATTCCTTAAATGTAGCCCACTGACCCAGAGGAGTTTGTGGACAACAAACTGAATATCCTTGCTGTATCTAGTAACTATACACTTCACATTTATTTCAGTTCGTTGAAAATTCCTAATCAGGATGACTTATAAAAGGAAGAGTTTTCCAACATGTAAAGTAATTGCCAAAGGAATTGGCAGATACATCTTTGTGAACATATGCTTATGTTCTTAAAATATATTGCGTTATCAATACATAAATTAATAAGTTAGGCACTTAGATATAAATTCATCAACTACATATTTAAATATGTTATCTGCTCCTGAATATACTACTGAATAGCTGATTAAAGATGCCTGTAAACTGAAATAACCTCACAGATTCAGATACTCTCTGCAGGCTTTGGCTCTGAACTGGAAACCAATAATTTCAGACTTTGCAGTAATGTAAAGTAAAAAATGACAAGAGAGAGGTATTATATTCTCCACCTTATAGGCAGAAAGGTTGTTAGATCAATAGCTTGGGTTTTCTGAAATAATACAAGATTGTATGTTAAAGAGAAGATAAACTGTCTATTATTTTAGAAGATAAAAAAAAATAGCTTCAGAATATATGTCATAATTCCAACAGATGAGAAATGCATGATTTGAATTCCTAATAATACTAGTTTTATTTAGCATATTTTTATTGTGGTTTTGGTAACACTCATATAACTAATTTAAAGTTATTTCAGAGTGAATATTTTTAGCCCGCAATAATATTATCCTGCAAATATTTTTTAAATTCTTAGATGGTAGTAGACATGCAAATGATAATTATGCTCAAAATGCTTTTTGGTACCTATGATCTGACACAAATTTTTAAGTAACTGAATATGTTCTAGCCCCTAAAAAATATACAGAAGAGAAAACAAATCAATGCAAATAACTGGACAATGTAAAACATCTTAAGCAAAGAATGACAAGGAAAGCCCTTCTTATGACCTACTTTTTCTCCCATTCTCTTACTGCTATTCAATTTCAGCCAACTAACTGAAATGTTGCTTTATTAAAATCAACTGGGATCAGGCCAAAATAAATTTATTGTTAGATATTCTTGTTCCTATCCAATCAATTGAAATTTAATTCAGATTTAATCATCTATTATTCCTAAATGCCCACAGGAAGTACACTATGAGAGAATATCAAAGGCTATGGGTTTTTTTTGGTGGTGGCCTTATTTTTTGTAGTTAAAAAAAAGAGGGGTTATTTAAAAAAAAAGTACTACAGTTCCTTTTGAAAGGTACATATTGCATTATCCACCTCATTTTGGGTTATTGACCATTTATCTACTACTTAGTCCTCATATTTGTGTTTTGTGGAAGTAAACTTAAGTGTTATTTAGTCATTTTGATTTCTGCTTGTTACTGGTAGCAAAAATGATGGTTTCATTACATAAGTAGAATTGTCACCTGTACAGTTCTCTGGAAATTACAGCAGGAAAGGCTGATGTTTCTATTTGCCTACTTTTCAGATACGCTTTGGGAAAAAAAATAACCCTCCTCAGACAAAGATTTTTTTTATTTTGTTGTTAAAATTTCACACATTTAATTACATAATTTCTCTTTTGCTTTTTCTAAATGAATGCTAATCAGCATAGTATGGGAAATAAATGGTATTAACTAAACCACATGACAGTGAGAAGGCAATGTATAGATCTACACAAACGTACCTAAATCTGTTTGATTCAGCTGAAGAGAACTTGCAGATTCCTGCTGAGTAGTAAAATAAATTTCAAAAGATAACAAGTTCATTGTGTCTGAAAGTCATGGGATTGTTTGCATTATATAAAAGAAAGCACCATAAGGTGGAGAGGAGCAGAAGCAGACTGTGAAACATTCTTCAGCTGTGGCATTCATTCACACCTTCTTACAATTCCTGCACATTAATCACTCACATCTATGGACTGGGAAATGATAATCTATGTCTTTATTTACAATTAAAAATGAACATGACTGAGAAGAATTACCATCAAAAATGCTAGAATACCTGAAAAGATACTGATAAGTTTTAGTTCAGGAAGCCTTGATTCTCCTCTCATTCTTACCAGTGGAAATCAGTCACCCTCTCATGGAAACTAGTGTACAAACATCAGTAAGTTAAAAAACTAAACCCAGAAAACATCACAGCAAAACAACTCCCCCTCCAAAACCCACCACCACACAAGCCCCCTACAACAGAATAAACAACAACAAAAAACCCCTAAACCCTGAACTCATTGTGACTGAAATAATACATTTGTTCAAAACCAGTACTGAAGACAACTGATACCTGGTTTTGTTTTACAAAAATCTCTTCTGTTCAAATTCAGTCCAAAAAACCTTACCAGTTGTTCACTTTACTATTTGCTAGATCTTTAACAGAAAATCCTGGCAGAGTTTCTGAAGTACTAGCTGGTGGAAAGACACTCAGGAACATACGGAAATTGGGAGAAGTAGTTAAATTCATACAAGTCTGGGAAATTAATTTATTTCTGAGAAAATAAAGATTCTCAAAAATTAATCTTAAAATGACTAAATAGAGTTTGCATTTTGCTAAAACAAATATTTTTCTAGCAGAATATCTACACACACAAACAAAACAAAGAACATGAAGCAAGTACCTGAGGTGTTATCTCCGTATCTTGCAGACAATCTAAAATTAAACATGCAGATAATGAAGTCATGCTAGTCATTGAAGGATGCTTATTTGCACAAATCTCCTGGAAAATGTCACCTGTTTTTAACAAAAAAAGCTTTTGGCCCATGATAAAAAACTGGGCAATGTCCTTTAATAATAGGACAATGATTGCCAAAGCTTTACATGATGAGAAGCAGACCCCAAAATTAAGAAAACAGGCATTTTAAAAAACTGGCCTCTAACCAACAATATCAAGCAGACTGTGGAAGACAGCCTTAGAAGAAAAATTGTCATTGATCCAATGGAAGTCCAGTTGTCAGAAGAAGGCATAGGCTTGAACTTACAAAGCCCGTGATAATGGTCCACTGATGTAGTAGCATCCACATCATATAGAGAGTCTTACAGGGTGGTGTAAGTAAGAATCCAATTAAAAGATTTGAAAAAACCAAGCTTCTTAGATTTGTTCAAAACCCACATATACATACTATATAGTTTCTTCATACCCTCTAGTGAGCTTGCATTATGTTTTAGGAGGCCATAATGGTGAGTTCCAAGTTGTTCACAAAGGACATCTAGACAACTTTCACAACACAAACTTTTTATAAAATACCAGGCTTCTCAGAGAAATAGAGCGACTCACTATTCTCTCAAGCAACATCTACTTCAGTTCAGCCTCACTGCACACGCTGATCCACACTGATTCAAGGCATCCCATGCTCCCTTGGATAAAGTGGATAGACAAGGGTTCAGCTCCAGGTGAACACGGTGATTAATTGTCTACTGGGAAGTTTTACAAGACTAAGCAAAACATGCAATGACTGGAATTAGTAATATGAGACATCTAGTCTCTGCCTTCTGTAATTCTGCAGGGTGCTTAAAAAGGGAATCATGAGTGAAAACTGTAACAATTGTGAAGATACCAAGGACCTCACAGCAATACTCTGCACAACCGGACAGGCAACATATTATACCTGATCTTCAGCATACATGAATGTTGCCAAGGCAGGGCATAGGAACAAAATCAAGACTGATTTGTGCATATGCTCTTTTCTCATAAACTTTAGGAGACTAAGCTAGATCTGGGTGCCTATTTCATAGGAGCTGGGCATAGGCCAAGTTGTAGTTTGAGCACTGAAATAAGTAAAGTAACACACTAGCACTTGCTAGTACAGTTTCCTTTGCTAATGATAGGTTTCTACTAATCTATTTTTTCTGTTTTTTTCTTTAAGTTTCACTTTGGGTGAAACAGACTATGGAGTAACAAAGTAAACATACTGAGAAGATATTAAAGTATGATTGATGAAATCAGCTCAGAGGTAAATGTTTCAAATAAACATCACCATATGAGCTAATAAGTAGTAACAGTAACAAATGCAGAAGAACAAAATGTTTTGAATGGTTTATGGATTTTGAGGACAGGTTGTAAATTATTCTAAGGATTTATTTTAGTGTTCTCATCTGCTTTAATTTTACAACATGATTGAGGATCACAGCAACATATGGAAAGCAGCAAATAAGCATGAGACAGGTCATACCAGACTAACACTGGTATGCAGCAATGTGTTGTGACTGTCTAACTATAACCTGAATTTCAAGGGCTATCAGCTTCCAAGAGACTACTATGGCAACCTGGCTCCTCTATTTCCACAACACATTCCATTCTTCATTTCCAACCTTTCACCTGCATTGGAATTGTCTTTTTTAGAAAATTCACTTTTCCCATAAAACCCAAATGTTCTAAAATAGATTTCTTCTTCTAGATCAAGAATAGATCCTCAATTTCCCCATGTCCTTTCCATGATACCTATTAAAAGCACATCCACTTAAGCCTCTGTATCTGCCATCTAGTGCGAGACATATGGTATGAAAATGAGAGCATAATAGAGGGTGAACAGGCATACTAACACCAGGAACAAACCATGGGATAGCATAGAATGTATTTGAATTTTAACATTTATTCCACTGTGGTGATCTAATTCCAATCTGTGCTAAACCTTCTCTTGGGGAGATATAAATGGCTGTGTCTTGTATACCATCTCCTGTACAAGAAATCAATGTCCTGTCTGGGCATTGCTCTGCCCTAGTAGAAAACTCACTCTCAATGCTATTACAATTATCTTTGGCAGAAGGTAAATGACACAGGACAAATTCATCCATAAACTTACTTTCCACAAGGTCTTTACCTTTTGTACCCTCTCTCCACCCAGAAAGTTTATGCTTATTGTGGTATGTGTTACACTGTCCTTTCTTTTCTTCAAAACCAGAAACTTGTTGCTATGGCAACAGTACTTTTGGTCATAATCTGAGAAAAGCAAATTTGCAAACAAGAATTAAAGGAAAAAGGACTCTTAAATGTAAGGGATTTCACCCAAATTACACTAACACCTTGACTATTAACACTAGATTGTCAGTTGTATTTTCTCAGCTTTAAGGTCCTACACAGTCATATTAAGACACAATCATCCAGTTTTCCTTATCTGTATGTCATTAATATATCTACAGTTAGCTGTATAAATGCTAGGCATCTGTTTTTAAGTTAATCACTGGACTCCCTTTATAGTCACAGTAGGACATAGTCACCTTTAAATGCATTTCATCTGAAATCAGGTGTCTCAAATAGGTGGGATGAATTACTCTTTGGGATGCCTACCTTTGTCTTTGAGTAAAGAGGTATTCTGATTAAGCACATGACTTGTAGAAAGCTATAGTTAGGCAATATCAATGAGCATCACTCAGAATCCCTCTTCATTAACTACTGTCACTCATACAGAATTTTTGGTTCTGGCATAAGTAACAGATTTTTAATGTTAAACATTTACTCTGATCTCTCAATATGCATGGTAAGTTTTCTGTTATATTTCTAGTTAATTCTCCCTAAATTATTGTTACTGAGTTTTCTTAAAGCCATTTCATTTAGACCAGGCAAACTGGAATGCCAACTAAAAGTTTTTGCTATGTATATCACAGATACAGTTTGCCTTATTGCAAAAGAATCAAAACCTACATTAAAATGGTTATCCTCTCTTCATGAATTCTGCTGGAAAGAGATTATTATAGATTTCAGACATTATTAACTTGGGCTCCGTTAATAGTGACAACACAGAAGTATGAATTCCTGTGAAATATAATTTTTTCTCCTCAGCATTCACAGTCTATGATCTTTCATGATCATGGTCTTTTGAATCTCAAGAAACAGGCTGCAAGAAATACCATAAATAAGAATTAAAATAATGGTTTAACAGAGAACTTTTTGGTGTTCAAGCTACAGTGTATACACAAGAATCTGAAGGTAAGTGAGGGTGAGAGGGCAAGGTAGTCTGTGTTATGATAAAGTAGAATTTGATTTAAAAGTTCCCATCATTCTTTGAAAATAGCAATGAATGTTGGACGCTGCTGGGTACATGAAAAAAAAAAAAATTATATACATGAAAAAACTGAAGAGAAAGGTGTTATAAGCAGGTAAGTGGATACTTTACACTAAAAGAGACAACTTCAAGTATATATAGGAATGAAGAATTAGTATCAAGTTATATTAGACTTTAAATTAAAAATGAACTTTTAGCACTTACCCTGTAGTGAATTTTCTGAGTAACATTGGCAGTGATGAGCTGATGATTACTTTACATTTTCATAGTAAGTAAACTTACCTTATATCAGTCATGTGGATAATAAGTGAGATTTTACAAACTGGGTAGGTCTGAGAAAGAATTCTAGAAACTTAAAGCATGAATGACAAATATATAATTCACACCTATTTTTCTAATTTCCCGTATTGCTGCCATCTTGAAGAATAAACTTACTGAAAAACAAAAGGTAATCTAAGAAAATAAAAAATGTCTGTTTAAGAGTACCTAACATATATTGGACAGTTAGATTTAATATAACTGAACAAACCAGTTTATTGCATATTTTTGGTTGAAATATTTTAATTACTAGAGTAAGATTTTTTCTTTTGTACAAAAAAAAAAAATCGCATTTCATGGTTGTAACTATGCAGCTGTCAACAATACACAGTATATGGTACTTTATATACTAAAATGCAGTATTTTAAGCTTCTTACAGATACAAAACTGATTAGTTCACCAGTAAACTTGAGAAGTATTTGTGTGTTATTATTTAAACTTTTCAGATTGACAAAAAGAGACACTGAAGGCAAAGCAATTTCCCTGATGTCACAGACTAGGAGAGAACATAAAACAACTCAGCCTGCAACACAGGCTCACTTTTATTCTTTCAACTCTATTCAGAAAAGATTTTTATTTCCTTTAAAGAAAGCTACAATAATTTCTGACAGAAACTCTGCATGCTTAATATTAAAACTAGATTTCTGAGTAGCTGTAAACTTTAGAGCAATAATTGTAATATAATTGAAAAAGTGAAAAGATAGTTTAATTAATCCAGATTTTTCAACAACAGAGAAAAGAGTTTGGACTTTTAAATTTGTGCAAGCGATTTTTTAAAATTTCTTTTCAACACTCATAATATGCATTCTAGTAATAGGCATTCTAATGAGCTGATTAAATTTCTGACTAATTAAAATGAAAACAGAACACTTGCATCCAAGAACAGAACAAAATGATCATTATATCACACTAAATCTAGGTGTTGAAAAAAAATAAAATAAAAAGATCTGTAAAATTCCTGCCTAGGTAATCTTCTTCAGAAATTATTTGTGACTTTGTATATTAACAGCATACTCTGTATAGAGAAGGAATTTCTGTAATCACTAACTCTTTTTTTCAGTAGAGTCTTTTAAAATAACAGACTGGTTTTTTCTACACTTTATTCTACAACAGCATACAATTTTTTAATGGAGAACAAAATATCAGGTAACATAGATCCCTTGTTTAAGGAAAAATGTACACTGAATTTTATAGCTTTCCCAGAAGAAAGAAGAAAAAAACAAAACCCAACAAAATCCACAATTGTCTCAGGTATATAATACTATCACATTCATAATACAGGTCTGATCCATGACTTAAGCAAGTTGAGTTGGATTGCTCTTGGATGAGTTCAGAAGTGTAATTCATCTCCCCTAACTCTAGGATAGTCTTGGATAATACACTGTGTGTGGGTATGTAAGAATAGGACACTGTGTATGTATGTTCATACACATGTATGTATGGAAGAATAAGAGAGCAAAACATTTTTTCTCCCCTAAACCCATGTTTTAACAGCCTTCGAAATTTTAGATGTATTCACTTTTAGGATACTGTTTTCCTTCTACACACTCTGTACTCTATAAATTTAGCCATTAATGGATAATGGGAGAGAGAAAAAAAAAACAAACAAACAAACAAAACAAAACAAAACCAACACACTTTTACCAGTACAAACACAACGGTTCCAAAACCAAAATTAAATTGGCCAAGATTTTTAGTTCAGTGCAAGGGTAAAAATGGAAGCTTACATACATATGGAATTAATCCATAAACAGTGAATTCTTAGAACCACAAGACATTGCATATTGAAATTACCATGAGACATTAAAATAAGTATAAAGAACCAAAGAGCTTACATACATCAATTATCTGAAAGTAAGAGCTGATACAGGTGAAGCATCCCATCAGTCAAAAAGTGATCATTTTCCAGTTAATACCAAGCAAATGAGGAAGAACATTCAGACAAAAAGTGGGAAGGAAACCATCAAGGGAACATACGTACCTAATACAATGGTACCTAGGTCCTACATAATTCTTACATCCTATGAGAAAGCAATGATGCACAACTATCATAATCATGTTTGGAGTACAGCCAGTGAATAATTTAGAAGCTTCCTCAGGACAGAACTGGAGAATCCTGAAAAATAAGACTGACTCAGCAACAGAAAAAGAAATTGCTTACAGTTTGAAAAGCAGCTTTCAGAAAATTCCACAACAAATTATGGCCCCTTTCTTTCCTAAAGGCAGAAACACAGAATACTTTGGCTACCTACAGCTAGTAAGGTAGAAGATGACAGGTTCCAAGATTTACAGTTCTGAGACTCTTCAGCCCAGATACCCAAAGATAAGAATGACACTCCAGCTTCTCAAGTTTAATGATAAAATCCTGCTGCAAAATTAAAATGGGAATTTCCACATGATGGTTAACTTGTCATTAAAACCTGAACTCATTTGTCAGAACACTTCAGTCAGTAGCCAGAAGCCTAGATTTTATCCCCAGGTAGGTCATGACTCATTTTATAGCTTTCTACCTCACTTACACCCAAAATAAGAAAAAATTTTAAAATACCACAGAGTTGCATAGTTTTCAAGCAAATACAGACTGGTTTGGTTTTATTTTTCTGATTACACTTGCTTAAGTGAATGGACAGAAGGAATCAAAAAGGATTAGTGAGAAAAGGTTTGGAGAACTGGGGGTTTATAGCCTAGAAAAGGAAAGGCTAAAGGAGAATGTAATTGTTGCCTTCCACTATGTAAAGAAGAGTTGCAGGTAAGAGTGAAATAAGCTCCTCTTTGAGACACACAGTGAAAGGACAGGAGGCAACAGCTATAAGATTCATCAAGAGAAATTCAAGATGTATATAAGGGGAGGGGAACAAAATTACTGGAACAGTTTCCAAGAGAAGTTGTAGAATTCCCAGCTCCTGGAGGTACTCAAAACTCAGATAAATGGCTGCACAATGTAACCTGACTTGTACAAAGCCCTGCTTTGTTCTGTGCTATGGCTAGATGACCTCCACGTATCCTTCCCAGTCTAAGTTTCTGTATGATTCTAAGGTGCAACAGACTTTACTACTACTACGACCAAGTATGCAAAATACCCTCCAGGAGCTGAAGGGGAGAGGAAAACATTATCCTAACTGAGAAATATATTCTGTATCATCCTGCATCTTCATACACTTAAATACACTACTCTGAACTGGTAATTTGTGGAACATAGTACAGTGCTGTCTCAGAGAATCAACAGCTTTAAGAAATGAGGTCTCTCTGTCTAGATGATAGTTTACATTTTAAAGACAATCTCATGACTAATACAGGGAGCACACTGTAGTTGTACTGTCTCCGGAAGAACAAAGAAATTTCTGGAATCCTCCCAGTTGTGCTGTTTCCAAGAGAAGGTGTAGACTGCTCCCACTTGATATTTATATCACTGTTGGCTTTAGATTAGTGGATGACAGCACCCTTTATATTACCAAAAAAATTCTAGCCATCACTACTCTGATCAGCTGCTTTTTATGTTCTCTTATCCATTATTTTTGATACAGGTAGTGAAAGTACCAGTATCAGATAAGAATAGAAAGGAAGAAGCAAAGTGAAAAGGGATTATGAAAAGGCTAAATTAAGACCACTCCTTTACCCACTTGCACACAGGACTATGATTGTTGTCTAAATAAGCTGATTACATGCCTGAGAAATGTGGGGAATGGGGTGGACAACTGGCCTCCATAAAGTTCTATAGTAAATGCAAGACAACACTTATTTCCATAAGCTTGCAGACCAAATGCAGAAGGTTTGTGTTCAGTAGAAATTTACTGCACAAATGTTGGTACTACTCTTAGAGCATTTCAAGTATTAGTCATCTTGTGACCACGTAGAGGTTTCAGCTAACTTCTGGCAGTAAGAGATAATAAGAAATTCGTAAAAAGAAAAATCAACAGAAGATGAAAAAAAACCCAAACAAACAAACAAACAAACCACCAAACAAACTAACAAACAGTAGTGGAGACACACAACATGGATGAAGCCACTCTATAAAACAATCTGGCAGTGGCTCTTTGGAATTTTGGAGAGTTGGAAGAAGGTACATATTTGTGAAAGGGCTGAGACATGACTAAGTTGAAAGCATTTAAATGGAGCTAAATACAAAATATTACAAAATCCAATCTTCCTTTAAAAAATTATAATGAAAAAAAGATCAGATCTGTCATCTTTAAAAGGGCCTTCAAAGCACTCATTCACAACAGCAGGAAGCAAGCCCATTTGTCATGATCCAACCAGCCACTGCACCATAGTAAGCAATAAAGGCAATTCTCAAAGATAAGAGAGCTAGTGCTGCCGGGTTAATGCAGTACTTGTTTGGAAAAGGAGTTCTCAACCTAGACCAGAGCATACCTGCAAATCTCTGTGAAAATGTTCAGCAGGGTGCTGACAAATCACATAAATACTTTTATACAATTTTGGCAAATTAAAAAAAAAGACTGAATAATAGTTCATAACTACTCAGACTGGTTTTTCTTGTTTTCCTGAGTACTATAGATCTGAATTTTTATTTATATAAGACTCTTAATTTACAAATTTGTATGCCAAGCAGTAAAAATCTAATAACTGGATTGAACTTTACTTCACTGGCTCTTCAGCAGCATGCAATCCAAACAGGTTTTCACTATAATATATTTCTGTTTACAAAGACTGCAACTTTAAAGAGATTAGTAACAGGTTTAAATAAGTATTTTTCTGTCTGTTTGAAAACTATAGCCAATACCACTCAAATTTTCATTGTTGCAAATGTTTATTTATGTATTTCAAATGAGCTTAGAAGTCACATCTCATCACAGCTCCTAATTACCTGCACAGAGGAGAAGGAAGAAACAAAATTCACACTCTCCACTTCCCAGACCATGCTACAGGAGATGCAGAGTGAATAACGTAAGTAGGAGACCAAGGTCACGCACACAGAAGTGCAATAAAACAAAACTGCTGAATGAAAATGTGTGGCTTATCTCATTACAGCTGAAGCAGAAGTGCCTTGACAGTACCCAGGATGATGCACTCTGGCCTGCCATCATTGTCTTGAAGGAGATAGCAACGGCTGCTGTTTGAGGAGCACATGCAGCCAAAGAACCAAATGGTTCCAGCTGGTTCACAGGTCAGAATTTTACAAAGAGGGGTCTTTCACCTCCTCTTCCTGAAAACAGTCGCTTAGATAAAGGAGCTACTACATGTATCACAAGAAGACAGTCTTAAAAATGGTACTCAGCCTCCTTCAGAGAAGAGGCTAGACCAGCCCCTAACCCACACTACACTGAGCAAAAGGCAACCAGCACTGAAACTGTGATTCTAAGACAAGATTTATTTCACACTTTGTTTCTGGAACCATCCACCACATTCCAGCATTCAGAGTAATCTGTAAAAGCGGCATTAATGTCCTATTGCAGACAGTGTGAT
Source organism: Tyto alba (assembly GCF_018691265.1). Classification (NCBI taxonomy): domain Eukaryota; kingdom Metazoa; phylum Chordata; class Aves; order Strigiformes; family Tytonidae; genus Tyto; species Tyto alba. The sequence goes on from NW_024881261.1 coordinate 17,662,674, forward strand.
CCTCTGATTAGTCCTTCTTATTTACAAATAAGCTTAAAGATACTAGTCACATCATGGCCAGTGGAACTAGAGACTCTAGAATTACTCTACTGTAGGCCTACTCTAATGATGTAGGCATGTGATCTTTAGGAAGTTTTGGCTCAGTCAAAGATTCTCATTCAAATATCTTCTTCAAACCACAGAAGCTTTTCAGGATTGTATAAAAGTATTTTAAAAGACAGTAAGTGCTTCCTAAGGGTAAACAAAACAAACCCAAACCCAAACAAACTGTATTTTAATTTACACAGGTTAGGAGCTGGCCTTACAAGCCTGCACTGGGCCACAGAATACGGAGTCTTTCCTGCAAATATTTAACTTGGAGAGTGCTTCTGCTACTGTCCATTGGCACCTCTACGAGTGAGCAAGTATGAAATGGAGATCTACAATCCTCTCTTCTCAGTTTTATGAGGTATTTTCTGCATGTGTTTTATGTCTTAGAGAGACACTTCCTATGTCAGAAAATGTCTGAAGTTACTTTGTCACTGCTGTCAAACACAGCAGGGAATTACAAATAAGGAAATATATTTGGCTGATTTGTGTATGAAGAAGCACAAAACTAAATTCTCAAGAATAATTTAGTGGCGACTTCAAATGCAGTCATAAACAAGCTTTACAGTCACCTCTCCACTTGGCTCAGCTAATCTGGTGATCGAGGGCTTACACAAATACTCAGGTCTTTTTGATACTATGGCATATGATGGACTGGGTCTTTGGAATAACCTTTATCAGATACGTTTATTTCACTAAGAAATCTAAGGACATTTACATCTGACTTTTTCTACAGTTTAGATCATTCTCTCCCAGTAGGTAGTTTAATAAAGGATAACAATATCACCTATGTAAATAATTACAGTATTTCAGTCTGAAACAAAATAATACTCTTATAGTTAACATCTGTTCTTCAAGACACTGAAGAGAGACCCAGAACATTTCAAATGTGGTAAACCCCACAAAGGAACAGAAAAATTGGTTTCTTTTTTCACAAATTATTTTAACAGCCCCAGCTTGCAGAATCTACAGTTCTTTTGGGGTCCACCACACACAAGCAATGCCCTGTAATTCACAGGAAGAACAAGACTACGCAGATGGCAGCCACCACTGCCTTCTCCCAGTTCTTTTAATAGCGTTTTAAAGAACAAAAGAGTTTCTCTCAGGAGTTAATATCTCCATAAGGCACATACCAGTGAAAATTCCCTGTTGTTCTATGGGATACAGAGAAGAAAACAAAACAAAAAAAACACACCTATATTCATTTTCCTGACCTTTTGCTTTCCAGACCTCAAAGGTTACCTCTTCTCAAAACATCACTTCATGGTGCTTAAACACACCTTCTCAAGTCTGAGAAGTGAGTACGATAAGCCAAGTGGAGATTTAATCACAGAGAGTTTTCTCAATTAATTCTCTGCAGATACTGAGGTCAATGCAGGTTACTGAAGTCAGCGCAGACAACAGAATAACTACTTTACTGAAAAACCACCAGACAGTACTACAGTCAAACTGTATGGTGCTAAATCTATCGTTGCAGGGTCAACAGGAATAAAGTTAAAAAAGAGATTGTGTAGAACAGATTACACAAAAAGTAATAAAAGTCATAAAAAATATGCAGCAGTTTTCTCACTCACTCAGAGGAACTCCTAGCTTAGTAGTATACTGAACAAATGAAGATAACAGCAAAATAATGGGATCATCAAAATTAAGGAAATCCCTGTGGAGAACATAATAAGAGGAGACTGGATGTTGCTTAACAGAAGAAAAAAAATCTCATTGTGATGATGTGTGGTGAAGAACATAATATGGTATAAAATAATAGGTGGAAAGCTGCTTCATGCAAAAGAACCCAGCACACTGGAGAAAACAGGGAGTTAACTGTTAGAATTAACTTCAGTAACTGTCACTCCTATATCGCTGTTGAAATCAGCAAGGCCTTTAATTGATTACAGTGAGAAAATGTCCATTAGAGAGTAAGTCTGCCTTTAAATAGCACAGCTTTCTTCATGATTTTAAAATACATATCTATTTATCGACACGTGTGCAAGGTAGTGGCACTATTAAAAGTCTCTTATCCCTGTAACTATCTGAATTAAAATATTAATTATTAGTAAGCATACCCATCAAAATTATATAAATGCATTGAGGAATAATACATACATGCAAGTCTGACATTTAGATTAAGAAAAAAAAAATCTCTAAAATAATACTTGGGTTTCCTGCTAAAAAAAGTATGGCGAAGTTTAATTGTACCCACAAAGCTGCAAAGTTCATTAATTACACATATATAGTTCCAAAGAGCTAGGTATCACCTAGGAAAAAATATAAATTCTCTAACTACAACTGCACAGCTGACTTTCCTGTCTGCATTTGGATGCTTACAATACATCATGTTAATCTGTGATGGAATATACCATACGTGACAATGTGAGGCAAAGCCAAGAAAAATACATTGCTTACTACTATCAGCTTTTTTCCATATTAGATATTACAGCAAGTAGAATCCATTTTACAGAAAGAACAGTACAGAATATCCACTGTTCTTTGAATGAGCAATCAGTGTACAAAACAGAATACCCAAACTGAGACCTAGTACCTCATTTCTCAGTATACAGACTGTTTCTTTATGGATGATTCTATATGCTTTATAACTAGACAGCACACTTAGGCTATTCTTATTTTAATACAGTACTATTTCAGTGAGTTTTTTCTCAAACTCTAATGAGACAGATAATTATTTTTAACCACGTTCGATTTTTATTGCAAAAAGGAACTTCTGCTGTTTGGAGCTTGCTCTGACCAACTTGGTACCAATAAGAATAGTTTTTCTTATGGAAATTGTTTTTTTGTTTTTTGTTTGTTTGTTTTGTTTTTTAAAAAGTACCTTCAGGAACATCCTGGACATTAAGTTAAAATAAATGTTGTACAATTAAATAATATTTTAAGTTTAGAAATACCTAACAGAATTAATTACACAAAATTCAGTAACTGGAAACTTAAATCTGGTTCCTCATTTAGAAAGAAACAATTCAATTTATCAAGTATGTGAAAATTATTTAAATTATTACAAACTCAGAGTCATTTCTAAGTCATTTGATGATGTCATACAGATCTTTCTGCCCTTCCTTTTTTTTTTTGTCTATTGTGGTAAATCTCTAGGGTTTTTTATTATCTTGATTAAAAATTAATCATGTTTATAAGGTTAATAATTTGGCTTTCTTCCCAATTTAAATATCTGAAGATAGAAAAACTAAGAAAAATCCAGTGTATTTTTCTCAAGACTGAATGCACATTTGGTCCCTTACACAAGGAGGCAACACAGTTAAATGGGGAAACAATGAACTTGCATCCCTAACTATTACATGAGGACATTCATTATGAAAGTATGTCACATTAATGAACAGTGTGGTTCACGCCACCTGCATAGAAACATTATCAGCAACAGCAGCCCTGCAGGGCCTCAAAATTTGTCGTCACTTTGGAATGTAGAATCAAATTAGCAAAGCTGTGCTCAAAGGATGAGATTCTGTAAGGTTTTTAAACATCTCAGACAGAAATTCGATTAAGATTAATTCAAGCCAAGCAAGAAATTTTAGAGGCGTTGGAAGCAATTTCCTTTCACATCACAGCTGTATGCTGCTGACATGAATGCTTGGAGAAAAATGTGCTAAGTTACCAAAGACAAGATCTTACTATTGAGAGGGAACTATATTATGTCCTTCTAAGTTTAGTTTTTAAAATAATAATACTAAGGTAACGAGTCTTGTAAAGAAACATACAAAATATTAATCGTATATCATAAATAATTGACTCTAGAGACAGGGCATTTCAAATATCACAATCATTTTCAAGCTGGTTTGTCACCAACTTTTAAAGGTGAGACTCTTCAAAAGAATTTGCTGGATGAATAAGATTTAATCTAATGCCATTTTAGAAAAATGATAGCAGTGCTCATCAAATTATTAGTGCACTGGTAAAGCATTTTGAATCTAAACCCTTCACCACTTTCATTTATTTTATGATGTTGAAAAGGTTATCCTTCAAAAACTGTCAACCAATTCATATAAAAGATTTAATGTTTTAAGGATAGATAAGAGGAAAACATGCCATTATATCTTTGAAAGAAGATGGATTCTAACAACTGTAAAATTATAATTTTTCAGAAGATGGAAAAAGAATACATGGGCTTCTCACTTCATTCTCAACTCAACATAGGCAGCCTAAAGCTATGTAATTATTTTCTAGACATAAAAAAGTTCAAGGAAAGAGGGACTGAATTTTTCCTATTGAAATAATCTTGTGAATTTAAACCATTTTCAATTCAACCCCCCCATTTTTTTTTTTAATAACAAGGCAGAGTCCTGCATACATGATTTAAAGGTACTAGTAATATGTTGCATTTTCTTAGTCACCAATCACAGATCTTTTTAACGTAGCTGGTGGACAAAAATAAAGAACAATGAATAAAAAAAAAAAAAAATCTAACAGACTGACAGTCATTCCCGTCTAGAGGTAAGAGACTGACATCTTATGCAATGGGGAACTTGGTTTCAAGCAAAAGTAAGTAACCTTGAAAAGAAGAAATACAAAGCTAGGAAGTGATTATATGAAACTTAAAGACTAGAATTAATAACAGGTATGAACAAAATTCCAAGGAAATCTTAAAACACATACCAATAGTACAACCATGCATGTTGGTTTGTACTTGTTCTTGCATAAGTTTTAGCAAAGAAACACTGACATTCTCTTTCACCTGCATATTGAAATCATACCAATAGTGTTTTCTAAGTGGCTAGACAGGTAACACATGGTAAGTGCACTGTGGTCAGGGTAGGGCTTTCAGATTATTGGCTCCAGTTTGCAATTTTTTTAGCAAACTCAAGCAATTTGCCATCTTTGCTACAGGCAAAGTTAAAGTGAGAAATATTACTCTGAGTGATGACTTCTTCATTCTGGATTACTGAAAGATAACATTCAGCTTTCACTGTCTTCAATCAGTCTGTCAAACAGTGAGCAGTGGATCCTTTTTGCCCTCAAATGGTTTTGCAAGCAGTATTTTTAACTGGGCACAATCTCTCTTGTGTTAAAATACAAACCAAACTGTTCTTCTGATTTCTTAGGTCTTGCCCTAAGATTTAGCCCTCATCACTCTCAGTGCAAATCCACGCAGCCCTTTATTAGAACTAGCAGCAAAAATAACCTCATGGTACAAGAGCTATAACTGGACAACATAGCTTTTCAGACTTAAGACTCACAATTGTGGAAGAAACATGCTGGCCATCTCTTTTTTAATTTACTCTTTTGCCCAATGAAATGCAAGCTTTTGACACATTCTAAATCTGATAATTCTCATCGTCAGAAGGCAAAGGATCAACATTCTATTATAGTTTGACTGAAAATATGTCGTGACCTGGTCAACTCTGGGATACTCTCTCTGTGTCAGAAAAAAAAAAAAAAAAAAAAAAAAAAAAAAGGGAGACCTGATCCCTTTACGCTACTAGTTCTGAGCAAGATGGTCATGAGTCCAAAACTGTGCCAGCTAGCTCCAAATATATGTAAAATTATTATTGGACAGAGGGGTTATATTAAATAATACAAAACACTAATAATGCTGTAATTACTGTTTCACCAAAGACTGCCACTGCTACCTAAAACCCCAGTGCTTTACAACTTCCTAGCTCTCAAACATGTTCATCAGTATGAAGAACAAAAAACCAAAACAAAACAAAAGTAGTGATTTTAATATGTTTTAATCCTGTTATGAAAGCAGCCCCAGGACAAAGCTTTTCACTAGAAAAAACATAAAAGCTTTTAATATTTGTCATCCTGACTACTTTCCATTTTTTTTCCCTGTTACTAGATACGCCATCTATTGTCTACAATACTTTTACAGTGTCTAGGAAATCAAATGGATTTTGAATGTCTGGAGTTAAGAGACAAATGTTAAAATGGCAGCCTCATTCCTGGTGATGTGTAATTCAGATCCAATATCATCCCTGCAATTAATGCTTTTTTTCAACCACCAAAAAGTTTTTTCTTCATTGAATACCAGACTATTACCCTTAATCAATAATGGGGAAATTCCGTAGAAGTTGGAGTTTAACGATAATAATAATAATAGTAATACAATGAACATAAGATCGAGTGTGATCTAGAAAACCTCAGAAAAAAAATGCCTAAAATCTATCTTGCTCATTAAAAAGACCTCAAAAACTAACACAAATCATACCTGTTGTTGATAAAGATACAATACAGATTCATTTCTAATGGCTGTCAGTCATATAAATTGTATCCAGGAATCATCACAAAAAAGATAAAATACAATAGACAGTTTGTGATGTAAACTACAGAAAGAGGAGGAAGGCTGTTAGGAAATGAACATGTTCAAATATTCAGTAGAAGGCAGAGGGAGAGAACAATCAAAAAACTATAGACAAGGAAAGAGAGAGATATTTTAAGACAGTTTGTAGGAAGATGGCAAATTATTTTGTAAAGCATCTATAAAACTCCTCATCATGTATAGAGAAAATATTCTTGACCAATACTGGTGTGTCAGAGAAGTGCAAGTTGTGTTTCTAAAACAGTTTTTTAAAAAGTATATTGTTCTTCAGCAATTTGGCATATCTTGCTCACAAACCCAGTGTCAAACTGCTCCTCAGATCTGCACTGTGACCAAATTGTTTCCATATGAGAACAGAAAGGAATTTGGAAATTTTTCTTTCACCTATGATCTTGGCTACATATAGCTGCCTAAAATACCTTAGGCATTTGTGGCTTTCCTTGTTCGTGGAACAATTTAATTTTTAAAATACAGAAATAGACCAGTCAAAATAATGAGGTTTAAAGTAAGAGCAGGTGGGTAAAATTAAATGGTTTTGTGATATACTGCAGTAAATTATTGAATGGTTGCTTCTGGCTTCTATGGCATTATGACAAGACTGTAGATAGAATGACTCTAAATGGAGAGCAACCAACATTTAGGCACATCATAGACTTACAAAAAAAAAATAAAAATGAACAGTTTCCTAATATCAGGAGAGCAAGATAAAGAACATGACAGTAACAAGCATTGGATGTGAATTTAACTCAAACAAGAGGACATAAGTTATAGATTCTTGTCAAAGATGAGTTCAGGGGTCAAAATGGGCAGTGTTACATACTGGTGATCAACAAATTTATGGGCATAAGGAACACAGAAGCAGGAGGGTTCATGTCCTGGGTTTGAGTGAGTGGTGGGGGTTTTGGTAGCAAGGGAGGGGGCTACAGCAGTGGCCCCCTCTGAAAAAATTCTCAAAGCTCCCTCGGCTCCAAGTCAGACCCATCTTGGCAATGTATTTAAGAGGGGGACCTGGGAAGAGGACTTGCAACATCTATGTGCACACCAAGCTCAGTGAAGGAACGGAGGAAGAAAGGAGGAGAAAAGGAGGGGAAGGAGTGCTGGAGCAGATATCACTGTGTATCCCATGATGGCAGGGGAGCCCCACCCCACCACCCATAGAGGTCTACTGTGGAGCAGACACCAGCATGCAATCTCAGGTGACTTCACCCAAAGGAGGTTAGGATCCTGTGGGAAGCAGCAGCCCCCACTGTTGTAGTTTGATGCTGAGAGGATTGCAACATGCAGGGATGTCCCATGCTGGAGCAGCTCAGGAAAGGCCGCATACCATGGGAGGGACTCAAGTTGAAGAAAGTTGGTGTCCCATGCCAGAGCATCTAGGGAAATGCTGCAGCCTGTGGGAGGGACTCAAAACAGAGAAAGTTTGTGGAGGACTGTCACCCGTGAGAAGGGGTCCACACTGGAGCAGAAGGAAGAAGTTACATAAGTTTCTCCTCACCCAGATGGAAGAGGTGGCAGCACTGACTGCACCCCCATTCCCTGCCCCCTGCACCACTGAATGGGGGGAGGAAGTAGAGATATCCGGAGCAAAGTTGAGCCCAGGAAGAAGGGAGGGGTGGAGGGAAGGGTGTTTTTCAAGGTGGGATAATGCTTCTCACTGTTCCTACACAGTCTGTTAAGTGTTTCTGTTGCTGGTGTCCATATTAAATTTATGTTATTTTTTATTTCCCCTAACAAATCTGTCTTTTGCCCATGACCGTAATGGATGATTCATCCCTCCCTGTCCTAACTTAAATACAAAGCCTTATTTTCTCTTTCTGAGTGCTGGGAGAGAAGGGCGAAGTGAGCAGCTATGTAGTGCCAACTACACCTTTTGCTTTATTTTTACCTTCTCAGTTCTGGAAGAGAGGAAGTGAGCAGCTGTGTGGCATTCAGCTGCCCTCTGAGTTGAAACTACAACAGTTCAGTACCAGGGAAAATTCAGAGCTAAAAATAACTTGAATGAGTCAATTTATTGTTTATATTCACTTGAATTTTTCTCCATCTTGATTTGATAAATACTATTTGCTTGAATTCAATTTTCCTTCTAATTTATGGTGGTTTTTTTTTTTTTTTTTTGTACACTGTTTCTACATCCTTCAGTTCCACAACAATATTACCTCTTGTTAAGGAGTGTTCAGAGCAGTTGTCAACTCTAGCAGCTCCAAGCTCCCTTCCCTGAGTTTTTTTCCTTTAATTTCCACAGAGCAAAGTAATACAATGAGGAAAAATATAAGCAGCAAAAATATGGAATGAAAGTAAATCAAATAAGCATACAGCCTCAATTAAATAAGAGCAAGAATGAACTATATCCTTCCTCAAACATTTGAAGGTGCTGTAGGTGCTGTACACTTAGTGAGAGAAGTAGTGTTCCAGAGGGAGTTATTTTAACCTCTTGCAGTAATTCTGATCAGTGTAATAGGAAATACATTAGCTTTATACTATGGAGAACAATAAAAGTGTAAGGGACAGTGAGTAGAGGATTTTCTAGTTCCAAATTTCTAAGAGAACCTTTTTCTCAATTATCTAAGTTTACTTGTATGGAAGCTGTTCCATCACTTTTATCATCCTGCCTGTCCTTTTCAAAACCTCTTCCAGCTCTATTACATTGTTTTTTGAAATAGGAGCAGAACAGTCCACTGTTACAAAATAAAGCATGGATGTATAGTCTACCATTATTATGTTATTTGATTTGTTCCCTACTTCTCTCCTAGTAATTCATGACACGTTTTGGTCAATATTGGAGTGGCATATTCATGGACATACTCTAATCCCCAGTTCTCATCCCTGTGTAGTAATGACCAGCTCAGACCATTTTGAATGTGATACTAGGATTTTTCACTTTCTTGCATGATTTTTCATTTATCTGGATTGGATTTCATCATTTCACTGTTCGGTCTTATGTCTTACTATATCCTTCTGAAATTACTTAATAGTTCATCTTTTTCTTTAATACCCTGGACAACTAGTAAACCAATAAAGCCATCAAAACTTTTTCATGCCTCTTCATAAAAGTCATTTGTGAATTCTTTTGAAGAGCACTGGTTTTAGCACGAACTCTTGAAGGATTCTCCTGGTGACCTGCCTCCACTATCAAAACATCTCCAGTGAAATAATTTCAGTAAGTTCTACCCTGCAAGTTAATTTTCAGATAGATACTGACTGATGCCCAAGCTAAAACTTGTGAGGGGAAAAAAAAAAAAAAAAAAAAAAAAAAAAAAATTCAGAGTCATCATGTGTTTAACTTGAGTCAGCTTTGTCATAAAATGCTGATTCTCACTTGTGGTTTCATTCTTATTTTCAAGAGAAAACATAGACAAGCTCAGTAAGTTATCTGAATATGTAGTTTATGCTACGGAGAAAAAGAGAATCCTTGGATTGAGACTCTGCCTCCTCAGACCAGGATGGAAATAGGTGTTATGGAGACAAGTCCATGATCAAAATTCACCCACAGAGCAGGTCTAGATGCCCATAAACTCCACTTTCTTCACAGTATAATGTTTTAATCAAAGTGGATTATAGAGACTGTAGAAAAAAGCAAAATTGGGCAAGTTTATTTGTAACATATCACAGTAAACTTCACATATCCCATTAAACTTTGTGAATCATGCAGATGTCACAACAGTGCTTTGTGGCAAAGACATCCAAAGATATAAAGAGAGATCAACCGCAATGTCTCTACTCATCTCCTTTCAGTAAAACAGTGTCTAGGACCAGAAGCACACTTATGAATTTAAACGCACTTGCACAATGTGGAAATGAAGAATTCTAAATTAGGTGATCATTCAGTTGGGTAAAATAAATGCAAGTGTTTATTTCAATATAAAGATGCTCTCTAAGGAGTCTGGTTTTGCATAAACATCAGATGATGTAATCAAAAAAACTTTAAAAAAATCAAATATCACTCTTGTTTTATTTTCCTAAGCTCTTCATATAGACTCAGTGGCATGGAAATGTGGCTAATACACGATTTTGATGTGTGTTTGCCTGTCAAAACAGCAGAACAGCTCCATGCATGGAGAAGCTAAGACTGTTGAGAGATTGAAACTGAGACACACTGAGTCATCTGTGAGATAAAGGATACGTAATATGTGCCAGAAATCTGTCTCTATTTGGAAACAATATGAGAAATCAACATGAATATCACTTTTCTAATCATGCAAAATTGCCAGGTTGATTTTCAAGTCGTTATCCCTGTAATCAGATAAAAAGTTTTCAAACCCAAATTGTTCCCATTTGTGGTCTCTTGATCATAGCCTGTCTAGACTACTCTAACAATATATTCTGTTCAGATCAAATGTTTGCACCATCTGCACTGTAAATTAAGTAGAAAGATTTTAGTCACCACCCTTCAGAAGCCTTGAGTGAATGATTATTTCTCCAAGAACTCAACTTCATTACAAGCAAAGAGAAGCATTCTTCAGAAGTCAGTTTACTTATTTGTATTTGAGGCACTGACTTTCCTCACCACTGAGATAAGATGTTCCTACTTTTATACAGGGAAAATATGCTCGATCTCCAGCATAAAATGATCCAAAGTGCACAAAGTACATTTCTCCAAGTATCTGGAACTTGAAAATAAAATCTCCCAATTGTTTTTGTTTCTGAATTGTTCTAAACAATGTCACACACCAGTTGAGTCTGATCCTAGCTTGGGTAAACTGAATGATATTTCTTCAGTGGCCTATGTAAATTAATTGGGTTTATATGGAAAAGTATAAGAGAGACAGTAAGAATAACTTTGAAAGATCAAGTTTGTTATCAACTATGATTTGTAATTCTCAGTGAATGTATAATTAATTATTTGTTAAAAAACCTTACAAACCCCAACCCCCTATCTTACAATTGTTTCAGAGGCAGGAAGGAATGAACATTTAACAGATATTATTAAATTTAAGCCCTATGTAAACATAAACTTTTCTATCCATAGAGGATTTAATTGTAACAATTATTCTATGTGATGATACAGATAAAAGGGATCATTGAATACATGTATAAAAATATAAATATATATTACTTCTAAAAATATAAAACCGTATATAAATATATATTTATAAATACATGTGTTTAAATATATTTGAATGCTTAAAATGACCTTTATATACATAACTTAAACTTACATTGTCAACTACTTAGTTGAAAAAACAGACTACAGGTGATAGTGGTAACTAGTGATAAAGAAGCAAAGGCATAAGGCATCCTGAGGTGCCAACTGTTTGAAAACCGCTTCAAAAACTTTCTTTTTGTCTTTGGTCAGCCAGAAAGAGATGGGTTTTAGCTAAGACTTGATTTTTTCCTCAGCCTCTTACCCAGGTACAAATAGTCTATTTTCAGGTCTATTTAATACTATAAAGTTTTTCCTGGTAGATGTGCTATAGAAACTGTACTTGTTAGGCTTCTCTAGTTGTGACCAATCAACTAATCATGTATTATTGGAGTAAATAAGCAGTTTCCCTAACACATATCAAAGTAGAAGAGGCCCTAGAGCTTATGCCATAACTGTTCTTGTTTGCTTTCTTCACAGCAGTCTGTAGACACAGATAAATTAAAAAGAAGTAGTGTAGGTTGGAGAAATGCATTGTGAATTTCAGAGATCAAAGACAGAGGCATGTAAGAACTCAATTCTGCAGATCAAAGCTTACTCTTACAATTTGGTTCTATGAGAGTCACAACTAAGGATCCAGCATTCAGCTTCATTTTGAGCATAGCCTAAAATTAGATGACAACTGATTTTTGCCATTAGAAATAAAACCTCATGAAAGCAAGAGGCACACAAGCAATTAGGATGCTCAGATATGCTCCTGAACTCAAATCTGTCTTAACCCCTTTGATATGAAGTTGATGTGGGACTGTGTAGTAGTACACCACATTGCCAACCTCACTGTATTAACTTTTGTAGAAGAGCCACAGGATTATAAAGAAAATAGGTAAGATTAATATTTTGCATGTCATTTAATATACTGTGATACAGAATATACATACAGAATATTCAATGATGTGCCGAATATTAAGTGAGTAGCTATGTTCCTATATGTATAGGCACACAACCACTCCTATTTAGGATTATCCTGTTTACGTTAAGATTAAAATATGGAGCACTAACAAAAACGTCAGAAACACGTGAAGCACTATAAAAGCTGTAATGCATGAAAATCTCTAGCCACATACAAACTATAAATGTGTTACTGAAAATTGCAGCATTTATCTTTCCAGCTTTTGTTATCAAAGCTATGATTTTCTCAGCATGTTCAGTAGCAAATTGCACTGTTTTGAGACTAATGAAGTCAGTAACACTCTGCTATCTATGGTATTACAGGAAGAATACTAAAAATACTAACAATAAGTGAGCTCAGACACATCTTTCCAAGTACAAGTGATTTCTGCCATTGTATTTGCCATTTCTAGTGAGAAGACTTAATCCCTAGAAGTTTTGAATAATGTGGATTTTATAGCTACAAATTTAAAAGCATAAAATATGTCTAACTAAACAGATAATTAGCAATGCTGCCACCTTCTTCAGCCACCAGTAGAAGTATTTACAGGTTTGTAATATGAACAGTTTATCAAGAATATAGAACTTGTCCTATCTTGAGAAACACCGTATCCTCCACTGTACCCCAAACCAACCTATTTCTAATCATACATCTAACTGTGGAGATTATTAATATTAATCAATTTCCACATACAATATTTCCACATATCTAGAGAGGAAATCAGTGCAAGTATATTTTAAGTATCTGCTGATACCACTTTGGGGTGTTTTTACTTTTAGAACAAAATTTCTGTTTATGAATCAAATATTAAGATTGAGTATTCAAAGGCAGAGATAAATATATTATCATATTTATTGTTGACCATGCATTAATCGTGTCACACATGTTCCAACTACAACAATGAATTTCTCTTCCGCTGTAAAATAGTACTTTTTACTAATACTGAGACATTCAAGTTGTAACAGTGTTATAACCTTCTAAAAATCTCTGAAACAATCAAGGCCTACTTATGTTACTGTCTTTCCACCACTTACTGTGTTTCAAAGACAGGCCCAGTGTATCTTTTACTTACTTCAGATATAAATAATCCTCTTCATACACTTAAAAGTAATGAGCTATGGGCAAACACCTATTCCTTCCCCAAGCCCCCTGCCTCCAATCTTATGAGCGGAAAGCTTGCATGGAACATTAGATTATCTTTTTAAAGAAGTCTTACTTTTAAGGAAGTGAAATAAAAGTGATTTGCTGGACAAGTAGAACCAGGGGTACTGATTTACAGTCAATATAATTTCTGTAACAAAAGAAAAATATCACATTTGTAGTGGAATAAAGAAAGCAACTAAAGAAACTTATCCACTAGATCATAAAATTTTATTGCAACCTGTGAATTTCTGTGTAAACATCTACAGAACTACTTCCTCAAAAATTTTTTTGATTGCTTGAAGATAGCAGAACATTTTAGGCCACTGAATAAGAGTGGCTTTGTGAACTGATGAGGTTTGTTATTATCCTTCCTATATGGAACCTGTTTATGTCAACACACGGGTACTCCTGCACAGTTTTCCTTTTTTTTTTTTTTCCCCCCTTTATTCTGCCCTTTGTAGAACTGCTTCATCCTAACACAGAATACCATAGCATTAGTAACAGTGACCTCTCAGTCAGGTTGTCCATATATTTTCAAACATGAATACAAATATCATTGTCATATCAATATAAACCACTTTTTAAATGACCATTGTTTTTAAGCATTCAACTCAGACTTGCATACGATTTGTGGTCTTACTTGGTTAAGTAACAAAAAGAACATAATGCACTATTATATGGCCCAGCCGCACTCATGATTGTAAGAATGAATTGTAACGTGGTTCATTAAGTGGAAAACTTGAACATCTCACCTTCTGGTTGTTAAGCAAAATACAGATTAAAGAATTAATACTGTTAAGAATAGAGAGAATTATATTCTAAAATAAACAGAATTTCCAAATTATCTCTGGTAAAGTGACTCATCAACCCCTAACCCCAAAAGATTCTGGAAATATTCCTAGAGTCTTAAACTGAGGAACATGTAAAAACAGAGTCTCTGTAGTTTTTATGCTGTAAAAGCTTATCTGGACTGGATCTTAATACAAGTATATTTGTATAAAATCACCTTCTTTATGTTAAATAGTGTTAAGAAAATAAAAAAGAAGCAATGTTTCTAATAACCCTGCATATCTAAAAAAGTAGAATACACTGAATTACAAAAGTCTTAGTTTAAAATAACCTTGCAGAAATAACTATGTCTAAAATACAAATTTTGTTAAAAGCAGATAAATCAAATACAATCAAGAATGTTATGTCCTCTCTGTTATTCCCCATGACATTTTTATTGATGACTTATTCAATTTGCATCTAAAAATAAGGGTTACCATTCTTTTAAAAGGTATTATTTGTTTAACAGATATAAATTGTCATGTTAATAAATAGTTATTACTCCTTTGTTATAGAAGTATTACAATGCATGGCTCATTAGCATTAGAATTGTCCTTAAAAAGGGAGCACACAATGAAAATTAACATGTGAAAATATGGAAAAGGAAAAGCTTCAAGACTACACATTCATAAGGATTTCTCCAAGCCTAATTTTTCTTCAAAAAAAGCAACAATGGAAGAGTTTATGATTCTAAATTCAGAATATTTATTCCATTTTCAACATGTTGAAACTTTACTAGGAGAAGATTGACAATATCAGAAAAATGTGCCTTAGAGATTTAAAAAAATATGTGACAGAACACAGAGTCCCTTTTTGCAGATGCAAAAAGGCTTGGTATCATTGTAACAGCTCATTTTTATGTCTGGATGAGAAAAAAGTCTGAAGCTATAGAAGGCCTCCAAAATGTTTTGCAATACAGAATCAGAACAAGAAACGTTTTGTGAAATATTGTCACAAAAGAAAGTAAGTGATATTAAAGAAGGCACTTCATGCATTCTTATTTCTATTCCCCAGTAGTAGAAAAAGAAAGGCGTATTTCTAGGACAATGGAATATAACAGTTAACCCTTCTATATAATAAACAAATAACTGATTGTCAGTAGATATAACTTATCAGAACTATGAGAAGATTGAAAGTTTTCAGACTTGTTTCTATCAGGCCCAATGAATTTGTGCCGTACTAGAATTAATTAAAAAAAAAATAAATATTAAGAACAAAACAGTACCTAAATAGGTGCTGAAAAATTGTCCTCGCCGAGCATCCTAAAAACCCAAACCAAAACATTCTTTAAAAAACAACAGATTTTTGAGCTTCACATTTCTGGTCTATCTGAAGTTCTTGTGAAATAAATATGAAGCAAAGCGCACTCTGCTTTAAGAGGTCAGCAATTCATCAAGAAAAATAAAAAACCTAAATGAAAGAGGTATTCTTAATAATGTATTCGTTTAATATTTTAGAGTAGTAATAGCTGGATATTGTAACTTCTTCTCTTCGGTTTTTAAATCATTCCTTGATTTCTATTGAAATTATCTTCACCATAGAAGTTGCCACACATCCTCATTGCAAATTTCAATAGGTCTTGTTCCCATAGAGGGTTTATGGGACCCTTCTTCCTTCTCTTTAATTATAGCCACTACCAAACTGCATATATTTGAATGCCAAAAATCAAAATACTGTATTATCATATAGCTTGTATTCTGATTTAAAGTATAGTATTTTTCACACACCAAAATTCAAACAGTGGTACATGAGCCAAGGTAATGCTTCCTCAGTTAGACTTGTCTGTAGAAGAAAGGAAAACAACTGTATGACTGATACTGTTTGCAAAAAATGCCAGGTATTGTTAAGTTTGCCAAATTAATTGTTTATGTGTAACCTGAATACTTCAACAGAAGGCTGAGGGAAAATCTGAAGGCAGTCTCAAATGTAAAAACAAGTCACTGTCTATTTTCTTTTTTTTTTTTTCTCTCCAAAGTTGAATACAACTTCGACTACAAAAGAAGTGTACTGCAATCATGACTATTCTCTGCAACTATTATTTAATTTCCTTTTTATTTATATGGGAGCAAAAGCAACACCTTAACCACTGTCCTATCTACAGCATGACTCCACAGATCCCAACCGCAAAAGAGTCCAACCTTCACCTCCAGTGAGTTGTTAGATATAATTTCCATAAGAAGTTAATATTTCCTAGTTTTTTCTGTTAGAATTCTAAATATTTAGTGGTGATATTCAGATCATTCCTCAGTCCTAAAACGATTATGCTTTCCTATAAAGTCAGAAACAAGTTTCAGAACCTCTAGTAATCAAACCTTAATTTATCAAGTTCCGTAGAGAAGAAAAAAATGTCAGTAAACTAACAGTGTAAAACTTTTTTCAGACTAGAGCTTGTATAAGTTACATCCAGAAAAACAGCCAGGCCATTCTAGAGCCTAAAAGTTCTCTCCATTTGATTCTCCCAAGTCATCTTAAATCACATTTTCAAATGAAAATTTGTCCAGAAACTAGTATCTTTTTCAGTCCAGACTGGTATGATATGACTCCTTGTCAAATTTTCAGTAAAATTGATTGTTTTCACAACTTCTCTCTACTGCCTCTTGTTTATCAGATTCATTTTTCTTTTTCAACCAGAGAACTGTTTAAAAGTTCTATGTGAAAAAATCTTTTTCTAAAAATAAAGATTACTGCTCTACACTTCGTTTTTTTATATTTGTACATCAAAGATAACATCTACTCAAATGTTACTTACACTTTAAGAAGATTTAAAGGTAATGGAAGTTCCACTGGTCATAGATGTTACTGATTCTACTGCTGCTGGCAAGGGAGAAACTGCTGACCTATCCTACAAGGAAATACTATGTCTGACAAATTAGAGAACCTGCAGCAGCTGGAAAAGGTAATTGTGAAGACAATAAGAGGAGTTTTCCATTATAAACTATTTGCTTCTCATGGTTAATCAGCATTAGTAAAGAAGTAAATACATATAAGCATAAAGTTTTGTCCTTTAAAGCAATAAAAAAAAAATCCACTGAATTAAATGAAATTGAAATTTCACTCAGGACATGATTGTACACTGACAACCAAGATAGCGAAGTAGTGTTAAGTTATACAAGATAAATGTACACTGCACCTTAAATGCTACTCCAGGCCCAGATTTTAACCTACCCAATCATTTCAGCTATACAAAATGAAAAATCATCAGCAAAACTTTTAGCATCAAAAGCACAGGTTTTTACGTTTACCTTACTTCCACCATCAGGTTTCCCACATTAACTTTCTAGCTTTTAATTTTATTTCCATACCCCCATCCATTTTCCAAAATATTCTTTTCTGCTCTTTATTATACTTCACAGTTTTCAGATTGAGGCTTGCAAAATGTGAGTTATTTTTAGAGAGTTATTTTTGTGTAAATGTACACAGGCAACAAAAAATCACAATGTTCTGCAATTCTGGATTGCAAAAACCTGTCTTATTTCCCCACATGTGAGATCTTTACACATATAAGACTCATCAAAGCTGACTGATTCCAGCTTTGCTTACACAATCAACCTAGAAGACCAAGCAGAGGAGGAAGTATAAGCCCAAATAGTAGCAGGAAACAACTGTTCCTTGAGAAGTACATTGCGTGAAGGATGAAGAAATAAGTTCCTGACAAAGTCACATTCTTTCTTTGCTTTTAAAAACTTTTTTTTTACACAATCTTTGAAATATTTTTTTTTTATTTTCAGGATTCTTCAATTAATGCCTCTGTAGATGAGTTTCTTCATAAGGCTCTTGGAAAGAAACAAGAGACAATATATTACAAATGTCTTAAAAAAAAAATGAAGGTGTTTTATAACCTCTGCATTATAAAACAGCTCTAAACAAGCTCTAAAAAACCAACATCATTGTGCGGCATCACATGCAGTTTCTTCTGTCATTCTTTGGCTGCAACTAGCAATTCATGTCTCTTCTGGTAGTGATACGCTGCATAAATATTTCATGCCACAAAAATTATGCAATCCATATTTGTCTGATAGTGGTTGCCACATATGTAAGTACAATTTTCCTGCACTCTGCAGGCTAATTTGAACCCAGCATGCCTTGATCAAGATAGGAAATACATGTGTTTTTTATATGCCATGATATAATTCTTCTGAAAACAAACAAGCTTAAATTATCACATCTGCTGCTAGACATGTTTCTGAATAAATCAGAAATCTATGCCATTATTTATACAAATGTACACTCTGTTTTTGTCAAACACTGATCTTGAAAACACATATTTGAATATCATAGAAGTTTTGCAGTCAGTACATCACACATGAAGTAGATTAATTCCCATAGAAAGACTTCATTATTTTCTTAATTTCTACTGGGAGTCACAGAGGTGCCCTTTTCTTTGTCTTTCACAAACAATTAACCTTTTGCCATTTATGCAATTGGTTGAGAGCTATCCTAAGTGGCTCAGAAAATAATTTACAGCAGAAACTGTACAAAGTTAATTAGCATTAGTCTAAGAAGGTTATTCATATATTATCAAACTGAGACAGTGGTCAGCATGACCCTCATGGAACTTTAAGCTACAGCTGAGTTTTGTTGTCATCAGCTTCAGAGTATAAATGCTAATCAGGCTCAAGTACAGGTACAGGTCTTTACCATGGTCAGTTTAAGTCTGAATGTTACAACTTCTGAAAGTATGGGTAAGTACAAGTGTGCAAAGTAAATAACTCTATACTATTACTCACTTCTTATGTTGAAAAAAAAAGCACAACAAACCAACCGAAACCAGAAATACTGTTCCTTCACTTTAACTGAGAAATTTTTTTCTTGTTCTGTTTTTTTTTTTTTGGGGGGGGGTTGTTTTTTGTTTGTTTTTTTTTTTTTTTTTATAGATCAGTTCATTCAGTTTTTACATATTCTTACTGCTGAAAAATAAATACCCTTTAGAATTAATTATGAGCATGTATACTTCCAAAGACAGAATCAAGGCATGGAAAACACAGGCTCAATTTTATGTTTGGTGAGCCAGAAAGGGAGCTCTCAGTGTGCTTATTGCACCACCTGAGGTACACGCCATTAGATTTCCAAATATCTGCACTGGTTGCTGTTAAAATGTAGCCATTTATTAACAGTTATTTGATGTCCCCAAGTGGGGGGACCTTAAGGGGAGACCTGTTCTGGTGTCATGTGGGGCCACTTGGCTCCCTCACATGGGGACAGTTCTTCTGGAAGGACTGAGACAGCAACTGGTCTCCCAAGAAGGGCCAGGGCAGGCCTTGATGGGAATTCAGTCAAGGCCACGGCACCTCCACTCACAAGTCCACACTGCTAGATGTAAAGGAGTCAGCCTCACCCCTGCACTGCAGAGCTGAAAGGTCAATACTAAAATCCTCGTTTCTGAGGCTGAGGAAAAAAGAAAGAAAAGTACCTTCTGCACAGGCTGCTCCCATGCTGGCATGTAGGTGTGGCAGCAGACAGGGAGGCAGCCACCAGAGTACAGGGAGCCATGTCTTCACAGTGGAAAACAGAGGAGGCCAGGGCTGGCCATGACCCGCAGAGCTCACCAGCTGGGCCTGGAAACAGCCCACAAATGGCCAAGCCTCGCCACAAGCCTTGCCAGCAGGAGCCTGTCCTGTGGGCTCGCAGGTGAGAGCAGGGGACCTCCCCAGGCCTCTGGAGCCAGAATGAGCTCAGGGGCTGGTTTTAGCTGGTATAAAGCTCCAGGTAATGAAAATATTTGAACAGGGGTAGTCAGGAAATGCTGGGTCAATGGTACTAAGGGTTACAACTCATCACCAGTTTTTACAACAAAAGTTGATACGTGACTGAAAGGACTTTTGTTCTTGGAATGGGGATTTATTCAGCAAAGGTCTTTGGCCCGTGTTGCAATGGAGGTCAGCATGGATGATCCCAATATCCCCTTTTGGCTTTATAATCCATCAGTCTACAAAGTCTAATTAAACTTAAGTATGTGATGAAGTGAATTTGGGCAGCTGTCCAAAACAGCTCTGCTCTGCAGATCACCATATAAATTACAGTTATCTAGTGGATAATTTCTCATCACTGGTCAGAGAACCTCTTAGACTCTTTCTGCAACTGACTTCATGTGTCAAAATCATTTGTATTACAGTTTAAATAACATTTGCTATAAACACTGTCAAGCTGAGTCAGTATTTCTGCAGTTGTTAGTTACTGGAATGTAAAAAAAAGACTAATCCCTGGTTACAGAAAAAATCAAAAGATCTGCCATTTTAAATCATTGCTTTAGAGAAAGAATTAATCTCTTTTTAAAAATACTGAACCCTTGGAGATTTCTGTCTCTCCTGAGGTTTTTAAAGGTTGAATATGATAAGGAGTTTTTTTCCCCTTTTCCTAGTTTCAAATTTAAAAAGAAAATGTGGATTTGAAAGTTAAACTCTGATTCTAACATAAGAATTACATTCCAGTAAAGTTTAAAAAACAAATTAACAAAAAGACAATATAAAGGAAGGAAAATCCAATATAAAATAAAGAGAGCAGCATAGTAGGTCAGCAGAATACAGAGCATGTTAAAGGAGAATGGTGGTTTGGAAAGTAGGAAAAAGAAGAGAAAATCAGGTCTTGCATATACAGCTGTAGATTGGAGGTATCTTTCTGCATCTGGAATGCTGTAATTACTTTTTTGCTAGAAAACTGATCACTTGCTGTTGCCTTCTAGAATAATATGAACATTTTAGCAACAAAAGTAAATAGTTCATCAATTTGGGTTAATGAACCTCCAAAACACCAACCTGTTCTGAACTTGGTATAATTAGGTATTTTTTCTGGTTTCAGACAGTAGTCACTTTTGTGAAGCTGATTTTGACAAAATGTGCCAGTATACCAATGGCAGAAAACTGGCTAGATACAAAAATTACATTCATGAGCAACAGGTTGGATGAATTAAGGAATATCTATTCAGGTTTCAGAATAAATAATTCAGGGGCCAATTAACAGTCTGCTGTAACTCAGTGTAAGGCCCAGTGATTTGAGTGGCTTTGGCTCCAGTCCTAAGGTTATAATTCTATCATTTACAATCTGTGCTTGGACCTCCCATCTCCTTTCACATGCCCTGGTTCAGCCCTGTGACATAAATGAGACTTTGCATACATCCATACACTTTAAGATGAAGTATCACTGCCTAATTTATGGGTTTTATTGATCTATATAGGTGCTGAGTTTGACACTTGCCTGTTTTTTCTGCTCTTCTGAGCCATACATCAAGGCAGATTATGGCTGTGTTATGTATTCATATAGGGATTTGGCAGGGGTTTTAAGCTTCCTTAACATTTCATATTTGTATTTTAACACTCCATCACATGATTATTTTACCTCCAAGAAAATATATATCAAGTATAAATTTGGTTTTTACATAGAACAGTATTTATTGATATTAAAAAAAAATGTATTTCTTAAGAAAATAACAACATGTTATTTCCTGGAAAAATCATGGTAGTGCTCTTTCTGGACTGCATTTCTAATACTTAGGAAATCCTTGTGAAGTCAATATAAATATTTTTAAATATTTATTAAAATACTCCAAGATGCTACAGATTGTTTTGTTCCACTACATTCCACCTTTCAATCCACTCACATCCAGTGGAATCAGATGCAAGGAAGATATGTGGCAGGCTTTCTAAATTACCTGTCAGAATGAGGGAAGGAGACATTATGAGAAAGAGCAAAAGACATGACAGGACATGACTAGGGTGTGTACTATAGTCCTTGGAAGAAGATTGAGACCAAACTACCAAAGTAATGATCTGCATTAAATATACATTAATGTCACAAAGAACTCTCTCTCCTTATCTGCTTAAATGTGGGGACAAAGGTAACAGTAGAGAAGAGCTGTTCCAGGAGGAGTTCAGCTAAAACCTATTGGGAATCACAGAATCTACAGCATGAATGGATAGAATGCTAAAAATTTAAGAATTAAATTTTCCTCTGCTTAATTTTAAGCATCTTTCAAAATAGATTTCATAATGAGTATTTTCTTTCATCCATTCAGACAAATGCATTTTTGAGCAATGTGATTTATATATACACTTAGGACACACCACATGCAGCAAAATGCACGTAAAATATATTACTGTTGAAAAGTTACTGCAGAAACACTGAAATGAAACAGAAGTGCAGTTAGTACTAAGTACATCTTCGAACAGATGAATCTGAAGGAAATCACAATTTTACAAGAGCTTTGTAGAAAGCACTTCAAATTTCTACTTCATCTTGCCTAAGCAAGCTCTCATCAAAACAGACCTTAAACTGGGGTGTCAGTTCCCCACTGGAGTTTTGAGTGGATCTGCTAAAATCTGCTAGTTTTAAGCAACTTAAGTTTTGAAAAAGGCTACACTATTATTCAGGTTTTACTATTATTTGAAATCTCTGAACTCAGTTAATATCCAATTTGTGGTAAAAAATTACAAGTAATTTTTCTTTTCACTTATTGTTACTCTTCTTTTTTTCCTAGATGTTTTAACATATAGGCTTTTTTTTTTTTTCCTCCTTAGACAAGCGAACTTAATCTTAGTGTGTAACAAAAAGGGAATTCATTATAGTATTTTTTGAAAGTAATATAAGCACCTGGATGACTTAATAAAGCAAAGCTCCAAGATTTCCATTCATAGCAATGCACAGATATTGGAATGTCTTGCTAAAAGTTATATGCAGACTGTCAGATGCCATTTAAGCTAGCAATTTCTTCCTTGCTCTTTATTTAATGAAAGACAGTTGCCAAACAGGTCCTCATGTTCTGACATACTGCAAGAGAGCATATTGGTCCAACTCCTTCAAAGAACTGGAGCATGCATTCTTGATATTTGACAGTATTTGTACCTCTCTAGCATTCTCTTTCCATCCATCATTATCATCAGTTCAATGCCTCCCATCAAATGTGAGAGAATACGTCTCTTGTCTGTTTGCCAAGAAAAAGTCACTGTACAATGAATTCAGAGTGATTTATGAGCTAACAAGCAAAACAGAGGCACTGAATAACCACATACATGCAGCAATATCATTTAATCAATTACATTATCCACTTTTATGATACACTTGTGAATTATGTTCTTTTTGCATGTATAATTAGAAGGTAGAAGAGATAGTGAAAGCTTAGTTTAAAGGCCTTAGATAGAGTTTTAAAATAACCATTGCTGCCAAGTGATCATTCACTGTAACAGGATATATTTTTCATTAAGCTATGTTTTTGCCGTGGTCTAATACACTAGATAGTAACGAGACTGTAAAAACATTACTCTCCGGGGTCTTACTCTATCAGAGTTCATTGTAATGGAATGTGAACGTGGAGTAGGAGATTGGGGGGTGGCTCTAAGGTACATTGTCATCTCTCATTTAAGTGTACTCTAAGGAATCATCACTCTGAATAATCAAGAGGATCATCTCTGAGAAGCCAGCACTGTTTTCAGAGAAAGGAAAATGATGTTCTACTATATAAACAGTAATGGTTTAGGCATGCTCCATGCCCACATATGGACATTTATCAGAATGGAGCAAAAGGAAAGTACTAAAAAAGGGAGAAATATGCCCAATTCATTAGGGACTGGAATAACTAAAGGCAGAGCACAGTGCCAGCCCATCTTACTATAACTGCTCTTATTTACTTTTCTCATTGCTGTACAGCACATCCTACATCTGTATAAAACACTAATCCCAAGATATAAAATACATTCTTTAAGCAAAACAGTATTCTGGCACTTCTTAATGTGGACTTTTTTTTTCTGCTTTATATAATTTGTTAAAACAGAAGTATCAGACTGAATTATTTAGTTTGTTTCCTCTTATCAGCTGTTCCTCACTAGTTTATAATGCATTCATGCTCCCTGAAAGTTTTAGTACTTGTATATATCAGAGAGCATTTGTAAAACAAGTTTGGTGGTAGTTGATAACAGCTCTTTCTCACTGGCTTCATTTGAAAGCAAACCTGTCCTTTGCTATGTTTGTCTTTTTGCGTTTGAGCGTAATCCACTTCCAAAGAAGGTTAAAGAAAGATACGTTCTTTAGAGGGAACAAGTGGGTCCAGCAATGAACCCATGTGAAATAGCTGTGTGGGATGTTTCCTCACATACAGAATGCCTAGCACAGCCTCCTGGCTGCTTGGCACAGTCTAGCAACATCATGGAGGAGGGACAGTCTCTACACAACTTTTCCATTCCCATAGCAGTTCAACATTGATGGACACACATGTCTTGCTGGAGCAGAAAAAAAGTAGTGAACAATGATTTAGTCATTGGCTTGCCTCTAGGTTAACATGGTGGTATATCAC
Source organism: Tyto alba (assembly GCF_018691265.1). Taxonomy (NCBI): domain Eukaryota; kingdom Metazoa; phylum Chordata; class Aves; order Strigiformes; family Tytonidae; genus Tyto; species Tyto alba. The sequence goes on from NW_024881261.1 coordinate 17,687,320, forward strand.
CTTGACAAAGATGCAACCACACTGTTGGAAAGTTCAGCCATCACTGCACATGCTGACTACCTGATCAATGTGTTGGTCCAACAGAAAGGTGGCAAGGGGTGGGGGTATAAAATGTGTTGATTTTCAGGAAGAATTATTAGCTACCAGAATAAAAAAAAATGTACAAAAAGTTTTGCTTGCTTACTTAAATCCCTGTGGCACATCTGCAAATAATGATGCTATTCTTTTCCAGTGCTTTAGAAAACATCCAACTGATGTCTCACAAAACCATGAAAACAAACATATTTTGGTGAATCCTCTTTTAATTACAGAACTGAGAAAGTGGCATATCTGGAATTATAATACTTACCACTTTGCACTACTTTTTGTAGAAACCTAGGAAGGTAATTTTAACAATTATTTAAATATTTACAAAGATATATCTTCTTATATATTTATACAGTTGGTAGTGATTTGCTTTTTGCTCTGTTTTGTACTGTAGCAAAGAAAAAAGCAAATGAACAAAGTAAAAAAACCCAACCAAATAACAGCAGGTGTTGATTCTGTCATTTTGATACTTTTAGGATTATACTGATCGTGCATTCACTTAAATGGTCCTCAGTATATCTAAGGACAGTCTATAAAAAGACCAATAAATAACTAGTTCTACTATTTATTAATTTCACTGAAACTACAGTGTAATTGTTGCTCATTAACAGCCCAGAAGTTTCATAGCCTGTAATAAATCAAGATCTTTCCAGCCTGTAACTTTTTCTGTACCTTTTATACAATCTGCCTAGTGAACAGAGCCTAGTATGTATCTTGATGCCATGCCCCCAACATTTGTCTCATAGTCATAATTCTCATATCATAGGAATGGTGAAATAACAGATGTACCAAGTATTATTGAAAAACAATGTCCTTTTTATAAAGGTTTTAAATGCTAAGAATCATTAAGTAAAAGATTCTTATTGCCAGTTATTGTCTTGTTGGGCATGTTGTATATTCAAGGCACTTATGCAGCTGGTAGCTGTTCTATATTGTATTATCTAAATATCATGCAAAAAGAGCTGTGCACTAATGGATGAAACATAATTCCTTTTCTCATTACTAGAAATCTAGCTAGTTAATTTAACAAAACAAACAATTAAAACCCCTTTGAAATTGCTGAACTAAATTATCTCCAGCAATAAGAAAATTTGCTTCAGGAAGCTCAGGCAGCAATTGCAGGGGTAGATGAAGTTCTATCTGGGGCAAGTATGCAGAAGATGAACAAATGCTGCAGGAACCCACCAAATTATTCAAGTTTTCAAACTTGATAGGATCCTTCTTGTTCCTTCTACCTTTACTGTGTACATCAACTTATTCATAACCTTTGTATTCCTGATTCAAATAAGAATTAAAGGACAGTGGATCATCTACATGCCAAGAAATTAACTAAAAATACCATTTTTTAGTATTATGTGGCAAACTCCAAATTTGTGGGACTTCATATTGGTAGAATTTGTGATAGAAGTGATAAGTATAACAATATTTAGAGCAAACATGACTCTGGAGCAAAAAATTCTAGAACTCCAAAATGAGAAATTCATAAATCTGGAATAATCAAACTTGGGTGTTTTTTTGGAATAAACTATTCTTAGAACTGTTGCACAAAATTTTGAAAACTAATTTTTAAATCATTGTTCAAAGGCTCATTCCATTTTTTTCCAGTCCCTTCACCTGCAAAAAACTATGTTCTGTTTGTTCTGTAAGTCTGAACAGAGAGGCTTCATGAATAAAAATGTTAAATAATATGTTAAAGATCACAAAATCTTTTAATCTATCTGAGATCATTTTAATGTTTTATTCACAGTGTTGCCGCATATCAGAGAGTGAAACAAAAGCAGGTTACCACTCATAATGGGAGATCCCCATGAGTCTTACAGTCATCTATTTCTAACCCCAATAGTCCATAAGCTTTTAGCCTTCAAAACTGTCTCAGACCTTAAAACTAATTCAAGTCTGAATACTCATTGTTCCTTCAGTGAACAAGCATGATTTTCTGTAGGAGGAGGTAAAGAAGGAACATTATAGTGGAATGTTTTAAAGAACATTGTGCCAAATGTTTGAAGCTTCTCAGATTTTGTGTACAGCAGTGCTCATCCCGGTCAATATGGATTCATGAGCTGAAAATACACAGCATGGTTGAAGTTGTCTTCACTGCTTCACTGAAGTATCTTGTCTGTGTGTCGAAAGTACAAAAAAATAGAATATTCATCTCACAGAAAACTTCAGTGTAGGTTTTAATTCCTGGTAATTGAAGTGTCTGAGACATGAGACTCAGACCTCTCAGGCTTCTAGAATATTTTGTTAGCATTTGTTAGCATAAGAGGAAAAAGAGGAAAAATAGGGGAAAAAGGAGGAAAAAGAAGGAAAAAATAAATTAAAAAAAAAAAGCTAGTGCTTGCTCATTCCTTTGATCTTTAACCCAATAAAAATGTTACTGAAGTAATCCCCTAACCTTACATTAAAAGGATCAGTGAATGGAACTTTTTATAAGGGCAACCCTTGGCTTTTTCTTCCTGCAACAGTTGTTATGGAGCACTGATAGAGAAGTCCTTTGAAACAGCAAATATGATAGCTTTTAAACTGTTCAACAGAGGTTGCTCTTCGGACCAAATTCTCTACTACTGACCTTAGCAGAATTTTCTTAACATAGAAACTGGGTCTCCATTCTTTAAGTTTTAATTTGTACTTATATCAGCAGTGACCAGGGGTCGCTTTCCTTAAGACGAAAGGCACATTAGCAGAACAACAGCCAAAAACAACTTACAGAGTTAACAGACTTTTTCAGCCTTTTTTTTTTTTTTTTTTTTTCTTTTTATAGAGGAGGAGACAGAGAGGGTTGGGATGTAGAAATCTTCTGATACCTTTTGGGTTCTTGGGTGCACCTGCCCTACTGTTGTAGTCCAGATCTGGAATGAATTTTTGGAGCAAATTTCCTGATTGTTCATACCCACTACAGTTTGACTTACAGGAGATGCACTCCAGAAAGTTACCCAATACATTCCACCTATTAATGCACATTGAGTCAAAGGGAAAAAAGCTGGCATATAGTTTCTAGGAAAGATTCTTTTAGGAATAATTTTCTAGCATGTAAGTACAGAAGTGAAGAAGCAGAAAACAACTGGAAAGCACAACCACAGGAAGAACAAAGGTAATTTCCTTTGCAACAGGAATCACAGTGCTCTGTTTCATATGATCTTGAAACCCATGCAAGCACGGAGTTATTAGCACAATGACAAACTTGTCAGCATGACTACTCAGGATTCCTTCCTACAAGGAAATAGTAATAGTTTTCAACATAATTTCAAACATTTTCAAAATAATAGCTATCCTGACAAAGTCTTAGTAAAATGTTGCAGATAAAAAAGACTTAGTCCAGTCAGAACAAGTGTTTTCCTCAGTGTGACCTAGAGTGTCAAAGACAGTTTTTAAGACCTTTTCTCTGCTTTGTTGCCAGGTACCTTGAACAAGTGATTATATTACTGTGTGTCTCAGTTTCTTAATGTATGTTGTGAAATGATGATTCAACTTTACACTGTAAAGAGATTTTAAGTACTAGTGAGCTCTTAAACATCATCAGTTATCTTAAAATGCCCTGGACAACAGTCCACGTGTTTGATCAATTGACAACTCAAATGTCATTTAAAAGTTTCAGGCATTAACACAGATTAAATGTTTAAAAGTACATAGCATTTATCTTCAAAATCAGATATCAACAGGAAGCTTAATTTTGTCAGATTATTATGAAATGTGTATAACTGATGGACCAAGACAAGTCTGATGGATGAGAGGGTTGAGTGATGAAGGATGAGGGTTACAGGCACAGCAGAAAGAGAAAGCTGCTAACAATGAGTCCAGGACACAAAAAGGTAGGAAATAAGATGAAAAAAACTTGTGGAGTGTAGAAGGAGAGAGCACGGGAACAATTATGAAGACAAAACTATCACAGTAGTAAAGTCTTCAACTAAGGGAACAAGGACTGGCAGCACACAACAAAAAGCTGTTTAGTGTAAACCATTAGAAAAATTTAATGGTTGATCACAGTTTATTAAGGAGCTACTAAGGAGTACATAACAGCAACACTATTATGACTATTTTGGAGAAGATAAACAGAAGGGGAAAAACACAGCACGTTTTGCAATGTCACCTCTCTTTCTCTCAGCTTCATATTTTAGTCTTCCCTGGGTTTAAAACCTCTCATTTCTTTTTCCAGACCTTTAGCTGTTTCCAGGTAGGCTCTTTCACCTCATTGCATACTGCTTTGTGTCACCATCACAGCTTCCACTTCTCCCTGCATTAGAACCATCCTAGGATCATCAGTGCATATGGAACTGGAAAATAGTTTGTAGATTTCTGAGATAATGTGGGGGACTATAACTAGCCTCTGATCCATGAGCTGGCTGCTACTGAGTTCTAACAATAAAAAACCCAAACAGATGTTTCATATTACACCTTATATATTCATTGCATCAGTATTTCATTGCTTCTTTGAAAATGACAATGTTTAAAAAAATTAAATGAGATTTACCTGAAAATGTCTGTAATTGCTGGATGAGAAAAAAGACACAGAACATAAGCAGAGAGGAAACAAGCAGACATGTAAGTTATAGCAGGGTTAAAACCATATCTTGTGGGCAGCAACTGAAAATGACAGTTTACCATACTGCAAGATCTCTCTTTATCAGAAATACAATCCACTTTACTGTTAAAGCCAGAAACCATGGTATTTCTCATGCCAAATAGCTCATAATCATTTAAATTTAACTACTGAGTATAATAAATGCACAGTTTGAATATGTATGTGATATTCTCACCACAGCAGCACAGTTTCTCCAAAACATCTTGGTAAATGGGAATTGATGTTCCAAGGTAACTGCTGTTCTGTTTTTTCACCAGTTGAAAATAACATACTGTATTATTTATGTTACATTCTTAGCTTTAAAAGTTGTACACACAAAAACTAATCAACCTGTCATCTTCCACATTTTAAATATCCAACAGTCTATTAGAACCATGATCCTCTGGGAAAAAAAAAAAAAAGTGTATTTTAAATACACTCTTGGTACAAGGGAGGTAGCAGCACTTGTGACTTTAGTGTTTGCTGTTGGTGTGATATCTAGAAATAGAACATCTTGCCACTTCTTTTTAATAAAAAACTCTTCACAGACCTAGGGAGTGCAGTATTTTCAAGTGAAAAATGTAACTAACATGAAAGCTACAGAAAATCTTCCTCCATAACTAGAGGCAAATTGCATAATGATTATTAATTTCTTTGATCCAATTTTAACCATTGAATCTCATATTTGTAATGGAGGGTTCTTACAAGACATAGATCTATCTTGACTTTGCAATGTGAAATTTTTATCTTAAAACAGATTGAGAAAAGTGAAGGGTTTTTGACACATAGGAAGAGACATGGCAATCTGCACCATACCTAAATCTCGTCCTGTACTGGAAGACCCTCCCCCACTGTCCTGTCTGTTGAAGCCCTCCAAAAAAGACAGGCTGACTGATGAACTGAGACCTGGAGAATCCCAGCCATTGCTTTGATTCCTTATAAGCCTTTTATTTACTTCACACTTTTATTTGTATTTATCTTTATAGCAACTTGCTCTCTTCAGGCCATATTTATGAAAGCATTATTTTAAAAACTTTTATTCCTCCAGCTCTTCTATGTCCATTTTCCACTGTTGTCAGGCATATAAGACAGTCCTTCATCTTGGCCTGTCAACTGCCAGCACCTCCACTCTCTCCCAGGAGAGAGCAGCTTCTTGTGAATTCTATTAGTGCCTCACTCTCCACATCCCCTTTTCTTCTTGCATTTCACTCCCTCTTTTCTCAGACTTTCCTCCTTCATTTTAAAGACCATCAGACAAGATTTCTGACATATTCTACAGATTCACAATGACTGAGTTGCATTTTGCATTGCCACAGCAGTCATCAACACTTACTATTCAACACAAACTTCCATGTTTCCTGCCAAGTGTAAACACCTGTTTAAGGAGGTCCCCAGATTCACAGAGTGCAACTTATATATTAAGCGGTATAAAAACCACTGATTGAGTAGCTACAGTTTTATTTTTATTTCTTCAAGCTGAAATATTCAGTAATCATTTATAAGCTTCATTGGTGATGAATTTTTAATACCTTCTCAATTTTTGTCAAATGTTTTTGACTGCCATTTTGCTTTGATTTGCTGTTAGAATAATCACTCAACAAAGAAATCTCCTATATTGTGTAAGCTTTCAATTATTTGCCTTTTGTAGCAACAGGCTGTATCTCCTTTAAGTCTGCTATGAATTATTTCAGAATTAACTGACTGAAAAAACAAAAAATTTAAAAATATTTCTAATTCTTTATACAATTCTTTGTGTTCTTTCAGTCAACACTGCACCATTGGACTCTAATGAGGAGATTTGAAGTACTGTTTTTTTCCTACACTGCCTATATTTAGTCTTGTCTAGTTGTAATTTGCAGACCGGTGGTCGGTTTCTGACCTTGGGCTGTTGTGGCACTTTTAATTTCCTACAGAGCATAAACTCAGCTCTGATATACCTCAGAGACATCCATTCTTTGCCTAGCACTGTTCATAGTCTATATACTGGTACTTAGAGGCCAAATTCTTTGGCAAAGTTTGTATGCCCCTGTGTGGATACTGTTAACTGTATCTTTCTTCAACACCTTCTGACCCTCAGGCATTTTCATTGTTCTTACAACATTTATCTGATCTCTGATACTGGATGTGTTGTAACAATTTCCATCTAATATCAACAACAGCAACAAAAACCCCCAGGTTATTCTTAATGACAAAGTTGTTTAGCTGTTATTTTTCTTAGTATATAACCATTCCTATATCTAACATGCAGTCCAAATATGAAAAAGAGAAGAGAGCTGCTAGTCTGGTGACTGATAGTTAAGGCTTATGTCCATTCTATTAACTTATCTTTATTTCAACTAAGAAAGATAGATCACTCTTCTGGATATTGGTATCTTGGGCTGTGCTTTTATCTCTTTCAGCAAGACAGCTGTGAACCTGTCCATATTTCCAAATCTATTTTTTGATAAATTGGAGCTTATCAAAAATACCGTTGCCCATGTGTTTTCTGGAATTTTTGAAACCATTTATGTTCAACAGTAGAGTTTATCTCTGTTTATACAGAGGAAACGTGAAAAATATATCTGCACACTAATTTTTTAAAACCAAGTAGAGAATAAACCACACACCCCAGGAAAGATTGACAGAAGCAAAGCTTGAATCTAGGTCTAAGAGAGTTATCAAGGAAATTTCTGAAGTACTGTTGGTACTACCCTTTTGCTATGACGGCATATGGATGCAGAACAGTGGTGTTCCAAGACCTTCTATCTCTGTCTCAGCTGTCCCACTGAATTGTGAAAAATATAATTTATTTGACTAAGTGCTTAAAATCAATTGAACAAATGAATCTGAAAATAGGATACTCTAAACCAGGGGAAAAAAAAAAAAAAAAAAAAAAAAACAAAACCAAAAAAAAAAACCATTAGATTTTACAAGGGCTAGATTTTAGATTGTATAAGATTAGATTAGATTTTATAAGGGCTAGCATGGCCCTTAGAATTCTAAAACAAAGGCCCATTTTCCATATTTAGAATAGTGCAGCACATTGAAAATATTGAAAATATACAGTTATCTTCTTCTGTTGACAGCATGTATCATTAAAGATGCAACAGTCTTCTTTGTCATACATACAAGTGAATATACATGTTTCATGATCATGATTTTCATTCTAGAAGCCAGAAAACAGTCAATTCCAACAATATCACAAATTTCAGTGTCATCACCATCATGAAAATTCAAGCACAGAAACTTCTACTGTAGTGGAGCACATTCCTCTATGTCCATGCTACGTTAAAGCATTTCGTAACTGTAGATGATGGTTGCAGAAGCCTGTCAGTGACTGGCTTCAGTGAAAGCCATCTGGATGGGTGATGGCACAATAATTTTCTCCACCAGCCCACAAACACATGCAGCTGAGCTCTTCCTCTTTTCAAGAAAGTAGTTGAATGTGTCTAACACAATAGATTGTTTACGTCCAATTTATTTATTCCATACAGTATCTGAACATATTGCATACCACATAAGCTCCACAGTTTACATTTACCAACAGATGTTTTTCTTTCTGGAGCAGATGGCATATTGAGTGTACTGGGCATAATTCACATTTGCATTATCAGTCATGAATGCTAATGCATTCCATAAACTGAGTTTTGTGCTTTGAAGAGATATTTTTAATATCCATAGCATCTTTGTAAAAATCAATTAGTTTGATAATACAATCAGGGAAACAAATTTTTTTTTTCTCAGTTGCAGCGGAAGGTTAGATTTATCCTACCTAAAGGTAAATTTTATCAAAAAACAAGAATAAAAAAAAGGGAGCAGGAGAGATAACACTTTGTTATTATCTTTGTTTGATTTGTGCATACTTACTGTTTGTGGTTGTTAAATATTCAACTTAAAAAACTGAATTATTACTGTAAGAACTCCTAATTTTCTAAGGTATGAGCTAATTCTTGGTAATACATTCTCAGAAAGAAAACTTGAAAAAACTTAACATCGTGAAGTCCTCACAGGCATAAATGAAGTGAAATAATACCAAGTTGAACAGTATGTTGCCAGAAATATGCCAGATGAATATGCCATATTCTTGGGCATGATGATGGTCCTGCTAAATAAAAATTTAAAAATTCAAATTAGTTTGGATTTTATTCTTAATTATTTTTTCCATTTTTGGGGATCTTGGAATCTAGAATGCCACTAAGTGTCTGGAATACCCTGCTAAATAACTTCCTAAAAGGGATAGATCAAATAATACATGCAGATCCCAGCAGTAGTCTGTTTTTACAGTATCCAAGTTATATTTTCACATAAATAAAATCTGATTGCTTACTTTCTAAATATGATTACAGATTTTCCTTGATTCGGACAAATTTCCTATTGTCGGATTACTTTTTTAATCTATGAGGTTCATCCCACACATATATTGCAAGTGTAATCTGTCTGGCATAAATTCTTTTGCTAGCAAAAATTATCCCAGCCTTCTTTAAGAACAATAGCTTTTCATCAGTTTAAAATCAGCACAATGTGAGCTGAAACAGGTCTCCTGATTCAGAAGTCTACAGTCTGGTTTGTGCTGGGTGAGAGCAAACATATCCTGGCCCAACACTGTCCTGCTGTTAGGCGTTTTAATATTTGTTTGCTTTTACACAGTTTAGTTTCGCACAGAAATGATTGGCATGTTTAACTGAGTACTGAGGAGTTAAAGAGGTGTTGCACAAATTGTGAAACAACTCAGATCAAAGAAAAGACACAGCAGTGGAAAGACCACTGGTCTGATGTGGCACTGCAATTCATAATATTCTCTTTATCAATCATCTTTGTGTGAAAACCAAAAGCTAAAAGCATGTCTTTTGCATTTTACAGTAAGAATTCCATACAACAGCAAGAATATAAATCACATATATAGAAAGCTGAGTTTCAGGCTTAAACTTCTGTTCCAGAGTGAACCCAGTGGCATCCTACGACTGATATATCAGCATAATAATTTGAGATGGTTATCTCTGTCTGCTTTTAGATAAAATATTTGCAGTGAAATTCAACTAGTGCTCAACAGTTTATGACTGGTTTTGGGATATTTCTGAAGAGATAAAAAGGGAAAATGATCAGTTTTCCCCATCTCCACAAGCAAAAATTTTGGAGAAAAAAAGAAAATTTTGGAGAGAAAAAGAAAAAAAGATGTCACGAGTAGGTAACTTAAAAGGACGATGCAATTTTATTCTTCATCCAGTCTGAGTCACATTTAACAGGGCCGTTCATACAAACTATTGAATAAATTTCCCTGTTGATACACATCCAGTGTCTTCTAAAGTAAATGTACAATCTCTTGCTCTTTTATTTCAATCAAAATCTCCCTAGACCTAATAGTTTTCAACAACTCCTAGCTTTTGCTACTACTGTAATTTAGATTTCAATATCAATATACTAGTTAGTATGGGATGATTCTGATGGAGAATAGAAGGTCTTCTTACAAGAAAAAGTAACCCATGACAATATTCCTTTTCATATGGTAAACCTTTGCTTACAGGAAATTATTTTATCTGCTCTTTTCTTACAAAATTGTGTCTTTTTAACATGATTTACTTCTTAAAATAAACACTCTTCAATTAAGTTCTCCTGTTGCAATAACTGTCAATGATATCTGCTTCTTTTATAAGGAATTGATGAGATTATAGAATCCAGAAGCTGGATACTTTTGAAGATACTATTCCCCTTTCCCAGCAGTAAAAATAATTACCCATAATAGTGGCTTATCACAGCTAGCCCACTGAGATAGGTGTTTATCATACTATGAGGGTTTATGTCATTTGTTTTTCCTGGACTCTATTAATTTAATGTACTTTACTTCAGCACTCAGGTGGGCCTCCATTATTGTTTTACAAAAATTACAACCTTATTTTAAAATTTGTAACTCATAATAGCCTATCATTACACATTTTCATTGTTCTTGCCCATTTCTCTCTGGCTAATTTGTCCTACCTTATACATCAAAGGTTGGTTTTGCAGGATCTACCTCTGTGTAGTGTGGTGTGTCATGTACCCACACCATTTGGCATGAGAAGTACTTGCTTCTAGGGGGATTTACCACATCTCATTGTGACTCTTCTTTTGATTTCTGAGGGACTGGAATGATTGTAATATTAAGTTAATCACTGTCAGCTGTGATTAGTCTTCATACCTGTCCATCCCCCCTTATGTTAGAAGAATATTTACTCTGTTCAGTCTTTCTTCTTTTTAAAAGCTTGTAATTTTTGATTTGCTAGTAATTTTGTATGACCATTAAACTTCAGTTCAAATGTTTCTTGGAGGCATTTTTAGTGTTTATTTGTGGTCTGTAAGCTTTAATGTATAGCCATTTATCATCTAGTGTGGATTGTCTTAGCAGCCATCTGTCACTAAAATTCATAGTGGAATGGCCCCCTCATCTACACTTTCTTTCTCACTTGTGTGTATTCAGGGAAAGATTTTCAAAAGCACCAATGTACCAGAGTAGCTTGCAGCATTTTTTAAATAGATAGTTCATTAAGCTCCATTTATTTGCATATGATAGAAATTTGTTTAAACATGTTTGATATCCCACTTTCTGGTCATATGCAGTCAAAGGAAAGCTCTGGGTCCTTCAGGTGAGTAGGTAAAGAAAGGGGTTGTGAGCCCCTTGAACAGGGAGCAGGAGAGCACTTGTCCTGTGGTTGACAGTGGAGTTCCCCATGTACATGTCCTCCTCCCCTAATGACGTCAGATCTAACTGGGGGCAAGGGGTGAGACAGAATGGGAGAGAAATATTCATATTCCTTTCGTAATTCTGATGTCTCCTCCAAACAAATACTGATATTTGTGATATTTGGCTTCTTTCTTGTGTTGGTGTCATGAAGGGTTCAAATTATACCATCCATCATTTGTCAAGAGCTCTGCAACAGCTACAGCCCTGCAACTAGCCTGGAAGGGTTTCCAGAACAACCACTTCACACTCATATAGCGCCAACACAAAAAATACTTTCTTGCAGCCTTTAACACACTTAAAAGCATCGTGCAAGATGCACCAAATTATACCTCTGATACCTTAATTTCATTTAAAATATGGAAAACCAACTCATATATCATCATATATTTTAAACAAGAACAAAAGGACTTCAAGATCACTGGAAGCAGTAGATCCCAGCTATCCTGTTCAACATTGTCTCTTTGATCTTTTGTGTTCTGGAGGAGTGCAAAAGCAAAATTCCTAACCATTGCGTATTGAAGTGTGGGATTCATAGAGTACAGTCATGGAAGCCACAGGACCATATGGTCTTTCAATCAATCCTTAGGCTACCAAAAATTGAACACTGTCAGACTTGTATCATCAGCAGTAGTTTCCAACTGCAGAAACACTCCTACCTAGTCACACAATTATACAACCTTGTGAAGCTCCATTTTTGAAGCTATTTAAACTACTCAGACTCTCTACCCAGCTGTGAAGATAATTCCAAATCATCTCCTTTTAGTGGTTAGAAATATACAAAGATTACTATTTTATCTTCGAAGTGCTGGGATAAGGTTTTTATTATTTGCTCTCTTTTCCCTGATGTTGCAACCATCAATTTCTGGAATATAATCTACACTTCCCCTGGCAGAGAAATCACTTAGTCTTTAAAAATTGTGACCTTTCTTGCTATTTTCTATTATATCTTAATGCACAGCTTCCTGAAGATAAAAAAGACACTGAAGCTGACAGAAAACTCAAGTTAATTTGGAGACAGTGTGTATATAACAACAAATACATGAAATAATGCTACTCCTGATAGAAGAGTTTTCTTTAATTAATAAAAATGCTTCTGAGTTGGTTTCATATAAATCTTTTTTCCTTTAAAACTTAAAAAATGATGCAAAGGAATTGGGAAGCATCACCATTTCCAAAAAATCCTTTAAATTAACATGTTGATTTTATAGAGAATGCAACACAAAAGACAATACCATGTAGCAATATTTTTTGCTGCACAGTCACAGAGGAACTAGAATCACATGCCCACAACATTAATAATAATTTTAAAAAAATAAAGTAGCTTTTTTTTTCAAATAAGTGTGTTTACTTACTAAAACAGCAAACTGGGAGCCTTCATGCATACCCAACACATGATCTCTCTCCCCATAGTCAGACACCAGCTGCAGGTATGATTGATCCTGATCAAGGAAGTGATACAACAGTACCTGAGGCACTCGGGATTCTGAGATATGTAGTCCAGTAGCCGCCACAATGCAACTTGCATGGCTTGTCTGTATTACCAGTAGTATTTGAGAATACTGTTTGCAGGCAATAGGTGAAAAATACTGTTAGATTTCATGGGCTGCCTATATTATGCATTTGCTGAAGAAGTTGTTAAATATATTTTTAAATTAAGTATTCTGAAGGGGTCTGAACACCATTCAGGGAGGAAAGCCTTTCCTAGTTATGATTTGACATTGTGTGAGGTGCTACCAGACAGGGAATATTTGGCTTTAGCAGAGCACTTTAGACCAGGGTGGCACAACATGCATTTTCACTATATTTCACATAACTTTCAAAGAAGGAAATGACCATGTAAACTGAGAGAAGCAAAGACCAGGGAGATGAGGGACAAATAGAATTTGATGAATAGTTAGTGGTTTTAATGTTTGATGCTTGGGCTGGCATTTATTTTGGTCACAGCAGAATCACATTCTAGCTACAAATCACTGTAATGTCAAATACAGGAAAGAGAAGCTAGAACGGCAGATTGAAATAGAAATGTGGAAAAAATAATCCATGTAGACAGATCTGTGATTCTAAGTATCAAGAGCAGGTGCTCCTTGAGAAACCCACTTTGTAGACACCTGAACAATGTGTGAGGTCACACAAGCACAACAGAATTATAGCAGAGATGTAGGACACCTGAAGACATTTCATTTCCCCATTAAAAGGTCCAAATTTTTAGTTAAAAATAAATAGATGAAATCCAGAGTTAGAATTTGTCAGACTTAATGTATAATACAACAAATCATACCAAAAAAAAAAAAAAAAGCTGTAAACAGGCACAAGACAATTCATCCTAAATAAATTAGATCCTAAAGGGAGAATACTAACCATGACTGTGAACAGATTTTTTTTCCTAAGGAGCATCAGCAGCTAAAACAAGTTATATCTGATGCATCCTGATTAAAATAAAAGGCACTCTAGTGTAGTTACACAGCAGGGACAAAGATTGTTTGGAAAGCTTGACATGTATACAGACAGAGATCAGCTAATTAGCTGAATTTAGAAGTGTAAAGCCCTGAAGGTCTGGCTCACCTATAGCTATACACATAATATTTTTATGGATATGGCCCCTATTGTGCCCTTAAAGGCAAAGCCAGCAGCATTGCCTCCTAGCTAGACTGACAGGCACACAAGCAGAAGCTTAACCTCTATGAAAGATTTTCAAAGCTCCCTGTCTTCATTTGTTTATGTGACTTCACAATTAACATTCTAGACCCAGGACTTGATTATTTTAGCTTCAGTTGCTGAAAGAAACTGTATCATAGAAAGAAATAGCTGTTCAACAAGTGAAAGAATACATTTCATACTAGGGAATAAGATGGTCTCACCTGAAAAATCCAAACAATTCTGGCCATAAACTATAGAAAACACATTTCATTTGGGGATTATAAGGTATGCAGATCTTCTGGTTTGTTTTGTTAAAGTTCTGGAGTTATTTATGTAAAGTAAGAGCAGTTCTCAGGTTTCCAGTGATTTCCAGAAAGTTTATAGAACCAACTGCATGCACATTTAGGTTGCCTGGATTTATATTTTTGTAGTTGTATAGATACAATAGGCTCTTCGTTTAGTATATTACACCACCTAGATTCAGTGATGACATTAACTATGTTATTACCCACCAATCTAAATATATCTCATTGCTTTTGCCTTAAGAGATTTGTAGCAAATCATTTCTATGATTGTGCATTTGAATTTGTTTGTCTTTTAATGACTACATTATGTTGTTTATACAATACATGTTATACCGTGTTTGTCACTGGAAAGTGTTATCTGGAATATTTGACAAATCACAGATTACCACAAACCATGAAAGAAATATAGTGGTTTTCTTTTTTAAATTCTACCTGTTTTTCCCAGAGATAGAGTCACTGATCAATTTTTAGAGAGTTAGTATGTAGATGCTTATAAAACCAATGATCCTTCTCTTCTTATTACTTGCCAAATTGCCTTGGTGTAGAAGCAGGGGAGGAGAGACAGACATTTTAAAAATCAGCCTCCAGGGACTTTAGAACTGAATTAGTTTGGTATGATTTGTTTCTGATGAACAAGTTACCAATAACTTATTACTTTATTTTCCTCTAGGTGCTTTAAAAATAAAGCCTATTAATCATTCTAGCAATTTAGGAGATATTAAGCACACTGATCTGAAATTGTCTCTTCCCTTCCTCCTGTTATAAACATTGGTCTGTTCTTTTTACAAGTGTTTGCCCTTTTCCAGGCCCCCAGGCCTCACCTGTCCTTAGTGAGTTCAGAAGCATCATTACCATTGACTCCAACAGTTCCACCACACTGCAGGGAGTTTTCAGCATGCTCATGGATCCAGATATGTTCAACTGATAAAGGTTTTATTTCTTTTAACCTGTTCCATCCCAGTTCTCCTATATGACTTCTATCTTTTCTAATTATAGTCTCAGTTGACTAGCACCATCAAGAACCACTGAAATCATTACAGGGCTGGGACTATTCAGAATTGTAGGACTAGATTTAATTGATGCAAGAAGCATCATGTTATGATTCCTAGTTTATTTAAAAAACCCTGAGTTTATTCTATTCTAGCTCTGCCTTTTCATGCACAATGAGTTTGGCTAGTGCTGTCAGGGATGATCCTGCATACAATAGCTATGACAGTGACCAGGGTACCAGCTTCTTCAGTGGACATGTTCATAACAGAAGCTATCCTCATAGTCAAACCATCTTGGTCATCTAATCTGACCTTCTGTTTAATCCACCCCCTCACTTGACAGTTCCATAATTTTTGATACTACTTGATCCAGTGAGTAATCTGTAAAATGTATTCTAACAAAAGTTCAGAAAAATTGAGGGAAAAGAATAAAGCAATATTCTGTTTTCTTCCAATCTTGAAGGAGCTGACAGAACTTGTGTTTGGTATCTTCTCCCCCACGGGTGGTATAATTATAAGTGATGCATAGGCAGGCAAGATGGGAGTTATTTCTTTATGTGGAAATCAGAATGTTTCATAGTTCCTCTGTGTCTTGAAGTATGCAGAAACAGCACAACAGGAATGTATAATTTCTGATAAATGTTGGCCAAGTAGAAAGCATATTTAGATAAGGTACTGTAGCTACTGTTCTCTTCCACTTGGACTGAGAAATGTCATTACTACTTAAGTTTCAGCATCCTGATGCAAAACACAGAGAAGGTGCTTCATACATCAGCACAATAAAGGCGGAAGCAATGCCAGTGCCTTCTAGCTGAAGCAATTTAGAAAGTAGTGTTATATTTTCAGCTCAGTTAACAAAACTACAGTTAAAAAGGACAGTTTTATTGGCACAGGCAAGAATAAAATTCCATGCTCTTATCACGTTTTTCTACATCCTTGACTGAGGTTTTTACAACGCAGTCCTCTAAAAGTCCATTCCTAAATTGAAAGGCACCAGTAAACAAATTCATCATACATTTCCTTAGTATCAAAACTGGCATGTAATTGTATCTGTAAAAAAAGTCTTGCCTACATTGCTACTAACGACTTCAAATTAGGTTTAAATTACAGAATTCAAATTGCTTGTACCATAAAATTTGGATTACCACAAATTATAGAATGGATTCATATCATACCATGCATTTCTTACAGTAAGTCTGATAGAGCCATTCGTGCTTATTTTCTGTTTTGGGTTGTTTGCTAAAGCTTAGGAAATCTACCTGTCAGCCAGATGGGTGTGTGTATCGAATGAGACCCTTGTAGCAAAAACTGATCCTTGGTTCAGAAATAGCCTTCCGTTCCTACAGTCACTTTTGGGCCTGATCCTGTAACATTTTAGCCTGGTGAATAAATGCATTAAACTGAATGAGAGTATTTTTTTTTATGGATACAGTAGAGGAGATAGGAAGTAGGCTGCATAAACTGTATCCTAAAAGATCTGGGCAACAGATAGATAGAATTTAATGTGAACAGCTATTTTCAAATTGTTTTTAGAGTACTAACTATGATAATGAGTTAATACTTTTCACAAAATTACAGCTACTACCTGTTTTAACAACCAGAAATAGGTGGTTGCACATAAAACTGCACATTGGAAATTTTGTTAATACTTGCGCTATCCTGCCTACTGTACTAGGCAAATCATCCTTTGGGGAAGCAGCTTCTCAGAAGTTCCTATTAAATTTTCTCTTACCAGCAATAGTTTTGGCACTTGCACTTTAAGTAATTTATCCTGTAGGTAAGCACTATTTTTCTAAGGCTTGCCATATTTTTTTATGCATGTGTAGAACCTTCAAGTCTATGTTGCCAAGGAATATTACCATCATTTGAATATGGGAAACCACTACTGTCAGTAATAATTGTTGTGTATGGCCCTGTCACTGCCATTCTCACACTGTCATGCCAACATGTGAAATCAGCCTTAACAAGGAAAAAAAAAAATCAGGCCTTTAAAAAATAAATTTATTTGATCAGTCCTGGTGTTCTTAATCACCTTTATTCTACAAATGACAAATGAATGGTCAGTAAGTAACTCCATCTCCTAAAGCATTAAATGCCCTTGTTCATTAAAGGATAAATGTATTACAAATTCTTCATTATCATTACAGTCACAAGAGCTACCTGGAAATTTTCTGAAACCAAAATATCTCATAGCATTACTTTTATCAGAAAGTCTCTCACATCCAAGATGAATTTCTGACCAAAAAGAGGGAATACCATTCTAGAGCAGCTAATAGCCAAACAGCTCTGGCAAACTTCCATTGCATATATATATATATATATATACAATATATATACACACAAACACACACACAATATATATACTAATGAATTAATTTCCAGCTATATAAATTGAGCACAGACAATTAAAATCTTTCACCTTGGAGCAGCCACCAGCATGACAGCTAAAGCACTTGTTTTCATGCAGGATATGATTCAGATTCCTGATTGAGGAACATTACATCACACAACCTGAATCTTTTTTAGTCCAAATAAAATATTCCAGATTTATAGTATATTTCCTCACAGTTGAAGATTGCTACTGAATTATTCCACTTTTCCTTTACAAAATTCCTTCCTGTGAAATGTTTTTCAACTCTCACTGAATTATCAACTTGCTTACAATTTTTGTAGAGTGGTGCCCTACCTGAAAAAATATTACAGATGAAGCCTCAACTTGCTGAGACTGCTAGACTAATTACTGCCTAGGTTATTAAGCCTTTTATACAGTACCAATTTTATATATAGATTCAGCAAAATACTTGAGAAATTCTGTTAAAGATAAGCATGCTTTTCAGTAATTTTTGGACTCAAATACTCAAATAGCTCAAATACTTTGTATTATTCAGGTATTGTTACAGCTAACAGGACTTTAACAAGCAAGTATTGTTCACAGGAATGTTAAATTTCTATCACAAGCAAAAATCTCACCATTTTCAAGTATTCCCCCAAAAAACAAGCTCCTTCTTGTTACTCCCATATAGAAACTTCAAAAACTAAAACAGAAAATATTGGAAAATATTCTGAAGAACTTAAACTCTTCATTACTAGGAACATCAGCATCTATAATGGCTTCTAATATGTATTTAAAATTTTGTAGTTTTCATAGGGACGAATATTTTCATATGCATCTCTATATCTATATATATCTATATCAGACTGCAAGATAAGCAGAAAGATCATTGCTGTCAACTGATGAATGTAACTGGCAAATCATTTTAAGCATTCCTTTCCCATGGTTCAACATAATCCAATCCAAGATGTGCAAAGATTTCTTCCTCACTTCCAGCTCTGAGAAAGATCCTCTGTAAAAAAAATTTAAAAAAAATGAAGTCAATAAGGGTGCTAGGAGGAAATTTCAATTGATGGTTTTTGCTGTTTAAAAGGAGATAATTTTTGACAGTTCTACTCATAGTATCCTCTGCAGAGTACACTGTCTTCATCAGTGTGCTAACCTTGAAATGTGAAAACAAGTTAAAAAATAATTCTAATGCTGCTTGATGCTTTCAGTTCTAATGACTAGTTTACAACGCTTTGTTTTGATTTACTTTTTGAAGACTCTATGCACAAGTATTAGGACCAGAACTCAGACAAAACCTACATTGTCCTTCCCTGAGGGTCAATACCTTGACTTTCTTCGTAAAATCATCAATGATTTTTAAATTATTAATATTCTCTATAAATGTATTCAAGCTGATTCAATGGTTACACAAATTATGTATAGCCAAGCATAAAAAGCATTAATGCTTTCCAAATTTCTAATACTTACAGAAGGCATATCTGAAAAGACAAAATATTCCATCTGGAAAAGCACGGTGAAAATAAGGGATCAACAATTGTAACTTTCTTTTTTTTTTTTTTTTAAACGCACACACCCCTAATGAATGTTCTACAGTAAAAAACAGTGGGAGGTGTATTTTTTTTGTATCTGCACTTCTGATAATACAGTATAGTATTCTAGCACAGGAACCACCCACAAGCCTACCTGCCCTAAGATGACTGATACAGTAAAGTACACAGCCTTATGCATTCCCTTTGTCGCTGAAGTACAATATTCATTTTAAAAGGTGCTAAGATAGATAAACAATAAAACAGTGAAACCTCACATTTAGAGGAGTTTGGAATCAAGAAAGAACTCATTTCTATTGAAAATGAATACTAAATATTTCAGCAATTCCTGAATCATTTGAAGTTAAGTCTCAATCAGTGTTCAGCTCTGAACAATCTCAAACTCCAGTGTTATGAAAACTTCAGGGTTAAGGTTTCATAATCTTATAGATTTACTTTCTACTGTGAAAGAGGAGATGCTGTCTAGGGAACTATTCACTGATGAATCACACTTAGGAAAATCTCTCACTACCATAAAGTTTAGGAACATTTCTACCAGCACCTCTTCTTTCTCAGCTGCCAAGAGGTGCCATTAGGAGGGCTATGCTGTCCAGCATACCCATGGGAATGGGTCAGAAAGAGGAGTCCATAACTAGATCAGAGCAGGCCCATCGTATAATGGAACAATGTCTGGCACCAGAACTTTTCCTTCTTCTTCCTCTGTGCTTTCCCCTTGCACTCCTTCACTCCATGATCTGGATGGTGCTTGCCTGTCTCTTACTCCCATTGAGATCATATAACTCAAGGGACTCAGAAAGCAGCAAGTTGCCAGATTAATGGAACAGGCAGATCATAGAATCATAGAATGATTCGGGTTGGAAGGGACCTTAAAGATCATCTAGTTCCAAGCTTCCTGCCAGGGGCAGAAATACTTCCATTAGAGCAGGTTGCTCAAAGCCTCATCCAACCTGGCCTTCAACACTTCCAGGGATGGGGCAGCTACAGCTTCTCTGGGCAACTCGTTCCACTGTCTCACCACCCTCAGAGTAAAGAATTTCTTCCTTATGTCTGCATACGAAGGCCTTCTACACATGTTAAGAGCTGTTCTTGATTGTTTTCTCTGTTGAGCCAAAACACCAACAGTATGCGCAAAATTCTGCATGTATATTTCAGAGTGATTTGGCTGTTCACTGAAGACATTTCCAAGTTCAGAGCTTGGACAGTGCACAACCCTGAGAATCTAACTGATAAAAGAAACCATTCTTTTCACATTTGCTTTAAAAACTTGGAAGAGACCTTAAAGACCATCTAGTTCAACCCCCTTGCCATGGGCATAAATACCTTCCACTAGACCAGGTTGCTCAAAGCCTCATCCAACCTGGCCTTCAACACTTCCAGGGAGGGGGCAGCCACAGCTTCTCTGGGCAACTTGTTCCACTGTCTCACCACCCTCACAGTGATGAAATTCCTTCTGTCTAATCTAAATCTACCCTCTCTCAGTTTAAAACCGTCACCCCTTGTCCTATCACTACACTCCCTGTTAAAGAGTCCCTCCCCATCTTTGCTGTAGGCCCCCTTTAAGTACCGGAAAGCCACTAGAAGGTCTCTCTGGAGCCTGCTCTTCTCTAAGCTGAACAACCCCTACTCTCACATCCTGTCCTCATAAGGAAGGGGTTTCATCCCCCTGCTCATCTTTGTGGTCTCCTCTGGACAGGTCCATGTCTTTCTTATACTGGGGGCCCCAGAGCTGGATGCAGTAATCCAGGTGGGGTCTCACAAGAGCGGAGTAGAGGGGGAGAATGCCCTCCCTCGACCTGCTGGC
Source organism: Tyto alba (assembly GCF_018691265.1). NCBI lineage: Eukaryota > Metazoa > Chordata > Aves > Strigiformes > Tytonidae > Tyto > Tyto alba. Next base: position 17,708,279 of record NW_024881261.1, read on the forward strand.
CACACTTCTCTTGATGCAGCCCAGGATACAGTTGGCTTTCTGGGCTGCAAGCACACATTTCTGGCTCATAGTCAGTTTTCCATCCACTACTGCTCCCAAGTCCTTCTCTGCAGGGCTGCTCTTAATCCACTTATCACCCAGCCTGTATCTGTGCATGGGATTGCCCCAACCCATGTGCAGGACCTTGGCCTTGTTGAACTTCATGAGACTTGCATGGGCCTGCCTGTCAAGGTCCCTCTGGATGGCATCCCTTCCCTCCAGTGTATCGACCACACCACACAGCTCGATGTCATCAGCAAACTTGCTGAGGGTGCACTCAATCCCACTGTCCATGTCACCAACAAAGTTGGTAAACAGCACCAGTCCCAACACTGACCCCTGAAGAACACCACTCATCTCTGCTATCCACTTGGACATCGAGCCGTTGACTGCAACTCTCTGAGTGCGACCATCCAGCCAATTCCTTATCCACTGAATGGTCCATCCATCAAATCCATGTCTCTCCAACTTAGAGACTGGGATGTCATGTAGAACAGTGTCAAATGCTTTGCACATGTCCAGGTAGATGCCATCAGTTGCTCTTCCCTTATCCACCAACGCTGTAGCCCCATCATAGAAGGCCACCAAGTTTGTCCAGCATGATTTGCCCTTAGTGAAGCCATGCTGGCTGTCACCACTCACCTCCTTATTCTCCAGGTGCCCTAGCACAGTTTCCAGGAGGATCCGCTCCATGATCTTGCTGGGCACAGCGGTGAGATTGACTGGCTTGTAATTCCTTGGGTCTTCCTTTTTTACCTTTTTTAAAATGGGGATTGTGTTTCCACTCTTCCAGTCAGTGGGAACTTCACCTGACTGCCATGACTTCTCAAATATGATGGACAGTGCCTTAACCACTTCATCCACCAGTTTCCCTAGAACCTGTGGATGCATCTCATCAGGTCCCAAGGACTTGTGTACCTCAGGTTCCTTAGATGGTCTCAAACCTGATCTTCTCCTACAGTAGGTGGTTCTTTATTCTCCCTGTCTCTGCCTTTACCTTCTGCACCTTTGGCAGTATGGCTGGAGCACTTGCTGGTGAAGACTGAGGCAAAACAGTCATTGAGTACCTCAGCCTTCACCATATCCTGATTGAACAAGTCTTTTTCCTTACAGAGAGGGTCCACATTTTCCTTAGTCTTCCTTTTTTTTATCAAAGTACCTATCAAAGCTTTTCTTGTTGCTCTTGACATCCTTGGCCAGATTCAATTTTATCAGGGCTTTGGCCTTCCTAACCTGATCCCTGGCTACCCAGACAGTTTCTATGTATTCCTCCTTCCACCCTCTGCATGCTTCCTCTTATGTTTGAGCTTGTCCTGGAGCTTCTTGTTCATCCATGCAGGCCTCCTGGTGGTCTTTATCTTTGTCAGGATGCATCACTACTGAGCTTGGAAGAGGCGATACTTGAATATTAATCAGCTTTCTTGGGCCCCTCTTCCCTCCAGGGCTTTATCTCATGCTAGTCTGCCAAGCAGATCCCTGAAGAGGCCAATGTCTGCTCTCCTGAAGTCCAGGGTAGCGAGTTTACTGCGTACCCTTGTCACCGCCTTAAGGATCTTGAAATCTACCATTTCATGGTAACCAAAGCTAAGGTTGCCATTGAGCTTCATACTTCCCACCAGCTCCTCCTTGGTGAGAACAAGGTCCAGCACAGCACCTCTCCTCATTGGCTCCACTATCACTTGGAGAAGGAAGTTATCATCAATGCTGGATTGATTATGTGCTTCAGTGTTGTCCCTCCAACAGATACCAGGGTGGTTGAAATCCTCCATGAGGACCAGGGCTTGTGAACATGAGGCTACACCTATCAGTCTACAGAGGGCATCATTCGTTTGGTCTTCCTGATCAGGTGGCCTGTAGCAGATGCCCACGATAATGTCTCCTGTCCCTGCCTTTCCCTTAATCCTGCTTCTGGTTTCTGACACTTCACTCTTTCTTCTTTTAATCCCCCTGTTACTTATCAGTCAGCAGAAAAGATTAACACTGGTAGGAAAGACCTGGGAATGCAGCTTGGCCATGCAGTGTCGCACCAGGGCACATGAAGGCTACGTAATACTAAGCTGATGCATCAACAGGAGGAAAGCAGAAAAAACAATGAGTCAGAAAGAATAAGCAAAACCACTGCGACCAGGGCAGCCTTACATTGTCCCTAAATTATGCTTGTGTATGATCAGTAAAATTCAGCTTATTAGCTGGTATCCACTGGCTTATTGTTATTCTCCATCAGTCCCGTTTTTTCCATTGCTTGATCCATATCTCAGTCCTGTCTGGAGCCACAGTTTTGTCAAGACATAATGAAGAACTGAACCTCTAAAGTGAAATGTAACTAATTGTCAGCTGAATTCAAACTTTATCAGGGATTCAACCAAATTAGAAACCTGTTTCCATTTCATAGTAGGTGAAATGTTCTAAATCCAACTCTACAGAAAAGACCCATCTTTCATTCTATTTATAGAATTCAATATAGAAGTTAATTTCCATATTCAAACACATCATATCAGAAATTTGTGGGAATAATTTGGCCTATTTCTTTAGAGGTGTTTTTGGATTTGGTTTGGGGATTTTTCTTTTGTTTTGTTTTTTGTTTGTTTCTTTGTTTGTTTTTTTCTTTTTATCATATCAGAACAAACATGGTATGCCTTTTTGCTTTGACACCTGTAGTGTGAAAAACAGTCTCCACTTTTCTAAGATATTTTATCCTCTGCCATGAAGTTCTCAGCATATGAATATTTAGTCTCTGGGACAGTGCCCCAGACAACTACAGAGCATTGCTGGAGCATGAAAAGCTAAAAGCAATCACATATCCATAATGAACTGACAGTTCAAAGTTGTGTCTGCAAACGCAAAGATTGCTTATAAAACATATACAAAATAATGTTCCTTTTTCTTAGAAATTCCTCTGTCAGATTCTGAAATAAAAGGAACATACAAAAAACTGACCGGAGGAAAACTGATCCTTTCTCAGATAGAGTGGAGTAGAAAAAATGGTAGAAAGTAAGATATTGAACAAAAGAAAAGAAAAGGAAAGAAGACATTGCCAACTGCCCATTGGGTAACAGTACTGGGGAAATTTTGATCCTCGAGTATGTCCTGAGAAGACAGGATTTTAGGGATTTTCTTTTTTTTACTGTTTTTTTCTTTTACGATTACTAAGAACAAGAGGGCAATCCATACATGTAGATACTGTAAAGAAAAGTAAAACAAAGAAAAAAGTTCTTACACTTGTAGACAGATGTTATAGATACTTTTTAATAGATCTTCATATCTCTAAGACCCCAAATTGCATCCCATTTTTTTTGTTCTGTCACTTTATGTTTTTCTGCAAGCAAAACTCATTTCATTTGCTTGACAGGCAAAATTTCTAATACAAAGTATCTGATGCTGAATACCATTCTCAGTAGCTACCAGCCGTGTTTCTAAATGAATCTCTAGCTGGTAACTGCCAACTGCTTTAGCAATGTAAGTGTTATTAATGTTAATCATAACCTATGATGTTCCTTTTTTGTCAATCTATGCAGAGTTTATACAGTGATGCAAATTTGATTATTGCATTCACTACTGTTATTTCTTCCTTTTTTCTTTTCTTTTTGTTCAAGAGAAGTAATGAACTGCTTGCCTAGTTGTGATTTTTTTTCAGCTTCTTACTAATATTCAGCAGATCCAAGACATGCCCAATCAACCTCAATCAAACTTACAAAAAAAAAAAATGCTCTAGAGCAGCTGGTATCACTCTGCTCTTAGCCCATTTAATCAATTTTGTTATTTCAAAGGATGTAAATATTACATTTGTGGTTGCAAACATGACCATTAACTACACCTAATGTAGAACAGCTGCCATCCAAATGTTTTCTTATGTGAACTGCTATCTCATTTCTCATTTTTGCATTAATGATCAATAACATTTTTGATGAAAGAGAAACAGAGAGTAAAGGCACAGAACTAGCACTTCTTGATGATATCCTAACTAGCACTGCCAAAGTTCAAACAGATGTTATACTACTATTGTCACTTGGTTTGATCTCACATTTTAATACGACAAAGTCAGCAAAGCAAAACCATTACTCAGTGGAGTAGAATTCTAGTTTTTGTTATATAAATCAGCATTGGCCAACAGCAAATGTTTCTTTTGGGGGGCAAATACTGACTGTACTGATTTTGCACATACATCATGTAAGTAATCTGAAAACATTGAATGCATTGGAAAGTAGCTCAGACCCCTTTTTCTCTTCCATTTTTGGAGTACCTTCACATGTCTCTTTAACCTACTTCTTGAGTAGTTCAACATAAATAGGTTTGCCCTATGCATCAAGATAGGAAACCTTAAAATATGCTTAGCAATTTGTCTGGTAAAGACACAGAAGAAAAGATCCCAAGAAATCAGAGATTACTAGAAATTACTGTGCATAAATTTTTGATGTTCATAACACAAAGGATCTCACTACTGTATGAAAATTTAGGCCACTGGATATGCACTGTTCATGTATTAAGCAACCTGTACTTTCAGTGAGCCTACATAAATTCTTTAGGCTGCTGAAATAAAACTATACTGCTTAGACATCCAGCCCACACTTGCCTCTACTGTGGCCATCCATCTGCTTTTCCACTGTTTGGTCAGGAAGGGAAAATACTGCAGTTATAGCAACGTCCTGACACTGCATCATGCAAAACAATACTTTGCTGAGGTTGCTCACTAAGGAGACATACAATCTGTTGCTCTGCCCACAACTGCTCTGACAGCTTTGTGTATGCAAAATTCCTGAAACCAAGTCTGCTCATGCTCTCCGTCAATATTAACTCAGCCTTCTTCAAAAGCACACATTTAATCGGATTCCAAGTAGATTGATATCCTACTGTTTATTACCAAATAGCTTGGTAATAACTGTGTTGCAAGATACCAAATTAATTAATCTATTATTATTGAATAATTCTATAAATAACTTTCAGACTGTCATGGCATTTCATTACTATTTTCCCCACCTCAAGATGAACTTAGGAAGTTAGTTTGAATATAAGGACCTCAAAAGAAAAGCTGGTAGGACCACATAGTCAGCATCATTGATGAAATGAGATTTAATGGTTCTGAACCAGCAGGGTCTGCTGGATATATAAGTACTCCAGATTTGTAAGTACAACATATATACATGTGCAATCCACTGTTCTGAAGATGAGATTAATAATAAAAATTTTATTTGTTTCTTTCTTTAAATCCTTATCATCATTGATATTAGCTGAGAAAGTATAATTAACTGTGAAGTTTCCTAGTTGATTACCGGCCCAAATCTGCTTTATACATTATTTGAGCATTCATTCTTGAATAAGTCATAGCAAAATCGGGCCCTTTCAAAGACCAAAGAATTTCTTTCCATATCCCATTTTCCTACTCCTTTCATAGTGCTGCCTTTTATTTGTTCTACAGCTGTAATTCAGAAAGAATGAAGTCATACTCCAGTGGATTTCATTATCCTTTAGAAAACTATGACATTGTGTAGAAGGCACACCCTTTCCTTTTGCAAAAGACCCTGAAGGGCCATAATCATTAAGGTCTGTCTGGACTGCTTCTGACATACTGTTTCATCAAATGAATTGGACTGGGGAGGGAGGACACAGAATATTGCCAACAGTATCTTGTTAAGAAATTACAAAACTGTTTGATACAACTTTGATTCTAAGCAAGTATCCGGGAATGTCATTAACATATACATTTATTCTAACCTTTTCTTTGTATTCTGATGATGTTGCATGCTTTAAGACAGAAAAGTCTTACATAGGCTACTTAGAGATTTTCTCATTTAATTTTGGTCTTCTCTCACTAATTTTTATATTGTGTTTCCATTATGACATCTATTCACACCAGTTTAATTACCTTAATATTTGCTTTCCTTTTTTAAATTGTTAAAATGGAAATACGATGGCAATATGATCATATCTAACTTTTTAGTATTTCCAGTATACTGCATGATAAATACCAAGCAGCTTAAACACCCATCACTTTACATGTCTGGAATTATTACAATGTCAGTAAGCATGAGAATGATAAATGGAACAACAGAAAAGAAGAAGACAGACTGTCATTTGCAAACTTGGAACTTAACTGGTCATTATGATTGGACAGAGTCCATTCTAAAAATAAATTTTGTGAGTAAAGTCAATTGTAGATGAATGATGGTAACAATAGGATTTGCTTAATCAACCATAGTAAAAGATACCATGATGCACCTTAAATTTATCTTACACATGTATTTTTCACTTCAGTGACATCTTCACATGTCATCACTTATGTCAAGTCAATTAAAGATTTTTAATTAAAGATATTTGGGACTAATGCAGAGATGATGCTACTTACATTGTTTGCAATAGTTTCCAAGATGTGAAAGTACTTCTTTAGATATGAAAAGCCACTGCATTCAGTGAAGCAGTGCACCATAACACCAAAGACCTACAACTGACAGAATATACTACGATGGCTTATTGGATTAAAATTGCAAAGCTATTAAACTGCTCACATTCCCATTTTCTCTGATCCCATTTGCTCAAATAAGATTTGTACCCTGTAAAAAAATATAAATAGCTGTTAATTAAATTAATAAAATTGGCTTACAGAAAGAATTGTGAAGGCAGAAACATAAGTAATCCATCAAATAGCAAATACTTTCCACATGATTAGCAGTAGGAATGTTCATGTATGGTGGCCTGACCTGAGTGTTACCCTATGTGTTCTCTGCCACTGGGCCATTTTTGCTAGAACAAGTATTGATGCATCACCACTGCACACAGGTCGCACCAGTACTGCAGAAACTTCTAGGAAGATGCTACTTTTAATAAATCAGCCTTTTATAATATATACCTTACAATGTAGGTTTATATTTCATTGTTTTATGACTTTCAGATTATACTGACCTAAACTCCTGCATACCATGCCAAAGGTATTCAGGTAATGAGGAAGCCTGATCATTATATCAAAAATATCTGCATAATTATATGTCCACAAAACAATACACTGAAGTCTTTTTGTTGTAACATTTCCTGCAATTCTTAGATTGACTGGAGCTATCTTTTGTACTCAAAGTATTTCACTGAGTTCAAAGTGAGTTTCTGACAGTAAATGGGTATAGAATTAAATTCTCATCTGTGAAAATGTTAGAAATAACAATAATTAGAAAAGAATTAAAAGTTGGAATAGGTGCAAAGAACCATCACTTTAATGGAAGAATTTTATGAATGCTAAAACAACCATTGGTGAAATTTTTTTAAAAAGGTAGCTGTAGTACATAAAATTGTTTCTTGATATATGATTATTAAATGTAATATGTGACAATAGCCTCAAGCAGGTTCTTCTAAACCACAAAATACTGAGGAGAAAATAAATAAACAGACATTTGAAAGCCTGAACTAGCTACATTTTCATTTATTGTATGATCAGAATTACAAGGAAAAGATTTTTGGAGATTGTACTAGAAAATTCTTTAAAAACAGAAATGAGATCTGCCTGAAAGGTAACAAAAAAAAGGAGGAACAAAGAGACTAGAAAGGAAACAATATGTTGCTATCTTAGCTGTTAAAATTTTGCAAAAAAAAAAAAAATTATTACATTAGAAAATCATGTGTCTTTCTGGCCCAACTTTATATGAATAAATTCATATGATTTAATAATTCAATTCTGCTGCATGGATTTTATCAAATGGAAGTTTAAAGTTCTTAGGCACACACCTAATTTTTTATATACTAATATAATTCCAGTTGCTTCCTATTTTCAAGAGTTAAATATTCCTGTGACTGACAGTACACAAATTCAGTAAGAGGAGAAAAGTAAGTTCTCGGTGCAAAATTAAAGACAGTCCAATTCTATGGGCTTTTTCAGTTGACTACAGTGAACTGCATGGACTTCTGGTGAACCTTATCAAACAAGTCTTATGAAATCATCCAAGTTCACTGCTGCTTTTCACCTGGGTATCCTGTTCTGCCTCTTTAGCCTGAATATCTCCATTAGGCCACAACCAAAAGAAAATCTGAAAACACTGAGGTCACAGAAAAGTCAACCTCTGGTAAGGAAATAATATTTTTCAAACAAAAAGTCAAGTTCCAAGGTCAACCACTGAATGCAAATGTCTAGGAATTCTTGGATGTGACAAGTACAAGGACCACTGTCAAAGAAACTGGGTCAGGAAAGCCCGAGAGAAGACGAGACAGACAGGGAGAACATATTTTCTTTTTCAGCTATGCATTTACATCATCTCTTAGAAAGTTCACTTGCAAAGTAATCAGATTATAGAGACTGACTGATGAAAAATTATCCAAATTCACCCCACGGCACAACTAGTTGGATGTTCTATTTATTGACAGTTAAGTTATTGCAAGTCCCAAAATAAACACTTTGGGTGGATTATCTTGAGCCCCATCAAATTCAGTTAGGTTTATCCTGGAATCATAAATATGAACATGCTAGTATCTTTTTCTAAAAATAAGCAAAAAATAAAGGAGGAAGAAGGACAAATGGGAGAATGTCAGTAACAGACTAGCAAAAGACAAACAAGCAGGATGAAGGAGAGTGTTACTGAATGATTGGCTTGACATGACCTCCTAATGGTGCCTCCTGTGCTAACACTTTGTGCAATACTGAACATGCTGATGAGCTTCTGCAGTTCAGCAATTTGATATGAAGAATGACTGCAACACATATAAAAAATCAGGGGGTAAAACTGAAAAAAAAAAAATTAAATTTTCAGTGGAATGTTAGTTCTGAAATTTTTGAATTGTTTTTTTCAAGTAGATGAAAACAAACTAAAATCTCTAATAAAATGAGTCAAAACATTTCACTCCAACAAAAATTTACTTCAAAAACCAGCCAAAAATCAAGAACAAAAGAGTGTCTGGAATAGAAAGTAATGGAAAGAGAAGTTGGGGGAAAGCAATAGTCTAGATAAACTTATTTGGGCCTTAATAAAGCCCTGAAGCAGATTGAATAAAACCCATTAATCTGTTTTTATTTTATCTTAATGGATTTCTGAGAGACTGGGTTTCTGAGAGGAAGGTGCCAGTAGTGCCTGCAAAGTCACTCAGCAAAAATAGCAGCTGCAAAGGAGGGTGAGGAAGTATGTTGCAAACTTAAAATGTTTCAATCACATCCTGTTCAAAACCTGTTTACTCACAAAAAGATATTCCCATATTCCGCATTATTGAAAGCAATCTCTTTCTGGAGTGATTTCTTGTAGACAGAGCTTGTGTATTAACTGGGTCAGCTAATAGCTCTGAAAGGTATAAGCCACAAGGTTTGAAGAAACCTATGAGAAAATGCATTATAACTCCCCATAGCAGTAGAAAGGAACAGATTTCAAAGAAAATAAGCATCTTTCTGAGGTTATTACCATGCGCTTGTGTCTATAATTGAATTTACTAACCTAAAGACAATCAACATTACTTGACTAGTATGATTTATAATACTACAAGAGATGTGAGTGAAAGCTAGACACTCTCAAGCATATTTTTTTAAAATCTTCCCTGAGTCTCAAGCTCCATGCTATTTTCTACCCTTAACATGTAGAATTTGAGTCATTGAGCATTATCCTGAACAAAACAGCAGGCTGTGATTTTATTTTATATGCTATATGTCAAAAAGGAATACATGTGGTAGTATATCAAGATTTTTACTAAAATAACTAACAGGAGCCCAGTGCTGCCTTCAACACTTAAGAATTATTGACTTCAGTAGCAGAATTTGACAATATCAGTGTTTACCCACAGGGACTATGATTCTACTTTCTTTCAACAGCTGAATATGTACTTCCTCAATACATGTATTTATAGCCACTGATAAACTGGTGCAGCCCCTGCACCAGGATTTCCATTTGTCATTCAGGTCTGTCATGTTCTGCCATGCAGCCTACCTTCAGCATTGCAACCAGCTCCACTCCCTCTTTAATGACTTGTAATGACCAAGATGGAGGCCTATTTTGCAAACACTGATCAGGAAGCCAGCTGTTTTCTCTTCTCTATGCTACTGTTAACTTTACAAGAATGAACGTTGTACATCTTTGGTGGAAAACATAAATCTGCTCAAAGCTCCAGAGTAGCAAATAGCTTTGCAATTTTACACCAGTTACAGACCCATAATTGTGTAAAGCAACTGTAGAGAAAGTGTTACGGAAAATCCATAAATTCCTGCAGTACACTGAGCCATATGAGTGCCTTCAATCTACAGTGAAAATATGGGAATACAATGTAACAACAATCCATAAAATAGTGTCTACTTCTCTGTAATCATTAGCTGACTTATTAGGGTAGACAAAATGCTAACAAGAATCACTGTAATCAGTAACTTTCACAGCAAATTAAATGATTTTATGGAGAGGGAGGGGAGGGACTAGAGGAAGGAGAGAAAAAAATAAGTCTAAGTAAAGCAATTTCCAGATAAAAATGCATATAATCCTGTCATTATATAAGAGGTTTCAAATAACTGTATTCAGTGATTATCTAGTGTAGTATGCATGTTGTCAGAAGGTAACATAGAAAAATGAAACTTCTCCATGGTCCTCATATTCATACTGCTAGCCAGTCTTGAGAGGGACAGTATCTTATTCCATCACAAGTCAGTCAGACAACATTATCAGAATAAGACACTGCTTGATGAAAAAATGTGACAGAATCAAGGCTAAGGAACTGTGTAGTAATTGCCCATTAGGATATTTTACTCTGAGTAATATTTATCTTCATTATGGTCAACACATATTTTTTACATTTTGTAAATTGTTATAATATCGGAGCCTCTATTTTCTAGTACCTTCCTAAGCAATATGATAGACAGCATTCAGATGTTTTGTCTTCTTTGTTCTTCCCACTCTTGGGGTTTTCTGAAGAAGTTTTGTTTTAAGACTGGGTGTTGGCGATTTTTGCTTTGCTGGTAATTAGACATTTTGCTAAATACTTATGCTATGCTTATGAATGAGACTATCAACAGTACAAACAATTTAATTATAATTATAGAACATAAATGATGAAGTACTAATTGCACTAGAAATGTGAAGTATTTCATCAAGTTCAATAATAAAATTCCACAACAATTTGCAGACACTGTGTATTTTCCCTCTGATGTTATCATAACGGCTGTCAGTAGCAAATAACCTGAAGTGCCTCTGACATTATATTATATCCAAATGTAATTTTCATGTTTAACTGGTATATTCTGTAGTAATATTCATAACACCATGTCTGCTTTAAAATAATAACTAATCTGTTCCTAATCCAGCTACGAATAAGATGATAAATAAATCAGAGAGAAAAAAATGACTCTTTGAAATGACATTATAACAAACCATGATTGAAAAAGCAGTATTACAAGAATTACTCATTGACTCAATACCCTCAGGCAAAATCATGTGTAAATGGTATTGATGCAAAATAGTACAGTGGAATTTATTCTAATAATTCTAGGCATGAATAATTTTTGAAGGTAATAGAATGCAGAATCATAAATTCTCATTTCATTTTACCACTGGACATGTTCCGTGCTTTTAATCAGAAATACCATACTTGAATATTTCTCTTACAACTATTCTCTAACTCTAGTTATAGGTTTATTATTATTAAATTTCTGAACAATAAAAACTACATTCACTGAGTAAAACAGAATAATCAGGCTAATTTTAGTATATTCTAGGCAGTTATACTATTAACTATTTCATAACATGGAATAATAAAATGTGTTGTCTTTCTACATGCAAAGTACTTACTCCAACTAGCTTTGATGAAAGAGAAAGAAAAAGACCAGTGCCGAAGAGCTGACACTTTGAAAAATAAAATATTAAAAAACATTAATAGTATCTGTTGACTTAGCCAAATGAGCACTTTTTAATCTGCTAAAATTTAGTTTGTAAACAAGACCATGCTGTTCATAAAATGGAATTTTTCTCTGTTTAAAATGACAGATATGTGGTTACTGTGTTGCAAAACACTACATAGTTTTGCATCCAATCTCCTCTTACAATTTTATTAATGAAAAACATTCCACAATAAATAAAAAGTATAATATATTACCATCCAGATTACCAGAATATGTTTTCAGTTTGGGGCACACAAAGTGAAGAGAAATTTCAGACTTCCTATATGACAACCCAGGCAAAAATTTTAACACGTTAAAGAGCACACTGTTGTAAACAAAAAGAGAAGAAAAACTTACTGCTCCCTGCAGTTCTCTGATAATATGTGTCCTATCAGAAAGTCCTTGAAAATATTAACAGGAATTACTTTCTTTTTCACTTTAGCTATACTTCTGTTTTGCTTTAAGTCTATGTTATTTACAGTAGCTGTAGCTTGTCAAATACTGTTAGGTTGGTTTATTGTATTTTTATTTATAAAGCTTCACATGAATGAATGAAATGAGAAAAATGCAGAATCCTGGATTTTATGAAACACGGTTGAGTGTAATTCATATGAGATTATTATAAACAAACTATTTCAAAAGAACATTATTGACGTTGCAAAATCAAAGACCTGCAATTTAAGAAATCCCAGAATGTGGTTGATAGTATTTTAACCTTAATTCAGTCTTCCTATGTATATGCATAGAGACTTCTTCTTCAAAGAAATACTGCTTCCTTCAATTCCTGTAACATACTTAGGCTTCTTTCACTAGGCAGGAAATACATTGTGCCACAGGACAGCACTGACAATAATCTTGGGTTGCAGACCAATGTGGGATCAATCAGCCTTAGCAAGTTGAGCTTTTACAGTCTGTATCTGTTCTAGCTCCCCCTCTTCCCTAATTCCCTACACTAAGTTGTAGCCTTGATCTCTCCTCTCAGATTTCTAATGTAACTTCAGGCTACCACTCATGCCACATCCAGACTAAAATGAGATAAATATGGTTTACTCAGATATTTGGGGCAACTGAAAGTTTACCCATTTCCTGTTGCCAATTTAGAGCTTTAGCCAGATTAATTTATTTTTTAGTCCATCAAACTTCCACTCATATCTCTCCCCAGTTATTCTTTTTTCATGCCCCTTTGAAGCTGTCTCTTCAACCAACCCAGATTCTTTTTCACAATGCAGCTGCTAATCAAGTACACCTTTTCCATACCCCATCACTTTGTCCAGCCACTCTGCACTTCCTTATCAAATCTGTACCTCCACCACAGAATTCACACTCTCACTTCCACTCTGTATCCCATTTTCATATCTGGCTCTTGTCTCTTTCCTTTTCCAGCTTACCCTACCATGCTTCTTCTCAATCAATTTCTTTTTTCTTTTAACAGAAAATCTGAGACTATGTTACCTGCACCACATTCAATAACTTACCCAAGCATACTGATTCAATAATTTAATTAAAACACTTGAAAACAGTTGGTTCTGTACCGCCCCAGAAATTAAAATTAATAAAAAAGTGTAGTTAAAATATTTTGGATCTGCACCTACTTATGCATTTTGAGAGCTCTCTATTTTCATTACCAATACACAAAGTGAAGAGAAATACAGTTCACTGTACTGTTCAGAAAATACACCAAGCAAAGGAAACAATTAGGTACATTTATCTTTGTGATAGATGTACATCTTTCTATTACAATGGGATTAAATTTAGCTAAATATATACATTAATTATATGCAGAATTTGTAAAAATGAACTACCATATGCTATACGTGAAACATTTAAACTGCTAAGAGAACACTTGGGAGAAGCACACTTTGGAATAAAATGCGGAATTATTTTTTAATTTACCAAGAGGTAAGAAAAGTAGATTATTTTAATTCTTAAATTTAAAAAATAGACCAGGTGCAAAAAGAATATATCTCCCAGGTCACATATGCAATTTCCACTTTCCTGAGAGAGAGCGAGAAAAATTGGAATGTAAATGAAAGTATGTGCATCTGTTTACAATGACTCAGTGTTTAATTGTAGTAGTGATTGTGTGAACAACTGATCACATTAGAAATCAATATTATAAACTTTGGATCTTTATGTTTACTTTAGCTTTAATCCGGTCATTATTGCAGACATCTAAAGCAAACTGTGCAGCTGCAGCATGTTTAATTCATCACGCTATTCTCAAGGCTGACTGTCTTACTATTATAACTTCACAGTTTTAGAGCAGCATCTGCCAAAATAAGACTATAATATCCAGTTTTTAAAGAATCATAAAAAATGTCTCTTTAACTGTGCAAGCAAGCTTCTGCATGCATCTTTTTTCAGAAAGGTAATGTGGAGTAAACAGCCTAAGATCACACAGAAACCTGATTTTGAGACTGTAACTACTGAATACGCAGTTAAACACTTGCAAATATTACATGTCTTTATGTAATAAAATGAGGGTGTAGATGCATAGCCAGCTCTTCTTCCCAGTGATACAAGTCTTTGAGAGATAATGTATTGGGTAGTGATAGAAAAGAATCAATGCTTGGAAAACAAAGCTGTTTTTTTTATTAGGAGACCTGTTTACAAAGTTGTGGGAAGTGCAGGTAACAGCCCAGCAATCTGCAGTCAGTCTGGCTTCCTCAGAGCTGTTTCCATCCTCTAAGCCAAACCACCACATGAACATAACCTTTCCGACCAACATAATCAATGTCCGGTAAGACTTACTTCAAAATAAAAGTTACAAAAGGCTAAGAGTCATGCCAGCCACACAGACTTGGACACAGCCAAAGAAAAATTTGAAGATAATGGAGGAAGCTAGAAGTTCAAGTATTGCCAGGCATGACTGGATGGGCTGCCTGATGCAAACACTGTGGTCATCTGTGAAGCAACTACTTGGGCAAAGGATGGGTAGTAACAGAATTCAGAAAACTTACATACACCCTTGAGCCAGCTCGTCAAAACATTACGGTCATATAATAGTCATTTACCTGGGCTTTCATCACACTTTCATTTGGCTTTACAGAGATATGCAAAGATAGACCAGGCAAGCCTTGCCTGAAGAGTCAGTTAAGGATTTTCCTAAATAAAAATGTTTTCTGCAGGCAAGTGATTAAAGACTGTGCAATAGTGATCTTCACAGTGTAGAAGAAATCCCAGGATAAATGTCCCCTTTCATCCTTATACTAGTTTCACAAGGAAAACTAAATATTCTCTTAAAAAAAACCTTGGGAGCACAGGGATTTACTGTTTTTATTGTAACTGTACAGCTCTTAATGTTTTGCAAAGCTGGGTCCAACTATGAATTTTTCAGAGCATCTTCTGAATTTACTATTCAGAACAGTTATATAAACCGCCTCTCTTGCTATTCAACAACTAAATATCATCTAATGCCATTCAAATTCACACAATGGTTTTTAAATACAAAATTGTCATCAATCATACACAGTCTTCTGCAGAGTGTCGTATTTTTTCCAATATTTGTTTAACAATAGAAAACATTAAGGCAGCTATTTCTTGTCTTAAATTTCCATAGGACATAAAACTAATAACTGCTTTCCGCTCCAATGACTCTTCAAAATAACACTGAGCTTGTGACCCTCCTCTTACAAAAACTCAACAACCTACAATGTTAGTGCAAGAACATTCATGTGCTAATAATTTAATCAATCTATTATATCCTAGGAGCCCCAGATACATTTTTACAAAAGAAGCAATGCTAATTATTTAAATCACTTTATGCCTTGAACTGCATAAAAGGACTTAAAAGTGATTATCTGGAATATTATTGTGAAAATATATGGGTTTATATAAGATAAAAATCTAAATCTACAAGACAAATCCAACCCTCAGATCCCACAACCAGCTTAAGGATCTCTGTTGGGTAGTGGTGTGATAAAAGTGCAGGAAAGAGACACTTTCTACACAGCCATGATCCAGCCATGAAGCTGTTCCACATGCCATCCATAGAAATCTCCTGCCACAAAACAGGAATAGAGAAAAGGACCTGCAGCAGCTTAATGCATCTAGCCCATCCCACGTGTCATTCAGGCTAAATCCCACATACTTGCTCAAATGCTCAAAAGATAACAGTCTGAGAAAATTCAGAACTTCTCGTATGGAGCAGTTGAAACGAGTTCCTGTTTTATGCACAGTCTTCTTCTATGAAATGGAAAGTGATTACAGCTCAGACACTGAATACAGCAGACTTCTGCCAGGCTTTTAGGCTCTGAGTAACTGCTGAACCGCAAATGGCATCAAGAATAGAGAATATACCTTGAATGAAAGGAAAGAGCAATAAAGAATCACACTACAGCTGAAACTGTCAAGTACAGTGAGGAAGTTTTAAACATACTTCTTTAGTGTAGCTACAATGAATAGTTTCCAAATTGTTACCAAAATGTAAAAACAAGCAAAAAGCAGCTTATTTTCTGATAGTACAGGTTCTGAAGTATTTGGTAATGATACGAGTATTAAATTAATTCAGATAAAGGAGTTTAGTTAGGAAGTAGTAGTAAAAAATACTGATAAATACTGCATTTTTAAAACTCAAATTTATCCATGGTATAAGTTATAGGCCTAGGCTCTCCATAGCCAGTAGATCTTTCATAATAATCTTCTGTACTTAAGTTTGGACATTCTCACACCAGGCTTTGCAGAGAAACATGATGCATGGATTCTGCCAACTGAGAATCACTTAAATGCAACTTCCCAGGATTTCCGGAGAAAAGACAGTTCTAGGGAACAATATTTCTACTTAACACATGTACAGTCACACAAATATAATATCCCATTGCTTTGTGAAGAGATTTATTCAGCAAAACACTAATGAGTTTTGTTTTCTTGTAATAATCCAATAGAATCTAGCTTACCAGGCACTTTTAAAAATCTAAGCCTATTTGAGCTCCTACAACCTTGCCCATCTTTTCAACAACTTGCTTGACAGGCTACTGGGAGTCTGAGTTCAAATAAGTCATTTAAATTACATCATAGCCAGGTCCCCAGGGCTTATTGGCTCCACGAGCCTGGAGCAGCCAGCCAAGGCGAGTGCCTCAGAGTTTGCAGCCCCAAGAGCTGTCTGAGCTTTGAAGTTTTGGAACAGTCTGATTGTTTCCAAAACTGAGATTCAAAAAGTATTTCCCTTTGCAGAAAGTATCAACATTTAGACTTCCTCTCTGATTAAAGGAACAAGCAAATTTTGAATTATCAAAATTCTTCATTAAACATTTGTTCTTTCCCATAGTTATAGGGAAAGGTAAAACACTGAGTGATCAAAATCCTTCATTAAACTGAACTAGATTTTGCCACAGTGATTAACTACATATCTTTGCTGCACCTTAGCATTGTGGTAACTAGGTTTTACTGTTGGGAAGTGAGATCATGGAAGGTTAAATGACCTGCTGAAAACTACAGAGAAAAATTGGCTACAATGCAACCCAATTTGCAAGCTAACAGTCAAATCTCTGAACCATTCTACTCCCTCAGGCCATATTACAACAACGTGTATGTTCTCTTCAGCTCACACAACTGTCACTTCATGCCAAATGTCAAAATTCCTTCTCATGTTGCCTTTCCACAAACTAAATCAGGATTAAAAGAGGGATCAGAAAACATTCAGAGAACATGAAAACCTGAAATTTGTTTGAATATGCACTCTGACATCACATGTCTGAACCGGTACACGATCCTTTGGCTGAATGTAATCACATCAGTCTACCAGGCTGACACAATGCCCTGCTACAAAGTGATACAAAAAAAGACTTATGTACTAGGCAGCAACAGACCTACTGCAGAGTTAGAAAAGGCACAGAATAGGTCATCTCCAGACATTATTTCCAGTCTGCATACGAAGGCCTTCTACACATGTTAAGAGCTGTTCTTGATTGTTTTCTCTGTTGAGCCAAAACACCAACAGTATGCGCAAAATTCTGCATGTATATTTCAGAGTGATTTGGCTGTTCACTGAAGACATTTCCAAGTTCAGAGCTTGGACAGTGCACAACCCTGAGAATCTAACTGATAAAAGAAACCATTCTTTTCACATTTGCTTTAAAAACTTGGAAGAGACCTTAAAGACCATCTAGTTCAACCCCCTTGCCATGGGCATAAATACCTTCCACTAGACCAGGTTGCTCAAAGCCTCATCCAACCTGGCCTTCAACACTTCCAGGGAGGGGGCAGCCACAGCTTCTCTGGGCAACTTGTTCCACTGTCTCACCACCCTCACAGTGATGAAATTCCTTCTGTCTAATCTAAATCTACCCTCTCTCAGTTTAAAACCGTCACCCCTTGTCCTATCACTACACTCCCTGTTAAAGAGTCCCTCCCCATCTTTGCTGTAGGCCCCCTTTAAGTACCGGAAAGCCACTAGAAGGTCTCTCTGGAGCCTGCTCTTCTCTAAGCTGAACAACCCCTACTCTCACATCCTGTCCTCATAAGGAAGGGGTTTCATCCCCCTGCTCATCTTTGTGGTCTCCTCTGGACAGGTCCATGTCTTTCTTATACTGGGGGCCCCAGAGCTGGATGCAGTAATCCAGGTGGGGTCTCACAAGAGCGGAGTAGAGGGGGAGAATGCCCTCCCTCGACCTGCTGGCCACACTTCTCTTGATGCAGCCCAGGATACAGTTGGCTTTCTGGGCTGCAAGCACACATTTCTGGCTCATAGTCAGTTTTCCATCCACTACTGCTCCCAAGTCCTTCTCTGCAGGGCTGCTCTTAATCCACTTATCACCCAGCCTGTATCTGTGCATGGGATTGCCCCAACCCATGTGCAGGACCTTGGCCTTGTTGAACTTCATGAGACTTGCATGGGCCTGCCTGTCAAGGTCCCTCTGGATGGCATCCCTTCCCTCCAGTGTATCGACCACACCACACAGCTCGATGTCATCAGCAAACTTGCTGAGGGTGCACTCAATCCCACTGTCCATGTCACCAACAAAGTTGGTAAACAGCACCAGTCCCAACACTGACCCCTGAAGAACACCACTCATCTCTGCTATCCACTTGGACATCGAGCCGTTGACTGCAACTCTCTGAGTGCGACCATCCAGCCAATTCCTTATCCACTGAATGGTCCATCCATCAAATCCATGTCTCTCCAACTTAGAGACTGGGATGTCATGTAGAACAGTGTCAAATGCTTTGCACATGTCCAGGTAGATGCCATCAGTTGCTCTTCCCTTATCCACCAACGCTGTAGCCCCATCATAGAAGGCCACCAAGTTTGTCCAGCATGATTTGCCCTTAGTGAAGCCATGCTGGCTGTCACCACTCACCTCCTTATTCTCCAGGTGCCCTAGCACAGTTTCCAGGAGGATCCGCTCCATGATCTTGCTGGGCACAGCGGTGAGATTGACTGGCTTGTAATTCCTTGGGTCTTCCTTTTTTACCTTTTTTAAAATGGGGATTGTGTTTCCACTCTTCCAGTCAGTGGGAACTTCACCTGACTGCCATGACTTCTCAAATATGATGGACAGTGCCTTAACCACTTCATCCACCAGTTTCCTCAGGATCCATGGGTGGATCTATCAGGGCTTTGGCTTTCTTAACCTGATCCCTGGCTGCTTAGACAATTTCTCTGTATACCTCCCAGCCTATCTGTCCTTGCTTCCACCTTCTGTAGGCTTCCTTTTTGTGTTTGAGTTTGTCCTGGTGCTCCTTGTTCATCCATACAGGCCTCATGGCATTTGTACATGACTTCCTCTTTGTTGGGATGCATCACTCCTGAGCTTGGATGAGGTGATCCCTGAATAGTAACCAGCTTTCTTGTGTTCCTCTTCCCTCCACAGCTTTACCCCTTGCTTCTCTTCCAAGCAATGTAAACACTTCAGATACGAGTGACAGGTATAGTGTCTTAACAGCCATGTATGTCAGGTTTTTTTGAAGCTGAAGAAGGGTTTTTTATATCTAGTGACTACACATAGAGAACCAGAGGGAGTAGAGAGAGCTTCAGCGAGCCACTCTACAGGAAATCTACAGCTGTTTATAACAAAGATTGGCTATCTGATTTTGATCTTCAAATGGATGAGCCATGAAGAAGAACAGGATCATAACAGTCTGGTATTTATGAATGGCAAGCTGCAACCTCAGATAACATCCAGGGACAGAGATTCGGGGAAAAAAAAAAAAAAAAGAAAAAAGAATCCAACACATTTATGTTCCCGTGGAATTTTAAGAGTAGCAAGCAATAAAAAAGTTTTGCAGCAATGTCAAAGAACAGCTAACAGTAAATGTCAGAATAACAGAACCTAAACTACAATCAGCTTAAACTAAAAACACAGCTTTTCTTGATGATGAAAGTTTTGGAACTTGAATTTCATGTTAGTGTTTATAGTCTGGAATCTAAGCTATATTTAGAACTGGTTAATTTTAATTTCAGCAGAAAGACATAGTTTATATCTTCCAGAGCTTCAGCAGCTCTCTAGGTAACTCACAAGGACCTACTGGATCCTTCCAATACTGGGGTAAGGAAATTCACTTCTTACACTGACATTTTACACCACTAAGTTCTAGTCACCCTTTTTACAGTCATTCTCTGGATTTTGAAGTGTTATTGATAGTACCCGGGAGGAAGAAGGCAGCAACATTCGAGTCTACAAAACTATTGTAGTCTACAAAACTGAATGAAACTATGTCAAATAAGAAGAAATTGAGACTTGGATGAAATTAATTACAGAAACAAAGTAAAGGCATGAAGAGTACATACAGATAATAAGATACGATATTCATGGTGGAGCAAACCTCAAAGTTGATAAGTTTATAAGCTAACTGAACCGTATCATTTCATATTCTGGAAAATGAGGAAGTTTTTCCTTAATTAATATTCTTACTGAAGAAAAGCACACGAGTCTGAGAGCCTTTTCATGGGAGAACAGTAATTCTACGTTAAGTCTTACCCGCCCTCTCTTGGTGAAGAATGAAAAAATCCAGTATCATAGAGTCCAGTTTCAGACACTGTCTGCAGCACCCTTCTGCATGACAAAGATACTCTACTCTAGCTAACAGCACCAGAGTTTTGTAAAGGAGCAATCAACAACCTTTGCAGTTCCTGAATCTTATTCCAAGTTGCTGACACTGTAAAAGAGGACAACAGTCATACTTAAGGACAGCTACTCCTTTAAGATTATAATGCCTGTGGTTTGCCAGACATTTTAAAAAATAATAAAACATTAAAGTGAAAGTAAATCATACATTTATTGCATTCTCATTCAAGCAGATGATAGTTATTCAGCTTAAAGACAGGTGTTTAAAAATAAAACAGGGTTTAGAGCTGTATCTTCATTAGTTAGATTCATTAAATCTCTCTCCATTTTACCCAGTTAAAAAGGTGTTGTCAAAACTTCCTAATGATTGCCCTAGTACATCACAAACTTTTTAATTGCAAAGAAAGTGTCCTTCAAATCTAAGTATGTGGCAAACTGTATATATACATGCACACTAAAAACTTCAGTTCAGACAGTGAACTGATGACCATGTTACATAAATACATAACAGAGGTCAGTGCTTACACTTATTGGCTCCTGAGTAAGACTAGACACAACATGCGTTGTAACCAAAAATTCTTTAGAGTGGGTTAAGGGATAAATGACCCCAAATCCATCACAGAGGGGTGTAAAAACAACCAGTGATGTCATGGTTTCCAGCTTAAAGACCTTAATTTTTCTAAGGAAAAGCCTGTTGTTCAGCTGACCTGACATGGTTCACACAGGAAAATTAAATTTGCTTTTACAAAACCATTTCTACTTTACTTAGAAAGCATATTGTTCGCTCATGAATCAGTAAAGTATTACAGTGAGAATTTTATTAGCCCAGTTCATAAATGTGCCATGCCATTTGTAACCAGTGCAACAGCAATAATAATATTATAAGACACGAGTAATATGCAATTTATCTCTATTTCTGATGGCTGATCCATGAACTCTTTCATTCCATAAGTGTGGCAATCATTGTAAGGTTTGATTTCCAGCTGTATTTCACAGAAAATTCATGCTTCAAGTTGGTATACACAAGTGCTGATTTCCATAGGTCTAAGAGGCAATTCTGAAGAGGCACAGATTTGGATATCCACTCATCATTTTATGAACCAGAGGCTGACAGATAATTTTTAGTAAATTTTTAATTTTTGTTGTCACAATTTTCCTACCAAAGGAAGATCTACAAAATGCCCTTTTTATTACAGAATTCAAAACATTAATTTGGTAGTGGCACACTGTCTTCCAAAACCCACAAATATTTGAAAAAGATTCACATTAGAAAAAAAAATAAATCAAGACTGAGGAATGATTTCACAGTGTAACTTTGTAACGAGTCTCTGGAGGAAGTATCTGTTCCTTTTGTTCCCCTCTGCAAAGCTATGTAATTGATTCCTAACTGCTGTGTTAATGCTCCCTATTCCTGTCAGAATCCCTTTGGAAATACATTAAAGTATCCAGGACTTTCTCCTGATACAACCCCTTGAACGCTGGAACCTTGGCTGCTCTGACACACATCACATTTCAGGTGGTGGGCCACAGTGGAAGCTTCAGTGCCAGAGGGCTGATAAATATTAATATAGAAGAATAAAGTATACCAAAATATATATTGGAATGTAGAGTAAACCAGGAAACTGTTGTCTTGTATAATGAAAGACATTCTCTTACAGGCACCGTTACGTTCCATCCAAAAAAAAAAAAAAAAACAAAAATTTGCTGTAGCATGGTCTATTAATTTGTTATACCAACTTGCAAAATTTTAAATGATGACAGGCAAGTGTTTTCAAAGAAAGCATTTATTCTTCATCAGGATCAAAAATTAGTTTGACTCTCCCTGACCTTTCTATCCTTTTTGCTGTACACACACACAAAGTAATAAAAGAAGAAGAATGAAGAAAGGATTTGGCCCAGCTCCTGAATTATACCCCAGTGACTGTTACAGAATTGTGCATGAAAGTCTGTCTGCCTGGACAAAGCCAGTGACATCAGGTAACCTCTCTTCAGCAAACAAGGAGAGAAATATGGAAAAGATGTGATTCAGTTTTTACCTATGGTGCCTAATTAACCTTAATCAAGGATGTGTTGATGGATCTTGAGCAGCTTGCACAAGGGATATCTGCATCCTGGTTGTTTTTAGCTTCAAGAAAGCTTTCCTTTGAGAAAGGAAGTTTTCCTACCACAAATTAAAATATCCTTATGAAATACATATGTTCACATTCCAATCTAAATTTAAGAGATGGTATAGATAAAGTATCCATGTTTTTAGTGTTCCCCCCTAACCAAATGGTTTTTAAATAAAAGCACTAGAATTACAGTAAAGAAGATTCTGTAGTCTTCATAATTAAGAAAAAAGAACCTAAACATTTCACTATTTGGGTATATGTTCCCTGACACAGCACTAAAGATACTAATTATTTTCATGAGTGATTTTAAGCTAACTAACCTAATGACCCTAAAGTTATACCACATTGACAGCCACACAACTTACTGCAAAATTCTCTTCCATTATGGATCATCATCTCAAGTTTCACAGGTACAGACGCCATTGTTGTATTATGCATATTCTTGCCTTTACTATACACTGGATGGCAGTGTGAAAGGCTTTTTGTTCAAATGTTCTTTATGAGAATAACTTAATACAAAATTTTAAAGTTAAAAATAGGAAGAAAAATAGTTTAACACATTAGATTATAAATAGTAGTATACTTAGAAGAGATGTGTGATGTGTCTCCCTAATTCTTGTTAGAATTACACTACTTCATAAAAGACTGTTTTAAGCAGATTATAACTGCAGTGCTGCCTGGTCTGAAATTTTTCATATTGCATATCTGCTGTAGAATTTCCTTTCTTTGTAGAAAATTTCAGCTAATGTAATTTAGCTATTTCTGAGAATGCAGCAGAGACAAGAACAGTATTCTGTTGGGTCAACAGATTAATATAACTTCTTGTTTTGAAATCTGTAGTGTGTCTGTCTTTTGCAGCAAAAAAAAAAAAAAAAAATTGGAAGTAAACTGTCTGTGTCTGGGATTAAATGGAAAAATTAGACTTGGTTATTATTGTGGGCGGGGGAAGGGTCATAACAATAGACATTCGAAAACAGAGTCCCCCCCTTGAAAGGGACAATTGATCCATTCATGTCTTTCATTTGATATATGAATGTCCTAGATTAAGGACTTCATGGTCAAGACAGTTGAAATTTGCCCTGAGGGTCTGGATTTTTTTTTTTAACTTGCCCTCATCATAGAATTTCTGCATTATAATAAGTAATAAGGAAAATTTTGTAAGTCTTGCTTCTCAGTCCGCTCACTAATTCTGTTTCTTTAGTTTTGGGAAGCACAGTGAGGAAATGTAAGTTGAGACTCAGACATGTAGAAGGTCTGAAGATTCAGTTATAGCTACAGCTGATGGCTTTGAGAAACATGTCATGGATTTACACGTTTCTATGTATTTTTCAAAGTCCTGAGGCAGATATTCAACAGGAGAAAATTCAAGCCAGACACTGCAAACAGGGGCCTCCTCAAATCAGTGGATTTTTAGGGCCTTAGACCTTTCTCTACTTCAGTTATTTACTTAAAAATTTGGGAAGACAAGAGCATCTTTCTTCCCAGAGGACACTGTGAAAATAAACTCATAATTTATCTGTGAAACAACCTGGCTGGTCCAGTGAAATACACATGGCAACTTGTGTTTTCTTTCCCAAAAGGATTTGAATGGTATATCAGATATGAAGCCTAAACATAATAGAGAAAAATAATACTGATTGATGCTGTTCATGAATGAACGGTGTCTATTTTGCATCACTGAATGTCCCAGGGTTCTGTCTAGAAGCAACAGATATAATGATAGATATTTCTATACCAGACAGGCAAATTTTGCTGCACACAAAAAATAACACTGACATTTCTTAAATTCTCTGTATTTTCCTAGTGCAGTTATCTGTTACACCCAAAAAGCTATTTAACAGAGCAGATATTAACTTGCAGATAATAACATTTGCTACATTATGTTGAGGCAAAGAGTTTATGTTTTGAATGCTTTCAAAATATAAAAGGCAGGCAGAAAGATACCGACATCATCCCTGAGTTCATGAAGAAACTTCCCCTGTTAGATATTTGATAGCATATTTATCTATTATGCGATTTTATATTTTCTTCTGAAGCATCTAGTATTGACGATTGTTGGAGACAGGATATTTGACTAAATGGATCATTAGTCTGATCATTTCCCCAGGTTTCTATGTGAACTGAGGATGCTATAGCATCTGAGCCTAACAAGCACCTATGGAGACAGCTGAAATTGAGTGAGGGCTTAGATCACTGCTGTGTCTCACAAACAAAAAATGAGACAATGCTGTATGCAAGTAGAGATGCTAAAAGCAGTCTCCATTCTAGAAAGAATATATAGGAAAGATTAATGTAAAATCCTGACATGGTACTTTTGCCTTCCCCTATAATGACATCAATAAACATCTTCAATATTGATTTTTCCTTATTATTAAAATGGTCTAATACAAATACAGACATTAAGGCAGATAAATGAAGATATCAGTATAACTGCAGACAAGAGCATCTAGACTAGAAATACTCCCAATTACTACCAAGACTGGCAAGCCTGTCTAAACAGAATTCTACACAGACTTCTGAATGGAGGGCGTTAAAAATAGGACGATCCCTGATCTCTGCTTACTATCATACCCTACAAAAACTTTCTCAGGCCTTCTAGTTGAGCCTGTACCACTCAATATCCCTTCTTCCTTCAAAATCCCTATTAAAATTGTGCCTGTGACACAGAAATGACCCTTCATTCTGAAATGGGACAGTAAAATACTTTTTTCAAATACTTGCAGGTGAGTTTTTCTCAGTTTCATAAAGGTTGCACAATTCCTACCAAACACCATTGTCTAATATACGTATCTTGTTAAATTTCAGAAACTACCTTAGCAGTGACAAAGAAGATTTAATCAGGCTCTGTCAGTGAAACTATATCTTGTGAATGTGGGATTGTTTTACCACATAATAGGAAAATAAGCTAAAATAGTCTATGTGCTTGAATATCAAAAATGAACTGAAAATGCATACTCAGAAATAAAAACACGATATCTTTATTTCTGAGGTTAATCAGTACCTTTCTCCTGTCATATAAGGCATGGTTATCCAATATCATCTTCCTTTCATGAGTAGCATACCTCCGCAAATCACGTCCAAATTGCTGCAAAAGATATAGAAATGATGAGAAATTCTGACAAATCAAAATTGTTTTCTTTTGTATGAGAGATCCAACACCAAACCAAACAATAAACAAACATGTTAAAATTACCTCTATTAAAAGACAATTTGCTGAAAAAAGTGGATCATCTGAAAGGGCAACATTTTGATAGACTACGGTCCATCATTTCAGTTGGTTAGTCTGAGAATAGCTGGGCACTGTATGAGAAAGTAAGGTTATATATAGCCTGTGATGGACTCCCACAGTCTGTAAATGAATTATCTCAACAGGGAGTAGGAGCTGAGTGAGATATAGAAAGATGGAGTCATTGCATACTCACTGAACAGGCCTCACAAAGTGCATTCTTAGTGTAGACACCCACCTACAGAGTCGAGAAGAGGGCCTTTAAGTAGCCAAACACTTCCAGGATAAGAAGGACCCCAAAGTCTGCAGAACTTAATCCAAGGTCCAAATAAATACAATTTATTATCTCAAAAAAGAAAAGTGACTGAAATAACTCATCAGCTCAGCAGGAGAACACATCAATTGCAAAATTTTGCCTGGTCTAAAACATCTTGCTTCCAATTAATCTAAGTAGAACAGAGTGGCAATGCACCTGTACTGCTTCTAGCACATCAAAAAGATCATTCAGAGTAGGCTCAGCAGCTTTCCATTATACCATGTAATCACTCCTTAAGAAAATGAACATCAGAAGGCAAACATGTAGAACAGACTGAAAAATAAGTCTGTCTGGAGAGAAATTAGTCATTTCAGTTTTGAGTTTGCATTTAGATAGAATTTTTTATTTTGAAAATACTGTACTATTTTATATTATAGACACTGACTACAGTGTCTATTGTGAAAGTAGTTGTCATTTCAAGCTTTCTTAACTTCTTAAAATATCAATCAAAACAAATTTTATTCTAGTTCAAAACTAATGTGTAAATTGTTAAATTTTCCAATTTTTTACAATTTAAAACACTCAATTAAAATACAACTGAAACAAAATATTTTATCTAATCCAAAAAGAAAGTTGTCAAATTATTTACAATTTCCTACAAAACAATTTAAGTTCCAATTCAGAACATCTCTTTCTCAAATGTTTAATTTCCTGTAAAATTCTGTGACACTTTCCAAATCATCTCTCTACTCAGTAACCATTTAAATTGCTTGTTAACACTAGTATGATGCAAAAAGACAATGCAAGTGACTGAAAATCTAGTTCTTCAGTCCATGAACCTAAACACTAAGTTTCTAGGAAAATAGATGTTAAATCCTCTAGGGAGACATCCATAAATGTCAGTGATGAGTTTGTCAGTTCCAACTTAGAATCATCGGTTGAGTTGATGACAGCATGAAATTCAATGTATGGAGAAAAGAAACATTTTTTAATAATCAATGAACCTTCAATGGTTCTGCAACAGCAAAACCAGGTTACCAATGCTAAGAAAACATAGACTGTTGTGGTTACTTACCCTGGAGCCTGTCCAGCCCAACAGAGCATATGCATATTGCTCAAAGGGGGTTATGACCAGATCTACACGAATTGCCTTCCAGTCTTTGACTTCTGCCATATCGAAGTTTTTTGACGTGTTGTAACTGCTGTTGTTTATTCTTGACTGATACAATTTAAAAATTGCAAAACACTTCTGAAAATGATCCATGGCATCAACTTTTCTGCTTGGTAGCTGTTCTTTTACAAATGTTGATTCAATGATATCACAATACAGGAGTAAGCCCTAAAGAGAAGATATTGCTCACATTGAATTGCTGGACTGGCTTTACTGTAATTCCAGAGATTCTGGACAGTTGTTTTAAAAAATTAATGTAAAATTCAGTTTCAGAAAACACAGAACCGTGTCAGGCCAAATCTGGGCCAAGCAGATAAAAGAAACAGCTTCAACTTTTAGGAAAATACTAGAAGATTCTTTGAGGGAAATATGCAGTGGTAGTCATCTGATAGGGGCTATGTCCTGCCCTGTACTAAAGAGACAATATTTGCAATTCTTCCCCTCTATCCTTTCCTCCTAAGCCTTTTGTAGTTGATATCAACAGAAATTGATGTTTTCACATGTGGCAGACATCTAGAAAAACAGATTAGTGCAGAGCACAGTCTTGCTGACAGATTCCAAATAGAGCATTTGGACTGTGTCTGTTGTGTGAGATTTCCTTGTGACAAAGTTTGGAGTCTCCAGAGATGTGGAATGGCCCTGCCCATGCCTTCTGTTTGAAAGGAGTGCACCAAAAAACTACTGATCCTCAAGAGCTAGATTTTATTAAAGCATAAAAAAGATTTTCGTTTTATAATAAAAGAACATTCAGAGTGAGAAAAATTGAAGTAATAGAGTCTCATAAATTAATTCCTTCTAATCCAGCACTGTAGGAAGGGCTGTGTGGAAAGAGGTAGTGATTTCTTCCAGCCTTTCTCTGTAGCCAGCAACCTTTCAGTGGCTCTGGGGGTTGCAGTAAACTCTACACTATCCTGTATAGTCTCTTAGGAAAAGCATCTTTCTGTCATTCCTCAGGCCTGTCTTTGTGCCTGTTCTTTGCATTTCTGGGCAGCTTCTGAGGCTACTGATTTCCTGGACATCTAAGAATTACCCTGCACTGACAAAGCTGCTTAGAGCTCTACATTTTCAGCTGCCCTCAGGTAAAGTGCAGTATCCTCTCAACAGCCAGAAACCCTCTCACCACACAAAGCACAGCACCTGGGATGAGACAAGGAGCAGCCTCCCTCTCTCTGCTGCCCAGCACATCCTTTTTATAGAATACAAAACATCAAATACACAGTAATAAAGAAATAAAGCAGACACTGTCCATCACACCACTTCCTTCAGTCACCCGTGAGTGTTCAGAATAGAAATGGAGCTTCATACGTAGTAATACAATAATGCTTAGTGTCACTGAAGCTGGCTCTATCAGGAGAGCTCAGCTAGCAAAAAGACTGCACTTTCTGAAGCTAGTTCCACATGATGAAAACACTTAGATGTGTGCCTAAATCCTGGTACACTCGGCCTTAATTTATCTTTTATAGATTCATAAAATATAGGAGACCACTGTAACTGCCTCCTCTGAGCTCCTGATTTCACAGAAAGTAGACTTCTGAGATTTGCCTTTGCAAAAGAAATTTACCTTTGTTATAAAGGTTAGCAACAATAGTGCATAAACCACTTTCTTCATAGTCTCTCAGGTGTTTAATTGTTATTATTAGAAGGAAAGCTACTAAGCTGAACCGTGTTCTGGCTACATAAGCTCATTAGTTCTCATCTTCAGCATCAACAAGCCTACAACTGTCATGTCTTTTCATATCTCCCTTAACATTACTTTAACTTACAACCTGATCAAACCCACTTCTCAGATTTCTCATAGATAAGATAAATAGACTTAGTTTCTTAAAATTTCCATCATCAGGATTTCTTTAGATCCTTGAATCAATTTTTTGTCTCTCCCTTGAAGTCCCTCAAATATTTACACATTCTCCTTCCTCTGGGCTAGGAATTCTTATACTAGTCTCACCATAAAAAAGCATGGTCAAGAATGCCTCCTGACTTTTAGTTCCCTTAATATATGGTAAAGAATCATATTAGTTTTGTGGGTTTGTTTTTTTTTTTTTTTTTTTTTAAATTGAAATATTGAACTGAGAGTGTATAGATATGTTTTTATTTGCAATTTTTGGTGGTTAACTACAATGGTATACAGATCAGACCTCTTATGCACATAGGTGACAATGAAGAGATTTTTGGAAGACTATCGCCACATTAAACACCAGGTTCTGATTATTTCTTTTGTACACTGCAAGTCTGGTAACTTTACATGATAATATGTTAAATACCTTGCAGAATAGTTTACAGCAATAAAATTACTTTTATCACTCAGAGCTATAATTCTGACAAAAAAAAAAAAAGCAGAAATATAAAGCATAAGATATTTCCATGAAGAGACACTGATAGGTATTACTGTATTTTCAGCCTCCAGGCTTTTGTTGATGATTGTTCTAAATTAACAATCCCATTATTTACTGGGAATTAGTCACAGGCTTTTTTATGGGTCCCTGGGACAACCTTCTTAACGACAACCATTTGACTTGCATTGGCATTCTTTCACTTCTTTGGAATTTTTTCTGATTTTATTGTAAACTAATATGAGAAAACTCCTTATATAGCTCATTCTCTTGGATTACTAGTTTTCAAGTCTTCTGATTGGAAAATGCTTAATTTTAGCAGGTGCTGTCTCACATCCATCTTTAAAACAGAGTAATTTTTTCTTAATTTTACCCCAACATCACAAGGCACTGATGCTTGTTATTTCCAAATATAGACTCAAAACAGCTGCTGAATGTTAACGCAAAATTGCTTATTATATCACTCTTTTTGATGAAATCTTGCCTGCCTTCAGGTTAACTTTGTTGCTTTTAATGCTAAGAAATGCTTTAATCTCATTGATCACTGACCAGTAATTGATAACTTCAAGCTTTTATTAAGCACTGACATTCTTCCCATTCTCTATAAAAATCTTCTAGCTACTTCATCAGTGCTTTCTCATCTTTTGCTTAATTTTCCTTCCTGCTTTTTGAGATTTGGGACATTATATAGCATATCTTAGAATGAATCTAAATAATTTATTTCTCTAGGCAGAGTTTTAATTAGATTAAGTTTTGGTAAAGTCTTATTTTACAGTTCCAATTACCTACGTTTCCAGTACCTGTACGGTGTTTGTATACACTCTGTTCAGATCACCAGTTTTGCACATTTTCCATAGGCTCTGTTAGTGTTTGTGCCCTCTTTATTCAAATGAAGTTGAAATCTCCTCAATTTTGGTGCAAGAAATTAGGAATTAAAGCCCATCTTTAGATGGATTACAAAAGGAATGGAATTCCTGCTGTAGGTGGGAAGACTTAGTAGGATTTTTTTCTGTATGCTTTAGAAATCTGGCAAGATAGCACAGCCTGCAGTGGTTTCTCTCTTCACAGACTAGTGGACAAGCACCTAGGGAGTGTTTTGTCTCAGTGAGATCTGGGGACAGTCACACATGGCCATCAGTATCCCATACTTGGATTTTTAGTCTATAAGCTGTTGAGGTGATATGATTATGTATTACCTGTATGTCTGTAACGGATAAAATGGCCTTGACATAAAATGTTCAGGCCTTTTAAGATGTTATTTTCTAACTTTTAGTCATATACTGTATCCTCTGCTTCATCAATATTTTCATTCCAACACTTAGCTGTATGATCATCTTAGAGATGATTTCTTCTGCATTGGCTTTACTTAGTTTTCAGAGTAATTTTTTCCAGCTTGCTACTCATTACAGGAATATATAGTTGTAAATGAAAACAGGGTAAACTTAACACGTCAAAGTTTGCTGTATTGCCCACATTGAAAATGAAGAAATTCCCTTTACCTAAAGTCATCCTGGATACCTACTACAGGTCCTTTTGAGACCTCTCAGCTGCTTGAAGATCACAAATACTGTCTGTTAAACCACAGCTTTTAAAGATGGGTCCCTTCTCTTTTTTTTTTTTTTTCCTCATCCTATTGTCATATTTAGGAACTTCAAGGAAACACTCCTTGGAGTCCCTGAGATGAAACATTATTGCAGCCTTCCTATTGCTGTTTTCCCTTGCTAACTAGGACATGTCTTCTACCTGAATAGATTTTAAGTATTTGCAGTTGACCACAGTTAGCAAGTGTGACTAGAAAGATATTTTAGGACTTCCTCTCTTTGGGTTGGTTCTGTAGTGTTTTCTTCATAGTTTGCTGGCTGGGCAAATTCTAAAGCTAACAGGAAAAGCATGAGAGGATGTAGACCACTGTAAATACCTACTTCACTTAAAAAAAATGCAATTAGGCAACAATTACACAAGTGCTGAGTTCAACAAGCAGTTGAAGCCTGATTCAAAGCCAGGATATCACCTTTAAATAGGAGCCAAAGCCTAGATCATATTCATTGGGATAACGTTTCCAATTAACGTAATTAGATTATGCACTGTACATCAACATCACCCCATAAAGTAAAGCTGAAATGGCAGTTCTATACATTTTGAAAAAGTATTGCCCGAAGGGGCAGTCAGCTATGAAGATTGTGTGACGCTCTGGCTACTGCTAGCTGCAAAACAGCAGCCTTCTCATTACTCTGTGTCAAGGAATCTGCAGTTCTTTGCAAATTTCATCTTGATCTATACACCATAAACTGCTGTAGACCTTGTTTACTCAATCAAGTTTTAAAATGTGGGCATTTTAATTTCTTAAATTTACAACACCATCAAAACTAAATTTATTTTTTTAGGGCAGTTACGTTAATACAAAAATTTTCCCTTTTTAGAAAGATTATGCACTTTTACTTAAATAAACTGAGTGTTAACATATCAATAGCATTGTTATTGGAGTAAATCCATAATCAAACTGAGGAAAATTGTGAATTTTTAGAAAAAATATGTAATCAATAGCTGAAAAATCAATCAAAATATGCTCATTAGAATTCTTTGTCATTTTTAATTAAATGAAATCCTACCCTATTTTTAATGTTACAAGTTGTCATTATTCATAAATGTTGGCAGGTGGATTAATTCTGTTAAAGCAAAGTAAGACCATTTTATGCCACCTAAAAATGTAATACAGTATGCTCTTTTGAAATGTATATATGTTGTTACTCTTAATATCCTTCTGAGATGGTTTAATAAAGTGAAACTGGATTCTTTTTCCAGTGAAATACCTACTGGTAATCCAAAATAGGATGCAGGCATGTTAGTTCAGAAAAAAACTCTACCTAGGTTAGACAGATGGAATTCTATAAAGTGGAACAACTCAAGGAACTGATGCCCGGGAGCAGTCAGGCTTGCTAGGGTGAGAAATCGGTAGCAAATGGCATCAAAGGCTGGATTAGCAATACAAAACTTTGCAGCTGCTGCATAACCACACAGCTGACTTGATCCCTTTTTCATCTTGAAGTTCCCTGTACATCGGAATGGTCTAATTATGGGCATGTCCTGAATAGCCTGGTTTTGACAGCAATGGACAGACCAGCACTGGAGTCCAGGAATTAAGACGTTTTCCTCTATGCCATGAGCATTTGCACTGGTGAGCAAGATATATCAAATGATTGATAGGTAGGTAGGTAGATAGATAGAGACATATATATACACATACTTACCCACATACAGATATACAATGCACACCAGAAAGATCAGATGTCATAAGAAATGTCACTGCTGACTAGATCTTCACTTAAAACATAGCAAGAAATTAAATACTTCTGCTTAGTTTGTGCAATAACATTGCAAGCAGGACAATCAGATTAAACCCCATCCTCTGTCTAAAGTGATTTAAGTCAAGATCTCTCATGTCCAGTGCTCTAACCTCCATGCAACAGTCAATTTTAGGTAAGAATATCCTCATCTCCTGCTGAAGCTGAGCCATAACGCAACAAAAAATTCATAATGCATTGAGTTAAAAGGTGAGACAATATGTGTTCACAAAGGAGCTTTGTAGAGTGCCGCGGCCGAAGACGGGGAAGCAAGACACATCAATATGATGAGTAAATAAGCTTCGGTTTATTCCGTGATATGTTCTCTTTTTATAATGTCCTAATGTTCCGTACATGCAATCACGCGCCTTGTCAAGCAAGCTCATTGGCTTATCACTACTGTTCACGCGACAAACACAAGCATAACATACATTCTGATTGGATAACAAGTTTTGCATACTTTGCAATACTTCAGCATTTTTGCGGTAAGCACATCCCTGTTCAGCATCCTGTTTTTCATAACTTTAACCAACTTCCCTGTTTCAAGGACAGTGTGTCCTTCATATCTTCTGGTATACATTTCTTACTGTTAATACTCTGGCCCCAGCAGTAGAGCGTTCATCTGAAAAAAAAATTCAGCTTTGTTTGGCCTCTTAACCATTTATATATCTTGTCTTAGAAACAGGATTTGCTGCTGGTAAAATCCAGCTGCCACTCAATAATGAATGTGCTGCTGTTCTGTGAACCCTGTTTACAAAAAATTGTTTCCAGCAATGAAAAAGTGACACCAGTTACTTGTTCCTCACCATCCACCTTAATCGGACATCAAGCCTTACCCATCCTGACCTGTTCACCTCAGCAAGGGTGAATAATAGATTCTAAAACAAACCACTAAGATACTAAAATAAGTAACCACAGGCAGGCATCTACACTCCTCATTTTTCTAAAAGCCAAAAGAAAAATGCAACATTGAATACAAAGGGAAAAAATGAAGAGTGCAAGAATGCCTGTAGTAACAGTATCTCTTTCTCTGTTGAAAGTACATATGTAATAACAGGAACAGTGTTAAATATAGCTATATAGATTTTTAGCAAAAAAATGAAAATGTCTTTACACAGTATGTGAATGAAGCTGCATCAACACAGATGGCTCAGCCTATTTGCCCATATATTTCCAAGCTCTAACCTACAGAAGAATTTCTTACTTTCTTTATGAAGCTTTTTTGAACCATTAAAACCATACGCTGTTACTGCATTGCAGCTTTTCTGTTTTGCCACTCTACTTTGAAGCTCAATGGAGACTTTGTATTCTCTGTTCCTCAGCCCATTTATCCCTGGTGGTGCTCCATCATAGAGCATGATGGTGTTGATTTAACCACTTAGATTTCAACATCTTTCAGTGGAAGAACCTTGTTAGGTTAAACTTTTCAGCTAAGAAAAAGTCCCTTTTAAACTATTTAAATAAGACTGAGGTCCCTAGTTTAGAAGCTAAATATTGCAGAATCCTTTGCTAAGAGCTGCCGAAAGAAAGTCAACATCATGACCTCAGTGATGTACTTTGATGAATTTGGGCTTTGAAGCAGTAGCACAAAAGTGGAAAGCTGTGAAATAGATGACTGATGTACTGTCAAAAAGTATGAAAGTGTTTTAGGTTTGGGTTTTTTTGTGTGTCTTCCCCTCCCCCTTAGAAATCAAAGGTAATAAAAAGGCAAAGGAGTATAATTCCTCTCTTTCTTTTTTTGCATTTTGATTTTGCTGGAAGCTTATTTTTCAGTTGTGCCAGTAAAAGCCTATATATTACAACTGCTACAGTAGAGAGGTGGTATAGTGAGTAGTATAAGCCATAAAAATTCTGGAGGACAAACAGAACACAAAAAATACTTCTCCATAGTTTTAAACAATCCCTGGCTTGATTGGGTGTGATTTCTACAGCCACTATGCATCTCCCCTTCTGAAAGTTTCTTCATCTTGGGATTCCTAGAAGAATCTTAATTTTTTCATCAAATCTTTGTCCACCCTTGACCTCCCATACTCTTACTGCATTCACTTCTGCCAAATTTTTATCCTTAAAAAAAAAGCGGCGAGAACAATTTATTTTCTATTTCTTTCCTTTCAATTCCATTTAATGAAAGCAGCTCAGAATTACCTGAAAAGCTTCAGCAGTTGCCAGACTTCTCAGATCACAGCCATTGTTCTAATTAATGTATGTGAAGTGTGATGGAATGGGAGAAGGAATGAAAGTCTGCACTCGAGGTAGACTCTGGCCTCAGCCTGTTGTTACTTTTCCTTTCTGCTGTATGATAATAAACATGATTTTTGGAGGACCCACACATGGTTTCCTAGAGGTTCGAGTTCTCTTAAGAAGGTAAAAGGAGAGCTTCTGAGAAGAAATGCAACTTTTCTCAGAATAAAGGGAGTAGAATGACTGAGAAAGAAACTTTACATAAATAATAAAAAGATAAAAATAGTGTGGCTTCTCAGCACTCATTAATTGCCACAGCTTTGATGCTTTTCACTGGAGTATGATAATTTATACCTGTAGGCAATCTATTTCAATACATAAACTTTCCATACAGAATTAGGATGGAAGTCACAGATATCTAAAAAATTAATAGCAATCTGTTAAAATTTCAAAGACCAAAAGTCAACTGAAGGAAGAGGAATTCAGCTAAGGTGGTATTTTACCAGGAAATAACAAGTTTGAAGCCCTTCCATTAAAGCCAGTTGAAAGGTTTTGACCATCTTGAAACAGATAACTTTATGCAGTCAGATAAGCTTTCATCTGGTTGGATGTCTTTAATGTCTTTCACATTTTAACCCTTTATACGTTAATTAAAGTACATAGTTGAAGAATCAATTCAAAAACATTCTCACCAGGCTATCTGCACTGAAAGCTGACTTTATCTAGCCATGGGGCATTTGGCAATTCACCTCAGAGAGCTGGCCTTTTACTTGTTGAAATGTACTCAACTCCTTTGAACAGTACAGGTAGTAAATGTTGAAAAATATCTTAGCTGTCTAGAAAAGTAGAACAAAATCTTATTCCAAACACACTATATTTCTGACCCAGGAATATTTTGAGGTACCTCCTGCACCTGTTGTAATTCACTCTTCCAGCTTTAAAGCTGCTTGAAACTAAAGAAAGCTGAATAGAGGGGAAAAAAAAAACAAAACAAAACAAAACAAAACAAAAAAAAAAAAACAACAAACAAACAAAAAGCAAACCCCAAAACCAAAAACAACCAACCAACCAACCAAAACAAAACAAACAACAACAACAGCAAAAAACTAACAAAACCTCCCAACCTGTCATCGTTTGAGCCTGGTCAGCAGCTAAACACCACACAGTTGCTCACCCACACTCCTTAGACAGCGTGGTGGGCCCTGGCTCCCCGAGGCTCACCATATTGATGCTGGCTTTAGCGTGGATGCCTGCTTGGCATAGCACACTGCAGCCCAGAACTCCTGGGCTCAGGCAATCCGGAGGGCTCAGCCTCCCGAGTAGCTGGGACTACAGGCACGCCCGAACCAGGACACAACCTTAG
Source organism: Tyto alba (assembly GCF_018691265.1). Lineage (NCBI taxonomy): Eukaryota > Metazoa > Chordata > Aves > Strigiformes > Tytonidae > Tyto > Tyto alba. The sequence goes on from NW_024881261.1 coordinate 17,745,111, forward strand.
ATAAACAATTTTTCTATGAAATGCGTGAACTCTTCCAAACCCAGATATCATGGAAGACTGACAATTTTGACAATATTCCAATGGAAGCCAGGGAAAATGCTAATCTATGGTCTGAAAGGAAGCCAGAATTCCAGGGCTTTGGTACCTAAGTTTTCAGACTTGCTCATCTCACACCATTAGTTCATCCAAATCCAGTATGCTTAAAGCTGAATCTTCCTGAAGTAGTTCCCCTTGGGAGAACCTACTCCCATCTCAAGGAGAAATTAAACTAATACAATTTCATTTCAAACTGTAAGAACAGTTTTGCTGTGTCACTCAAAAGTCCACCTAGCTTGATTTCTTACGTCTGACTAGCTGCATATTCTTAGGATAAGATACAATAGAATGTGTGTAGAGTATTTCTGGTATTATCTTCAACTTTAGCATTCAGAGCTGGAGGATGCATCTAAATCATCATGAATAATAACCAAATAGAGTAATATTCCATTTCAAAATATTGCAATCATCTGTAAAAAGGATCAACATTCTTCAAACACCACATAAGCTTAACTCAGTGCTGTTAGAATATGTCTTCTTTGGCCAAATGTTATTTAGTTCATACCTGCTTTTTCAGTAAGTCTACAACTTTATGCAGAAGTTCATCATCTTCTCCTGGTCCTGGATTAGTGATCAAAAAATCTATGTCATGTCCAATCTTCTTACCCCTACAAGCAATAAAAAACAAGAAGACCAAAAGAGTTAAGTTCCTGTTGAATTGGACACTATTTCTGAAGAGAATATTTTTGCTACATTATAAGAAGAGTTTGCATCATAAAGTGATAGCAATGTTTCTTGAAACATAATCAAAATTGCATCTTCTACTTCTTTTATCAGGTCTTTCAGTGTTCTTTGTTAAGCAATAATTTAAAATTTTTGATGTATTTTCTCTGTTCTTCAACTAGATACTGCAGATCCACCTGATGATGTTAAACCTTCCTCTTTCTTCCCCTTAAGTCCTAGAAAAGGTTTCAGTAATCTTTGGATAAAAGAACATAATCAAAATGCCATAGTACATATTATGAATCCAGTGCACTAACAGCAGATAAACTTGCCAGTCTGACTACTGCAGGATTAAATATTCTTCTTTAGCTTTTGATGGACGCTTTAATGAACAAAACTGTGATTATAAATAATTGTATTGCTTCTTTTAACAGCAGATATAAAATCTCTGAATATCTTACATTTCTTCTGTTTTAAAATATAACAATGCTTTTTACAGAGATTGAGCTAGATTTTTTTTTTTTGAGAACAGTTCACCTTAATGTGACTAAACCTTATTTATTACACTCACTAGGGATTTCAACATTAAATCCATATGCAAAAGGTTTAACTGTAGATGTTCTTAATGAAAAATGATGATATAACCTCTTGTTTGTCTTCATTTAAGTATAAGCATTGAGCTAGTCTTTCTTCCACTTACCAAATGTGTTAAACCTAAATCAGATTAAGTTATAGCTATCATTGGAAGACAGGCAAAAGCATGCTAACAGAATGTTTCCCTTCAGAATTATGAAATGTTTGAGAACATCTGAAAATTTATTTTAGAGTGCAATTAATCTGAGGATTTCAGAACCAATACAAGGTTTTCATTTTGTTCTAAATACTGCAACTGGGACTGCATACACATCTATTTATTGGCTCTAATTGGACCAGTGTAAGGAGAAAGTAGCAGAGGAGATATTTCTGCAGGTAGGTGCATTATGCAGGAGGTGGAGTAAGCACTGAAATGTAGCACATCGTCAAATCTTTTTTACATGTTCATGGGAAAAGTCTGATGTTCACAAGGGTACGTGATGTTACAGCTCAGCTGTGTTTCTCAGAATTCTTATACAAGCAGTGAAAATGGGAACTGTACAAAACAACAGATTTGCTTTTTTGTATTTCATGAAGGAGTTAATTCTCTTAAAATAGTGCCTGAAATTGAATCTGATTTCTTAAACTTGGAAATTTGTAGGAAAAGAACTGATTGGCAGACGTGTCAACTGCCATTTGTGTGACAGGAGATCATCTAACTGATGGATAGTTGAACAGCATTAGCAGCAAGATGTAAGGAAATGAAAATCTAGGTTTTATATTTGACAAGCAGTCTAACTCACTATAATGCAACTACTGTGCCATGTCTGCAGCAAAGTCAAAACTGCTTAAATGGGTGGAAATGATTTCAAAAGAAGTTTCAAACAAAGCATCAGTCTCAACTTGGAAACGGAACAGCAATTCAAACTCAATAAATTAAAAAACATTTAGTATTCCATGTAATACTTTCTGAGTTACTTTGTACGATGACATTCATTATCTCTTAAATTACCATAATAATCCAAAGTTCTTACATAGCACATTTACTTACATGTTTCAAAATGTTTTTTTCAAAGGGAAGGAATTTACTATTCCTATCTTAGAGATGCAGAAAGTGGCATAAGAAAACTTGCCTAAAATGAACAACAAAAATAAAACAAAAAAAATAATCAAAGGAAGAGACTGGAAGCTGATGGAATCGGGAGCTGATTCCCGATTCTTCCTCTGGCATTCAACACATACATATTTTAGGTTAACCACATCTACAAAATCCTGAATCAAGAAATCCAAGGTGTTTCAGGGGCCATCTATTTCCCAAGACAGAAAGCATTTATTAAAATGCTTTTTATTTGTGAATTTTTATTTAGTGATTAAATCTCATATAAAAGCACACAATATAAAATCATTATTATTGTGAGAGTTATGTTCCAGCTTCTTTGAACTAATTCACGTTGGATTAATTTCTGACTGAATTTGTCAGGCTGTTACTAGAACATTTAGTCTAATTTCCATTAGTACTCTTTACCAAATAATATATTTCATCCTAGAAAAATTCATTACCTTCCTTAAAAAAGAAAACCAATCTAGTAAATTAAAAAGCTGTATAATATATTTTGCTTACAGCTGAAAACCATTCAAAAAGATGCAGTAAAGTTCACATAGATTCAGACCATCAGTCTATTGTAGCTGAAGGGAACGTGGCCATTGATTTCCACAGAGTAGGGTGTTTCACATATATATATTTATATATTTGTGTGTGTATACATACAAACATACAATCATAGGTATTCATAAAACTACATAAAGGGCACATAGTATGGTATAGTGACAAGGTGCTCTGTCCCCACCTCAGGAAGTAAGTAAACATATGTATTTTTTTATCAACAATTAACTCTATATGCACTTCAGCAGTTCACTGAAGCTGAAGCTAACTGTATACGTAAAGATTCGATATGATGCAGGACCTGATTTTATACAAGTTAGATACCACGGTGCCAGACAGCTGGTCTTCAAACTGGGTATGAAAACCTATAATTCATCACTTAATCAAGTGCCTCAGAGATTAAACCTCAATCTCTTATTCATTCCTGAAGCTTGCCAAGAGGAACGCTGGAGGCTGCAGTCTTTTTCAAATCCCATCACATTCAAAAGAGCAGGTTCCTTACACAGGGCTACAGATTGGCTTCACCATAATCTAGAGACTGAAGGGGGTTAACTAAGCATCATTCACTTAAAATGAATACAAATATTTTGTTTGGAAAACAAACAAGTGGATGCTATCAGTGCCTGGTTTTGTCTTGCATTTGGTAGTCCACTGATTGGTGCAGTGATTCCTCATCTTTTTATTGCCTTATTTTTCTCAGTTAGGAATACTGGCAATAGTCCTGCTTCACAGAAGGCATCTCCTCAGTCTCCTCTCCTTCTGCCTTCCACTGAGGTACAGTTCCAGGACCACAGGTCGGAGACAGCATTTGGGTCCATGCCGGTGTCCACAGGTTATTTGCTTACTTTTTATAAACTATTGGATTAAAACCACTCAGCCAGGAAGGAGAACACTGTTTGATGTTTTCACAGCCAAATTATTTGTCATTCACTGGCTGTTAAACACAAAATGCAGAGCCAGTGCTTGCTGCAGGGAGCAGAGTCTTAAGAGTTCTCCTCTCTGAATGGTCATCCTAGTCAGTATACTACATCACACTCTCTTCCTGGGTCTACAAATTTCCCATTTTATACTGCAGGGTGGCATAAATCCACCCAGGCTAGTGATTTTAACACATTAATGGATGGCGGAATATTTAGGGATTTGATTCTGGCACACCACTGTCTATGCACTCTAATCACAAAGCTTTTATATAAAATTTGAGTACTATTTAAAAAATAAAAACAGCTCAAATGACATTTTAGAAAAAATAAAGTACATCCTCTTAACATGTATGAGTGTTGCTCAGAATTTGTCTATTTTCTATGCCTCCTATGAAAAGAGAGTGATAATCTGTCTAGTTTCTAGATTCCACATGGGCATAAGCAGGATCTGAAGAAATTATTTGCTTATACATGGAAATGCTGGGGCTGTTAGGAAGAAAAGCATAGCTTCCCCTAGGAGCAGAGCAATCAGGGACATGACTGGGGAGTTTAGCTTTCTGAGGCTTTGAACAGGAAAGGACATGGATTCAAGTTTTGGATTGGCTATTCAGATCCACTTACCTCTTCTTTTTCTTTTTTTTTTTTTTAATTTAAACCTAAACCTAAATCCTTGTTGGGCTGGTGCTATAAGAAAGCCAGCACCTTGTAGAAGTGAAATTGCAGCTTAGGTTTTGTCCTAATAATTTATTTAAGCCTGGAGACTATAAAAGTTAGAGCACTGTTAATTAACTGTGTTCAAATCTTGCCTGGATAAACTTGTATAAAGCTGCTGAGTATTTCTTTGTAGTCAATTAATTATCTTTAAGTTTGTTCAAATTTTCTTTTTTGCTCTTATTGTTTTAATACAAAATCCAGATTCCAAGTCATCAAACATAACTATCATTATGGCTAAAAGTTAAATATATGAATGTATGGCAAAGGATAATCATGTTGTCTTACTCTACAAGGGCAACATCTGCATGATTGGACATTTTAGAGTACTATGTATACAGAGTATTTTGAAATCCCAGGATATTATATAATGGCTAAGCCATGACAATAACAATTTGGATAAATTGACTTTAGTTAAGGAAAGATGGAGTGACATTTCTCTACCACTCACAAAACTTCACTAATGGAGGAGCTTAAACCACTTTTTTTAGCAATGAGCTATGTATCAAAATGCTGAAAATCATTTAGCAATCTTTTTGCTTTTACAGAGTTCAAGTGGATACAGAAGATGATACTGTATTTCCATGTATGTGCTTGAATTAGGTAAAACTGTAAGCTTTTCTTAACTTTGAAAGCCGTTGAAGTCTGTGAAATACAAAGTGAACATCATCTGTCTATTTTATGAGTAACTGCATCTCCTGCTCAGGCATATTTCTAGGAAATACAAGCATCAAAGTAAAATAACAAACAGTACAATACCTTTAGATGCATCTATCATAAAAATGATTTATATTTACCTTTACTATTGACATTGTATTGTGCACAGAAATTTTACTCACTTATCAGTGTTGCCAAAATATGCTGTTCTTTGCCTGTTAACCAAGGAAAAGTATTTCTCCTTTGAAATGTTGTAGTCTAAGTCATAGATTTGTTTACCCGCATCTTCTATATCTGCTCCCTTCAATTGTGAGGGCCTTTCCCTAAGAGCAGCCCCTTTCTTCAGCTAAGGTCAGATGTATCCAAGTCTGCCAGTACTCATAGTACATACACACAGCCCTGTATTTTTCAGCTCAGCTTGCTGTACTCTATTTTTAATTCACTGACTTCCTCTATCTCCAGTTTTCTTTTAAGTCTTTATAATTTTTCCCTATAAAATGATTCTATTTTTTTTCACTATATGGGTAGTTTATTTAAAAAAAAATATTTAAGTTCTGCTGCAGTGACATTCTCACTCTTGTCTGCTTAGCATTCAGAGACCATAGGAATGATAAGGAGGAATACATAGATTTAGGTGTTCTTTTGTTTCCCTGGAATTCTTTCCTAGCTTGATTTTACAGGCTCTGTATTAGAGTTTTTTCTTCTTGGATGCACCTCACTTACTCTTTCTAACCGGTAGCTCTTTAAAATGTACCTGTTAGTTTTCAAGTTCCTAGAATTATATTCTGATAGATGTAGAAATTTTCTCTCATTTGACAATCCAACTGTTACTCTGCTGTGGAGTAAGCCAAAATGAATGCGATAAATCCTTGGATAAAAGTCCTCTGTGAAGTTCTTAAAACCATTAAAATGATTAACTGAATTGTCTATCTGCAATACTAGATGATCACAAGGAGTTACTTCTGACTTTAAAAGCTTGAATGTTGTACTAGGTTGGTCTTGGGTTTATTTAAGTTATTTGGTAATGGGACATTGTGATGTTTTGCTTTACAGACTGCATTTTTGTGTTTTCAGAAAACTTCATTCAAAGTAGGATTAAAATAGTTTTTACAAATCCTTCTCAAACAAAACTCTGACTTTGCTTCTGTGTGAAAACAGTTCTTACGTTGAATGATTTACCTCAGACCTGTTCTTGTTAGCTAAATAACATGATTTGCTTGACTTCTGATTAGAAATGCAAAGTGAACTTTCCTTCGTTGGCTAGAAATTTTGGACCAGGAATCCAATTTAGTATCACGCTTTCCAGGGCAGGCTAAAAAAATCTTTTTTCACAGCTGCCATATTCCTTAATTCAACTGATTCTCAAAATCATCTTAGGAAGGGAACTTGGACACTTTTTGGTGAAGAAGGCTTAATATTCAGAAGAAAAAAGTTTTCAATAGCTGCTCAGAAAGATTATCAGAGACTGCTGTGGCCCATTGGCTCTACACTCTCAGACTGGACTGGAGATAAGCTGACCAACTTGTATTTATGTTTCTCAAAAAACAGATGGAAAATTTCAAAATAATTGGTTTGTTTCTTTCTTTGTTTTTTCATTGTGTAACAGTCACAGCATTGCTAAATCTCCGTTTATTAAGCAAATCCTACCCTTTATTCAGACAAAATTCTCATTGGCATAATGACAGCTTTATAAGCGTTGAATGAGGTTGCATGCGTGCTAGGTCCTTCAGTGTTTACACGTGCATACTGAACTTTACATGTGAGAAATGTCAGTAATATCAGAGACATTAACCACTTGCATTAAGTCAAGCTTATATCAAGAACCTGGAGGACTAACAACTAACAGGTGCTCATTTCTAACATATGATCAAGTATATTAAATAATAAAGAAGCATAAGTTTATGTGGGGTTCCGGGAATGAAACACATTAATTGCATATAATTAATCACATAATAAATCTTCAAATCATACATCCAACTGCCACAAAATATAACATAATGAAGTGGTGACAAATAATGGAGAACAGAAACAGATTTGGCATAGATATTTCACACTTCTTTCTGTTTGACTGAACTTTTATTCCTGTTAAAATTGTGGGAAAATATTGATTGTGGAGGAAGGCATATGAACTCTTAAACACTAGATATTGTCTAATGTTCTGAGTTACTCTGTTTGGTGAAACTGGATTGTATTTACTAAAACAGTACATTTATGATAATATTACTATTCAGATTTGGTAGCTTGAAATGGTTTTAAAAATGGTTTTAAATTTTCAGAATTTACACTGAATAAGAAAAAACCCATAGCTGCGATATACCTTCCTGAGAATGATTGCTATCAGGAAAGACAACGAAAAAGATCAGGCCTTCAGGAATTGCTATGCGACCCATATTCACCATAAAACTGCTAGATTTTAAAACTCTCACTTTCCTAACCATTGTATTGTATATTGGCATTCTGATACACAAAGCTAGAAAAATCAGTAAAAGTAATCTCAGACCAGAACTACATGGAGAGAATCTTACCTAGCATGTGGAGAGTGTTCACAAAATATCAGAGGCTGTAACTGTTCCTTCCTTCCAAAGAGCTCAGATTAAAAGCAGTCCAGCTGAAATTCATTTGTATAGCAAGCTGTATACTAGATAAAATGCTGAAAGCCAATATAAAAAAATGACAAGTCCTTTACTTGTGGAAAGAAATATGGGAATTCATTACATGTTAAATTAAGCATCATCTTCTCTGCATTCTTCTTTTGGGAAATGCAGGGAGGACAGCTTCCAGACAGACATCCCCAAGTGATTTGAAAATATGTAAGGCCACTTGAATATTTCCTTGAATATAGATGAGAAATATGCATAAACATCTAGGAAGACCAAATGCAATTGCTGAAGTGATGATTGTGTGGCAATGGAAAGGGATTAAACGTTGCAGAAGATTGCATGTACCTGAAGAAATGGACAAATTGTGATATAGCACAATGAAGTTCTGTTTAAGCAGCAAAGAGAAGGAATAGAGAAGTACCAGAATCACTCCTTTTAGATATAGAAAATTAATAATTTATAAGTATCATAAGATGCATGTTCCTGAGGGAAAACTCTAGTAGCCTCAGTGTGCATGCATAGTCAAATATATAATTACAGCTGCACACACATAGTTCAAAGATTTCTTTCTCACTATTCTGATATTGATGCCATATTTTTACTCTAGGGAGGTATCCTCTATGCTGGGTCTGATTTGCCTCCCACTGTGCTGGCTATGTAGAACTATTATTTGAAATGTGTTCAACCAAATAGAAGTAGCATGGTAATTCTGTCTCTAATAATGGCAGTGCTGATTAAGGTACCTCTACTACCTGTCTCCCACCAGCATGTGCCTTCTCAGACGACGAACAGAAATTTTTATTTCAAATCCCAGGTAGTCTGCTTGCTTGTGTATTTGATTATTAAGCAGTCTTTGATGAAACCTTGAACAGGAGATGGACAATTTCTTACAGCCAGATATTAAAATAATTCTAAGCTACTGTCACTCAAACTATGAAGAACTACACCTTCTTCTTATATAAATCCCATTATAATGAGAAAAAAAATCTTTAAACTGAACGTACTAGAGCATGACATTGCTACAACTATTAGAAAGTAAAATCCTGGAATGCTTAACAGCCAGAGGAGAAAAATTCCATTGATTGCAAAGTAGTCACAGATTTTCAAAACCTTGCTCCATAATGTTCCATAATCAGGTATAAGTTACTACCAGTTTAATAAAATATAAAAGCAAAGTAGACCAATAAGTAAAATTCTCAGAATAATTTGCCTGAGTGAATTTCTTGAATTCAGGATTTAATCAGAAATTAATTATTTCAGCACACTTTCTTCTGACCTTTCTTCAGGTCTGAGACCTGGACCTAGAGTAAGTGACTTTATTGACTCAAATGTACATTGACCTTTGCTAGGTATATAATACGTAGACTGACAGAAAAGAACAAGGCGCTTTCCAAGGAAATTAACAAAACCATATCCGTTCAAGGTTTTCTGCAACAGTGATTTCATGCTAGAGGATTGTGTTGAATGAAAGAAATTATAATGTTTGCAACATTCTCATTTCATTTGCAACAAGAACTGGGAAATAGCTGAAATGAAAAGTTCAAAAATTACCCTGTTTGTGACAGAAAGGGTCCTCCAAATTACAATAAAATGTTGTAACATTTATTTGAAGTTATTTCCTCAGAAACTCAATTACATATTCTGATCAATACTATAAAGAGTATTAACAGCCTAAGTATCAGCATAGTACTATACTAGTCCATTGCTATAATAAATGCGCAGCTAAACCCTATACACCACACATAAGCTGTTCCTCAAATCACTGTCATCTTTAGTTCAGCAGTTTTCCTTAATATTCAAGTCAGCTCCACATTTTCAAAACAACATTTAGATTCAAGAGTGTCAATGCAATGGTGGTTCACATACATATAAATAGCAAGAAAATAAACACTCACTGAACTGCAAAAGCAGCTCAACCAAAGTTAACAATCCAAAAACACTGACTGAGAGAAAGCACAAACTGCAGAATGCAAAAAGTAACTGTTCACAAGCCTGACACACACTGTGCAATGATTATTTTGTCAGCGGAGGGTGAGTGAGAGAGGGAACGTTTAGCCAGAATAAACTAGGGGCACTCAAACTTGCACAATTCTAGCACCAGCTTCACTTGCTAGGTGATCATGCACTGTCTAGGTGCATGATCTTTACACCTGCACCTTATACATGACAAAGATATAAGACTGATGAGAATGCCAGAGGCAAGATACCATTTTATAGTTCATCAAACTAGGTAGTCAGAAGGCTCATCTATGCCATTTATCACATGAAGGCATACTAAGCTTCCCAAATGTTATAGGTTTTGGAATCATAGATTGCTCTGATTCCAGAATTGAAGCTCAGGGAAGCCTTCCATTGCAGGACTGGGGTGGTAAATAGGAAAAAAGAGCTGTATAGATTAGCAGGTTTTTTTATGCAATGGATGATTACAAATCCTAGATCATAATTTTGTCCATGGTTATTAAAAAATTAGTAACAGAGAAGGATCCTCCCCACCTTACATTAAAGGTATCTATGGCAGGTGTCATTTGTTATTTTACCCCAAGTGAATGGATCCCAACATGGTCCATATACACAGTCAGTCCCTGCTTTTCAAAAATAAAGTAACATGCCTGAAATAATAAGGAAAACAATAAAGCAAGATCTGATTGGGGTTCTGTGGAAGACAGATATGGGTATAGGAATATCTGGTTTAGGATTATTTCTACTCTCCTGGTTTGTTATTTGAATTAGATCTTAACTGCCTTTGAAGACAGTTTGACACTAGCGGTTCCCAGCCAGTGCCAAAATTCATTCTCTTTTCTAATACCGTAGGTGGTAATGTACTATAAAATACCTGTTGAGATGAGAAGTGCCAGTGTGGGAAAATACTTGCACAAACATCTTGCAGCTGGACTCTGATTTTAGTGCTCAGCCTTTCAGTCACCCTATTGGACTTGGTTGCACAAGCTGAAATGAGAGTTCAATATTTCTGGAAATCTAAACCCAAAGTCACTGAAATTTTTTATTGTCTTTCAAAGGAAATTCTGGAGTTCCTGATCCCTGAGGATTAATTCTTCCCCAATTGTACATCACAGGGCTATTTTGGGGCATAATTAATATCTGTGAGATGGTTTAATAGGATGCTGATTAATGTCTGAAATAGCAATAACCAAATTAAATTAAGTGAAATAAATTCTGCCACCAGCAAAGACAATTAAAATTAAAACTGAATTCATGATATATTTAACTGAAAATATACCATACAGTTATGAGAGATAATCTGACTCATTTTGAGGCAATATGTGGGTAAAAAAAAAAAAGAAAAATGCTGTTGCAGCTTCCTCTGCAGAATTACTTTTCTCAGTGATTTAAGAATAAAATAATTTTAGATTAGACTGTCTCTGAAAGGAAAACATAGTGAAAACTGAGCCATTGTTCTCCCAGGCATCTATAAATCAGGCTTCTACAAAGGTTTGAATTGCCAAAGATAGCATATAGCAGCTTCTTCACCCATCCAAGTAATTCAACATAAGCCCAGCTGAACTACATAAATATTTGGCAAAGATTCACAGGTGTCTTCTCTGGAAAAGGCACTTCAGGGTGGACAATTCATTAAAATGCTACTTTTCTTGCCCAGTGTAACACTAATTCTAATTCACCAGGGGCAGAACTAATTTTCCATAGCTGGGAAAGCTATTTATTTTATTTTTGAAGTTAATCCAAATCTGCGATGAAGTAACAATGGAAAACTCCCTTTCAGAGCAGAAACTTTACTTACACAGCATAAGGGAATACAGCCTTAATACTGGATACACAAAACAAGCACTTTTGGTTTCTCATTTATTCAGCAAGATATCACTGCTATGGCACATCAGTGGCTGCTGTTGAAGGAGACTTTTAGGGTAACTCCTAACAGTGCGGAGAATGCATTACTTAAAAGATCTTTCTTCTATGAAGTCAGGACAAAGAAGCATCACCTGCTGCAGCAGAAGGGATCACATCTCCGGATATTTCTGCAAGTTATGCTCTGAGGGTGAAAATCACCGAAGTAAGGATGAACAGTTTGAAACCTGTGCAATACCACTTAAATCTTACTTAAAACCTAATTTCACCCTCAGTGACTGCATTGCCTCAAAAAAAAAGTATAGTAATGCATGTCATTCACCTAGGCTTTCATTAAATGTGCTTCCAAAGACCAAGCGTATGTCATGCTATGTTCAACTGTGTGTGTCTTTCATGATCCAAAAGAAACCTAGACACTGTTTCTCAGAGTACAAGGCACCCAGGTACTCCACTTCATGTTGTGCTGATGTCTTTTTTCAAGCTTTGTTTTAACAGATATTTCACATTACTTTAACGCAGTAAGAAGAAAAAATAAATCAGAAAATGGTTATTCAACTGAAGAACTTAAATGACCAGCAGTATGGCTAAATTTAAAGTTATCCACTGATCTCATAAAGCTCTACTAGATTATCTGCATTAAAAATTGTTTAATGAGGTAAAAATATTACCATGAAATCCTTGAAAAGATTTATTTCCCTGCCTTGCGAAAGGAATGAATGGTGAACAGTGTGTTTATATAGTGGCTTCTGTGGACTTTTAGCTAAATGGTTATTTCAAAGCATATTCAGTTTAAAATAAATCTGCATGAAGATTCTTTTATCTAGGAAAAACATGATGTTGTGGAACATTATGAAAAATTTAATGGAAGTCAAAATTTGAAGATCTGACACATAAAAAAAAAAAAAAAAAGAGACCAGAAACTAATATTCCACAAACAAAAAAATCTACAATCTGATTAACCTATATTTGTATGTATTATCTTGAGGAGGACCACCTATTACTCACATGCTGAAATTAATTCCTTCCAACCTTACCTCACCTTCAGAGCTTTTAAAAAACAAAAAAATAAATTCCATGAAAAACAGTTACAAAATTACATTTCAACTAAATTTATTAGACACTATTAAAACTGTTTATAAAACTAGCCCTCTACCAGCCCAGTTTCTACTGAGACAGAAAAATATGATAATGGCCATGCAAGAATTTAGCCACCTACTTCTTAATTAAAAAGTATGGGTATCTCTATGTATTATAATAGTTGTACTGCCTAGATGGCATTATTGTCTTCCAGCTTTCCATGACATAAATGCCTGAACGTGGCTGTCACCAATTATATCCTGATGTTGAATATTTATACCTTTTTGGCTTGCACAGGAGAAGACGTTTTGCTACTAACAGCTCTATGTTCTCTGAATTCTATATTTGAAGTAAATTCACTATTCCACCAACTAAAACAAAACTATGCTTAAGCTTTGAATCACTGAGAGTGCTGTCTCAATTTCATGTAAATAATGCAACTGTACCTGGAAGCTGTCCATATAATTTCAAGCTTTTAAATCTTATGAAATGTACCACACCAATCTGTCATATTTAAAGTCAGGAAATTCATTGCCAAAGTTTTGCTTTTGCTGTTTTGGCAAATCCTTTAAATTACACTCCATTCCAATCAAGCATTTCAAATGACATCATAGAAACATCCTGCATACATAAATTTTGCAGAGTGCCAATCAATGGCAAAGCAAAACCTCTTCAATACTGTTTGAGAAAGATACATATTCCAATGAGAATTGATGTGAATTTGGGATCTTTCATATTCAGCTGAAATGTAACAATATGCAGATGATGCTTTAGTCTTAAAACATCGCTCTAGTTTCACACATATAAATGCTACTGTCACCTTATTCTACAATAACATGGAGCAAGCTTTCTCACTCTTAAGAAACAGTCTGTATAACAATGATACAGTATCTTTGGTTACCAGAAATTGTAAAATTTTAATTATTCTGAAATCTGCAGGAAACAAAGAACATATTCCAATAGGTACTGGAGAATCAGGCTTGACTGAAGAGAAGGTACATTTTTATTGTTTATGAGAGCAGGCATCTCAGACTAGACTTGCTCATATACCTTGAAATACCTAGTCTTTTTTGGCCTAATTCAAAGGCTTAACAAAGACTTTAGAATTATGCAAACTGAGAGACAAGGAAATTCAACTACCCCTACTGAAGAATAGTATTCTTCAGTACATCAGTGCACTCAAAAATGACAGATGTTTCAGTGAACTCTCAGAGAGTACAATGAACTTTAGGGAGAAAAAAAAAAAAAAAAAAAAAAAAAGGGAAAAAAAAGGTGAAGAAAATGACCTCTTCCTCTATCCAACAATAAATCAATATGAGATCATGAAAGGAGAAGGTTAAGGTTTTTAAGACTTCCGTCTGACTTTTTTGGAAGTCGTTGGTGACCAGAGCTTTTCAGGACAGGCTACCACAAACTGGGAGAGAGCTGCACCCTTCTAGATCTGGATTAATCATTTTATATAGATATTGCTCTGATTCAAGACAAATTCAGGTGTTGTATCCACCTTCTGCTGGTCTGCCAGAGAATGAAGTTTGCCATCATGAGGTATTTAAACAGAGTGATCAAGAGCTGGCTGTAGATTACACATGTAGTCCAAATGCCTAAAGGTGGAATTGAATAGCTGAAATCTGGATTTGTAAAACAGAAAGCTATCCAGGTTTTTTTCCATCTCAGATGGTACATAATCTTGTTAGGTGCCACATTTCAAACAGCATTAGTTGCAAACCAAAACCTCAGCTAAGAGAGTTATATATTGTTAGAACAATAACCTAGTGATCTCTTCAACATCATTAATAATGCAGCAGAGAAAACAGAAAGGTCAGCTGCATACAAACTATTTACTGAAATATGTAGACAACAGTCTGCATTATTAATTATGAAAGCTGCATTTTTAAAAAAATGCTTTTATGAAGCTATTTATCACACATTTTTTTTAATGAAAAAAAATTATTTTGCAACTAAGGCAGTTTCCATTTACTAGTTTAGATTTTTATTGTCCAAGAGAGAACTGTTTGGTACAGAATTATATTTCTATTCTACTTACTCAGAATCTCATTAATATATATAAGCAAATATTTAAGTTATTACATTTTATTTTGAAGGAATAAAGAAAAAGGTATATTCCTATACTAACACTATATCAAAATTAACAAACAATTCTATAGCAACAATTTTTCCTGTATTGAAGCTTTCTGGTGATAGATTTAAAATGTTCATTCAATCTCAGTCCATTTTAATTCTCTCTAGATAATAATTCTCTTGAGAGTTTCTAATGGATTATTCCTTTGTCACAGAAACTTCTATCAAAATGTTCTTTTTCATGTATGTCTACTTTCCAAAAATCAAAACATTAATTTTAAACAATTTAAAAGGCAATATTAATGTTCATACAAGGAAGGAAAGGTGCATTTACAGAATGTCTGAATGATATTAGATGTTCAGCCTATGTTTCATCTATCTGGCAGTGATGGGACAATCGGTAGAATCAACCTACCATAAAAATAAAGGTTTCTATTTGCTTCCCGCTCAGCTGTACCGGAAGTTATACAAACATGACAGTTTTTCTGTTAAAATTCCTTGAACTGAGGAATAAATTGTTTGCATCCATTGGAAAAAAAAAAAAAAAAAAAAAAAAAGACATCCCCCCCAAATTCTAACATAAAATAGAATTAAGACTTCTGTTTGAGCTGGTGGTGTGATGGCTGAGGAGTAGATATAATTGTTCATGCATTTGGATTAGTCACAAAGACATGAGAAGCTGATTTATGAAGTTGAACTTTCTGGTATTTTATAGCAATATATATAATTCTACTTTAGTTTTGGTTACTTTAAGTTACTTTATTAATCTATTCCATCTAATGGAATATATTATCTGTGAATTTCAAATTAAATAGTTGTGTGGGTGCTAACATACAACTGCAGGATGGTGAGTTTGAGTCTAGCCCTTCTACCAAGACACTAAAGTATTACTCGAGCACTTCTGAAAAAATTATGCACAGTTTAAACTTCAAACATGTGTACAATCTGTTTAGTTTTAATGACATTGCTCACTCACTTGAATTTTTAGAGTGAACTGTTAAGTCTTCTCAGGATTGGGCTAACATACAGGTTTTCCATAGCTACACTGCATATCCCCACTGCTACCTACAGAAGTATAATCTAGAGAAAATAAGATTGCTCCCTTTTGGGACCTAATTTGGATTGTGTAATCTACCAATTTTGTCTAAGGGAAGAGGATGTTACTCTTCACCTATGGGATGCATTCAGAAAACTAGACTTTTACAGAGAAAATAATATTTACTATTAAAATGAATGTATTTTATACCAGAACTGTAACTCTGCCTGTTTTGCAATCAGTTTTCAAACATAAATTGAAAGTCAAAATGTGTCTACTTGGTCTACATCAGTGTTTTGCCAAGATAGATGTGTTGTGTGAAACCACACTGTTAGCAGGCAGTTCCCTGGAGCTGAAACAGTTATACCCTTTGGGCCAACATACATTATTACATTTGAGAAGGTCATTCAAACTATACTGGCAAAGGAACACTGCATGTCCACAGAAAAAGCCTGCCAATATATTCTACAAGTATAAGCATACCAGAAAAGCCTTTCAAAGTGTAGACAAGCCTACCATTAAATCTACTTTCTACCATAAGTAAATCTCTCCACAGTGAAATCTTGTTACCTTCCTTTTCAAAATTCCCTTGCTCTGCTTCAAGACATGATCCTCCAGTAGTCCAAGGAGCTCATGAAGTTGGCTTCCTTGATTTAATCCTAAATTGAAAATTTATTACTAACCAAATTCATTAATTCCCAAACCGTGGCAAGGAGATTCCCTGTTTGAGAATGTAACTTTGGAGTGTTCTCTCTGTGCCCGTTTTCCTGATCCAGATATTTTAAAGCTCTAGCCATATATTTTCAGAGAGTCCATAAAAGAACCAGTCATGTCATATTTCTCTAAACTCCTGTTCTGACTTCTTTCTGAATATAATCTTGACTTTTTCAACCTGCATTGTTGTGTGACCTCAGGTAATGGGGCATTTTAAGGGTGACTTCATTGTAGCTACAAATTGTTATTTCATTAGGTGAAATGGGAAGATGCATTTCCTTGGTCACCATTTCCTGGTGGTTCAAATTCTCAAACAATAAGATGAAAGTATCCTATTTTGAGATGATTCAGCCAAACTCAATGTCAAGCCTCCCACAAACCTTCTAGCTAGAATGTACCAATAGTTTGTCCACATTTCATTTATGGTATTCAAAGAGTAGAGTTATGATATAACGTTTACTAAGTCTGGACGTAGTACTATTTGTGGCAGTGATACAAATGTATACTATAACATCAACGTTGAGACATTTCATAAGCAACAATGTTCAATGAGGATATTATTACTAACGCAGATAAACTAGGTGAAACTGAATCAAATAACCAGGAACATTTGCTGGTTTTACACACTAGAACTGTGTCTAGGTATAAGATATGCCAAGATAAAAGGCAAATTTTCTGCAGTCTTTGATCATTAACATAACATCCAGAGTATAAGGTTATTAGTTTATGAACTAATATGAGTTTATAAACTTGGATATGAGAAACAGCAATCCATAAGGTTTTAATGCTTGGGGGTTATTTTGTTCCCCAAGATAGCCCCTAGTAGTATCATAGAACATTTATCATTACTGATGATTATAACTGAGTTCTATCTTACCAGGTTTTGCTGCTCTTTATTTAATGATGATTTTCATTTTTCAAAAAGATTGCCTGATTTCAATCCAACTCTCCCACAGCATAGCAACAATCCATAATAAATTCCACCATTCCCAGACTGAAAGCAACTAAAAGAATTATTTCTGGATATATCTTGTAATTCAGTTATTTCCTACATAATTTATTTTTAACCTTTTTAATCTTTTCCTTGTTTTCTGACATGTAGAAAATGTCTTGTATGACTGACATCCTAACAAAAAAAAAAAATTTAGCCAGCAGTTACCTCCTCAATACCATGTCCCCACACCACTAGCATGATCATGTCACACAATTAAAATGTTATTGCTACTCTTGATCACAGGGATCTGCAAAACATACCTTCTGGTTGCTCTAAGCATCAAACAAGGTCACCAATGATTGCAGCTTTTCTTATAATTATCTGCCAGGAAAACTTCATTCTTTGCTTGTGCTGTCAACTGTCTTTACAGCAACTAACTAAGCTATCATAAAATTTTACTTCTGCTAGAGTATATCAGCAATGGGTAAAGTCTGCTATAAATATACTGTTTTCAAGCCAGCTTTCTAGGAATAAAATCATGGTAAAAGTGATGCATTATCTTAGATATTATAATTTGAACCAGGTTTTAGTCTCTTGACTAAACAACAGGAATTTGATCCTGCAAACCCTGAACTGTCTGGCACCTGAGCCTGCAAAATCTCTTTTGCAAACAGTGAACCACACAATAATATTGTTCATCTCAGTAATTTCTCACTAATAGAGAGCAAAATCTTCAGAGCAACTTAATCTCTGGCATAGATGCCCTGAAAGTAAAACATACTAACAAACAAAATTATCTTGCTATACAAATAGTAAGAAATATACATGAAAACATTTGAGGCATCAGAAAGCTTCCAGCAGAAGAAACACACATTCCAAAAGGACTGCAAACAAGACAAAATGTAATAAATTATTTCTACTTCTGTCCTGAATTGCTTAGGGATAGGCATCCGAGTTCATAGGCAAAGAGATTCTTAAGTACAGTTGTCTGAAACAAAGTAAGAAATAGACACTTGTTTTCTGGTGCACCTATATATGTATAATGAAAAGTTGGCTAAGCATCTTTAGCACTGTTCTTCCTTAACACATTAATTAAATCTCTTACACATAATCAGGCTCTATCCTTGGCCCGGTCATGCTACCTTACAGTTGACTTTACTGCTGGGAATTTAGCTGAGGACTGCTGGCAGAGTTTTGTTTCAGTTTGCTTTTATGCAGAGTTTTGATGTGATTTGCCTTTAGACAAGAGTACCACTTTCTTCTGCAGGTCTCTCAATGTTACTAACTGTCTCTCTTCGTTCCATTCCCACCTCGAGTTGTTTGGATTTTGTAATGCATCCTCTTTTTAGCAGGTGAACCCCAATTAAACTGTTTTACAGATAAAATCTAAGGAACAGAACTGTCTCACAAACTATGTATCTCTATTTCATCAAGGTCATGTATGTCTTTGAATTGATCTGTTTTTCTTTATGTTTTTCTTTTATCTTACCATTTTATCTGAAATCTCATCTCTCTCTCATCTTGCTACTTCATCTTTCTCAGAATATATTCCACTATCTTAATAGTCCCCCTTGTACCTAATGCTCTACAACTTTTACAGGATTTTTACTTACCAGTTTTATGTACTATCATTAATATATTTACTCTGTAGCTATTTATTTGTGAGACAGCCTGCAAAACCCTTAGTGCTTATCCATTTAGAGCAAATACTTTTCAAGTATATTTTAAATATCCTACTACAACATACTTCCTGGCCTGAGTATTAAAATCAGTCCATCTAAATTCACTGGCTGAGCATTTCAGAAATCAGTGCATGTTATTAGCTGTCTTCATGCTAAATGCTTGTAAGAGACATATTGATTACTGTGACTTTTCAGATCAATACTTGAAAATATGATGCCTCCCTGGAATATCCATGTAAAAGGCCAAAAACCCCAACCATTAAAAAAATCACTAATGACTGGAAAATTTTTGCTGGTGCTTGATTTTGCTACAAATTCTGAGTGATAATTAAAGTTAATAGTTTATTAACTAATCATTCTATCTACTATTTACAATGAGGATTTTGCAGAGTTGGTCAGGAAAATGAGAGAAAGCAGAAAGATTTGTGTGGACATAAAAATAAATGAGAAATAAATGTTTTAATCCAAGTTGTCTTTGTAATTTCTTGGCCAAAACCTGAATCAAAATACTTCAGTGATCATGAAAAGGCATTGTAACATTTATCAGAGGTTTCTGTGCTTCTGACTACATCTCCCATGATGCACATATCCCTGTCTTTAGGTGAAATGACACAATATAGTATGAAACTTCTATAGGTGAGTCAATATATATTATATATAAATGCATATAGATGTATATATATAATGTATAATATAAATGTATATAGGTGTGTGTGTTTATATATATAATATAAATATAATATAAATGTTTTCTCTACTTCATTCACTATCATTGCTGGGTGTAGAGCTATTCTGTAACACCACTGATATGTTTTGGCTTGCATATTCACATTGTCAGCACCCATTTCCATCAAACTTTTTCCCAAATACTAATATACAAATTCTCCTGTCCCCCAGTATTTAAAAACAAACAAACAAACATACATACATACATACATTAGTGAAAAAAATCACTGAGATAAAATATCAAAAAAAGTTAGTCAAATCTTCACTGAATTTAGACTTTCTTACACAGTGAAGGATGTGATAAAATCAAAATTTATTAAAAAATACATATCAATATTCTATCATATTCCTATTATAATATTTCTAATATCAGCATGAAAAAGCATGAGTCTACAAATGACATGAGCCCTATTTTATGCACTTCAAATTAACTGCAGCACATATAACACAACTCTGCTACAGAATAGTTCTAAGGTTATCATCATTGATCTTGCCTGAGATTTTCTTGTGAATTACTTGTCTTTCTGTCTACAGATTTTGAAAATGAAGCTCATTCTGTCTGTGAATACATCTCTGTACATGTTAATTTTAAGTACCAATTATTTGTACAGCTTCCTCTTTATCAGAACAGCCTTTATTCCCCTATGACATACCATACTAATCTACTCTCAAATTACCAAAACATTCAAAGAGCAATAGTTCACCCTTAGTGCAGGAAGCAGATTTTCCATTTTATAAAGTTATACTGATAGAACAATTTTAATACATGCTCTGTATCATGCAACCTGCCCCCCTGCCCCAGCCCCAGATTGTATGTTATAATAATGCCTGGGGCCATTGGACTTGATGTGAGGTTTTTGGATGAAATGGTATTCTATTCAAACTGTATCAGTGCTAGGCCTGAGTCCTGTGCAAAAGAACATTTGTGAGATTATTTAATATATGTTTTATGTTCACTGAAAAAATACATATTTGTATATTGGAAGAATCGTGTATTTGGGAGAATCATGTTCAAGGAAAGACAGAGCATTTCCCCTTCCAAAAAACCAGAGAAGTGTTTTCAATATGTCATACCAGAATTTAGTAATTTATATGTTTAATTTTCATAATGCTAACGGCAACCAGTACTGCAAGTTAATTGTTCTAAAGGGTTGAATGAATAATTTTCAGTTAACTTAGCATAATAAAAATCACAACAATTTTTATTGCTAACCTTTTTAAAATGGAAATGATTGGTAGAATATAGATTATTAAGTATATTTCATTGATATATCTGGGCTATAAACAGTTGAATTAAAACCCCCTTTTATAACTTTTCAAGACATTCACTTTGGCAAACTTGTCTAGGAAACTGTGTAAATAATGCAAAATTTGTTTTAATATTTTGGAATTCTAATGGTATGTTATCTTAAAGAGTGCCACTGCACAAGCTGTTGGAATTCAGAGCTGGGAGTATTGTTACTCATACTGACAGCTGTCACCACTTCTTTCCACTTAGGTGAGTCTAATGAGCCAGCCATCACAATATATTGGTATTTATTTCAGAGTTGGGACTTTACATCAGGAGAAAGCAAGTTACTTGTGGGCAGGTTTATAATCTGACATTCATACAAGCAAATAAGACAGCAAAAACTATCAGTGCTGGAATCTCTAGCTAATGAGAATACCATTAGCTTGCACTTTGGTAACCAAAGCCACTGGAAAAGATACATCTACAGTCCAAATCATCCTCAGCCAAGCTCTTCTACATAACAGACACCCCAGACTGCTTTTGTTGTATCTCACGCTGAGCAGTAAACCCAGAAGTATCTTTCCCCATGCCTGCCCCCATACACAGTGAAGGTTTTATCACAGTAGGCTACCTCTGCTATATAGTGAAGGTTTAGAGAAACTGCCATCCAAAAATGAGTACAAACATCAAACAGAATTATGAAAACATCAAAGATGCTATTAAACAAACCGTGGTAGATTTCTAACAATTTCTATTACTTTTTGTATAAGTAAAAGGCATATTATATTGTAAACACTAAAATAATCCATGAAAAGATTAAATTAAAACATATTACATTAATATAGAATGAACAGATTTTAAAAACATGAGACAACCATCTCCATCTACTGTTTATAGATTAGATTATCTGCAAAATGTTAGAATAAATTTATGAGGGGAATCTGCATTGTTAGATCACTTTTTTTCTCACAATTTCCTAAAATATTTTTAATATGTAACTTCTTGGCAAAGAATTTTCTTAATTTATCAGTCATGCAACTTTCTTAAATCTTAAATATATCTTTTTGAGTTCCTCTTCCTTAAATTCCATTCACTTACAAGGATGCTGTGGGGTTTTTTGTCTCTTCTTTACACATTATTCACCAGCATTGCACAAAGAAACTGTTGTTCTTTTGACATTGCATCTCAATAAATGGATTAAATGAGCTGTGAATATCAGCATTTAACCAATAAATAGAGAACTTTATTTATTTAAAATATATCAGATCTGCTTCATCTAAAAGGCTAATTGAAAAGGCTATTCAGGTCAGCTGTGATATTAGAAGACAACTGAATCACATTTAATGCTACTTAAAGGATGTGAACGGGCTAAAAGAAATATTAAACTGTGGCCATTAAAATTTAATTTGACTTAGTGAAGCCATTAACATTTTGGTTTTATGCAGTGGCAAGCATTCTAAAAATATTTCCATATAATTCAGAAACCCAGAACTGTCAAATGGCTGACCCTCATGTACCAAAAGTGATTGAAAGCGACCTTAAAGGGCAAATCAAAAAAAAAATCAAAAGGAGAAAATTTCTTTAAATAAAATTATTAGTTGTTCTTCTGTTCTTTCTTCATATATAGTCTTTATGTATATATATGCATTATTACTGTATACACAAATAATTATGCATACATAAATTATTGGCTCACAGCAAGTTTCTCGCTTATTTTGACTCACTTCTATTTTATTGTTGCTGGTTTTAAACTTTTGCATCTTACTACATCTATCGGCAGGATTCTCTATAACAGGGCATTTCTAGCATTGATAATGGCCAAACTGATCTATGTAGTTATATCAGCCCCAGCTCATCTGGCAACCTTATCTTGTACACTCTTTTAAAATAACTTTTCATAGGAAATGGCAATCTACTTACAGTTTGTGGTGAAAACCAGTTAGAATCCCGTGATTTTTAGTTTTGTTTTTACACTAGAAATAGTTACATTTTTTTCAATTAATTACACAGTTTGGTTTTCATTTTAGCATTGAATATCAGATTCGGATATCAAATTAACAAAACACAACTTTTACGTGAACTATAAAGAAATAATCTATTTTTAAGGCAATACCTTGTCTTACTCCTAGTAGCACTTGTGATATGTTGTTTCTGGCTTCACAGAAATCAGTGGCATTGCCACCTCCACTCTGGACTCATCACTTGCAATAAATTGAGAGAAAAGAGGTATATGACTAAACAGCATCCTTCTACTGAGCTGGTAGACCTGTGAAAGTGGTAAATGTTTGAGTAGGGCATCTAAAAAATCCTGAATCAACAAGTTTTTGAAAGACTTTTAAAGAATAAGCTGGGTACTCAACTGGTTCATGGATTCTTACAAAGTTCTTTTTGTCCATTACTCCCACATACCTTATTCATCAGCTGCTACTTCATGATTCATCATGGCTAATAACAGAGGAAACGAGTGGAAAAATAATCAAAGCTCTAATGACAAAAGGAAGTGTCTGAATTACTCCAATAGATTATCTTCTAAATTGTCTTGGCTAGCCATTAATTTGGATAAAAATGATTTTTGCCTTTCTCAACTTATATTTTAATGAGTTATGGAAAATTAGAAGCAGAAACTCGTGATGACCTCTATTCTTTCCTAGTTGTAGTGCCTCTAACTCCTGTCACAATATTTTTATTCACAGCATCCCAATACCTCAAGGTCAAATGCTTCTAAACTTAGGGAGTTTGGTAAGGTGAAGCTGTTTTACTAAGCTTTAAGATCAACCAGATCAGATTAGAACATCTGTGGGTTAAAAGCTTCATCCAAAGTGGACTATAGTTTATCAGAGGCAAAGCTGTGCTCATGAATGATATCCAAACAGTCTCTTCAGCCTGTTGCTGGAAGAAATACTAGATTTTTCCAGGATCTGCTTAAATTAGGGTGTGCAAACTACCATATCAGCTGAAGTGTTCAGTGAGCAGCTTGCCTCACAGCTCGTTTATAGCAGATTTCTCCCTGATAAAATGAAATAACAGCAGATAAAAAATTTACTTCTTATAACAGCAGTGGAAGAAAGTGAGCAGAAATTGCAGTATTCAGTCTTGAGCAGCTGGATACAGCTTATATCTTCCCTTATTGTAGCTTGTGTTTTGGAGTAAAGCATGGAAATAACTACATCTAAGAATAGTATAAATGCAAAGATACGTTATAACAGCAAGGTGTGAGCAGAATAAGGAACCTCTGCTTAGGAGTTGGTCTAAAAATTTAATGAAATAAACTTTTACTAAATATAATTAGTTTGAAGTCTGGCACTTTTTTAATCCTAGATCTGAGCAGAAAGAAAACAATTTCTGTAATAAGACTTCAAATATATTTATCTCTTAGAACCTAACAAAGATTTGGTGTCACATCATGTGTCTTAGCCTCATTGTAGAACCTCTACAGTCTGCTAAAGAATACTCCTATTAGGAACATCCAATATGAAAAGGTCAAATAGAGTTTTTTATCAAGATTTATCAGGAAATTCAGTCAGAGGCCACATGACTAGCTCAGTTAAATAAACAACAAAGTCTTGAGTATATACCAAGAGCTTGGGAAGCATAATATTCTTCATACGTTTGATCTCACATTCTCTCATTTATGAGCATGTGTCAATACAGTTAGATAATTGTGATTCTAGATGCCTTATCGAAGTCTTATTTCTGAAATGAAGGTGCCACAATAACATTATTTATTCATCAGTGTGTGAGCCTGTAAAATAATCACTGGAAGTTCTTTGTCCCACCTATTTAATTTTATTTTATCTCTGAGATTGAAAGGAGGGATATCTTTAAATTATAATCTTGATACACAGAAGGAAAGAGTCGTGTCCCACGTCTTTCCTTTATGCATTACTTTGCCTTGTAGGAAATGTCACTGCACACAGGAAAGAAACTTTTGCATTGTAATATACAAAAGCATGGCAGTGGTGCCTAACAAACACACTGACCATGTCCTTTGCTCTCTTCATTGCTTTTCTATTAGCAATCCTTATCTTCAAATGTTACAGAGCCTCAAATCCGAATTTCTAAAAGATAATATAAAATTCAAGCAAGGAGATAGTGATCTACAATTAGGCTCATGTTAGAACAGAATTCAATAAGAGAGTCTGAGACAAAACTTCCCTGAAGACTGATGCAAGATAGTGGAATTAACCTCCCACCGAGATAAATGATACACAATAGGCACTAGTTATTCTGCTTGATGAATTGTCTAAGACACTTGGACACCTCCTTAAGAATTGCAATATGAAAACTTACCCAAAAGTGACTCCTTAGTTTACTTCACTTTATTTTAAAGCAAAGATGGGAGAAGCTAACAAAAGTGTGTCTAAGTAAATCTCAGTTGAGAAAGTAAGAACTGAAATCATAATACCAATAGGATGCCTATGTAATTTCTAAAAAATAAGTGCCTATTGATGATATAAAAACTATGTGCTCATATCAAAGCAATACAATTTTGCTGCTGCAGAGCTAACCACAACTATTTGAGTGTGCTACATGGAACACAAAAGAACTGAAATCTAATTTGTAAATCATTTGTGAATCATATGGACAAAGCACACAGAAAGGCTAACAGAAAGCCATACTGGAAATGTAGTTAATGAACATGATTTATTCTTATTGTTCTGTTTTATTCTTATTCCAGATCCTTTTCTGAACTGCTTTTTGTGGGTGTGTGTATTGAAATATGAATAACCAGTACAGAGATTGAAGTAATAAACTACATTTATTATATAATGCTTCTGCCAAGCATTTTTGCTCTTCAGACACCCTCAGTCTAGATCACCTCTTGTGACAAAACCAAACATCAGCAGTTAAATGAAGTTAGGATTAACCCAGGATCTTACAGAACGTGGTGATAACGATTCAGCCCATGACAATCTTTTCTTAAAGTCATTGTGAAGCCATGTCCTAACATGGAGCTCATGAGAAAAAGGAGGGAAACTCCTCCAGTTTCACTGCCATGAAACCTAGTGTGAAATTCTCTGTCTACTTGTCATTAATAACAATCCTGAAATGATGCTAATACTATTAATAATATCATTAACATATTGCTAATAGGAATCAAATTTTCTGTAACATGCAGTAATATATACGAGGTGAGATAATGCTGTTACTACTGAAAAATCCTTAATTCTCTTCACAGAATAAAAATACGTTTTTAATAACCAGGAAAATGTTATCAGGTGCTTGGTTTAACTCTCATTGAAAAGTGGTAACATACATTAACCTAAACTAGACTCCTGCCTTGGATATATTTGGGACAAACACAGTACTAATCAGGGATGTCTCACACTAAAATAAAATTTCTTTTCTCCTCATCCCAGGTCCTCTCTTTAACTCAGTATTGGAAGTGAAACTTCACCCTCAATGGCTTTTGTAACTTGTAATATGAGGTGTTATTCCCCACCTCAGAATTTGTCTCAGTAACTTCAAGAAGAAAACAGTCTTAAAACTCAGCAATTCAAAATAAGAGAGGCTAAGCACTGAAAATAATGCCATGCTAATTCCTGATTCAAATAGACTGCATGGCAAATTCAGTCTTTCTGATAACATTGTCCATGGTATGCTTTATTTTGCATTATCAGCATCTTCATCTTTCCTTCTCTACAGTCGAGATGATAGGCCCCACTATATAGACAATGAAATGCATTCCATACCGTGTGGGTGTGATTTATTTATTTCATAACTACGGTTGTTCTACTTCTGTATTTCCATGCATCTCAGTGTTGTAATTTCTGTTTTAAAATGACCCAGATATGTGTCAGAAAAAGATTTTTAAAAAGATAAAAATTCTCCCAACCTCTCATGCAAAACTATATCAAATGAAACTCAAGGAGTATGTTTTATAGGCGGTTAGCTAAGTGTTTCTGTAGGAAAGTAACCAAGGATAAAGCCATCCAGACTTCATTCATTTATTCATTTCTGCCCCCGAATTATTTCAAACTAATGAGTTACTGAAGGGTTGCCATCATGTCCCTTTATTTCAGTTACTTTTAAGTCTTTATATTCCTTTATGTATTCAGATAGCTGAAAAGAGAGTTACATTCAACCAAATGTAGTTATTGCCACTTCCAACAAAACACAAGGAAATCACTTCCGATTAAAGATGTTTTATGAGCTATTGTTTTGTGAAGACAGGAAGAAAGATGAAAGAATCTGAAAGAAAAGGCACCAAGGAAGTAGCAGACACCCAAGTCTACTTCAGTAATATGACCCTTGAGAAGAGGTAAAAGAAAGAATTTGGGGGCTAAGCTGAAACTACAGAATGTTAGAGCAAAAGAGGAAAGAAATTTTACACAATTGGTCAGAGAAACAGGTCTTGGTATGTTCTCAATAAGATTGCATCAGCTTTTCCAATTTTCATGCCTTACTCTAACAATTTGTAGGTCTGGTATTTTGATAAAACCACATAGGCCCAAAGCAGTAATTTGATTTTCACTTCCTGTCTGTGGCCTTTTTTCCTCCTTGAATTTTCCACCATTCTGAATTGGAAATACACAAACGGTAGTCTCCAGCACTATGTAATCTGCAAATGGATAACTACTGGCTTAATCCTGCAAGCCTGCTTCTTTGACACAAGCAGTGATCAGTGTCCTAAAACAGTCTCCAGACTATCAGCCAAACCTGTGCTCAAAATAACCTTGTCTCTTCTATTCAAGCCTCCATCATTTTCACTGTCCGTTGCCCATCTTTCTCTTTGTTTTCCTGTTACTTTCTAACATACAGCTGCCAGCTAAGCCTGTTCCTACAACTGTGCTTGCAGTTTGACTACTGAAGGATTGACGCCCTGATGTTTTTGTAGTTTAGATAGTGACTTCTCTTATGTTTGCTCTTAATCCTTTATACTGGTCCTTCATTTATATCTGAAACACAGTTCATCTATCACCATCCATGATTATGGCTGCTATAAACACCAACTAGCATTAAGACTGGTACAAGAAGCAATACAGATGTCTAAAGGTGAAAGCTAAATCAAAACAAAGAGAAGTCCATGAACAAGTCTGCTGGGGATTAAAAAAAAAAAAAAAAAAGCTATTATTTACTTTAATTTTATACTATGCTTCCCAACTTTGATTAAAAGAAATACTCCAACATCTGATTTAATGAAGTTCCAGAAATCTAATGGAAAAGGCCTAGTAACTCATTAAATATATCCATCCACGCATGTGTTTGATGGGTTTGTGAAAAAGAATGTAACTTTCCTGTAGTTCATCTCTAACCTGTCATATCCCATTGACTGTAGATCACTAATGGAAGTTCTGTTCCTTGCAATTCATCCAGTTCTAGCTCACAGTAAATAAGGTTTATGAGAGTCCTGACTTTCAACTCTCCAGTAAAATTTGGAGGAACACAATCAACTGCTTATTTTTTCCAAGTTATGAAACAAATATACAAAACTAGACAAATCTGGGTCCTGGGGAATTAATATATTATTCAGAGCAGTCATGAGCTATTTTTTCTCTTACTTTAGTAGTATGAGGGAATTGAGTCAAGTTGCTTGATTAATAAAATTTGTCTACTTTTATTAAAATATTTAGATAATGATGAATGAAACAAATAATAATTTGCTAATGGTAAATTGTCAGGTAGTGAGCTTACACATACTTCACGCTGATGAATACTGGCACTGTATAAGACAGGCAAAAAGAACAGATGTAGTTGTCGATTGAGTTAAGTAGTTAAAATATAGGTGCCTAAGAAAGGTACCTCAATCCATTAAATCAAATTTTCTACAAATCATACACTGCAGTATTTGTTTTCCATTGGATGGTAAACTATCATTTAGGACTGACATTTTGAAACTTAGTTTTTTAATATATTCTCTGTATATTTAAAGCCACTTAATTAATAAACAGGTTTACTCACTGAAGGCATCATTAGATACTGAAATAATTTATCTTCTGGTTTGACACACCCATTTAGAGATACAAAAGCTTACTCTTAACAAAAAGTAGAATGGCTA
This sequence comes from Tyto alba, assembly GCF_018691265.1. Classification (NCBI taxonomy): domain Eukaryota; kingdom Metazoa; phylum Chordata; class Aves; order Strigiformes; family Tytonidae; genus Tyto; species Tyto alba. The sequence continues at coordinate 17,774,294 of NW_024881261.1, forward strand.
ATTGTCACATCCCCCTGAAATAATAATCAAAACAATGGGCTTAAATTTTATGTGTGAGATTCAAACCTTGCAAACAAGTATGCTACCAACAAAGCTCACAAATACATCATACCAGAAGAAACTGGGAATTTTTAGTGTGATAACAGTTCTGTCCTTGCAACTCTCTGATCCATCTAGACACATATTAATCAGTTACATCCAAGTTACTAATAACAGAAGGTCCCTGACTGATTTGCATCAGTGGGAAAAGATTGCCATCACATGTCTCTTAAACAAGGACTCATAGAATGATGACACTTGAAGTTTTGAATACAAAATTTTATCTTGTTCTTATACCTCTGGTCAGGGTTCATACTTGAGACTAATGCTTCTTATTGTCCACACTGTTATAGAAATTATGTAGCTGGTGGCTGCAAACATTTTTACAATAAATATGGGACATATTATAAATATCATGAGGTGGCACAAAGGTGATATAATACATTCATCACAATCACTGTGCATGTATATAGCAATTACAAATCATTTAAGGTCTTAATTTAGCACTGGAGTGAGTTTATGCAGGCCTATTTAGGCTGACAATAATAAATCTCAGAAGTGATACATTAATTATTAACATTCTTCTGTCTTTTGCTTTCATAACAGTTTCAGCTGCATGAGAGTGGCAGAACCATGTATTTTGAGTTCTAAGGGAATACTTTAAGTGCTTTTGAAAGATATTTTATATTAAAAATATAGTCAAAGTTTCACAAAGTAACAAATTAAGCAGCAAGTGACGTAAAGTGCTGACTAAGGTGGTTTTTTTTTTTGTTTATGAGCATGACATATACTATAAGTAGTGACATGGCAGGGGACTGAGCACAGAGCAATTAACCAAATACTCCTGAAGCCTATTCCCAATCTCAATACTTTGTTGTGTGGCTTTAGGAAAGTTCTCAAGTAAACGCTGAAAGAATCAGTTGTGTATGTTCTGAGCAACAGCTTCAGGTTTGGTTTTACAGAGCAAGACCAAAGGCTTTAGAAACAAAAATCACCCATAAAAGAGATTCTGAGATTACCCTTTCCATACAGTGGCTAGTGTATATCCAGTTTAGTCAGTGCTTTACATTCAGTTTAGTCAGTGTTTACTGCAAAGTATGCTCCTAATGCTCCAAAATCTGCCATAGCTCATTCCAATCTCATGTGACCAAGTTTTCTTGGTCACAACAAAACACCAAGATTGCCTTAAAGCCATTGTATCTTTCAAGCATGGCCTTACAATAGTCTCAGCTTTGGGAATTCAGATCCACTAAAAGAGAAAAAAAAAGTATGCTTAAGTACAGTATGTGATCTAAACATCATTTTTCCAGCAAGCTATTCTTAGACGGATTTTGCTCTAACAAACAAACCATCTGTAGTAATAAAACACAGGAACCTGGTAATGTCATAAGCTTGTTCTCCTGTTTGAAAAAAAAAAAAAAAAAACACCGTTGAAAACAAACCCTGATACTTTCCCACTAAGCTTCCTTGATTTTCCCAAGACACAAACATAATTTTGTTTGTACCTGAATGAGACACACAAGTGACCACATTTGTTTTCACTCACCTCCGGAAACCACCAGTTATGGTAACTAAAGCATCTGGTAGAAACGTACACACAGTATTCTTGACAATCAAGCTTACTGCATCCGCTTCTGCCTCAGATACACAGCTAACAAGGTCCTCATAGTAGAGCAACCCTGGAAATCAAAGGCAAAAAGGTGTCAATCACTCTGTGGAATTATCAAAATCGACACAGCACTGTGTAAGCCCCGTGGTGAAATAGCCACCTCTCACCAAGAAGTTAAACCACACAACTTGTACCATGGGCAAGTGAACCCTACCTAATGACAAGAAATGTTTGATCACGAACCTGAAACTATGGGTTTGTTTCAGGACATGTTGTGGAAATAAATATATTTGATTCAGCCTCATCAGGAGTCTTTTCCTTCCTCCCCACCATTCCTGGAGTCAGCCTCTTGCCCCCTGAGTGTGGGGGATCACAGGCAAGAGTCAGCCTCTTCCTTCCCTCATCTTTGTCCTTACAGATTATATATATGTTTGTCATTATAATTTGTTATAAATTGTAACAGCAGTTACAATCCTGACATAGCAGTCAGGATAACTGTTCTGTTTGCAGAGAACCCGAATATTTGTTAATTACTCTGACTTCCCTACCAGCTTCCATCAATGGCATTTCTGAATGTAGTGATTTAAAAGGTGCTCATCCCAAAATGATGATGTTCTACGCAAGTACAGGGCTCAGAGGTATGTGAAATATCCCAGTTATCTTTATGTCTGATCACAGAGCTTGCATCAAAAGAGCCCAATCCTGCAGCTTGCTTCACATTTGGATATGATATATAGAAGAAAAAAGAATAAAGAAGCATGAATGTGGGCAGGATGATCCAAGAGTTTCTGAGGTGATGTAAAACATATGTGTTTAATGCAATAATAAAGTTACATTATTTTAATGTCATATCATATAATCTTATTTTCTTAATGTAACTGATATCTTTGTTTAAATAAGTTCCTTTATATAGGGAAATGGCACACAAACACACAGAGAAATATCTGTGGGGAAGCAACATTATTCATTTGACCATGTTTAACACTTTAAAGTTAAGACGTGCTAGGAATACAGAAGCAATTTTACAAGTACTTTATTTCAAATCTTGATTTATCACTAGAGTAGGACTGCCTTGAGGGATACAGGTCTCTGAAAAGTAGCTCTGGGCTTTCCTACTGTTGTAATTTTATCACAACCTGTGCAATAATGACCCATTAATAGTTTTGTATATAAGAGCAGATTTCACTGGGCAACTGTGTAAGCAATTTGAAAAAAAAATGCATATTCATATGTTTTGAATTACACCATTTTTAATTAGGAACTCTGATAGTTCAATATTATTTTAACCTAATAATTTAATATCCACAAGACACTGCAGCAAGGAAATGGATGTATAAATGAACCTCCTCTGATTCTGTTATCAGTTTCTTAGAACACTAGGATACAAGTTTTTATAAGGCTTTCACCTTACCTGCTTTCTGCATTTTTGACAGCTTCAGGGTCTTGTCAGCTTTTACCTCTTCCAGAGTTCGTAAACCCGCTCTGTACCATTTCTCAGATGTCTTCACTCCCACTCCAAAGACTGAAGTAAATTGCTAAGGTTAGTAGAAGAACACACATTTCAGTGTTGTTTTCTAAAGAAGCAGTGAATTAACAATAAGTAGGTAACAACAAGGCTTCACAGGGAAAATACTGGGTAGAGTTTATCTTACATTGAAGATAAATAAGAGAGTAATATAAACATACAGGTTCAGGTTCCTTTCTTTGCATAGTTACATTGAATAGGCAACTGGTTTTATACACAGACAGTTCATGTTAAAGTGAAATCTAAACAATAATACAGTAGTAGCCCCCAGAATCTTTATGTGATTTACTTAAATGTACACTTTCAACTAACGTTTGAAATATGGATAGTAGTCTTTATTTTTACTGCATTTCTAAATAGAAATGCAAACAATAATGTTAAGTAGCTAGATTCCCTTACACTGACTTCATAGAATAAGAGCTGTCTCAGTACTATCATCCTAATTTGACTAACAGTACAATTTTGTACTGTATACAGTACCAGCTCTCAGTTGTACAGATGATAGTGTTACAGGACTCCTGCGAGATGGGGTCAGTGGGAACCCTGTGGCTCTTGAAATTCTGCATGGAGGGCAATGGCTCTCAGTGGTGCATGGAAACAGATGGTAGGTACATAAAGACAACTAATCTATTCTTACACTGCATTCTATAAAGCACATATGTTTGGAGATCGCACCCAATATTGCTTTCCAAAATGGGATTCAACGTCAAGTACAAACATTAATTTTTGTTTGCTTGCATATTCTAAACACTTCTACAATTCTTCAGTCATCACATGTGCCAAGCTAAATCCTTATATATCTTATTTGCAGTACATATTTCACTATTTTGCCCACTGGAAAAAAAAAAAAAAAAAAAGACCAAATCTACCAGTCTCTGAAGTTTTAGTATGGTTATATTCCATTTATTCCAAAGCAATTTTGTACACTAACTTATTCCCCAAGAAAGGATGTAGAGCAAAAATGCCACAGTTATAAGCATTATTCAGTGGATCAATATCTCAGATGAACAGTGACATGAAAGCAAGAGGGAAAACTTTCATGCTTGCCCAAAAGCACGTTCTTTATGTTCAGTTTGTCAATACTGAGGCTCTCAATAGTTTCTTTGTACTTTTAGAGAATTCAATGAGTAGCTGTGTAAGACACGAATAACTGCTGCTTTCCATTGAATCTACAGCCTCTGAATTCCAACCATGCTAGCTTGATTTTGTGTTTTTCTAAAGAGATTAATTCACTGGAAATAATTAAGACAAAGAAAAGAGAAAAATTAAAATCTTGGATAACATTATATAGGAATTACCCTACATTTTTAATATAATGGATGAAACTATTCTTTGTCAGAATCATGGGTCTTTATGAAATAATGTGATTTTTTTAAATACTTAGATTGTTATCTTTTAATGTTTTTGCTAGTAATAAAAGATTTTCAAAAGGGTCTATTACTGGCTTTAGAATGATTCCAAGAGACTTAATTAATATTGGGTTAGACAAATAAAGAAAATTGATTCCATGCCACTGTCCAAATTTTTAGAAAAAAATCCACATTTTTTTCTTTCCATACTAAGATCCATTATTATTCAGTATATTTATAGATGTCAATTTAGAGACACTGCCAAGTGTGCAGCATGAGTAGCAGGTAGCCCATTTATTCAATAGTATAGACAAGCATTGCTCTTTTTCAGCTGGTGAAAGTGAATTATATGAACTAGTTCTCTGCAGCATCCACTTCCGTAACAGAGGCAAACTGACCATGTCATTCATTTACCCTACATCTAAAACATAGACTGTGTGATTTCTTTCAGTCATCTGATGGTCCTGGGACCAGCAGTGATCTTTTAAATCATGATGAATGATTTGCAGCAGTTATCAGAACCATGCTAAACAGTAACCTTTAGTAATTCACTAATATTATGGCGGGATTCTTGGCTTTCTTAGAAACACATAAAAGATTATTGGGAAAAACTGACTACAGCCAATTCATCCAAAATGTTGAGACTGTGCTCAGCTAATAAGAGAGCCACAGAAGTTTTTGTAATTTGGCATGTGAAACAAAACATTAAGCATATTTGAGATAACCTGTCCCGTGATAGTTTTTATTCTAATCTCCAATAAATGTTTTTAAATCCTGAAGCATAAGATTTAATGGCTGATCCTCAATCTTTACTACCATTAATAAGTAACTCTTGTTCCTGAATCCTGCTATACATGTGAATCTACATCTCTTCTCTGAGTATTGATACAGATGGCATCAACAGCTATCACTGAACATCCTTTCATACTTGTATTACGGGTTAGAGAGAATGGAAGAGTCTTTCAATAGCTGAAGTAAAAATGACTAATGCAGAGGAGTATTAAACACTGCTATTCCTTTTAGTCTCAGATATAAATTTTTCTGAAGTCACAAACAGGATATTTTAGAGATTAAAACTGCAGATAAAGTTGAAAAAAATATTTTTCCAGTATATATTTTTCCACTGGAGAATTCACTGAAAATTTAATAAATAGGAACTGTAGAATATATGTGGTTTAGATTTCCTTTAACTATAAAGAAGTGTGACCATGATTCTGAACCTACAGTTTACCTAACAAACATCTCCAGTCCTCTTCTGCCTCACACAAAAGAGAATTAAAATAGATCTGAGTCATCTTCTTCACCTGATATTTTCTTCATGTCAGAATAAGATGGTATAGTGTTATAAAGATAATCAACTGAGGGGAGAAAAAAAAAACAAAACACCAAAACCAAACCAAACCAAACAACATCCAGTTAAAATCACAGCAAAGAGTGTGCATTACATTCGTTTTCAGGAAAAAGAGATTGTTTACTTCAAGCTTAAGAGCAACTGTGTATGCATCATATTAATTAGAAAGGTAACTGATCTCACCGTTATTCCTTACTATATCATAGTTTCTCTCTCTCCCTTTCCCTTTATTCAAGACCTTTCTTTCTTTATACATGATATTGGATGTTCCTTTATAATAAAATTGATGGTTATGTCTAAGGTCTACTAAGCAGAAGAAAATATTTGCAATTTTAAACAACAGCAACAAACCTCAGGATTTACCTTAAATGATTTGTATCGTTCATCATTTAACACTTCTTTAATTCTAGAACTCTCTCCCTCTTCAATAATCTCCTAAACAAAGAAAAACATTACTCAAAAAAAAAAGAAAATCAAGATTATGGTAAGATTTAGTAAAATAATCTAAAAGAAAGTCTTATCCACCTGTAAAGACATGAGAAGCAGCCTTAGCAAGCATATTATTTTATTCCATTAGGATCAAATTCCGCAATCCTTTTTGAGACAGAAAATTACTGAAGGATGAAGGAGAAACTGGAACCACAGAATAAATTTCACAGTACATATTTACCCATAAATTTACTCAAGGATGAAGTAAAAACTGGGACCATGGAATATTTTTCACAGTAATTATTTACTTATAAATTCACAACCAGAAAGCAGTTATTTATCATAAGCTATCAATGAGTTGTCCTGAAAATTAGATTTCATTATTTGGTTGAGTTTACTACTCAAAAAAGTAGGAGCATTACAAGAACGCATATATTTTTTTCTTGAGCATACAGTTCCTTCAGTCTTTCTGTCAAAAGATAAGAAACAAAAAAACCCCCACCAACAAAACTCAAAAATTCATTTTATTTTCTGTGGGATTATAACTGAATTCCCAGACCCCAGATAGTAGTTGAAAAGAGCACTTCAGAGGCTCCATTCTTAACTGGTGGAGTGAGGCAAACAAGGAGCCAGAGTGAATCACAACATTCAGCAATGATCTCTCCAGACAGCTGAGACCTTCTGATCAGCTGCCTGCTAGAATAACAGCACCCAAGATGTGGGATCCTGAAAAGGCTAAGAATTAAAGAAAAATGCAGAGAATACTCAAAGGTCCAGTAAGAATGTAAAGTTCATCCATCACCTAGATAAAAGGCTCTGCTATAACTCATAGCAAGGTAGGATTTAACATTAGAGTACTAAAATATTTACCAATTTTGCAAAAATAGTATTTCTAATAAAGCATTCAGGTGAGCAAAGTGATGTTGTCAAGGGCAGAAGACACATGAACAAAACTATTAAGAGTTAACCTGTCACATCCAAAGCAGAGTGAGCCTTTAAAAATTACATACAAAAATGATACTGTATTACTTATTAATTTGTATTTATTCATTAAGTACCTTTATTTCTAAGGGCAGGTGCTCCATGACAGAACTTTATGTTACTACAAAAGATTTCCAGGTAACAAGGATAATACAACATAATTACAGTACACACAGATAGCTGCACTCTGTGACCTCTCAAAGTAGATTTGTAAAAGAATCAATAGGCTTATGATTCAGGGGTATGTTACCTCAATGACATCTCTGACTCGGTCTCCCATACAGGGCAACCCTTGTATGTCTTTCATTCTGGTTATTGGAAATGGAAGAAATTTCAGCACAGAAGCTGCTCTCAGAAATTCCAGGCAGAATAATTCATTTTCTTTGAACTCATAATTTTCGGCCATTATCTCAAAGGCATCCTGGGGTGGGAGTAGGGGAGATGTGTAGAAAAGAGTTAAAGGTTAATAAAAGCTTTAGCTATTCAGTATTCTCCTTAGAAACATTATTTTGTATGCTAATTCAAGAATGATTTATTTATACTAGGGTGAAAAGATTGAGTTCATAAAAAAAAAAAACCTCAGCATCATTTTTTAACCACTTGAAATTTTCCAGATGTCATTAAAACTGTGTTTGAGAGGCAAATGTGGAAAAATATTCTGATCTGTAGCAACACCAAACTTTAAAATCTTTTGTGTGATAGACTTCACCTATTCTGTGAAGACATAATAAATCAGTGTGAAATAGCACCATAATTTTTAGAATTGTGCCCAAACATAAGTAAACAGCAGGTCAGTACAGGATATCTTCATTTTCAGACACAACCAAACAGGAGTCTGTGTCAATACTGGAAGCCACCACCTTCATTTCAAACTTGTATCCATGCTTCTATTTAGTAACTTAAGGAACAAACTCAGTTTTTCCTCATTTTTCAGATGTATAACCTATGCAAAAAGAAAACTATTATCTTTATGGTTCTTCAGTTATCCATGGCCTCGTTTATTTGACATTGCACTCAAAACTACCTGGAGATTGCCAGTACTTTTTTTTTTTTTTTAAAAAAAAACCTATCCGTATGTCATTTATGCAGCTTTGCAGTCTCCCTCCCTCCCAGAATATACATATAACTTAACAGCAGCAATTTTTAGAAATGAAACGCAGGGGACAGATTGCACAGTGGTGGAGAAGAGAAGCAGTTTTTCTGCTTTCCCACTGTAGAATACTATGTTTTGGGAGAGAACAAATGCTGCAAAAGAAGTTTGTGAATAACCTAAGATAAGAATTTATGAAGGCTGATTATGAAAGCTGATTAGCAGCTGGAAATCTGAGTTCTTAATGAAACCTTGCACAAAACCTCAAAAATTTTGAAGACTGCAAAATTAAGTAGTTTCTTCAGAAACATTTAAGAGCATACCATTTCCAGAAAGAGATATTCACTGTTTAAAATATTTATCTAACATGCATCTCACACCTGGCTCTTAGGGATGCTCTTTTGCACCATTCAGATGGCACAGGACAGGCTAGGTACAGACCATAAACAAGCCAGCCTTGCAAAGCTCCTGCACTGTCTCTTGTCCTGCATTCCTCCCAGAGATCCCTTTTCTTACTCTCCAGCCAGTCTCTAAAGAACAGCTAACAGATCCTGGCCTTGAAAGGGCCATACGTCCCTGTCCTGGGTTGAGTGAGTGCTGGAGTTTTTTGGTGGCGGGGAGGGGGCTATCGGGGTGGCCCCCTGTGAGAAGCTTCTCGAAGCTCCCCCAGTTCCAAGTCAGCTCCACTTCTGTTTGGGAAATTGAGCCAATCGGCTGCGCCTCTGCGATAACGTATTTAAGAAGGGACGTGGTGACGGGCAGCCGGACTTGTGAGGAGGAGTTGCTGCAGCTGCGTGAGCACCAAGGTCAGTGGAGGAACGGAGGAAGAAAGGAGGGGGGAGGTGTGCCGGAGCAGAGACCCCCTGCATCCTGTGGGGAGATGGCAGGGCATCCCCCCGCTGCCACGCATGAAGATCTACAGTGGAGCAGACATTGATTTATGGCCTGTGGCTTCCGCCTTATTGATCAAGGTGCTGTGCCCGAAGAAGGCCGGGGTCTCGTGGGAAAAGGTAGCCCCGCTGCTGTAATTCAGTGCTGGGGGGATTGCAGCATGCGGGGGAGTCCCACGCCGGAACAGCTCGGGAAGGGCTGCAGCCATGGGAGAGAATCCAGTCAGAGGAAGTTAGTGACCCATGACGGAGCAGTGTGGGGAACGCTGTGGCCCATGAGAGGAACTCATGTCAGAGAAAGTTTGTGGAGGACTGTCTCCTGTGAGAGGGGGACCACAATGGAGCAGGGGGAAGAAGTTCCAAAAGCTCCCCCCACCGAAGATAAAAGAAGTGGCAGCACTGACTGCACCCCACATTCCCTGCCCCTGCGTCACTGGGGGAGGAGGTAGAGATATCGGGAGCAGAGCTGAGCCAGGGAGGAAGGGAGGGGTGGGGGGAAGGTGTTCTCAAGATGTGGCAATGCTTCTCACTGTCCTACTCTGTTATGTGTTGTTAGTGTCTGTAATAAATGTATGTTCTTTTTTTTCTTCCCCTAACGAGTCTGCCTTTTGCTCGTGATCATAAATGGGGATTTTTTTCCCCCATCCCAGTCCTATCTCTAACCTCAAGCCTGGCTCTCTGTCCTTTCTCATTGCCAGAAGAGAAGGGAGAAAGAGCCGCTGCGTGGTGGTTGGCTGCCGACCAGGCCCAAACCACAACAGTCCCATATCAGTTGCTGCATATCTTTCCTGTTTTCCAGCTTACTCCTGTTTGGGTTTTGACCCACAAGGCATTACAAAATAACAAAGAAGTGTCTGCCAGTGTGTATTTGCCTTCAGTTATCACTTCACTGAGCGTCAGCCCAAGTGTCTGTTCAGAAATGGTTTTGGAATAAGGATGAGTAGCATTTGTGATACAGATATTGATAGCAAATGGTTTACTAGAACAATGACTGCATGGATAGTGGGAAGGGATAAGATTAAACAGCTTTTTCCTGCCTTCAGCGTTTATGGGATCGCTATTCATATTTAGGCTTAGATTTCATTTAATTTGCAATTAAATGCATCATTATATAGTTTAAAGAAAAATAATTATAGATTTTGCTTTGATTCTTATCTTAGCATTAATGTGCTTTATATTGGAAGACACAGCCAAGTAAAATCCAGCAGGCTTTGCATATCCTAATGCTACACGCTTAACATCTCCAGGTGAACTGCAGTCAGTTCCAAGCCCACTAACAGTCATGATCGCAAATCCAGTGAAGTCGTCCCTTTACTACATCAATGGAATTAAGAACAGCATCTGTCACCCTGCACTGAAGGAATAGAGCCTGATTTAAGCAACAACAACAAAAAGATTTTACTCGAGGTACAATGATTTAGATAATTAAAATAGAACAACTTCTTAAGAGTAAATGTACCTTTCACAATCAATGTAGATCATTTGCATATTGCATTTCATTGTTTAGTCAGTTCTAGAAAACTAAACCATTATAAACATTTTAGCCTTACTGAAGCAAAATTAAAGTTTTAATCAAAATCTTCAAGAAAATGTTGTCTCTACTGGCCCTAGGAGTTGCAAAACCTTCCTCTTAACAAATCAAAAATATGAGATCTTACCTGGTTTGACAGTATCTCTTTAGAAGAAACAGGTACCTTAGCTGAACAAAACAAATTCGCTTTCCTTTTCTTTTTTTTTTTTTGTACCACCATGTTAAAGTGTATGAAAATAATTAATTAGGACTTGCTAAAGATTATTTGCTTTGTTCTGTGTCACCTGTATAACTTCATTCCTTGATCTCTGTAAGGATTAGTCACCTGTTGTCCATTTCACTAGAAGAATCCTCCCCTTTGTTGAATATTTATTTACCAGCCACCCTGATTAGTAAGTGCTGTGCAATTCCATTTTCATAAAATTTCATGAAAGACTTCTTGAGATAGAGAGCTGGTTAGTAAGATGATTGATCTGGAAGTTTCTACCAGTGTTTACATTCAGCTAGCCCTCAGGTATAAGGAATCAAAGGGAGGGAGTGAGCTCCCCTGAGGAGGAAAAAAACCCAACAAAATAACCCCCACCATATTCTATTACAAAAATAGTGCACAAAACCTTAGCTTCCTTACAGCTCTCTTTAAAGCTCTTACAGTGGCTAATTTTTAGATTTTTTCAACTGCTTTTTTTTTTTCCACATTTAATATCTTTATTTGCTTGACAGATTATGTTGTATTTAATTACATGCATTTTGGTTAAAGACAGGTGCACATTATAGTTCCCATTTAGAAAGAAAACTAATGCAGAAAAAAAAGGAAACTACTAATTTGAGATCACAAGCACCATGGATTCATCCCAGTTTGCAGAGGGAAGAACAAATATAGCATACACAATACTACAAAGCAAATGGAGAATATATATTTTACAAGTGGGGTGATAGGAGCCAGATGTTTCCTCTGCTATGGGTTTTTTGGGGTGTTCTGTCAAGTTCTTATTCTTTTTATTCTTTATCAGCATCAAAGATTCTTTCCTTCTATGCCATAAAAGATGCTAATTCTTGCTTTAAGTGAGGACTACAGTCACTGTATTATGATTACACTTGCTTTCTTTTTCTTCTCTTTACAATCTGTGCACATGAATACTCAAGAAAGCAGTGTTTGGCAACAAATTTCTTACTCCAGTTAACACTAGCAGAATTAATCAGGGAACAGAAACAAAAAGATATAGTTGCTACCTTCTTGTTAAAACAGTCTATACAGATAAATACATATACAGAAAGCAGTTCTCATAAGTACCTGCTCAGCAGTATGCAATAACGACACAGACTAGAAAAGTCATCTTCTTGATTAGGAAACTCAGAAAGTCTAGGGATGTTTTTTCTCACTCCCAATAGGCAGCCTCTCACATGAACATTTAAATAGATGTATTCTACACTGAATAATCAGCTATCATTATAAACGTGTCTACATATACCAGTACCACTGCTGTTTAGAGGGGTATTAGCCCCTTTCTACTAGTGGGAGGGCAGTTTTCAGAGAAGCTGTCACCATCATTATTGAAAAAGACAATTACATGTAGCGTTTTACTCAGAGGCTGTTGACAGCCAATGAGAAAAATATAATCAAAGCATTTTTATCATTCTAGTTTGCATTTTTCAGTGTTTTCCTGCCTCTACAAAGCTCATTAAGCCATTTTAAATAAACAATAAAATGCTATTGAATATTCATTATTCTCTGTACAAAACATTGCCTGCAAATGCTGCAATTAATTACAGATCTGTCTTTTTACACAAAACTGCTTTTGATATTCTTTTTGATAAAAACTTTCTGCTTTAAAAAAAGGAAGAAAGTGATCTCCAGGTGGAGTTTCTGCCTATTGAATATTATACTCCATACTGAATAATATTCCAGAGGGTAGAAGCACATGAAAGTCCTATATTAGCCAAGAAAAAGCTTGTAATTTATTAGACCTCTGTTGAATTCTACTTATGGTGATATAAAAAGGAAAGTTATTGACCCCTCAGTTTTTCTAATCCTTTGTATTTCTTATATTAAGCACCATGCCATCTTTTTATCAATCAGATGAAAACTCAAACTGACTTTTTAAAAGATACTAGTTTAACAGGAAACTAAATTTCTAGATATTTCCAACACATAGGATTCTCATAATCTCTGGGGTATTCTGCAGGGGCTGCTCTAATTAAATGTGAAAGATAACGGGACTATATTTCAGTTCTTCAGTTATTGCAAATTTTCCATCTGTGTCTGAAATTGTGGAATGTATGTTGGTGGGACTTGGGCCATGGAAAAATCTGGTGATGGAATGGACTTCCAGATCCCAGCAGGTCAGACATAAAATTACACAAGGATTTTATTGAATTATGTTAAAAGTAAGGAAGAGGGTGCATGTACTGATAGAAATTTTGCAGCTCATTTAATATCTGGTATTGAAGACCTAATAAGATGCCATTAACAAACCAAAGTTACCAGTAAGCATCTTGCACATGTAAAAATGCACGCTAAAGTATTATAAATGCTAAGAATCACAAGATTGAAATCAACAAAAAGAGCAAGATTCTCAACTAATAAATGAGAACAATTTTTGGAAAAAAAATAATCATCAATAATGCTATGCTGTTTTATTGCCTGCTGAACAGTTAACTCAACTTTCAACATGAATATCACAGTACATGAGTCTAGTTACATTCAGAAAAGCAAAAAAAGCTAATGGTCCCATGCTATACTTCATACTATCCTGCCCATTTCAACAAGATTGTCAGAGCAGTTCCATTGCTACTTATGAAATTGTCTTTAATAACCTCAGTTTAAGTCTATGTGAGAACAGACATATATTTTAAATCTAATATGTTTTGTAAAAAAAGCATTACAGCTTCCTGGACAGGGCACTTGTCTTATTCCAATGCCTATATACCCACTGCTTCTTTGCTCTGTGACCTTGGAAAGCTGTTCAGACCACCCTGCCATTGTTTCCCTTGCTGTCTTTCATTTGCTGTCTATTAGGGTTATGAACTCTCCAGGGCTGGAATTGTCTTTTACAATGTGTTTGTATAACATCTCTTATAAAAAAGGCATCTGTCTTACTTGAGTCTGCAAATGCTACTGCAGCACACAAAAAAATAACAACATACTATTGCACAAGTGAACTTAATCTGCTGGCTGAAGAGCTAAGTGCTAAACAACAACAAAATCCTATATGATATCTGGTTGAAGGGCTATTATACTCGGAACAGCAATTCGAGTTAAATTGCTTTTCCTCTCAGTCACTGTTTTCTACTTAAAGTTTATTTAGTAAATCATATATCCAACAGGTGGGTCCTAGTCCTCATAACATTGCTGTTGGCAGTGTTTGTGTCTATTCAAAACTAAAAAAAGTAATTTTAAAGAGATTTAGAACAAAGTATTTATTCAAATGCTTTTCTTCTCATTTTCCACGGTGTAAATCCTAATTTCATGTGTCAGTGGGAAGAGACATAGGGCAAGTTAATACCTTTTGTATATATATATATAGAGAAAATAAAACCTTTCAGGTGCGTATTTCAGGGAGAATTAAGCAATTTGAGACAACCTGTAGTGCTGACTAAAGTGATTTTCAAATAAATAAAATTATCCATTTTTAGTCATTGTGATTTTTTTAAATTTTATTTTCGGCATCTGACCTGAAAAACCCAATACTTGCGCAGGTCCAAAGATTTTATCACATCATCTCACATCAGCTGGAGAAACAAAGGAGCTGAAAGAATGAGACTAACAGTAATAGTATAATGTGCATGATCTCAGGGTCCTTGTATATACACTGTTATTAGAAATAAGTATCTGTTAGCTCCAGCTGCTCCTCATATTAGCCAATAATAACAGGTTCATTTCTTACAAGAGTGCTACTCTTGTGAAGTTTCCCTATTTTTCCACATAATGTGAAAGAAAATAAGACAATTGTGAGAAAAGATTTGCTGACAGAGTACAAAAATGCAGTTAGAATGTCAACCACATAACACTGCCCTAGACAAAACCAGACAGTGTAATAAGAAACATAAAATTCTAAATATGTATTACGTGTACTAATATGGTCAAAGAAAGTAGCGTAGACTTGATGTATACATACATATTTGGCTTGCCAAAATGTACAGGTATATTTATATTCTGTCTGTATTTTAGGGAGCACTCACCTGTGTACCTTAAAAGTGAAAAGAGCTATTTCCTCAGACCAAACCACCAGTTCATTTTGTATAGGTATGCACTTCACATAAATTTGCAAAATTTCCAATTTTGATGTACTGTCTTGAGAATTTTTACTGAAGTAAGCTATGTCAGTAAGACAGTGCATGTTATTAAGCGTATATATTCAGTTAGTGTTTTTCTACCTATAGAGCTCCCAAGTTCATTATAAAATTAAAGTTGAGGTTCTCCTGAGGTCTGTTTTAAAATGGAATCATAATAAATGCTTGAGCCACTGGCATAACTGATACATGATTTTGTAGGTAAAAAAAGACGACAAAATAAAAAAGGGATTTTTTTTTTTTTCTCTCTAACAGAGTGGAAAGGAAACCAGGCATCTTTCCCATGCTAAACATCCACATTCTCATTACCATGAGTAACAGCCAAAGCAGAGTAACATTCAGTAGCATTAGCAATAAGCATCAGAATCACAGAACCATTTGCTTCTGACTTAATTAGTTTCTTCTGTAAGAATTAAATTGTATTTTCCTCACAGAAGAGTGTCTTTCTGAATTTTATTGCAGTCTGGTATTAATATTCAAATCCAACCACCCCTCTCGGGCACAGAAGAATAACTCCTTTTATTTTAGCACATGAAAACACAATGCAGCCCCCAAGTGTATATTTTCAGTGGGAGAGGGGGAAGGTGGCTAGCTATTTACAAATGAGCCAGCAAACAATATCATAATATTATATTCCATAACAACATTAATGTTTAAAAAAATATAAAGGAAACATGCTAAGGTACAGTCTCTGGTGAAACGTTTTGCATTTCTGTTTTACATCTTTACCCATCTGAACAGCTACAGTTTACCTGTAGGGTGAGGGCTATGCATTCAGGTGCATCCTGAATCATCCAAATCAGTAAATCCTGTGGAAGTGGCTACAAACCTGTGTACCATGAGGCCACAGTACGTGACACACAGTGACCCAAAGACTGCATGAGGTCTCACAAGTCTGAAGCAGTTGCATTTCTCCTCCATGAACTGCCACACAATGCCACTGTCTCCTCCCTGGCATGCAATTTGACATACTTGGTCTACTCTTCACAGAGCAGGCCTTGCTACTACTCAACAGCTTATAAAAAGCTTAATTTTGGGTAGGATTTACCCTATATTGATCATAGTTGTTAAACCGTCACATCTGCACAGTCTCTGTCAACCCTTCTGTAGCTTCTTCCATGATGTAAAACTGGTTTGGTGCATGTTTCTGTAAGCTATTTTATGGCTATTACAATAGAAAGGAAACATGGGACAGTTGAACATAGAAATTGCATCTAGTGTGTTAAACTACCACATTGTCCTCATGAGCTCTGATCAAATATCTCTGCTATTTCGTTTTAATAAGTGGTCTTTCATGGTAAAATATATACAGAATATGACTCGATTAAAAACTGATCACTAATTACCAATTTCTCCAGAAATATTCTCCAAAAGTGTCTGAACCAGCACATTCAAAGCCCCATTGTATGCACATCACTGCCTGTTAGTGACTGTTTTCTTGCTCTTTTGAAGAGAATGAAAGATGTCAAACGTAACTACTACTCTTTCTCAAACACAGCTAGTACCCATTTCAAAGAGGAATTTGATACAGTGTATCAGGGCAAAGTCCAGTAAAAGGAAGAATCCATGAGTTCATCCAAGAATGCATAAGCAAATAATAGCTTTGTGCCCCTGTTAGAGGCAAGATCAAAAGACATTATTTTCAAGCTAACCAAAGAAAACAGATAATCTGTAAGAAAAAGGAACAACACTGGCTCACAGAATAAAGTTGTTATTACAAAATGCTATCATCAACACATAATTCAAGATGGTTTGGACCTAATTTTCAGGATGTACAGCGTTGAGCCAGGGAAAAGCTGTCATTTAATGGTTGACTGCACACAGCATGCACAAGTGAATTATACCAGTGCTTCAGTGCATTTGCTAAGTGCTCACACTGAAAAAATCTGTTGGAACACTTTTATTTGAGAATGTGAATTACAGGTTTAATGCAAGACTGACAAAACAGCAAAACTGAAAATCAGACTCCTGTGACATTAGGCAGACTAACTGGCAAGCCTCCAGGGAGTGGGCCAGCTCTTGCAGTCCATAAACACCCAAGTCTTCAGCTGTCATTGCAAGTTTTGGTTGTGAGGCAAATGAACAACTGTCCCAAGGCTGTTACATTATGTATTTGGTCTGGCTGAGATGGAGTTAATTTTCCCCACAGCAGCTCTCATAGCGCTTTGCTTTGTACTGGTAGCTAGAAAGGTGGTGGTAACACACCAGTGTTTTGGCTGCTGCTGAGCAGTGCTGGCCCAGCATCAAGGCTGTCTCTCCAACATTCTCCCCTCACCAGCAGGATGGGTGGGCAAGATCTTGGGAGGGGACATAGCCAGGACAGGTGATCCAAACTGACCAAAGGGATATTCCATACCATATGACATCTGCTCAGTAATAAAAGCTAAGAGAAAGGAGGAGGGCAGGGAGAGCATTGGTTATTATGATGTTTGTATTCCAGAGCAACTACTACACGTACTGAAGCCCTGCTTCCCAGGAAGTGGCTGGACATCGCCTGCTGATGGGAAGTAGAGAATAAATATTTGGTTTTCCTTTGCTTCCATGCACGGCCTTTGCTTTTTAACCTGCCTTTATCTTGACCCATGTTTTTTTTTTCCCATTTTATTTTGTCCCCCTGTCCCTGCTGTCCTGCTGAGTAATGGAGTGATAGAGCAGCTTGGTGGGCACCTGGCATCCAGCCAGGGTCAACACATCACGTTTTAACTGTCAAGATGCAGATGCTACAGACTCATACAAATTATCAACTTGTTCAGTACCACCTCCAGAAATAAAATACAGCATGAACTCAGAACAGTTACTCTCAAAGTACAAGGATGAATAGCTGCCACTTTTGTCACCATGAAACCTAATTTCTACCCAGACTCAGAAGTGTTTGATATATAGGATAACAGAAGGGAGTCTCAGTGCTTCAGTCAAACTGCCCTGCTTCTGATGTGTTCAGCTAAATTCATTTATCAAATACAAGTTGTACTCTGACATTAAGACTGCTGCAATGATAAACTTTGAAGTAATTTAGCGACTTCCTCTCTGTGAAACACAGGTATAACAGAAACCACTCGAATATGTTGCTGCTAGCATAGCTTTCATTTTAACTGAATCTTGGACTAAATTCAGGAATTCAGCAACTAGAAGATGAACTATATATTCACTAGACTTATAGTACTCAGTCTTTGAAAATGGAAAAATACTCTATGTATTTACAAATGAAGATAATAGATTTGTCAAAAATTAAAATTAATTTTTAAAGGTATCATTAAATAGGGAAATACCTCATTCCAGACCTTTTTGTGATCTAAATGTTAATGATAATTAAAAATCAACAACAACTTCGTGCCTTCTAGGAGTAGCCATTGTACTATGCCATTATCCATCACAATTACTTTTAACTTTTTACCATCAGAATGACTGACAAAATGTTCTAATACAGAAAATTCAAAAAAGAGCCAGACTCCCACATTTCATTGTTTTAGGAAGTGTTGAACTAAGGCATTTACTTCCTATTTCTCCAAGAAGACCAGTATTTTACAGAATCTTTAGGTCATACCATATTTGGTCTGACATCTCCTACAGCAGCATGTATTTGATATTTTTAAACAGTGAAAAAGAATGACTGCTTTCAAGAGGTTAAATGATAATATTCACAGCCTTGTTTTCTATCAGGAGGTGTGGCATGGTAGTCATTTCAGAAGAAGCAGTTTTGGGAATGTTGGAATCATTGGCGTTCGAAGGGACCTCGGGAGGTCTCTAGTCCAACCTCAGACTCAAAGCTGGGTCAAAACCCAATTCCCATCAGGTTGCTCAAAAAGGGAAAATTTTTTAAATAAACAGTTTAACCTACTGAAGTACAATAAACACTATTATATAATAGATATAATTATTTCAAAGCATCATTACAAGGCAAAATTCAGGTTATTTCATTTTTGACTGTGGATTCCCAGATCAAGACATTTCAGAGTTGCTCTTAGGTTTATCTTTAGTTTCGAATTCCCAGTGGTTTTACTATTTACCTTGTAAATGTTTTTTATTCTTGAATTACTGGTATCTGTTGTTATTCTTTTAATATGAACCTTACAAATAATATTTACTTGAAAGATTTGTGTATATTTATAGACACAAACACAAAGTGAAAGCATAAAAACCTATAAATAATAACAAAATAAATAATAAAACTTTAGGAAGATGAGGAGGTGTTTCATGTTAGAGTTGAAACAGATGAACATAACTATGCCAGATTTATTCAGACTATACTACATTAGACTCTCTGTGTCAAATGTTTCCTACTGAATAGTTGTCACTGAGTATCTAGAGCCAGCCCAGAAGGGCACATTAGGCACAATAACTTAAGAGGAATTTAGACCAGATGACTCAGGTTCTTCATACCTACTGAATGGTATAATATTATGAGCTTATGACAGTCTCTAGGATTTCTATTTAACTAGACAATTCAAGGGTTTTTTTCCCATCATGTTAAAGTAATTACATTGATCACACAATCTGTTTTCATAACTAAGCAATTGTGAAAATCTGCAGCTTACAACCACCCTTTGAAGAACCAAACACCTAGGCAAAAGAGAAGGCAGCACAGCAATCATGAAGTACCTTGGATTGACCTAAACCAAACTTTTGCTTATCATTATTTCCAACTTGTCAAATAAGACTGTGATGAAAGGCTAAAAAACATTTTCAGAATGTTATTCTATCATTTCTTTTAAAAATTCATGTGTTTACAAGCTATTAGTGTATTTAAAGATCCACTGTGTTAAGCTTTCAGCAATACTTAAAAGGATGCAATTAAGCTTACACTCGATTTTAATTTAAGTATGGCAGATTTATAACTTTTTGAATTGTTATCACTGTGCTGCCTGTTTAACTCATTAATATGCTGATGATGCCATAGAAAATACTAATGTAAGTACTGTATTATTTTACTTATGCTAGGGTTTTTTTCATGGATAGAAAAAGTATTACCGTGAATTTCTTGTTGTAGTTATTTAAAGTTGTCTTCCTTTCACACGAATACTGAGATACTTTACTTGCAATAAATGATGGCACTTCTGATTCAGGTATATTCAAAGGAGGAGATTGATCTTGTTCCTAACAAGAAAAAAAAAAAAAAAAGGAGAAAGGTTGGTGACACACCTGTCAAATAGCTTAAAATACCAAAAATACATTTCATGAGCCCAAAATATGTACCTTTAAAGAAGAGGTAAGAGAATAACAAGGTTTGTACCATCTTCTTATGAAAAACATTTAATTTCACATTGGCTGCACTGACAATACCAGTTTATCTGGTGATCACTGGGATTTTCCATTTTCTGCAGTACATTCTTTCAGGGAGTTTTCAATGACACTGTCATTAAAAAAAAAAAAAAAAGTCTCTCTACATGACAAGCCTTTCTACTACCCTTATTATTGCAGTAAGATTGAAAACCCATGAATCTTTATGTGCTGGTTTTGGCTGGGATAGAGTTAATTTTCTTCATAGTAGCCGGTATGGGGCTATGTTTTGGATTTTAGATGGTATGGGGCTATGGTTTTGTTTTCACTGAGCAGTACTTACACGAGATTTTTCTGCCTCTGAAACCACCCCACCATTTAGTAGGTTGAGGTACACAAGAAGTTCTGAGGGGATACATCTGGAACAGCTGACCCTAACTGACCAAAGGGATATTCCATACCATATGACAATGTGCTCTGGTCATTAAAGAAAAAAAAAAACAACAACAAGAACAAAAACAAACAAAAAACCCCACAAAAAAAAAAAAAATAAAAACACATACAACTGGGGAAAGAAGGATGAAGGGGTTGATGTTCAGAGCAATGGAGCTTGTCTTCCCAAGTACCCATTAGATGTGATGGAGCCCTGCTTTCTTGGAGATGGCTGAATACCTTGCTGATGATGGGAAGTGATGAATGAATTCCTTGTTTTGCTTTGCTTGCATGTGCTGCTTTTACTTTACCTATTAAACTGTTTTTATCTCAACCCACAAGTTTTATCACTTTTACTGTTCTGATTCTCTCCCCCATCCCACTGGGAGGGAGTGAGCAAGCAGCTGTGTGGGGATTAGTTTCTGGCTGGGGTTAAACCACAACACTTGAAGAGCGGATAAGCCTAAAAGAACAGAAAATTTTCCCAGAAAACACCAGATGATTCAATATAAGATCAGGAATATTAGACCAAGGAGGGGAAAAAAAAAATATTAGAGATGTTCAAATAATCGACTTTTTCAATCTGTAAATAAATTCAGTGGTGGAGGGAAAATGTTTGTACGACTTTAAAATAAACTTCCTCCCCCCCTCTTTTCCAGATAAAATGAAAAAAAAAATTTTTGGTTTGGATTTAGTTCATTAAGTGAAATGTTATATACTGTGGTCATTATAAATCAAAGGAAACATTTACAAACAGCCACAGAAGAGTCATGTCCATCCTTTCATCCAACACCTATTGTTCACATTATGATGTGGTTTCTCACTCAGCCCCTCCCATACATGCTGATTCAATTCAGACATAATTTTTAGGTGATCATTGGAACAAGGAAAAGCAGCTAGGTGCCCGTTCTTAAATGGGAGTTTCCTAAGCATCAGCCTACCTACATGCTTATTCACTTTTCACCCAATTTTGCTCCATGCAAAAATCAACCAAGATCAACAAAAAAGTCTATGGGCAACCCACCCCAGTAGGGTGGGAAGGGAATTATCCTTAAAGGCAGGATACACAGTCATGTCCCTGTTAACAAAAGAGAGTCCTGAGCATGAGTTCTCAACATGTGAGCATACTGACCAGTAAGCAACTGGAAAAAGAATCTAGCACCAGCTTTTCTGCTGCCTTATATGCCCAGTCCTTTAATTCCTTTGCTTTCATTAAAAATACCCAAATCTGAAATACTTTGGAAACACCCAAAGTGTTCTCAGCATTTCTGTATATTTTTTGCTATTTGTCATCTTGTCTGAAAACATTTGGCAGATCTGTCAAAAAAGTATTGCATTGGACTATCCAAAAGCCACAGAGAAATGGTTCAATAACAACAAAAAATATCACAAAGATACATGGAGGAAATTTTCACCCCAATAATAGAATGATGAGCCCTTTCTCCCCTATATCCAAAGGCATGCAGACATAAAGCTAGCATCTGATCTGTGCCAGGCAAAGCTATAAATATGTATATGTGCCTTCAAACACACCCCCCACATATAATTTCATGCTAAATTGCCTTTGTATTTGATACAGAGTAGTTAAATAACAGTATTCATGAACACAAAAAAGGCATTTTCTTGCAAACCTGAAGGACCAGTGAATTATATGGCAGTTTTCATAGTATACACTGAAAGGAAGGAAGCTATTTTATGTGTAAGACCACTCTTGGGAATAACTGAAGTGCGTTTCAGCCAGGATCAACAGCACAACTCATGCACTTTTGCACACATTCATGAATTATACTTTAAAATTGATTTTAAATCATATAAACTATGATTGATTACTGCTAATATACTGCTTGAAATGATAGTGCTAGCTGCAAAGACTGTGAACAAACAGAACGGTACTGAATAGAATATATAATAAGCTATTATCTTCATTAGGACATAGACACAAAGAACAAGAGCCCTACACATAGCATTACCTGGCATTGTGGATGAGAGCAAAAGTAAAGCAGAAATTCTATGTGTTTAAGAGGATGATAGACTGGCACGTAAACATCCCGTTCTTGTCTTAGCAAAGATATTTAAGCATTTTTCTTAATCAGTAATAGTTATGCTTTTAATTAACAGAACTTGATTATATATAAGAACAGAAGAAACTTCAGCTAGAATTCAACAGTAAACAGTGATTTCTATACTCTGATTTTTAGAGAATATTGTGATGGCTGCATGACAACTACAGAGATGATCTCCTATCATCATCAGAATGTAAGAGTAGGATTGATACTGTTTTTCTGTAGGAAGACCAGGTGGGATAAAAGCATTTGTACAGATTATGGAACAAACCTAAAATTTCATCCGGTAGCAATTACAGTATAGAACAAGCAATCCTGGAAACTCACACTACCTCAAAATAATTTGTAGCACTGGGAAGAACAACTACAGATATCAGAAAAAAATCATTTTTTTTAACTCTACTACATTAAAACAAAATTATGGTACACTGCACAGGGGCAACCACTGTAAAATATCCAAATGCGTAGGCTACTTAATTGCTGGAGCTAGTCAGTTTGTACCCCACATCCAGGCTGCGGTAACAGTGAATGTGTCACTGCCACTCCTTCACAATGACATTTTCCACATGTCATCAGCAGGAAAATCAGCCTGTACCAGTAGCATCAGTTTGTACCATAGAGAGGCTTAGTTGCAGAATTAATCTTGCTCTTTGTCAAACTATTTTTTTTTAATACACAAACAAAGAAGTATAATGACATAGGGAAATAACAAAGAGAAAGAAAAAATGGAGCAGCAGTGAATAAGGTGCACAGATACAAGAGACTATGTCAGGCCACATTATTCAAAATTCAGAAGCTTTGTAAAGTCCAGACAGCATTGATCAAATAATAAAGTCTGCTGATATCCAGCATTTTATGAAGAGAAGGCAGCCAGTTTATATGTTTAATTTTTTTTTTTCTGGGAAACTTTGACCGTCAGTATGAAGGATTTCTTCCATTAGTTAGAGCCTCTCTTTTTCACAAGGCAACAGTGAGACACACCAGAAAACATTAAATATGAGTTGCCTGTCACGTGGTATGGCAAGGGATCAAAAGATGCAGTACTTCCTTTCATTAATGTGGAAGGAAATCCATTGTTCAAGGCAATAAATCTCTTCTTTCTAAAAAAAATAACTAAAAAATTTTGGGTTCTGACTGAGGAAAAGGCAGAAGAATGTAGTTCCTAAGGCTGCTGAGGACGTCATCCCACCTATGGTTCTTTTCCTTTCCTTTTATCCCTCTGACAGCTTCTTCTCTGCCTCTTTCTTTTCCATTACCCAGGAAACAGCACTACTTTCTAGCATGTGGGGACACCCCTGCATACATATTAATGTCCATGTCCTGTTATTGTCCAGAATGCCCATCTGCTTGTGGTGAGAAAGATGTCTCTGGACAAAGGATTCCATTGCCAGAGAAATATTCTGATTTCCCTTTAAGGCAGATGTTTGGCTACCACACTTACATAGCCTATTAAATTAAATGATGGCTATTAACTATAAAAGTCAACTATTACTGAATGAATCAATAAGATTTCAGACCATTTTAGATCTGGTCACCCAACCTTTTCTACTCTATAAATCACTAACAGCAGAGCATCTCTCCGATCATTCGCAACCACAGAAAGATGTACTTTAGTGACAACTGTAATTAATATGTTAGCTAATGATCTGTGACTCTGACTTTATTCCTCTTGTTTTGCACAAAGAAGGACATTTCTTTTAGTAACGTATTGAAACAAATATCCTGAATGAAGAACAACCTTCCAAATAGGCTACTGTAATATCTGAAAGATTAAATCTTACTGCTATTTATATTAATGGGAATTTTACCACTAACCTATATGTAGGTGAGATCTCACACAAAACACTCCTTCACTGCAATCCATTTTACCTCAAAGCCTTCATGATGTAGCCTGAGTTCAAGGCTTGTTAATTCATTTCACAAGACTGACATAATGGACCAAATTTGTCTTCAGTGAAACTCCAGTTAAATTGCATTACATACGAGTTCAGTCTAGTACTTAAAAAGAAAATTAACCTTTACTTAAATCTTTCCTCATTTTTCAAGGCAGGAAAAAAAAAAAAAAATAAAAAAAAAAATCACAGTGACACTGCAACAATAAAATTATTTTAAATTCACTAAACTTCTAGAATCCTTTTTCTTCCTTGTTTGTTTGATTACAAAAATGTTTATTACTTTAGAGCCACTATATAATTAAGACTGGTCTTAACTATAAGCTTTAAAGTTAACAGTACAGCTGTCACTGGCTTGCTTATTGCACTCTACACTTATTAGCATTAAATTTTTATGTTTCAATAAAAACAGAAGCTCTTACTTGCAGAATCAGTCTCAAAGTATAATAATGATCTCCTGAAAGTTCTGTTACCTTTTTCAGAAGTTTCTGCTCCAGTAGTATTCTAAAAGGACTTTTATATGTAAAAGAAAACTAAAGCAGTTAAAGTTACAGTGGCCTTCTCATCAATTTAAAAAAAAAAAAAAAAAAAAAAAAAAAAAAAAAAAAAAAAAAAAAAAAAAAAAAGCAAGTTTCAGCATCATTGGAGACATTTTGGGGAAAGACAAAGGCATTTCTTGCTTTAAAAAATACCAGAACACATCTATGAAAAGATACTGAGGTATCTGAATCTATAGATCTTCACGCAGCATAAATGGTAATTTGGTTTACTTTTAATCCTGTTGCAAAACTCTCAAACTTCACAGGATTTTTGCACACATTTTGGATTTATTTCTTGTTTACAGAACTTCTCCATTACCACTATTTCTATTTTTATAATCTGTTTGCCTGTGAGATTCTATAATGCAGTAGTTGCAAGGTTTTCTGGTTTTTTCTGTTTTGCATTAATTTCTTTGGTCTATTCACCCTCCAGGAGATTCACTGAAAATGTTATAAATATACTGCAAAAATACTTCATTGGAAGGACTGCAAATATAAGCACATATTTTGTCATGGAATTATGCTGAGTCTGGGAGAGACAGCTCCATCTGGTGTATTTGCTCCTCCCCACCCCCAAAGTGTTATTAAACAGTAATTCTTATATGTAAAATCCTGGAAAATCGTTTCTGGCAATGAAAGATGACTGAAAAAATTAATCAGGAGCTACAGTTTTTCTTGGGGTATTTATGATTCATCCTTCATAATCTAAACATCAGGATGAAGAAGCAGCAAACAGTGTAATATTGCTGCTAAATATTCAGGCATCCTCTGCCTCACAGGAAGGTACACACTGTGGATCCTGCCATGGTCCCAGTGTTTACGAATTTCCCAGTTAATATTTTGCAGTGAGGTTATAGTTCATACTGAGCCTAACCCAGACCTTCAGAAATCAGCAGGAATCCCTCACTTCAGACAGCTTTAGATCAGACTTGTAATTCTCTTGACATACGAATTAATTTCTTCACCAGTGCACGCTCAATCCATCACCATAAAGCTTGAGTGTGTGCAGAAAAAGGGACTAGGTCCACCCTGCCACCATGCAGGGTCTGTTTCGTGGCCAAGCAGCGTGTACTGTGCCCAGCAATCCCAGGCATCCCTACCACTCCATCATTTACAGTCAACACTGCGGGTATTAAACACCACCATTTCACACTAGTCTCCAATTTGAAAAATTAGCACATAATTTTGTCAGATATAGATCAGAGAAAAAATATGTCATCATCCATTGCTTCAAGGTCAAACACCATTCACCAAATAATCAGCCTGCCATTCACAATATCCTCTGATTTATAGCTCCCATTGAGACATAATATAATAAAATCCTTTTTTTTTTACCATAGTTTTAGTCGATGGTGCCAAGTTTGTAAATGTATGTCCACAGATTGCAGTAGTCTTCATTTCACAGGCCCATCAAGGGCCCAGAAGTCAACTAATCAATTCCAAATGGCAAATGTTTTAATATTTTTGTATTGTTTTGAAGAGGCAAAGTATTCCATCAGGAGCCCATTAAAATGCACTGCTCTCAGTGGGACAGTCACCATGATGTTGAAGAATTTGTGGAAATACCACAAGTGCCACAACAACAGAAAGTGCCATGGATGGATATTTTCCCTTTAATAGCACTTTTTTTTTTTTTTTTTTTTTTTACAGGAAAGATATAATTTATATTAGCAGTTGTAACATGAAATGCATGTAATGGCATAGTAACTTAGCATTACCAGATACTGATATAGAAGGCATGGAAGGTCTTTTTAACCTAGTAAAATTGTATGAATCACCTAAACTTTTTTCTCTAAAGTTTTTAAATTAAAAAATCATATCACAGCACAAGTTTTTAGTTTTAGGCAAAAAAATATAAAAACAATCAAACCAAGTCATTCATTTTGAATGTCACTGTATTCACACTGAAGGATCTTACCGTGAGACGATACTTCATTTCTAAATCAACTGGTCTTCCCGCTTCCATGCAGGCTGTGAACCAGGAGATATCCAGCAGTTCAAACTTGGAGCTGTCGCCCACCGTCTGTCCTCTCAGCCAGTCCAGCACCTCCAGGTGAGAGCTGTTCTCGGCCACAATATGAGTGACAGAGTCACTGTCAAGAAATACAGAAAAAGAAGTTTTCTTTTTTTACTGAACACAACTGTACACAATGCTGAGCTTCTATTTCCATATTTATTTACCATGCGCTTCCTGAAAACTGAAGTATATGTTATACGTTAGGATGTGGGAAGCAGTTGCATTTTCATATCAAAATGTATCTATTCCAGTCACTGAATCTGCTTTGAGGAAAGACTTTAGCCTGACAGCTCCTGTAAGTGCAGCATTTTCTTTCTTTCAGCATCATTTGCCTTCTGTGAGATGCTACCCTATTACACATTTTTTTGCAATTGTGAAGATACTTGGCTTGCACAAGCAGTACCATAAGGAAAAGGCCGCTTTACAATACCTAACAGCCCCTTCACAATATTCCTGATCAATGAATGAAAGCTGTACAATATTAAAAAGTCTGTTAACAATAATTCTTTAAAGCTTCACAGCTAGTAATATATTTTTGTAAATTTAAGTTTTCTGTACTTACATTAAGCTCTTTACATGTAGCATTGTCAAATGTTCATGACTTGAATCTTGTGAATTATGCATTCCATTTAAAGACAAATTCCTTGCTACTAAGAAGCCAGTCTCTTACAAAATTGATAGTTTAATGAATATAAAACGTGCACACTGAGTTATTTTTCAATAGATTAAATGCTGTACACTGATTAAAAATATGGTAGCACTAGGGGTTTTACACTAAATTTCGGTTGATGAATAACATTGGAAAGCATCCCACAATTATTTATTATTAAAAAGACATGGTCCTGCATCTTCCACAGGAAAATAATGGACAGGGACAAAGTTAATTTCAAGAAAAATTTATATACATACTCAGGATGATCTGTAAATTTCTACCTGTCCTGCTGATGTTCCTCAGCAAGTTTAGAAAGCTACTAACTTGGTAGGAAACTTTGAGTGATTCCCAGTGTTCCCCTTCCACATACACCTCAGGAGGGTTCTGTCACCCACAAAGACAACAACAGATAAAGGAGGAAACTCTTCATTTTCATGAAACTGGTAGGACCTCAGTATCTGAAATATACGCCAGATCCCTAAACTTCCTAAGGGAAAGGCACAAACAGCATAGTAATTTGACTTAGTTTTTCTAGAAATAAGTCTAGAACTCGAACATAAATCCTGGTGGCAGCCCCCTCCATCTGCAAGCCTCCATAGCCTTCTGCTAGCTCATGCCTGTGACAGCCCTGTACACATACAGTAAATTTCAAACGGATCTGACAGGTTGCTTTTCAACCCTTCTGTAACACCTGGAGAAGTTAAGCCATGAACCTGTCCAGTCAAACAGGGCACCACTGGTAGAGACAGCTGGTTAGTATGGACTTTAAAAATGATGTGTGCTCCCTGTTAAAGGCAGACTGCAAACCTTCCAAAGCAAACTACTATCTAGGAGTCGAACAAAACCCCTTGGCCTACCCCTGTGACCCTGATTCATACCAAAAATCACCAATATCATTAAATCACCAAATCGCAATTACAAATACTGGATTCACCCCATAGAAAACTGTTACCACATAACTCTCTAATGTATTAAATGTACTATATTTTGGAGAAATAAAAAATGTATTGAATGTGCTATACTTTAGAAATATGAAAGCTGTCATGGTATAGCACAATTTTTTTCTCTCCACATTGTGCAACTTGTACAGCAGTCCATTAAAAAAAATCCCAATTTATTTTAATCTTAAGATTAAAAAGGTAGGTTAGGTGAATCTCCATGAAATACTATTGGTTTTATTATTATTTAACCCCGCTAGGTTCTACTTTAATTAAACTCTCACATCTTTACTTGAGTTAAAAAAAAAAAAAAAAAAATCAGTTACAGACATAGAACTTCTGCTTCCTGTGGTTTATTTCACTTTATATAAAATATTCATATGTAATGTATTTATATCAAGCTGCAGATCTGGGAACTTTGCCATAGCTATGCTCATAGCAGCAGTTTAGTTGCTGCACACCAGTTTCCTCTGGTACCTGTACAGCTGTGCTTTTTTCTTGACACAGAACCTAATAAATTTAGCATTTCCTCTGGCATTTTCAAAAACAAAAATCAACAGCTAAAGAGTTCTGTTTTATCCAGTAGCAGCTAAACTGGAATTAAACATAACACCTGCATTGCATACAACTTAGAGAAAGACTGAAATATTGGCAATAAATACCTGAGTGTGTAAGCAGCCCAGATAAAGCCTCTACTCAGTCCTCAATGGATTATTGATGTAGGATTCAGAAAAGCTGAGTTCATTTTTTTTTTCCCCAAGAATTCAATTAGTTTTTTATCAGACACTAATTGCCCACTTCTGTTCAATACCTGCTTGAATCTTGCTTTACAAATTATTTCATCCTCCCTTCTTCCTCAGGCTTTCAAAGTTGATGGGATTGAAAAATCTGTGGAAATGAGCTTTTACAAGGAGAACCCAGTTGTATCCTATCTGCATACAGATACAGAGAAATGATCAATACTTGATTTTCTTCCAGCTTTTCAAAGAACCTACATAATGATGTAGCTTTCGGAAAACTGCATAATGATGTAATTAGCACTCATGAAAAACACTATTTGGAGAAAGGTTTCCTTCAAAATTAGTTGGCTTGTTGAAATAACACTAGACAAATCTGCAGCTGGAGTATATTTTCACCCTGAAATGCCACATCTGTGTTATTTTATTCCTAGGGTTTTTCTCCAGTGCTCTTCCAGATTGTACCAAAGCATAAGCCAATAACTTTGAGACTCAGATCAGTATCTCACTCGAAGGAAGATTAAATAGTAGAATAACAGAGATGTTCTAGAGAAATACCCGCCTCAACCCATCACATTTTCCATTCCTGTATATTCAAGTTTTTTTTATTTCAGGAATTGGCCATTAAGTTTAGATTAATCTTAACCTGACTTCAAGGGGGAAGTAAAGGATGGCTGATTTAAGTCATGTAAAGACACAATTCACTGATTCCAGTGAGACTATACAAACACATAAAAACATACCCCATGAAAATCATTTGCAAGTCCACACCTTACATTTTTTATTTTCCACATGAGAAGCAGCACACTGAAAAATGCAAACACATTAAAATTGACAGACTTAAGATAAATTAGAACCACACATTTAAGAGATAAAAAATTAGAAATTTTGCTAATGTTTGTATTCTGCCTGCTCTCTGCCCAGAAAACAATAAAAATGAACCATGATTTAGGAACACCCACTGAAATCCTAAAGCATTTTTATAGTGGGAAGAGCAAAGTATATCCACGAAATACAAAAGCAAAAACTTCAACCACAGGCACTTGTATGACTGCATTTATTAAATTAGAATGCTTCATGCGGCATTACTACATGCTATTTCTGTGCATATAAACATTTTCCTACCTTAGCTCACTTTCTACTCTGAAACCTTTTCTTCTTGCCAGCTCCATCAGAAATGTCCTTCTGGTTTTCCCCATCTTCCTCTGCATAATAAAAATGACAAGCTTATTGAACTTTATTTCATAACTGCAGGAAAGGTTTGGGGAATGCATCCCTTTCTGTTTCTTCCTCTGGTAAGATAGAGCTGGAGCTCTGATCCTATCCATGATTCAAGGTAGAAATGCTTTCACCTGGGTAAAGGGGAGATAACATACTTTCTGCCAGGCAGCAGTTGTACTTAATGTCACCACCCACTGAAGTAATTTTTTTGTTTCCCCTCTGAAATCAAAAACAGGTGCTACACAAGCAGAAACATCACTTGCTTTCTACCAGCTGGGACTTCCTGCACAGAACTACTCTGGACATGTGCAAATAAGCTTTTATTCCCTAAACCAGCCATTACCTATAAAGACTTTATCTAAATAATATTGATCATAGCAAAATTATCTCAATATATCAACCAGGTCTTCAGCTGGTTTAATGGCCCAGTTCCATCAATTTCTGCTTTCAAATCTTTTCCAAATCTCAGTTTTACAAATTGCAGGACACAGTAATTTTCAATTTATTAAAAAAAAAATAATAATAAATTCTTCCTACTGTTAGCTAGGAACTATGTCTTAGAATACAACTAAATAACAGTATACAAATATGTTGTAGAATAGCCTGTACACTTGCTACTTCTGTGCAATTAATTTGATTAAAAAATGATAGAGGTTTTTTAAGAGAGCAAACAAAAAATAAGCTTTTGAAATTAAATTTACAATAAAAGAAATTCTTTGCTGTTTTGATACTAAAGCAATGAAAGAAAAAGAAAAAGCATTAGAGATATGTTTAAATTTACCTTTGGGGTCCATTGACAAAATTGCTTTCTACTATTTGCCTTGGAACGTACTGATGCATGTAGCAGGTAGAGTAGGGAAAAGGTAACTACCTCCTTGCTTTTAAACACCCAGTGACCTCCAAACAACTACAGAGGAGATTATGGACGCTATGTACCATCCTCTCCTAGAGGGTAGGGTATTGGTCATCAGAAAGCTAAGCTAAAATTTGTTGCAGACGTTGTGTTGGATCCAGTCAGGTATCACCCTGAGTTACCATCAGAGCAAAGTGAGTGCAAACAACCAGGTTTACAGCATTTCAACACAAATCTACTTCAGTGGTAAATATCCCCATTTCCATGTCAAGTTGGATTTTTATTTTTAGTTTAGCAGAGAATTTGGATTTTACCAGTCCTTCAGAATATGTCAGAAATGTTATATCTTGCAAATCTCATTGCTCATGTTCAGGAGAGGAAGCAAGGTGGAAAAATCCTGCTTAAGTCAGATCTATCAATTTTATTTTCAGGCATTTTATCAGGGATGGATATACAACCTGAGTTATGGAAAGATGAGTCAAAACCTTTTTCCTGCAATTACGTCCATGAGTTTAAAATTAAATTATAGAAGTATTACTGACATTTCCCCAGCCTTATAGCTCTTGCTGCTTCAACTGTATTATCACAGATATAAAGAAACAGTTTTCATCAGAATAGAAAATAACCATCAAAAATTAATAAAGAGCTTTCAGCTCTGGGGTCTTCCTGAGGCCATGAAGAAAATATATACATAGTTCAGTACATAGACTAGACTCCATTCATTTCTTCCCTTGCCTAAGGATAACCCAGAAGCCAAAATATCTATTCCTCTTTCTGATTCATAACATTAAAATTGTCAAAATAAATCATTTCAAGCTTATTTTGAAATTATATGAGATATTTTCATAGGAACTGGAAAATGGACAAGCAGAATTCAAGAGGCTTAAGTAAAAGAATATCAGCAAGGAAGAAAAAAAGTATTAATAGCGATGGGTCTGGCATTAAGGCTGAGAAATCTGATTCGTGTCTGTTTTCCAGAATACTACTCAACTATTGAACGCTGGCCATCTCCCTCTTTACAGCGTTCCTAGGCTTGCTAAAATGTTTTACTTTATATCAAGCCCTACAAGGAATAATGTATTTGAGAACAGATTCTTTACATATGTTAAACAAAATCTTATTTTATGTCATAATTAATTCAGTGCTCTCAAACATGTAAATATAATTTCCCCCAGTGTAACATCAAGATGCTCAGTGCCAGTAAAATCCTTCTGGCATGAAAAACATAAGTTATTATTCCTTCATGTTACTGTAATAACTCTTGAGCCAGATTTTGGGGGGTACTTAGGTGCCAAAAGGTGCAAACAGAGGCCTAGTGGGATTTTCGAGATATCGAAGCAAACTAGGCACCCGGCTACTTTGGAAATCAATTTCTGGCTTATGATCCTAGTGCAAAAATATTTTCTCTGTCTAATAAACACAGTATAATATCACAAAAAGGTCTGTGCCAATGATGCAATTTTATTAAACATGCCTTCTAAAATTACCAAGATTTCCATATCCCCGGTGAGTGAATAACCTACTCTCTTAAAACACTGCATTATAATATTTTTGACAGTAACACAGGAAGTAGAATATGTATTAGTAAGAGAGCAAATACAGTGGAGAAAAAGCATGTCTCTTATTTATGACAAAGGAAAAGTATCCAGTTATCTGAGTCATGACACCACATAGGATTAGTGGCCTAAAACAACAGAAACTTGGAGATTTTTTTCCATCACAGTACAGTCCCCTGGAGTTCAAAGTAGTTCACATCCCTGGAGGGAAATCTAGAACAAATTTCCATATTCTGATATTCTTGCTGTGGATGAGTTTTGTGCACTATCAAAGGCATGGATTAAGAACAAAATGTACATAAATGCTGATGGGCATTTAAGTAAACACCTTTCATCACTTGTGATGTTTGTACCAACAATAGCATCCCAAGCATCCTCAAGTGTCTAGTACAGACCTCAGCGAGAAGCCCAGAGCACTGGTCTGGTTTAGAGGGGGTTTCCTTGGGAGACAAAGTACAGGAACACGGAGTTTCTGGAAAGCACAGTTCAGCTCTGAATTTCAGAATGCTTTCACTGCACCTTCTTGATTACTGTCAGATAGTCTTTTACTGCCCGGCTTTCATGTGAACTGCATTGTAAATATTTCATAAAATGTTACTTGCCCATTTTATATAGCCTTCCTGTGAAGAGTGGTGAAAGGTACTTTTATTACATCATTGCAGTATACTAACATTCAGAGAAAGCATGTCTCAAGCACCATCAATAAAAGCTAGAGAAGTGTTTGTTTGGATACTTTTTTTGATTTCATGTAGGCTTAACAGCGTTTTACACAGTATTGTTTCATAAGGATTAATTTTACTTAGTTTTTCATTTTAAAGTCTTTGGGAATTCAGCATTTTCCAATGAACACTTCCATGGAAATTTTAATATCCTTCTGGTATTTGGTTTTGTTCATATATTGCCATGACTTTGCTTTTGTTTAAATTTTGGCCTTGTCTGTTAAGCATTCCCTTTGCTGTTGATACTTGTTCTATCAATCCCTCAATGCCTAAAAATAATATCACAGGTGATTTTTCTGATTTTAATAAAAATTTTGTGGAATCCAATTATATCTTCAAATGAAGTTATTACACAGAACTTTTATATACTTGTACCAGTTACACTTAGCCAACGCACAAACTTGAAGGATGTACATATACCAAAATACAGAATATTTAAGAATTTTTTACTGTTTTATCTCTCACAAACAAGTACAGGCTTTGTTTTAATCTTTTTATCAATTTGTTTTACTTCAATTCTCTGCTTCCCTTGTCACTGGGAAGCTAGCTATATGGACTCATGGAAGCCTTGAGTTTCTGTCTTTAATTTCACATTATGTGGGAAGTGTCCATTATCGCTTAGCAGGTAATCAACAAGCTTAATAATTGTAAGACACAATTCCATTGGACAAAAGCGGTCAGTAATTGGAATTCCAGGACACTGCTACTTGCACTAGCAAACCTTGTTAGAATATATGTTGCATGAATCTATGTCTTTAGTCGCTATTTTTTTCTCATATACTAATACATAAATTTTTACAAAATTAGCATGGTAAACCAATCTGGATAGTCTACAAAATAAAGAAACAGAACATCATGCTGTACCATTTGATTCCAGTGTTTTGAATAAATGTGCTATTATTAAAGATAAAGAAATGTTGAAAAATATATTCTGGAAATGTTCAAATACATTTTAAAATCAACTTTCCTTCATCCCCCTTGGTGTTTATATTCTTTGAACTACTAGACATTTTCAGGAGGCAACTCTGAAGTATTACATGCTCAGGATAGTCCCATCAAAGATTACAAACTCCATAAACTACCCAGATGACCAAGAATTTTGAAAAAGTGATTAATTGATAATATGCTTTGAATTTGCTTACATGGCTGTATCATGGTATTTGACATGAGAGGTAAAGTAGGCTTAGAGAGGACACAAAATGTTGCTGTCATCAAATGTACAAGGTTTCTGACGTATGTGATCAGAATAGCTGCTTATTATCTTTTTTTTTTTTCCCCAAATTGGAGATGAAAACCTGAACAAGAACAATGTATTTAGCACTGTATCTCAAAAACTGCCCATGTAGAAATCATACCAAGTGCTGACAGCTTCTTTAAATAATTGTATACACAGCTATTATAGAAAGGGTTTGTATTTCTAAGCTCTTTCTGAGGAAACCGGGGAAGGGCAAAATCAGTGCTGAATAATTAAGTAGAGCAATAGCGTTCCCCCTTACAGCATGGGGGAAAGTAATTGGTGACAAGTCCTGGCAGGAGCTACTTCCTATCCACATCAATATACCTATATTCACTAGAAACTATTATTTTCACTCTTCCATAAGTCCTTCTGTTCAGTAACAAGGTTTACAATTGCTCTCTTTGGTTACTTTGCTAATGGTAGCTGCTGCTCCTTGTGTTTGTTATTGGACTATTTGATTTTTTGTGTTGGTACATCAATGGTTTTCCTTATACTGTAGTCTCATGAGAGCCTCATGAACTCTCAGCAACAAGCAGAGACTATGCATAAACCCATCGATATACATGGTCAGGCAGGTCCTTTGACAGTTATGCATCTCTTCCAAACACAGTTTAAAAAAGTAAAGGTCTCTGGATATTGAGTACCATTTATTTAGACTCTCACATTCATCTCATTGCCAGTATTAAGGACATTTCTGTTAATTAACAAATACCAAGCAACCTTTCAGAGATGAGGAGCTACATAAATGGTGTTGCATGGCCTCTATTCAAGCATCTGAAAAGATTATTTCTCTTGATGATGACCAAATAACGTTCCTGTGGACATTTCAGAAACTTTTTGTATAAAAAGACAATGCTAGAAATTAATACACTGTTATATAAAAATTATTATCCTGCCACTTTCATTCTGCCCTAAAGAACCATTATTTCCTCCCCCCACTCCTTTAGTTGGACACTGCTAATATAACAGCTAAATTGATCGTGTATCTTTTTTTGATAGTTGTTACAACAGCTACTAGATGGTAGAATTGATGCATCTTGCAGTACCACTGCAAATGCAGTTCTAGACCTGTTTACATTACAGAATATACAAACAGCAGTATGTGTGAGATTTACACCTTCTACACTTACAAATAGTAAAGCATGATGCGTTTAATAAAGATAGATGTACTTAAGCCAAAATAATGAAAACCAGGAAAAGGCTATTGCCATGTTTCACATAAACCTTTTAAATATATACTCAATTTTCAGAGTACAGGAAAGCTTCTTTGGCTTCCAGTTCCCACATCATCAAGCTGAGGAGATAATCAGACCAGGTAATATAAAGGAGAGGAGGAGTAAACATGAATAAGTACTATAGATAATGTCATTGCAGAGGGAAGAAAAACTTATGAATGATATTATGCAGTATGTCCCCTTGTCCTCTCAAAAGTTTATGTGAATGACACCAAGATAAGAAAGTTTATCTCACTTTCTGGCTGTTGAGCAAAAGCAACAGGTAATGGCTAACAGTACGGTGAGTCCTGGCAGTGCTCTTTCTGCACACTCCACTGAAATGAGTTGTAGAAAAAAGTCAGAGCCAGCATCAGAGAAGCTGAAAGAATTGCTGATGAGTATTACATGTATCTTTGTGTTAATTCCAGAGAGAAAACAAAACAGATGTTCATCTGAGTGACGTGCTATGAATTTTGCAGATGAAGGAAAAATCAGTTAAAAGCCTTTTTTATTCTAGAAATTTGAGCTGAAGAAAGCTAGAAAGCAGAGTGGAATGGGGTAGAACTCTCACCTTTTTGATTTATTGAGGTTCTGAGTTCGACTAATGCAGAACAAGTTACAGCAGAAATAACCTGAGTGATTAACCCATAGCGCGAGTTTGCTTTATCCTGCTGGATTTTTTTAATCCAAACCCACTCTTGACACAATTTCCACAGAGAATTCTTTTCATTTCGTACTGACTTCAGCTATAATTTGGCAGCTGCCTACAGTATCACAAAATACTTAAATATTTTTTTATTTTGCAGTGTGGATTTGACGGCTCTACCTTTCACTACAATGAAAGCTAATTTTTTTCAACTGCATAAAAATTTACTTCTCAAAGCCACTGGCAATTCCTTTCCCAAGCTATCTCAGAATTTACTCCCTCATTTCATCTTGCAGAAAATTCAATATTACTAAGTCAGTTCAGAGTTGCAAAAGCCCCTACAAGCCCTATCCCAATGTAACATTGTATGCTTGGCCGTGAACATATGTTGATTAATCTTCATAAGAAAACCACATTGTGTCTAGATATTTTTGAGAAGACAGCCTTTAAAGCTATCCTTCTGACTCCATAAATCACAAGCTTAAATCTCATGCCATTATTTTATGATGCACAACTGCTTATTAGGAAATTCCATCACAAGTTTTGACACATTTTTATACTATTCAAAGAGACAGTATAATTCCACCTAATTGAAGTACTTTTCTGTGTTTATTGTTTCAGAGAGAATTCAGTTTTAAGAAATTAAAGCTAATTTTCTACTATGTGAAAAATCAGACTCAACGTACTATCACATAACTATGAATGGAGCTAGTAATTCAATAGTTGTGACAAATCAGAAGACCACACCGTACTGAAAAACTTTCTGTCAGAAGGCTTCAATGTCTTTCTTCCACTAAGGTTTCCTATGGCCTTCTGGTTTTCTATTCCAATGCTAAACTAATTATTATCATATATTATGAAGCATGACAGCAGGAAGGATATAAAGTAAGTAAATCTATTTGTGAATGCTGTTCTGTTACAACAATTAATTCAAAATTTTACTAAAAATACATGCTGTTTATAATTTAAAGACAACTTAATTTAGTCACTTTGCACTTTGTGATGTTATTAAGGACATAATTCAATATCATAGTTTTCTTTTGCTGTTGGCAGACCATTACGAGGTTTAAAATGCACTAGAATTTAAAATGTCATGAATACAAGCATGATACACAGACAAATTTAGCCTCTATTTTATTTAACTGTGTTGAAATATGTGGAATTACAAAGATGTAAAATCCGGCCAAGTTAGAGGAGAAAAAGGCCTAAATCCTGAGACTGTGCTAATGGTTATGGAGAGCAGGTACCAGTAGATGCCAAAGTTGTTATATAGCCATGAACAATTATTTTGCCAGTATTACTACATACATGTTTTCAAAACCCAACCGGTTCTTTTCCAGCTATTCTAGGCTGCTCTTTTATAAGCTTGACTGAAGCAACGTGGGAGTGACACCAATCTATCACCCACCTTTCACTGTCCAAAGCAAATGAGTCCAGTAGGAGTATTTGGAGAAAGTCTCCTGTAGATTTTGGTACTTATGCCAGACCACTGATTTACTTACATGAGGCACTGAGGAAAGTACTGCTTTTTCTCTCATACAGTCTTACCCACTGGTCTGTGTTGTGCAGACTCATCACACAGAACAGCTGAATATCTCAACATAACATGTACAGCAATTGCACAATAACCTTCAAAGAATGAGGAAGCCATGGGTATAACAACATACACAGACTACAGCTTTCACAGCTGTAAATGAATGCATATCAGAATCATGTCAAGAAGAAAAGGTCTGCAGGGGAAAATACTTCAATATTGGTGAAACACTAAGATTAAAATAATGATGTAAGATGTAGTCATGCTTTTAAATGTATGGGAGGGTAGTCAGAGATGTCTCTTATAAATAGGTAAAAGCTTACATAAGCAAAATGGGTCATGATATAGAAACTATAGACACAGATTTGGCTAAAGAATTATAAGTTGTGTATATGTCATAATCACTGAACCATGCAGTTAGCATTGATAAAATTATGTCTTGCTAGCAGTATGGATTTGTATCCACAGAAAATTTGGTCAGTCAGTCCATTATCTTGTGCAAGCATCTAATAATGTACAATATGTGTCACACTGCACAACCTGCAGAGGGAAAATCCATGTATGTTTTCGTACATCAGCAAATCCAAAAAATTCTCTGTCACAAGAAATTGTATGTAGGGTACATCTTTCCCTTTATGCAGACTCAATGGCTTCCTGCTTACTTATTTAACTGGTATATAGGTTATATGAGTTAAAATGTCTCTTCTTGATGCTTTCCTGCATATTGTACAGGTGTTCAAAACTCAAGGAGGGTGAGGGGATGACTGTGGGTGATTATGCTCAGTTTAGAGGGGTGGAAGAAAAGGTTCAGACCAACTTTGCAACAGGTCTTAGTGTTCTGGTTGCATACAGCTTCATGAAAGGAAACCAAACATAAGTATTTCTTGATGAATACCAATAGAGGGAAGTTAAAGGAACTACCTAAAACAGACTGTAAGAGCAGATGTTCCTGAGAGGGAATAAAAAATTTCACATTTGAGGGAGAGAATATTAGAGGAAATCATATTTGTCACTTTGCTGCAGTGAGTTGAAAATGATGACTCTGTCCAGGAGAACGGTTTCAGAGTAGGAAGGACTTGATGATGACAATGATGTAGCAATATAACAAGGGCATAGGACACAGGCCGTTAACAAACAACCTAAAAAGCTATTATCTGGTAGGCATTATCAAATAAAAGTTGAAAGGTATAAAATATATCTTTAGAGCATTTAAAATCAATAGTAAATTATGTATCTATATATATACACTATATATACCAACGTAATTTCTTATCTCTTTAGTTCCATATAAAATTATTTTGCCAAAGTACTGAAGTTACAGTTCTAAGAGTTAATAGTAATTGTTGGGGCAAACACTCTAACTTTAGCAAACTTTTATACATATTCCCTTCACTACTCACTAGTCAAAACCAACAGACAACAAAACACAAACCCCACCAGCCTTTGCGGTGAGATATGAAGCTGTGGCACACACTGCCTGCCACTCCTCAGCAAACAGCCGCAGGATCACCTCATGCTACCTCCACAGCTGCGCTACCCACACACGTGTGACAGAACAAACACCCGTGTAAACAAACGGCAGTACAATGTAGAAGGGTGAACATGAGGGCCAGAAATTGAGGATAACTTTGTTTTAAAGGACTAAGCGGGAAAGAAAAGTAACTGACAGTACTTCTTCAGTCATATTCAGTCCTAATTTATGTGTTTGGATTCCTAAAATGATCTCAAGGGTATTTTACACTGTTTGGCACAGCTATTTAGTAGATGCACTGAATAAAAATTATTAGGAAAATAATGGAGCATTAAACTCAGAATTAAACTACTTTAAATATGTAGTACATATAGCAAATGGAAGTACAATTTGTTATCACCTTGTTACTCACAACCCCACAACCCAATACTATACACTTGACATGAAAACTTACAACTCAGCCCCTGTAAAATGTACGAGCCAAAAGAAGCTTACTGATGCACCTGACTGCAAACCACCAAGAAAAACTTGAAAAACCTTGCTCTTGCAAAGCCTGAGCAATCTGAGGTTGGAAGAATCAGCTGAGGAAGCACTTAATATGGTGGTAGAGCCAGTTGCTTTATGACTTCTGAAAAATGCTATACAGCCTCTTCAATCATCTCCATAGCAAGCAAGATTTTAGCAATATGTTAAAACAGTGATTGCTCAGGTTTTCTTTTCTTGTTAAATTTGAGCATATTTTCTCATTACAGCAATGACTGAAGGTCTGTCCTGTTGCTTTCTTTCCTGAGAAGCCACATTTTACAGGTATCCATTTAAATTGATATATTAAAAACACTCAACCTTGTTAAGATTGCTTTGGTACTATAAATAAACTGGATACACCTGAACAGTTATATATCACTTTTCTCACTAATTCATGCTGAATATGCCTGAAAAGTAGTCGATATTCTCTACCTTCCTCACATTTCAAAATAGGCACATATGTAAATTTAAGTGGCAAACTCCACACTCTTCAGGTTTTTTATTTTCACAAGTGACTAGATGCTCCAAACTCATTCACCTTCCATTCAGATCACTGCTTTTCAATCTTTTTCAGCTGTGAGAACATGTAACAGTTTTCCAGTGCATTCCTAGGACTGAAATTCAACAAGCTTAAACCCTACGCATCTAAGAAAGCCTATGTTGCAAATTATTAAGCAGCAATCCTGTTACCCCAGATACAAGTATCTGGCCTCACAATATTTTGAGATACTGTCTTAATTCTGTACTGAAACATAAACCTCAGCTCATCCATATACAAACCTTGAACTGCAGAACAGCTTTTATTCCCACTCTAATTATACGGGAATGACCAAAGCAGTGTCAACGTGAAATTAAGGGCAATGGCTTCTGCAGGATCTATAAAGTAAGGTTAGGACTGCACTTAGGCCAAATTTGTGCTCTTAACATGATTTTATCTTCTGAGACATGATATTTGGGACAATAAATATTGTTTTGGCACATTAATAGAATAGGATGATGTTTTGGATAAAGGTTAAACTGAAAGACACAAGAGGAAACAAAAAGCGATTGATGTAGGTTCAGAAATATATATTAGGTTTAAAGTTTGGTTTGTACTTACCTAGAAGTGTTCAATATGGCAAGAAACAAAAGGTAGTAATAATAACCTTAGATGTAGGGTAGCTAAAATAACAAAGCCTATATTTGAGATAAGGCCCATAGTCCAGATCAACAAGGTCATATAATGTATGCTTAGATATCAATATCAAAGGGGCTCCCAGACTTGACGTAGTATGAGCCAGCAGCCTCCCTTTATTGAGTGATGCAATCTATCAACAATCAGGTTAGGATAATTATTAGGTTTTAGACAGTCTAGAAATGAGAAAATTGATTGAGTTCTGATGAGAGCAAGGTTCTGAAACCTGTGCTTGGACTTTGGCTAAAAGGAATAATTTTTCAATATTAATGAATAGGTTAAATCTTTATTGTTCAGAGTCCAGTAGAGTTAAGAGTTGAATTCAATAGCATCCAATAGCCTGTGTCTAAAAGGACTATTGGGCTAGCAATTCTGGGCATGCAGACAATAATTAG
Organism: Tyto alba; assembly: GCF_018691265.1. Taxonomy (NCBI): domain Eukaryota; kingdom Metazoa; phylum Chordata; class Aves; order Strigiformes; family Tytonidae; genus Tyto; species Tyto alba. The sequence continues at coordinate 17,816,410 of NW_024881261.1, forward strand.
GGTAGCAGGGGTCAGGATTGCTGGGATGATTTATACCCATTGCCAGATGGGTGTGCAGATAATTAATTCCTGTGCAAATAAAGAAACTTTCCTGTTTGTATGTTAGGTGTGGGGAAGCACCAGCTGTATTTGAGCTAACAGTGTCTGATAGACTGGAGTCAGACCTGACTCAGAAGGTGACACCTGGCTTGGTTTTGTGGTCACATAAGCAGTAATTTCCCTCTGCAGAACCCTCAGCTAAGCTTTTGCACCTCTTCTATATTTAATCTAACTCTAACCCTTTTTTTCATCCTGTAAAGTGACCGTATTAGGCCCCAAATTAAATATAGTTCTTGGGCAAATTAGTGCATTCATGTTGGCAAGTGCCTTATACTGAATGCTGGGGAACACCTATGGTGTGTATTTTGCGAGAAGGTAAAGAAAGTGTTTTCAGTTTATTTGCTGAACAACTGTTGAAAGAAATATTTGTTTGGTTAGAAGAGGCAGAACGCTTTCTATTAAATGAGACCAAAATGTTTCTCTGTGCTGAAAGTGTTCATTCATTCAACCAAAAATGAAATTCCTTTTATCAATTATCCAAAAATATCCACATTCAATTTAAGTTGAACAATGTGTTTTGCTTGATGTGAAGCCAGGTAACATAAACCAAATTCAGAATACTTGTTTTCCTAATTCCTTATTTTAAGTTTAGGGCTGTATTTATATAATTATTAACTGAGAAGTAAAAAAAAAAAAAAAAAAAATCACAAATCAAATCTTAAAACATTTACTCTATTTCCAGTTTTTTCCTCTCCCAGAACTTTCTTCCCAGATTTTTCTGTAAAATGGCACTGGTTGCTCTGCTCTGCAAAAGCTGGTCTTATTATGTAGTTAGAATTCACTAAAAAGAAAAGCCTCCATTCTCCAAAAGGTGATTAAAAGACAAGTCAACATAGAAGTCCCTATCTTAATTAAACATTTCAGAGGTAACACTGCTGAATTTAACAGAACAGTAACCCTGTTGGAGAAAGATCAGTTAGATGCAATGCCACTGAGGACATGACCCCAGCACATTATTTCACCTCATTCTGCTGGTGACATTAACTGGTTTAGCAAAGTTTTGTAAACACTAAGTCCTAAATGGACATAAGCAACATAAAGCTCAGAACAACCAGTTCCATACATTACTTGTTGTATCTCTGGCTTTTGTTAGATTTTCTTAAGAGAACTGAGCAGTGCTTGGGGTGGGGGTTGTTTGTGGCTTGGGTTTTTTTAAACATATAATATTGTTTAAAGAAGTTGCAGCCATTTCTTTAACTATGATCTTGATTTTTAATAGTCATAATTTGACATATCAAGACTAACATAATGGGATATACTTAGATTTAGATGTATTTAGACCAATAAGGTATAACATGTAGCTATCTTGATAAATTCAAGATCTCATGAGAAATACATAGCAGATATGATCCATTCACCTTAATCGATTTCTCTGCAGCTGGATTGTTGCAAATTTTGAAACACTGGGAACGCTTTTTATCAAATCTGGATGTTTTTATGAACTATATGCTTTAGTTCAATCACAGTCATATGATAATAAAGTAAGAAATTATTTACATAAATGATAATTTCTGTTATGCAAAAGGTCGCACTCTATAATGACTGTTACTCACTTGCAACCTTAACACCTATGAATTTATGAATCTCTACTTGAAGCCTTCATGAAAAAGAAGACTAAAATATGATTTCTACACTGAGGAGTTTCCATTTCCATTCCTGGTTTAAGGCCAACTTCTGGATTATTTCCGCTTCAGCTAGTATAACTGTAACTCAAATAGATGGCAAAAAAAAAAAATGTGTTTCCATAAGGGATTTTGATTTTAGGTTTTCAGAAGTCTAAATAAGTAAAAAAGAGTTCAGTAAGAGCTAGGGAAGTGGTGCCCTTTACCCTGCAACTGGTGCAGGAAAAGCATGCTTTGTACATGTATACTGGTGTGTACACATGTGTATGCACATTTTATCTCTATAAATGTTTAAAAATTTTGTCCGTATTGGGCAGGACAAATGCTCAAAGTTGAAAACATTCATGATTCGGCTGGTACTACTTTACTGGAGACATCAGTCCTATATCATTAAAGATTCAGGACAGCATCTTCTTCATGAAGGATTCGGAGTTTGAGGGCATACATTAATCTGGGGCACATTTTCTTTCTATCTAACAATTTATTACTATACTATCCAGGCAGGAATATTATACCATAATATCCTGTATAATGGCTGAACATGTTCCATGCTTTTTTAAGACATGACAATTAAATTCCAGTTTAATTACTCCTGTGACCCTTTTGTGTGTTACAGTAATGTTGGTACTATCCATATACGTTTAATTTCTTTCTTCATGGGATTTGTTCTAAATGTAAATTCTTCTAGAACTAATCTCATACTTTTTAACTGAAGCTTGTAAACTAAGTCATCCTGTGCATAAAATGGAAATAAATCAAGCAAAATACTTCTTTTTTTTTTTTAAAGCCAGATTCCAGTGTTAGATCTAGCAATGTTTTACCCAGGAAATGCTTGAACAGTAAATGCAATGGAGGAAGAATGTTCAGTGAATTATTTGTATCAATTCAACACAACAGAATGATGTACCTATATGAGGACAATTCTGTAATAAAAACAGCTCCATATCTGTTAAGTCCCCACATTTTTGTGATCAGTGGTTTTGGTGGGAAAGGGAAGTAATGTCAAATACTCAAATAGTTCACCTGAGAAAGGAGCATTGAACTACTGACCCTGACTGAGAACACAATCCCTGTTTCCCTTAAACACAAACTCACTAGCAAGAACAAGTAATCCTTTCAAAAAAATGCAACAATTGTCTTTGGCTCATTGTTAAGATGGAAAATTCTTCTAAGGTTTTGGCCATTTTCACAGATGGCTTTATGAATATTAAGGTAACTTTTCCAATATACTGTTGATGCACTTCTTTGAACTTGACCTACTGAAGCATGAAAATGTACATGGAATGTCTGTGTTCAATATCACTTATTCCCAATTCTCTAACTCAGAAATCACTGTTTAATCAATCCAAAAGCAGAGAGAAAATCCATTAGGCTTACAATCAATGACTGTATATCATCTTCAAATAAAGCCTTCACTTAAGATCTCATCTCAAACTGAAAAAACAGTAAGTCTTGAAATGATATCATCAGCAAACATCTATTCACCAGAAAATGTATCAAAGCCAGAATTTAGCATATCATAATACAGTTTCTATTTACAAGGTGGTGTATGCACATTGGGAATATCACTCCTGGCAGACAAACGAAAAGGTGAAATTGAACGCTTCAGTACTTCTCTCCCTTTCATATGCTGGTTGCAATAAAGAGCAGATCTTGAAAGATATATTCTAGAGTTACCACAATATTTTGCTTATGAAGGTACCATGAGAGGCTGTTGCACACCTGTACAGAGCAAAGCTATGGCTTGGTATTTGTTGTATTTCCACTGCTGACAAATTGGGGAGTGTTAAGAATTCTGTCTAACTTTGGTAATTATGACTTACTTAAATTGTGTGGACAGACTTTAAGAGGAACATGAAGATTCCCAAATAAAAGGAAGTGTGTAACGTTTTCTTTCAAAAGTACAGCATTACTCTACTATTGTCTTCCACATAGAGTTTGCCAGGGCAAACTAACAGTCAACGACATATTAAGCCCCCTTGATACCAAGTGTCAGTTAGTAAAAAAAATACAATCCCCATATCTTCTCATTAATCTTCACTGGTTTTTATCTACAGATCTCAAAACAAGCCAATGAGCTGCCAACTATCTGACAGCTGCAAAGGTCTCCTGCGTGAATGTATACTGTGGGCTAGATTCCTATCTCAGTCACAGCACTAACAATAAAAGGTATCTAAGTAAACAACATCAACATGAAAGAAGTGCATGAATTATCTATGGTATTACAGATAGAATCTGGGTTTAGTGCATAAATATGGGAAATAAAATGAAACAGTGATTTTGAAAGTATAAATATTCCCAATTTTACACTTAATAAATTAACTATCCAGCCAAATAAATGATGAAACTATCACACTCCTTTCCAAGTGACAAAAAAACATCACTCAGTTTTTGAAAACTAATTATAATGGTTCTGGTTCAGTAATGCATTTACTATTTAATTTTATATATACATGGGGTGACCTAATTATTTTGATTCTAAAGGTCTGAAAAATCTTCTTTTAGAAAATTTATTTTCACTGTCAACAAGAGTTGAAGAGATTATTTATGTTAGGTTGCCTTGCATTAAAGCTGCTGCTTTCAGTCTCTATTCCAGAGCTCTAACGATTCAATGTAGTAGTTAAGTACTCCCCCTTATGGTCTGTTCCAACATGGCATTATAATGCTTTGCATTTCTGTTGATTAAATGCTTGCATCTCATATATGTACTGTATATATATTATCAGAGTTAAGTAGGCCTATAGCATTGCAACTCACCTTAGAAACTCTTTCACTGAATAAATCTGTGATAACAGATATTCGCAACTGCGGATTGTCCGCAACTGCAGATTATCATTCATTGGTTCGCTTTGAAATGTTTTTGATCAGCATTATTAAATTCAAGAATATATAGAACAAATATATAGGAATTTAATTGATTAAATCAGAGTTGGCTGATTAGTGTCATGCTTTACTGGGATTTACCCTGGACTATAAATACATCTATAATATACTGATGGAAGATTTGCTACTCAAGTGAATTATTTGAAATTGCATTTGTTAATCCTGTAAGAAACAAATGTAGCACAGTGAAATTAAATATCATTAAAATGGTATTTAATAAATTCTCCTGAACTGGAAAAAATCTTTCCAATGCCTGTACATGGCCACTGCCACCTTCACTCTGCTGTGTGAAAGAGTATATCTGGTGAGAATAATTTCTACCTCTGATTTCACTACTATTTCTTCAAATCAAGCAGTCTACTTCAAAATATTAATTTCATAATGTACAGAATGGATTTGAAACTTTATTGTGATACTCTTAGAAAAAAGTTTTACTAGTTAGGCATTATATAAGATCAGCTGCACTAGATTAAAAGCTGTTCAACATAAAATGCATTTCACCACTCAAAAATTCTTCTGCTGTTCTGATTTTCACTTTAGTGCTGGCTGAAAACACACATGGTATCTCACCTGCTATAACCAACAGTAATATCTTACTCCTCAGTACAGTTTGTGCTACTATACGTTCTCTGTTCTATTATGTCTTCATCGTGTTTCAGGAGAGGAAAAAAAGAATAAGGTTGATATCCTTATCTGAAACGTTATTCAAACAGTGAACTGCATAGTTACAATCAATCCACTTCACTTTTTAGTTCTAACTCATCTTTTCAAAACGTACTGAAAAACATCAACAGTGATGTGATTTCACCACCTTTGTGCTGTGTCAGTCCAGTAAAGTGCTCTGCTCTTTTGCAAAGTCTTCAGAATTCAATTGATAACTTCAAAGGCAAGCAAGTGTTAACTTCTACCAGAAGATCCTGTAATGCAAAACACACTCAGGATTAAGACCTTTTCTGGAAACAAACAGCACTTCATTTGATTCAAGTTCTTCTCCCTGAACTTTAACTGAATAGTTCTGTGGTCATTTTGATAAAGCAGTTTGCTAAAAGGCATTCTTTCTGATAGTGCTTTTATCTTTGCTTACTCAGTTTATAAAAATGATTTGGTTTATCTGTGATGGATTTGCAATTTAGATCTCTAAACAAAAATAAACAGATTAACATTTTGCTACAGTATATTTTGTGAGAGTGAATGTAAAAAAAGGTTTAGAACATTTATTAGAACACTCAAAGTGAGCAAACAGCCCCAGATATAATCCACTGGGGAATTAAGCCAAAAACTTACTAAAATTCCCACATCAAAAATTAAGTCTCAATAATGACATTCTCATGTAACATTTGATAAATTGTTCCCAGTGCTATTTTAATATCCTCTGGGAGCGTAAGAGAGAATCTAAAGATCCATTCTCTACAAGCATATTAAAGGATGCAAAAGAATCAAAGAGTGGGGGGCCAGCTCTGTTTAAGAAGCTCACTTGATTTTGCTTCCCAAGTTTCCAAAGTCATACCCACAAAACAAATTATTCTAATTAGGTAAAAATTTTACAACTAGGTCTTAAAGAAGGCGGTTACTTTCTGAAGCAGGAAAGATTAATCCTGTCAACTTTTCTCCCAAATTCTTCTACTGTTATCGAGCTATCATATCAGTGAGAAATTTTAGATTAAATGCTACATTTCAACTTCGGTCTTTCTGAGATTGATTGTATTTGGACAGAATTTACTTTTGTAGGATGGACACTCTAGAATTATTCTACATGCAGTTGCACAGAAATACTTCTAAGAGTTTCTAAAACTGAAGTTAATAGTAGAAACTAATTGTAAAAATATTTTCTCACTAGTTATGAGTAGTACAGTTAAGGATGTTTGGTTTTAGAGGCTTAAACGCTATAAATACAAAAGCTCTGTCTTTCAGACAGGGTAAGCACAGAAAGCAGCTTTTCTACAATAGAATCACCTTAGTGTTGAAATATTTCCAATCTTTCAAGAAGGGGACAAACCCCCACTCCCACAGGCAGTTTGCAGTCTGAAGATAGACAAATTGACTGAAACTCAGAAAAAAAAGGGAAGTAGAAAGGCAATCCTTATGACTGCATTGCCTCACATCAGAGGGGCCTCTTTTTTCAGCCAGCCCTCTATCAGCAGCAAGGGTGGAAGCCAGTCTGCCAGAGATCCAGCAAAAGTTAGCCAGCCAAAGTTGGCCACCACATGCCTCAAGATGTTCCTTGCCCTCTCAGAGATTCATAACCACACTTGGGCAGTGATGTGTTTCAGCTAACTTTTGTTTCAGAGAGCTTCTTGATAAGCAAGTACCTGTGCTCTCAACTTTCCTGGGATATAGATAAGAAATCTAAAGAAAACTAATCTAAGAAAAACCCCCACAAAAATATTGTATTCTTTCTGGCCTTGTTCTCCTGCTGTTCTGCTCTTTCAGAGAGTGTTGACTCACAGGGTTTTGCGTGCTGTGAGAGAGACAAGATGTAAGAGAGCTAACTGCAATTCATCTATTTGTGAGAATGACAAGGAAAATAAAAAAAAAATACTTATAGTATCATGAACTTCCTGAGTTCAGTCTATCCAGAGCAGAACCTCTATTAACTCCTTCTCTATGCAGAGTAGCTTTCAGCACTTAAGTCTTCCAGAATTTCATTGCTTGGACCTGCATTTATTTATCAAGTCTTGCTAGATAAAATTGTGGGTGAAAAAGGTAAGATCCCCATTAAGGACAGAAACTATTTAATGAGTAAGTGATTGTGTGGCTTTCCAGATGTAAACTCAAAACTACTTGGTAGTTGTTGTCCCTTATGTGTTATTGAGCTTTCTTTAAAACTAGAAACAAAAACATGACTATAGAAGGAGATAAGTACTTTTCAAACTGGCAGTAGAAATCCAAAACCTGGGCTGGCACAATAAACAATCTTAATGACATCATCTCAGTGATGCGATAGGGAAACTGGATCAGAATGTCTCCAGCATACACTGTAGTAGAGTGCTAACTCTAAATTACAGAAATAATTTCTCTGTCTGTAAATCAAACTATACTAAGGTCAGCCACCCAAGTCAACAGAAAAGAGGAGAGACGAACTACAGTTAAGAGCAATTTTATAATCACATTAAATAATCTGTAATCAGTTATAAGATATGGGCCATTTCATTTTGCTGATACAGATATATCAGGGCAAGGGTACACCCGCATAGCTTTTGCACTCAAATGTGCCAGTCACATATACAGCACATTAAGCGCTTTGGTTATGAACTGGGGCACAGCTGACCAAGAGGTGAGAATTGCCAGAGAATTCAATTGTCTGCTGTAGTCTGCCAATAATGGAGAGATGTAAAATTGCGAACAGAAATAATGGATCATGCTTTGGACAGTGGAAAAGATGTGGCAAATGAGGCATGGGATTTTATACAAAATGTGTAGTTTGCAGAGGACTAAAGTCATCACTACATCATCCTATTTGTAACTTCTGACCTCAGAGGATAATCACATCATAGTCAAATCTCACTGTTCTGAAGGTCAGTGGTGAGGTTTTTATCACTGACATTTATTGTCGACATTTTTTTTTTTTATGTTTAAGTTCTCATTTCATTTCTTTTTAATAACAAAGGAATGAGGACATGAAGGTTATTCATAAACAACTCCCACTGACTTTTCATAAAATACTAGAATCAAAATAGACTTCAATTAATCAGGAATGTATGTAACATTATTAAGGTCTCATTCACATCATACATCCAATCAACTTTTGAGAACAGACATAGAATTCTAAGGTAGGGGAGCTTCTGAGGTGTGTTCAAAAACAAGCATATGAAAGAAAATATACCAGTGCAAAACTTCTGTGTTCATTTCTTCTCTTTCTCACCTCATATGGCTTATGGTTCACTTCTCTAGAAGTGGTTAACTTTCACCAGTTCTAAAGAACATTTCTAGAGAAGCAAAGCATTCACCACCTGAAGGAAAACAAAGCTTTTATTTCCACTACTATTCAGTTTATTGTCTTGTAAATCCCAGTAATGAAGTGCATGGGAAATCAAAAGGGAATATCTGAATAAAACCATAACTGAGATACTTGGTATCCACCTGAATAGTAGCTCCTCCTCCTTTACATTATCTGATAAAACAGCGGTGTTCTTAGATACATCAAAATTATATAATCAATTATACTGGACACTGAAGAAAGCATTTTACAACAAAATTGCAACAAAAAGTCTTGTAAATGTTTAACCAGTGTGTTTATTTCCCACATTGCTTCAAAGAATGTTCATCATTTGAAATATAGCATTCCCATGACAATGGGATCATAAGGAATCATGGTATAACAATGTTAGACAAGGCAGACAGAATGTCATCAGTGACAAGATGGCAAATATATCATTTAAGCACAGATCAGGAGAGAAAATCTGAAGGTCAGAAATACAATATTTATATTACCGTCAGTACGTAGATGCATACCGGACACCTCATATCTAGAGCCTTAAAAAGTTTATCAGAGGAATGTCTACAACACACAAGAGCAACTGTTACTGGAGTGTTCTGCTCTAGGTTAACAATATGCATGGATACTGAGCCCAGCATTCCCTAGTAGATTCCCTAGAAAAAGCAAAAATCTTGATATATACTTTAATAGTGCTGTTTGTCATGCAAGACACACACAAGCAGCAGTCAGCTACTACCCTCATTCCCACTAATTCCAACTTGTATCACAAAACTGCCCTTTGGTACATCCCATGTCATTATTCACCCTCTACCTCATTCTATTTAGAAGCCCCAGTATTTTTCCAATAGGCAACACGTACTTCCTTGATAATAAACTAATATGATTAGCATGGCTTCTACCTTTGGAAGAGAGAATAAACTGAAACAACACTGTATTGTCATCAGTTCATACTGCAACAGACAACTTTGGCACTGCGGAAAAAAAAAATATCTGTGCGAATATTCACAGATTTCTTTGAGTATCTCTATGACAATTGAGCCAGAGGTGCTAAAGCTATGGAAGAAAAGTTGACAAAAGCAAAAGCTAGTTCACAAGAAAAAGGGAAAGAGAATGGACATAATCATGCAAAATTCTGACCATATTCAACATATAACAATAGAAGACTCCTCCATATTTGGTGTGGGGAAGAATCTGTCACTGAATGTTTGCTCCTTCCATACCTTTCTTGTTATCATAAGATCATTTTACCTAGATCTAATTTCACTTAATACCATGCTGATAGAGAGGTTTGATGACATTACCATCACCTAAATTATAAAACCAAACTTATAAAAAGGAGCTAGAATAAAAGGTTATGAAGTGACTGAGTTCATTTTGTGTAACTCAAATGAGACTAAAAAGTACTTTTTGTGATTTTTTTTCTTGATAGTTCTTTCATTTAAAATTTATTATCATAAACATAATATCTCTTGAAATATCTCTTCGAGATATTGCAGTCAGAATCAAAAAACCTCCAAATCTACACATCTCTCAGCTCTTAAGGTCTTTCTTATTTATTGAGATTTTATCATATTCTCTCTGTTGACTGTCAAATAAACCCTGCTCGTAAAATTTTATCTATGTCAGCAGACTTAGGACAGAAGACATGTAAAAACTCTGAGTACAAAAACCTTGAGAAACATTCACTATTTATATAGCTTGTCTCCCCATCACCTCTTTTCTCATTTTCCTTGCTTTTTTTATCCTTCCACTTCTACACCCTACTCTTTATCAATCTCTTCAATTTCTCATCCATCCTCTAAGTCCCTTTTTACCCTTTTGAATTCCTCCTTTCTTCTGTCTGCATTTAACAGGTTCAGAGTTTGTTTTTCCAACTTAATTTTCAGGGCTCTTTTGACTGGAAGTAGGGAGGAGGTCTGCTTATTTTTGGTCCCAAACAACATCTGGATGCTGGCCAGCTGACACATATGCTCCATCCAATTCCTCTTATCCATAAGAGTGAGTAACATGCTTTCTTGAACTCTTTGGGTTCTCCAAACCCATCACTTTTTGCTTCCTTTCTTCTTTCATTCCTTTTACATGCTCTCTTTATGACAATAATCAAGAAACTCCTTGTCCAACCAACTCTATCTCAGATTCTGTTCCCAGATTTTCTCTCCCTCATATGACAATTGACCACAGTTTCCCTCAGACCTTCTGCTGTCCTACAGAAAGGTCTTAGATTTTGCAGTGTCCTTTTACTCCATCCAGTTACTTTCCCTGTCTACTTTTATCTCAATCATTCTAATAGAACTAAAGCCCTGACCTTCGTGAATTCACCTGGTACATATTTTTGAACAAAGCCTGCATGTCAGTAGCACAGACACACTATATCATAATGCTATAACTACAATGCTATAATATTATGCTATACTACTATCCTATATAGTGTATAGGCACTATATATACACTATATACTATGTATACACTATAATATTGATAATACTATAGGAATGGTACACTAGTGCTTCACTGTTGTTTGGATGCTTCTAAGTTCCCCAGCTCAGGAACAGCATGGGCAAGATGCTATCCTTCTTAACCTGTATGTTAAGGAGGAAGAAATACCTCTTCAAAACAGAAGCAACTCTGTTTTCCATGATGTGCCTTACATTTCCTGTTAACAATGCATCCTAACAACAAATACTTCAGTTATGACTTCAAAGTCTGTTGTGACTGAAGTTTTTCTGGTTCAAGCCTCTATCAATTCAGTGAACCCAAGTAATACCAGTTCACTGTGGAAATCAACATAACTGCTGCGTGATAGCTGGATTTACTGAAATATCAAATGCTGTTCCAAAGGTTACAAGGGCTGTAAGGAGTACAGTGAAAATATGGGGCAAGTAGGGAATGAAGATGTATCTCTGTGCCTATACCTCTAAGAAATGAGTGGTATCCATAACACTTGAAATAAATGCACATCTTTGTGTATTTTTATTTAGATTTTTTTTTTGGAAGTCATACTGAGACAATTTTCTTAGAAACATAATTTAGAATTTTCTTTAATTACAACTAGCTGGAGTTGGCAAAGTTCATTGCAATGACAGGGAACTGTGGATCTGGGAAGAAGATACAGCAAAAAAATCCTCCACCACTCTGGTTCTTATACTAACTTCATGGCAGTCTTCATCACCTACAGAGTCAACTTTTGTTGAGCTCTTCCACTGTAATATACCATGCAATGATTCATTAGTATGCTCACTTGGAATTGAAGTATTAATTTGACATTTTTCCATTTATCTCATATCAAGAGTCATGTGCATGGTGCAAGACCTTCCACACATATCAATGTACAAGCATCAAAGAAATCAATAGTGTTTAACTAAGAATTCATTATACTAACAAAATCCATCACAAGAACATAAACAAAATAATTTAAAATAAGCATCAGCCACAGCTTTTCAAATTTAAGCTGCCTAAGAATGTTATTTAAATGATAAGGCAAGATACTGAAATACTATTGCTTTTCTGTTTTGAAATTTACTCACTAGATTTTAATGCATATAAATGTTACCAGACAGAAATCTGTTCACACACATTTTCCTATATTTTATTAGAATAGTCAACACACAAATTCATTTCAAAGAGATGTTCTATAAAGAAACGATATAAAATAAGTGCAATCTATACAAGCCAGCATATGAATCAAGGGGAACTGACAGCAAGTTCTGCCAAGGTGTTCAAAAGAATAAAAATCAAAAAAGTGGCTCAGTTAAATTGAAAAGAATACTGAGTACTTGAGACGGGTATCACAACCAAGCACTACAGCATCAATTTTAGCCTTCAAAAAAAAAAAAAAAAAAAAATCAAAGAGAATTTCTAATAAACAATGTCACTTGTGTAGCAGGTTGAGGTTTTATAACTGTTATATTTTATTGTACTAGTAAAAGCCATGATTTTTTTAAAATAAAAAGAAAACTAGGTGCAAAATTCATGTTACAAACAAATACCTATGAGAAAAAGTATATTTTTAATGCATGGTTAGTTGTGGGAAAATCTGTCTAGAATAATGGCTGAATCTGTTGCCAGATTCAAAGAGCAGGTCAAACTAACAATCAAAAGCCATATAAAAAGATTTTTAGAACACTGAGTGATAATACAAAGAGCAACTGTCCTGAAGACAATAGTTTTTATGCTGTGTATCCAATCTCTATGACACAAGTGGACAAAAAAAACCCAGCATTTGGCAATAATCAAAATTCAGCTGAAATGACATTCTCCAGGAATGGGTTGAAAAAGTGAAATAAAGAAAGGGGTATATTTATGCAGTAAAGTGGATGTAGTGGAAGTGATTTAAAGGTGACAGACTTCAAATCCATGTACAACAACAGTCTCCTTGGTATAGTAACAGTTCTAACCATTCTTACCAAAGTTTTTTGGGTCTGGGGTTTGGTTTTTGTGGGATTTGTTCTCTCCCATTTGAAGCTTTTTCAGGTCTGGGTCTTTTGCCATCACAAGAAGGAAATGCATCTGTTTAAGGCTACACAGAGAGAAAATTCAATTAAGTAATGCAAATAGATGTTATTTGTTCTTTACCATGAACAGTTAATCATTTTTCAGTAACACAGTCTAGATGCCAGAATGCTCCAATAAATTTTATGTTGACTTGGGAGCTTAAAGAAGTTCTATGGATTTTTGCTCTGTATTACAATTTAAACAGTGCACAAAAATGACGACTACAACATGCAGTTAGTAGAACTGGAAAGATACTGTTTACTGAAGAAAAAAAAAAAAAAAAAAAACAAACAGAACAGACATCTACAAACCTCACATGCTAATGTTATGACATGAAAGCTTTCATAACATTTGGGCAACCATTGATATATTAAGGCTTCCTATGGTTTTCCCTGCTACAGTACTAAATCCTCTCATAGAAACGAGGATGGAGGAAAACACTAGGACAGAAAATAAGATTTGCAAAAATCCATGAAGTATTTAGGTAGGCACAGTTCTCTTTGGCCTCTGAAAAACTCCCTAATTTACTTACCTAATCATAGAAATTAATCTACTTCAGTCAAAGGGAACCTAAGACTCCCAAATTCCATTTTCATACCTCATATAATTGGCTGGCATAATAGGAAAAAAAAAAGAGAGAAAATGCCACTGCAACTCAAAAAACAATAGTACATTGTTTACACTGTTGGAGTATATGTTGTCATACGGAAACAGTTACAACTCTTAATCCTCACTTCTGCAATACTATGAAAATGTTGTCGAGTCTGCTATGTTCTGAGTTACAATCAAACTCTGAGATAGGTCACACCATTACAAAAGTTGTTATGAATCCAGAATTACACTTTTATTATTGTAAGAGCAAATGTCAATTTTAAGCAATACATCATTGCTCTATAAAAAGAAGTGATTTTTAATACCTTCTTGTTGCATGATTTTTAGAATTTCAACAAGAACTTCCAAAAAAAACTAATATTGAAAACCAAAAAGCAATTTAATGATAAAGGCACATGCCAGAATGTAGTTAAGCTAAACAGTCTGAAGTACATAATTTCTTTCTGCAAAAATATTTTTGTAAGAATCTCCTTCCCTTAGTGCATACCTGTGGTATCGTTGGAAAAGCCTGTGCAACTTCTCTCACAGATTCATTCAAAGTCCACTCAAGTCAGCATGGCTCCTGAAATATTAGTAAGTGAAAAACAGGAGGGAGTTACAGATCCACACCTTAGTAGAAAAAAAGGAAGTAAATAATAATTATGGGAGAAAACTGAAGTATTTAATCACTCTTCAGGGAAAAGATTGTGAACAGATGCTTAACTTTGATATCAGCTATGGCAGGATTAGAATATTTATTATCAATATTAAGGTGGATTAAAAATTTAAATAAGAATGGCATAATGAAATTCTCCATACAGATTATGTAAAGAACTACCCAAAGCATTATCCTTGAACTCCGAGTCCTATGAATTCAGGATTTAACATAGGTCAGTAAAATCATAGTAACTAGAGAAAGGCAAACATCCATCCTTTAAGATGAGTGGGGGAAGGAGGACAGCAAACTACAGAATAGTCAGCCCGACTTCAACTGTCACAAATATACTGAAGCAGATGTTGGGCCTCAATATACTTATAAATTATTTCTTTAATATTGCAATAAAAACTAATGTGTCAGGAACAAACTCTGTCAATCCAGCCTCATTTCAGTCCTCGATATGATAGCTACGTAGTAGGTAAGGGGCACAAAGTACATATCACTAAGGCTTTTGATGGAGTCTCATATAAAAAAAAAAAAAAAATCACATACAAACTAGAGAAATGTGATGAAAGTACCATATATTGTAAGTACTCATCTGACTCACACTGAGAAAGTATCTGTGAATCACTTTCAAACTCAATGGGTATTTCAAGTAGGGACCCATAGGAATTTGCTCTGGCCTGAATTATTTTCAGTATTTTGTTAATAAGCATGTTTCTAAAGTACATCAGGATATCACTGAGACAGAAGTGGTTACCACAGAATAAAAAATAATATATTGGGACCAGTTTGGCCACCCTATTTTTCAGTTAAGATGGAGCCAAATTGAAGATTGTGCCCAGAATGAAAAGACAAAACAAGAGTTTCCTAAATAACTACTCATGAACAAATGTTAATGAAACTGGGTTTGCTTTTTCAGGAAAGAGAGGATGTCCAGGTACAGCCCACCTGGTGCTTAGACAGCAATTATCCTTACAAACAGGCACGTTCTCTTGCACACTCCAGCAGTATAGCACAGAATTTATTATTTATTATTATTGTGCTGTGCCACCCAAGGACATGGTAAACCTGATGCTTCCCCAAGAACTCACAGGAAAACAGGTTATCAAACTGATTTCCAAGACTGAGTCAATTTGCTCTAGTTGTATTTGATCCTGCTTCTCTGCTGAAGCTCTGCCTAGACCTCCTGAGGTCCCTTCCAGAGACTATGACTTCTGTTGATTCTGTTTTTATTTTTATTTCCTGTTAAATGAAAAAAGACAAAACCAATTAGCAAAATTTTATCACACTTCTAGACAGACAGCTCTAAGTAAGCCTTCATTTTCTGACATTATTTGTAGACTTACTTAGACTATGAGATTATTCTAGCTTTTTTCTTTAAGAATGTTTTTCTTCCACCCACCATGAATTCCAAGCCTGTCAATCATACTAGCAACAACAAAATACATATGGGACAGTTTAAGGAGGAAGAGCTGACATGAGAAACTGCTCCTTTAACTTCTTTGAAACCAACTCCAACATGTGTGCCTGGGAGAAGAAAGATAAGCATATGGTAAGTCATATTACTTTCATTATTTTAGTATAAAATGGGCAAAAAAAAAACAGTGACAATGGTTCGTATTTTACATACAGTGATTCTTCATTGAGCTATTGTGTTCAAGTATATTTCTCTGAGAGCAGTATTCCAGCATTACATCCAGTAAAATAAGTTGTTTGCAGCTGCTACAGGTTTTTGAAAACAACTTGACTTTGAAAGTTTTGAAATAAGTTTAATACATTCAGTGCTTATGCTCATGAAAATATATACTTCTATTTAATAAGAAAGGCCAGTGGTATGATCTAGGAACCAGTTTTTATACTGCTTATTAACTATTTCTATGAAATCACAAATTGAGAACTTACTTTATGAAACTCCTAGACCTGTAAGGCTGTAAAAACATGCCCTTTATGTGGCTTGCATATTTCAGACTGTAGGAAAAAGAATTCATTCAAATACATACTCTAAAGATATGTTAACTCTGATTTATGTACAAGTTATACATAAGAACAAATTTCTGTTTAGAGGTCAAATTACCTGCTGTATAAAACACACATATCAACTAAGTTTTCTCTGGAATCTGGTAGTTCTCAAGTACCAGATGTCATTTTTGCTAAGGGCTCCAGAAAAAATAAATTTCTTAACATATAGAATCAGATTTCTACCTTTGAGGAATGAAATTGTAGAGTACAGATGAAGTGTTGATGGCTCCAGTTAGATACAAGTTTAAAATAAAAGATTACATTCTTCACATACCCAAACATATTTTTAAGTCGGCCAGCATTCATGCCAGGTCAAGAGGCTCCAGGAAATATTCAGTAGCAAGTGAGCATGACCTGCCCAGGGCTAGTGCTTTTTCTGATTTAAGTCTTTATGATCTGCTAGAAAGGTACACGTTGGCACCTGAATGTTTGGAAAGAAACAGCATCTGTGGCCTGTCTTTGTCTGGTGGATTCTGGAAGCCTCAGTATACCACTTAAGGATCCCACCACCGTAGCCCACACAGACAATGTATGCTCAGGTGCTCATATTTACTTGAATTGCCATGAAAGATGATGCACTGCATAGAGTAACTACAAGTATGAGGGTACTAAGTAGAATTTGTAACCGAATCTGGGGTCCTCCTAGACAACAATTCTTGAAATAATCCCCTTGAGAATAGTGGAAAGCAAGTGGAAATGCATAATAATATTCTCAATTTTCACACTTGAGGGAAAACTACAGCATTGATCAGGCCAACATCAATATCATCATCAAGAGATTAGCTGCAGGATCTCAGATAAGCCTCCACATGTCCCTGTTTTAAAATATTTTTTTGTCAGTTTTGTAACTTTTAATCTGACTAAAACACAAATGGGCAAAGTATTTCTTGCAAGCTACATTCCCTGTGGTTCAACCACCTCTGCTACAGCCCCTTTGGGAACACAAAACTGAACATGACCTTCCCAAATAGATCTCTGTCTCACTCAGTGGAGAGAGGTGAGCTGCATAAAAATTGGCCTCTTGAGAGTACTGTCCTGAGGACCCAGAATACAAATGAAGGCAATGTCAACACAGACAACAATAGGAGAATTTGCCAGAAGTTAGTGTTGGGGGACAGCAATCAGAGAGAAGCCAAGTGGGAGAAGGAGGAGGCCTGGGCACAGCAAGGTGGGTAAACTGGCAGGGCAGAGCTTCAGCTCTCACTGCAGACTACCAAGAATAGTAGCAATATAACAGCGGAGGGCAGCAGGCAGCAAGAAGCAGCATCTTGCATGACAGTATTTCTGAAAAAGCTTGTGGCCTAAAGGGAAATCGTAGGAAGAAGAGGAGCAGGTACTGCTGGCAGCATGTACTGAATTGCAAAATCCCTTAAAAACTGTTTTTAATCTGCCTATGAGATGTTCTGAACGAGAACTGCTTAATCCTGATCAGTAACCAAACTCAGCCCACACTGAAGAAATAACAGCATTGCTGTGCTTCACTTTATTCATGTTTCATACCTGATGCCATCTGTTATCTTGTTGTTTCCCCTAAGCAACCATTACACCTCTACCTCACCTATATCTCCCACCCAGCTGCTTCCCACCTCCACCACACATGAAGACACTACTACTGACACAATCCCTCCTGTACTCAAAGTAGCCAAGCGGAATTTCTTAAGGACTACGTGTACCTCTCTCTTCTGGTCCTACACACAGTGGAAGCTAGTATCACTCTTTCCCATCATCCAGGGAGATGTTGCCCCCCTTGGAACAACTCACAGCACACACTATGAAACACTATGAAATTCAGCATAGATTTTCTTACAGTGTCACAGCCAGGCAGGCACCTGGAGATTATTCTGAGGAGGGCAAATTTAAGATGCAAGGGGTTCTATCTCAATTCTGCATTTCTGAAATTCCAAGACTATGAGTTTTGGCAGATTCAACGCTCTGCAAAGTTACATGATAGCAAAGAGTTAACAGTATTCATTAGCAACAACTGACCTGTCAGTCACTTAACAGCAAGAACACATGCAGGAAATGTGAAAAAAGATAGCAGATGAAACATTTCAACTTAGCTGAAGTCCATTTTAATCTTTGAACATGTGCCCCAAATCTGTTTTGCACTGAGAAATAAAACAGGAAGAGTACTTGGAAAGCAGAATATAACATTCCTTGGACTCCAGCCTTTTATGGAAGCTTTCATATTTGTCCTGTTGCAGTAACTCAGAACTGCTGAGCAAAATAATCTGGGTTTGTTTCAGCAGCTGCAGCTGCATCTTTGCAATTTTATTGCCCATTCTATAAAGCAATGGCTTTCAAACATTTCCCCCTTGCTCCATTTTTGAATACATGCCCTGCCTCCTTCTCCAATTTAATAATTGCTTATGCTGCTCCTCTTAAACTGGAAGTGTATTTCTGTGTTAGAGGTGAAGAGGCAGAGAAGGGCTGCGAGTGGGGCAGGGATGCAGCTCGGAGAAGACGGGTGGACAGGGAGAGGGTTGGGAAGGGGCAGAAGTGTCCATCCTGAGCCTCCTTGGCTCTGCTGCCTCTCAACTCTGAGCTCCAGCCCGCACTAAAAGCATGTGTCTCCAGCCTCCTGCAGCCAAGGAGCGATTCCTGGCTGTCCCTGCACGGTCCACTGCACATCTCCCTCTTTAAAGGATAATGGTCATGGCTTCAAAGTGGGGAATCTTTGGTATAACATATGTGATATGCATATATGCAGCATATGTAGAAGCCACATACAGACTGTTAAGTCCCTTAATTCAAAATGGTTGAAGACTGGGAGAATACCACGGAAGTCTTACATGCTTGCCCTGCTTCTATACAATTTTCTAGGTAGCTCACTTCTGACCACAGTCAGTAAAGACTATGCTGGGCTGGATGAGCTTGTGGTCTGACTCAGTACAAGCATTTTATGTTAGCCCTACCTTTTGAAAAGATAATGTAGCACTGGAATGAATGTATTGACAATTTGTTCTTTGGCAGTAATAATAATGACAGGGGGAGAGGGGGAAAAAAGAACAAAAAACAAACAAACCAAATGAAACAAAAAAGAAAACCACTTTAGATCATACATCACCTTAGAGTAATTGAGTGACCTGTTTAACCCCAAAAGTATGATGCCCGAACTTGACAAAGAATGAGATTATATGATGTGACAATACGGAAGTAGGAGTTCTGCAGCTGAGCTTTATTTTTTCTGTCTAAACACCACAGCACAGTAGGTCAAAACGCACAAATCAGTCAAATGCAATCTGAAGGAATATCCAAGCAGCTGGATCAAGGAGTTTAAGGCAGGCAAGAGACAGCTATCACTAATTGTTTTTGAAAAATAGTTTAAACCTTTAAACCTCTAAGATGCTGATGACTCAGAAATAGTTTATACACTGATTTTCAGCAGAATTTATCTGATGTCAGTAATGACAGATATTTGCATATGTTGATTTAACAATTTACAGTTTCCTTATACTGGAAACAGTCACTCAGAAGACTACTGTTACTTCCTAAATCACCCTTTATAGGCATTTACTTTAAGTGAGCAAACCGGAAAAAAAGTTGCAAAAAGGACTTCCTCCTAGGATTTCTACTGCAGCTCAGTAACAAACAGTGAAGCAACGGTTTAGTGTTACTCCTACAGATCAAGTCTTTCTCACTGGACAGCAACATGGCTGCAAAACTACCATTTCAAGAGGAGTTTGAGAACTGGACAGCTTTTCAAGTTGCAGATCTCCTAAGACAGGTACTGAATGTCTGTGTTTCAGCTAGCAGAAACTCTTACTGGATTTATCTTTGAAAATCAGATATGTTATCCTAAATCTAGCACAGATACTCAAAAGTACTGAAAACAGATTAGTCAGCAATTGTCACCCCCAAGAACTTATTAATATTACTTGACTTTCTTGGTGCTCTCCTGTTTTTTGTAGAAATTTAATTCATAGTAGAAGCTGCTAGCTAAGATCTCCTACATGGCAAATCACATAAAAATATTAGCTCACAGGGATATTTCTTATAATAGAAGAGTTATTTCATGCCCCAATTTATTTCCTGCTGGGAAGAAATAACCATTTCAGTGAAAGTGGCTCAACTTTATATTTGAATATTGCTTTAAAATTTACAGTTTGTCAATAAGAATCTACTGTTCATCTTTTCTTCTCAATTCATATATACCCACAGTAGTTTCTAGATATTGCTTAAGTCTAAGGTACCTGAGCTTTCTTTTTTTTTAATCATTCCTTTGTCTGCTTATGTTTCCTAGTTCTGCAATGTCTTTTCCAGTATATGTAAAATAGCCTGAATTACACAAAATATTCCAGACTTTTCTTCAGTCATCCTTTCACTACTTGAATAATCTCCTCCAAGATATATAAAATATATCCTCCATGATATATCCTTTTTTGATAACAGATTTCTTCTTGTAACTTCCTGAATACTATGACTCAGATTTTAGAATTCTACCTGTAACTAACTTACACAATAATGTCTATCCACTGCATTTTGATGTATAGTCTCATTTTACCTTCTTTTCTTCTTTTTTTTTTTTTTTTAATGCAAGTTTCTCTATATAATTTTCTGTATAGGATATTTCTGTCTTGTTTTTATCCTACTCCTAACTGTAGAAGCACCAATCTTTCTCAGTACCTGCTTTCCACCAACAGTGAGAATTTATTGTTATTAAGGTTTCTTGTCATTTTCAACTGAAGGAACATACAATCTTCAGGGAAAATAATACAGTGTTATGAAGTATTTCTACAACAGTTCCTTTTCTAGCCACATAAAAGTAGGAAAAAGTTTAAAATGTTCATTTTGTATTATTATTTTTTCATTTTGCCTTGTGCATAAATACATTTGATCATTCATGTACAATTAAAACAAAACAAAAAAAAAAAAAAACACCAAAACAAACAAAGCCAACAAACCATAAACAGTTTTACAATGCAGATGTATCATGGGTGGACCATCATCCTCACATGGAAAAAGCCAACCTGTTCCATGGAATTAATTCATACCATAGTGACAATGTATCAGCTAAACTGAATTTATTACTGTGAACAGCTACTCAGAGGATTAAAGTCAGACTAATTAATATAAGATATAATGATTTTAAAGTACCCTGCAATTCTACAGCAGAATACAAGACAGAAAATTAGTAACAATTGTTCAGCAACTCAGAGGCTTCCAGGGAAATTTCGTCATGCATGCCTTAACTGCTGGCTTTGTACTTGTTAAGAGAGAGTCTTCCAACTTTATAGAAAGCTGTTAATTCCTATGCTTACACTTACATCACTGATTAAAGCAGCTAAGTGATCTAATTACTACAGTATAACCAACATTAAGTGCTTGGCCATTCTGTGTATCAAAGACTAGCACTGAGGAGTAGCAGCCATTTGCCTGCAGCCCCCATGTACAGAGCTGTTCAACTCCTGCTACCAACACTCCAGAGAGAGCCAGAGTACCAGGTACTACCATCATTTCCACAATCAGCCAATGTGCCAGGGGATGTTCTGGATCCTCCCCTCTCCCCCGCCCCCTCCCAAGACTGGGCATATATGTGCATGAACTCTAAAATAACGCTGTTTCAGAAACAAGCATTCAAATCTGCCAGAACTGGAATTACCTCTATAACCTCATTTTGCTCCCTTTTACATACAGATCATGATAGTCTAATCATTTCTTCATGTACTACCTTTTCCACTCACAAAAAACTGCCTCTCTAATGCAGAGAAACCAGTATGTTTGTGCAATACTCTGGGCCATTACAGAAATTGTAAGGTGTGCAAGGCCAGGGCTTGCTGAAAAAGAGACCCTGAATTAATGGTTATGTTAATTTAATTCTGGTTTGAAATATCAGATTCTGTCACTGCCCCAGCTCAGAATTTTTACCAGAAGCCATTCAAGTCACACAGAAAAAAACCTGACATTCCTTGAGTACTTGACTTGAAATTCCAGGCTCTGATTTGCAGAAGTAGTGAGAGGAGAGAGTTGCAACCACAGTGGCAGCTCTGCTGAGAAGGTACAAATGCCAAAATATTGAATATGAAAATATACATGTATATATCACAGATCCTAAATAGCTGTAGTTCGGCATCCAAAACCACTGGATACTGTATGAGTTTTATTTCTCATGAACCTCAACTTCTCTTACTAATAGAGTTTTCATTTCACAGGGTGGTCATAGAAAAAGCAATTAATGTTTCTGAAGCACTCAGACAATTAAAAAGAATGTTGTAGAACAGCTCAGAAAAAAGAAAAAAAAAAAAAACAAAAACAAAAACACAAAAACCAACATTCTGGGTTCAGAGGAAGTTTGAATACTGTGTAGTACAGGTATACAAGATAGCAGACAAGAAGCACTAAACAGAACACAATATACGTAACAGCAGTTCAAGAAAGTCACATCAATTTTATGTGCTGTGACTGAGGCCGGGTCTTAATATGTACATTCAACACATACGGTCATATATACAGTGCAATTTTAGTATTTTCTTAACAGTCTTAATGATGTTTCCAAAGCAGATCTGTATGTCATAAGTACAGAAGTTATTAACTAGCCATTCTGCAAAGCATTTCCAGCCTCATGAAAGGCATTTTGTATAATATCAGTAACTTCACTACTAAAAAATAATTAACACTATTGATTTTGCTTTTTTCCTCATAATTAAATTAAGATGATAATGGAAACCTGCTAGCCATGTGCATGCATTCCCTTGTTATCTTGCATCTAAGCTATAATTGTAACAACACTGAGATATTCCATGTTGCTTCAGAGTTTATCTATTGGTCTCTGTTTACCACGTAGTCTAGTCCCTCTTCCCAGTACTGATCTTAATGCTATGGAGTTAAAGTAAGAAAATTAAAGTTTCTGTGGTCATCACTAAGCAGCACTAGTGAGACATCTGCCTGTCCGACAAGCCAACCATGTGAAAAGTCAAGTTTTCTCTTACGCATAAGTTACATGATTGATTAACAGCAGAAGGCCAAGTATAAAAGCAGGTCAAAGACAATAACCAGAGATAGAGCCAATATCTAGAAATAGATGGGCAAAAGCCAAGAGCAGAAAGTGTGCATTACCTTAATCCTTTGCTCCTCTATCCACATCAGTGCAACTGATGGGAAATTAACACATCCCTCAACCAACCATTTGTCCAACACCCACAGCAACCCTCTCTGAGTTGTGATCTATTCTGTACTACAAACAAGCAGCGCTCTCCCAATTATAGTATCAAAGGACAATTTATAAACTCAAGCAGATTGGCATATAGGCTAAACTGTCCAAAAGTATGTCTGAATATGAAATTTTCATATCAAAAAAATAGATAAAATACACTTTGACTGGTTTTAAACATGATAAATTTTAAGTATTTTAGAAATAAATAATTATATTAGAAAAGTCACAAATTATTCTCATAGAAATATTTATTTTTACTAATATTTCTCTGTTAGTCTCTGAGTTGGTCATTACAGTCTCTGAGTTGGTCAATACAGAAATTTACAGCTGAGCATTACAAATACTAAAACTCATTTCAGGAGTGGTACATTCTTAAAGAAAAGATATCTAAATTTTTTCCCTCTCTTCATGCATAACAATGTAATGTCTTTGAAAATCCAGGCTAAACCATCTAACACACTGAGCTTTTTATGACATTTTCAGTCCTGCTCCATTCCTTTTCAATAAAGGAAATTCAATGTGTCCACTTTTTTTTCCAAATTACTATTTCATTTCTGTCAAAGAGATATCATTTCTGGATATTCCTGTTTCATTTTAATTTATATGAACATCAACTTTGTTTAAAAACACCACCATCATAACCACGTTACAAAAAAGAATTCCCGTTTTGGAACCTGAATTCTTTCCAGGAATTCCCATCTACCACAGGAACTGCAAGACACACTTAAACCCAAACATCTGGTGCTGAAGCCAAGCAGCAGCCAGTGTATACAGAGGTTGGTAAGCAGGCACGTAACAGAGTGTTCTTAGATAGCCTTAATTTTCCAGCAGTCAGCGATACAACCTTTTCTTGAGATGATGGCATGGCTACTAATGGACTTTTGTCACATTTTGACCTTTTAACCAATTTCTAATGCTCACCCCCTCTTATTCCATAGCAATTAAAGTTCCACAGCATATTTCTGTTAGGATCCTTGTTCAATTTATGTTACATTTGCTGCTTCATAATTTCACCTTGTCTACTCCATTCACAATTGTATCAGCCCTTATCCCCTGCAATCTTTCTCCCTAAGAAAGAGGTAATACTGTGTCTTCTCTCTTATGTGGAAGTCACTACCTATCTCTAAGCAGTACAGTTATCCTGTCCAATATTCTTTTTCTAATTATCCATGCCAAAGCGTATAAAGACTTTTACAACCCTAAGTATTTGAGTATGGAAATATTAATTAGTTTGTTTACAAATGTCAATGAAACAAATGTTTCATACTATTATAATAATTCTATTTTTTCTCACCTCAGTTAGGAATGCCTGAATCTGCTGTGGTTGTAGAAAAATTGGGCATGAATGGATCTCATTTCTTGGTAAGCACATATTTCATAAGAGCTATCATTCAAGCATATTTCAGCATGAGGTTTGCATTCCTTACAGTGCCAGAAAATAATCCGACATTTTCCTTCTTCCTACACACTTCATCAGTTGCTCTGAATTCCCATTTTAGTGGGTTGATTTACATCTCTGACTCAAGGAAGACCCTATACAACAGAAATCCCAGCCAGCTCTTCTCCCACTGCATGCAGATATGTAGAATCAGCCATAACCACACAGCTGTGGCAGGCATTATCTGATGAAATATAACTTAGAAGGGTTTGTGGGATTTTTTTAAAGAAAATATATATTTTAAAGCCATTGTTTATGTAAAAGTTTTTTCATAAAACTTGCATGATTAAGAAAACTTACTAGTACAGATTTCTACATTAATTTTACAATAAATGTTTACAGATACCAGGAACAATATCTAAAAAATCTGATAATTTCCTTTGTTGACCTCTGTAGATTATTTTTTTTTTGCATGACAGTGTGGTTAATTCATTGCAACTAACTAGAAGAGCACAATTCCTCTACCACTCATTCCATTTGTGTAGCTATTGAAGTAAGAGACCTTTAAGATCTATTTTAAATGTAAAATAATCGTTATAAAGTATTTATGCACTGCAGAGAAGTTTTGTTAAACAATGAAGTGTGAAGCAAACATAACTTTCCTGTATGCATCAGGAGTTATACCAGCTGTTTATGTTAACAAGGGCTTCAGTCCTGCAAAGTGATTGATTAGACCACAGCTAATCAGGTTCATTCAGATTCATTGTGTTTAAGACTGCATGGCCACAGGATAAAATGGAGGTTTACTAACAATTCATGCTAGCATAGTAGGGCTAACAAAGCTGTCAAATACATACTGATTCCTGTCCCATTCGTGCATCATAAATTGAATTGCTAAAGGTGCTGTAATCTCCATTGCTGGATAAGAGGGAGTGAAGTTAAAGCTAAGGGTGAATGTCTTGACTTGTGCATGCTGCACATTAAGCTGTACAGCAGCAGTGGAAAAGGATCCGAGAAATACTTTCAGTCATTAGTGGTAATGTTAATCAAAACACAAGTGAAAAAAGCAAGGGGAACAACGGATGATATCTGGTGACGATCTGCAACCCAAAGGCAGTATGATTACAAATGAAAGCTTTTGCTAGTCCTCCAAACTATATATTCTCTTTAACACATCTTTAGATTATTTTGCACTGCAGAAACCACGGTAGTACACGTGCGATAGCAATGAACAACATCCATTTTTGATGGCATTGTAGAGAAAATAAGACAGGTCTCTCACACCAGTAGTAACCTTCCTATGGCTTTCATGTGTTCTTTAATTGAATTGTTCAGCAGCATTGTCGACATGATAAATATGTAAAAAGGTATGCTTGAAACAGAATCAATTATGACAACTCTAAAAAAATTATTAAAGAACCTATATTATGCTCTCATTAATAGCAATATTTGAGCAACCACAAGATGTTGTTCTCCTATGTACAAACTAATATGTATATTAACCTGTAAGTAATTAAATCAATAGCCCACTGTTGTATTCTAAGCTCCTAGCCTAGTATACAAAGAAATCTATACTATTCCAGGAATTAAAAGTTCCATCTCTGTTACAAGGTGTCTGATTTAGAAAGCATACCCTTAGTGGATCAACTTAGTATATGATGGAGTAACCAGAAGGCTAAGGTACATACTTTCACTTAGAAAATCTGAGTTTCTGTCTATAGCACTCAAAGTGTGATTCCCTAACTGGATCTACTGTTTGTGTAGAGGTGTCTGGAAATCCAAACTCCAAAATCCCAATTCTCTTACCATGTCTGTTTATTACCTTCAGCAAGAACCTTAGGTTTTGCACCTCAATCATTCAGTTATAAGGGGCATATGATTTACTTCACTACACTCTGCAAAGTCTTAACAGAAGTTCAATATCACCTTTGAACATTGAGCTAAAAGTCACTAGAAAAAAGCTGGTGATCTATCATTTGACAGCAGCGAACAAAAAAAACAAACCCAAACCCATAAAACAGAAAACACTTGAGCAAGCCTGATGCTGTCTACTAAATAGGAGTGGCAGATTTACATTCAGACATAGATTTTTAAAAAGAAAATACACTTTTGCCACTATATGTGTATGCATAGAGACACTATGCACATGTGCAAATCTCATGATGTATGTACAGCGTTTCTATGTGTCTCCCTGATGTTAGGTGGATATTTAGATACAGATCTGGTTTTGCTATGAGATCTGTTAGGTATGACTGGACAGAAAATTCTTTCTAGTCCCGCAGATAAAGAAGAAAGCAACTCTCTGTGGTGTCTACCATGCAAATTTAATGAATTTTCCCCCATTGCACATCCAGAGGTACAAAATTTTCTGTTTTACCTTTGCACAGCTTGAAAAACTGTCTTCCATCAATGGGTGTTGCTGCAGAAAGCACGTTAGAATGTCTGTGAGGCCTGAGAGTATGGCCTGAGGAGAGCTAACTCGATGACTACCATCAGCCCTTCACAATTCTCAGACAAGCCCTTCTCACCATAAAACTCCTCCAGCCTGCCCCAAACCTCTGACACAGCGTTGACACCTTAAGTATATGCACCACAGGCTTTTTATATTAGTGACAGATGCCAAAATTCAGAGGCAACACCCCTCTGAGGTGGGCAGTGAGCTGGCCCACTGGCAGGCACATTTACTGGAAAGCAATGTGTACAGCCAGAGCACTGCACATTTATCACAGGATATAACCACCAACACCCAGCTGTGCTTCTGTTTCCTGTGTGATTTCAGCAGAGACACTCATAATTTTTTAATTTTTCAAAAGAAAAAACATTGTCAAAAGTTGGGGAAATGCAGCAGAAGGTAATTATCCTAAAGCTCACCACTTAACTAACACAAAACTTCTTAGGAGGACTTCCTCCAAAACATGTCCTTCATGTCGAATGCAAATTATATTTTACTTGAAAGTGAATCAGATGCATTTATCAATACTAAGGTCTTTTTGAACTTTAAAATGTCCAAAGTCAAGTCATGCAGGCACTGTAGCCACATAAGATGTGATAAGTCAATCACAACACCTTAACTCAATTTTGACCGGTTTCACAACAGAAATAGAGTAATCTATTTATATGGTCATTTCTTTGAATATTTCTTGTCTTTGAGTGGCTAAAAGACAATCACTTTTACAGCAATATTATATTCTGTTTTATAAACACACAGTATCAATCTGATCTTTTATAGGAAACAGAATTACATGCATTTTATGCAACTTTAGAAGTAATAGCTCCACACTTCTGTGGAATCTAAAAATGCAAAACGGTGGTATATTAGATCTGAAGTATACCGTGCAGTTTAATTTTTTATCAATAGTACCATCCTTGTGATAGTTACTCAATATGCAGGTCACATCTGAATGATGCTAATCTAGTCCTAATGTGCATATCAGCATTTAGCCACAGCTGCATTGCACAGAGCGTATTATATTCTCTCTTGCCTTTTAGTGTCTGAAGTTGCTACACTGTACTTTGCTTTTCTGTTCCCTCTAAGAGTAGGTTGCTTACTTGATTTTTTTTTTTAATTATTTTTTGAATTCCCAGTGACAGATCAAAAAAATATATAAAAAACTGAATTTTGTCTTGAACTACAGAACTGAAAAAAAGGTAGACTTTCTTACTATATATGGAAATCTACCAAAATAAATCTCAAACATAGCAAAATGGTCAGACACTGATTCTAAATAATTTGCATGCATTTCTCTTCTTTGCTGCTATTTCAAAATGTGTTTTGAATCACATGGCTGGAATATGTGTGCCTTAGAGAAAAGCAGTCCCATTTTCTTCACTAATACACTAGTGGGTTTTTTTTCAGTAATATTTGCAGAATGGAACCTGTGTCTTCCTGTGAGAGATTTGTGCCTCACTGGAAAACACTTCCAGAGCTTGCCAGGTTCAACTCACTGAGGCTGTACTTTGACATCCATTTATGTCAGCACTGCTGCTGAGAAAAACCAACTATCATCCCACTTGGATTCTCCTTCCCATCCCTGCAAGGCAGAAGCAGCAGACAGAAAGGGACAGGAACCACATCTGCTCTCTCTAGTGACCGCAACAACTAAACACACCACACCTAGAGCTCCTCTGTTACCATGTGCTGAGCCCCACAAGACCTAAATCACTTCCCCTGTTTCAGCTAAGAGTGTTTCCCAAGACTACAAGCGGTATTCCAGCAGCACAGGGTAGGGGAATAGGTGGAAGGACAGATTAAAATGGGTTTGGACTGCTTGGGTATCTGTTAGGAAAAAACTAATCAGCATCAGGGTCTGTTCAATTAGATCTGACATCCATCCCTGTATACTTACTTTTACAAATAAAATTTGGACCATGATCACCTTGAGTTTCCAGAGAGGAAATTAAAAAAAAAGTTTTATAGGTTCTACATAAACAACAGAAATAACAAAAACAATGTAAATTAGAAACTTAAACAACATAAACAAGAAGCTTGCTGAATACTTCTTTATGACCTAATTCCTCTGGGAAAGGGCCAAAAAATTCTTGCAGTTTTCCCTAGGTATCAAGCAAGCATGGAAAGCTTGCATACAGGTAAGGTCCAGAGAAACATGGTGCAAGTTGCAGGTACTGTTGAGTCACAGTCTCAGGCTGGTTGTTGACCACAATTCCATATCCAGGGTTTAATAGTATACCACTTATCTCAGAAAGCCATAAAAACAAGATTTTTTACAAATCACACAAAACCTCAACACTAACATTTTGGGTTACTCAAGTGTTTTGCGTGAGAAGTGATGTAGGCAATGTTTGTTCTGCCTTTGGCGAGCACACAGGGTCCCCACAAAAACAAAAAAACAAGTGTTCACAGAAAACTGATGTCACAAAAACACATATTTTCAGCTGCAAAACATTGTTAGGCCCTATAACTGCATTAATTTAATTATCTTTTTGCACAATTTGTATTCCTCTGATATTCTTTTCTCCTATCCACATTTATCTACCATGTGACAGACACCCCCTCTCCTTCCCCCACTACATTTTGCAGGGGCTGAGCCCCTCTTTGCCCCCTCTCCTTTACACATCCTTGCCTTAGGTGCCTTCCAACACCTAGTGCTTTACTTTTGCTTGTTTTTTTAGCCAGAGTCCTTCTTCCCCTTTTGTCCTCAATTAGGTCCTATTGTTCATGAAAGGAAATTTCTCCTGCTGACACTTCTCACTGATCTGCAGTCCTACAGGCTTTCCTCATTTCCATCCTTCACAGCTGTAGAGGTTCCCTGTCAGAGGCAGCTGAGCTGGCTCAGATATGAAAGGTATTTTTTTCAGAAGTACCTTCATTTCCAGGTATTTCTACAGTCTCTGGGCTCACTTTCTCAATGAAGAGCCTAGATAGTGGTAGGAGCCAGGCATCTTAAAATCTTTAACTCTTTTTGTGCAGAAACAAGTGATCTTGGCATGCATCCCTATAACAATTGCTTTACAGAGTTTGAAAACACTGTTAAAATAAAGCTGTTTAAAATTTGCAGATGGAAACTGAAAATGGGTTCTCCTTGGGGGAGATGGATGCAAAGCATTAGAATGGAGGGCAGAAAATGTAACAACGAGCAGATAAGTGCAATCTTTGCCCCTTAGCAGTTCTTGCAGAATGACACAGGGGTCTGCCAGTGAAGGGACAGTTAGCAACAGCTTCCTAGGTCACTGTGAACATCATCCACTGTCAAGTAGGGAGGGGTTTGGTTCTGTTTCTTGCTGTTTCTAACCAAATAGGAAACTGTTTCTAAAAGCAGAATCGCAGGTACTTACAGTCTTTTCAAAAAGGGGAAAATGATAAGAACATACATAGAAAGGAGACAAATACTGTTAAACATATGAAGTAACTAGAATCCAGTGACCTTAAAGAGATAAGGGCTAAAAGGGAGATATTTTACAGTTTAGCACATCTGCTGCTTATCAATCATCTTCAATTAAGTAGTAAAGTACAAGGGCATTACATATTCATGTATCTTCAACAAAGCATAAGACATCTGTAAAAGCAGAATCTGCATATTTATCTTTATTCTTCAAAAAAACCTCAAAAGATAAATATGAAGATAGGTTACTGACTGTAGATATAATTTTTGAAATCTGGGGCAATGTGAAGTTATACATCATTGTCTGACACATAAGACGACAAGCGATGTTAGCTATTAATTTATTAATTTCAATATATATTAATATTAGTAAACACTCAAAAGAAAATATTAGACTAAGATACAAAGTCAAATACCATTATCATCAAATTCCCATGAACATTAGCTTAGAAACTGAATTTGTATCCAGTCATTTTGAATTATTTCCCTGCTAAGTATTTTCAAATATTTCAAAAGCCATTTAATAAAACTGTCTAGTGCTGTGATCTAGCAATACAATCCTGTAGCAAGAAATCCCAAGTCAGTGCAAAAGTATTCATTGCAGAAGTTGGCCCCTAATTTTTTCTGTGACAGAAGAACATATCTATTCATATTCAAAATGCTGCTGCCAGAAGTTACTTGAACATAAATTTGTTTGTTTTACGCAGTGGCTGTGAATGATGACAAGTGCTTGTCTGCCTTCCAGTCTTTAAGCTCTGGCACACAACAGAAAAATTCTAAATGCCAAATTAGAAATCATTACATTAAATATGGATTAAAGGAATAGGTTTTGATGCAGAATTCTTTGTTCTTTAAGTTTACTGATAATTTTAAATTTTATTAAAAATATCCTTCAAGTTTTGTGGACTTTTTGAATTCAAGGAACATGAAAAAGAATGTAAGAAGTTGTGGAAATTTTTAAGACATTGTGTCATAGTTTCCAACATTGACTTTGTAAGCCCCAAGATAAAAAATAGGAAAACTCCATACAGTCTCAGGCTTTCTAATTTTGAACTTCCTCCTGTTTCTGCTTTATTTAAACATCCCAGTTATATAAATGCACATACACACCCCACCCCCCTCCCAAGATAATTTTAGGAAATTGTCTTTAGAGACAATTTGTGATTTGAAGAATCTCCATTTTGGGTGCTTTTGTACTCTTTCCTTCCTGAAAGATCGGGAGCTCTTACAATGCGTGCAAGTTGGAACTTCACAACACTAATGCCTAAAATCATTAGTCATTTACAAAAAATCTAGCTAAAAATTATAAGCACTCTCCCATTGTTACATACCAGCTGCTAACCATTTCAGAAATCTTCTAGAGTCCCTACAATGTCATAATTTAGCCTTGTTTTTATGTTAGCTGTCTCCAATACAGGGCTATAAATCCCCAATTCTCCGCTCTTTATTTTATTGAAGAAACAGGTGAATGTGAGAAACTGATACTAAAATGCCAAGTTCATTTTTTCATTGTTTATCTTCTGTATAAGACTGATCTCACAAAAATAAATTAAAAAAAAAGGCAGCAGCAGAAAAATCGTCAGTAAGCAAAGGCATATTGTAAATTACATAAAGATTATTTCATGAAGCAATAATAAGTTTATACATATATATGGATGTGTAAGAGTGGACCAAATTTGTCATTACATACTGATAGCTGCAGCTCCAGCAATGCAAGACTACCAAGCTAGGAAATTATAGACAGTTTTGTCTATGTTTGTCTGAATGTCACTCAAGACACGCAGCAGTTGGAAAGCATTAGCTGACTGGGGCTTGTAGAAGCATTTGAGGAAGTTATACTTCATGTTTTGCTATTAACAAAGAACTAAACTGGAACAATTAGTGAGAATTTCACAGAGATTTAGACAAGATCACATTTATAAGATGGGTGCTCTACCTTTTTGGCAGAGTGGAAGAAAATAACACTCAGGAACACAAGCTTTGCAGGAGTACTTGGCTTTTAAAAATTAGAAGACTTTTCACAGAAGAATGAGAAAGACCTGAACTAACCAGTGGAAACACTAATCAGTTTGCAAGTAGCGTTTCCTTCTGTAAATATTGTTTCCTATGAACCCAAACTGACTGAAAGATAACAGAGAATTAAAAAAGAAAAATTCTCTTTTGCTCCTACTGTACATCCACAGCAGTTATGTACACAAACCATTTTATCAACAACAGAACCAATGATGATTCTGTGAAAGCGTATGTTATATTTAAAACTGCAGATATAAGAGACATGACAGCAAAGATGAAAATTAATTAGGAGGTAACAGTGTGTCCACAGGAAGGGAAAGTCTAAGCCCATTTGATTTTGCTGGTCTCGCATCTCACGTACATATTTAACACAATGAAGGAAACAAAGAATTTCTGTTCATTTTTGGGTCCAATTTCTTTCTCAGGAATCTTTTTTATTATTAGAAATTTTAATTTATGAGAAAATTTACTCTTACAGCATCAATTCATAATGGCTGTAATGTTACCCTAGGTAGTATCTTTTTTTGAAGAGTAAAAAGAAATACTGGAAATCTAGTAATCACGTAATAGAAATGAAGCAGTGAGGACAATAGGTTAAATATGTCTGGACCTCACTGACCAGATTAAACTCATAACTCTATCATTCCTTAACATCATGCAAATGAAAAGAAGTTGACAATAAACTCAAAGTAGATGCAATCTTAATCTAATTAAACCAATAGTTCTCAAGGATAATGAACTCACACTGATTTAACTGTCTTTTT
Organism: Tyto alba; assembly: GCF_018691265.1. NCBI lineage: Eukaryota > Metazoa > Chordata > Aves > Strigiformes > Tytonidae > Tyto > Tyto alba. The sequence goes on from NW_024881261.1 coordinate 17,849,861, forward strand.
GATGAGGGGGACCATAGCGCTCTTCACTTGGATGATACTTCTGGGAAAATATTACTTCTTGTAGCAAAGACTAAAACCAGCTGAACATTACTGATTCTCATGAGAAAGCATGAACAAGGTTAAAAATGGATGTTGTAAAGGAGTTTTTCTAAGAAAGAGACAACTCCTATTGCTCTGTTGGTTTAGAGAGGTGAATACATACAATTCCACTGAAAACAAGGAAATCCTGTGAGAACTAGACAATATAACAGGGAGAAAAGGCTCCTTGGGAACAGGCCAGGGAGAATCTGAAGTTGTTTATTTCCACTGGTTTCAGGAGGTGAGGACTTCATCAATTTTCTATATAAATACAGGATTGCATTAAATAATATAGCTGGCTTTGGTATAAGTTTCTATTCCAAACAGAGGAAACGTGGAAAGGCCCCAAATATTGACATTCTGCTTGGGCCAGCAGGTGATGTTAGTGCCAGAACAAGATAAATTTCCAAGGAGATTAATAGAGAATGGCAGCTCGAAATGTATCAAAGCATAACTAATTGGAGTCCTGATTGCAGAAATTAAAGATGGCTAGAAATAATTATTAAAAAATAAATTAGAGTATCTTTAATTTCCCTAAAGAGCAGAGAAAGAAGTCCACTTTTGTTGTAACAACTTCTAAACCTGGATACTGCTACTATAAAGCTACTAAATGTGAAGTGACATGAACTAAAGCAAAGAAGTACACTTACCCCCAACAAGACATTCACAAGGGTGTTACATGAGAATAATTATGCCAGGACAGTTCTGCTGATAAATTTTTCACATAGACACGCTTGTAGCCTAAGAGCTAGATATAACCATAATAACCTGAGCACATTTTGATAGTGCTGAGCTGTTATGGCTGTATTAAAAGGCTTAACACAGCTAAAATGAAAATCCATGAAGTCTGCAGTGCAAATTTATAGAAACAAGAAATGCAGAGACAGATAAAGACCAAGTTATCAAGTGTGAGGGGGTTTGCCTTTGTAAAATTAAGCCATCCTGTTTTCTTTCACGTGATGCTATCTGCTCTGAATAAGCATGATGCTGGGGAGGGGAAATAAAATTTAAACAAAACAGGAAAAGCAAACCTGTAGATTGCTACAAAAGTAGCAACTGCTAAATTTCAGTGTAACATTGTCTTTAATTTAAAATGATCATCAGAGGGCTTGCATCACCTGTCAGTTGTTAGCACACTTAAAAGCAATGAAAGTTTACAGCCATTCCTACAATCACTCAGAGGACACTATTAAATATTTATCAATCTTTTCATATCTAAAAACCCATGGAATTTGTCCACATTTAAAAAAAAAAAAAAAAGCACAAACAAACAAACAAAAAAACCCTACCACGCAACACCAAAACAAATAAACAAAAAACCCTAACCATACAAATGCAATTGCAGGCATCTTTCATTAGTGAGTTTTCCCAGTGCCAATTCTGTGCATAAGCACAGACTTTAGCATTAGGGAATCTGACTTGAAGTTTAGGTTGTATTGCTGGAAAATCACATCACACACTGGCATTCAGAAAGAGGTGTGCTGGAAAGAAATTAGAATTCCCAGAGGTCCCATAAAAACAGTGCTTAGAAGAATAAAAACTTCAATCACTTCACGTATTTTAGTCCTCTGGAATACTGAAGGGTAAAATCTATCCAAAATTCACATTAGTGTTGCAAATGCAGAAGCACAGCTTCTACTTGTGAAGTACTTGGTTTCCTGTAGGTACTATTACCTAAAGCATTTGAATTTGCTTTAGTAAACAAATAAGCATAAAATTCATATGAAAGATATTTTAAATTGTTAATTAATATTCTTGAGACTTGCTGTAAAATGCTTTAATTTCTGTGCTTTTCTTTTTATTTCCTCCTCATGTTCCTGTGTAGCAGGGGTTTTTCACTTAACAGTTTAACTATTTTGCCCCTTGCTACTTGAATGCAATCTACATTTTTGAAAGGTATTATTGTCTGCATCCATTGCAACATAGTTGCTTTATTTTTCTGGAGTAGATATATAATACTTTTGTTTAGGTTTATGTAGGAGGTGCATACCATTATGGGTTATTTCATTAATTCATACAGAGAAATTTCTAAATGGATTTTGTTTTCTAAGTCCACATATCTGAAGTTCGTCTTTCCAATACTGAGCAAAATAAGTGAAGATAAAATATAGATTTAGCAACAATACCCATTCTGTCACCATCTTAATTTAAAGAGATGGGGTTTCACATTTTAATTGCACCAGAAATAGCTACAAGTAGTTGTATTCTAGAATCAAAGTGATATGATCATTGCTAGTAGCTTTAGTCACTAAAATGAATGTGGAAAGCCATAATGAAAAAATAGTAGTTACAATATTTATTGAAATATGAAGGAAACTTATGTAATCAAAATTGACTGGTTTTATCCAATAAAGTTATTTTATTTTGCCTGTGGTCACTTAAAGGACTGGGTTCTACAAACCTTTTATCACAGTGGTGTATTAACTTCTAATACACATGCAAAATTTATCAACATTTAATATTTATCAACATATATCAACATTACTAACATTTAATTAATTGACTCATATCAAAATTCAAATTATTTTCTCTTTTTGTGTTCTTTTCCTCTTACAAGTACATGTGTCTAGTCATAAGGATGGCTGCTGTTATGTATTTTATGATCATTATCCATTTTTGCCTCTCGACTTTCACAAATCCATCAAATCATTTAGAGTGGAGCATATGATTTTATATTAGTGCTCAATGTTCATTTGATTTCTATTTTGCTTCTGCATGTAGACAATAGCACATGAGGGTCACTCTGCACTATAAATTGGTTTAAAACCTTGATTAAAGCATTTTAAATGGTAAGTAAGCAAAAATGCAAGTATTCACTGTAAGTTAAATTTCAGTATTAGTCAATGGTTGGAGGGTGAGAACGGGAAAAAAAAAAGTCAACCAACAGTGACCTTTTTCCTAAAAAGAAATTACTCCCACACACAAGGCAACTGGGGTTGGGAGACTATTTTAAAATTAACATATTGGTCTCTTTTGTGCTAGCATAAATATCACTGGCCTTCAGATACTGTTATAATGACAGACTAATATTAGAACTGCTTGCAAATGTGCATACTGTATCCCTGGAATTACATTAGTTTTGAAGCCATGTGAATCTTCAGAAATTACTAGGATGTGAGAAGACATTTGCACGTACAGTTTTGACCTCTTCTCTTGCTCTTTGCCTATTAATGTATCTCAGCTGGCTTGTCTTTTAACACGCCAAAACTTTCAGTATCTTTCAAAGCTCAGCTTTTCTCAGAGAAAACATGCTGCTTTTCCTTTCTACTCCCCCTCTAAGTGCTGCACAAGCTTACTAATAGATTTAAAGATACACTGCTCCAAAATGGTCAGATGGTACTGGACAAATTCAAATATTAATGTTTCATGAACTTCCAGGAAAGGAAACATCTTCTGTATTTCAGTGGAAATTTGGGATTTCCTGTAAGCATTTAATCTTGGTTGTCAACAATATGTTGAGTCACCGACTTGTAAAGCCTTGAAACAAAGATATTTACTTTTAGGCATTTTAAACATATATCCTACTATTTCTTTCACTGCAAGAACCACACTTGCTAGCTACTGTTATTTAAATTTATTTTTTTTTCTAAAAAATTAATTTCTTCATATATGCTTATATATAGTGAAACAGTAATTTCAATGATATTTGGCATTATTTTTATAACTCACTTTAATTGCCTTGTTCACAAATAGCTTTGGTCACTTCAAGTAAGAGCCAAAAGTCTGTTTCACATCCATCCCTGAAGAGCATCTAATGCTATAAAGTCAGTGCAGAACATACTAAGAGCAGGATTATACAGTGTGAATGTTTAGAAGCTTTGAGAACTTCAGATGTAGATATGGACTTCACTGGCTAAATGTCAAGTGTCAAAGAGAAAAGACTGATATTTACATTTTTGAAGATTCATAGTACCAAGGGAAGGAAATGAGGTACACATTGGTTACCCCAGGACCTTGAGTAAGTACTTAGATCCAGTATGAAATCCAAATAAATAAATGTTTGTTTATAAAGACCAAGCAGCAATACCGAAGTAGAGAACAACACAAATACTATATCATTTACATACCAATATTCTGCAGGGAAACATATACGCACATGAACAATGGCAGCTTTGTTTAATAATGAGTCCTGTGTCCAACACTAGATCTCTTTTTTCCTACTGAAATGCAGCTAATAGTTTAACATGTACTAGATAGATATACATCACTTGACAAATGAGTCATTATATTGTTAAATTTCCATACAAGAACAAAGGAGATAAGAAACTGTCAAAGCACCTTTTCCTTTGCTTCTTTCTAACTGGCATTATCTGTTCAGCTCATGATAGCTAAACTAAATCAAACCTCTCAAATTAAGTTACTCCCTACCTTTGTGGCTGTCCCCACAATCACCTATCATCCAGAAGCATTATTAGCATCAGACATGTTGCACTGACAGAAGGTGTTTTTTATTGCATTGGACGAGAAAATATTTTAATTAAACTATTTAAGCACACTAACAAATCTAATGACATCCGAAAAGGACAGGGGATGTTGGGGTGTGGGGAGGGAGTGTTATATTTACAGGCTGTCTTTCAAATTTCCAAATTCAGAAAAATAAAACAGATGTTTAAATCAAATATCCTTAACCTTTTTTTAAGCTAAGTACTTAGCACGAAAATCTCCAAGGCTCTTTGTGTCATTGGTAAGCATTGATTAACACTGTACTAGTATTTGGCTTTTCCCCTTCAAGAGGTGGCCTTCAAGATTTGGGGCTGCCCTGGCCATAAACCACTAAGCAGCACTCTGCCTAGCATCACAGAGCAGGAGAGAGGTCACCACTCCATGCTATACATGTCTTCCACACCATCTTAGAAGTCTTCATCCACGCTCACCATGCTATGATCCAACACAGATAAGGTTCATGCTTTGAATGAAGACCTCTACTGACAAACAGCTACACATGCCTTTCTCCAGTGGCAGAAATACCTTCTCTTTGAGCCAGTGCAACATCCTGAATGCAGTATTAGCAGCTGGTCTTTTTAACACAAAACAGTCAAGAAGGCTAAGTTCTTACAACTTTGATCTAGCATGTATACTTTACAGTAAGGGATCTTCATTGTATTAAATCTTGATAATACTGATGCTTACCTAAATTACCACAACTGTATATGGTGTTCCTTCTTCTACTTGCAATGACCTGTCAGAACCCTGAAGTCTATCTTTTCACAAAGTTATCTCAACCCTTGAAATGTAGCAGTCATGATCCTGCTGATGGACTCAGCAATTACCCACTATTAGTGACATTGTTCGCTGTGGCTGAGGTAACGATTCAAGCAAATAAACTGCTCATTTTCAAGACGCCTACAGCACCTAAAGCACTACCTCAAGAATATAAACCAGTATAAAAGAAGGTACAGCAAATCTATCCCACTATTCAGGGGATACTTTCAAAGCTAGGTAGCTCAGCAGGATTTCTGGGTGGGCTTATAAAATTGTTACTTCAAAGTAAATGTACAAGGAGCTCATGATGTGGTTTATCTCCAAACAGAAGGTGGCAAGCCATCAGAGTGTCTGGATCTGCCTGGCATGTACAAAGTCACATTTGGTTTCTGATTCAGCAAGGGCATTTATTCTTATCATTAAGATTAACTACTTCTAGTTCCCTTGATGAAATTTAATGTGCTTGCAATTATGCACATGATCTTTCTTAATCTTTCAGGAATACTCTTGCATATTGTTTTTTCTTTTAAGACTGCTGTTGTAGTTCTAAAATTGCTGACTACTTCTGCCATAGTATTTGCTCTGAGAGGCAAGATGATTCTCATACCCCTTCTGCACAGCCTTTTCAGGCTCAGCTATTTCCCAGCACTTCTTGTTATAATTATTGTTTTCGTCCATATGTAGCAAAGCAGAAAGCAGCTGCTTCTGCAGGCAGTGTCAGCAGGGAGCACTTCTGCACAGTTCCCAGGCCCTTGGCCAGCAGGGGAGAGCCGAAGGCCTGAAGTCTCCCACTTTCTGTGACTCTCCAACACTGATCCCATTGCTCCCAACAGCCTGAGACACCTGCAGACTCTCTCTATTCAATTACTTGTCTTGTATAGCAGCATTTAAGTAGGATCATGACTTAACTTTCCCCAAGTAACAAGGGTCCTTGCCAGTCTCACCTATCAGTGACCTGAAAATTGATTCCTGCTGTGCTGTTTCCTGTTGTGATTTTCAGCCTCCCTCACAAGAGCAGGATGGAAACTCTCAATAACTGGAAAACAGAACTTTTGTTTTTCAATGCAGCGCACTGAGGATCTTCCACAGAGACAGCCTCTGCCATCGTTCTGAGACAATACTCTTCTTAAGTCAATATTCAAATACTGAATATGCCACCACCACAATCATTCCAGCTCCTTCCTCCCTTAGTTTCCTCAGCAAGCAAATTAGATTAACTCAAGGGACAGCTTCATACCTGGATAAAGGGGCAATGATCCCCCTTCCACCTTTGCCATGTGTTCCCATTCCCCACATATGCTTTTGCTAGCACTAGGTCTCACTTGGCCACAAAAGTGGTGCATCAAGGTTTTATCCAGATGGAAGCTTTTTTTTTTTTATGGCTATTTTTCAGTCAGACCACCTCCCCAATCCAGCTCACCACACAACTTCTAGTGACAGCATGGAGGAGTAGAGGAAGCACAGTGCCCAGAGAACAGACCTCCCCGGGAGGTTTAAAGTAGCTATGAAAAACACAGCTTCAATGCAAGATTTCACACAAACCCAGACAACTGAAGAGGCTGCTGCCAGGTACAGGGACAGGTCTCCTCACCAACAATTTTCTCCCTCCACCCCTGCCTCTCTAGCCAGAAGCTTCCCTTGGCTCAAGGGAATTCCCTTGTTCCATTTGCAGCTGGTTCAACTTACAAAAGGGTCAGAGAAGCACCAGAGTCAGCACAGGGATGGAAGTCATTCCTATATAACAGGAGTCGAGGGAGAATGGAGGGAGCAGGACTGGCCCTTTGACAGCCACAAGCCACTGGGACATTCAGGTGCCTCGTACAGCTTCCCCCAGCCCTGCCTGGTGGTACCTCACTGGCATGAACACCAGAGAGCCTCCATGCCAGCTGAATTTTATCAAACACTCCCTTCAGAAATAGGATATGAGCTAATCAAAATAAAACTTGCACAGGTTATCTAGGTGCAAGAGACTCTGTCACAAGTAGGAAGGATCCTGGAAGAGCCCCCATACTCCCACGTCAGCAAGAGCCTGGTACACGGGCCGCGGTGGAGAAGTCTGCTCACTTAAGGATATACTGGGTAGAAAAAACAGTTTGCTTAGGTGGGAAAAGATGAACTAGAAAGAAATTGCACATAGATACACAGCCATGGAAGAGTCTTGTTTTCACAAGTGTTGTTTTAATAAGCTAGACACAGAGGGGCACCACTTGACTCGAATCGTCTGCATACAGTTTTTGAAAGGGGACTTGTGTAGCTGGAAGAAGCAACTGGCCTCAGATGTGGTTCAGCCCTGTCAAAGGGCAAGATTATTAAAAGCAGCTGACTGTAAATCCTGTTAGGTGTCACTATTAAAATGTGTCCAAAACTGGTCAACAGCCTAGTGCATTCCCACTTTGGTCTGAGTCCTGAGGAAAGGTCAATTCCTAAAGTACCAGTTCTGCTTTCATCAGAGCCCCATGCTGAGGACATTTATGCAGCAAACCCTGTTTCCTGGAGATCTCAGGTCTCTTGTGTCTTGACTACCAACTAGAAATATTTTCCAGGTCATTAATTCTTGGATGTGGCCAAAAATGGAACTTCCGATACTTCAATATTTCCCTTTGTTTTAAATCAAAATGAATAGTTGCAAGTTTCCAATAAAAGTAAAAATAAAATGCTTTGGAATCGCTAAAGCAGCAGCATTGACATACCTCATTTGGGTCTTTTACCTTATATGAGAAACATCAAAATAAATGGATTCAGCTTTGCTAAAATTTTTTATACTTTCTTAATCAGTGGCAAAATGAAAGGAGTCTTACAAAACAATCTGATTTAATTGGTGAAGCATTTTTAGAGACAAATGGTTCTGTTAGAAGACTTTCAGCTGGCTCTTCTGAATTATCTTTCCTCAAAGAAAAAAAAAAAAAAAAAAAAAGAAAAAAAGAAACCACAAACAAAAAACCCCCGAAGGTCAGACTTCCTAATCTTGCAGCCCATATCAGCAGGAGGCTCTGCTGGTTTTTGCTGATGCTAAATTTCTAGTGGTCATAGTTGTTATTTCTGTATGTGGTGACTTGCTTCCTTTTTCAAATACTAAAACTCATTTTAATTTGCTTAAGCATATAGCAGTGCCTTACCATAAATATATAGGAAGTGGTTTTATTTTCTGTGTTCCAGTAAGTGTCCTTTCAATAAGGACATGCAAATATAGAGCTCAGCCCACAGAGCATTACACTGTCAGTGAGGAAGTCAGTAAAATTTTTAAAAGAACCTTGGAAACCTCTCATCTCTCTATCAGGTCAGCCAAGACTAATGGGGACACCCATGTTCTAGGAAAAACAACATGAACTTTCCCGTTGCATGCACTAAAAAGACAGATTTATGTTGCAGATCAAGCTTTACTGTTGTAAACCAAGGCTATTTCTGCAGCCAGCTTTCAAGGGGGGGACCATTCATTCAGCATGTGAGATTGAAGACAGGTTCAAAAAAAGTCCTGGATATCCAAGTGTAAGCAATAGAATGGGCTGGAAATCCTAGGTCATAAACAAATAAATCACAGGTGAACCCATTCATAGCATATATGAGAACAAAGGATCAACTAGTTTAATCTTTCATTGGGGGTCTTTCAAAGCAAAACTGATTAACCTTAAATGTGCACACTTTAGGTACTATTTCAAAAGGCAGTTTCCTCAAAATAATGTAAACCACAGGGATTCACTGAGCTACTATTGCGGGAAAACATCTTTCTTTCAAAGAAAAAAACAAGTTTCTAATATCTCAACAGTTAAATAAATGTACCAGGGTATGTAGTATGGACAACTCAGCCTAGGAGTTCTGGCAAAACCATACAGTAGTTCAATGCATATTAAACCTAATCAAATCATTAATAAAATAAAAATCATTTTCACTTGAAATGTTAGAGCAGCAATACTACAAACAGATCTCGATCAGTGGTGCTAAATTATTCCTAACTGTGCTAAAAAAATGTAAAATACTCTATGGTTCCTTCCAGCATGATAGACATCTGCATCTCAAACACTCATAATATGTTGTACACAGCTCTTAGTAACACATTATTAGATAAGAGTTTTGTTTAACTAAAACCATGCCTGAGGACAAAATACCAGCAGCACTTCTTGAAGGCTGACAAATCCAGTGGGCCAAGAAACCCATCCCCCACAGCCCTATTTACACCAAGAATTTCCTGAATATATTCCCTTGCTACTAACTTGTTACCTTGCTATTTCCCTTGCTACCAACACAATTTGTGCTATTTGAGGTCATGTATAAGCAGAGATGGCTGCTGCAAAATTTTAGAGATATCATGTATATCAACAATTCTGGCACTACTAGAATGATTTACTTTATGCTTTCACTACTTTGGAAAAGCATCAGTGCCCAAGCAGTAAGGAGAAGCCCCAGTGAGCACAGACAAAGCCAGAGTGAGTCTGCACATAGCAGCTGGCCTTGTGTCATTGCAATCACTCCCACACTCAGACCTGAAAGGTCAAAAGTATATTAGAACTGTTAAGCACCTGCACTGAATTACCAGCTTCAGGATAGATAAGACTGCATCACCCAGCTCTGGCTGGCACGACTGTTACCAACTAATCTTGTCCTTACAGAGAAGCTCTACAATGAACAGGATTGCTGCTCATTTCTGCTTTCACTTTAAAGCAGTAGACTCGCCTATCTGAAATGACAGCAGCTGTTTCATAAACCACATCTATAACTGTGACTTTAGTTTCATTGCAGAATATCAACATTTGTGTTCAACAAATATGATTCACTGTGTTTTGAAAGTAACAGAGATGGAATGATAGAGCCAGCACAGCATGATTCACCTCAGCCTTGAAACTTCACGGAGCTATTTGACTAGAATTATGCTATCAACATTTTTTAGCTCCAAGATATTTGCAACAGTTAATATGAACTGCAGAGACCGTAAAATAAATATTTACAACCAAAATTTGACCAATATACTTTTGAATTATTGTCACAAACTGCCAACCCTGAAAAAAAAAAAAAAAACAACTATAATTATATTTTTTTCTTATTTTTGCCCATGTCTAATTACACTTTCACTGAAGCACATTTCCTTTCTTTCTTCCTTCAGATTTGTATGCCTTCACCCAGCCTTTTGTTGTTGATCTCTTTCATTTTATTATCTGGAACATAGATTTTAATTGTGTTTTTAATTTTTTCTGTTTATTTTAAATTGCATCCTTTGACTATAGATATGACACTCCTAAGCCATATTTTTTAATAATTTATTAAATAATTGATATTTAATTTTTGCATAATTTTGCTCTTTTTTCCCCCCTCTTTATTAGTAATTTATCCATTCTCTATGTAATAACACTGAAGCCAAAGCTAATTTTAAGCCTCACTGGGGTAGGTATCACACAGAGTTTTAGCAAGGGTTTTTTCTTCCAAGACACTAAAATTAGAATCAGCTAGACAAAACATGGGGGAAAAAAAAAAAAAAGAGAAAATAAAAATATTTTTTAAAATGCTATTTGAATAAAATTATGAATGAGAAATGAGGATATCAACCATGACTCAGCGAACAGTTAAGCACAGACCTCAGCAAATGAACATATCCTCTTGCCTTCACTGAGAATGATTTAAGCACATGCCTATATGCTCTTTTGATTCAGACCCCACACATATTGCCTTAAATTCATGCAAGATCTTAGTTTTGGCCATTAAGTCCTGCCTTCCTTCCCAGAGAAGCTTACACTTGTGAGTAATGCCACACCTAAGACATGCATCACAGGTCTGAAGCCTGACTTCTCCTGTTTATTCATAACAGGTCTAAAATTGGTAGCTGCCAAAACATTTCCTCTGCTGGTTTGGGAGCAGAGCTCAGCAGACCCTGCTGAAATTCTTTAACCCTTATTCTCAGCCTTTTAGATGGGAATATTTTAATCCTAATGTCCCTTCCAACCTTTTCCTCTCTAATGAAACTGTTCATCAGGATGACACTTCTCTAGCAGGAGTCCATGCATTCATAAAGATGAACAGACATTACTACCTTTCATTATATAAGTGAGATATTACTAAAAGGAGCAAGATTTAATTTGAAAGGCTCTGTAACAGAAAGAAACAGGATTTTAGATAGACTAAAGTACAAGGAATTGAAATTTCAGTATGTAATATAGTTACAACCTCTTATCTGCTATTACAATCTGTTCTCACTATAAAGCCCACATACAAAGTGCTCTTGCTACCACTAGATGTCAGTTTTAGACACTTAAAAATTGATAAATACCTTAAAAATAGTAATTCTCCATTCACAACAGAAACATATTTCTTTATTATGCCATTCTTCCTGGACTGACCTTTAATTTTATGGATTCCACATTTTATTTACCTTCTCTTCTGCTTTTTTCCCTCACCATGTGGCACTAAGAAAAAAAGACCTACGAATTTTCCACTATATATTTAATCCGTGATATACTCAGAGACACTCTGACAGTTTTTGCCACATATCACTGTCAAAAGTCTATAGATCAGGCTGTATTTTTAGAGGCCAGCACTGAGATCTTATTCTCATTCCATAAAGATATATTTATATTCCATAAGGACATTTTTACTAATAAGTGCCATATCTTCTCTAACTAATTACAGACAGTCTACTATGCCAGTTAATAGGGGATATCATTAATGTGGCTTATTACAATTCTATGATTTTTCAGTTTTACTTGTATTGACTGACTAAATACAGATAATTTTTATTCACACTCCAAATTTTTGTCTTTCAAAAGTGAAAAAAGTAGCTGTAGATTCCTTCTAATCCTGGCTTCTTGCAGGTCTTTTTGTCAATATCAAACAGATTCCATAAACATAAACAGGCATTAACATAAATTAGATCATACTGAATACAGAGCTTCTAGAATATTATGCATTTACATTACCATAACATGAAATTGCTTTACATCAAGTAAATCTGGGTCTTTACCTCCAAACAACTGAAGAAAATTCGGAGGAAGTCAAATTTATTACACAATATTCTTGTCAAATATACACACACAAAAAGCAACAAACCCATTTCACAGCAAACCTCTCCAAACGGGTCCATGCCCAGAACTAGCAATGATACAGAACATAACTCAGTGTAAGGTAATGACAAGACTCTCATCTTACATGCAGCTTTACTGCCCAGATACTGACAGCTTATCTAGCAATACAGTACGTTTATCATAAAGTCAAAGGAATCCCCCCCATCCTCACTCACACAAAGTTTAACCTTTTCAAACTCCTACTGATCTTTCACAGCTGTCCTGGATTGTTTAAGGTATTATTTGCACCTGCATCCATAACCAACCTATACAGGTGCTTACCTGTAAGAAGGGGCTGAAAAGTAAGGAAAGGGAAAGAGATGTGCTTCCGTGAACTTCAAAATGTAGTTGAAAAGACTATATCATACAATCAACTGTATCACCAACCTTCTTCAAAGACATCTGAAAACGTTTTGTGGCAATAACTCTATTAAAAATACCACTTAGCACAACTTCAACTAGGAACTGTGAAAGAATGGCAAAAAAACTCCAAAGCAAATTTGGAGGCCAAAACACACTGGGTCCCATGTCTTCTGACACCCACGTTTATGACTTAGAAGCCTTCCTTATAGGAGTGCTAAACTCGGGACAGGTAAAGGTGCCATATATGCTCCACACTGTGTTACATTTTATCCCATATAAGAGCCCCATTCTCTTAGCTTCCTACCACACTTAAGTTTCCTCAAACCAGGACTCCATTTGCATGCTAACTACCTATTATCCATCAACCAGTCATACTATACATGTCCCCAAATCTGCAACACGCCCGAGTCCCACCCAGCTAAGGCATGTAAGACACATGGCACATATGCTGGCCACTTGCAGAGCACATGCACAGAACCACAGCACCTCAGACATGCCAGTTCAGTGTGCGTGTACCTCATAGTCCACACGCATGAGTTAGTGTAAACTTTTCCAGACAAAAAAACACATAAAACCTACTTACAGGTCTGCAGCTGCAGAGTGTACAGAAATTTTGCTTCTCTTTGCTTCTGATGTAAGGCTTCCCCTTTGTCAGCACCCATGCTAGTAAGCAGCTGCAGCAAGATCGGCTCAGATCCAAGACATGCTTCTGCAGGTAAAGGAATGAGACACACACCTCAAATATTTGTACCATTGCAGCATTTCTCCCCTTCCATGATGCTATCTGCAGAACAAAGCCGGTTTGCTTGATCTGCAAGCTGAATTTTGGTTACTCTTAGCTACTGAGCTAAGTAAGTGAGCTACTGAGAAAGTTGATGTCGGGTGCATGAATCAGCCAGTAGAAAAGAGGAAATTAATAGCAGGTTTGAAGCGAACATAATTTTTATATGCTTTCTAAATTGCGCTCTAACATGAAACAGTAAATACAAAAAACCCAAACACACCAATCTGTCCCTTTAGTTCCTCACTGTATACTTGGCAACTCACACTCCTCCAGGAAAGAAACTACTTTAACTTCTTCTTTATGACACATATTCATTTACAATATATTCCATTCATGCCAATATGAATCACTAACAATATATATCATAAGCAACAACAGGAGCAATGAATGATTAAAACCTGGAAGAATTAGTCATCTTCTTACAGAAGCTACCATGTAATTTCAAAAATGTTGACTTTGCAAGATAATTTTGTGCTCCTTCCTAAAACCATAATTTTGTTACTAAAATGCAGCAGCTATTAGTTGCAATCAACAATGCAACTTCCTTAAAACAAACAAACAAACAAACAAAAAAAAAAAAAACAAAAAAAAAAAAAAAAAAAAAAAAAAACACAAAATAAGATAAAATAGCTTTCAGCTGGACCCACAGATGTCAATCTCCTCAAACTTCAGAGATGCCCACAGCTTAATCCCTTTATTCAAGGCTGCCTCAGAAAAAAAAAAGGAACCAAGTTAAAACCCTCTATACACAACATTCACCAGTATAGGAAGTGCTTGGATCCATAGCTTCCTCCTCTACCAAACTCAATTGCTAGTTAAAGAAGTGCTTGATCTGACCATACACACAACACTTGCTTGTGTGGAAAGAGCTGCTTAGGGTAAAGTGCTGCTTAAGCAACATATTCCAGCAAATACCAGCTTGGAAGGACAGTAACAATTACACAAGCTGTTTAGCTGTAATCATCAAGCAATTAGACCTCAGCAATCTTAATACACTCAAGGAAAAGTTTAAATAGACTACTTTGTAAAGAAAAGGGAGCAAACACAAACCCAAATCCTTACAACAAAAAGCAGAGCTGCTTCCTCCTCTCATTTAGAAGGTGCAATAACAGGGGAGGAAATGGCCCTAATATTGCTGGTCATTGATCTGCAGAAGTAATTTGGTGAGTCATCATTACAGCTGACAAAGTCTGAAGGAGCCCAGATGGGCCTGTCTGTCAATCAGACAGCTCAATATAGTTTTAAATTTCCTCAGGAATTTGGTGTTTTCTAGATCTTCTAGATCATCTGCTAATTACCATACACACTACATGTAGATATGCAGCTGGTTTTTGTTACAGTATAATTACAGGGTAAGTAGTAAATGTAGGGAGTTCTCTAGTATCTAAAATGGCATATTTTCCCAACAAATATATCAAAGAACTTAAAGAAATGCAGAGATTCACTTGAATTTAAATACAAACTGATGAAACAGGTTTTCTCTGAGATTTTACACATTCTCCACTTGATCTCCTTGTCTCATATACTTGTTATTACTGTCTCATTTTGTATGCCTGATACAAACTCATCTATCACACTGATGAGACAGTGAGAGAAAAGGCAAAACTATTTCGAATGGGACTGATAGATGGAGGGTTATTCAGAAAAACAGATAGAGCTGGGCAAACATCAATCATATTACAATGAACTCAGTACCACTAAGCTCACTGGAAAGTATCAATTTTGGAGATTTCACATCCATTATAGGCGTGCCTAGCAAGTCTCAGGAAACAAGCAAATTAGTTAGTTTCCTCTTTCTAACACAAAAATAGGAGGAGGGTTCAAACTGCATCTATTAAATGGACGTGTTTTCAGCCTGACCTATTCTCTGTTGAAATCTATGCTGAGAAAGAGAGCATTTTAGCATTACAAAGTTTCTGGACCAAAACCATGTGATCACACAGTTGGTCTGGGTAAAATCCAGAGATTTTACTGGAAATTATGAACTAAAGGAAAATTCACAGATTAAAAAAAGGTTTAATTTAAACTAGTTTAAAACTCTGACTTAAGTTCAGCTGCAAGCTGTGCACTAGCTTGAACAGCAGAAGTACTTCTGCTGCTTTAGTGTGGTGCACAGACTCTCTGGCACATTGAAAGGCACATGAAGCTACATAAACTATTGAAATGATTTGGTCAAACTGTTTTCTGTATTTAAATAAGCTTGTGGAGCACTAGAATGGGCACTGTATGTGCCAAGGTAGCACATTAAAAATTCTATTTCTTTTTCAACCCCAGTTTTTCATGGGTTGAGGAGTCGTGCAGAAGTCTAGCACAAGAACAGACCAAACTGGAACTTATTGTCTTCCAGCCACTGTTTAAGAAAATCTTCCACTCAGACACTGTTATATTAATTTGCTGATTTCAGTAAAAAACCCCAAAGAAATTCTGTGGTGGAGCTGGAAAGAGAGCATATAAAATGGCTTGCTTATCACTTTTTGAATGATTCATTAATCAGCATAATTTAATCTGCCACATGTCCAGTTAAATTCCAGTTTAACAATGTGTGCTACCAGCTTTCCAGAAATGTTACAACAGGCCAGTAATAAAAAGTTAAGCATTAACCACGATGAGACTACCAAGTAGCTACAAAACTAAAGCCTCTTTTTTAGGTCTTTGCTTAGTTCACTTAGTGGATTTGTCTTGATTAAATTGACCTTTATTTAAAATACAAAACCTGTTTTTTCTCTTTTCAGAATGTGTCAGATTATGAGCTGAGCCGATTCAAAATAATGCACCAGCCGTAAGTTTCTCATTATTTTCTGCTTCTCCATTAAATGACTAATACTCTGTTGTGCTCTAACAGTTTCTCTGATAATAAGTACGGAAGAATGAGGATTGAAACCTCCTGCTCATGTGAAGGGCTTTAATTGATGGGGGTGGAACTTCCTCAGTATTAGGACCCTGGAAGGTTTCCAAGAACTGTGGTTCGGACCAGCTGACAAGAAAGTCTCTTCTGTACCATCTGCTGGGTGATATTCTTGCTCAGAACAGACAGGGGCAATTTTAAGATTAGGAAAACTACAAATTCAAATTATTCCAGAATACAAAATATCTTTACTTATATAGTGTATGAGGCCAAATTTTTAGAATTCATTCATCTGATGCTTAGGGATCAATTTAAGTGATCAGATTAACAAAGTGCTATGTTGAAAGCAATTTAAATAGAATACCGAATAAGCAAATATAACAGTTAAGAAATGCCATCGCATAATTTGTGACAAATCAAGTTCATTTAAAAGGATATTCTTAATGTTCAAATATATTATTTCTCATGTATTGCTACACAGAAATAATATTATGGAGTTTTCTCTATGAGCCAATGAAGTGCTCGGTTAAATATGGAGTTGCTCTGTTTCACCTAATGGTTGTTACTATTCCATGTAGCATTTTTTTTTTCCCTTGGATAGGAAAATATTAGATCTATTTATGAAACAAAAATTGTTTTTTGAATCCCACTCTGTTGGTAAGAAACTGGGGGAACTTGGAGGCATTTTCCCCCACTGAAATCCTACTCCTATTGACAAGAATTTGATGAGAGCTTACTAACTTAATATTTTTCTGGGTTTGTTTTAATAATTAACTAGATGAGTAAGGAAAATATCAAAGGACTTTCCTGAAAAGTAATTAAGTCTAACAGGGCATCATTTTGAAAGAAAATGTAAAGAACACAAATATAAAGTTAACCAACGCTGTAACCTCTGTTTCTGTGATATATATACAAATCTGATCTACTACAGTACTGGGGCAAATAGGAATCTACAGAACTGAGACCAAGTGTTGCACTTCTACTGATGTGAGCATTCAAGCTTTGGAATCTCAGTTCTATATTGGAATAACAAATGTTCTTTCTAATATGTATTCTGTTGTCAAGTATAAAATAAAAGACCAGAGTAGATCAAGCCCAAAGTAATAAAACTCCTGAAATGCACAGTGTGGATGTCACCTCCCTAGCACCAACTTTCATTCTAAAATCTGTTGCGCTTAATCTTACTACTTGCTATTGCAAAAATTTCCTGAGTTTCTAGCACTTGAACTGTTTGCATGTTTTAACTGGGACAGGTCTACATTGGTTCACCTAAGCCAGATGAACAGGCCTGTTCAAGCCTGTCCATACAGCAGGTAATCCCCAATGGGCCAAAACACTAAGGATAGATAAACAGAAAAATAGTAGTTGTCAGACAAGATGAGACCAAAATCCTGTGTTTCTCCTGGAAGTGGCCAGTACTTCAGGTCTCTGCCCATTATGAAAGTTTCTTCATGGGGCTTCATTAGACAGAAGCTTGGTCCCCTGATGTGCCACCATCAAAAGCTCTTTGCCTTTCCCATTCTAATTCTCACGAGTGCAACACTTGGTGTTCTTCTTTTCCATAAGAAAGATTTTGCATCTAGAAGGCTATAAATGCTCTCACACAGTTATTTTACATTCTGCTAGGAAATCTCATCACAGATGTACCAGGAGCAATCTGCAGCTGTGCATGGGTATACTTCCCTGACTTCTCTACCAAATACCTTCACTAACTCAATGGAAGACTTTTTCCCTCTAGTCAGTACTATACCTGCTCTCTAAGGAAGGAAAAGATAACAGGGGCAAAAAAGATAAAATGTTTTATCTGGCAACAGTTTATCATAGTAATTCTGTTTTGATTCTCTAAAATATTTTTTTTTTGCACTACAGTTTTCATTAAGGCTCTTACAATCTATTAATTCAGTTAGCATTGGCTCTGACAGCCTAATGACAGCCTGATGTAAACTAGTTCACATCAACACTTAAAGTCACAGGTCTACCTAGATTGCTTCTGAACAGCTATTGAATATAGTAGTGAAATTATTAAGGTGCAATCTCTAATAGTGTATCCGTGAAATGCAATAATGAAAGATTCCTTCCCCACTTCCTAAAACAATAACAGAAGGGAAGTGCTACTTTTAAATACAGGACAGCAGAGTACTGAGGCACTAGTCCAATGCTCTCTGGAGCTGGCTGCCAGGGCTGTGCAACAAACTGCTCTCATCAGTTTATGTTTTCAACAGTCCTGACATCACATTGAAATCCTGAGCTTTGCTTGAAGCCCTTCCTCCTGCAGAAGCACCATTGTATTTTTTACTCCACACAGCAGACTTGGTTGATATACTCTTACCCTGAAAACCTGGGGTCACCCAAAACACTGAATGAGTTCGTTCTCAAGAACAGAAGTACAACAGCACTTTCTGGATACTTCCCATCAGAGAAGTCTCAAACATCCCACTGACCACAGTCATGGGTTCATTCACTCATTGTTAAAATTTATGCCAGAAAGAACACTATATAAAACATCACAGTACATTCAGGAGCACTCTTTAAGAGAGCAGAGATATCAACCTCATACCACAGTTATTTCAGAATAATGGAATTTAAGTGCTTTCCAAATGCTGTTTTGCTACCTTTAGTTAAAATTTTAATCAGCGGTGCAAATAAGATTGGTAGTTATAACTGTATTCAGCAAAACTAACATATAAACTATAAGTCAGTTATAAGCATCCATAATTTGGAAGCACATCTTGAGAAAGAAATGTAATTACAGCTCAGCTAGTGTAGATAGTCTAAGACTTACAGTATCAGATGTTTATGCAGAGATTGCTTCACAATGCTTTCAGCTTACTCAAGTTTCACTTTCCAAGGGACCATGAAATTAAAAGGCCTTCTTTATAGCTAATGTGATTAGAAATTCATTCCAGATCAAACTCAGACTTTTGCTATCAACTCATGAGCTCTAGGAACTGTTTTCTAAAATCAGGACTGGAATCTTTCATCACAAAATCAGTACTCTCTATCATATATACAAATTCAAAAGCTTGTTCTGGCTGTGTCAGATTCCTACGTAAATGAGAAATCTTCACCTGCAAATCAGGTATGAGATGTCAAGTCTTGAGTTTATCATTTGTATATAGCAATGTAGTTATGGAAGATCCTGGATAATAAGTGAGCTGTGATAAGCAACACATAATTACAAGATTTGTTTAATTAGGGTGTGGGCAGCATTTGATGTCCTTTTCTTGAAATAAACATCTACCAATTTTCACTGCTGTAAAAAAATTTACAGTTTATTTTACCAGGAATTTATAGTATATGCTGAAAAATTCACTATTTGTAAATCAAGTAAGTGTTCTGTAATTAAGATTAATTTCTAGATTAGTTTCTAACATCTTTTTTTTCATCTGTTCTTAATTTTTAATAACTCTAGTCTGAAATTTTTCATCCTTGCCTACCAGCCAAAGGAGATGATTTTTTCTGAGACATATAAATAAATTCTTGATTGTAAGAGATGTTATATATCGGGAAAGTATCTTCATAATCCTGAGACGTTTCAATTGAAACATCTATGCTTGCATAACTCAATCTGCAAGAACTAGAAACATTACACATTAACTCCCTTTTCACTCCCGATCCCCTCCCCCCCCATTCACATTTTTTCTTTTATTTCTTTATTAAGGAAGGTAAATAACCTAATGTGGAAAATTCACTTTTCAGATTTTTCACAACTATCAACATTTAAATCCATGGACAAGTTCTCCATACACCAGGTGCAAAGGCCCAGATTCCCTCTTAGCCCCCTTGTAAATGGGTCAGGAGAGAGTTTCTAAGGCAAAATCTTTTGGAGTTATGGTGTCCAATAAATCTAAACCTGGATTTCATAAATGTGGATTTGAGACCTTGATTTGCCTAAGTAAAGTCAGTTAAATTATTTTAGCATTCCCTGCTTCCTTTCCCACCTGCAGTGTGGAAATAATATTTCCCTGTTTCACACGGGTACTATAATGGAAAAGCATCAGGAATTGTGATGTCTTTATTTAAAATAGTAGGGAAAACTGTACAAACTGCACTGCAGGTGAAAGCCATAACTTGCTTCCCAAGGTCCCATTCACAAGCTGTGATTGACACAGGGCCGCAGGAGTTACATGCATTGGGGACATCTGGATATTGTGGAGATTACTGGACAAGCAGTGACCAATACTGCCATCACTGCAGCTGCCAGACAGACCTTTGTGCAATCAGGGGCCACCCCAGGCTTGCAGGCAACAAAGGAGTATGGTGGTTCAAAGGGCAAACAGGCTTCTGCTGGCAAAATTAATTCTAGTCTACTCATGACAGAGATTTACACCCATCTTTTCTCAACAATTTAGTCAGACACTTCAGTGCATCTTAACTCATTGTCCATGATTCTAGTGAGAATCATTGTCTCAAACACTTGCATGCATAATGGATTTTCTTCTGTTACTTTTTTACTTCTCATTAAAATGACAGGAAAATTGAAGGCATGAACATTAAGACAATAGTTAAGAATAAAAGAGAAGTCAAGAAATAAATCAGTTGGCTCCTAACAGACTACAATGACATTCAAATTTCATGTGTAGAGAATTTTCTAATCCTGTTTGGAGGGAGGGATTACATGAGCATTATTATTAACTTTATTCTTAGCTATTAAAGGTAGGGTGTGCTACATGATACTTTCAGTTTCACTTTGAAAAATTTTGATTTCTTGTTCCTATATTTTTATTTCAGTGGTTTACTTTGCCCAGCCAAAGACAAATCCTAATAAAATCAGTGAGATTTCTATGAGAATTAGACCATTTCCTTAAGAAACAATAAAGACAAAGAGCTTTTACTGTCTCTCTAAGCAAGAGGCAGCAGTACAAAAATCTTGTGACAATGTGAACTTGGACTTTCTCCACTCCAGGGAAAGCTCCAGGCTGAAAAAGCAAAGGTGGTAGATGACTTCTATCCCACTATTTGGTGAGCAGGAAAGGTTTTCCCCTCTCCTTGGGAGATAATATAATGGCGTTTTAATTACTCTGTATCCTTTAAATACCAGTGCTGACTCAGGTTGAATGTTTTATGTCTAAACATGTAGATTTAGTTCCTTGCTTTCCTTAGTTTTTGATGTAGCTTAAATGCCACTTTTAAAATCTCCACTTATCCCCAAAACTGGAAAGAGTCAGGACTGCAAATTCAGAAGATACCTCTTCATACAGTGACCTTCCAATAAAAATGATATCTAAAACAGACCAAAAGAAGTTTCCAGTATGTAACCATTCTAGTATCACAGAAACATACTACAGGACACTGCTTTGGTAGCTATGTACACTTCAAAGAAAAAAAAAAATTCTTGAACTTAACTTTCAATCACATTTTTATATACTATTTACTAATTTTTAGCATAGAAAGACTATGACAAAAATCTACTCAGGCACCAAATATTTACAGAGGCAGCCACTGTCTGATGACTAGAAATAATTCTGGATATTCTCCTGTTCACAGGAGGATCTAGGAAATACTTGCTCAGCAAAGCACCACCATCTTGCCTTCTTTTACAGAAGCAGAGTATATTACACTCCTGCAGCAGAAAGGGGGCAACAGACACTTGCATTACAGCAGTTGCTCTTCCATCCTGCCATGAGCAATGGAGACTTTTGCAATGACAGCAGTTACTTGAGAAGGAGGAAAGACCCTTTCACAGCTCAGGAGCATACTATTTTCCAAGTTCTAGGAAGCTCACTTCTGCTCTTGTAACTAGACTGTACACCATGCTATCGTGGATCTCAAGTTAGGCAAAACCGGTATTATGAAATAATTTTTGAAGTGTTTTGCCAAAACTTAACAATGAAAGGATGGAAAGATCACAGTGTTAAAAGCCTTGTGGCACCACTATAGACCAAAGGGATTTGAACATGAGGCCACAGTTTAATCATAGCACCTTCCATATCTCAGCTCCCTGTCAAAAGAACTGCCTTGTCAGGCGAACAGAGACAGACATATTCCAATACTATGAATCTATAACTGGGCACTTTTCTTGGTACTAAGGAAATCCAATCCGATCTTCTCACCAAGCTTTGCCATAAATTTGAGATTTGCCAAAAATTTATGATACTCTATCTTGGCAAAATATTCTGTCCACTACATAAGTCCAATAACATTTGATAATTCTCCACAGACAAACAGTGAATTTGTATTTTATACATCAGTTTATATTGAAAATAATGCATAAAGAAAATTGTACAAGGGAGAAACCATTTCTGTATATCACATATATGACCACAACCACACAGAAGATATTTTCAAACAACCTTTCTAAATTGGACATGGAGATGCAAGGTGGAATTACATTAATGGTGTTCCAGGTGGGATAAAAACCAAACCCAATATAGAAGCCATTCAAGCTAGCAATATGTTCAGCTGAAAAGCAATGTACACCATCTTATGTTCAGTCCTGTGGAGTATGGCTTTTAGATCATGAGCAACTTGTCTCCTATCAGCCCACCATCTGCTTATAGTTCACAATTAAGACAAACTCAGAGATTCAGTACTTAGCAATAGCCTTACCTGTCTTGCAGCATCCCTTAAAATTTTAAATTAAGGATATTTTAAGCAAACACAATGTCTAAAAAGCCCCTACTTCAGCACTCTTTCTCACTAAACAATTTCTTCAACTGCAGTTGTATAAAGATACTAACTACAGTTGACAGGAAATAACCATGATTACAAACCTTTCTTTGCTACCAAAAATAAAGGTGTAGCTAGAAACTACATTTGACAGAGCTTACAGAGACAAAACAGACACCTGTATACAAGAATCACTGGAAGTCACTAGAGATTGTAAATTAAACAACATTCAATATTTGGGAAAGATGATCCAAATAGCAGCAATACAGTTCTCTCAAAAGTTGAAAATAAACAATAATGCACAAAATATACAAGTTCATATTTTCAGATCAAGTCCTGATATCCAGATATTTGCTGTGGTCTTACTACTTTCCAAATAGCAATGGTGGCAGTTCAGATGTTACAATGCTACAGTACTGCAGCTGTTGTTAAAGTGGAAACGAATTTATCAATGTTTTAGTTGATAGAATACCAGGTTGGAAGGGACCTCAAGCATCATCTGGTCCAACCTTTCTTGGCAAAAGCACAATCTGGACAAGATGGCCCAGCACCCTGTCCAGCTGAATCTTAAAAGTGTCCAGCACTGGGGAATCCACCACTTCATTGGGGAGACTATTCCAGGGGCTGATTGTTCTCATTGTGAAAAATTTTATTCTTGTGTCTAATCAGAATCTCCCCAGGAGAAACTGGTATCCATTACCTCTCATCTTTTCCATGTGACTCCTTGTAAAAAGGGAGTCTCCATCTTCTTTGTAACCAGCCTTTAAATACTGGAACACGGTGATAAGGTCTCCTCTAAACTTTCTCTTCTCAAGGCTGAACAAACCTTTGTGGTTCTTGTGGTCTGATGGACTATATTCCTGCCCCAGGGCTAACTAGAAAGAATATACAACAAAAGGCTTTCTTTATTCACATACTACTGTTAGACTGAAAGTTGGAGGGTTTTTTTCCATTTTAATGAAAATTGCATCCAGAAATTCCAATGAAATAAAATAATTTTGTGCTTTTTCCCATACTATCTTACTGAAAATAATCCCATTCTCAAACAGTTGAAATACTAGTTGATATTACCTGAAGGTCACCAAAGAACTGATAGGATATGAAGGTGTCAGGGGAAATCCTAATTTTTCTTCCCAACACCTTTGATGCCTGCATTGGAAACCAGTTTCAAGTCATCTGAGTATCTTCCATGGCATTTTTTATCCTCCCTATCACAGGTAGGAAAACACAGAGAGAAGTGCAGAAGTTGCACTCTTACCTGGTTTATGTCTGTGTGTATAATATATAAACCAGTACAAGCCTAGAACTGTCTCCAGAGCCTCCTCTATTTTAGCCCCATGATTTTCAATTACTCTCTGTTCTGGAGCCTGTTCAGGACAACTTCTAAATTAGAAAATCTTAGAATTAGTTAACCTTGTCCAATGTCTTTTCATGATTTCATGATACCCTACCACACTCAGCCATCTATGGAATGCCATTTGGGGGGGGGGGGGGGGGGGGGGGGGGGGGCATGTGTGGAGGTGGAGGAAGGTGGAGGTTGTGACGGAACAGATTTAACAGTATAATTATAGAAGTGTTTCTTTAATATTGGAAATATTATGCTCATTTTTAGGGACGCTAAGCAAGATAAATCACAGACTCTTTCTGATAAAAGTGTGACAGCTAGTGCTAAATGATACTAGATGTCTATTAACCCTCTTTCAAGAGCATGAGTGGACCAGCCTCTGAGAAAAAGCATATGCTGGTCTAGCTGTAGGGAAATCTAGGTCTGTAACATTCAGCTTAATCTTGCTAGGTTTAGTGAAAGTAGAAACATTTATCTTTATTAATACTCTAGACCAGCCTAAGTAGCAACAGAATATCAGCTCCACAGCAACTCAAGTTAGGTACCAAAAATCAAAGAAACAAGTCACCTTTTTAAGACACAGATCCAAATGACCTGCTTATGTTTGCACACAAAGCCAGAAGCAGAACCACAAATGGAAATTGTTGCCCAAATCACAAACTGGTTCTTCACCATCATCATATACCTGGACAGGATCTTTTTCCTCCATCCTGTCAGCTGAAGTGCTTTCCTTTTCTCTATTGCATGGCTGTACTCAGACCACAGAGAAAAGGTTATTGTAGTTTCGATTCACTGGTCTTTCTTCCCTTTCAGAAAATCATATTTGCTGGTCAGAAAGTGCTGCACCTGGGACTCAGAACTCAGAAAATAACTTCTGGCTCATTCAAGCAATGAAGTGTGAAGGACTATTAATTTATAATCTCATTTCAGTAGAATTCCACATGTGCCCCAGCTCAAGTACACACTGGGCAGAAAACAGAGCAGATGTCTTGGCTCATTTTGTTCCAAGTCTCCAAACTGGAGTCCTCTCAGTTTTTGAAAGAAATACAATATTTAATTTACAGTGTCTTATCAACTCATATTTATGTTCTCTGCAGGAGAGATATTCTTCTTGCTTTAGACTAGCCTCTGTGAAAACAAGTGAAATCATAACCTCTTTTTGCTTTTGTACAAGCAAGAAGAGCTTAATTCATTAGTTCATATAGATTTGTGCTGTGTTATCAGGTGGTTTATGCAGTTTTTCTAAGATAATGAAGGAAAGTATCAAACCTTTTCATTCAGACTTTCTTGAATTCAAAAATTAGAAGAGAACAGGTAAATGGTTGAGATAAGATACCAAGCTATGAAAATGGTAGTGCTTAAAAATGAGGTCAACTAGACAAGCAGAGTAGAGAAGTTACAAGATGAGCTGCAAGAAGTTAAAGGACTGTGGAAGGAGGGCCTGCTGCAGCTGCAAGCCAGACAGTTAGTGCTGTAGCAACCAGTCACTTGAAACAGCTTCAGGAGAGGCTGTTCAGTGCAGCTGGCTTGCCAAAAGATGAAGTAGAGTTGGCAGGAATGCCACAGCAGCCCTTTGTACAACAGAATTCAAGACCTGAAACCCAACAGCCTGCACAGCCACAGGTGGCAACCCAAAGAATTAATAAATTTGCCAAAAATATATACTTCAAAGATTTTCCCCAAACAAATGCAGAAATTGCAGTCAGCATGCAAATAAATACCTCTTTATTAGCACCTTCCTCATCAACTCCCTTTCCAAGAGCAACACCAGGGTGAGGAACATAGAGCTACCTTAGTAACACCACAGACACTGGAATGATAGTGCTTGTGCATATCTATGTGACAGATGGTATTAACACTCACCAACACATGTTTCAGAGCATCAGAAAACCTCTCTGGATAGATCATCTGTAACCACCTAAATACAGGCAGTATCATAATGCGCATATTTATGAAATTCAGAGTCACAGGCAACCTGCATGCTAGCTTTCTCTAATTTTCAATGCTTCAGAGCATCTGTACACTTGCAGTGGGTGCAGCATAGGGACTGAGAAACTAGCACCAAGCACAGGAGGTGCTCAGCTGCCAGATTCGGGAAAGCTGCACTACTGGATGATGAAATGCCTTGTCTCAAGGTGCAGTTCCGCTACATATTGTACCAGAGGACGCTCCACTGTCACCAGCTCTGGCATCCTGCTCAACTGCACAGTGTAAACACACTTTGACTTTACAATCTGGATGTTTGTTTACAATTTGTAGAAGTAAAATTCAGATATGCTCTGAATTCTTGAGAAGTGTTTTCAGGCCAGACTATGGCTAATCCCTTTTCACACTAACAGCAGTATATGCAGCTTCCCTGTAGCATGTTACAGTTTAGGACTACTCAGATCACCCCTCGCAGGTTATTTTATCAACCTTCTAGAGTAGAGAGGGAGGAAAGGACATTGTCCAGAGTAGGGAAGCAGTGCAGTCTCCCTGCCAAAGCTGTCTTGGTCTCAGCTGAGACTGCTGTTAAAAATTATAATGGAACAGTATTGCCTGATCTGTTTTAAAAAATATTTTATTTTATTCTTCTACAAGCCATGCCTGATTTTTCAAAGTCTGACAATATCCCTCTGTTCCTAATGGTCAAGATTTCTAAGGGGAAAAATAGAGATTTTATGTATTTTACAGGACTTATACTAGCCTTCCTGTTTTCCGTTCTTCTCCACTCACTGCCATTGCACATTTTAGGTACTCTCCAATGATATCCTTGACAGAGCACTAAGTCTCAGTTTCTTCTTCACAATTCTGGCACTTCAGTTTCCCCAGACACCTGCTACCACAGCTCTGTCATTTCTCCTATTTAGTTCCTCACTGCTGAGTTTCATGGCTTATTATTTTACAAAGCTCTCAGAATACAGACAATAACCTAAAAATATCTTACCATTTCAGTTAATTTGCCTTACCATAAATTTCATAAAGCTAATCAGATCTTTCTAAATCCTGGATCTGGCTGATATAATTTTACTTTTAACAGTATGTATTTTCCTTATCTCATTCCTCTGGTTCAAGCAATAATATCCTGAAGAAATACATGGGAATATAACACGTACCCATGCTGTTGCTTTAATGAATAGATATTACAGTTCAAGATTACAGAAGTAAAAGGATTATTTGTATTGCTTGAAATGTCAGCATGAACTACCAGCCATATTCCTTTTATATTACTGATACAAATAATGTTTAAGAAATTATTCATAACTAGATGGGTTTTGTCCACGTATAGCCCAAAGATAGATAAATTTAAATATACTTTGAAAAAAATTCCAAAGTCAAATATTTCCTGACATTACTTTGTCTTTTTAAAGAAACAGAATTATGATTCACATGTACGGTTTTACAGGTATTCTCTTCTAGCTAATCCCTTTCCAGGGTTTTATTGAAAATTATAGATAAAACAAAAATTTCAACAATTTCAGCTTTTAAACAAAAGCAGTACTAAACATGTATGATATGCCTCCATCACACTGGTACTTCATTGGTTTTTAGCTTAAAAAAAAAAAAAATAGCAGCTCTGAGAAAACACTGAGAAATAACAAATACAGCTAATTTCAGATCACAGACCAGAGCCCTTACAGATAATGTCTTCCCAGCAACACTTGTCTACCACCATCAAGGTGAATATAGTATCATATCCTCTGTTAACCACAATGAGTAATTGGACTAATTTCTTCAGGATTAAAGATGGAAATGGTCTAGAACCAGACTAAGTCAAAACCAGCATGCCAGCATATATCTTTACCTGTCTATTAAGTTGCAGAGTCCACAGGATGGAACACCAGTTTCTGGGAAAGCCTCACTTTCTGTACAGATTTGAAGTGTTGTTCATTCACAACCAATGCACCAAGAACACTTTAATACGCAACCCCATGGCATAGCTCCAGCAGACACCTGGGCAGTCTTAGAATTTATTCTATGCCAAGCTCAAAATTTTGCTCCTTTATTACAACATTTCTTTCTAATCCTTGAGTATTGGCTTACTTAAAGTAAAGCAATCCTGGGTCAGATCAAAGGTCTAATGTGACATTTGTGACATTAGGTGCCTAAGAAAGATGAAAATGAGCAAATATGTATGAACAGTACATCGTCACTTGCTGAGCTGGTATAACACCCCAACGGACCATGATGAAACAAATAAATTTACACTGTGAACTTTGATTCAGGAAAGTGGTGGTATCAGTTCCACCAGGGATAAGAATAATAATAGAAATCTGTAATTTCTTCAAAAGCTCATGATACTTTGAGGAGTCTTTTTCATAAAAGAGGAAATTGTCCTGTGAACAGAATGATGAAAGTTAACCGACCTCAAGGAAGCCTTAAGCTTGAGAGAAATCACAACCCTGAAGGAACAGATACCTTGAAAAACAACAATTTCTCCCTGGAAGACTCTGTTGTATCACTATTGTCATCCTATTTGCCAACTAATATGAACATTTTATAGCAAAAGATATACAAATAATATATGCTTTGTCAACAGT
This sequence comes from Tyto alba, assembly GCF_018691265.1. Classification (NCBI taxonomy): domain Eukaryota; kingdom Metazoa; phylum Chordata; class Aves; order Strigiformes; family Tytonidae; genus Tyto; species Tyto alba. The sequence goes on from NW_024881261.1 coordinate 17,878,650, forward strand.
TTCAAATTACAAATAGTACGTAGCAATAGAGTCCTCACTCATTAACATATTCCTGATTCAAGATCATTGTGGCAATAACAAACAGGACAATTTCAAATGTATAACATAACCCCAGGCAGACCTCTAAAACACAAAGAAGGTTTAAGTACCCAAGTCTATGCTGCACGTCAGTAAAATCCACTAGTGTCCAGAAATTAAAAATCTTGTAAGACTATCATCTATATATATTCTTTCTAAACTACCAGTCAGAAACCTTCTTTAATCCCAAAATATTTTAGACTGCAATTTCCTCAGTGCAGTGACCTTCTTCTTGTTCTATTAGAACAACATATAATGGAAATGGATAAATGTTGATGAATAAGACTAGATGCTACTGCAATGCAATGAATATTCAAATTTACATATAAACGTTTCTTTACATGTAAGCTTCTATCAAATTTTCTTTCTTCTTCTCCCCAAGTTCCTGTTATATTTTAAGTCTGAAGGGATGACAAAAAAGTAGAAACTTATTCTGAAACCCAGTGTTTGATACTAAATGTAGAATTTTTTTCTCCCAATATACTTTGAGAGTAGAAAGATGCAGGCTCTTATGACCACAGACTTATGAAATAACTCTTTTAAATGCTGTACTACAGCGATAAATGCTTCAAAATAGGATATATAAAAAATAATAACCCACTCTGATATAGTGCGGCACTCCTATTCATCTGCTACAGTTTTGTAGTCTTAATGCAATTGAAGTTACCAACTGTGTAAACATATTCTTTGCAACAATTCAGAAAATTTGCAGTCTTAGACAACAGAAAAAAATTCATGGCTTTAGTTACAAGTCTGAGCAATTTTTATCTACAGAAGAAAGTATTCCATGAAACTTTATCTCATTTCACAATCATATAGAACCTTTGGTCATAAAATGCTATCCTGTTATTATTTCAAATAGTAGTGTGCTACTTTTTAAATTAATAAGATAATAATTTCTTTCTATAGAAAGTCCCCCATCATCTTGATCACTTCACTAACTTTTTTTGAAGGCAGTACTTCGAAACCACTATGCTTTTTGGATTAGAAGAATGCTTGGAACTTTTTATATTCAGTGACATTTCCGATCCCAGAACATAGCATTAGGCAGTTCTAGTTATCCAAGAAACAGAAGAGAAGAGTCTTAAGAAGATGGAAACACATGGAAACAAAAGAGAATACAAACAAAAGTATTTTTTGTCAGTAATCAGACAGCAATTATTATGGTCAGTGAAGAAGTGCAGATTACCAAATTGTGGCAGAGAAAAGATGCACCGACCATTTTCCTTGGCTGTACGTATTACAGGTCAGTGTAGGAAAGAAGTGGTTTAAAAACTATTGTTTTTTTAGCATGTTCCAGGTACCGAAAGCATCATTATATGTGTAAACAGTACCAGTGCTATACAAAAAAAAACAATTTTAAGGCATCCCCTTCATTTTGAAATTTTAAAACTTTGTGCAACCTTTTGTCTGTGTAAATAAACACAGCAATTTTGTCAGCAGGGACACAAACATATTTAGACCATTCACTGCCTACATCTGAATTCTGGCTGATGCTCAGTCGGCACACACAGAATGGAAGGACACAAAACGCTTCTCCTCCCCCATCCTCAGCACTGCAGCAGCAGTGCTCTTCAGAGACACTGTAGCTGTCGGTTGGCTTCAACACAGGTCACTACCTCCAAGGCAATCTGACCTCAAACACTTTCAGTTTAACATTAAATAGTTAGTCTGTCTGAAGGATCAAGTTTTGTGTTTCTGTATGCATGTGGAACAGATGACAGTAAAACTGAAAAGCAGAAGTGCAGCTTTTTACACAGTGGGTTTGTCCCCAGGGAAATAAAACACATTTTCTCTGCAGGTGCTATTGTGAGTTAGCTCAGAAGCCCCTTCATGAGAAAATCCTAATAAATTTACTGTTTTCACATCTTTGCCTACCCCACAGTACATGCCTACATATACGGCCTGTTTCCTCCAGTGAGCCTAAAGACAAAGCCAAATCCCATTCAAATAAATTTATTATTACTATATTACTACTATTACTTTACGAACAACTCTGAATATGCCATTTAATATCCAAAGTGACAACTGATTAAAGCTTTAAGATATCTAGGGCTGTTGCTAGGAGTCTTCAAAAATTAACACTGTGGGATTGAGCCATTTGACTCACAGTGAGGATGCTAAAACTTCTGAAAACCAGTATTATTTAAAAATACTTGAGAGAGAAAAATACCTTCGTCTCATCTGCAAGACACAACTAAATGCCCACAGGTAACTTCTGCACAAGTATTGTTTTCTAATTTAAAACAGCTTATAAGCATCCTGGAAATGGAAAAAAAATACATTCCAATAGACTAGTTAATGAGAGTCTGAGGGCAATGCTTGGAAAAAACAGAGATGTATTATTTTAAATATGAAGCAGCAGTGTCTCACCTGTTTATAGCAATCAGTAAGAAGTAAATACTGAGGATGTCATGAGAAATCATGTTCCATAAACTCACGGTTTCCAAATACCAGCTATGAGACACTGAACTGTAAGTTAAGTAGGCAGTGTATCAACCAAAATAGAAATCAAGGGGGAAAAATCTATGTCTAAATTGGCATAGTTTTAAACAGTAGAGTTTGAGTGCTCTTTTGGCTTAATACCAAGTCCCACAAATTTGCATTCAGACACATATAATCATGCACAAAACCCTCCCAGGCAGCATGTGACAGCCTACTGCTAACCTCTGTTTCCCCTCCACTCTTCATCCCCACAGCATATTGCTGTCACGTCTTCCTACAGATATTCTGAAAGCAGAAGAGAACAAATATATACAAAATACTTTAAAATAGCAGGCCTTTAGGAAAGATTCAAGCCTGAAACACGGCTACAAATTCCATGTCAGATTCATGTGGCATGAATTTGGGCTGTGTTCCAATCCAGATGTAGGTGGTATCAATTTGGGCTATTTTCACTAATTTTCCACAGCCTTGAAAAACAGAACTGCAGCAATCATTTACTGACTTTCATATGAACACAGACTGATCAAGTCAAATTCTTTCTACTGACCAGCTATATTTACATTCACATTACATGGTAGGAGTTCTCACCTTTAGTGCTATCCCAGTAGTAGGACGAAGTCAAAGCTCAAGCAGTAGACTCCAATTTTAAATAGAACCTTTATGTATGAATAAATACTCTCTTTGAAGCAATTATCACAGTCTGGGAGAGATTTAAGGCAGCATGTAGATATAGGCAGGGAAAAGTACCTCTGAGCTAGGTGAAATATTATGACCTCAAGAAAGTAAAATCAGACAGATATTTTGAAGTGAATTTTCAATCATTTTACTTATTACTCATGAGATCTTAAACTGCTGCTCTTTTGTCAGGACTTCCTGAAGGAAAAGCCAAGCAAAAGCTCGCAGAGCTGTCTTTTAAAGAGTAAAATGTGTAATATCTTGTGGTTCCTCACATTCCCCAGAAGTGGGGAAGTCAAAATGAAAAAATACACTAGCTACTTGGTAAGACAGGTCATACATGAAATCCACTTGAGTAATTCCTTCCTATAATGAAAAGAACAGTTGTATCCTTGACTCATGAGTACTTCTAAGAAAAAATCTTATCTGTTAATGTTGGAAACAAAATGTTGCTAATTGAAAAGGGGTTAAGAAATGGGTTTTCTAGCATGACTGAGAGAAAAAGTAAGTCTTACATGGTCATGTTATGAATAAAATTAAAACCTGGTTATCAAACCAACTGCTTACTTCAGGTTTCTCAGCTGGTTTATATACATTGAAGGCACTAGACTGTATCTATGAGCATTAATGCAATCTGTAAAAAATAGCTTCCTCTTGAAATAGTCATGCATAGTTCATTGAGATCCTTTGATGCAGCACTGTCTCCTCAAAGCATTAAAAATAAACATTAAAAAGATTTACTGTAAATTGATGTTTTAAACTAATCTATTTGTCATTCTTTTTAGTTACCTTCTCATTGCTAAATTTTTATGCTACATGATCCAGTTTACAATTCTCTGCTTTTTATTTTATCTGTGTGAAATCCTAGCAGTTCAGAAATGGCAACTGAGAGCCAAGGTTGTGCCTATACACTGGCCTGAACTTTTCACACTTTCCTACAGCTCAGTTGTCCATATCTCCTGTATGCCACAGCTCCTGCCCAGGACACATTTCTAGGGTTTCTTGTCATACTGAGGAGGCTATGGGCAGATGCTCTTGCATCACTGAGCCTCGCCCCACGATGCAATCAGGATGTGGCTTCAGCTGCCAACCCAGATCAGGAACTCAAACAGGCCCCCCTAGACTCCCTAAACTAAACATAGTCATAATCTGTAATCCACATTAAGACAAGGGCATGAATGGTCTCCATGAAAAGGTGTTAGCATCAAAGCTTATGAATTTAAAAGGAATATATGTACAGCTGGTATTTTGTATAATATTTAACATTGTAATATGAATATCAGTGATATTAGTAGTTTCAGCAGGAATCCCTGATAAACCCAAAATCATCATACAAACCACGTACTGGAAAGTATTAAACTAGAGAGCATTAATTTCAGTGGAAATCAGGAAAGGCGGACATCAAAGGAGTCAGAGAGAAACCTTCAGCCAAGAAAAACCATCAGTCTTGTCACTGATAGCAGTCAGACTCTGGTTATTACCTAGTGGTTTCTCTACAATTACTGGCTCTGTATGAAAATGCTTGTTCTGATCTAGGAACACCACCTACCAAGGACTAAAAGTCTTCACACAAGTCTTCTGGTCCCTTGTTTCTGTGCTGCAGGAGTTTTCTATCTAGTCAGAGAATCAAAGTCAAACTATAAATGATCTTAACAATAGGGTATAGAAAACTGGATCCCTGAGTAAACAGGAAATATCCAGAAATTCACAGCAAATTTTGACCAAATGAAGGTAGGATACTCACAGTGTCAGACAGGGTTTGTTCCACCAAGTCTGGTTTTGACCATGCCTCAACCTCACAGCTCTGAAATAGAAACCAGAACACGCTGCCGGGGTGAGGCAGTGTGTACAAGGAATGAGCCAGATGGACATAAAGAGCAGAAAATAGCAGAGGGGGTAAAAAATAATTTCAGTTTCTGAATATACAAGATAAAGAAGTCTCTTTTAAAAATCTTTTTATTCATGAGCACAAATGGAGAATTACACAGTCATATTGGGAGAGGATTAGACAGACAAATCCAGACTAAGCCACAACACTTGCAGGGAAGAGGAAATTATGTTGCAACAGTCAGTGGCATTTAGAAAACCTGTCCAAGCATTTTGGTCTTTTCCAAAATTTCAATGGCATTTTGAGCATCAAAAATAAAAATAAAAGATCCTGCGTATTCTGTGAACCATCCTGCTAAGGGACTTTACTAGCAAATCCTGCATTACCTGTGTTAAGTAATGGTGCCAGAAATTTATTCTGTTTCTTTTGTAGCCATATACAGGAAAATAAAGTTAGTGGTTATCTATGTAATCACAAAAATGGCAGAGTCTGTGTGAATGCAGGTTCTTAAAACATTAGATAAGAAAACACCTTTTAGGTAAAGGCCTTGAATGATGATGTTCCAGAAGACCAGTACTGGGGGGACACCTCTGCAGAAAGCCTTATCCAATACATTCTCATGGGACACCATTATGCCCCACACCTCTGGGACCTGTCCCCTCAGCTGGGTGGTGCAGGCTGGTCCAGGCTGCCAGGCCACGTCTCAGTGGGTAGCAGCACTTGCCAGACCATGACCGTGCATCCAACGCTGTCCCCCTTGGCCCCAGATGTGCCAGGGAGCGCAGAGGTGGCACAGGCATCCTTCGAAACAAATCCCTCTCTGCCAAGAAAGGGGCTCATGGCCGGGAAGGAAGGTTTTGTGTTAACCATCACTATGGTCAAGATGCCACCCACATGGTAAAACAAATCCCAGTTCCTCTTTGGCATTCTCCAAATGAGCATATTAGGTCAAAGAGGCACAGTTGCTGGGGCTGCAACTACAAAAATAGCATGACATTATGTTCACTGTGTGGCTTAAACCTGCCACCGCCTCCAGGCCCTCACAGGGCTCCTGAAGAGGAAGGCAGGGTGTTTCCTGGAGTGGGGGTTACTAAAGCCCTGCCCCCCCTCTCCAGCCTGGGCCCCCAGAGACGCCATTTTGGGGTGATGAATTAACCAGAGGGGTAGAGGAACTGCTGCCACTCACCTTCCCCATCCCTGATGCAGGTCTGCAGAGCCCTTCTTGCCAGCTAGAAACTATGGTCTGCTTTGCTCCATATGGACTATACAAAAGCCCTTTTGACCATAGACAGGATAAGTCCCAATACGGGCCAGAAGTTTGGACTCTGAAACCACCTGCTGCAAAAAGAAGAGGCCTAGGGCTGTTTGGTGGGACTTGGGCATGTTGCTTTTTATTTAAGGTTTTTCTCTAGTGGTTGTCCTATCTCATTACACCCAACCAAACTTTCTCAACACCAGGGTAGATGGCCAGATAGGCTGATTTGGAAGCAGACCAGAAAGAGCTAAGCGGGCTGTAGTCATTTTCCAGTGAGGCTACACTGTTTAGATCCAGATGGTTTTGATGCACATACACATTTAAAATGGGGAAGAGGAGGAATTTCACAGTAACTAGAAAGGCTTTGTTTCACGTTTGGGAGAGTGGCTTCCTTGTCTTAATTTCAGGACTTTGCCTGCACTTGACTCTCTATTGTTTTCCCAGGAACAGCATATTCCAAGGTGCCCATGAGAAACCACTGTCTCAGATGTCTTGGGTTTAAGCTAACAGTGGGATACTGGGTCCTGTATGTGTTTTTTTAGGGAGGAAGAGGCTATCTTACTCTTCTCCCGTGTTCAGCATGAGCAAAGAGAGCTGGTGTAGGCCACATCCCCTGGTACTAGTGATGCCTGCTAATTCTGGGCCAGGACTCTTTTCTGCCCAAGAAAAAATCCTGGTGCCAGTATGTCTTGGTAGGAGTGAATATAAAGGTAAGTAAGATATGCCCTGTGTAAGCATTCAGAGGGCCAGGACTGTGAGGACAAGCATTTAGCTCCTCTCCTTGTACTGCTTTCCAGACAAGTAAAAACAAGCCCTGATGGAGTATTAGGAAAGGGTTTTGTTCTTTTTTGGCTACAAACTTCTTGTAGATAGTAAAGTGAAGCAGGGCTTTGTATTTGGCCACATGCGTACATGGAAGAAGCAAGTAGGCTGAGGCATGACCAGTGGACAGGCCCCATGGCAGATGACACAAAATCTCATTAACAAGTCTTGTGCAATGGAGACTTTCTTAGGAGTAACTCCTTGGCAGCAGTACCAGTCTAAGCAGTCACACACCCTATTCATCCCACCCTGTGCTGCACCCTCACAAATATCTGTGCACCGAATCAAACCAATGAACCGATGTAGTTAAAACCTCCTTTTCTGTGACTTTTTGCTAGATAGTTTGTAGTGGTCTCCTTTCTCAATCCGTTTCACTGCACAGCTACACAGACACGTGGGCCAGCAGATCACAGGGATGAGAGAACCTGCATGAGCCGTGCTGTCACCAAGCCCTGAGCACAGGGGACTCGGGGACTGCCCTGAGCACAAGGCATCAGCAGCGGGCCCTTCCCAGGAGCAGCAAGGTGACAGCGCTGCGAGGACAGGTGTGAAAACCCTCCGCACCGGGCACTGCAGAGCATTAAAACTAAACCTGTAAACTGTTGAGTCAGGAAGAAACAAAGCAAAACCAGCACAGCAGTGCAAAAGACAGGCTGCCACCAAGGATCTCAAAGGGAAACAGTCTGGGATTTCTGCAACAGTCAGGCAAGAGACAGTGTTGTGTAAGAGAAATCACTGCATGAGCCTACTGAGAAAATCCCATGTTCTGATACACATTTAGATATAGCGGGAAGATTATATAAGCAAAAAGTAAAGTAACACTGCAATTTATTAACACACTTCATATTGCCAGAGTGTTAATTTTAACTAATTCAAAATTAATTTAATTTTCAAAACAACTTTTAGAGAATAAAATTGCAAAGGTGTCCAGTTCATAACCAGCTACAACACAGGGTGGAATTTCAAAGTTTTGTGTAGTAAATAACATTCAACATTACTATGTTATTCCTTAAAACCCACAAACTTTATAAGATACCCCAAAAAGTGCAATTTGTTCACTATGGGCCCTCCCTAGAGAAGTACTGTATGCAAACATCGAGTGATTTTCATGTTGAAAGCTTAGAGATCAGAAACATCAGCCATACCAAGATCAGAGCAATACGCTTATCAAAGACACAAATCTCATGGCAGGCTGTTTCCCCCGAGTCATCTGAACTAACCAGGAAAATCTGTTTTGCTGCTACATTTTCACATAAAAAAACTGTAGTCAGTACAATCTAGGGAGAAGACACATCCATGTGAAAATCTAGCCTAAATGGCAATGAGAATCTCCCAAGAAATAACTTCAGGTGTCCTCAAAACATATTAACATGATGCAGATGTACATTTAAAAAAAAAAAAAAAAAAAGAATTAGTAGATTTCCTGTCTAGATCAACCTTAGCTTATAAACTAAGCTGAAGACAGGCCAAAGATACAAGAGAGCAGTAAGATTCATTCTCCAAAGGTGTGGAATTCAAATCGATCAGCACTTCAGAATAAAGACTGAACATAATTATCTGCTTACATTGCCCTTCAGAAGCAAGCAGCTGCCTATAAAGTTCATCTTTAAAGAGGAAAAAATGGTTGAGCCCAAAACTAAACAAAAAGTCCCAAGCTCAAAGATATCAGAGCCATAAAACAGAGATCAGCTGCCTACATCTTTGGTGGGAATGGCCTCGCCGTGTCGCTGGGAGGATCAGGGCTTGCTCCTGTCTTAGTTTAAGAAACAGTGAGGAAACTTTTTTTTTTTTTTTTTTTTTTCCCCTTACAGTTATATTCAGAAGGATGGGGATAGCAGGATTTTTTTTTCTGGCTTTGCTGGAGAACGTTTGGGACGGGAAAAGTTCCCACGGCAGCACGTTGCTACCTGGCACATCTTCACCGGGGAGCGCAGGAGTGGGGAGCACAGGAGTGGGGAGCGCAGGCGTGGGGAGCGCAGGCGTGGGGAGCGCAGGCGTGGGGAGCCCCGCGCCCTCACCGCTCCCCGCCGCCTGCAAAGCCAGCGCGGGCCGGCCCGACAGCTGCGGGCGGGCTGCCCGGCCCCGGCCCCGCCACAGCTCGGCGGCGCTTACCGAAACCTAACCCGCTGCAGAGCCAGGACACCCCAACTGCTGGCTCACCTTTCTCCAAAACCAAACCAGTACTTCCCTCAACACTCCGACTGCTCTGCAGGGAGGAGCGGATTAGCGAGGCCTCACGTTCCCCTTTCCCAAGGCTCCACCTCCGCTCCCGGTGCCGCGGCCACCTGTGCGCGGGGCGGGGCGGGGCGGGGCGGGGCGGGGCCGGGCGCCCCGAGCACCGGGTCGCCCCTCTGCGAGCGCCCGCGGGCAGGGCGGAGGGAAGTTGTCACAGCTCGGCACGGCAGCGATTTAACCCGGCGCAGGCATTACTGGCAGAAGAGTTGTTGCCGAGCTCCGAGTCTCGGCGCTGGGAAGGAGCCGGGCCTGGCGGGAGGAAGCGGCCGCCGGGGCAGGGGCAGGTGCCGGTGCCGGGCCGGGGGCAGTGCGGCGCGGCGCGTCCCGGCGGAGCGTCCCGGCGGAGCATGGACAGGCTGAACAGGCTGACCGTGCCGGCCGGGGAGAAGTTCAGGTAGGGCCTCGGGCCACTCCCGGTCTCCTCCGCGAGTGGGGCGCGGGGGCTTCTGCGGGCGCGGAGCTGCGCGGGGAGGAGGGACGGGGAAGGGGGAGCCGCGTCCCGCGCGGGAGCGGGGGGATCGGGACTCTGTGGGGCACAAGGAAGTTGGCAGTTTTAGGGTAAAAGGGAGTTACTGCTGGTCGCCAGGGCGGCGCAGGGAAGTGCGGAAGGTAAATACAGGTCTGGAGCGACTGATCAGACACGCTTCGAAGCAAAAAGTGTGTCTGCTTCGTCTGCAGTGAAATAAGGAATACTGGCCAAGTGTGTGTTTTCAGAGTTGTAGGAAGAGTAGCCTTTGCCTCACTAAGATGTATGAGCCCTATGCAAATTAGAAAAATTTAATTAATTGCTTAATGGTTTAATCAGGGTGTCCTCTGAAGATGGCTTTTGCATTTAAGTTATTTAGTATTTCCTAATCTTTTAAATAACTGGTGGAATAGAGGGAACTGGAAGATGGGAAATGTTTCTGAGTGAAGGAGAACAAAGTTAAATACAGGGTTTGAGAGGAAAAAAGCAGAAGCTGACCATTACTGAAGTATTTTTAGTGTGACTTGATTGCTGTGGTGGTGGAGTTGGCACCTCAAGGCTCTTTCATCATGACCTTTTTTTTTTTCTGAATAGTTAAAAGAAGACCTGTTTCAGATTCAAGTAGCGCAGAAACTTTCTTCCCCTGGAAAATAAGAATGAAATACTGAAAAATATTTTTTTTCCCTAAAGTAACTTACACTTAAGCACTCAATAATAATTTATAAACCATTCTTAAGTCTCTCTCCCTCTCCCTGAAGCTTTCATGCAAATCAGAATACTCCCTTATAAACCTAATTGTGATGGAATCGGCATTTCTTAATATCTACTCTTTCCATACTGTTGAAATACTGGTAGGGGTATGAGTGTGTACTTGAAGAGCTGCAGTGACCCTTACATTCCTCAGCCAGGCATGCCTAATACCAGCCCAGCAGACTGTGTCCTACAGCCCAAGCGATAACTCTGTGGAAGGCTCAATGGGCAGGGGAAGAAGACAGTGAATTTCCTCATTGTCTGCAATTTATCACCTTAAATAGTCTAAAATAATCTAAATGTTGTTAGAGCTCAATGTTGATCTGAACTAGCTATTTCAAGATAATAAGCTGAGAGATAACAATGGAAATCTCGATGCCATCAAGACAGTTATTGGTATGTAAAGAAATAAAATGCATGTTCTTTGCCATGATAAAATTGTAATTGGGATACATCTTCTGCACCTTTGCAAATGATTAAAGCAGGATTACTTTCAAGTATACAGCAGGGGTCTATGTGTGAGTGTTATAATGGTCCACAACTTGTTTGTGAACTGATTCAAAAGCCCTAAACCAAAAAGGCAGCCATCACACCCCGGCCACATCTTTACGCTGGCTGACACTCTTCACCTTGTCTGAAGTTTTAATATTGTAAAATAAGGAAGAGGCAGAGGTAGATCTGCTTTTATGTATTATCTTGAAGTATTAAGAGCTACTTTTTCTATTCTCCACATGACCAATTTGCCTCAGTTGTGCAAGGAAAATAGGAGCATGCATTTCTGAAACGTGTGACTGTTTTCACTACACGCAGTGGAATGCATTCATGCTTCAATTTGAGCATGTTGCAATACCTCCTTGGACAGAAACTTGGATATCTGGGTGTGTGGTATTTCTACAGTATCAGGATTTTAAAAACTTAAGGCAGAACTTTTCATAAGTATAAATTTAGGAGAGATGTGCAAATATAGGAAGAGATCAGCATAACATGGCGGCAGCCTTTTCTTCCTTCTCTGAAACAACTGAATACCCCCTTGCACAATGTGACTTGTTGACAGTACAGTTAACTTCCTAATATAGCCTCCTATCTTCATGAAGACACATAGATGGTTCAGAGTTTAATCAATGTTACAGGAATGAAACGGTAACATTAGAAACCTACCTTCCTCCATATGCTAGGATGCAATGCCAAGAAATATTCTTACCAAACAGTTACAACTGGTGTAGTTGTAGGTCATATTTTTCTAAAGACAACTTTCTTAAAATTTCTGCTTTGTAGCAGCAAAAAATTGAAGTAGCACAGCTGTTGAGTCAGTGTTTGAGGGTAGAGCTTTTGATTTTTTTTTTTTTTTTTAAAAGAGTAGTCCTGAAAAAGTAGATATTATGTGGTTTTTCTAAGTTCATCTATTCTCCGTGATTATATTTGAGCCTACCAGACCTAGCTTTTTGATGCATTAGCAAGTCTTACATCAGATCTGAATTCTTAACATATTCAATTTGTTTGTTTATTGCAACAATAAGAACTATAAGTGTTCTTATGTGCCTCTAACTACCATGTTGTGGTATGGACATTGTTTGCAGTTATGTCACTCAACTTTAGTATCAGTTGGATAGGAATGCTGGAACTTCATGGAAGTCCAGTATCATTATATGGTGTTTGTTATAAGGTATGCACAGTACTATACAAGTATTCCCTCAGAGTACATTATGTGTTCTAATTTCTTCCATATAGTAAGGAAAAATGTATTCCAAGGATTGGTTATTTACCATTAGATAAATTATGTGGTGCATACAAATAACAGGGCACTTCGAATGGTTTTCTGAAGTGTGGAATGAATACACGAGCGATAACCATGCTGCCATGCAGGTTCTAGTGTGCCTTGATTTCAGCCTGAGCTTCAGGAAAAAAAAATTATTCTGCAAATGTATGCATAAATAGATGCACTGGTAATCAGGGATGGTAGGCAGAAAGATAACGGAAAGCTAGCAACTCAAAAGATACAGCATTAAACTTGCAGACTCTTTTGTGGTTCAACTTCCTTAGCCTATGATTTCTGGTCTTTAAATAATTTCTAGCTGCTGTATGTGACTCTCATAGCATCTCTTCAGACTTGCTGCATTTTCTTATTCTGACCACAAAACTTAATAGTGACCCTCTGCTTATAGCTGTCTTTAGCTGTGCATCACAAAGTCCTTTTCAAAGGCATCATTATCATCACCACTGCAGTGATGGGCAAACCATGGCACAAACCAGAAGTGTACCACATGCTTTCACTTGCCTAAGGTCATGCAGCCAACAACTTCTAGATTGCAAACAGACTTTTCCAAGAGCAGTTACATGTCTGTTTCAGATGATGTCATTAATTCATAGCAGTTCTTCCCCACCCCCACCACCCCCCAAAAAAAAAAACTTAAAAATCACTATCTCCAACCATAACTCCCAAATGGGGGGCGGGGGGAAGGCAACTGAATTCTTTTCCTCAGGTTGGACAAGTGTCTCGGTTTGTAACGTTTTGTTTTAACATCCTTTGCTAAACAGGAGGGTTGAAGTTCTAATTCTATTAAAATCAAGAGGAGTTTCCTTAAGGCCTGAATGTCTTAGTTGTCTTTCAAATTTGAAGGTATTTATGGTCTTTACTAATTTTCTGCTGATAGAGATAGTTTGACTGTAACTACTAGGTCTTTTCGTTACCAGAGAACTTTCTACTACTGTTCCTTCTTGAAAGTGTATAAGCAGAAAATTAATTAATTTGGGAGTGAAACAATATTTAGCTGTAAACTGATATCTTCTATATAGAGGATATTTTATCATAGGGAGCATTTACTTTTTGAGAAGATGAATGGGGATATCTGAACGTCAGTTTGCACTGCAAGAAAATATTTTATTACAGTAATTGTGCTAATTTCTGTTAATAGCTAATTGTAGCAGACTTAGCAACTTAATCTTTTTTTTTTTTCAGGTCAAATTTTAACATAGTTTATTTCATCAATGCACTTGAACAAGACTAAAGAACAAAAATAAACTCAAGCAGGAAAGAAACTGGGGTTTCAAAGGAAGCTAGAGAGTGCTCCCCGTGGCAGAACTGGGCACAAAAGTCCACATCCAACTTTAATGTGTTTTCCCCTTTTTAGTTATACAGACTTAGGAAGAAACACTATACAAATGTCCAGTTACTTGTACATTGATCTGTGGTCTAAAGGCCCAAATCAGATCTGTTCCACACGAGATTTTTTCCAAACCAACCCCTCTAGTTGCTCATCGCGATCTCCTATTCACATGTCATGGGCCCCTCGCTTCTGCTCTTCTACCTGCTCTGTTCTCTTTTTTTTTCTAGCAAAAGTCTAATCTGCCTCCATGCCCAGGCCCTAAGGACATAATAGCTGTGAAGGTCTTCAGGGACACCACCCACTGTCACCTCTAGCAGCCTTCTGTCTCAGCTTCCAATTTCTCCTGACAACCTTCCACTGCACAGTAACACGTTATCATGACAGCAGCTTTTGTGACTCACCCACATTTTAGCCCAACAAAATGTAGGCAGAATGTAAGGTCACATGAAATCACAGTGCCTGGGGTATGCAGTCTTCACAGTTGAATTTCACAGGTGTAGGGAAAAGGAAGTCACCAGCTATGTTTGCTGTGCTGCTGAGTACAAACAAAAGTTCTTTCTGTAGGATTGTTAGGTCCAGTTTGCCATACAAACTATGGGATTGTTATTAAATAATAAAGCTGTATAATTTCTATTTCCTCTAGCTTTCTGTCAGTTTAAACAGTTCATGAATCTCTCTCACTGCTGGACTTTGGAATGAAATCAGATACGAAATGAAAACTTCCCCAAATACTGCTGTAAAAACCCCTTTTTTCACCTCCCATGTGACTTCTTCTCCAGTCAAATTCTCCTGTTGCTTCTCCCTCTGACCTTGCTTCAGCACAGCATAGCCTGTCCCCCGTCTATATATTTGTCCTATTTTCTTTCTTTCTCTCTGCACAAGCATTTCATTCTAACAATCCCATTAACGTTTCGTTTTTGTTTGGTTTTGTTTTTTTGTTTTTTTTTTTTCTTTTTTTTTGGTTTGTTGTTTTTTTTTTTTTTTCTCTTATTTATCACCCTTCTTTCCAGCTATGTCATCCTGTCTGGACCAATCTCTAAGATTCCCCACCCCACCCCCCCAAAAAAAAACAAAACAAAAAAGCCCTATTTTTTTAAAAAAAACATAAATTACCACATAGTAAATTATTCTCATACAGAATTTCCTGCCTATGATGCTGTTTATAGAAAAGTGTGCTTAAGTGTGACTGTGATCTACCTATGTTTTAAATGAAAATATGGCAATGTGGACAAAATAATGCGGTATAATATTGAAACTATGATGAAAAGCCCTGGTTTAATCTCTGTATGTAGGCAGCAGTGTAAGAGTGTAGTCTGTTCACAGGATCAGCCATGCTTATATAGTACCTCTAATTTCATTCTACTTGTGCTGGCAAAATTGTTCAGTTACTGGCATAGCTTATTCCACAACTGCCTCATATGCACATTCTTCCAAATAACATTAGGTCTTCTAGTGACACTGTAGTTTTGCCAAAATAACTGTCCACAGCTGGATCGTTTGCTAACTACAGTAATCATGAATTACATCACCTTAGGCCTGCGACTGTCAGTTAGTCAGCAAAAGCTAGTAATGTAGATTGGATCCAAAGACTTTGCTTTTTTAAAGGCAAATAATAAATGATCAATAGCCAATCAAATAACCCAATAAATTAATTTTCTTGGCCATGGAAAAAGTAAAACATTCTAGCAAACTTGGCATAACCATTTTTCACCATTAGTTTAAAACTATATCCCACAGAGCTATGCAGAGTGCTAGATATTAAATCTTAGTATGATGTTGAAGGTATCCAGTGATATATTGATCCCTGAACAAAACAGGTTTGTGTTTTACAGACTCATTCAAAACCTACATACTGCACACTACATCATAATGTGATAGATGCTTTTCTTTTGGAAGGCAAATATGACAATCATAAAATGTTGCAAAAAAGTTATGGCTGACAAAAGCCATAACAGTGTTGGAAAACAACATTAGGTTATCAAGAGCGGGGGGGGGGGAAAGGGTTCCCACATTATTAGAAATTGCTGTAAATACCTCTTTATGAAAATAAGTATTGTTTTTAGGGGCTTCTTTCTCACTTTGGAATATGTTTCTGCTATTTGATTATCCGTCTGATAGTCTTTGGAAGCAAAGCTCATGTAAGTCAACAGCTGAAAAAGTTAATCAAGAGTAATGGAATCAAGTTTTAGTTCTGCTTTTGGTGAATTTAGTTTTAGAAAACCATTTAATCTGATCAAAAATCCTGACTAAGTATCTTCAGGGTTGTAACAGGCCAGACAATATATGACTGAAACACTTTTAAATACCCTAAGAATTCCATTGGTTTTGCTTTCTGTTTAAAGGATGAGTGAAATCTGAAATTTCAACGCTGCAGGCAGTTCCAGCATTGTGACCAAACCTAGAGGGAAAAAGAAGATTTCAATTATCTGCAGAACAGAAACTGAAAAAAATGATGACTTGTAGAGTTCAGATCATTTTATTTAACATTCACAATGTTACGTTAACTGAAATTTTTGACACTGAAAAAAATTGAATGTTTCCTTTTACTTTGTTGGACGAGCATAGTTCAGGTTCAAACTGCGCTTCTCCACTGTAACACATTACTGTATGCATGCTGCAATGAGGGAAATCTGTGACCCGCTCTATTTGATGTATTTAATGGAAATGCCTCAACACTACTTATTCCATAGATGGAGTTTGACTGGAGAAATCAGTTAAGAGTAATTTTTAGTCATCTTCAGATGGCTAAATGATCTTTTTCAGATGATTTATAAGTCCTTGGTCATTAGAAAATAAAGAATGTATCTGCTCTACACAGATTTTTTTTTTTCTTACATGTTCTATGTGGCTTTTAAAATGATTGCTGCATTAGAGGACTGATTTTAGTTATTATACAATATCTTTTATAGTCTAAGTACCCTAAAGCATGTTATAACATGATAGATAAGCAAATTTTTCTTTTAGAAAGCAAGTATCACTGGTTTTATGTGCTCAGCAGACAAGAGAATTGGAAAACTGATGGAAAACAGTGGCTGCAAGTGGCAGTGTTTTCTCATTTGGCTGTAGGGAACCATCTTAGACTTTTGGTTGTGAAAGGAATTTATATACTGTGTAAATAAGCTTGTTTTGTTACAGCCATAGTAAATGACTGAGGGGTAAAAGAAGCTTGGAAATTCTGTTAGCATCTTTATCCTCATCTGTTAGTATATAAATTTTGGTCAAGTTCATTTTCCAGATATAAGCAAAGCCTGATGTGCAATGCTACAGGTTTAGGACATCAACATAAATTATATACTATATAGTAAATACTTTAGAAAGAATTCAAATAATGCATCCTGGGGCAATAATATGAAAAACATGAGTGTATATAACTTCAAGCTTAATGCAAGGGCAACTGGGTGAACGAGGCTGTGAATACAAGTGGCTATACTATATGGCTAAATGATTCCTTCGTGTCTTAAAATATAGACACTGTAGACATCTCTGCAAGAAGTGCAGAGGCAGCTAAGTGATACTGAAACTGTAGTTACATGGTCAGTTAAACTTGGCATAAGTCTGAGCTGTTGCCAAAAGAGTAGGTCCCTTCCTTCCACCCCCCCCAGTGCCCCTGCTCGCCCTGCCACCCCTCTCTGCCCTCACACTGGCACTGTGGTTCCCATGACCATGTGATGAAGCTGGGTCTGACCTGCTGATATCCAAATTGGCAAAAGGAAAAAGAAGTTAGTTTCCCAGCTGGAAGTTCCATGATTCATCATAGTGGAGTAAGCACTGAGGGCAGAGAAGAGCAGAATTTCCCCTTCCAATGGCAGCCCATGTGGGCTCCATTAAAGTGGCCATATAACTCTAGGGACCAAAATACCTCTCCAAAGTTCTAACAAAATTTGGTAGACTTTGGTACAAAATAAACAGATCCATGAGGAGCCTCTGCCAGTGCCACCCCACATCTATGGTGGATATAATGCTTCTGTAGCTTGAGCAAAAACACTTTCGGCCCAAGAATATCAGTGTCAAAAAAATGCACCCATTATCCTATATACCCCTATAATTTTGATTCTAGTCAGGTGGTAAAAACACTTCAGCTAAAAGGAATTTAATGTGAAAGGCATTCAGTATAATAATTTATAATAATGTAATGCTAAAGGCATAAAATACAACATTGCAATTTTTGCTATAAGCATTACATGACATTAGCAAAAATATACAGAGGAAATTAATTGCTACATTTCAGTTGTTAATGGGTAAGAAAAAAATTGAAAGTCAAAATTATGCTTTAGAGAAGAAGAAGAGAGAGTTCCTGTCTCCTTCCAACTCAGGCATTTCTGTAGAGAAACTACCTGGGAGAGGAAAAAAACCTTGCCAGTGAATGGAAAAGGAAATACTGGGCCATAAAGGACAGTTTAAAAAACATGATGAAAGTCCAGTTACAGGGATTTTTCCTTTGCCCTTATGCATGCTGAGCAAGTATGAACAGAATCAGTAATGCTATACTTTTTTAATACAAATTTTGGCTCCACAAAATGCAATGCAAACTTATAAAAATACTAAAAATATTGATTCTTTTAACTTCCTACATCTACTCAGTGTATCTAGAACCTATATACATAAAAGCTACTGTCTTAGAACCTATCTTAGTGATTTGCAAATACTGGGCATCATTAAGATATCTGGGGTTATTTTGTCTTTAGGAGTAAGCTAATGGGAGTGTTTAAAGTTTAATGCTTTATCTAGAAGCTCTACTCTGTTTTATTTGGCTGTCAGAGCACTATTTGGTAGAGCAAATACAGACCATTATGCATATAAATGTACTTTTGGTTTAAGGAGAAGAATTAAGAGGCTGTTCAGAAAAGCCTCCCTTTCTCTAGTGCACATAGCACCCTGCCTTTGAAGTATTGAGCGCATGAAGTTTTGTAGACCACTGACAACCACCATTTCTTAATCCTTTCAAAGTCTATTAATTTACTGGACTAAAATCACTACATTAGAAATGTATTTTAGTAGCAATCTTAAATGACACAAAGACACTAATGAAGACTGCACTCAGATCATGAAGTAAATTTATTAATTTCATGACAGTGTTTATATGCCCATGTTGGCAAGACCTTAAAACAAAATTTAAGTACTTACCTAACTTTAAGGTCACTGAAGTTAGACATGTGCTTAAACATGTGGCTAAATCTTGGACAAGCCCATTACAGAGTGTCGTGGTTTGGGCAAGACACATAGTTAGACATAGACTTTTTTGATGTCCTTTGATAGGTGACCAGAACTCAAGTGTCAGAATTGAAATTTGTAGAAGAGGTAAAAGGAGGAAAACCAGAAGAACTCACTTCATTGGAACACCAAATCAAAATTAAGCCTTCTTTATTCTGTGTTCCATTCACTCAGTTTTCTTACTTTTTCATCTGTTTTCATGTCCTTCATGTGCCCATAGTAGTCTTTCAAACAACATGCCTGCAGGAATGACAGAAATGTTATCTCACCTTTTTAAAAATGCTTGTAGAATTGTGACTATAATGAATGTTACCACTGACAGGTGGTAATTTTCTGGGTCCATACCAAGTCCTATCTTTATTCACTTCCCTGCAATGACTTTGTGCTTCCTCTTTTTGGTGAAACATAAAAACCACTTTATACTTTTAACTTTCTGTCCTTGCTCTCCTTTACCTACCAGGCTGTAGGGTACTAGTCCTTGAGGGAGGTACAGTACGTAGTTAGTTTTGACTGGAACTGTATTTTAGAGTAGCCTAATGGGTTTAGTTTCCTTCTGCTGCTTGCAAACCTTTTAGAAAAATGGAGTAAGACTTGTGAATGTGGCTTCTATGTGGGTTTTTTGGTTTTTAATGCAGACAGCTGGTGCATAAAAGGAATCAATTAACTAAAAAGACTTGGAACAGGGCAGGTCAGTTACAGAACAGAAAATATCTTTTAATTTTTTCTGTCAACAAGTGATATGCAGTACTCAGTACAGAAAATAACTAGCTATTATATGCTATTTACAGTATCACTATTATTCAGTTGGGATAAAGGGGAAAGCAAGCACGACAAGAGGGAAAAGGTGTCCAAACCTGAAATATGTTCAGCTGTTATTAAATATCTATATATTTTTTTAAAGTTGTACTAAAAAGTGCCAGGCCATCACTGCTTTCTGATATTCAAAAAAAGCTGTGAAGTCCGCAATAGTAGTAAAGAAAGATAACGGGAACCAGGTCTACTATTCTTCTCTGCTAAATAAAAGAAAAATGTAATTGCAGAAAATACTGTACAATTTAAACACATGAAGTCTTTGGTATTAATATACTGTCCATATATACTCAGAACAAGCCTCAACCTTGATCTAAAATGAGAAAGCAGTTACACCCAGCAGTTGGTGTCATTGATAGGGCTTTAGTTGTCTCAGTCCCACTGATAAATCTGCATAGGTTCTTTCAATGCACAGAATTCTAAGTCACCTCAAAGTAGTAATGCTATTTAATTTCACGTTAGGGCTGATTTGTGTCAAAGATGTATTATGCCTTTACCTGCTACATATTTTCATTTACTTAGTCTATGTTAGCGCTTAGAAGAGAGATTGACAGCTTCATTGTGAAGATTACATAGAGGGCATATGAAGATGAAAAGTATAATCAGTATTTAGCCTTTCTGTGCTTCTGTGTGTACCATATAAACACATACCTGATCTAATTGTGGGGTTTGCCTTTAAACAAAATAGTGTATGATTGAAAAGTGATCAGAATAGGATGTTATTCAGACTTTAAAAAAAAAAAAAATCAACACTTTTGACAAAACTATTTATAGTCCTTTCATGCATCTCACAAACACAGCAGAAGACAACTCATCATTCTTTCTTCCTCTCAGATAGGTGTCTGTAATTGACCTTTCCCCATAAGCAAGCCTCTTAACTTTTTTTCACAGCTTTGAGATAGCTTCACAGATAAAGATCAAAAGCTGAGTGCCTTGAACTGATGGTTTGGTGTCACAGGTTACCACCTCCAGCTCCAAACTTCCTCCTGTCCTCTCATGAAAGGCATTGCAGGAGGTGGGCTGCAATAAGCGCCTGGAGCAGATGAGAGGTCTGTCTTAGACCAGCAGCAACCAAAGCTGTTTATCCGATTGTACCTCAAGAATTCAGCTATGTCTTTAAGCATTATACGTTCATAACAGCCATTGAAAACACCAGCTCCAACCCAGCTAGCTGATGCCAGCCTGCATTTCCTTGCAAAGGGATTCCACTCTCTGTTCCAGGTAGTATATGATATAGGTGAGTGTGCATGTGGAGATCTGGAGCACCTGAAGGAGGCCTAATGAGAGGAATTAGATGCTTTTTGTATTTTGGAATTTCCTTTTGCTTTCTACTGAGCAGTTAGAAGGAAGGTGGAAGCAGATAAAGTTGTTTTATATAATTAATTAGGTTGTTTCAGATGCACAAAACTGTACAATTAATACTAAAATACATCTTAAGACACCCAGTTCATGGACATACATGTTCTTCCACAAAGACTGTGTCAGGAGCACTGTGTTAATGGGAGTGTATTGTAAGAAAGGTGGTACTTTTCTTGTTCATTAATTTAGTTTGAGAAGATAGTTCAAGATAAGAGCTTCAAGCTTTTCAAAATCTCAAGTGCTACTTTTACAAATCCCCTTCTAGATGAGTGGGGTGTGTGTCATGTCCTGTCCTCCCCCTTATCTGTTGTCTGTCCATCCCATCCCCCCCAGGAAAGAGCAGTCTTCCCCTTTGTCCAGGAACAATAACTTTCTTAATTTGGTCAACTGCACACCTGTTTGTAAAACTAAAGGCTAATAGAAACACAAAATAGAGAGCAGCTGGAGGAGAAGGTAGAGGAATAACTGTGCTGTGAAAAGCAGTAAAGGAGGCAGCCAGGCATGCTGTCCTTCAGTTTCATGTTTTAATGTGTTGGGGTTTTTTTTTTTAAATAATGGTGCTAGCTATAGTAATTTTTATTTTTCTGCTCTTTAAGTTTTGGGTTTTTATCTTCTAATAACAGCTTTTATTCTCCAAATTTCATTCCTCACTTTGTTTCCATGTTTGTGATTCTTCTCTATAAAACTTTATAGCTGAGGCAGGTGGTGGTTTTTTAGGATCTTTTTGGTTTAAGTCTAAATTTGTACTTACTAAATCCCATTCTAGGTTTGCAATGCTAAGCATTTGAATTTGCCTGAAACACAAGAAATAACTACTTTTTGTTTTCACATGATCTGTTATGTTGCCTTTAAGACAAAAATGAGGGCTATACCTACCCTATGGTTTTACTTTAAGTGAAAGGAGGTAGTAGTGATCTTCAGAAAATAGGACTTGCTAGACACAGAACTAGAGGGTGCCCTGTCAGTGAGAAAAGGATGTACCCCAAAAGATATAAGAACTGAAACTGGATTGCAAACTGATTCACAAGGTGATGTTTTTTTGTTTTTTTTTTTAAATTCTTATTACTATTTTGAAACCAACTTCATCAGTTAAAGAAATAACTGACATTAGGAGGAGGAGAAGGAATATGCAGGTCACAATACTGAATGTGTCAGTATTGCTTACAACGCTTCTGTTGCAGAACTGTCTGAATATATCCTGTTCAAAATTCTGCCCTTTTCTTAACTAAACTAACTTGTCTGTCAGCGCAAATGGGAATTTTTCAAAAGGCAGCACAGAATTCAGACAGTCCTGTGAACACCAGGAATTTAAAGAGGTATAATTCTAATTCTCCAGATGAATGGAAATTAGTATGCTTGTAATACAGAAAACTTCCTGTGATTCATTTAAAACTGGTTTTTGTTTTGCCACCACTCCCTACTGATGCTGCATCCAGACCTGTCTCCAAAAACATTATCAGCACCACTCCCAACTGCAGGCACACACGTCTGTGCTCACAGCCAGATGTACCGAAGCAACTGCGCCCCGTGTTCCCGCCCCAGAGACCATGAAATATATTCTTACAGCAGAGGGGCGTTACTTGCTATGGGTTGTCACTCCCCATGTGACCCAGGCAGCTGTACAGCTAAAATACTGATAACCAGTGTGTGCACTGAAGGTCCAAAGTACTGGATTCACTGTGCACACATAGAGGAACTGTGCTGTTCATGCGCATAGGAGAGCCCTCCCAGCTCTTGGGAGCAGGGGAGGCCATGGCCACTGAGGAGCCATTCATGCCAACTGCTCTGAGCCATAATATACATATTTACCTAACATATATTTACAAATGTCTTCACAGATTTATAATACTGATAAATACCACTTCTCAAAAAGTAGTCTAAATGGTGGGAGAACTCCTTATTACACAGATCTGTCTGAAATTAAGATAGACTCCTCTTTCTCAAGTCTGGGGACTTTGTATATCATCTCACATCTGAGCTGAAAGCTTATTACACACTTTATTCTTCTTCATATTATTTATATTTTTCCCTTTTAAAAATTTGGAAAGCTCTTGTGGGATAACTTGTATGCAAAAGAGCCAAAAGCTTCCAGCTGATGTTTGAGAGTGGGGATGTGTCACAGGACAAGCCCACCCATTGCCCTTCGCTTGACATGCATTCCTCATGCCCTAAGCTGTAACCAGATCAAAGACAGGGTGGTTTTGTTTCATTTTGTTTTCTCTCAGTGCAGCTCTGCCAGTCCTTGAGTGCAGCTAGATATTTTGTGACACAGCAAACTATTCTTTCAGGGTGTATTGTATGTGTAATGTTAAACCTTTCCACCTGCCTTTATGTATGTATTGCAACAGTGACCCCTTTGTCAATACATCTGACGGTCCTGAAATGCTGGAGGTCAAAATTGATAAGATAAGAAAAATAGCAACACAGGGCTAAAATGTGTTTCCTTTTAGGATTCATTGAACAGTTTTTATTTGTTATTCCCTCCAACATGTAGAATTTCTAATGTATTTGTAAGAAACCTAAAACTTTTTAGAAGCACCTAGAGTCAAGACTTGCAAACTTGTCATCTGCAGAAATCTGAGAATCTATTCTCTGTGCAGCAAGTTCCTGATCAAAGGGTACCATTCAGTCTAGACCTGTCGCAATTAAACTGAATCTCAAAATAGCTATCTACTGCTGAAAAGGGTTTTCAAAGATTAGCAGTGATATAGGCTGCACCTTCATCTGCAAGCCTGATTATACATAAAAAGCTCTCAACCAGGTTGAATGAAGAGTTGATGCTTGTAGTTAAGAAACAATTCTTACGTTTGACCTCTTAATTATCTTTGCTTACAAGCATTTGATTATTTTAATTTACAGTGTTAGCTGATAGAGGTCCTTGAATGTTTCTAGTATCTGTTCATCCCAAGAGAATAACTAGAGAACAGACATTAGTTGGTAACAAGTTCCTGACTCAGCTGTGTTGTGAAGAAAGCGGACTTCAGGACCCTGAAGCAGGGGTTGTCTACATTGAGCCACAGTAGCCTCCATTTCCTAGATACTCTCAGGGCTGCTGCTCTGCTTAGCGCCTCCCACGATGAACCTCTTTACTGCTTAAGACAATACTCCAAGTAAACAGAAGTATTTGAGAGCTAGTCACATAAGCAGATCCAGGCAAAACATTAAGTGTATAAATGCTCTTCTGTGTTTCACTTTCTTTATCGCTCTGGAATCACCTTTGGGCTTGGTTTGAGACCCTTAAGATTTGGAGAATCCTTTTGCTATAGGCTTTGCTATCTGCCTCTTTACTGTCTCTCTAAAATCACAAGTCAGACAGCTCTTTGTAAAACTTGTCAGTTGTAGTCTATCATATCTGCTGGCACCTTGACAAATCTTGGCCTCTAGCCAACAGGACAGACTGGTTCTTGCAGCTTGTTCAACTTCATGGGTCAAAGGGGATTTCACTTGAACTGGAGATCATCCATGCTTTGACTTCCTACACTTACCAACATACAGTGCACTGGTTATCTGCTTATTCTCACAGGCTTGGTACAAGTTAAGTTATCTGGAGGCATCAAATTTAAGTATTGTAGCAACTTCTACAAGAGCTATGTAACTTTAACAATTGAAAAAAAATCACACAAATACATACTAGATACTCTCTAATTTATCACAATTTGTAACTAGAAAATGAAAAGGGTCCCGAAAAAGAATGAGGAATAAGAGGCAGAGATTTTTAGGAAATGCAATTATGCAAAAATAGGAATGTTTTGATTTCAGCCCATCTGCATGGGAAAAATAACTGATAACACCAGTAGCGGTACATGAGATTATCTCTAATATAAATGCTTTTTTTTTCAATGGAAATACATATTAAAATGCTCTTTTAAACTATAGTCTTATTCAATGCACATGGAACACCAATGACAGTCCAATCAATTCACCTAAATATGATCAAATAAAAAAAACTGTTCTGGATACTTGTAGTTATAAATTTTGGGGTGGGTTTTATTTGTGTGTGTGTATGTGTGTAGATTTTTTTTTTTTTTGAGATACCAAAGTGACAATACAAAGTAAAATTAGTCAAGTGAAAAATTAAACACCTTTTTTCAAAATAAAGCCGTAATTTTGCTATTGTAACGATATATTGATGTCAGAGATGAGCAATAAGTAGTATTCAGATCTAAATCTACAGGTACACTTGGGGGGAGGGTGTTCTATCTCTAACAAAGAATAAATATGGGGAGGAAAATAACTAATGCTTACATGCATTTCTAAAGGCAGGTAAGCCTTTTTGAAAAGAATACAGACACTTGCAGACAACCATTCTCCCTCATCTAGAAAGAAACCGTCTAAATCTCCTCTCATTCTTTTCATTCCTCATTACTTTTCATTTATAGACACTGCCAGGTGCCAGCTGGGGCACAAGACAGAAACAGTAAATTGCAGAAGATGGCTATTTGTGATGTTTCAAGCATAACCAGAAGCTGAATCTAACGGGGGGGGCGGGGGGGGAAAGCACCACAGAAAAGCAGAAGTTCTTCTGAGATCTTCACCCCAGATTTGCAGATTTAATGTATCTGGTTAGTTTAGGTAACAAGCCAAGCTATTCTTATTGATGCAGTGCATTGTTGCAGGAAATCTCAAAACACTTTGCTGTGCATCCGTTTCTCACACCTATAAGTAATTTATTATTTTGTATTGGCAGGTAACACTATATCCTCTTGCTGTAAATTAATAGTATGAGTTTTGAGCAAAAGTTAGATGTGCTTGTGAATTATTTGTTAGTCGTTATCTCTTTTTTTTTTTTTTTCTGCCAAGTTGAGAAGCTAAAAAGAACAGGTTGAATTGTTTCTTAAGTAAAATTGGGTAAAGATTTAGGCTCTAGGAATACTCTTTAAGTATCAGACCCATCAGACCCATGACATAGCCTCTCAGAGCAGGATATTCCATGCTGTTTCATTACAGGACTGCTGATAATGTGGAATATACTTCAATTCCAGCCAACATACTGAAAGAAACAGGTTTTTCTTTTCTGTTAATAAATATTAAGACTAAAATTAAGCTTTGGTTTTTATTTCAGGATTCCAAAAAACTTAGAAGTATTCTGTTATTTTACTGTTCTTTTTAAACAAGCCTCAAAGTGGGATTGATTGTCAGTAACTACCACAATTGCTCTAAAATCAGTAGCAGAGGTAGGAAGGTCCCTTTCCGCAAAAACCTAATACTTAGCTGCCACTTGATGCCTTGAGTGGCTACATGTCTGCTCAGCCTGAACCATGGACTCAGGCAAACAATCACATAATGTTAGTACAGTAATTTTCTGATTTTTGTTTATCTAATTCCAATTTGCTCTGAAAAAGTTATTTTAATTTTTAAGAGACAGCTATAATTACTGGAAGATGGAAGATAGTTTCTTTTTAGTGAAGCTCTATGCATTACTCAACCTTTTGAATAATGTTTCAAGTTTAAAGAAAGCTTTAAATAAGGGAAAGGATACTTCGATATTTGTACTTCTCTTTGTAAGCAAAGCTTCCAAGAGTCTTCTGGTAGCCTGATCATGCATCAGAGATGAGGTAGGCAAGACTAAAATGTGAAATGACATAGACAATTTATAATAAAGAAAGCAAGGCACAATTTTTTTAAGCCTTTTCTGAAAAAAATCTTTGCTTTCCTTTATTAGTTGTGATAAAATACTCAGTTCAGGTCTAATAAGAGATTTAGTTTAGGTGAACAGGAAGTACATACACTGTGTGAAGAAACAAAATATATATATGCATTCTATAGAATTTTCTAGTGAAACCTGTTGGAAGTCTTATCATACTATAAAATCAGTCTTTTACAGAAAGCTGTATCTGTGTTCCTGACACTGACTTATTTTAGTGGTGTGGTTTCTCAAATGAGAAGGGAAGTAGGATTCTAAATTATACTTGCTGAGTGAAAAAATGAGTTATTTAACTTAAATTGCCTTAAGTGAAATTATAATGAGGTCAGTATGGCTGATGAATAAAAACAATCTGTGATTCCAGGTATCAGTCCACGTAACTGGAGTCCCAAGATAACAAGTTTTTACAGCTCAGAGTCACAGATACTCTGATAGTTTCTCAGATGGCCTGATCCCGTAAATGTATCATTCTCCCTTTTCTATTATAACTCAAACAGTATGGAATTGAGGTAAACTATCCACCAGTAAAATGACTTCTATAAGGTTAGAAATCAGAGGGCATTCCCATTACAGATGCAGAGTGTTGTAAAGTCAGTTCTGAACAAAATGTTAGCATTGAAATATTCTGAACTATTAATTTAGACAATGATATTCTTTCCTGATGCACTTACTCTTAAATTGATTGTCTAAACTGCACTTAATTGTATTAAGGAGAAGGATAACAAAAATCAGGCCAAAGAGCCCTGTTAAATAGGGAGGAAAACTTCATACACAAATGATTTAGCAACTAAACTACTTCTTGAACATATATTAACCATTTTTGATGTGTGAAATATTACTGGAAATGCATTTCCTGTATTTTTCTTAATTTATATAAATGGGTATTCAACCACATGGTAGTTTTAATGCCAGCTTTTTTTAATATCTTACAGGAAGCTTCAAAAGATGGTGCATGACATCAAGAAAAATGAAAGTGGAATAATAAACAAGTTCAAAAAGTAAGTTTGAAATGCCAATCCTGCTTTTATCAATATGAGGAAGTTCAGATTGCTAGCACAGTGTATAGTACTTTAGTGATGGGATCCTGTTGTTCTAGAGGAGTGTACTTCAGCATATGTAAAGAGCTTTAGTCCAGATTGCAACATGCAGAATTGTCATCAGTATCGTAAGTATCACAGAGTAGTTGCAGAACTGCCCTCCAACAGGAGGTTGTGTTGGTAGCTCTGAAAAACAGTATTTGGGTAAAATGCATTTTTCTTACATATTCTTTGGGAATGATCATTGCTTGTTTTTTGGATGTATGCCTTTCTCCTCAGGCCATTGTTTAGGCTACCTGCTGCAATTAAGTTTTAATTTAAGCTCCACCTTGAACCAACTGGTCAGACATCATAGTTAGAATTCCCATAAAAATGCTAAGTCCTCCTGTGTTTCAGTCCCATAAAACTAAACCCACCATTACTTATCATCCTTATTCCAGTAAGAAGCACTGAACAGCATGCATATTGATGTCACATGCGTATTATCATAAAATATTTATGTGTATTTATACATAGAAAGAAATTCCAGTAATTCTGCATCCTTGTCAAATGAATACACTATTCACTGTTTCCAGTCAAACATCTATTTAAACCAATTAGCTATTTAGCACACTTTCTCTCTTTCTTAATGCAATAGCTCATTTGCATTGAACTTCTATTTGGATGCAATTTTCTCATTCAGATGTCTGTCTTTACATGGGTTATTGACAACAAAAGTACTAAGAACTTTTAAAAGTTAATTAGTACACAGTATCTGCAGTGTTTCCAGGACGACCCTATTAAATTCTAGAACTGCAGCTCTCCTGCACAAAAGGCACGTGCAAACACTGTTTACAGTTGTTCTTAGAGTGGCCATGGTGGCTCAGTTCAAGGAAAAGAAAAAGTAAGGTTTTAACATGAGCTAATTCTAGGTACAAAGCAATCAGTAGGCTGGTGGGAGAAGCAGTAGGGCTTTGCCCGGTTTGGCTATGCAAGAGCTCTGGAAAGCCCGGCTGGCTCAGCTACTGCCCTGAAGCCCCGGGGGTCACAGGGAGGGGGACAGCCGCTGTCCCTGGCAGAGGAGAGGGATGAAACACTTCTAGGAGCAGCAACAACTACCCACCTGTCCCATTCCCCAGGTAGGAGCAGTAACCTTAGCCTGCAAGCCTTCCTTTGTTGCCTATCACAGCTGCGTTTCTGTCCACAAACCTTGAGCAGGCTCTGATGGTAACACCTGATACACCAGATAGACTCTTGAGATGGCTTTTTTCCTTTACTCATCCTCTTTCACTCTAGCCCTGCTGCAGTTCGCAGTAAATCACAGTCATGGGGTATATATACTTGTTATTTCCATGCAAGCACAAAGGCAGATTTTCCATTAAAAGGACCCTCTTTCAACTACTTCGATTTTCAATTTAATTTGAGCATGTTTTTATTTTTAACACAGTGTGTATGTAAATACACCACTGTGTTCAGAGGTCAGTCTGCAAAAAGCTCAGTTTCACCTATGACCTGCTCAGAGAAGAGCTTATAGGGTGTTAGGTCTTTTGGTGGGTTCTTGGAGGGGAGGGAGGTGAGTGGGACTGTTTGGTTTTTTTTTTGCTGTTGTTGCTTTTTAATAGAGGGTGGCTTCCTACTTTACAGTAGTAGTTTAAGTGTAGTTAATGTTAATAATGTTGCAGTGGGTCCAATTCAAATGCCGCAGACAGGAAAGCAGACAGTAGAAACAATAGAAGCATCTCAAGTTTGTAATTCGAGTCAACAAATTGTCTCCCACAGTTGCCTGGATGTGAATTCTGCTGTTAACCAGTATTGCTCTGTGTGTCCTTCCCTGAGAATAAGAGGGGAAAGACAGACAAGGGAAAAATAATAACTAAATGTAGCCGAAGCTGGGAAGGTTAGAGGTGGCATCATTAAATGCCAGATACAAGATTGCTGCTGTAACACTGCAATTCTTTGATTCTCTCAAGATTAAAAAAAAAAAAAAAAAAAATCACAAAAAAGAGCAGGCTCATAAAAACTCTTATGACTGCAGCACAAAGCTCACATTTCACCTCCCCCAACTATAAGAATACAGACTGAGATGTAAAAAAAAAAATACATACAATAGTCTTTCTGATATTTCTGTGGTTCATCTGAGTCATATTAATCTCTTCTACAATTATGAAGATCAGAAGTTTACTCTTTAAAAAAAAATGAAGAGGAAATTCTCACATTTGCACATGACTTCAGAAATCAAATCTTGAACCCAGTATATAATGAGACTTGCAACAAAATCATGAGGTGACATCACTGATAAAGACATGTACAAGAGATGCCAAGCTTTGCAGAATTAGAAGTGTCTATATTTCTCTGAATGTGCCCTTTGGGGGCTTTTTGTTTGATTTTTAGATGCTTTTTCTAAAGAATGCAGTTATCCAGTTGATCACTTCTTCCATTTCAGTTACAGGATTATTTTATTAAATGTCAAGGATCTAAGCATGATTGAAGCAGGAAAAATTGGATAAAGAATTGGCTTTATGTAGCACATATCTAGAATTTGTCTATATGCTAGAAAAAAACATCATTTTGACTCAAATTCAAATCTGTTATGAGTAGAAATAATTTTAGAGAAGTCAAATATTGTTCTTCTTATCCCGAGCCTGAAGTTGTCACACACATGTATACTGTAAGCCTCTGCTACTGATATTGAAAGAATGATCAAATATTCATGAAATAAATTTGCCTTATTACCAGTATTTGTTAGGACACTTCTAAAATCTGGGTTGGCTCTTGATTATTCAGAGAAATTAAGTTCTTGCACCAAGTGTCTTGCTTAGCAATCTAGTTCATCTGTGGGGTACAGGTGGGAAGGGATACATCTACCATCCATCTGTGTCTTAAAGGTCTTCAGTAAGCAGTCTGAACAGTGGTGGTAACAGGAAAGAAAACTACAGATTGTTTCTTTCACATCCTGACTTAAAATTTTCTGATAGCAAAAATATTGCCCACTCCAGGATAGCATTCACCTGCTTGCCCTTAATCACATGAAAAACTGTTTACAATACTGGAGTCCCAGCTGTTGGGCAGATCATGATGTCAGAGGATTATGTACTCTGGTGTAGAAACAATAGGTATAGTCAAAGTTGTATAAACAGTAAGAGCTGATGGTGTTTTTTTCATATTCACATCCTTGGTAACACAGGACAGGGATTGTAAGAGAGAAATCATAGGTTTCATTCTGCAGGGTGGTTGCCTATGCTTGAAATGCACTGTAAAGATGCAGTACTCATCTGTAAATCATAAGCTTTAAGCCTCTAGGCTTTGTTCAGTGGAATCCTAGCTCCATTGAAATCAGTGCTAAAAGTCATACTGCATATACAATCTTTTGGTACATGCTGACCTACTGTGTTGAATAAGAAATTAGAAGTTCAGGTTACTCACCATGTTGCAATATCGCATCCTATCAAAACTTCCTTTGCAAACCCATCAGAAATCATGCACTTGTAGTTATTCATCTAACTGCCCACAATCCGAATACATCCATTTCTTGAAATCACGTCTGCCATGTGACCTGTAAAGTGGAAAGAAGATGCATCTTCATCTCATCTGCTTTACTCAGCTTTTTAGTTTGGGTAAGTTTTTACTTCAGATTTGTCTGGTCCATTTTTCTATATTTATATAGTTCATTTATAACTTAGGCAGTAACTTCAGGCAGAAAAATGGAGTTATGTCACTAAATGTCTCTTCAACCTGCATAGCTGCAACTAGAAGATATATCCGTGACCAAACCCTCAGTAGAGGGAAAAGTGGTATTTTATGGACCGAATGAGAGAGAAATACTAAAATCAAGCTGTACTACACTTAAAAAGATAAACCAGGGAGAAGTATAATATCTAATGTTAACTGTATTCTGAAGAAACATGAATTTCAATGTGTAGCCAAAATAGAATGTTTCGAGTGCCAGGATTTTTATTAATAGGACAATATTTCATCACAATGAAGACAAATAAACCACAGCTATGTGCCATTTCACTGTCACAACACATTGTAAAGAAAATGTGTGAAAGAGCAGTACTAACACTTTTTAAGTTTCAGACCAATTTTATTTTGTACAGTTGTCAGATACTTCCAAAGCTAAAACAAACTATTGCACTAGGTCATGAGAATACAGCTCAGGAAAAGTTTATCTGTCGGCTGGCTCGCACCTGTTTGGAACTCTGAAAAAGTTTTTAGCAAAGTTCAATTAATTTATCTTTTAATCATAAATGTGATGATCTAGTACAGTTAGGACTAATGCATACTAAATACTCAGTAAAGATGTCAATGTAACTTTTGTAAAACCTATTAAGTTAAAATGGTTTCTAAGAAGGCAGTGGACTATGTACAGAGTTAACAACAGAAAAAGTGAAAGAGTCTTGAAAACAGAGTTTTTAGACACATCTTAAATGCTGGGGGCGTGAGCAGAAAAACTAATACAGCTGTGGGAGAATTACGTACTATACCTAAAGGGCTACTACTGTGTACATTTGGTTATTTTTCTGAGTGTAACCGGTAAAAACAACTGTTGCTAGAGCAGACAACCCAAATGTCTGCTGCAGTTTATTTACAAATTCTCCATTTAGTACAGGAAAACACAAAAAAATGTGCTATGAACTTGAAGCATGTGATTAATATTTGCAATTCCTACAGGACTCCTTATGTGAGAAAAGCTAAGTACATGCTTAAATGTTTTGTTGGATTAACCTCAGCATGCTATAGAGGGGAAATATCAGAATACACTTTTTTTTAAATTAAATAAGTTATTCTCCTAAAAGTTATTAGGAATTTCTGTACAGCACGTTCTGTTCTTGTGTGAGCAGCATCTAGATCCCGTTATGTGAAATGTCTCAAATGCTACCTGTTTATTTGTTGAAGCTAAAATGTGTATAGTAAGATGTGTTATGTTGCTTTTAAAACCTGTAAACATACTCTTAAAAATGTACTTGGATTTTATTGAGTCCTTTAGAACTGAAATTTCTCAGTGATATTTCAAAATCTCCAGCAAGTAACTTATTTTCGATTAAGTTTTAGAAAAATACTAGTCCCATTAAAGTAAATGGAAACTTTAATTATGTTCTATCGCAGCTAATTAAATGCTACTTTACCACTTGTAACTTAAGTCCGGAGCAGAGTGGCATTAGAATATTTTACTTGGATATTGCATTTGCTATAACTCTGTTAAAAGATATGTTAGGAAATAATTCTGTCTTCCACTTAAATACGTATGCTCAGTTAGATGGCATTTGCTTCTTTTAGTCCTTTCTCAATAACTTCAGGCGAACAGGGTGGTCAGTTGTCACTCTGCAAGCATCTATGTGGATTATTACATCAGAATCAGAAATAGCTAGGTAGCTGCTCCTTAGCATAGGGCTTATGTCTTTGAGCTTGCATCGTGGTTTGCACATTGGGTCAGCTTCTGGCTCTTGCAAAGCAAAGCTCCAGTTGACTTCAAAAGAGCCTGGATTTCAGTTCTGACACTCAATAAATCATACCAGTACCGTGAGAATTCTTTTTTTTATGTGGATTTGAATTTTAGAATAAATAAGATCTTTGCAAATATAGATGTGGCCATTAACTGTTTCAGCTCTGTGACAGAAACATTATTTCTTTTCTTCCATTGATATTCAGGTTCCAAAATGAACAAGTGGCCTTAATTTGCAAAACTGGGAAAGATACTTGGGATCGGTATGCTATTTCAGAGATGCACAATGGCATGATAGGCTGCTTAGACACAGACCTCTGTTCTGTGCTTCGTATGCTTTCATTGTAACATATTTACATTTTCTGTCGGGGCCACTGCCAGGATTTACAGGGCCTGGGACAAAGTGTTGAAGTCTTCTGCTTAGCAGCTTGGAAATACATAACGTGGCTTAAGCCACGTACTTTACACTGTGACACAGCCAGCCTTACTTTGTCTCAATTCCGCTGTTTTCCAAGTCTCCACTGTCACTGAACAACTCAGTATTGACATGTTGCAAAGTACATTACATTAATAGATTTTGGTCAACCCTCCCTAAGACCTGAGATCTGCCCTGGCAGTGGCCCTGGGTTTTTCTTCTAACATGCCTGTGCTAACCTGGACAGAAGACAACAGCAGGGCTGTTGAGAATGCTTTTTAATTTACTGTTAGTACACAAAGTTATATTAAGCTGCAGGAAGCTAAAGACTTGGAGAAAGCAGCTATCTATCATTAGTGTTATTAGTAATGAACAAAGCAGGTAAACCTTTTAAAAATAATATGCCTAGATTGTCTTTGGTTTGGTTTTTTGGGAGTTGTTTTTCTTGAGCCTTAGCAATGCCTTCCCTATTTATTCATTGATTTATGCATGTGCATTTTTTTTTTTTGGTGACTATCTGAACAACAGAATTCCATGAGTTGATCTCAAAAGTAGCCAAAACATTTCTCAAAACAAATGGGGAAAGTTTGTAAATTGTTGTGTTAGTGCCAGCATGCCACCACTCTGAGTTACATTGGTACCTGAACTATGACACCTAAGCAGTGTGTTCAGGACCTAAATACCAAGCGTCAAATTCTTGTGGTAAAGCAAAATTTGTGGACATCACTATTGCTCAGTGATCACAAGAGAACATTTGAAATTCTTTCTTTTTGCGAATGAATTTGTTAGGACCTGATTGAAGAATGAGTAAAGCCATCAAGTCAGTGGACAAACGTTCAGGTCCATGGTGAGGTCTCATCAGTGCTACAGGGAAGCTGTCAGTGTTCAGAAGACACTTTGAAGAGTCATTTTGATGT
This sequence comes from Tyto alba, assembly GCF_018691265.1. Classification (NCBI taxonomy): domain Eukaryota; kingdom Metazoa; phylum Chordata; class Aves; order Strigiformes; family Tytonidae; genus Tyto; species Tyto alba. The sequence goes on from NW_024881261.1 coordinate 17,913,123, forward strand.
AAATTGTGTTAATATTTTGTATGGCTACAAAAAGCAAAGGTTTTTTTCTCTTCAGATGCATCAGTGTGGCCTGTCACACATGCACCATTAATTTTGACTTTAAATCCAAATTATTCTCTTTTACAGGGTAATGAAATAATTGATACATCAACTGACAGTAATTCAATGTCTTCGCTGGATAGCTGTAATTTAGCAAGCAGAAGTATACATATACACACATATGTATGAACAGGAGTACAGACATATATATGTGTATACACGTATATTAAACATATGTATACTCCTGTTTCATAAATGTATAGGCACATACATATACATATGTGTATGTATAGCCACGAGGATCCTTTCAGTGCTTCTACAAATTATCTTTTGATTAACTTGATATTACAAATGGCTTTATAACAGTATTTACCAAAAAAGGGGCATAGCACCATAAGATAATAGTAAGTGGAAACAGAAGCTGGCCCTGAGAGATCTGGTATACATTTAAACTTTTATCAGAAAGTAAAGTGCATGCAAAATGATAGGTATAAAAATGAGACGGGAAAGTGCTGCACCACTTTCTTATACTATAGTCTTAGCAAAGTCTCTGTGAACCTGAACATATTTTCATCTTCAGATAGATGTGCATTTATCTCTGACCCCTATGTTATCTGTTTCTACATGGGAAATGAAGAGCAAGGTTGGTGGGCAAGGAAGCTCTTCTTTTAAAACATGTTCTTAAGAAAAAAAAAAAAAAATCTCAGATTAGATTCTAATTTTTTATCTGTTTCTAGCATTTCAAAGCATTTTCCTGCAGCTATTTGCTAAGCATCTGTGATGATAATCTGTATTTCTTCAGCTTCAGGTATCTTTTGTTATCAGCTTTTTTATGTGTCTGGCTAATACTCCTTTCTAGTGAATGTTACTTATTAGATCAAAAATGTAATAATTATTGTTTACAGGTTAAAAAAAAAACCTCCACCAAGTGTACCACAAAGGGATTATGCTTCAGGTAAGGCTGTATTAATGTAAACGTTAACTGCATGTCTGTGTATATTTGATACCTATATGCCTAACAGTATTTCAGCTATACATTTCCTCATAATTTATTTTTAATGAGAGAACAGCATACCATTATCAACAACTCTGAAGGCAGTTCACACCTCTGAAATGAGTCAGGCAAAATGTGACATGTTGTCCTAGTATGAGGAATCAAAATCAGTATTTACCAGGGTTCTGCCTGGAGGCTGATCTAAAAACGGAGAATTCGCATTCAGTCCCTCTGCCAGAAATTGTGTTGTGAAATTAAACAGGGAAAATATTGAACAAATGCATCATCACAGATTCAGAATCTTAATGCTAGTAACATGACAATGATGAGATCATGAATTATCTTAGAGGTAGAACTATATTTACTTATACAGCATTGCCCACAAACTAGTTCATGCCTATTTTTACAAGTTACCAGCTATCTTTTTAAGGAAACAATGATAAGAAAACTGAAGCAAAGAGGACAGAGTTTGGAAGTTATCTGATAATTGTTCCATGTTTAATGTAAACACTTGTAATTAGCGTGCTGTCTTGGAGCTTTAAGTGAGAAACAAGGAAGTGCGAGGCCCACAGGTCAGTATTTTGTAGGAATTGTTACTCCTACTTAAAAATTAGATGCATTAGCAGGACACTCTGGGTAAAGTGCACACTCTGCTGTTCAGACCATGTGCAGTTTGTCATTTTCTAATGCTTTTCCAATAGCTCTGAAACAATTTATCAAAAACAAACAAGCAGGCATTCAATTTACTATTCAGTCCAAATCAGATGTGTTGCTCTGAACTGTTTAGGAAATTTTGACCGTTCTTTTTTTACCTGAATATAAGTATAGATTGAAAAAAAATAATTTAAGATAAATGTTTATGTTCACTGTTCCATCTCCTTAAATAACTCTACTGTTTGGTTTAGAACATGCAGACAATGAAGAGGAACAATGGTCAGATGATTTTGTAAGTACATATTTTGGGGTAGTAGGAGGCTACTGTAGTAGTAACTTAGTACAAGCAATAATAATAAAAGTTTCTACTCTTATTTGTTAAATCAGCATTATTTACAAGTAGCCACTGATTTTTAGCTACCTCATTTTTTTTTATTCAACTTAAAAATACACTCAGAAGTGCTGTCAGTGGTAGCCATGGATGCTAAGCATTTTGGGTAAGTAAGAGTATGGCATCGATTTGAAGGACTTCTTAAATTGAACAAAAATTTCAGAAACCAGTAAGGTCTTCTATTTGGGGAGGGAGGATTGGAGGGGTAAGGAGGGAAAGCCACTTCTTCCTGAAAATTAAAAACTTCTGATAAGACTTCAGAGAACATCAGAATGAAGAAAGTGATGGCCAACAGACATGAAAAGTAATGGTACAGCCATCAGCCTGAAGTGACTAGTTTCCTTCTGGAGTTAGATACAGACTATCTTTTTAATAAGAAAGGGAGAGGAAGTAACAGGACACATCAAGAGACACAGCTGGAACTAGGAAGGAACTATCCTGCAAAGGGAAACAAGCTGTTGGTCTATAACTTGAAGACTGAGCTCTTGGTGTGAAAGGATTCCTTGGAGTTAGGAGACAGGAAGCAGGAAGCTCCTGGCAGGAGCAGAAGGGGAGGCAGGCAGGAGTGAATATTTGTTCAGAGAGGGAGCACTAAAAGGGAGCGTAATGTGACCTTTCAAGGATACATACTTGTAATTTAGTTAATTATACTCCTACAAGGATATTTGTCATACACTGCTGTGAAGCCGTGTGTTGTGAAATAAGAAATGGAAAGTTCTGTCTTTCTAGGACAGTGATTATGAAAATCCAGATGACCACTCTGACTCAGAGATGTATGTGGTCCCCAGTGAAGAGAATCCTGATGACAGCTATGAGCCACCTCCAAGTGAGCAGGAGAAAAAGAAGATACCCTCTGCATTCCCTATTTCTAGGGGTGAATATGCAGGTAGTTATGGAATAGTTGACTATGTCTCTGCTTATGATAATTGCTTATTTATCAGTGTCAGAAGAGAAGTGGTCTCAAATGGACTAACCTGTCCTTTCCTCAGAAGTTTGCTTTTAATTCTGACAATCAGGTCTTCAGCTTTCAGGGGTATGATTTGTTATTACAGCATGAAATATATTAGTATTGCTGGTAGCAATGTTTAGAATTGTAATATAATGTGTCCTAGAGTTTTCGATAGACATCTACTACCTAAAAAAATTCAAGTGAAGGTATGGGAGATATGACTAACTTGGCTGCAGATTCATCTGTATATTTTAATGATGAAGATTAAGCACATATGAGTAGATATATCAACCTTTTCTGTATATCAAATCATTATTCCAAAAGTAGTAAAACAGAGGACAAAGCAGCCCAAATATTCACTCCGTATAGTCCTTCAAGATTGGTACTGAGGAGGATAAATGTTCTGAAAATAGGGCAGCACCAAGATTTATCTATATCAGTCCAGCATAAAGACATTTTTTCTTCCTGTTTTGATTCTTTTCAACCATGGGCAGATAGCACTGAAGTAAATTAAAGTTAGCTTCAATTAGATGAAGACTTGAGCTATGGGGAAAAGAAACATTGGCATGATGCCTGCTTTCATTTTTGTATGATGCAAAACTGCTACTGGTTATAGAATAACCATCAAAGTGCTAAAATGCCACATATTTACTCACAGAAGTTTATCAGCACTTCACCTATGTGTTCTTTGAAAAGGAGAGGAATTTTTAAACTGACATCCCAGAGGACCTCGCATAATTTGTGTTTCAGTTGCACCCTTTGTGCTGTGTAACAGTTGTTTTCTCATATGTCAGTTAGGTTCTTTCGCACTTCCTGTCACCAAAGTTCATGCTGGCACAGGACATACTAACTAATGGACTACACCTCCCAGCCACCACCTTTTCCCCAAGGAGTTAAACAGCTGTTCATACAACAGTCAGTGTCTAAGCATCCTCTGCAGCCTCATACAGAGGACTAGGTTGCTACCTTGAGTGATGAAATAGGACATACATTTTTCACACAAATCTCAGCATCAGGACCAGCATACACTCAGGTCTGCATTTTGACCTGAGCTGCAGCCACAGTAAAGGCTTGTTTGCAGAGGTAGAAGACAGTCCAGAGGCTAATGTTCAATTTTTACTAAAATTGTTGTTTTCTTCCATGTTACAAGACAATCGCACCAGTCACCAGCAGCTTCCTCCCATCAACAAACCTCTCCCAAGTACACCCAGTCCAGCCATGTCCAGACCAAAAAAACTATCCATGCCATCTCTACCATTGCCATCTCCTGCTGCAAAACCAAAAATACCACTGAAGCCTAAGGAGTGTAGTGATGATGAGGTAATGTTTATAGATATACCTGTTTTAACATTTTAAGTGACTGATGAACTCACACCAGTCATAAGATAGACTGTACAGCAATGTCATGGCCTGGTCTCTTTCTTAGCCTCTATGATACAAATCACTGTGTACATCACAAGCAGTGACTTGCGAGTACCATGCTGATTCCTAGAGGATATCTGCCTACTTCAAGTATCAAGGAGGCTCTTTAGACCACAGAATAGTTTCTGTTCATCTGTAACAAGCTGCAGGCAATGGGGAGAGAGCAACCTCAAAGGCTACCCCAGGACCAAAGGGAAGGGAGGGCTGTTGTCCACCAGTCTAGAATGGGAGTAATTTGGTAAAAGGTTTTCAGTCTTGGGGAATCCCATCTGCTTAGGATGATAAATGTTGGAAACAGCAGTCACTGTGAAATGGTAACTATTCTAAACTGCTGCCAGGGCTTCAATCCAAACAGTTTGTTGATATGATGGAGGGTTAACTGGTAGATTTTTTTTTTTCCTGCATCTTTCATAGGATAATTACATTGTGCCAGTGGACAATGACGATGATAACTATATTGAACCCACAGAAAGCAGCGTGTCCCTACCTACAAAATGTGAGTTTTAGTCATTTAAACTAATAATTATTGCCTTGTTAGGAACAACAGTGGAAGAAAATCTCCAGGGTTCAAAGAGTGAAGGTGCAGCTATTAAAGAGAACACAGCCTGCAAAAGGCAGTTGGCTCCTTTGGCCCATGACAAGGCCAAGGAAGAGTATTTTTAACTTTATTGGAAGCCATTTTTAATTCCTGCCTCTCTCACTCAGCTGTTTCAAAGCCCAGCCCTTGTACAACCAGGAAACTTCTAATGATATGTGATCTCCCTCCTCATCCAAAGGAGCCACAGCATTAAAATTTTCTGTTCACTGGAGTACCTCAGGAGAACAAGCATTTTTATATTTTCCATAGATAGACAGACTTTGATTCTTTTTTTTTTTTTTACCTCACTGTCTGAAATATATTTAGCTGGAGACTTCTGGAATTTGAAGCATATTTAGCTGGACACTACTACAGTCCAAAGGTGAAAAGTAAACAGAGACAAGTATGTAGTTCTGCCCTGTGATATTACTGACAGTATCAAACCTATTCAAGGCATGCACACTGAATAATGTTTCCCTTTTAAAACGTGAGCTGCTTTATGACTCAGTTGATTTGTTCAAGGTCACACAAAAAGGCTGTGACTTGGACCTACTTAATATTTATCCTTATTGTATAACTGTTACATTGTTAGATTTTTAATACATATGTGTATATATATGTGTGTATATACACACACACATGCACAAGTATATATGTATATGAATAAAATACGTTTTTAGCTCCTGTGAACAGATTTATGAAGACAACAAAGTCAGCACCCCCTACTTCTCCAAAGCCTTCTCTTACTTCTGATATGCAAGGTATGTGGAGTTTCTATCACTGTTAAAATAAAATAATCTAAGACTGAGGAATATTAAATTATGCTTGATAAATTCACAACACAAACCATACGACATACTTCAGCAAAACAAAAGTATGTTTCCCTTTAGCTTTTTTTGTGTTATAGCAGTTGTTTTGCCTAGCTTCAATAGTAAATCTTTTAAGCATGAATAAAACTAGAACAAGTAGTTTGCCTCAAACTAATTTATTTTTAGTCTTTTGGTCTAGTGGAGGAATGCAAAAACAATTATAGAACTCAGTATGTTAGTAATCCCATTTCACTATAGGAATCAAGACTCAATACTTTAAAACCACATCAAGATTCAACCTTAAAGAAATTTCATATAGGCTGATGTTTTGCATGTCCTGTGATAACAGTGTTCCCATTTAAGTTCTATAAAGAGCAATTTATTTGGAAAAAGAAGCAAAAGCAGAAGCAAAGAAAAGGAATCATATTTGCTTTTGTAAGTGCAGGTATACTTGCTTAATCTCCCTTAGCTCTGCTATCTCAGAGTTGTTTTGCATCCTCCTCATCTCATTAATTGCTTGGAATGTAACCTTTACAGACTGATCACACAGTTCTTTTAAAGTCTTTGCATACTCATTAGCAATATGTTTAGCTTTCAAGTCCTACACTACAAAAGTTTTCTTCTGAATGACTTAAGATTGAGTTACTTTTCAGACCTTTTTAAATGCCCTTTTCAATCCTAGCCTTTCTGCAAATCAGTGTTGAGCAATCACCAGTTCCTGACATGTTACTAAGAAAAAAACAAAACATCTCCCCCTGGTGGGAACTCGCACACTTTTCAGCATAATAAAAGCAATGAAGCCTGACATGAAATTTGTTTAAATATGATTCAGTTGTCACTCAGTGACATAGATAAGGATGCCTTGTAGGACAGGGCTCAGGGATGGATGCTGGTCATGCAAATGAGCCAGTTTATATTTGATTCACCTATTTTCCTCCCGGAGTCAAGGAAAGGTTAAGTGCTACCACAGGTGTGATAACACATCTTTTCCAAACTGTCCCAGGTTTGCACAAGCATTCATCTTGCTTTGGGGGGGAAAAAGCAAAAAAATAAAAACAACAATAAAAAGATTGTGGAGCCCAGGGAGGGTTCATTAATTGGTTCATTGACTGTTTATCAGATTTCCTGGGACTTTTCTTGAAGTTCCCACTTGAAGACCAGGGGTGTAGCTACCCCAGGGTTTTGGAGACAGAATCAAGCTCTGAGCAGATTATCCCAATCTATTTTTCTAGAGGTAGAAGTACAATTGATGCAAATTCTAATCAATTTTTCTGGTAACGTGCAGTATATTTTTGATAATCAAAGAACTTATTTTTTTTTCCTCCCTGTCCTACAGAAGTCTATGAGGTACCTGAAGAAGAGGTAAGGCCTTTCGATAGTTTGACTTGCATTGCCCCCGGGCAAGGCACAAATGTGATTGTAAAAGATGATGATCCCCTTTTCAAAGGGGAAAAATAGAAACTCTGCACTTAGAACCTCCTGAAACTTCCTTCACAGAAAAGCTGGCAAACCAATTCAAAAGCTCTGCAGAACAGAGTAAATAGGAAGGGGCTGAAGTTTCCCAGTCCTGTGTGATAGTGATCTGATCTGGCCTCAATGTTGGCAGTACTGCTCCTGGGAAGGAGCAATGACAGTTCTGACACAGTAATTTTCTTCCCACTTGCTGGTACTGACATGACATGGCTAAAGCAGTGTGCTCAGGGCTTCACAGATTTACTGGTGGCGCTGCTCCCATCCTAGTGCAGATTACCAGGCAATGTTCTAGTAGAAATCTATATCACAATGCAGAAATAAGATATTGCTGTGATAACATAAATAGGATCTGCAAATCTATTTTATGAAATCAAAAAGTGACCAAATAATTCAGTGTATTCTCTCTTACAGGAAAAACCTTCACCACCACCGGTAACGAGGTAACCCATTGTTTTGAATGTTTGTGCATTATTTAAAACTTGTCAGAAAATGTATTTTCTCATCTAGATATTATATGTATGATAATGCTCTTTCTAGAAGATACATATATAGAAATTATCTTTTTAGATTATCTACACAAAGATTATCATCCATTTCTATGTTAATTTCAATAACCCAAACATAACACATATTACAAAGAAATATCTCTTAAGGGTATTTCTTAGAATTTTGAGGGAGTAGGGGAGGAAGAAAAAAGGCTGCCTTTGTATTCACTGTTAAATACAATTTTCCTTTCTTAATTCATGTTTTATTACTAGGCTTACTAAGCCAATTCTGTCTATGCCTGCTCAGAATACAGAGCACTCCCACACGCACAGCATGACCAGAGAGTCACCTAAACTGGATACTTCCAGGTAAGTCAACAGCAGCTTATATCAATAGGAAATATTAGCAGACAAAATTTTCTCTTCTCTATTGTGTAGCCTCCAGACAATAAACAGTTGTTAGGACACACAAATAGCTAGGCATGTTGGGACAAGGTAAGAATTGAAAGTTCTCATTTCCTTGTGAAACTGTATTCAAGCCAGTTCGCTAAATGGATATTATTTTCTTGAATATCCCTTTGAGGGATCCAGTGCAGGGGTAAAATGTCTCTTCAAGCCAGTTTAAAGTCCTGTTACCCATCTCTGCACCCTTGCAAATGAGATGTTTTTGCTGGGGGTGGGGCATAGGATTGCTTGTAAAGAAACTGGACACAGTAAATCCATGTCTCTGGGGGAAAAGAGGCAAAGGAAACTTGAGTGTGCAGCCTATTTCATTCCTGTGTCCCAAAAAGTGTAGAAGCTGCTGTCTCATCTTTAGGACATCACTCTGCAAAATAGGCCATATGCCCACAGAAGAGCAGACAGCATCCACAACACTGTTATGGTGTTTGGTGAGGTCCTGTGCTCAGTTGCCAGGGATTTGAGGCCAGGACAGAAGCTCTTCTAGAGTAGTTCCACACTAAAGACACAGCATCACCACAAACACTGCAGCGATGCATAGCTGCAATTAAATTCATTTACTGCAGATCTCCTCTTCTCTAAATCTTGAAATACATATCTGAGCCAAGCAATTAAATAAGTAAATCCTATTTATCTTAACTTATTGTGTATATTTTCCAGAAATATTATGCCTCTTCCCAGAAATCGTCCTCATCCAAAACCAGTGAGTAATTAATGTGCCACTATAAAAGAATATGTTAAACTTAGGCTGTTCTATGTTTTAGATATATATAAATATATAGATACTTTTTATTATCTGGATTAAAGAACAGAAATAGATAACTCTGAATGTCACATTGATCTAATATTGTAATTGTGGCTATTAATCTTTCGGATAAAAGTAGTACATTGGACATCTGTACTGATCCAAGAAAAATTTCAAATGTTTTAAGGGATATGTGTCTCAGCCCACAAAAACAATTTATTGTACTAAAAAATACCAGTTGAACTTGAGGAACCTTACTTTCAGTAGCGATAGGTGATTTTGCACAATCTGAAGCAGCTTCCTTGAGTCTCACTCCCCTCAGACGTTGAATGATTAATACATTCTGAAAATTGAATCCTTCTAAAATGTCAGACTGGGTAATCCGAGTGACCAGCATCACTAGAAAATGCAGTCCATGAAGGAGTAATTACAAGCTTTGTGTTCCTAAGGCTGTGTTTAAGTCATTCCTCCTCTTCCTCTACTCCTGTCCCCAGTCTGTCCCTTCCACTGTGCTGGAACAAAGGTTTTCTGAAGCAAACTACTTGGAAACTTGTCTAACTGCAGCAAATGTGCAAAAGCAAATGCATAAAAGGTTCCTTTTCAGCCACTTTAGTTCCATAAATTGTTTCATACCATAGCTCTACTAGCAGTTGTGCTAGCACAAGAGAGGGTGCACATGCAGAGCAAACTACCAAGAAACAGAGTGACAGTAACAGCATCAGCACCTGTGCCAAGAGCTATGTGCATCAAACTCTGCCCCAGCCAAATGCTCTGAATTGTCCTTAAGGAATAATGTCTACCAATAACTACACAGAGAAATTAAATGCATAGAATTGGGAATCTGGGATCATACCATAGCATTAGATGTTACAGTAACATACTGCAGGAGGTATAAGAACACGTTACAGTTTTACTTTCAATCTTTAAATTTCTAGATATAACAAGTATTTATGTTGGGGTTTTTGCACACTTCTACATACAACAGCAGCAACATTTAAGTTTCCCTTCCACCTCATCACAACATTCTTTTTAAATTTGTATTCTGTAAGATGCTGAACAATTCCTGAGTGGTACCAAGTGCAGGATTGCTCTCATGAAATGGTTTGATCTCTCAGCTTTTCTTACCAATATAATATTAGAATAAAAATTACCCAGTTGGGCACAAGAGTCAGCCTAGGAAAGAATTACCCCGTGTTGTCCAAATTTTGGGGTCTTTCCTTGTTTAAGTGGCCAGCCCTTAAAGTTTTAAAGAAAAACATGGTAATGAGCATGATGTTTTTTCAGTGCTGTGCTGTGTTTTTCCACCCCTGACTATGCACATTGACAAAGCAAAACAATAACTGAAACATCTGTGAAGTTCTCCCATTCAATCCATTCTCAACACTAACCAGCACTGATCATGTTAACAGAACTCTAACCCTTGTTCCTCTCAAAGGCCTGGGCTGACTGGGATTAAAATTTCTCCGTATCTCACTCCTTCAACTGTTGGATGATGGATTACACCTCTCCAACCAGAGAATGGATGCATTTGTGACCAACATTAGTGAAAAGTCAATAACCTGGTGGATGAAGATGGACAAATTAATAACTGGTGCCTCTTTGAAAGGTACTTATCATATGGGAGTCTGATTCCCTAAAAGACAAGAAGTGGGAGCAGAAAGAAAGCATCTCCAAAAGAAGCAGAGAAATTAGTTGGATTGCTTCAATTCTAGTATGGTGAAAAGACAGTCTACTGAGTATCCTCCGTTCAATGAAAGATGTGTTCTTAGTATACTCAAATGTGCTACAAAATTTCTGCTTTCCAGCTCAGAAATGAAACAGGAACCAAAATATCTCACTGCAAAATTCAGGGCCCATTTTCTCAATGCTACAAGCAATCTCAGGGTTATTAGAATGTTCAAAATTAGATTGATGTTTGCTAAAATTTTTCAAATGCTGTTGTAAAAGCTGATGAAAAGTATTCTGGATATTATTTGCATTCTGTACAAATATTTCTTTAAACATTACTACAGATTACCAAGACTAGATTATTTATGCACTACTTATTTGATAATAATTTCTTTTTAATTGCTTCTTACCAAATCTAATGTATTTTTCCATTACAGGACCACGAAGCAAACAGTAACAATGAAAGTAAGTATTCAATACTGAAAATGTGGCAATGAGAGGGATTTGTTGTCAGTGTGTTACTGGTGACCTTAATATAGCATGTAGTGGAGTGTGTCAGTATAAACTTTATCTGTAACAGTCAGCAATAAGAAAGGTTACTGAACTGTTTTCTAGTATAATCAGGCTGAAAATATGTTAAGACAAAAATTAAACCAATTAATATTTTTTACTTTTATTACATTTACACTGAAATGGCAGTGAGGAAACTCCACTGTTCAAATACAGCTAATATTACGTACTAAATATGTTGTTTGCATCTCTAGATCATAGCTTCAGTAACACACAAGAATCCAGATTTCCCACTGGAGCAGCCCCATCTCCATTACCAAGGGGCCTGTGAGTAAAAATAATAGAACTACTTCTTTGATGGGGATGGGGTTAATAAATGTATTAGGAGCCAACTCCTATCCTTGCCTATGGCAGTCAGAATTCAGGAGTAATTTTTATTGCTATTCATGAAAAATGTTCTGACTAAGTAAAAGCAAGCTTTTATTTTGGTTTATCTGGGGGAATACTGTCTGTATGCTAGTGGCATTGCCCTTCACTGCCTGCCACTGATGGCAGATGCTGGCTGGCTTGCTTAATTTAGTCACATACTGCAGCAATAGCACAGGCATGCCTGTAAATGCAGAAAGTTGTGTTTTTCATTAAAACTTTTCAGCCACTCCCAAGTGGTCATCTTAAGTAGTAGATAGAGAGTAGCTTCCTTGCATATCATAAGTACCTTTGAGTACCCACATTACATCTGATACCCTTTGCCCCATCCCCAACTGCTACAGCAATCCAATAAGGAGGTGCATCCCATCTTGGCCAGAAATATCTTAGGAATCAATGAATCTCATGCTTAGTTACTAAATGAATTCATGTGTCTGCTAAGTAACCATCATCTTTTTTCTTTTTCTTCCAACCTGCAGAAAGAAAATTTCTAATGCAGTAAATTTACCAGTAAGTTGACTTGTAATTGCATAATCAAACTATAATTTTGCAGTTGATTTTTAATTTATTGTAGAACTTTAATTTTATCATGAGTTTGGGTACAACATAAATGCATAAAAGGAATAGGGGACAAAGCTATAAAGAAAGGAAATATTTGGATGGTGTTATATGAACCAAGCAGCAGTGAGAAAGCTCAAGAAGAAAATTATTTTTATTAAAGGGATTTGTATTCAGTAGGATGTAACAATAAACACAGTCCAAGAACTGAATGAGAAATAAATGGGAACACAGGCCATTCAGAAGTAATCCCTGAAATATACAAGGCTGCATATAGGGAACATGAATTTTTTGTAAGAGTGATAGCTTGGGAAAGATACAGGATTTTACAAGAATTTATCAGAGGTTTTTCATTAGAAAAATATCTCAAAACCTCTTGGAGGAGAAAGTGAGAACTGGTTGAAATTTTCAAATAAATTAATTTGAAAAATGTTATGAATCTGACAGTTTTATTATCAGTTTCAAAATGGAAAAAAAAAAATCAAACTGGAAGGTTGGGTGAGTTTTTACTGTGAGCAGAACTGACAGTTTAACTTTCAGTAAAAAAGAAACATGTTCAGACATTTGTGAGCCTAGCTCGACAAAGACGAAAATACTCAAATTTTTGATTGGCAAGTATTTGGGATGGATTCTTCCCTTTTTGGACTCACAATAAGAATGAACTATTTGTTAAACTGTAAGCTTACTGATGCGAGTTTAAAAAAAAAAAAAAAAACAAAAAAACAAAAAAACAAAACACATCTCTAGACCTTACTTTTGGCCATCTATTTATACACACAAACTGGGATTCTTTCCAAATCTACTTTACAAACTCCCAAGCTACAAGGTCATACAACTAGAGGCTTTTCAGAAAATGGCTATGTCCATACCTCCTAATCCCTCCAGGATGCTGTCAATTCTAAATGTAAACTAGTTCCCAAAAAGTATAAAAAGATAAACATTTGCTGTACAAGTGACATGCTATTTAACATTGTGTTTCCTTCTGTTTTACTGCAGAAACCATGTTTACCTTCCAGAGAGACCTTAACTGCAAATGAAGGTAAATTATCTCCACTACTCTGAAAAAGTTGACATTTATCAGAATTTAATTTTCATTTTATTAAAAACATGAAACAAACACCACCACATTCAATTTATTCTCGGGTTTTGAAGGGAATTGGTTTTAGCAGTTTCAAACTGGATCTGGCCAGCCTTAGTTGCATTGAATATCATTGTTCTCTAAAAGCAGTCACAGTAAAACCGTTGAGGTTACTGGCAGGGTAACATACAACATAATGGACCAGCAATGTGCCACATAGTCCTCAAAGTGGAGAAGGGGGGAGAGAGGCAAAGCACAAGTGCATCATTCTGAACTCAGCCAGAACCACCTCACATGGAAGGTGACTCCTGGCAAGAGCCAGTCCCTCGCACAGGCAGAAAATGCGTCTCGCCTCTGTGCAGGGCGGCAGCTCCTCCAGGCAAAAACTCAGCAGGAGCTGCTGTCTAACACAAGGGTAGGGTGCAGGCAGCCAGCTGCACCTCCTCCGGCTGAGCTCTTGTAGGCAGCCTGCCCCAGCGTCCTCCCCTGTGTCACACAGCTTGCCTCGCAGAGAGCAAGTCTCCCACTGAGCTCCTGCAGGCATTCACAGCGCAGCTATTTGTCTAGAAATTTGGTGGTATGCCACTAGTTAATAAAGAAAGCAGCAGCTTGCCAAGCTGCCATGTAAGGAAAAAACCCAAAAAGTTATAATAATAAAAGAAACTGTCCTTCAACTACTGGGACTCTCTTATCTGGGACAATATATTTCTGAAGAAATCTTGACTCTACAATTTGTTTTCCCAAACTACAGAAAAGCCTACAGCAGCAGAACGACGACAAGGTTCCAGCCAAGAGCTTCCGCTTCCACCCCTTCCAAGTGGTGCCCAAAAGTAAAATCCCTTTTCATCATCTTTTCAATATTTCAATGCACCAGCTCCTACTGCTTGGTCTGAACACAGCTGTGGGAAGTTCAAAGAGGAGCACTGTTTCCTCTTGTAGCCTTCTATTGCTTTTTGAAAGTCATGTTTCTTGAAGCTTCACAGTAGCAAAAAATAAAATATGACAAATGCATTCAAATACTATAACCACCACCAAAAAACATGGGAGGATATAGTCTCTAATTAGGTGATGGATATTTAAACCAGATATTTAAATTGCTAATTGTCAGTACTAGTGGGATGTGATTTTTTTTTTTTTTTTTTTTTTTGAACTATCTATATCAAGCCCTTATTTCTCAATGGACAAGTGGGTGAGATGGAACACATTCTACCACTGCATGCTTCAAATACACAATTTTAATATTTTCAGAACTGAGTAGATCTCCTCAGACCTTTCTGTAATCTCTTGATATTTATTTCAGGCCTTTGCTCCAAAAGTCCTCAATTCTGCCAAGTAAGTCTAATTCAGATTTTGAAATAAAAATTTATTAACTTGTAATTTTGAATTAATCTTTGAATTAAGATTATTTCAAGATGCCATGCATGTTCATTAGTTTGGAATTAACATTTGTCTCTAATGCATACAAAGAAAAGATTCAGTATCCAGGGGCTTTGCTCACCAAGTAAAATTAAGGGAAGTATGTCAGGGTTGTTGTATAAATCAATGGAAATTGGGTGCTTCATTCCCATTTGTGACTACTGCAAATTTTTACCAAAGGCAGTTTGGGTCAGTTCCCATCATAATAAATATTTCGTCATTCTTCCTTGACACAGAGGAACCCTAAATATGGCATTTCTGGGCTGTTCTAAGCTTCTGTTGCCTAGAAGCCAGACAGATTACTATTGCATCCAGCAATTTATTCTTTCTCTACAGGAGAAAAAAAAAAAAAAAAAAGGTATTTTTATAATGGCAAACACTAAAGCTCTTCTATAAGTAATACTTTCAAAGAGGGACTTCATTGCAGTTCCCAGTTAAAAATAAATTAGACATTATGTATATGAACTCTCTTCACACAGAAGTGTAAATTAGATCAAACACTTTTCTGGTCTCTTGTTAACAGATATTTTTGTCTGACCTTCCTACAAGCCCTTTTCTGCACATATTTCAGTCTGAACATATCTTTCCCACTGTAAATGGATGATGAGAACTGCACATAGAAATCTGCATGTGGTTTAGCTTAAATTTATATGCTGTTATTAGGGCTTCTCTATTTCCTGGAAATGTTTGCTTGATACATGCTGCAACTGCATCTCCTATGGTGTGGAAGTACAATAATGGTTCATATTAATGCAATAGACTGATGCTTTTAAATTTGTCTGCTCCTGTTGTACAACTGATGTGCTTCAACTTGTAGCATAAATTCTTACTAATGCCTGAAGTGTAACTATTCTTTGAGGCCATCTGGTGCTAAATGATGTTCTGATTAGTGAACTTTCTTTAACATACTCTTATTCTGTGCCATGTCCAGTAACAAATTAATTACAGGTAAAATTGGTCATAATCACTAATGTCCCTTCAGCATAACCTGCCATCTCTTCCTTGTCACCAAGCACAAGCCTAGTCCTAACTTTCATTGTCTTCATGAAAAGTACTAATTTCCCATATGCCACAGTATCAAATGCTCTACTAAAGTCCAGACTAAGTACAGTACCATATTCCCTCTGTAGAACTCTGTTATTTTATGAAGGATGTATAACATTTTATCTACTTGGGTAAATTTCAGATTTTTCTCTTGCTAGTTGTACCTTTACCTCTGAATCTTAATGTTCTTTCTTTCAAAGCCTCTCCTAGGGCTTTGTGTCCTGTGAAGTCAGATAAAAAGGCCTGTAGTTGCTCAGGCCACTTTTTCCACTTTAAATATAGCAATTATGTTTGGTATTCTTTAATGGTATGGTACCACCCTGACCTGAAATTCATTTAAAATAATTGTTACCAGCCCTGTAATTTCATGTGCCAGTCTTCAAAATTTCCGGGATAAAGGTTATCTGGGCCCACCAGTTCAATTGTTCTAAGCTATTTGAGGTTTGCTTCCAGTTTGGTTTTGAAAATTTCCATTTCTGTACCAGAACTACTATTGGTTTACTACCTAGATTATCTTTAAAATCAAGAAAATTCTTACTGCAGACAGCCTCATTTCTCTTTCCTTTTTGCACAGCTAGGGAATCTCTTACTACTTATTTTAATTTCCTTTTATACAGTCTAATGCAGCCTGACTTCTGGCAATTCCTACTTTATTCATACAATGTACTTCTCAGCTGTAGCTTTTGCAGCTGCTCAGTCAAAATTTGACAGAAAACCTAAAGCTCTTAATATTGAATGACCTTCAGGTGATTATTAATTCACTGAGAGCTATAACTGCTCCTTACAATGGCTCCCCTGTACTTGGAATGCAGCTTCCAGACAGCTGCACCTTTACTACAAAAGAAGTTATAAACCTGCATCCTCGAGTTCTCCAGTCCAATTGAATGTTTTCTGAGTCACTGTATGTCCTTCTCTAATATTCTTACTGCTTTCTGAAACCAAAATCTAAATAAGAATTATGTTAGTGAAGATTTTATAAAGCTGTCTGCAACGTATCATGTCCAGGAATAGGTGAGCGCTAACAATCCTAGTAGCATTTTTTTCCCCAACAAGTAAAACAAACAGCAAACAAAACCTCCCATAATAACAGAATAAGTAACATTCAACTTTATACAATCATCTTCTCTAGTATAATGATATTGATCTGTACCCAACTCTGATCACAAGTACCAATAGCAGACACCTGTACTATCTATAATCAAGATTCTGTTTTACCAGAAAACTATTATCTATACTTATTTCTGTCATGTCATTACTATGGAACACTAGTCAGCCATTTCCTTTCTAATTTCTTAAACACTTCAACATTTGTATTTCAGCCCTAATAGCTATTTTCTACTATGCTTTGTTATAACAATTAAGCTTCATAATCCTTCCTACTAGCTCTGCTTTTCTATTTAGCTGCCTAGACTTCTTGCACACATATACAAACACTTCAGCTAGACTAAACTAGTGAAAAATGATCTCTGAGCTACATTTGTTTTCCTGACTGCCTCCCCTATATGACGACCACTCACACTGGACTGAGTGCTTTTTGCATAGTGTTCCTGCATTTTCTTTATCTACTGCTACACTGATTCACTTAGGTGGTGGTTTTTTTTTTTTTTTCCCTTGCATTTTAAGCCTAGCTCTGGCTTTTAACCAAGTTGTAACCAACCTGTTATTAACGGACTGTTTCTCTCTCTATAAGCAAGGCTCCTTTTTTTGAGCAGACAAGTGTCCCAGGCACTTACATAAGGCCTATTCATTTACAGTAGATAGCTTTCCTGAGTGATACCAGAGGTTTCCAGATCTTCCAATGTCCTTATAACAAATCAATTTCTTATAGTATAACAAACATACTTCGAAAACTTATACATGTTGTTCTTTCTCTTTTTCAGAAATGCCAGAAGCTGCAAAACGTTCTCTGGGTACTTCCCCTCACAGCAGCATTTCATCTTATTCAAGTATTGCAGACCAGGTATAACATCAGCTAAATGCACATTACGTAAATCTTCTTATCCTTCACTTTGAAGCAGTATTTCTGCCCCTACCTGCTTTCTAAACAAAAATACCCCTTTTGTGGAGGGCATCCATGTCCCCCTTTGCAGTGAAGACTTTCTGTAGCACACATAATCTGAATGTTAGCTTTCCTATGAAAAAAATGCTTAGAACACGTAGCATAAGAGAGCTGCAACAAACTGTAGAAAAATATGTAGTAGTCACTTTAAACAAAACATGAAAAAGCTTCTTATTTTCAGGTCTTCCTGACTCCCCAGTTCATAATACTTCAACATCATTTGAAACAAGAAAATATGTGGTGATGTACTTTAGTCTTTGATACAGATGGCTATAACGAGTTTTTAATTGTCTACTTTTTCTAACTTACAGCTGTACATACTGTGTCCTGAAAAAAAAATAATATGCACTAAGCAGCTACAACAAAGCCATCTGCGGCTATTAGCATTAGCCTGCACTGATGTGATGTGCTAAGAAAATCCCAGAAATTTATAGGAGGAAACAGGGATGCTCTGCTGACTGGTCCAGCACAGCAGTATGCAGAGGGTAGAATCACTTACAAACATTGCCTTATATTTTGTGGCCTGGGGTGTCAGCAAAGTTTTAAGAACTGACAAAGTCACTGCTGCCCCACTTGGAGGACACTGGGATGCCTCCCTCTCCGTGCTTTAGTGTCTCCAGAGTCCTACTGCTTTCTGTTCCTCTAAACAGACCTCTTCTCAATACAGTTAATGCTGTCAGTTTTACAACCAATTCTTTTTTTCTGTGTTTTGCTGCAACATTAAGTTTTGAATAATCTAAGCAAATGCAAAGTTTTTTTAATTTCAGTGCTATTCCCTTCTCATTTTGGATGAAGGGAAACTACAAGATGCAGGAAGAAATTCTTATTAGCCTAGTAGTCACAAACAAGGTAAAAATAGTTCTGTTGAGTGCAAAACAAAGGCTCTATGATGCAGAGCCAATAACATTAAATGTTCTAAAGCCTGACATGACAAAGATAATACAACAGTGAAGAACACAAAGGACTTGAAGTTCTGGAACAATTTTAACAGTATGTCATACTGGATATTTATTATAAAAGTTGCTTTCAAATAAACAGTCCAGCAGACACTAAATAAACACCTTGTAGCAATTATATTTGCAGCTTTTATGTAACAGCCATGGGCAAAACCAGAGCTTAATAAAACATCCTTTTTTTTTTTCCCCTAAAAAAAAAGGAAAATATATTAATTAATACTCCCTTAAAAAAAAAATGCTATATTAACTATTAGTGTTATTTTCCCACCCATTACATTCAGTGGTATCATTTGCTGTAGCATCTTGCATAACACAGGTGCTCACAGACATGACTCATGCCCATAAGGTTCATTATTTGTTTGGTTCCCATCCAAACTTTGGCAGCAGCTCTCTGCTTCCAGATCACTGGCCACAGATAGTGCTAGAAGAAAGGTCTGAGGGCAGTTGATTCCTTGTTCTGTCGAATCAAGTTTAGTTTACTGGACCCATTTTCTAAGAGGCTAAGTACCTTGCATACTTGCAATTCCTCTCATCCAATGATTAGTGTGACTGGAGAAATAAATGGAAGAACTTTAGAGGTAAACTTGTATGTTGATTATAGCTTGAGCCAATCTAAGAATTTAGTGCAATGCCCCAGAATGGAAGCTCTGCTCTCTCCTTACTGTCAACTCCCCTCCCAGCCACAGGCTTCTCTGGTGTTCCTCTGATCCTGCAGTGGGCTGACACAACTTAAACTGACAGAAAACCAACCTGGCAGTCAAACACAAAACAAGACAAAACAAAAAAGGTAACAGGTTTTTTTCTGTGAGATTACTAAAGTGAATTATCTCACCATGGAATCAGATGAGCAACAAAATGAGCACAAGGGAGAAGCCAAGACATTCCATTTTTGGAAGTGATATGCCAGCTAGACCAGCTCAGTCATAGGGTGCAACTTCATCTTTCATCAGTTTTCCACAGATGTGACAAAGCTTGTATGAAAATTAATTTTATCATTAAGCTTGTTGCTATAAAGTTGGAGCAAAACTGTTCAAACAACCAGGAAGGTTAATACCCAGATGTATTCATTAAGAAATATTCTCAGTGCTATTTCTATAGCCTCTCCACTCAAGTTAGCTTTTGCATCAACCTCTGCAGCAAAAGCTCACTTCTTGATTGCTGGTTTTATAACTTGCTAATATCTGCTCTAATACCTGCTCTAACCTTCTATAGAAGTCTGATAATGCATAGGTCTCACATTGCTTCTAATCCCTCATCCTGTCCTTCCCTTGAGTATCACTTTTCATACTTCTCTAAAATCCCCCATACCTTTCCGCTAAAGTCCACTCCTATTCCCAGATATACACTCACTCCTGAATCAGTTTTCTACCAAAAATACTCTCACTCTAATTATAATTTTGTACCATGCATTCCCAACTGCCATTACCTCCTCACATATTTTTATTTTTGCACTTACTTTGCTATGAGAGCTTTTATTCTCCAAACCAGAATCCACCTATCTTTAGGGTGCCAATCTTTCTACCTTGTATCTTCAGGCATGTACCTCTGCCCCCTGTCCATGAAGTCCTTTGCCCCATGTTTTCCACTGGAAGAACAGGTTAAGCTCATTTACTGTACAGAATGCTGAGCAGCATTTAAATTGTTAATGGTCAATTTATTCCTCAACATTTCCTGGAAACCCTCTTTAAATTCTATTAGAATAGTTGCCTGCTTTAAAAATACCAAACTACCCTCCAGTTGAACCTGACTACTTTTCTTTCTCTCTTCTGTCATGTATCAGACTTCTATCACACATCTGTTACCACTGTTTTGAGACACTAGTTTTTCTTTGTCCTACTTCTATCAAAAAAAAAACAGCGAGTTCCTGGCAAAGAATTTTCTAAATTCTGTGTTTTGTAAAGTGTCCTGCATTTGAGTTCTTCACAGCTACCATTATTTAGCAGTAACTCCCCTACAGGCCATATTCTTTATTATTTTCATTATTTTACATGTAAAACACTGTTTCTCTCTTTCTAGGATGCTGGTGTTCATAGTAAAGCATGGTATGCTGCTACCTGTGATAGGAAAACGGCAGAAGATGCATTGTACCGAACAAACAAGGTAGGTCACTTTTAATGTCTATTTTATGAAAAAACTTCAAATTAAAAAAAAAAATCAAAACTCAACCAGAAATATTATAAGAACATCAACTGTATTCTGAACAGGTCCAATCACTGTGCCATGCAAATACTGTCAAACATGAAATTTACCACGTGAAATGTAGTGAAACTATCCAACTATGGTTTCCATTCCAAGACAAAGTTGCATTGGTATAATTCAGACTGGTGCATTGCAGAGAAAGGTATTACAGGCTAGAGAGCTGAGGAAGATAGCTGATAGCTCATTTGTGGGGCTTTGCTCTCCATTTTACTTTTAGGTGATCTGCACCACTGTCCAATGGCGTCTGTAAAAACATCTACTATTTGAAAAGGCTGATGCTGCTACGCATTTTGAAATAGCAACAATATGCATCTAGATATTTGGAGTTTTTAGAGTTCTCTCAACTATTCTGTGTACAAAAGCTAGTGTCGCAGAAGGAAATAATAATGTGTAGAGTTGCATCCTCAGCATCAGGTACATTTCTACCCTTGCCTAACTCCACAAAGCAGGATAAAGGGGCCGGGCACTGGGGTTACCACCAGTGTAGGCCACTGCTAGTGAGCACTGGGGTACACTGTCAGTTGCTGTAGGTGCTTGTCTTAATCAGTGCTTTTCACAGCTCTGGAGAAAGTTTCTTTACCTCACTGCTTTCCTGCCTACCTACTGCCACTGATAGTAACTTCATTTGCTAATAATCTGTGGACCTCAGCAGACTGCTGCCACTGTGTGTTTATTTCTTCTTTGGTTGAGAGAGAACAAGTAGCAGCAAAGGTGAGTCGCAAATGATGCCTTTGTAAGTTGGTGTTGACAGCAGGATGACATGCTACTTCTCATCTCCTGCTGTAATTTTTATAATGGGAGAAAAGGGTTTAATAATAATATGGATGAAAATATTAGGTTAAAACAAACTAAGTTGTTGGAAAAAATAAGATGAATACACTTAATACTTTTCTCTCTTTAGGATGGATCTTTTCTAGTAAGAAAGAGTTCTGGACAGGATTCACGGCAACCATACACACTGGTTGTGTTTTACAACAGAAGAGTATACAACATTCCTATACGATTTATTGAATCAACAAGACAATATGCACTGGGCAGAGAAAAAAGTGGTGAAGAGGTGAGATGATAAGGGGGGAGAACGGTTCCTAACAGTTTTCAATTATATACCTTTAATAAGCAAGGCTTCAGATACTGCATTATAACCAAAAGTATTCTTCATGTATCAAGATGAAAGTATACCCTATATAATGACTGATCTATAAAGCTAATCACTGTAACATCATCTCCTGCATACTGTAATTAAAACCACAGATCAAGTTTAAAACATACTCATAGAACTGTTTTGAAAAGTTACCAGGATCAAAGCTGCAGCTGCTAGATAAATTCTCCAGCTGTTTATAGTCCTCTATTCACCTTCTACCTAAGACTCATACGTTTCTTGGAAAATCACAAAGGAAGAACAACCATGCTCAGGAAAAAAAAAAAAAAAAAAACACAAACCTCTATCAAAAATGAAAATGACAGTACTTTTAATCCTATTTTCACATGAAGAAAATGTTAAATTCTAGTTCTAGAGTGCAAAAATTACTGGTTGGCTGTTATACCACACAGATAATTACTCTGACAGCAAAACAGAAACTTGGAAGCCAAATACCAATAAAAATTGTTATGACTGCACAGAGTAGGCTTTTCAGGGATGTGAAAGTGGGCTTGCCTTAGCCTAATTATCTGCCTCCCAGACAAGGGTTTTGAGATTACAGAATAAATAATAGGCTGGATCTCATCTGGCCTTCAACAAAGGGTCAAAAATGGCCTCAGGAGAAAAAGATAGTCCAAATCTTTTTTCCAAAATACATACAGATAGTCCAAAATCTGTATTGACCAAAGACCAAAAGGAAAAGCAACAGATCTAGCGGATTCTGGATGTTAATTTACAGTGGCAAACATTCAAATGGCATAACCAAAACAGTTCTCATTGATGGCTGACTGTACCCTGTTATTCCTGGAGATTGCCTTCTCTCTAAGGTGGCTGAACCACAGATGAAGCAGTTTCCAAACTGCCACAGACTCCAGCCTGGTATACATCACGGTGACCTGAAAGCAGTGTCAGTCTAATAAGCTAGGTAACAATCTCTGTGGTTCAGTTTGTGCAGGTGGTAATCACAAATGGAAAGGAGCATGAGATGAGACAGCTAGTGGCCATAGTATCTTCCATTGTCCAAATTTAATCTGTTTATGACTAGCATTGGGACTAAGAGAAGGATACTAAAAGGCAGAGCATCTCACTTGGTAACAGTCATAGCTCCACTCTCATTGATAGTGGAAGAAGCAAAGAGAAAAATATGATGCAATGATTACTGTCAATATTACAGCATTAAAGGAAGCCAGCACTAATTAATTTTTGTTTTCTCTATCCAGCGCTTTGACAGTGTTGCTGAAATAGTAGAGAACCATCAGCGCAGCTCCCTGGTTCTAATTGACAGCCAGAACAACACAAAAGACTCGACAAAACTGAAACACATCGTACGAGTTTCTCAATCAAACTGAACTGCTAAAATGAAGACTTTTTAAGTAATTTCTTTCAACATCCCAAAACATGTGGATCGGGTATTAAAAGAAGAAAATCTGAAATGATGGAGAATACTCTTTAAGAGCACTGAATAGTAAGAGGTGGAGTTCATAAAGTTCAACCCCACATCACTTTTATCAGAAAGGACTCGTATTTAACACAAGAAGCCAAAGCAGATACACTCTTGTCTGTGTTTTCCATCTGTGACAACACGGGTGTTCAAAGTCACGTGAAGAACAACTGCATGCCACAGCCTGGTCCTTTGACTGCTATTTAAAGAGAGATTTCCTGTAGGACATTTTCACTTTAAAACTGAGAATACCCACAGTGATCTACTCTTTTCATTCATGTTTACCACTGATCACTGCTTTCAGCAATTTCTTTGTAAAGTGCACAGCTCCAGATGTTAGAGCAGCTCAACCTAATGTACTGCTGTGTACAAGCTGAAAATAGGACTCTACTTCCTGTGATTAGTGGCAAAAAAGCTATCTGAATGTTTTCGATTAATGGACATGTGTTGTCCTTTTCCTCAACTTTACTCTGCTTCATTAATGTTTTTGTCTGTATTTTCTAATGTGCAAATAAAATTAAAAACATTGTAAGGTCAGTAGTGTATGGATGCATTGCTGGATCACATTTCTTAGCATCCTTCCAGCAAGGAAGCATAAATTCACTATGGTTGATGTTTTAATGTATATATTTGTATGTGCTCCTTCACAAGTTCTGTTGTTAGGAAAACTCACTTTTTACAGCCTTAGCTTATGTATTTGGCTTAATTCTCAAATGTTTTGTCTTCAGATTGCCTACTGTTGATGACCCAAGTAGATTGCTTTATTGCTAAACCAACTACCCACTCAATTCTTGCAGAATTACTAATTACAGACACACACACAAAAAAACCCTTTCTATTTTCAAGCCTGTTCTATCACAGTGGTTTACGTATTCTATTACTGCCAACAAGGTAATTTCCACAAAGTTTAAAGTGGTGAAAATTAAACTGATATATGTAGAAATTTCACCAATTAAAAACTTTCAGGAACAGCTGTTAATTAGTTCTAGAGGTGTTTGATTTCACTGGACCTGAAAACTCATCCATCTTAAAAGTTATTTTCCAAAACTGACACTCTATGCATACCTGCTTTGTTCTTTTTGTTACAGATCAGGCATTGTTCTCTAGGATTATCCACAAAGCATTTAAGGCAAAATCAAGACAAGACTTGTGAAGTCTCAGCAAGTCACTTAGAGCTATGTTGTAGCTGTATTCTACAACTGCTTCCTTGTGGTTTTCATCAATCACTTTTACAAGCAATGCACCTGTCTTCTGGAAAGACCTGCTTCCTTATATGATTAAGATGTTCAGCACATGGCTACCTACTTTGCTGCATCTCAGTTTCTTTCCTCTGCAACGGTGGTATACTTACCCCAGATGTGAAGCAAATAAGATACTGGCAAGTAAGAAACAATGTATACAGACTTTACACAGGCCTGCCTATGACAGACTGTTCACAGTACTACATAAATTCTGTATTTAGTATACTGTTTAGTTGCATTAATTAGTATTACAGTAAGTGTAATATAAGTATACTGTTTAGAACAGTAAGGTAGCCAAGTCAAGGCCTTAAAAGTAACAAGTTCTTAGTCTCTGCAAGCTTAATTTACTCCTATATCTGTACTCTGATGTTATCTAGTTACCTGAAACATCACTTTAGAAGGCTACTATTTCAAGCAATATTCACAATGGAAAATACTCTGTGAAAAAACAGCCACTCAATATTTAGCTTTCTTTGCATTCATGTAGAGTCCTTGCCTTATTCATTCATGTACTGCACACTGTTTAAACTTTGTTGTTAACAAAACTGTCTGTTCCTTGTCAACCTTTATATGTTGCCCCCTCACAAAAGTATCTAAGTTCTTCGAACACTACTTTCTGAATTACATGTGTAGTATCACCACCACTCTAGAACTGAAGTAGGGGGAAAAGGCATGAAAAAGTGAAACTCAAGCGTACTTATAGACTTCCATCTGAGAGACAAAGTATCAGTTTTTCGGATAATTTGCAATACTGAGCCCTTTCCATACTCAGCACTGCTGCTCCTGCCCCTCACCTCTAAACCCTCAGCGCTACATGTAACTTTGTGGCTGAGCTACAGATTAACAAATATGCTCTAGATAAACATTCAACTACTTTCAACCTCAATCCCTTTTCTTTTTAGCCATGTTCTACAGCGTTAGCTTACAGTTTTGATAACAAAATAAGGCAGGGATTTAATAGGCAACACCACCTTCCACAAAACAATACATACATCCTGAGAGTATGCTAATTTTGCATTTTGCAAGGATATAAAATAAATTAGCACTCAGGATGGAGCATACTATGTTAAAAAGCCTGATGCTACTGATTCAGCAGCCAACACAGAATCTACGAAATGGTAACTTGGTGCAATCCTGTACCTGAAACTTTCTTACAACTGTTGCAGTGCAGGCAGCTGCCACTAGTTAATGCTAACAGGTGTTTCCACCAGGTATGGTACATCTGCCCTCTGACAGACATAGCAGCACACCCTTGCTCCCCATATTTCTTTGATTTTTGTATCCAATTTCTCTTCCATATATTTGTCATTAACTGAATAGCGGGGGGGGGGGGGGGGGCGCGAGACCTAGAACTAGAACTAAAAACTGAATTTTTTTGTCTGAGAATTCAGGACAAAGTATCATATTTACTAATATACAAAGGAGCAGAAGTGTTGTCTGCCTATCTGACACAGAAAGGAGAGTACAATGAGTACTGCACATCATTCCTGACAATGTTGTTCTGTGAAAGGAGTAAGAACTTGTATTCTCAAAAATCCAAAGTATTCAGACATGCAAGTTACAAAACTACATTCCTCCTTCAATATAAACCACCAACAGCAGGCAGAGATTCTTAGGAAGTGTTGCAAAAAATAAAGTCTCACGACAACAGCACTGGAACAAATAATGAACACAAGTTTTTTGTTAAAACATTGGAATTACTGAGGAAGAGAAACTGACTTACTGATGAACACACAGCTTGCAAAGAACATACAATGGACTAGATTTTAAGCCTTTTTAAGGCCACTTTACACAAACACGCGAACACTGTAGAAACACTTGTTGACACTGCACTTGCACTTATTTCTGTATGTCCCAAAACACTATAACCAAGTTAAGGTTTTCTCATCTTGATGTATGTGCCATGTTATAAGCTATCTAAAAATGTTACTGTTGCAAAGTCAAACACTCAAAATCAAGACACTCTTCAAATCGGGTTACCTGTGCAACCTTACATTTTCAAATCAGATACATCCATTACAGTACAAGCACTAAATATATGATCATTGACCAATTTTCCATATAGATTTATATATTTCACTTTGTTCACGTCATATTTCAGGGATAAATTGTAGCTGTGTAATGAAAGACTGTGGTTTGTAGAATAAGATACCCTTCCCCTTTACTGAAGATGCTGAGAGATGCACAAACATTGCAGGAGTCAGCCGGTAAAAATGTAGCTTTATATTGTTAAAGCCACTGAACATTTCATTGAGCAGTATATTGTCCCTGCACCTTCTACTGCACCATCCACTGCAATGCTGGTCAGATTGCTTCAGCCAAACTTTCTCCTGATGATCACTAATTTTGATTTTAATTTCACTGAGAAATTTCACTTGAGATTCTTTGAAATCTGATCCGCCTAAGTGCCAAACTCTTAAGACTTCAAACACAGCATTATGGAAGTTTGTAAGAAAAAAAAAAAAGAATTGTATATTCAGAATTGTACTTGAGCAATGTGTGCTAAATAATACAAGGACATAATTGAGGGTGGGGAAACAAAAAATTAAATCACTGCTCAAGAGGGAGCAACAGTTCTCTGCACTGAATGAGATGGATGTCCATGGATAAAGTGACAAATGACAATGAATTAAGATTGTATAAAGCAACCTTATTTCAACATTTCCTAGCTTTACAATGTTCTTCATCACAGTATTGTTTAAGGTTACCCAATTCAATAGGAAAACAAACTGGAGGGAAAAAAAATTCCAGTGATGACAGTTGTCACTCTCATAATTCATCAATACAGAGAAAACCCTCTGACTCTACAGGAGAACTTCCACCTCAGCACCAAGTAGGTTTTAGCAACAAACCTCTCAGCTATTTCTGCCAAAATAGGCAACGGCAGTGTCCAGAATTCAGGGTTCAACTTCGGGGTTTCTAGGAGAGCAAGCTGAGGCAGCCAATAGAACCTTCTCATCAAAAAAGCTTAACATATTTTTGTCCTTTTCTAATGCTGTTTGTTTCCCACATGCTTCCTCACCACTAGTGTTCTTCAAAGTTCCTAGACAAAATAATGTCAGACCTCAAGCCCATTGTGCAGCACAAAATGATCTGATACAGAACACACACCAACAGTAAATTAATTCACCCAAACTATGCTGCCATGACTGTCTCAGGTACTTCAGTTGACACCCATACATAACTCACCAGCTACAACGCTAGTGTGCATCTTCCTTCCAACAGACACATCAAGAAAGAAAAACATACCTTAGCTACTGAGGGTTTTTTTTTTTTTTAAATTATTTTCATTATAACACTTTTCAAAACATAAGCTGAATTCTGTTACTGGTGACATCCCTGTGACATCCGTGAAAAACTTCCAATTGTTTCATTGTTAGCAAGTCAATTGTCACTTTCACCTTATGGAAACAGTCACAGAGAACTACCCCTGGGCTTGCATACAATCTAAAACCTCAGCGACCTAAATGTCCCAGTCCTCTACAAGTCCTATATTCAATTTTGACAGGTTTTCCATCAATACTCTGGGAAGTTGACTTACACACCTAAGGTGTAATCTTCTACTATTTGGTCAAAGGGTACCATATGGTAAGGGCACTCCCACTAAGGACTAGATCTAGCCTCCGGGTTCATTAAGAATCTGGAGGACAAAGTCTCTAAACATACTTATTGTGGATAATACGGACCTTCATTTGTACACTCTCAGTCACTGTGGATAAGAGAAGGTCTTTTGTTTACATACCCTCACATAAACATTAAGAAATGTGAAGCATATTCTCCCTTCATCATTATCCCTAACTGTAAGCAGAAAGCAACTAGGTTCCAACGAGTATTACCCTACTGGCCAATAAAATGAGGGAAGAATAAATCAAGCCTTTGTTTTGCCAAACCCCTGGTACCCTAAAAGGCAGTTCATCTGAATAGGTAATAGTAGAAAATATTACTTAGTCATTATAGGGACAAATTACATCCACCTGGTATAAAACTATAATGCAGTTACAGGCCTGAAATGGTACTTTCCACTTCACCATATTCTGGCCTTCCTATAGGGTCTGTGGCAGACAGTATAAAACAAAAAAAGAAATATTTTCTATAAATGCTCACAGTCATATTCTGTAAACACAAGTTATAGCAAATTTAATAGTGACAGAGTCAATACAGATTAGGAATGTTCACCATTCTTAAACACCATATACATTATGATATATATACTGCATATTCTCAACTGATTCCATTCTCAGGCTCATCATATTAACACAATCATAACATGTTTTATTAATTTATATGAAAAATACTTCACTAAGAAAGTAGACAAACTGCACAGAAATAGTACAAGTGTCATGTGCATAGCAATATAGCTTAAAGCATTCACATATGGCTTTGTTTAAATGAAACTATTGGGGAAATGGCCCTATATGGACCTATGGTTACACAGCTGACATAATGTAAACTGCTTCACATCTTTTAGGCACTTGCTAACAATAGTGTTCAATCCCTGAAAAACAAAATCAAGAGCTAACAAGTGAAAATAACAAAATCCCTGGATCCCAGGATAACTGCTGTCTGTAGTTGAAAAATTTAAAAAATTGCTTTTAGTAGTGCATGCACAGAACTGAAAAATAGAGGGGGTGTTAATTTCTGTGCAAGAATAATACCAAACAATTGAAAAGTATAAAAATATTTACATGTTTAGGTTTTTTTAAAATATGTACAGAACAAAAGCCCTGAAGACTCATTCCATAGAATAAAAATATAGGACATGATAGTATTAACAAAAAATAATATATATTTTTATGGAATTGTATTTGCAGTTAGTTACAAGTTATCTAAACCACAAAGTTCCTTGATCTATCTCAAAGCTTGATGGCAATAGAGACTCTGCTCTTCCTTTTAAAATGCAAGCATTTTGCATTATTTTTAAACTTCAGTTATAATATTGAAATACAAAATGACTTATCCTAATTCAATTAATTCTCTTTTTAAACAACTGTAACGTGTGATATTTTATTTTCTTCACTGGTGATCATTACATTAATGAATTCCAATCTCGAGTAGCCTCCATCAGATGCCTCTGTCCATGTCCTACCCAATTATCCTGATTGTCAAATATTCTACCACAAAACCAGCAGCTAAACTTAGCTTTCAAGGTATTATCAGAGGTAGTTTTCACAATCTGATAATTGTTTTTGCTAGTCTTTTTCAGTGTCAATTTTAAGACAAATCTTTCTTTTACAGGGCTAATAGGTTTTATTGTCCTGTGCCTCTTTTGAGAAAGAACATCAGTAGTTACATCCAAAGCATTGCAGAAGGCTGGCTGCAGAAGTGCTTCAATAGTCCGTTTTGACAATGAAACCTTAAGAACATGTCCCTTAAATTTAGTAATGGTTTTCATTACATTTACAACTTCTGGAACATCTGCATCAGGATGGTTAAGCACAACAACTGGTTGATTTCTCCGAGGGCATTTTACAAGCTGTTTCGAATTAAAAGGAAGTAATTTCAAAGTCCTCACAGTTTCTTTTGATGCCCTTGGTTTGTAAGGGCCACCTGATTCACTAACAACTTCAGCTTGATTCTTTTCCTTACACTTTCTGTGCAACATTACTTTCTTTCTTGGAGGTTCTGGGCAATTATCCTTACTTTTCCGTTTGAAATTCTTGCTTCTCTGCACACCCGCAGTTTCTGAACTTTTAGACCCAGTTTGTTTTAAACGAGGTTTCACTTTTGCAGTTCTGTTTCGAGTGTTCCACATGGACTTCTGCCTACCAAAGTTATTCCTGTTGCTAGCAGTTATTATTTGCGTACTCTCAATAGAACCTTTTTGCAACCGTGTCCCTACAGACTTAGTAGAATAAACAGGTTCTACAGGAGGAACACAACATGCTGGATTAGAGCTTGCCAAAGAGGCATTTGCTGGCATTAACCTACCTGGTAAGATTAAGGCATCATTAGAAGTAAGATTAGTTTGTTTCTGTGCTAGTGCAGGAGTAAGGGACTGCAAGTTATCCGACTGTAATGAGGGCACTGAGTTGCTTACTGACTGAGTGGTATCAGCCAGTGTATCTGAAGCAGAAGTCTTAATTTTCAGCAGAAGCTTTTGTTGCATGGCTCCAGTTTTCTTTGGTTGACAATTTTGATACTGAGCATTATCCTGAAAAAGACTATGCTTATGAACTACAGGCTTGTTTGGTGTCATACATTTCAGAAAAACTGCCTGCTGTCCATCAGGCAAAAGTGCATAAACACGTTTCTGTTTAATTTCCTGTTGGTTTACTGACTCCAAGGACCCAAAGACAGCATCCTGATGCTCTGATAACACCTTCACAGAAGAAATTCCTTTCACAGATGACTCCGATGAGTTTGTAATTATAAGAGGTCTTTTGAATGGCATGCTATTCAATGAGTCATTTGCAGTATTACATGCTCTCCTATTACAGGAACTTCTTACACTTCTGAAACTGTCATTTTTTCCCTCCGCTTTTGAAGCTGGTATGGTTATTTTACCATATTCTCTGGATGCAACTCTCCCTAAACCCTGAGAACTATCACTAGGGACATTTGCAACTGTTCCAATTGCCCCGCTAAAAGTCAAAATCATTCCAGGTCCTTTATTTAAAACAAAAGATGCAGGTACACCTTTAGTCACATGCCCATCTGATGAACTTGCTGATGGAAGTGATTTTCCTGAAACCACCTGTAGTCCGGGCTGGTTAGCAAGGTGCAAGGGAACAAAAAATCCTGATGGAGGGGACTGAACTAAAAGGGTTTTCTTCTGTTCCTGAAGAACTGGTGAAAAGCTGCTAGGATTTTGGGTTGTAGACAGCCTTTTATCTTTTACTAACTGCTGTGTCATGATTGCATCTGTATGAGTTTTTAGCAACGTACCAACACCTGGAGTTATGGATAATTTATCCATTCCCTGTGAATCAAATGATGTTCTGGGTGTCTGTCTTTCTCTCCCACAATGTGTACCTTCATTTGTGCTACATCTTGTGTTCAGCTCTCTTTTATATAAATGAAAGCCTACATTAGAAGGAGACCTCTGAAAAGCACAAGCAGTTGCCGAGCTTTTTAAATGTGTAAAGGCTTTATTCCCTGTCTCATAACCAGAAAGCAGCTTGTCAGAATGAAGTTTTACACAATTATTTGACTTGCTGTGGGATTCTTGCTGAGTAGTTGCTTTCACTTTTAACACATCTTGCAGTAACTGGTTTATTTCAGGCGATAAATAATTAGCTGCCTGTTCACTCTGCAATGAGAAAACAGATGTGATTTTAGGCATTAAGACTGAGTTAACACAATCAGAGGCGTTTTCTTGGAATTTCTCTGCTACATTCTCAAAGCCTTGATATATATTCGCATCCAAATACTGCTGGCCATTATGCTGGTCATCCATAAAAGACTCACTGTCAACAACACATTTAGATCGGCTTTTAGAAGACACAGAATTATTCTTAGTGTTTATATGTCCATAAGTTTTATTAATATTTAATTGGGCTGATACAAATTTCTCTGGTTTTAAGTCTTTCATCGACTCCGAATATGAAGATGCGGATTCACTTCTCCTACTGTTTTGAAAAGAAATGGTTTTGTTGGATATAAATTCTTTGTACCTTTCATCTGTTGACATCCAAATGCTACATGGATTATCTGAACTGTCCATTTTGGAATAGTTGTGAAAAGACAGCAACCCTTCATTAGAAGAATCCACTGAAGTTGAATAATAGAGATTATTAGTTCCATTACTATTATTCAGGCCTCCATTTTGCATTTTCAGTTCAGGAAAGAAGGGCATTTTCATAGGGTCATAGTGAAGCGCATTTGTAATAGTGGGTGGTAATACCTGAGGATGATTTGGAGGACTATAGCTTCTCCACAAGACACTACTTCGAGTTCCAGCTTTTGTCACCTCATCACATGGAGGTACATTCGAGCCCAATTTCATTGGCAAATAATTTGAACTTTTTCCTACTGCTACATTAGAAGGTGCTACAGTTTGAGAAACACTCCTACCATACAATGCGTTATTTTGTTTTTCCACTTTTGTTTTTCCTAAATGAGGAACAGAACACGAAAATGGAGAGGAGGTTAATGGGTGAACAGAATTGTTCTTTAAGGTTGACTGATCAGTTACACATGGTATAGCACCTGAAGACAAGCCACAGGGATCAGCAGTCTGTAGCAAAGGAGGTGTAGAACCATCCTTAATAGGATCAGTTTTCTGACCCAACAAATGTAAGTTTTGCTTACTTGTAGGTAATAATTTTATAACAATATGTTGTTTTCCATCTACCATTTTAAATCCCATAAATTTAGCACTGTAATTTGCTGGAACAGATATTTTATTGTTTTTGACCATCAATACCGTCGGTCCATGAACAGCATTTTTCAATAATCCCAGGCCATAATTTGTTCCATCATCTGCTTTATTGTATTGTGCAGTAGTAGCAGAGAGCATTCCACTTGTGAAATTATGCTTCTCTGTATATATAATTTGATCTTTTTCTTCATTTGCTTCCACATCTCTCATACAGTGGTTCAGATCCTCAGCTTCTGTTTGAATTTTATTCATACTTCTTAGTACTTGGGCATTTTTTTCTCCAGTTTTGTCACTTCCACTACTTATTTTTTTTCGTTTCCATAATGCTTTTTTTGATGCTCCCATTTTATACCTTCTTAACACAAGCTTCAGTCCTGCTGGAGTCTTCACTATCCTTTTTTCACATTTATCCTTTTCCAGTTTTTCTTTTGCATATAAGTGGTCTCTATGCAAAGCTATGATGTGTTTTAAAAGATAATCTTTCCGTGGTGTGCTGTAACTGCAATAATGACAACCAAAAGGAAATATACTGGTGTGAGCAAGAAGATGGTTCTGGAACTCCTCTTTCGTAAAGCTTACGTGATGGCATTTTCCACATTTATATGGAACCTCATTATGTCTGTGAATGTGCTGAACAAATGTGCCCACATCCTGGGTAGAAAACCCACATTTTTCACATTGAAAGTGACCATTTATACAATGCTTTGATGTGAAGTGTTTCGTCAAATCCAACAAAGTGTACATATGCTCATCATTACAGAGCTCACATTTTACTAAAGTGCTACGATGGGTGCGTCTATGCTGTTTAAAAGACTGAAAGTCATTAGCTGAGAAGTTACACATCTCACATGGATACAAAGGCAACTCGCCATAGTGTAACAGCTGAAAATGTTTCTGTAGATCATTTGGGCTGTATCTAATGTTATCCACGCACTTCGTACAAGTGAAATTCAGTATCTTTGCTGTAGTTTTCAACCCTTCTTCAAATTGCACTTCTGGTTTATTTTGCAAGTGGCTTCCCTCTGAACAACTGGGATTGCTTCCACTTATTTTCTCTAGACTTAATGACTTCCTTGCAGTTTGCTGTTTACACTGAAAGAGTCTTCCAAATCTATCAACTTCATGTTTCATTAATACTTCATTGGGAATGTTCACCTTGGGTAAATCAATTTTCACATTTTTTAGTTCATAAGAGAGATTGACATCTAAAATTGCTGGTTGAGACATCACACTTAAAGGAGCATTCATCAGTGCTTTTTCCAAAGTAGTCTCTGTAAAAAAATTCCTTGCAGCATTGTGTTTTAACAAATCAATTTGCTTTTTATCATTAAAAACATTTTTCTCTTCAGATGGCATAATTTTAGGTTTTCCTTTTAAGTGAATTCTTGATATTAGTCTTAGCTCCTGCAGCAAACAAGACTACTGCGCTGAGTTATTCTCGAGGTTCTAGAGCTTCCCCATTTTATTCTCCTGAAATTAGAAAACAAGCAAGGCAAATATTAAGACATTATATCTTTTATCAATACCAAAAAAAACACCACACTCAGCTACAGTTAATTTTTTGCATGCCTACCTTTAGTATCACACAAGTCTGAAGTAGTCAACAGATAAAAGTTAACTGTGGTTTTCACCATATGTTCCTGGGTATAGGTTAATCTTTTCAGAACAAGTGCATGATGGACAACAGTACTCTTCTATGGATTAAGAGACTCAAATACGTATGGCCAGCATCACCGTCTCACTACAGACTTAATGTCAGTGTTTCCACAACAGGCTGCACTAACAATTTCTGGCAGCCCAAGTCTATACTCGAACAACACTCCTACATTTCAAAACCAGCAAAAATGGAATAACAGCAAAAATAACTTGGATTTTGAAAACTGAAACTGAAAAGGAAGAACTGTTTCTTCACTGGTATATAACACTTTTTAGTAAAAACTTTTTTCCATAGTAGAAGTCACAGTATCACTTTCTTCTTTACTAGGAACAGCTAGTAAAGCGTTAGCTGAAATCTGATCAGCAGCTCTCTCTCCACCACCCTCCTGCCCTGCCTGAAGCAACACAGACTTGGAACTCATCAGATCATCCTATTTATTCACATTCAAACTGAAAGAATGATCACATCCTCCCCCCCATTGTGATGAAGTGCAAGAGCTGTTTCTAGAGCTCCAGGCCATCACAAGCATCACCACTAATGTCTTCCAAATATGTTCCCATAAGCCTGTGAGAAGGAAGTATCTAGCATCAAACATGCACATACCTGACAAAGAAAACGGAGACTGAACAATTTTCAAAGCCATGTTCATGTATCACACAGCAAGAAAAGCAAAACACTGGGCTTTTTTTTTTTAAGCATATGCTTTATTGCATTCCTTTGGAAAAGATATTAGCATTTCAGCACAATTCTTGAAAATAATAAGCAAAACAGATTTCAATATCAAATAAACTCCATCAGCTGTGTTCTTCAGCTATGAGACCTGCAAGATTTCAACTATACATCTAACATTCAAAAAACAAAACAGAAAACCACACAGACACATACACACACACACTCCCTCCTTGAGAGTCTTTCCCAATTAAAACACTTCCGGTATGGGATTTATTTTTTTAAAACTTCATGATACACTTCCCATCTTTCACACAGGTGATTAATACATGAGATATTACTTTACCTCAAGCCTGCAGAAGAAAACAAGTCAACTACTACACACTCCATTTTCACCAAGAGAGTACTGTATTATAATGCTTTCTCTTGTCAATGGTAAGTCCCTTATTTGAACAGGAGCAAGCTGAACTCCCACATAAAAAATAAGTAAATAAAAATGACTTGGACTTCATAGCTTGAAGAACTTTTTTTAATACCCAGATGCAACACATGAAGATTATAGGTTGCATGATATAATATGTCATCCTGACGGTAGCTGCCTAGCATTCACATTAAAATGCTATACTGTCAAATACCGAAACCTGAAATGTGTGTGCAATTAACAGTATAAAAATCAGCAGTGGATAAAGTATGCTGCAGACAACAAGCCTCAGGCTTTTAACATGGGGCCAATATGGCCCTCAATTAGGCAACATTTCACTAACTTGATAAAACATTTATGTTTGGCAATGAGTCTCAGCTGGGTATATTCAAACCTGATTTGAGATCTCCTTTAACTAATTAACCACACAAATTACAATTTAACCTTGTTATTATTAGGTAGCATGAAACTATCAGCAAGCACCTACAGCATGACAAATAAAAATATTTACTAGAAACAACCAACTAGTAAAAAAAAAATATTTTAAAATCCCAGGGATCTTTAAATTTACATTATCAAAGTAGTAGTCAAACTTACACATGAAGAAAACTCTTGACTTCAATTCTTCAACAGCCGTTTTAACATTTTTCCACAGACATAGAAGAGGTAAGTGTGTAAGTCTCAGAAAAGGCCACAGTCACGAAGAATACTGAAAAAAAGGTCTGGAAACAAAATGAAAGGTATTTTAAAAGCTGTAAAAATGAGCATAACTGGAAAAATAAACTGAAAAGCACAAATGCTTCACAATTTTCCATTATGTGCATTTTTAATACATTGAAGACAGAAGCACTGTCCATAAATACATACCATGTTCTCTCCCAAAGAACACTATCAAACACAATACAAATTCTAAATAATGAGTGGGACTAAAAATTGGT
This sequence comes from Tyto alba, assembly GCF_018691265.1. Classification (NCBI taxonomy): domain Eukaryota; kingdom Metazoa; phylum Chordata; class Aves; order Strigiformes; family Tytonidae; genus Tyto; species Tyto alba. The sequence continues at coordinate 17,949,859 of NW_024881261.1, forward strand.
AGCAAACAAGGTCTATTTTAACCTTAGCTTTATCACTACATCTCAGGCATTCATAACTGATAAGCATAAACATACAATAACTTAAAAACAAGACAGAAAGAAGTAACTAGTACCTCAGTCCACCAAATTTTAACTTGAACTCAAAAGACGCTTTTCTTAAGTAAAAATTGTGACGAATTCTATAGCGAAGACCTATTTATAATTTTTTAGAAAGTTTTGCAAAAGCCTGGGAGAGGGGTGGAATACTACATTCACAATATTTGAAACAAGTAAGTAGATTATAAAGCAGATATGATGCATACAAATCCTGAATATACAGAAGCATGGGCACAGTTAACTCTGATTAAAAAAAAAAAAATAACAATCACTAAGCACAAGCATAAGTAACCACTCGAGGCTCTAAGCCTCATTTTTCTTTCCCCCAAAACACTCCAATATGTCAGTACTTTGTTTAAAAGTACATATGGAGAAAACAGTTTTAGCTATATACCTTAATCTAGTAAGAAATTACAGGAGTAAGACACTCCTAAATGAGGTACCTTTTACAGTTTTTCCATTTAGAACAAGAAAACAGAAATTCAAAATACATTTCCAGCAAGGCAGTATTTTCAAGATTACTGTAAAAATTGTTTACGCTCATTTAAATTTTACTAAAAAAAACCCACCACCCTGTGCTAAAGTGTTTCCCATGCCTGGTCCCATCCTATATGGGCCTGCAAATTTAGAGTGGTGCCTTCATCTTTAGAAAGATCGGGACACATGTAGGAACTTACAGAACTAGATCTTCAGGAACCCATTGAGCTAAGGCTTCTGGCAGTCAGATACAATCTATCTGACACAGCAAAGCGCTGCTTTTGTAAAAATAAGTTATAAAACAAAACTAAGTTCCCAAATCGCTCTCAAAGCTAACACCCACAAACACTGACACCAATGCCACACAGTAAACTTGCCATTTACGAAAACAGCAGCTCAAGAAAACAGAAGCTCAACGCTCCAGCGCTACACGGCCGCCGCCGACATACCTGCGGACAACCACTTTCTCAGCCCACACGTCCGATGCCTGGGGGACGCTCCCTGTCTCCCCACTCGGGGCTCCCGGCCCCGCCGGTAACGAGCAGCGGTCCCACGGGGCGCTGCCAGGGCCGGCCGGGGAGCGGGGCCGGGGCGCGGGCTGTGCCCCCGTCCCTGGGACGAAAGAGGCGGGGAAGAACAGGGACAAAACGCGAAGCGGCCGGTGGTACCGGCCCGGTGGGGAAGCCCCCGGGGCTGTCACCACCTCAGGGACGCGCCACGGGCTCCACCCCACGGCAGCGGCGGTGGGCGCTCCCCGAAAATCGAGGTGGGGGCGACTGGGGCGCCTCCCCTCCCCAGCTCCTCCCTCGGGAGCCACCCGGCCCCCAGGGCAGCGCCGCCCCTGCCCCGCCAGGCCGCCCGCACAGCCCCGGGGGTGCCGCGCTGCCCGCCACGCCACGCCTCGCCTGGCCCCGCGCAGCCCGGCGGAGGGATACAGGCCGCGACGGATCCCGGAGCCCACAGTGAGACATTCTCAGCCGCTCCCCGCCGCGGCCGGGCGCCGGCCACGCTCCCCGGCCGCCCCGGCACCAGCCCCGGCCGCCCCGACAACTTCCCGCGGCCGGAGGGGGGGTGCGGACTATTTAACGGCTCACCCCTACGACAGGGAAGCTTCCTACACCGCCGCGGCTCGCCACCTCCTGCCTGCTCCTCTCCGCCGCAGCCCGCGCCGGGCCACCCCTCCCGCACCTCACACTCCCCCACCCGACCCCCGGCCGGGGCCCCTCGCGAAGCTACCTCGCCCCTCTCCATAACCCGATGAGTCGCTGTTGGCGGCCATCACACTTTCCATCCGGGGACTGCAGGGCTGCGAGCCCGGCAGCGGGGGCGGCCGCAGCGGAGGGATACGCGTTCACCTGTGAGGAGACGGACGGAGGCCGACGAGGCTCAGGCCAGGGGAGCGCCGGAGCCTGGGGAGGGGCGGGGAGATGGCGTCCGCATCCAGCGTTGCCTTCGTCCTTTCCTCTTCCTCCTCATTCTTGTGTATGGCCGTGGGGGCTGGGGGCAAGCACAGTGTCCGAGGACTCCTGCGGCCCTTCCCCGGCCTACGCCCAGCCGGAGGGCTGCTGCCGGGCAGGCCCGGTGGGCGTTGACCGCCTGGCACGGCCGTGGGTACAGCCTGGCCGCCCGGGCCGTGATTACCTTTCAATGCTTTTGCACTTCCCTTTCCCCAAGTGTGAGTGAGATCCAAGGGCTGTTAATGGTACCAGGCAGAGAGAGCTGATGACCCATCGTAAAACACCCGGAAATCATTGTCCTTGCTTTGGCTTTATCCACCCTAGATAAGGGTTTGCTGAGCTGCGAAGACAATAGAACATTATATGGGGCTTAGATTGGTTGATCGGGTTTCACATGCTCAAAATAACAAAAAGCTTAAAATCACAACAAAACAAACGTTTGCCTTGTTAGAGACAAATTATCATTGCTGCTTAAAAGAGGGACAAACTACCTTAGTAGTAGTGTGCTCTTTACATTTGTGCTAAGTTTCAATGCACGTAGAAGATCACCAAAAAATACGATCACCAGAGTATGAAGGCACATGTGAGGTAGGAAATTCAGATGTAACCATGGCCAAAGAAGGGCAAACGTCCATGGCAGAAATAGACACCTAAAGATGAATTGTGAATGAAGAGGTCATTGAAAAGAAAGCCTCTCTCCACTTACAGAATCGCATTCAGAAATCAAAAGCAGAGGATAAAGTTTTAGGTTCCCAACGGAAAAAGCTTAAACTAACTCATAAGCAACTTTACTGAGCAGTTCACCTAAGTTTTTCTTCAGAAACCATGTCACATCTTAGTTGCAACAAAGTTTAAAAAATACACTTTTTACTCATTATTAAATTCAAGAACAAGGAAAAATGTTGCTGACTTTGAGTGTGTATGTGTGTGTAATAAAGTTCCATTAAACATGAGCATATTTTTAATTCTTCTTCCAGACTGACATCATTTATTTCCCTTGTGCCCTGGACTGTAGAAGAAAATTAATAGAAGTCATTTTGGGGTGGGTTTTTTGGCCCTAAAGAATATCTTCAGAAATAGAATTATATCATTGATGGTTCTACTACACCCAAATGAAACAATCTGTGCCGAAAGCAAGCAGAGAAATGTACTGGTCTGCATGCAAATATTAAAATTCTTCTTCTGGCTTCTAATTCATTACATTTTTCTAAATGGTCAGAGGAAGAGATTGTACATATGTACCCATAGTGTTTTGGAGGATCTGAAAGCTAACTACAACTGAAGAAAAAGAAAAAAGAGAAACAGCATAGTTCTGACTGCAGCCCTAAAGTCAGAAAAGGTAATGGAAAATAATTATCCATGAAAATCATCAGTCTAACAAGCAGATACAGTATCAAATTTGTGTTAGGATGCTAGTATTCCTAATCTGAAATTAAAACATTGTTTCGTCAACTATTCATCCCAACAAATTGTATCTAAAGATAGAAACAAATATCTGTATTTTATCACTTCTTAATTCAAAACACATGGATGTCAAGCACAAGGAGAAAAAGATAACCTGTGAGATAACACCAGCAAGAGAAAGAAAGGTTAACATCTAATTTATCATACATACTGAGATTTTCTGTAGCACAGTGGGAATCCAAAAAGATGACATCAAAACACATGATTCTAACAATAAATTTGTATTGGAATTAAGATTTGTATAGGAATATATGGGGGAAAAAAAAAAAAAAAGGTGGCAATCCAATGCAAAAAAGACAATGGGCAAGCCCACCAAAAAAAAATGACATTGTATAGTAGCTTCTCCCAAAATTCACGAAAGAACTCTTTATTCATGAGTCAACATCCAAAGAAACGCTCCCCAAAATTTCTAAGTCATAGTGTACGAGCTTCCCATTTTGCAGGAGTACTAGGAGCCCCTTATAAACTGTGACATGAGAGGTTGCCTCAAAGATCTTTTTGAATCCACCTGATCACCACTAAAGAGAAGTCCAATGAATGCAACAATTGCCATCCTACCATGCTCAGAGTAGAAACTAAACTGAAAGTCACCAAGGAAACCCAAGTAAAACCAAAGTCTTCTGAAGTGGTTCAGAAGTGAGTGCACAGAACTGGAAAGCACATGTGTTTTCTGAGTATCCTGATGCTGACAGTTGCGTTTCATGTAGTATCAGATATGAATTGTGATGGAGTGCATGAATGCAAATTTAGATACTTCTAAGTACTTTTATATTATCCTTGGAATATGGTTTCTTTAAAGTGTCATCACACACTGTTCTGTTTCGAGGACCTTTCAGGAATCAGTGAATGCTGCACGAGGACTAGAATATCTTTGTATTCTTTTTTCCTGAAGACAGAGATCACACGTGATGCACATGGATAGGCATGATATGTACACATTACTGTTAAATTCCCAAATTCTTAAAAATCAGGGACTAAATCCATATAATACTACAGTCCTTCATTCTTTTTCAGAAGATAAACTGAATTTGGTCCACTTTACTGTGTGAGATCATGTAAAAAAGATGTTCAACTGCAAGACAGTTTATGTTCTGTGAAACATGAAAGATCCCACAACAGATTTTACTTTCCACCCCAGAAAATTGCTCGGACATCTGCAGTCAGGTTTGTTTTTTTTTTTTTTTCCTGAGCATTGGCTCTTGTCTCCAGAAACATACGTAAACTGTGTAGTATTTTGGAAGCTTTAAAGTTATTTGTACTGTTCCAGAGCACATCACATCACATTATACTGTGCATCTGAAATAGGAGACTATTTGTTAGGCTGTTAAAAATTGGTAGGGCAATTAAGTACATAACAGTAGTTTTCATAATGTAATTTTTATTATTGTTGCAATTAGTTCTGTATATGTGGTGGTTTAAAATTAAAAACTCAGGGCTTTCCTCAAATACATGGGTGTCTCACAAACACCAGGAGTATTGCATCCCTGATTTCATTTAGATATCTGATTTATTTATGGATAGTGGGGCAGATTAGATCAATTTTTGCATAATCAATTATGCAAAATTTATTGCATAATCTACTGGACTATCAGAAATTACTTATATCAGAAATTAATCCACACCAAATAATTGGGACTGACTTAAGGATTCCCTCAGAAATACTCTGAAAAAAAAAAAATGTCAATTTTCAGAAGTCCAATACCAAGCATGGATGACCAAATGAAGCAGATGAACTCTTCATTTTTTAATGAAAACCACTTCTTTTTAATGTGAAGTTGTTCATGCATTTGCCTGAAATCACTGAATTCGGTCACAGATGTGAAAGAGCTTCTTTCTGAGTTAGAAACAATAATGAAGTGTTACTGCTAGTGTGTTCCATATTTGAATTACAAAGTGAAAATACCTGGCTAAAAGTGAAAACATTAAACATTATTTCAGTTAGATTTTCACCTTTTTGAGTTATTCCCATTTGTTGGTATGTATAGAAAAAAATAGACAAATCTCAAAAACTTTTTTGTTCTATGACAACTTTTGGTTCTGTCTCACTTTTTGTTCAATCTAAAATGCATTTAAATTAGTTTCTCTTTCTACATACATTACCAATGCTGTAATTGTTTTCATCTGAACTTTTATTCCTGCAGTTTTAATAACTATAGTTTAGATAGCTCAAAGACTGATTGGCACTGTGAAATCCAAAAAGAAAACTAAATTATTGGCTTCTTTCACTATTGCAATAGTACTGTAGATATGCAGGAAAAGACAGAATGAGAATTCAGTGGTGATCCGATATCAATACTGATACCATTCAGTGTCAGCATTAATACTGTTATGTTTATAAGATAATATATTGTGAAAAGGAAGCCTTACTATTATGCTTTCCTACTGTTTTAACCAGTGAAACAAAACCAGGCTATTTACCATTAAAAAATACAGAGTCAAAATTAAGGTCTTTACTTACAGTGACATATAGACTAGCATACATTGAAAAATACTCGATCATCAAAGGCAATAATCTAGTGTATCAGTAACCGGTTTCTCATAAAAAGGCAATTTTCTTATTTCCACAGTGTACTGATGTTTTATCTTAGAGAAAAAAACCATGGAACTTCTCTTACAGTCATGAAGCAGCTCATTCATATAAGCATTGTTTCAAGCACACCGTACTTTCTGAAAGAAATGAACCCTGCCTAGCCAATGTATTATTTATTTTAGTGGCAAACACAGTTGTAGCTTTTTGTAAGCAGATCAGTATGGAAAGAATAGATTTAAAGAACAAACTCAAAAGGCTCCACCAAAGAACTTTTATGTAAGAATACATCAGTAAAAAAGAATAATACAGAAGGTCAAGTTAGCACCTTTAATGAGTCAACTGGTATGGAACAGAATAGAATACCTGTATTTTCTCTGAACCCGCCATTTATACTATGTTTATCTGTAAGATTACACTTTCTATTTACAGGTCATTACAAGAATTTGAAACAATCTAGCAGTAAGATTACTTGACTTAGGCTTTCTGACAGTGTCACGACAGAACTTTACTAACTCTATGAACCAGATATTCTCAAAAGAAATAGCAGAGGCATCTCAATTCTTTTTTCTTTTAGTTCAAAGATTGTTCTTGTAGGCAGTTTGCCTGACAAGGCTAAGTAAGGTCTGTCAATTCTTAAACAGAATTTTCCTTCATTTAAGTATGTTTAGTCCCTGGTTCCTTCATGCATTTCCAGCCTCTGCTACCTGTGATATTGCCAACTCAGTTGTACCATGAAGACAGACATTTTTTTTAATATACTCTTCATGAACATATTCAGAACTTGCTGTCTTCTGGATAAACAGATAATCATTTGAGCTGTTCTGGCAGTACTAAGTAGTAGCTGTAGGTGCTAAGCAGTACATACAAATATGGTTTATAATCTCATTACAGACAAGCCAGGAAAGAAATATCAATTAATTACATTTTATAAAGTATATATTTAATAAATATATTAAATGCTGAAATAGACAAATGCATGAGATTAAGTTTTACTTACTGTTACTAAAAGTCACAAAGTGATTCAGAATTTTATCTGATATAAATAAGGAATTATTTAGCCCACATCATAAGAAAAATATCAGAAACGGGATCTCTTTCAGAAAATTTGTACAACCAATAGATGAGCAAGGTATAAAACAAGCACTCAGAAGATCAAACCACAGGAGAAAACAGAAATAATAATTTGCATCTGTAAGAAATTACTGCATTAGAAACTCTTCTTTATGGAATATGTGTGAAAGTCTGTCTTAAATTGTCTCAAAGTGTCAATAGAAAAGGTTATACAAAAACTAAATGAATGGTAGCAAACTCAGTAAGGCCAGAGCCAGGAGTTCTGATGGAATGAAGAAAGAAATGGCTGCACAATAATATCTGAGGTGTAACTTTTCACTTAGAACTGGTGTGGTGCCAAAAGAATAGAAGGTGGCATATGGGACTCAAATTTTTTACAGGATTTATGAGATGAACCAAAGAGATATTAACTAGTAAGTCTCACATCCATACAGAGCAAACTGATCAAAATTCTAAAGAAGGCATAGAATACATGAATATATGGCTTTATTGTATAGTATTTTGGAATTTAAAGTTGATTTTCTTGGAAGTTACCAGAAAGTCCCACAAAATTATCTGTTAAGGCCTGCACTGTTCAGTACATTCACAAAGCAAAATGGTGAAATAGCACCGTGCCAAAGTTTGATGATGACAGTAAGTTTTTCAAGACACAATTTTCTGCAGAGCTGTAGACAGTGTTCATGGTGCTGAAGAACTAGGCAATAAACTAGAAAATTAAATTCAGTACAATATCAGGAAGAGCAACAGTAATTTTGTATAGGAAACTATAGGCTTCAAAATGGCTAATACCACCCTGAAAAAGTATCTTTGAGATGTGGTAGACATTGATATTAAAACAGTGTCTGTATGCTCAGTAGTAATCGTAAAAGCAAATAGAATGTTAAGAACCAATAGAAAAGGAGTAGAGAACAAAACAGTAAACATCACAGTGCTGCTACATAAATCCATGCTGTGGTTATATCTTCCACACTATATTCAGTTCTGGCTTCCTTTTCTCAATCTGGGCATCACAACACCAGGAGGGTTACAAAGAAGGAACCTAAATTCATAGAATCACTTTAGTACAAGAATGAAGAAACTGAGACTCTTCAGCCATGAGAAAGGAGATCTTAAGAGCTGATACAATCAAGTGGTATGAAGGAGATGAGCAAAGGATGACTGCTTGCCATTTCTTTTAGTAAAGGAATTAGAGGGCATAAAATTATCAAGAGGCCTGTTCAAAACAGAGTACTATGTGCAATTAAATGTTAAATCAGGGAATATACTCTCACAAGAAGTGAAGGATAGCAAGGGTTTTCATGACTTTGTAAAGCTAGGAGACAAATTCACAGAAGAAAAATCAAATTATTTAAATTAAAGGTATGACCTCTGTATCAAGATGACCCTGAGCCTCAGATTGCTGTGCACTGGGAGAGCAAACTGGGAAAATAGCAACATTTGCCCTCCTTTTCTACAGCTCTGTTGGAATCTGCTTTTGGCCAGATGATGCCCTGCTAAATAGACTCCGTACATCAGTTCCTCTAGTTAATTATTTTAATACACTCACCAGATGGACACATCCAGTTAAGAGTCCCTGCCATAACTGGGTATCCTACAAACACTTATTCTCAGCATAGGTTTTTCAAATACAATTTCTGATCACTTGCATACTAAGAGTCTGTAGTACAAGTGAAGGAATATTCTTAGATGTTACTGAGTCTCCTTTTGAAACTTGCGGGGAAAGCATCTCTGCCTTCCCATTATGTGAAGTGATTAAGAGACTTTTTTATTATTATCATTTGGGCATGGGGGGTGTTGCCAGACAGCAGATGGAAGAGGCATTCTTAGAAATGTGTAAACAACATTTTTTAAAAGTTTATCACTGTATTTACAGCTCTATCACATGTAGCTCAATTAGTGATAATCTGCTCAAAGATGAGATTCACTTTACTAAGTAGCTTGCCTTGGTGCCAGAACTAGAATTTCTACATATCAGTTTCTTAATTAGACAGTACTAAAACCACGGTCCTCAGAGTATGTTTTAGTCTCATGAAAACTAAAGTTTGCATGGTTAAGATCCGATTTGGCCCACTGTAATTTTAGTCTTAATGTATGCAAGTATCTTCATCATCAGGAGCAGTCATAGATGAAACAAGGTCAGGCAAGCTAACTTAAAGCAGAAACTAGGGCTGGAAAAGAAAGAGGCAAGAGCTAGGAACCAAGGCTGAACAGATCAAGGACAAGATTAGCAACTAGTTCTCAGTAGGAAGGGAACTAGGGCAAGGTCTAGAAAGCAGAAAATTGGATCAGAATTTTAGGTAGGAACCAACACTTAAGAGCAAGAATCTAGAGCACAATTACAACTGAAAGGCATTAAGCCACCTGTAACATCCTGTCCCATCTCCCGTACATCAAGACAGGTTATGCCAATCAGCTGGCTCGGAGGTGGGACCATTACCCTTTAGAAAACTAGTTATGGCCAGATGACTAAGAGAGAGATGCCTGAACTGACTGTGGGAGACATCTTGACTTTGCAGCTTTCAGTGACACACAGCTTAGCTAGCAGTATTTGTTGCATGACATGAACATCTTCCTCATCAGCAGATACTAATGAAGGACCCCAATAGCTTTTAATCAGTAGTGAAGCAACATGTGAACAGTGAGCTGAAACACCATTGCCCAGATGAAACAAGAGGGACTGGCAAACTCAGAAAAGTTGGAATCCAGGCAAATTGCATTAATCTGTTAATGCACAGAAATGCTAGGAAAACAAGGCAATCCTCAAGCCTTTCTCAAAATGGGGAAGATTTTACTCTTGGTGGCAAACAAACTAGAAACCACACACCATTGCGCATACTGTTTTTCTGATGCAACATTACAAAATACATCCTGAGTACTGGACTTGTTTTCTTTAGCAAGACAAGTGCTAATTTCCCTTTCAGAAGGTATAGATATACAAGATGAAATATTTAAAATCATCAAGTTGTTCCATGCCATAACATAAAATATGGCATTATATATTCTATAACACCATAACTTCTGTCCATTTTTTTGCCTTTCTAATAATTACGAGTATCTGTCAATAGAGCCCTCTCATACATTTTTAGCACCTAGGTACATGTGTCCATATTTGCACACTTCAGGTCAGGTCATTTAACCTCTCTGTTTTAGACTATCCAGCAGTTGGAGTGAAGGTGTACACCCATGAGGGTCCTAAAAGAATAAGTTCTTTATAAGATTAATTTGTTCTTCAATGAATGCTATTATATTAGCTTAAAGTATTTATTTGTCTTACTCTGCAAACAGCTTTGTACCTTCTTTGATATCTATTAAGAAATTATTGAGTTTCTTTTCCAAGAACTGGGTGACATTTCTAATACAACATGTTTTTCTCATGAATATCAGTGTGACTTCCTTCGTTTTAAACTTAGATACATACATACACTTCAACCCAAAATCTAATGGGAAGAGTAAACAACATTCAGTTATGAGTGTTTGCTTCCTGTTGAATTCTGTGGAAATTGTGGAAATATCTGTGCAGAGTTGGACACGACTTGTTTCCTCCCTGCTGCTTGAACAATGATAACTTCCATTCCAGCCACTGCTGATAAACCTCTTCTAAAATCCTACCAACCTTGAATCTAATGGGAAAGTAGTCTGACTAAATCATTTTATTTACTTAGATACCTTTGTACTTTTTTGTCCATTTCTTATATCACCACATGCTGAATTTTAGCTGGGTCTTCTATAGATTTCTCTGAAAAAATCTCCAGCTGATCCAATATCTCATCACAGTATCAAGTTAGACGTTGACAGAAATCTATCCAGTTTTATCCAGTTTGAATCTGTTTCATTGGCTCACTACGAGTTTTCAAATGGCTGTTAAATCATTATCCTTGGACTAAAATCTAATAAACTGTTGGTTTAATATAGCCAACAATACTTAATTTTTATGTGATCTAGCATTTTCAATCTTTAACTAGCAGATCCTCTACTGCACTTCAGATCTGGCAAAGGCAGCAGCACAACAGAAGCTTCTCTGTGTAGCCCCACAACTGTCATTGAATTCAGTCATCTATAATCACACTGCAGAGAAGTCCCACTTCCATATTCATTCATCTTTGGCACTTTTGCTGAGATTATTAATATCAAGTGTGTAACTTTTGAAGAGTGGAGCTAGAGCTCAAACTCCCTTTATATAGAAGTCCAGGACATATAGTACTGGGCTAAATTTGAAGTAGGAACGTACAACAGAAAACCCTTCATATACCATCCTCAATCCCTTGATAAGACACATAGTCTCTTTCTAGCTATTTCAAAAGATGTATTGGAGACAGCAGATCCCAGGTTGCCTTTTAATTGTGCCCTATGGCTTTGGATTTCACTGCCTAATGGCAGGAGATCAGTTACACTATATTGATGTAGTTTAACAACAGGCTAAATAAAGACATTTTTGTTTTTCTGGCTCCTTAATCCATGTGAGATGGGTTAGCTATTATTTTAGTTCTGTGCCCCACGAGGCTTTCCAAGCAGTTCTCCAGACATGTTCATTGTACCCACTCCTGTTTACAGAAACAGAGCAGACTACTGGTGTGAACGTGTTTGTTGGTTTGTAATGAATGTATTGGGGAAACTAAGCCTTTAATTAAAACCAGCTGGCACTATAAACAGTTTCATGCTCCATAATACTGACCATGGTTTTCAGTTAGAGATATGGAAAATCAGGGGATTTCCTCATCCTAACTAAAAACTCTGTTGCTGGTTTTCCTCTTAAAGATGGAGTACCCCATCCCACACAACAGATGAGTAAAACAACTACATTCTAACAATATTATAATCCTAAATGCTGCAGTATTTGCATCAGAGCTTCACAAAAGGACAAATAAACTATGTCCCAGCCACCTTTTTACTATTTCTGCATTGCCAGTCAGCCAATTTCTTTGAGTTATACTAAAGGTAAATACAGATTCCAAAAAGCTCAGGAAATACCATGCCCCTTAAGAGCACATGTAGTGACAGTTGATAAGGGAAAGTGGCCAGATATGCACAGGTTTGAGAAATAAGAGATCAAGAAGAGAAATATAAAATTGCCATTTAAATAATAGCTCCCATAAACAAAATCCAGCCTTAGTTTTCCATTTCAGTTACAAGTTAGCTTTGCTAATGCTAATTCATTATGTGCCTTCTCATGAAATCTATTCCACAAAATTAAGTGAGTTTGCCTATAACATTGTGTTTGTAAATCTACAAATGTGAACTTGTTAGGTATTTGTAGAAAGAGACTACAGTGATTAATAAGGCAAAAGATTAGGAGCAAGGACAATCTGGGTCCTAATCCCAGTTGAGCCACTTATGGCGTAACCTTGGGGAATTTACTTGACCTTCACATTTCTCGCAAACTCTGATGGAAATTGGATACCAGCTGGACCTTGGAGAATACCAGACATGTCTGCTGAACTCCCAATTATCAGTGTTAGAATAACAGTGAGCAGGCTTGCATTATGATTGTGGGGTGCTGTGCACATACAGTCCTTAATAATAATAAGGACCCTCCTTCCCTTTCCTGGCAAGGCTAAACTGATGTTAAAAGGTGGTCTACACACTACATGTCCTGTCCAGTTCCTGGCAATACCATAAAAGAAAATAGTGGCACACATGAGGCAATTAGACTTTAAAAGGATTCCAGCTGTTCCCTTCCACCCAGCATTCTCCTGCAGTTCCAGCAAGGACATTTATCAGATTATCTGATTAGAAAGATTAGATTTATAGGGCCAGACTCTCAGCTTCATCCATGATGAACTACCTGCAGTTCTTTAATATGAGATCAGTTCTATGCAAATGGAAGAGGCAAGTCTAAGAGTTGGTAATCTCTAAGGTGAGGTATCATTCTGACCACATTCACCCCAAACACACCTGCCAGTGATCCTATGCCAGTAACTTTATATCATCAAATAAATCCCTCATGTCAAGTATATCCCAGGATAGGATCCTTTCATGCAACTAGGGGATTTTCCTGAATGGAACCTAAATTTTGTTCTGTCAACATTTGTTGTGTTATTTATTAAAAAAAAAAAAAAAAAAAGAAGAAAAGCAAAAACACAAGGCACAGTGAAGAAAAGCTCAGCCTTCAGTCAATAAATTGATGGCAATAAATTGATACAGTCCCATATAAACCTTCAGACCTCACAGTTCACTGAAGGGAGGACGGTGGGAAAAAGGGTGCCATTATATATAGTTCAGACATTAACTATATGACTGCCATTATATACAGTTCAGACATGGTTTCATGCAGGTATCAATAAAAGAACATTAAATACCTAAAACATTACCATGAAAGCAATTTGAAAACCCAGATAATAAAACAGCACAATAGTATCACAAGAAATCTTCCATATTTCCTACAAAATATAAAATAGTTCTCTATAAGTAATTAGAACAGTAGCTAATATAGTACAGTATAATAACTAATGCAGTATTTCAGAATGATTAAATTGTGAAGAAGCTGTGATGTGCAGGCTTAAGTAAAACATCCATTATTTTGTTTTTATTGTTGTGGTCCTCAGTTAGTTAGTTTGTTTGTTTATTTAGTCACAATGGTATGGAACTACACTTTCCAAAAGAAATATGCAGTATCTTTCATATAAAAATTTCTTTGAAACTCATCTGTGTGACAATCCATACCCCGTTCAGCCTTGTGGGGGAGGGAGAGTAGGGATTTTTGTCAGATAACTGCTAATTTGCTGCAAAGTTCTTCATCCATTATTTCTTGTTCAAATATTTTACAACCAATTTATTTTCCAGCAAAGCCATTGAGACACACTCATATGTCCTTGAGTGCAGTCTTGTTAGTAATGCTTATTTGTCTTTTAAAAAAAAGCTAAATACACCTATATAACTTATTTTAAGTCCTCTCTGTAAGGGATCATGTAGGACCATATAAGACCTCAGTTGGTCAGTTTAGCCAACATGTGGGTTGTCTAAATATGCAGCAGACATAATACAGCTGAAAATACTATATCAGCAAAGAAAAAGTAGGGAAGAAATTATGTCCAGATGTCCACTGTCTGATAGGACTTTTTCTGAAGTTGGTACAGCTTATGCCTCATCAATTTTTCCTCTATGCCAGGACCACTCAGGTTAGTTGGGTCTGCTGGAAAATTTTGCAAGGATCAGCTCTGCAGGAAAGCACATATCTCAAGGTTTAGCAGCCAGCATCACATCTTCTTAGATGGGAGATGTGCTGGCACATTCCTACTGCTTCCTGAGAGACCTGAGGAACAACTACAAACACAGGATATCTGTATCCAAGCAGATAAACCAAAATTTAGTCCATCTTTTAGGTGAACTCAGTGGACTGCTCTTCAGTGTCCCATTGTCATGATCTAGTTCACAGCAAATTCTGATGTTTTGTAGACACTACATTGTCTATGTCAGAAAAGGTGCAAGTGCTGCTTATTAAGTTGTAATAGCATTTATTCCACCTTTCAGATTCAGGGATTTCCACTTTGTTCTACAACTGACTGAGAAACTCTCAGAAAGGACTTGTACCTTATTCCTAATCCATGTCCTTCATCAAAGCAAGGAAGAATGTTAGCCTTTGACAATGCAGCGAGAAGAATTATATATGTATACTGGAAACTTCTAAAACCAAAGAGTATTTTGTGCTTGAAGTTTAAGTGGGTAGAATTAATCCTTAAAGACATGGTATACAATTTAGAGAAGAGATACTGAATTGTCATTCCCTAGGACACCAAGGGTAGAATTAATCCAAAATAAGTGGGATGAGTCAACTGGAGATGCCTGTCTTTCTCCATAGAGGGCATGTAAACAACTATTTCTTAATTACATATTTAACCATTAGGTAGCTAAATGTACGTGGGCTGAATACCATCTTTAATAGGTTAAGAACACTATAAAGCACATGCACACGTCACATACTGATAGCATCACTTGTTACAAGCCATCTTCCAGCCAAAGCACCAGATTTCAGTTGGTTGCAATTTGACAAACTATGTCTGATGTGAAGGCTTCAGTCTTTGGCTGAATGTCTTGCAAAAATTCAATCAGAAATGAGAATCAGGTTAGGGAACATTTAAACAAACTGGACATAAAGTCCACGGGACCTGATGGGATGCACCTTATGAATGCTGAGGCAGCTGGCTAAAGTAATTATGAGGCCACTGTCAGCTATCTTTGAAAAGTCATGGGAACTAGGGGGTTCCTGTCACTCATTCTCAAGAAGGGAAAGAAGTAGAATCTGTGGAACTGCAGGCCAGTCAGCCTCACCTCAACCTCTGAGAAGGTGATGGAGTAAATAATCCAGAAAAAACATTTGAAACATATGATGGACAACAGGGCCATTGAGTGTAGTCAGCAGAAATCACGCCTGACAACCTGATGGCTTTCTAGGATGATGTGGATGTTGTTTATCTTGACTTTAGTAAAGGTTTTCAACACTGTCTCCCGTAACATATTCATAGACAGACTGATACATTGTGGCCTAGATAAGTGTACAATGAAGTGGATTGAAAACTGAACTGCTCAGAGGTGCAGAGGCTTGCAGTGAGTGGCATGAAGTCCCGTCACTAGTGCTGGACCCCAGAGGTCAATACAGAGTCCAGTACTGCTTGACCTCTTCATTAAAGACTTGGATGATTGGGCAGAGTGCACCCTCAGCAAGTTTGCAAGCCATACAAATTGGGAGGAATCGTTGATACACCATCTGGTTGTGATGCCATTCAGAGATCTCAACAGTCTGGAGAAACGAGCAGACAGGAATCTCACAAAGTTCTGCAAAATGAGGAGGTTGGACTAGACAATCTCCAAGCTCCCTTCCAACCTCACCAACTCTGTGATTCTGCGAGCCCAAACAAAGATAAGAACAAAAAAAAAAAAAAGGAGATTGTTTTCCTTATATTAAATACATATATTGGTACTATTTTGACAGAGATATCGCCTCCTTATCTGGTTTGAAGCAGCAACTTGAAATTTATTAGGGACATGGGTTTTATATCAAGGATACTCTTATTGCCTTCCTAATCAATAGTCCTGAAGATGAACAATTCATGAGCTTATACGATATCTATTTTTACATATGCTCAATAGGAATTTATTAGAGATTAAGAGCTAAAATTCCAAAGATACTGTTATCCCTGAGCATGATAAAACTTCCTTACAACTACAGATGAAAACAATTGAGGATACCTCTTTTCACTTCTCTCTGAAAGGCTGTTTCACTCCATGGATAGCCAGAACTGCCTTCTAGTTTCCAGTCTAATTTTGCTCGTGATTAATTACAACGTTTCCCTCTTACACTGATAGTATTTAATGGTGAACATCTTGTTAACTTTGTAAAATGAAGGTTGAAAGGAAAATAAAGATTCTGGAAATGGAGAAGTAGGTATCAAGGAAGAAGCAAGTTCAGGACAAAGGGTGTGACAAGAAAGATGCAAAGGAAGAGGAAGGACTGGTTTGACAAGGAGATTTTGTTAGGAGCTACTGGTGGCAGAGACAAACTAGGACTAGGAATTGTTGAGGAATATGTGTGAGGGGAACTGCACAAGCCATGGGCAGAAAGATGGTTTGCATGATGGTGCATTGTGGCTAGACAAATTACTGAGGCAAAGGTACTGAGACAAGAAATCAGAGTTGAATATGGGAAAGAGAGGAAAAACTTACTGACAAGAACCTGAGGGTGGAGATAATTGGAATGGATATTGTGAACAAACTGAGAGAACAAGAGGGGGGAGTCTGAGACACAGGGAAGAGTGTGCATGAGACTGAAACTACAAGCTGATGACATGACTGAGTCAATACATTGCTATCTGATAGAAACACTTATCTGGGGAATTTGTAATAAAACTGGGAAATTATGTTTTTAAGAGAGTTGCTAAATCAAATACTTAAAGATTAACAGAACTAACATTGCCCTTGAAACCTTTAATTTAGCTTCTCTGCGCATATGCCCAGTGATGCAGCCCTTGCTCCAGTTTCAGAGAACAACTCACTATGGATTTGAACTGGGCTGTGTAATGAAGGACAACATTGTTTGTGATCCAGGAAATGTGAAGTGGGCAGGACAGGGGATTATGACAATAGCAAGAACAGTTTTGCACAGTTAATGTAGCTGCATAGTGTGCTAGAGAATACAGTTTTATCCCTGCCTTTTCTAAAGGTCCCCTGGCATGCTGACCAAGCCACTGAAACACCATTTTACATCTGTTCAGAATTTCAGTGCCTCTTTCTCTGAATAAAAGCTACTCACAGTCCCAATGCACAGAAGTACACAGAAGTTAGATCTACTACCCACACCAATAGGAAAGACTGTCAGTAGGCATAGTGAAGTATCACATGGAAATCTCTGAAGAATTACATTCCAGTTTTCTTAAATTAAGCATCCAATGCTAATTCCAATTTTATTCTCCTTATGCCCTAAATCCACTTCTGAAAGAAGACAGTACTTGCCTCAGAGAGATTTTGTGAAGATGAGTATTAATGAAAAGACAGATACCCTTGTAACTGTCACACACCCATGAGAAAATTCATACTTATCTTTTTAAAAGGGGTCTAACTAGACTGCAGTGAACAAGGTATAGGTACAAGCTTTATGTGAAACAGTGAGAAAGAAACAACATAATGAATAGCTATTCAGTAAGTACTCTTTCTCCCGTGCACTGAGTGAGGAGGGAATCCTGCAGGAAAAAAGCAAACCTGCTGGGTCTATCCTCCTCCAGGCTGCATTGATCAGGTACAGGGCTGCTAAACAGGGATCCCACAACAGCTCCGTCTGCTTTATTTTATAATCCTTCCCCAACACCACCATAAATAAGCAACCCACCCTGTTTTACTCTTTCCCCAGTGGCCTCCATTTTGCTGACCTAACATCTTTACTTGAGAATTGTGGCCTCAGCCAGCACATCCCTGCCATTGTTTTGGAAAATCTTCACCCATGGAAAATTCCCCAGTCTCCAGGTTCAACTCTTTTGTGTGGTAGTTCCTCCTGTTACCGTACTGCCGTTTTCACCTTGGGTCGGCCCACTAGTTCGTGAGAGTAGCTGCAGCCTGAAGTCCTGCTGCTGCCAACACCACTGTGACCCTTGAAAGGCAATACAACCTGCACACAACAAGCCACTCTGCAGGAGTAATCAACCCTGTAGAGAGGTGGCTTTGGTGCTGGTGGCACATGCCACATCTCCCTCACCACAATATATAGGAATGTTTGCGGCAAGGTAGAATACATTCCTCCTCTCGTTGACTGGCAACAGTAGATCTGGTCCCTCTCTACCACCTGTTCCTCAGGCAGGTCTGTATTGACCATCAGATCTTGTAACATCCCTCTGGGCTACACACTCCTCGTCCATTGGTATGTTGTTTTTCCAGCTGATTCACTTCAGCTTCCCAATGCACCCAATTACTTAGTGTAAACCACTGTCCCTCTGCCTGCACACCCTTGACAGAGATGATGTAAATAAGTAAAGACTGTATCATAAAGGCTGTGCTGAAAATGTGAGAGTATAAAAGCATTAATAATGAGTCAGATTTAATGGCCACCCAACCCAGTACCTCCAACACTGGCTGAGTAAGTTTTCAGGGAGGAACACAGACCAGACCAAGATGCTTCCCCAAACAATCCCAACATCTAAGGATTTGTAGCTTACCACCAGCTAATGGTGGTATCCTTGCATGTTATAACTTCTAATGACTTTTTTATTCCATTAATTTCTCCAATTGCTGTTTGAAACCAGATTATTTTTTTGCATCTAATATGACATATTGTTTCCCAGTCTAACTATGGGTTATGGAAATAGGTGACTCCTTTTGTCTGTTTTGAATGTAGTGATTTTGAATGGGATGAAGTTTTATTTTTAGTTTTATTTGATGTCATCTAGCTGTTGGATGAGGAGACACAGTGAGCAATCATTTTCTGTTCTTCTCCTGTGCCATTCATGTTGTTATAATAATCTTCACCTATCTGTCTTTCATCTATGCAGAAAAATCATGGCCTACTTTATTGTTCTTCATATTCAAACTATCCCATCTATTCAACCTTACTTATCACTATTCTCTGCTCTTTGAGGGAAGATCTGAACTGCATCCAGTATTCAAGATGTGAGCACACCCAGAACTTCTACCAGCAAAACTATGTTATTTCTTTAGTATTATCCTAACTATTCATAAATTTTGTCTCCTTTTTAGTGACTACTCAGCGTTGCGTTTACATTGACTGTTGAAGTACCAGTACAGTACCAGCTAGTTCAGTATCCATCAGTATGTATTTAAAGCCAAGATTGTTTTTTGCCCTGTGCATTACCTTTACCCATACCTACATTAATTTAATCAACCACTTAATCACCTGATAATAGCATGAGATCTTTCTGCAACTCTTCAAAAGAACCTCTGGTCTTCATTAATTTGGTTTTTACCCAGTATTACCAGCAAACTTGACTTTGCAGCCTGAAATACATTACATAAATAATATACTGTCTATAAACATATACTTAGAAACAAATACATTTTTTTCTAATAATAATGCTAAAAGTTCCCCAAAGATTAACAGTGCTTATGATACACATTTACTTTCCTCAATTGAAGTTCATGACTTTTGTCTGTATGAAGAGTTCAAAGCCAGATTCCTAACTTTTCACAGGAAAGGCAGCAGAAAATTTTGTCTGAATAAGAATTGCCAGAACTCTTTATTTTTCTGTTGTTCCCATCTTCAGGAATTTCTCTTACTCTTTCTCCCCCTCTCATATCTTTTTCTGCAAAATTTCTCTACCTTCTTAGTTTGTTACTTCCCATCTGTTCCTGTTTACATTTTCTCTTGGATTTTTTTTTGTTTCAGTGTCCTTTTTTTGTTTAGTCTGCATCTTGAGTTTCCACTTTTTTTTTTTTTTTTTGCAATTTTGTAGGATCCTCTCCAGTTCTGTACTTTTCTGTTATTAAGATTACAGCCTTTCTATCATTCAATGCTTATTATTTTTATCGCAGTACCAAATCAATAAGCATTACTATAAGCCTTGTGGACCTAACAAAAAGCTCGTCTCTGTCCCCAAACACTTGGCCTAAGTCTGTGATGAACCATAATGGGAAAAAATAGTCGATGTGGAAGTGCAGTGTAACAGTGAAAGAGTTAAGGGGAGTAAGCTAAAATCGTAACATGCCAGTTGGTTGGCTCTGCTGACCAGAGATGGTACAGAGCCATTGTTTGAAAGGCAATGTGGGAATCTCAAGGAGTTCTTAGATGCTCCACCAGTATAAATGACATAAAGGGGAAAAAAGTACCTGTAGAAAATTAGTTACTGAATAAATTAAAAAATCATAGGAGAAATGGAGAGTGAGTTGATGGGTGATAGCATTGAGCAGTGGTAAGGCATGCAGATCTAATCAGTGATGAGTCATCTATGCTTGCTACTATGAGAAAGGGAAGACAACAGGACACTCAAATCATGACTTTCCTTCTCCAGATCCATGTTTCTAGCCGTGTTTCTTATACTCTGTTTCTCCAGCACTGGAAATACCACCTAGCAACTCCAAATAATAAAATTTCTCATACGTTTTCACAGGAACCATGATATGTTTCACAAAAGAACAAGAAAACTGACAAAATGGTAATTTATATTTCAGAAGTGTAACTCTTGGACAGGTCAAAGCTAACATATCATCTTGGTGTCATTCCCACCTCACCCCCACTTACTCTAATATAATTGGGGAAAAGGGACACACATGTTACTCCTCTGAGATCTGGTCCCAGCTTCCTTTAGGATTTATTATGGAAACTGGATGTTGTCCCTTGATATTAAACCTGCCCTCAACCCTGGAAAACAGACTTTTTAGTCACAACTAACATTCTCACTCTATCATAGTTACTTTGTCATCCAGGTACCTGGGCCTCTGGAGTTTCTCAGCCAAACTGTAGATCACTTCTTCCATCTCCCCTTCCCAAAACATGATTTCACTTGCAAGTTTTGACCACTACTTTCAGTGCAATTTTTAAAACAACAAAAAAAAAAAAAAAAAAAAAAAAAGGGGGGGGGAAGGGGATGGGGCAGAGGGAACGGGGACCTGACTCAGGAATCTGTAAAGTAGGGAGTCTGAAGGCAACACATCAAAAGCAATCACAACAGCACTAGGAACAATGTGAAAACAGGGTCAGCAGGAAATATCACATAAACATAGCTTCCTCTATGGAAAATATATTTGCAGTGGCTTCATTAACTTTATATAAGAGAAATGGCAAACTTAAGGCTGCAGAGTTCCTCTTCCTTTCCCTTGAAAAGTTGAATACTACAGATTTAAGGCATTTTGTAATTATATAGTTCAAATCACTGACAAACAAATGGAAAACTAAATGTACTATAACTCTTCAAACCCTCTTCTCAACTTGTATCAATACAGTACCCAGCATAATGGCATCCTTCTGTGTGACTTGATGTAACTTCCAGTGGCACCTCTGTTACAGACAATAAATTACAAAATAGAAAAGTGGCTTGTGAACCTGTCCAAAATCTAAATTTAAAAAGTAGAGTGAAATTTTACTCCTCTTGCAAAGTTAACTGGAAACATTTAAGCTCCCGCCCCTACTGGGGTTACTAGCCGTGTGGCTGAACCACTAGACTTGACCATTGACACTCGTTTGTGTCAGTGCATTCTGGCACCTCAGGTTTAGAGGTGAAACCCTCCAGGAAAGAAGCAGTCATGAAGGGTTAACAACAGTAAGTGAAGGTGTGTCTATGCCTGAAGTCTGCATATTAAATATTATTTGAGTACTTCAGACTGTGACACATTCATTTTTACTGGAAATAAAGTATTTACATACCTTTAATAGCTATAGATCTCAGTACCACAGTCATTAGGCAAGTCTACTTTAGCATACTGGCCAAAAATGCACATGAAATTACAGTAACTTCCCCTAAATTCTCCCCTTTTTGTGAAAAGGAAAACCAGCAAAACATAATGTAATCTAATATGTGGCAGACATTTGCTTTACAGGATAATAGACATACTGGATTAAATTATTCCCAGAGCAAGTATAAAGAGTGTAAAGTAATTTAAAGGTGTTAATGTAGATGAATGCATTTTTATTACCAGCGTTAATGACTGTAGAAGATGAAAGGCAGTGAAAACTCGGGATTACAGAAACGTATTTACCACAGACAAAACATTGCTCACAACAGTGGATTTTTATGAGTTATGAGCTTGGTTCAGAGTCTCAAACAGATAGCTTTCAGCCCTACAAATCCCTGAGAGCAGCCACTGCACCTCTGCAGGTTGGCTAATACTGATATTTACCATTCCTCTTAATCTGTTTCAAAACTGTGAGAACCATGTTTCCTTCAGTCTGGAGCAGTCTGTACTGCATTTCTCAATCTGCCAGCTAAATCCCTTAGAAATTAGTCTTGCATCCTTCCCTGAATTTGATGGGACAGGAAGAGGAGAAGGAAAGAAAGACACTAAGAAAATACAGCATACCAGCAATAGACATATCAGGTGTTTGATACATACAACATTCAGATAAACTCTAAACATCTGATGGACGTTTCTCTGAGCAGAAGCCAATGAGTAGTTGAGATAAGTATGCTCAGTCTTGTAACATTTATGCAGAGGAAGAAGAAATAGGGATCTGGGGATGGTGACATGATATGTGGGGCAGTCAGATCAAGGTTGTTTCCAGTATTAGAGGCAGAGGGAATGAGGCTCCTTTTGGAAGGTTAAAAGAGTAGCTAAAACACAACCTGTGGGTAGAAGGTTCATCACATTCCCTATCTAAGAAGTTTAGGTCAACCTTGTTAGAAGAAGAATAAGTCATGGGAGACCTCATCCCATGTAACATGGAGGGACTTCTTCACAGCAATAGCAGGTTTTTTTGCCTTGGATGGGGGAACAAAGTTTTCAGGTATCTTTGTATTTGTACTCTAAATTAAAAACAAAACAAAACAAAACCAGAAGCATTTCAATGTACAGGAATATTGAGTGAACCATTAAAAAAAAAGGAGATACACCAAAAAACAATATACATTAAAGATTTCCTAATCCCTCTAAAGAAGTCTGTGAATCCAGAGCAAGGCAGCAGAAGCACTAAAGATGGAAGATCAATATAAAATAGGTAGTTCTTATGAGCAGTAATTTTGGCATTTTAGAGTTCTGCATAAAAATTAACCTCTACGCAGTGTTCTGTAACAAAGAAAAAAAAAAAAAAAAAAAAAAGTCTGGGCATGTTGACTGAAAGATTACAAGACTATAATATGAAATACGAGAGCAAATAAAGTTTAAAGCAATCAGAAGTGCCTACATGTTTGTCCTTTGCAGCAGCAATGAGAAATCACATCTTGTGAGCATGTAATTGATTTAGAACATAATTCTGCAGAAGCTTCCAAGCATGTAGAAGCTGACTCACACAAGTAAAAGCTTGCATGAGTTGCATGTTCAGCAATGCAGGTAGCAAATTCAGTGCATGATAATGAAAACTTCAGCCCTGTTGGGCGGTAGAACACGTTATTTTGGCATCCCTAAAACCCATTCTGTTCTGATGTGTTGCCAACAACAGTTGCAACACCTTTCTGAAGCTGCTGGTTGTGATACCCACATTGTTTGTCAGCTAAATGAATGTAACATCCCTTTGTTTAAAAATAGTTGAAACAGTGGAAAACCACTGGTCCCAGAAGAGGCCACAGGAAAAAATGGACAGTAATGCTGTCTGTGGACATTTTCATGGATCTGATAAAGGTGTGATAGGTGAAAAACTGTTTTATATAGCAGGACATGATTGAGAGATAAAAACAGGAGAAATACCCAATGAGTACTCCAAGAGAACAGCAAAGCCATTACACATGGCTGTCTGCAATTTTTCTGCTACTTTCTTTTTGCATAATCTTCAAAAAAGAGACAGAAAAATAACATGGTTGCCATGAAACTGCTTCCTGCTGTTTGGTTACTCTATATCTGCAGGATGCAAGAACAGGATGGCACCAGAAAAAAAAAAAAAAAAAACAAAAAACTCCCAGCAACCTTCATCACCCCTATCTTCTCATGAGTGATGACCTGCAATATCCTGACTATAAGCAAGCTGTAGGAACATAAAAAGGTAGAGTGGGGAAGGTAGGATGCAGTTTTCAGGAAAGAAAACCTTGAGCTCTTCTTATAAACTAACACAGGGAAGACTATAGGTGCTTACAAAAATAAGCCCCTTGGGCATATGATCTGAAGAAATTGAAGTGAGAGCTGAATACTTCACAGAAGGAATTAACCAATTTCAAAGGTTTCCTGGAAAACAATTCTCATTCCATAATGGCATTGCTCACTGGAAAGCAACTGCAATGGCTCAGCCATGCAGAAAAGCTGAGTTGCATCACTCACTGTTGGGAACAGCAAGACAGACCAGCAGAGTGGCCTATGTTCTGTGGAAGAATCTCTTCAAATAAAGGAAAGTCAAAAAAAGTTTTGGGCTGCTTGAAACTCAGCTAACTGGATAGGCAGCCAAACCAACCAGAAAATATCAGTTCAGCATTTCTCTGTTCCGTGTGTAATGCAGATACTCAGAGGGTCAAGAGCAGACCTGTACCATGACACAAGAGCCCATTTCTTTAAGTACAATTCTTTTTAAGTTGCCTTGCAAAACTATTTCAGGCAATTCAATACAACAGTCCAAATGAACAGTTTTGGAGAGAGATGAAATAGGAGAGATTCTATTGTGAAACATCCTGCTCTGTTAGTGCTGCAAAACATGTTGCCAGAAGAGAGGATTATTCCCTGGGTCCTTTCAAAGGCACCTGTCAGTCTGAGTGAGCCAAGGTGGGAGTAGGAAAGCAGAGGCTCTTCTCCAAACTGCCAGGGGACAAACAAGCTTTTACCCTGGGTAGATTCAGATTCAGTAGAGATACTAAA
This sequence comes from Tyto alba, assembly GCF_018691265.1. Lineage (NCBI taxonomy): Eukaryota > Metazoa > Chordata > Aves > Strigiformes > Tytonidae > Tyto > Tyto alba. The sequence goes on from NW_024881261.1 coordinate 17,974,813, forward strand.
GATTAACTGGCAGCAGACCAATTCATTGCTGCATGTAGGGCTTGGATTTGAAGATGATCAGAGACCATAACACTTAAAGAAAATATTTTGCCATGAAGCATACTTTGCATTGGAACTATGAATTGAAAGCAGCCAGTACTGAAGACGATGAAAACCAATCACTGGAAAAAAATAACAATGGAAAAGTTAATACCCTTTTGTGAAAAGCAATAAAAATAAGCATCCTACAAAATGGGCTCCAAATGGATATTTCAGTGTCCTTCAGCCTATAATTTCATCCTATAATCTGAGTTCACTACCAGAAAAAAAGTCTCAACTGCTCTTTAATCATCTATGCACCTACCACATTTTCCTTAAGTATCACGGCCTTTTTCTTCCAGTTCACTGAACACACAGGAAATTGTGCTAAATAATCCCTGTCGAAACTGGTTTATTGTTGCAAGACAACTACCATTCTGTACTTTAAAATCAAACTAATATCTTTAGTTCTCCCTGTGTCTTTATTTAACCAAAACATTTAAAATCTTGTAGTGAATTATGGTAAGCACACAGGGATCTAAATGCAATATTTTAATTCTTAGTGGGATGTTGTTTGCAGATTAAAGCCAACTGTTATTAGAGGATTGCAGAAATCTTCCCACCATCACCAAATAATCATTGAGCAGGAGTTTTGGTATCCAGCTCCTGCCTTGAAGAAAAGCAGGTGCTTCATGATTATGGTAGCCACTGCAAAAAGAGCTCCAACAAGCAGAAATAGCAAAGGAGACAAAACTGCCTTGTCATTATCTAAAATTCATAGAAAAACAAAGTGGCTGTTAAGCAAGGTGATTGGAGAAGGAAGGATCTATTAGCCCTGTTTTCCTGAACACTGAACAACTACAGTTAGCTCTCTGAAAAATAAGATCTTCAGTACCTGTAAAGTGCTTGCCTGGTTCTCTGCTTAAAAAGGACTGCCACTGTGGCCAATATGGATGCAGTTCTCTTTCAGGGTTCAGTTTATTGCTTAAATAGAAATCCTAAATTAGGCAAACTGGTGGTGATGCCAACTCTCTCCTGCAACCACTGCCATCCCCTTACTTCATGTAACTGTCCCCTCTCTCCCCCTCTTTGTCTCTTTCCACTGGAGAAGGGCTGAGAAGTGTCTGACCAATCCCCAGGGAGACACAGTCTATTCCCCTAAAAGACTCCCAAGAGAGGGTTTTCTCAGGGATGTGAGCCAAGCCAGTCAAAGCACATGAACTTCACTATCTAGATCCCCAGATGTTGGAGCACCTGTTGGTCTTTGTTACTTACACAACAAAATCTGTGGCTGGGAAATCTGGATTTAATACAGGTCTGGCATATTTTGCACTTGGTTTATTTCTTATCATCCATTTTGCAGCCACTAAGCAGTAGTCAGTCCCCTGGAGGCAGCTGTTCGCTTGTTACACCAGGCTGCTGCTCCACAAATTTAGACATCCAGTGAGGGGAGATGGGAATGAAAACATATCAGAAAGTCACCTTCCCTCCTGTCTTTCCATTCTCTTGCAGAGGCATAGCAGAACCATGTAAAGCAGACCAGGGCTGACCAGTGAGTGCAGCGATGCCTGTAGTGTTACACCAGCTCAAGGTTTAGTGGTGCTGAGAGCTCTGCAAAGACAATCAGTACCCTGAAAGCCTGCCTAAGTAGGTAGCAGTAATCAAGTATTCTTCTTTTCATTACAGTAATGGTAAATGGAGCCTCGGAGAGATTAAGTGACCTGCCCATGGTCAGACAAGTGATATCCTGCAAAGTTAACACATAAATCCAAATCATCAGTTTACCAGATTAACACCTTAATAACAAGGCCATTCTTCTTCAGTTCTTCCAAGAGTTTGTCCTTGAGAGCTGGTGTAGAACTACAAAAGTTTTCTTCCGTTTTTCCAGAGTGACCCTCACTCTTTTCCAATCTGCTGAAGAGAGGCTATAGTCAACAGACTATCATGAGGGCTCCCAGATGCATATTTCAGTGTAAACTTAAAAAAAGATACCTAGTCCAGGCTTTCCACGTGAAGAGAAAACAAAAGTTTCAACTCTCCAAATATCAGTAACTATAACACTAAGACATTTTAGGTAAAGCACAGCTGTGTTAACAGTCAGGTCAGAGCAACATAATTAAGAAAACCGTGCATTGTGTGGTCATCAAACCATGGCCCAGAGCTCTGAGCTGAAGAGTAAGAACTCTACTTATCACAAATTTCATTCAACTTAATCTTTTAATTGGCTACACAGTGTTTCCATGTGGATGTTTTCTATATATGTATACAACTATATTTGCATACCTAAAGCTTTTTTTCCCCATTTGTAGAAGCTTAAGATCAAAAAGCTGAAGATGTAGCCAAATCTTATTTATCAAAAGTAAATAAATCAGAAAGATCACAGAGACACATTTGGCAATGAGTAGGAGGAAACCATGCAGAATTTTGCTTGAAAGACTGTAATCATGCTGAAGAACAAGTTCAGACTAGTTTGGAGATACAATAACAAGGAGATATTCACCACGTTCACCTTGACTGATGCTGAACAAGAAGACATATCATAGCAGAAATTTCACAGCGCAATGTTTAATGCAGAGACAGAGACAAAAACGCAACAGGAGAGGCCAGATATCACATAACCCACCATTTTCTGAGGGCTCATTCTGCCCTGACTGCAGTGGAAGAAGTCAGACTATAGAGGGACAGTAGTTCAAAGTGGTTTGAACTGCAGTTACAAATGAGAGTAATAACCCTAATGCAGGAGTACAACCCTCTGCCTACAACCATCCTTGCAGCGGGAGGAAGATGATGAGGGGTTGGTGCAGGAAACATCCAAGCAGCATGGGGAGGGATTTCCCACCGCCCTGAACACAGCCCAGCACTCGCAGGCAGCACGCCACTTCTGTCAAAATTTTGCTTCCTGTTGTTCCTCTCCTTTCACTATCTCTTTATTAATAATCTGGTAGAGCCTGGAGCGCCCTGTCTTTGGGTGGAGCAGGTAAGGAAAAGAAAGGAGTGTGCTGAGCTGATTGCCAGCTTGTGGCAGGCTTCATCTCTGATCCTGGTGGTCCCTCTAGAGGTAAAAAAGCAGTGCTGTTTCCAAATCTGTTTATACACCACCTCTGAGCTGACAAACGAGGATGGAAGCGCAAGGTCTGAGACGCTGGCACGTATCCACGCAGGTCTCAGGCCGAGATTCATCTACTACAAATTACCCGGTTGTAGTACACATCGAGTTGTACCAGCTTAACATACTGATCAGCTGAGCACAGGCTCTGGTGCTGCACTCAGCGTTGCCTCATTCCCAGCTCCTTAAACCCCAAGGCTGAAGACTTCAATATGCTAAGGAAAAATGCGTATACTCAATGGGTCTCTTTTTCCATACATTCATCCCTTTCTTCCCCAGCATTCACATCTTCATTTTCAGGCATTGAAGTGAAATCTAAAAACTCTTACACGAGGACTACTATGTGAATAAACACAACTTGACATCATCAGTGCTTATTGAATTTTTTTTTTTTTTAATATTATGCAACTTAAGTTTAATTATACTCAAGAAATATATCCAACTGTCACTTGTGGGAAGAAATATATATACATATATGTATGCGCATATATATATATGGAACATTGGATCTTCCACTGCTTTCTCATAGTGGTTACATACTGGTCACAACAAGCTCCTCAAGAGAAGAGATAGCAACAAAAGTTCTTTGATCACTCTGCTGCCAACTGGCAGCATTTCACAGTATGCACACCCAATTTCACACACGCACACACACAAAAATACATATGCCTTCTGCTCTGCAGACAGGCACAGTCAATAGAACTCTAAGCTACCAGCTTGTCACTTACAGTTACCACATGAACTGTGCAGTTCAAATCAGCAGGGCACCCAGGGTAGTTGCAAGGGATTTTGCTGTTGCATTTCAGGGGAACTGAATTGGACCCTTGGTGAAGAGTACAGAAAAAGATGTACACATACAAACCTGGCAGCCAGAGCTGACAGAAGCCTGGGAGCAGTGCCTTGTACTGTGCTTCCCAAGGTTGTGGCAGCCTATCTGGGAGTGCAGCTACTTAGTCACAGGCTGCATCACTCCAAACCTGAGTCACTGGTATCAACCTTGGTTTCTCACCACAGTGCTTCACTAGATCTCAATCAATCTGGGCATCACAGGAGAATTTCCAGGATAAGTGTTCTGGAGCCAGTGGAGGTTTACAGTGATACCAGCCTTCTCAAGCCAAGACATGATTCATTAGCTAGAAAAATCAAGTACTTGTACACATACCTTAAGTGTCAAAAAAAACCCCTCTTCATCTAGCCTGCCAGCTTTCCCTGGTTCAATATGGTGTCTCCCTGCACTTTTCCTGAAGTACAGATACAAGTTTTCAGTGGCAGCCCCATGCCCTTAGGTCTGATAATGGGCTCACTCAACTCCAAAGGAGTTTCCTTGACCACTGACCATTAAATCTTTAATGTCACTGAGACATTAGTCTCCAGAGCAACCTATGAACTTTCCATTAATATGCTGGCAGTTCTTACGCTGTCATTCCTGCCAGACTAGACATGATTCAGTGATCCTCATCCAGCCCATTCTATTATTTGGGGAGAGGCCAAACCACCAAGACCAAGAGTCAGCAATTTTTAATTTAGTAGGTATGTGAGTCAGATGATATTAAAAAAAAAAAAAAAAAAGCACCAAACAACAAACAAAACAACAGCAAAAAACCCTGAAATTTCTAAGTGCTAACACTGATAATGGTAGCAGTACTCCTTAGTCTCAGACAGCTGCCTAAACTTTCTGCCTTGGTTTAATTTATCTAGAAATTGAAGATGATAATTTGTCAATAAGGAAAAAAGATATCTTTAAAATTCTTGGAGATGAAAATTGCTCAGGGTATTCTGGCTAGTAGTAGATATTAGAATAATAGCAAAGAATGCATATTCTAACCTTTCTTCACTTTGCTTTGAAGAATCCCAAACAATGCTTCAAAATAATCCTGACAATTTATAAAAGGTACCTTCAGTAAAGTATTCCTAGCTTCCACAGATTAAAAGATACACACAGAATACAATTTCAACACAGGCAAAGGAGTATCAAGATTACAGATGGCTAATGCATCTACAACATAAATTCATAAAAAACAGAAAATTTTCCAGTGCCCTTTAGCTGAAGTGACTAATCACAACGGTGCACTCAAGATGTCCACAAGTGTCAGGAAGGTTCTGTAGCTACAATGACAAGATTCAAGAATTTACCAATTCACTCATATATGAAGATGAACCTAAGGCATTCCCATTCATTCTCAGAGTTGAAATTACTTTCAACTTGGGAATGCTTAATTACTTCATTTCTTTTAAAATAGCAGTATGCTTATTGTAATCCTGTTTTAAGTGAGGTGCTTCAAAATACTTTGCACACAAGCAAACCTGACAGGCTTCCTCACGGCAACCACCCTGTTATGTTTTTGTCCACAGCACATCGGATGTACCTGGTTTTTCTTTTACACAGGGGAAAGCACTTTCAAATCACCTTGTATTATCAAGAGCCAGCACAGACTGTTATTGCAACTGACCTATTATCTGTTATAGCTTTATATTCAGCAATTTTAAGATGAGCCTTGGAACTTAAATCCTTAAGAAGCATACAGAAATGTTGTCTTCAATTTGTGGGCATGTGGCAGTCACACCAAGTTGCTGTGAAGTAAAACCTGCCAGCTTTTGTTGCTGTCTCCTTATTCTCATTACAAAATCACTCTAAGACTGCATGATTTTGTTTTCTGAATGTAACAGCTTCATTTATTTGAAACTATTACATACACATATTCATTTAACCGTATAATTTTGCTAACAATATTTAATGCCTTCTTTTAAGATATGTGAACGTGGTTAGACTTTGAGATAGACTATAACTCCAGATACACACCTCAAAAGGTTCTATTAGTAGGAATAAACCTGTAGCAAAAGATAAAGAGTTAGGAAGAGGGCTTGGGTTTTGTTTGTCTTTTTTAGTAAATCATTTCCTTCTGTTTAAACTAGGACATTCTGTGAATACTACTGAAAGAGCAACATCACTAGATACTAGAGTTAGAAGGCAAGTGGTGGTAGGAGATCTGACAGCTCTATAAACAGAAACATTTCATTTATCAGGAAAAGGGCCATGGCAAGTACAGCAAATTTCAGCCTGGTGCCTCCATCATTCTCAGCCTGGGTTTCACAAGTAGAAATCACAACAGTTCTCACACCAGGCCATATCTATGATCTTCTTAAATACTGGTTCTCAGAGTAGCCAGGAGCACAATGTTCTCCTAAGTCCATTTGCTTCATATTGCAAAGAGCCTGCAAACAGTTAGTATGAGGGTGATTGGGAGCATACCAAGAATGTAAGATGTGTTAAAGCCATAAGCCACACTAAGACAAGCAGCATCCTTTGGGCTTCCAAAGATAGCTTCTATTCCTGCATCAAGTGGGGCAGGCTCAGTGATGCTTCAGGCAATTAATATAGTCTCTAGTCCCTCAAAATAGCATGTATACATAACCAGTCCTTCAGCATCTGAAGGAATTCGTTTTCCTCAATTGTATCATTAATATCCCAGGTAAATAGGTTCAGTGAGATAGAGGGCTACTCACTCAGATTACAGCTATTCCTACAGCTGGGAACGGGAATGGTACCAGCACTATTTCTGGTGCTTGCAGCACTGAAATTAATAAATTATTCGTCAAAGATTGTACAGATTTTGACAACTTAAGAACAATAATGTGTCAGTATCAAAACTCCAGCTGACTTCAGTGGGAACAGAACTGAACTGTTACAGTAACTAGCATCACATTTGAAAATCTGGATTATGGAGAGCCCTCAATTAAACCTTGGTGATGTTATACTTATAACATATTTAAATTATGTTAATACAGCCTTTGGATGTTTTATTAATTCCACTGAGCAACCTGGCTGTTTCCCAGCCAGTTGGAAGCAGGTCAAAGTTAGGCAACGCTTCCAGGGCGGTCCCCTGACAGACATGAGTAATTACCCTGGAATCTTACTCCTGAGAACTCTTTCTAAATGACTTGAAAAATAATCCATGTTACATTGCATTTTCCAAACTGACATTTTCTCTCCATATCAGGATCTTAGTTAAGTAAGTAGTTTAGGTGTTTAGGAGAAACTCCTGGTTGGAATTATGCCATTTATTTCTCTATTTCAGGAAGAAGCTAAAAATAGACAGGACAAACATAGTGTTCTTCTGCAATACTGCTCAGCTCATTTAACTGCTCCTCATGATACAGTTAAATAAAGCAATGATGATTCCATGACACTAGAAAATTAATCTCAATATGTATATATAGATTTATGTTGCAAATAATCCGAATTTGAAAGTAGTTGAAAACATATACATGTACTGCATATAACTTCCCCAGGTGTCCACTTTCCCTGCTTCGTGATCCATGGAGTATTACAGATCCATGAAGTTTTCTCTGATCACATGCTGCTGGCTTGATCCCTCACTCCTTTTCTCTGCCCAAAGTATGTCTTAAGTAGTGAAATGTACATTGCTATTTTTAAATTTTACATCAGGACTGAAGTAGTCTTATGGGAAACACAAAATCCCAGTCAAAGAGGATGAGGACAGTGAAATAATGTTTCTCCTGTTATGAGGAGGATGTTGTAGCTATGCTGGAGAGCTCTGTCAATCTACTTTGTGTTCTGCAACCTCAGAGTATTTCACTGCTTGCCCCCATCTAACTGCAGATCATCAGACAAAAACCTTATTTTGGCTTTAGGAAGTACTCACAAACCACTAGAGAAAGGCCATGAAATAATATTCGGTATGACCTAATCTGAACTCAGAAGCAAAACCAGTAGATTCTTTTACTACTTCTCCTGTGTTTTTTATCTAAATTCAGTCAATCTGTATTACAGTTCCACGAAGTTGAGAAAGAAGGACATCATTCTATCCTTTTAAAATAATTTCAGCTTTCAGTCTCTTCCACTGATGGTAAAAAAATCAAAGCCTTAATTGCCTTTTTGTTTCCAGTAGCTACATTAATAGTTGCTCCATCTTATGTACTCTAAAACAAAGCCTGCCACCTCATCTCATGTTACTCATTTTATTTCAATGGAAGCATTTAGATGAGTTATATTTGCAGAATTATTTGCATTCAGTGATTGCATTGCATGACTGTCATTTAGTTGGCTGGGCCACAGCTAACTTCTTCACAGAAGAAACACAGGATGCAAATGTTCTTATCCATAGCTTGGACTAGGCTTCCATAGGCACAAATACCAGATCTATGTGCTGTTGTTTCAGCCAGCAGTAGAAATTTGATCAATATCAGTGATCTATACAGATCACATTTTGATGTGATTAAAATAGTAAGAGTATAAACTATAGAGCTTATACTGGCTTTAGAATGTTATGTGAGCTTTATGTTGGCTGTCAGAAGACAGGTGATTCCTGTTCTTGTATAAAGTAACTGTAGCACTAAGAGACAATTGTTGATATAACCAGCACAAGCATAACACCATTAAATGTTTTAAACAAAGCTGAACTATCAGAGAAACTTTATGCCAGATCAAAGCTTTGGGTCATGCAGCAACACACTTTTAAAACACTTGTAGGAGTCCCAAGTTGAACTTAACATGGTGTTAAACCACAACCCAAATTGGTTCCAGCATCAGTGGTTCTGTATCTGCATTATACCTCCAATTTTCATAACAAAATTAATAATTTAAATTTAAGTAAAACGTGGTGGGATTTGGTTTTGTTGTCTTTTTTTTTTTTTTTTTTTTTTTTCTCACTTCTAGATCATCACCAAGGAAATGCTTTTCTGAAATCTTTAATAAACATGGTCAGGCAGTAAAACCTAAATGTTGGAAAAGTCACTCTAATCTGACATGCTTTCTTCCATATTTAACCCATGTGATCTAACATACATGTTGATGATTTGATGTTGTTTGAAAAGCCAACTTTTCCATGGCAGTCCCAAGCAAGCATATCAGTGATTGAACATTGCTCTGAACATCAGTCTATAAGGACTTGCCAGTTCACGGTCACTTGTACTGATCACCTGCTTCTGCTCTTCTTCCACTCCATCCCACCATATGCCCCCCTCCCTGATCAATCACCTGCAGCCACATATACACCCCAACATTACTGAGATGCATCTCCTTCACCTTCTGCAGTCCAGACCTCTTTCTCCCCTACAGCTCTGTCTAGACACAAAAAGCCAGTTTTGAGCACATAAATACACTGATGCATGCAACAGTATAACTTTAAATGGCACTGTTTATATTCATAAAACTTTTAAAAGAGGATCAGAACTCAGCTCAATTCAATTCTGGTGGTTATTAACAAAAAAATAACCAGGAACCAACATTAATACCACTTGGCTTTTATAGCTAAGTAACACAGTAAATTGCAAACTGCAGACTGTAAACTCAAAAGAATTCTACAAGCATTTTCAAGCAAAGAATAATTTACAAAATGTAACAAAAGTCCACAAAACAAACACCCAGCAGTATCAATCAAATTATTTCTTACAAGCAATACCTACTCTAATCACAATCACATACTAAGCAAAGCAATGACTCAAACACAAAGATTTACTTTTGCCATCTGTGTTGAAATTGTTGGACCACCACTTAAAATAAAAACACAAGCTGGCATTTCTTAAGACTCAGGATATTAGTGAGAGGAGAAACATGAACTGTTAATTTGTTTTCTTGCCAAACGGAGTCTTGTACAAATTCAAAATATGGTAATGTATGAGTGTTTCACAGATACTGTTTATTTACCATATTGATATCTCTAATTTCAGTCTGAGCTTTATATTGTTTTTTTCATATGCAGTGTTTCTTACTCCAAATGTGAAGCAAATGTGACTCCATTCTGCCAACAGTGCAAAAGAGATGGCTCTTACGCATTGTCCTCAAAGTAATTCTGAATGGGGCAGGAAAACAAATATATGACTTTATTAGAAATTGTGTACATGATCACAGCAATGCAATGTGCGAAGCAACTAGAGGCCAGTCACAGATATACACTGACTCTTGACCGTGCTTTTCCTACAAGTCTGAGGTTGGTTAAAGTGCAGAATGAGCAACGTCTCTCATCAGTTCTTCATATCTCTTACACAGTGGTGGTGGTGGAGATTGCCCTTTTCTTCCTAGAGCAGAACCCAACTTAATACTGTCTCATTCCTCGTTGTTAGCGAAACAGCCAGTGCTGATTAATTTAAATAGAAAAAAATACTACCAAACTTTTCCTCCCATGAGGTGTTAATTTACCTGTTCAGGACACAGGCTTTATACAAGTCTGAATAGGTGTTCCTCAAATAGTCGCTAATATAAGATGGGGGTCGTGGTTTCAGATGGGACTACCACTGGCAATGACCTATGAAACCACACAGTATGGGTTCATTTTACCCTTCCATCCAGATATCCTTTCAACTGGATTGTTTGTTTAACACACTTTTTAAGCCATCCATCACAGCGCTTTTAACAATATTCAAATGGAGGTATGTTTCTGCATTTTTAATAATGCACTGGGTGCAATGAGTCATAATGCAATGAGTGAAAACAAAGAGTACTGACTCATGTCTATTAAAACATGTCTCAGCTAGATGTGTTGCGACTAGGTAATTATGCACTGAATAGTATAAGAAGATATTGGGAAACAGAAGTGAAGGGTCTATTTGTCCATAAAGCTTGAGAAAGTTACATCCACACACTAACCAGATATGATATAGTTAATCAGCTCCTTCATAACATGACCATGTGCCTGGCAGTAAAATGTGTCCCAAACATATAAAAAACTCAAATTCTTTTCAGCACAGTAAAACACAAAGATTACATTAGGAGCCCTGGGCTCTGACTATCAGATGTGGAATTGGCCACATCCACCAGACACTGTTACAGAACCAGGACCCAGATCTCTTTGTGGTCTATGATCAGATTAGGATACACTATTCCTACATACTGCAACACGAAACCACAAGCTCACTGCTACCAACACAACTGAATATAGTACAGCACTTCCAAATAACAGATCAAGGATCACAGTACTTTAAACCCTGTGGGATTTGGCAGCATTTATCCCAGCCCCAAGTCTGCTGAAATTTTTAATTTTTGGGTCTTTTGCATTTTTTTTTTTTTTTTTTGCCTCAGGGGCACACAGTAAACCATGCTGTGAGCTTGAAAAACATCCCAGAAGAGAATGCAACATAGACCAGCTAGCGCTACAGGGAAGATTAAGACTCCCACAGTAGCAGGGCGAACATGAGCCAACAGTATGCCCTAACACTGAAGAAGGCAAACAGCATCTGGCCTGCATTAACAGGACCATAGCAAGTAAACAAAAAGAAGTGATTATCACCTTCTACTTAGCACTCATTGGACCACATCCAGAATACAGCACCCAGCTTTGGGACCTCCTCCTCCCGCCCAGTTCAATAAAGACATTGACTAACGGGAGCAATTTGATTGGATGGCCACCAAGATGGTTGGGGACTGGAGCACTTGCCCATTGAAAAGAGGCTGAGTGATCTGGGCTTGTTCAAGCCCAGAGACAGCTCCAGAAGGACCTAGTAGCAGCCTTCCCCTACCTAAAAAGAAGTACAGTGATCTACACATCCCTGCCTTACTCCTGTTCATGTAAATCAAGACAGACTCTAAACAAACTCAGTAAATCCTCTGAACAGAGGGTATTAATGGTTATTTTCAGTAGTAGTAGCTGGGTTTTCATTAGCAAGAAACTGGAAGTTTGATATTTTCCACTTGTTCCTGGCTACAGAGCTGAAAACCTATTAGTCAAGTACTTCAGCAAGAAGCACCGCAAAAAACAAGTCCTCCTGTGGATGTGAGCCCATGTCTGCAAGCAGCTCTCCTCCATGCCAGCCACTAGCAAACAAAAGCTTTAACTTCGTGGTACTCTGATTGGGCTGGATCCTAATTTGGCAGCCCTGGATGTGATATTAAAAAAAAAAATAAAAATCTTTGTTGGACCTTAAGTTTGAAACTAAAAGGAACACTTTGCCTCACTTAAATTCTGTGGATATAACTAAAATCAAAACATGTTTGACAGGAACAACAACATATCACTAACTGCTCTACCCCTCCATCCCTGAGCTAACTGCACAAGTAACCTTTCCTAAATCCTAGTCAAATGAGCTGAAGCCTTCCAAGCAGGAAGTACATATCCTTTAGATGCAAAATTCCTCCCATCTTTTTAGTTACAAAGTTATTTCCTAAACCAAGCGTGACTTATAGAAAAGAATAACCCCTCAGTACAAATCATATCCATCAACACTCTTCCACTTACATGAAAGTTTCCTTCATCCAGCACATTATCAAAAACATAAACATTTATCCTAATGCCAAGTAAAACATTCATGGGTTCACACTTTTTATAATAGCTTCCCAGAGGATGGGAAAACACTTAAAGCCAAATTGCTTATTAAAATGCTTTGTGAAAAGCATGTATCATTCAGACCAGTGGATTCTCAGATGCTTTCTCTCTCAGTAGCCTTATTAACAAATAAAGTCAACAGCTCCAAAGGATATTTCCCAGCTAAATTCAAATCTAATAATCACATTTTAGTAGCTATTCTGGGAATCCAAATCCCCAGCCAACTTTGAAAATCTCACCCACAGAGTACCTTTAACATTCAATACAGGCATTTACAAACACAACCTTGGAGTACTTTCAGTAGGAGACCGCCCTCACTAATGCCTCTGAAGTGTTATGACTCTTTTTACCAACATGCCACCTTTCATCTGCCACCATGCTCCAAAAAGGTTCTGTGAGCAGTTACAGTCCTGTCTTTAGAGTGATTCATTCCCTTTAATTAAATGCCCTTGAAATATTACTGCTACAAATGTCATCAGATCCAACCTTTATTTGAAAATAAAATCAAGTACAGTAACAAACACAGAGCTTTCTCAACCCTAAGAAACACAGGAATTAAGTTTGAATGATTTTCTTAAAAATAACACTCAAATTACAAAATTGAGATTCTCTTACATTATGACTCAAAAAATACAGTCCTTCAAAAATGCCTTCCACAGAATTACCATCTCTTTATTCGGATGAGAATGACCAAGGAATATCAAAAGAAAAGCAAAAACCGATAAACAAAACACCTACTGACATAGTGATTGAGCCATTATTTAAATATTTCTTTCAGTGTTATATGTCACCCCAGAATTCAGTTTCTGTCCTGGAATCTGCTTACACAGCTGAAGTGGCTGATTCATCTAATTCTGCCAGTCAAGACAAATCCAAGCTTCAAAGATGTATCTTCTGACAATAGGCACAGAAGTAAAACAATGTGTCAGTCTTCATGAAGTGTGGTACTCTGTGGTCAATGTACCATTAACACTAAAACAATCTAACAGAAATGGTATCGGAGAAAGAAAAGGTTTTTAACATAGAGAGATGGTGGTTCTCAAGATCAGAGTATTTGCTGTACTTGACAATTACCTGCAAGTTCTTAATTTCTATTTTAAAAGCCACATTTCTTTTTTCACAGGCCAAGAAGATCCACCAAAAAATTAGGGGAAGAAAATGCAGCTTAAATACATAAATACATGCATCAACTCCTGAGATACAGATCTAACCTCCCAGTAACTACAAAGAGAAGTCAGATCACCCACCATGTCTGAAATTGTGTTACAGCTATAACCAGTGAATTACAGGTCCATACATTGTAAGAATTCAGCATCATCCTCTTTAGAAGAATCCACGAAAAAGTTACAAGCATTTTAGTCCAGATTTCACAGGTTACACTCTAGCCTGTTTTGGATGTAGTTCAGGGTCATAATTTTTCTTCGGGAGTTCCAAGTGTAACGGTGTTTCTTGCTATCTGGCACCTTTTCAAAGCACAGACAGCAGCTCTTACAGCCAATCTCATTTCCCCATTGGGTCACATTTATTTGCTTAGGTGATTTACAGTCATTCGCAGAAAGAGGATACCCATTTCAAAATGGTTTCATAACATTTAGTTCTGCTTTCTGTTCTCTCAGGTTCCACATACTACACATAAATGGAAAACTTCACACTTCCAGTTTCTTGCTAATGAAATCCTAACTACTGCCACTGAAAGTAATCTTTAATATCCTCTGTTTATTCTGAGGATTTACTGAGTTTGTTTTGATTCTGTCCTGACTTACACACAAGGGACTAAGGTAGGAATACTGAGAACACTGTACACAGCCTTGACCATCAAAAGTAGATAAAATCTATACCAGTTAAAAAAAAAATGCCACTAGTTATTACTTTTAGGTCTGATTGTAAGACATGCAAAGAAGCTGTATTAACCCATTCCCATTTAAATCTTTAAACTGTGATCTTACAAACTCTGGACTCTGAAAACAATCAGCCTCACTTTAGAGTCTCCAAGACTGTTCTCAATTCTTCCAGTCAGGGCTAAGGCGTAAGCTGAGACGTATGCTTCCTGCAGATAACAACGTGGCTGTACAGAAGTGCTTTGGCTTTTTCAATAGGCTTATTTTCTAGATGGTCTCCAAGATCAGAAAAATGCATGCCAGGAACAATCCTGGCCTTGGCCAGGATGATGAGGCTCTTTCCAAACCTATCTTTTGATTGCATGAAAAACAGACACACATGTAACTGTTCACAGGATCAATAACTCAATTAAAATAGGGTGTAATAAGTGTGTAGAAACTTGGAAAAAGGCAACAAAGAAGCAATAGGTAGTTCCACAGCTCAGTCATCTTTGTAGTGTGGCAAGTAACTACGGCATCATTGTTTTTCTCGATTATTATATATACATGAAATAGCTCTTAGAATGCATGGCTTTATCTGGATAATGTTTCATATCCAAGTCAGACAAGCACATCTGAGAAATCAGCCAGCAAGTATCTAGTCTTGTCTTGTTTTTTCTCCCCCACCCCACTTAAGAGTTCAGCAACAGAATAATCCACATGGTGTTTAAAAAGTTCTAGGGGGAGGCAGCAGTACTAATTGTAATTTGTCCCAATAGGTGAGAGTAGAAACATCACTTCCCCATTTGAGCCAACTGAAACAGGTTTTTACATGTGGGTGTTTATTAGCTTTCTCCTCTTTAAGCAGGCAACATATTATCAAAGGCCATAAAGGTGTTGTGAATGACAATATCTTCATTAGGGATCTGCTTTTCATATTCATCTTACCCTTGAAATACAAAATTTAACGTTACCTTTGTCCAAGAATAAATAATTTTAAAATGGTGTATCAGAATTAGCTTGAACATGCAGTTGTCTATAAAAGAATGTAGAGAAATGAGCCAAAAAGCCATCAGAACAGCCAAATGTCCATAAATCTCAGCTAGGTAATCTAAATAGTTGAAGTATTTTATCAATTATGTATTAAAAAAAAACAAAAAAAAACAACAAAAAAAAACAACAACAACCTAACATTTTCCCACTTGTTTTTTCCCTTCAGAAAGCTATATAGCATTATATAACGAAATCGGTCATAAATGGAAACTGCCCACAAAACTTGTCCTCAAAAACAGGACTTCCACCTATGAGCACACCTCCTCAGATGAAACAGACCACTGCAGTCCATAGGACTATCCATTAAAGTTAGACATGCATGTTTAAAGGAAGAGGCTTTTTACAGCTCTGGCCACATAGTCATTGAACTGGTTATGTCAAAAAGTTGGTTTCCATTTTCTTAATTAAAAAAAAAAAATGTCAAAGCAAGGGTAGAAATGAAAAACTAAATATACTCCCTCAACATAAATTGCATCTAAAGCATTTCTTCATCATTTCGCACCGCTTGTTGTACTGACTTTTACATTCTCATTAGCTAGTTGTTTTAGCTAGTTGTTTTGGTATTCAGAAATTCAAAGATCTAAACCACTATAAAGCACCAAGTATTATTTTGTAAGATCTCTGTAGCAGAGGGTTACCAAAAAGTGGAAAGCATCTAGAAAAGGCTTGCTGAATACAAAACAGGTGCACAGCACCTACTGCCAAACCAGAAGCACCCGTGGGAGCTCCTTTTAGTAATCATCTGTCAGGATGCAGAGGCCCCTTCACTCAAGTGACTAGAACAGGACATTTAAAAGGAGGACACATGCCAATACAAACCTTCTCCCTCGAATTTAACTAGCCAAGAACAAGAGCTCACCCACAAAATAAATCTAATACCTGAGCCTCATAACTTTTACAGCCCAGGAGATGCATGTCCTTCACTAAATGGAAAAATGTTTCCAAAGTGCAAGAGAACTAAATGAGATACAGCCCCTGCTGCACTCACTCTGCGCGTTGTATCAAAACAGCTGAATCAAAAAGGGAAAGAGCCAGGGTAAAGGGGAAAAAACAAAAAACCAAACCAAAACAAAGTGGAAAAAGGTGCTATCGTCAGGTGCTCGGGGGAGGGGGTGAGCACCACCGTGCTCCGGCCGGGGAGAGCCCCCTTAAGGCGGCTCGCCTGGGACACTCGGCGGGAAGGCCCCAAGGGCCTCGTAACCCCCGATAAGGCTTACAGCACGCCCGGGGTCCCTGCGAAAGGGCACAGGCCGAGGCCCCGAGCCTGCTCCAGTCGCGCCTGGCCGCTTCCAGCAGTGCCTCCGAGCGAAGCCGCCCCCTCCTCCCCGGGCCTTTATCGGGGCGGCTACGGCAGCTCCGCGGGCCCAAAGCCTTCCCGCGCCTGGCCGCGGAGCGCGGGGCTCGGCGTGCCGCGTGAGCGCCGCGCCCTGATTGGCGCCTGGCGGGCGGGCCGTGCTGTAAGGCGGCAGGCGATTGGCGGGCGGGCGGCCCCCGTGCGGGCGCTGCCTGGCTTTGTACACAGACCGGCCCGCTCGGCCCTTTAACAATGGGCGAGGCGGGCGGCGCCGCGTGATGGCGGGGGAGCCCTCGGGACGCCGCGCCGCGCTCAGGGGTCCCGGGTCCGGCCGCACCGCTGCTGCCTAGGGTGAGTGGCGGCTTCGGCCGGAGGAGCGCCGCCGATTGCTGTCGGGGCGCCGTCGCCCTCCCCAGGGGCCGCGGCCGCCGGCTTCTCCGCGCGCCCCTCGCCCGGCCGTGCCGTGGGAGGGGGCGGTTTAACGAGCCTCACTTGTGCCCCGCATGGCGGCCAGCTGGGCCAGGGGGCGGGGGGGCCCCCGCGGCGCGGGCGACAGCTGATCGCGTTTAACTGGGGGCGAGCGAAGAAGGGGCGACGGCGGTGCTGCTCGTCCTGCTCCGCCCGCACTCAGCGACGCCGCTTTCTCCCCTCTGCCCAGGCCCCGGTTGCCGCGCCGCCCCGCCGATGGAGCTGGAGGCGCAGTGGTGGACAGGACAGCTGGCTGCCGACATCCACCAAGCGCTTCGCTACAAGGTAGCCCCGGCGCGGCGGCGGCGGCGGGAGGCGGCGGGGAGCCCCGGGGCGGGGCGGCGGTGGCGGCGGGGGGCAGAGGCCGCGGGGCCAGCGGAGGGCCGGTAGCCCCGGCGCCTTTGTGAGGGCTCTAACAATCGGAGCTGGCCCTCCGCCTTGGAACGGGGTGGGAAGCCGGTGTGAGGCGGCCGCCGCTCGGCGGGCTCGGCCCACCGGCGGCTTGGTGGAGTTTGCTTTGCTAAACCCCGAAAAACACGGTGTCTGCCTCTCACTTAGTGCTCTGTTGGTCCTCAGTCTTGACAGTTTATCTGACTGACCGGACTGTTCTTCCTCTGCGCTTTAAAAAGGCAGGAAGGGTCACAGTGTGCTTGGTTCTTCTGTCCAGATGTGTAAGCGGGTCCAAGTTTAAACTCTTCAGAAAGCTTTGTGATGCTATTATAACAAAACAAGAGAAAAAAAGCCCACAAAACCCCCCAAAAGCAAACACTAGGTGCAGTAAGAATAGGAATAGTAGGGAGTTTAAGTAATACTGCTTTGAAGTTGCTTTGACTGACTCAAAGTTGCTCTTTGGGGCTACTTTAATAATAAAACACATCTTATGACCAGAGCTGAAAATCAGTTTATAGTGACTGAATCTACTAAAAATGTGCTTTTGCTGCCTGATAGTACTTGATAAGTAGATTATCTTTTTTGAAGGTGTGACTGCCAAAGCAAAGGGGGGGGGGGGGGTGCGGAAATTAGGAGGGGTGGTTGCAGGTGGGGAACACAAGAGGATGGCATAATTAATTTGCTACCAAAGTTACTATTACTAAAACTAAGGTAGTGTTCTGAAAGGTGAATAATACAGCTTAGCAGCTATGGGTGGAGGTGGTGTTGGCTTGCTTGGTGGATTTGTTTGTTTGTTTGTTTGTTTTCCCTCTTAAACGGCATGTTTCAGAACTTTGAATTGACCTTAAAACTTCAAAAATTTTGGGCAACTCCATTCCAACTTGATGTCATCAGACTGTCCTGCTGGAAATTTGATTGTACTGAAAATCCTACTTACAGTCAGTAAGTAGGCTGCACAATCTAACTGATAAATTTGTTCACAATAACAGAAGACAGCACTGCTGTTCTGCTGCATACAAGAGGAGATAGTAGCTATTGGGCAGGAGCCTGGGGAACATTCTTTCTACCAGTTCAGATTTTGTATTTGAAAAAGATAATGACACAGATTTTTCTCATCTGTGATGTTGGTAGGGCTTTTGTTTTCTGATGTGCCCCCAAATCTGAGACACTGCGAGGTTTATGTATGCTTAACTAAATGCCTGAGAGCACGCTGTAATCAGTGTCAGTGCAACATCAATCAGATCAGATTAAGTCACAGTTTAAACATACGCACGCAGCAAATGTTGACACATGCATATCCCATTCCTTTTCCTAAGGTGGCTACCTTCAGCTAGCTGTTAGTGCCTTTTTCCAGGAGGCACCTGCAGAAGATCTGGCAGCATTAGAACATGCAAACACTTCAGTACAAAGTCTGATTGCTCACCTTGAGCTGTAGCAGGAGTGGGTTGAATTAAGTTATTGGACTTTGAGTTGAAGCTGCTGAGAAGTACTTACATGCCCTTGCTGTTTCCCTGCTGGGAGGTACAGCCTTTGCAGTAGAGGTAATACAACAGAAATGGTAAAAGCTAAAGTCACTCTAGCTGATTGCCCAATTGAAATATGTTAAATTTTAAATTACTGTACTGATGTTGTGCAGAACCATGTTATTAGTTCTTCTGTGTAATACAAATGGATTTTGTTCTGTGAAAAGGGATGTTGGAATGATGGGAACAGAAGGAAGAGGGGAGAAATCCTTTGAAAATTCCATTATAAATTTGAGACTATCAACTATATTAACCTGATACCAATTCAAACTAAATGACGGTTTTAATAAAATTACATGCTGCTGTCCATCTAGGAGCTGAAGCTGCCCTCTTACAAAGGCCAATCTCCCCAGTTACACCTGAGAAGATACTTTGCGGATCTGATTGCCATTGTGAGCAATCGGTTCAGACTCTGTCCTGCTGCACGACATCTAGCTGTGTATCTGTTGGACCTCTTTATGGATCGTTATGACATATCTATACAGCAGCTGCATGTGGTTGCTCTTTCCTGTTTACTTTTAGCAAGTAAGTATGTAGCACCAAACCTTAACTAGAGCAATATAGGTTCTACTGCAATCTACAAGGCCTGTATTGATGGGATATAGCAGACAGGGGAAACAAAGAGGTTATAAAAGACTGGCAGATTAGTATATATCAGTTTGGCCCAATTGGTAGAGCCTTTCTTTAGACTCTTGTTTTGACTTCTGTTGGCACCTGATAAAACTGAGGGGAGAAAAACCAAACTGACTAAAACCTCATGCTTATGCTTGGAAACAAATTATTCTAAGGTGAACTTTCAGAGCTGTACTGTAGGAATAGAAAAACTATCTTTCTGAGGACACATCAAAGTAGGTCCAGGCCTGGAAACAAGAAATTTGCATACCTGTGATAAAGGAAGAAATTAAACCATATGTAGACTGCACTGCCCCCAGCTGATGGTGCTGTGTGGTTCTGGAATATTTAAGATTTCATAAATTGCAATGTTCTTTAAGCGAGCTAAGGCTAACATAAATCCTGTATTATCATATACAAAATGTAATATTGATGAAATACATTGGTGAATGCACAGTACTGTAAAGACAGAATTGATTACAAACGCTCATTATGAACAGTGCTTCATATATACATCTCTGCTAGATTCTTGTGGTGTGTATCCATCTTTCGACATTTGTGGACCACTTTTAGATGTCCCCAAAGAAAATACGGGTATAGTTTGCTGGGATACCTGCTGGCACCTGTTCTTAAACCAATATATTCAGAGAAACAGGTTCTGACAGCAGAACTAACGGTTGGTTCAGTTACTGTTGATCTGCTGCTCTGAATCTGTTTTAATTTTCTCATATAAGATATATCTCGTTGCAGCTCTAGGCCCTCTTTGCTAGACAACCAGAGAGCTGAGGTGTTAGCTATTTTTGGTATACTGCTTCTTGTCATTGCATCTACTGTCTCTGCCAATACAGCTATTCAGCAGAATAGCTAAACAAGAAAAGGGTTATTTCAGATTCTTCTGGGGGTAAACTTTGACTGGATGCCACCAGCCAGCAGTCTTCTCTTGGCAAAGGATAAGGTGCCGAGTATGAAAACCTTGCCTCAGAAACCAGTGTCATCCATTTAGGAAAATGGATTGGCTTTGAACTAATTCCAGATTTTCAAATGAAATTAATGTTTTGAAGATTTTTTTTTTTTTAAATCACCACTGCCCTCTTTCATGACAAGGTGCAAGTAGAGCTCTGAAAGCCTAGAGTACTCACTATTCTGAGAAGCAGTGTATGATTTGGTTCAGAAAGCACAAAAGCACAAACCAGAATGCTATTTAAAACTTTTGCCCTGTGTGGCTTAAACAAGCAGTTTAATCAGTGGTGCAATAAGCTGGACAAATAGCACTGTGATATATTTGATAAGGTTATAGAAGTAATAAGAGAAAAAAATTGACTCCTGAAGCTTTTATTTCTGTAATTACTAGAGTATGGAAAACAAAACCAAACAGACTGGGACTGATGTTGGATTAAGTCCTGCATAAGTACCTCAACTGTTGAAAAAAGCAAATGTTCAGTATGTTCAATTGTGCAAAACTCTCTGAAAATGTGCATTTACAACATATCATGTAGTACTGAATAGAGAGTGTAAGATGGAAAGAATTTGCAATGAAATTGAAACAGCACAACCATATGGCAAACTGTATGGAAATGTGACACTTGTTTCTCTTATTAATGGGTTTTCTACATATACAATTTTACTTCAGGCTAAAAACATACAGGCCTGACACGTTAAAGTCCAAGGAAAGCTGAAGCTGCTAGCAGTGTTAAGTTAAAACAGTATGTATGGCAGTGTGGATTTTTTAGCTGCACATTGCTGAAATCCACTTGTTTGAACTGCTGGAGCAGCTTAGCAGCTATCAATTCTAAAACTGTACCTACCATAACAGGCATTAAAAGCAGCCACATTGGCTGGAGCTCTAGCTAGACTTTAATGAGTTTTAGAAACAAAAAGGGGGTGTGGGGGTGGGAGGGCGATTAAAGCCAAATGCTGTGGTGTGTATGCCAAGTCACATCACAGTGGTATTTCATTGATGATGGGGACACATTATAAAATAATTAAGTGACAAAAACTTGCGCATGCAGTGCCAGTGATGTCCTAATACAGCTTACTTCTGCTCTTGGCAACAGGCTTCTGTGTGCCAGGATGGGAGAACCAACAGGAAACATGACACTGCACAATATCCAACACAGTATTTGACATCTGCTGAAATTTAGCCCTTTATAGTATATACGCCTTTTTGTCTGTGATGATATCTTCCATTTGAGCTTTGCATCTGCAGGAAGGTCTCAAGCTTGTTTGTCATAGTAGAATTGAAATATGACCAACATAGGCATTAGATACAATCTGTTTTATAGTTTGCTTGTGCTGAACCTTTTTTTCCTTCCTCTTTCTGTTCACCTGAAGGTAAATTTGAAGAAAAGGAAGACAGTGTTCCCAAACTTGAACAGTTGAACAGCTTGGGTTGTATGACTAACATGAATTTGGTACTAACAAAACAGAATTTACTTCATATGGAGTTGTTGTTGCTAGAAACATTTCAGTGGAATTTGTGCCTCCCAACTGCTGCTCATTTCATCGAGTATTATCTTTCTATTGCTGTCCATGAGACTGATCTTCATGATGGCTGGCCAATGGTTTGCTTAGAGAAGACTAAGTTATATATGGCAAAATATGCTGATTACTTTCTGGAAGTATCACTGCAAGGTGAGTTACATATTTCAGGTAATGACTCCTCTGTTGTCTTGACAGAAAATGTCCAACTTAAATGGATCTTTTTCTTATTCCTTTTTTCTAGATCATGCATTTTTAAATTATGCCCCTTCTTTAGTTGCTACTGCGTGTGTAGCTTCTTCAAGGATTATCTTGCGTCTCTCACCAACATGGCCTACCCGACTGCATCATCTTACTACTTACTCCTGGGATTTCCTAGTGCCATGTATTGAGCGACTATTAATGTAAGATAACAACAGCTTTTTTTGAAGCCCATTTCTGCATTTGTTGGTATGCGTAATTACTGCTAGCACTGAAAGTAAATTTATTTCTGAATTTCAGTTTTTCTATTCCAAAAATACTTAGGTATTAGGTGATATTGTTAGGTAATAACTGGTTTGTTCTTTTCAAAAAGTAAAACCATATCAGAACTAACCTCTTTCTTTCCACTGAACATCATCTGACATGCTTTGAGAATCTGTTAAATAGTTTGTTCTCAATCTCTCTAGTCTGCTCAGAGAGCAAAAAGAGATAGTGAAGAGAATCAAAGACACAGGAGCTCCTACTTACTCTGAAGACTCTATGCCTTGGAAGTTCAAGGCTTGCTCTAAGCAGATTATGGATCAAACATGCAGACTCTTTGAGTGGCCAATTTTGCAGGGAGGAAAGGACCTGGAGGTTGTACCTATTTTCGCAATACAGTGAAGAGAAATCGGACATGAGATAAAAATGCCAACGAATGCTGAGTGAACTTTAGCAGGAAGGGATTTTACACAATCAGTTCTTTTAGTCTAATCCTTAAGATCAAAACCTATGCCCACCATAACTGCTTTCCTTCTACAGAAGTTTCCTCTTGCCCAGATCTAAACACATTTGTGCTCTATAGATGCAGAGGAACAGCTGTATCTGGAAGAATCATATGTTCCTTACAAGTGTGACATTATCACCCCTGATGGCCTCTTTTGACTTGACTAATGTATGTAGTAATGAAAGGAATAGTCCATAAAGCATGCAAGTGCTGTTGCAGAAGCATTTTCAGTATTGCTCTGGAACACTTCAGGAGGGGGCAAAGCCTTCCAGTCATCTTTGCAGTGCACCATAAAAAGTTAGCAATCTTTTAGGAAAAACTGGTGAGGGGTTGAACCCTAACTGTCTTCAAGACTTTAAGTTGATTTTAGGCCTGACTGAAGTGTGCAGGTGGCACCTGCTTAACCTCAGCATAAGAGCAAGAGTATGTGTAAATACATTTCAGATAGGTGTAAATCAAAGGGAATTCAGGTGAGCTAAAAAAAAGGTGAGAGGAAGAAAAATAAATAATGCATTTCCATTCCCCAGAACAGGTTCCAATATCAATATACAAATGATCTTTAAGTACTGTAATGTAGGTCTTTAAAAAACCCTCTGATATGTCTTTAAAAACCCTATACTCCGTTACCCTATTTAAATGAGGTAGAAGCGGCAAGTAAGTTTTAATTTCAGGTTCTGGTAATCTGGCACTTTATTGCTGTATACTAGTGGACTATTGCACTGGTAATTTTAGGTACTGCTGTGTTATTTGTATTTTACTTGGCTTTTATCTGCATTTGGTATTGCTATGCAAAGAAGTGAAATGCTGAAAAGAAACTGTATCCTAAAGAAACAAATTTTAAAACCTTAGATGATTTTAAAGGCTAGGCAAAAAATATTTTCTCTTTCTTCTTTTTTAAAAAAAGTTTTGGAAATTTTCAGATAATTGCACCACTTTTTAGAGTGCTCTTAAAAGTTAACTCAAAAGAGTGTAACATATTCTATTTTCATGTATTCTGTCTTCTCAATTCGTTTTAGTGCGCATGATAATGATGTGAAGGAAGCAAGCAAGCAAAAAGGACAACATGCTCAGTCTGCCCAACATACGGTGTTTCAGTCCCCAGTTCCAACTCCCCAGCAAGCTAATGCTCAACAGCACATACCACAGTATCTCCAAGCTCATCAGTCTTCATTACAGTATCACCATCAGACATCACAGCAGCAAAACTGTCAACAGATGTTATCGTCTAATCATACAGCATCTTACTCACTTCAGACTTGCCCTGCTGCCTTACAGTCTAGCGTTCAGGCTCGAGGCCAGGTACAGACTGGTGCTGCAGTGTCACTAGCTGTTCCGCTAGAAGTGAAGCCATGTATCAGCGTCTCCTACAACCGGAGTTACCAAGTGAATGGACGATATTCCTGCATTACTCCCTGCTTTGAGAGGTGATAAGTACAGAATGGTTTTGTGCTTTTTCGTTTGGGGTGGGAAGTTGTGTTGAGGGGATTGGTTTTGGTTTTTTTGTTAAATCTCAAATTAAGTTTGAGGGCAATAAATTGAATAAAAAAAGTGTCTTTCCAGAAAAAATCAACTGGATTGACAACTAGTACCATAGCTCAAATACAGACTGCAAAAAATAAGCACACAGAACACCCTCTAAAAAGAATGTGTATACCTGCGGGTAATAAGTTCTTACTCTGGCAGTCAGAATACTCTGTTTTTCTAATGTGCATCTTTTGAAATAGTAGTCAAAAATAGCTGTGGAGTGACTACAGACTTACCTTTTAATGAAGGAGATATGCAGTATTATTTTGAAGACATTTATGTAATACCACCATACAGTATTAATGCTTAAATTTATGGAAACAAGAATCCACTGAATGCCAGACTTCTCCAGATGCATGGGGACCACAGGAAGAAACAAATCTCATCTGGCTAACTCCATACTCTTGCCCCTTTTTCAGCACTTGTGTTGGATATTTGCTTTAGGCCAAGGTGTTTGAGTTAACTGGTATTTTGGCTAGTTTTCAACTTTTGTACCTCACAGGATAGACACTATGTTTTTGCTTCTTTTCTCCTCCCTATCCTTTTTATGTTTAAAGTAACTTTCATACTAACTCAGGGAATTTTCTACTCATTACACTGTGCTGCTGGTTTGTACACTTAATTGGGTATAGCTTGAGGGAGAAAGGTGGAGAGGGAAGAGACCGAGAGCAAGTGGAGTGGCTTTTCTTCAGGGCATCTGTATGCAGAGTACCAAAGGGATATGTTAGTGTTCACAGAACGTAGATGTGAACTACTACCCAGCAGTGTGGTATTGAGTAATTGAAGAAAACAAAGTTTCAGCTGATCTTGTACTGTACCAGAACTACTACAGTGGCTGTGATTCCTCTGTGTGTACACACACAAACACAGATGTATTATTAACCAACAGAAAGCATCCTCCAGTTGTACTGACAGTATCACTCATACAAAAAAGTACAGTTAAATGCTTATAGAAACCTAGTTCTGTCAGGCTTATAGTGGAGGGAAATTCTCAGGTAATAGTGGGGCAACTTTTTCTTCTACTATTTGGGATGTCTAGAAGAAAATGCAGAGATTTACTCTTTTAAATGGGTGGATCAAAAATATATTGCAGAGTGAACTGCTTTATCACAATTAAGGTGCTAATTACATAGCTATGGAATTACACTCTCTCCTGTGGAGTGGATAGTCTGAGGGTAGAAAGGTTCACTCATCCAACTCTTGGACAAAAATGGTGGTAGAGATAGTAATGGAGGATTTATTTTGTTTTAAATACAAGAAGATAACTGACTTTCTCCTGTGGTAGAATATGGGAGGAAGTAGTATGGATGGCAGGATTCTTACTACTTTAGAATATCTTTATTTTCTAGGGGCTCAAGGCTTTTTTTGGTTTATTTGTTCTTTTACCACCTTCTCTGCTGTCTTAGTGGCAGCACTTAAAATTGTGTACCATCTAATGATGCTGGAGTATCATGAATCTTACAGAGAATGTTTTGAAAGCAGGGACAATTAAGATACAGTAACAAGATGAAGGCTTTATCATAGGAGATAGGGCCTTACTGTAATGTTCAGAAGGAAGGAGAGCTGTGTTCATTCTTTCTGGGGCTGAATGACATGCTACAAAAACCTGTTTATTGGTGAGGAGAAGAAATCCTGTTTTTCTTGTGTTTTTTGCATGAATCTCAATTTTTGTTGTGGGTTTTTGTAGCATATATGTGCAAGTCAAGAGGGATAGGAGGATAAATGAAAGAGATGACCCTCTCTGCTTTATGCTAGAGAATCAACTTTGAAATAGTCATAGTGTGGGTAATTCTTAATTGAAGTGCAAATTGGTTTGGTTTTTGGTTGTTTTTTTCTCTCTTCTCTTCATCTCTTAATGAATATTTCCCCATGTCTAAGAGTAGTGTTAAGTAGAAACTTTCCACCTCCTAAGATGCCATGTGTTTTATTCAGCATTGTTACCCATTTAAGAGGGAAACGGACTTCTTTCTGCCGGTTTTATATTTTTTTGCAATGCTATATCCAAGTCCTTAGTGCTCTAACTACCTCTGATGCTATGAATGTACAGTCTTCTAATAGACCATGACTTGAAATAACAGCAGATGCCTGTAGCAATTTTTTCTGTAAAATCTTTACATCAGCTAACTTGTCATCTTTATTTGTGACACAGCAGTATAGACTCTTCTTTTTTTGGGTATTAGTAAATTTATTCCGTAGGCATTTGATATATAAAAATTTAACTAATACTTAACACTGGAATTATAATGGGCGGGGGGCTTATTCAGTTAGTTAATACTGCAAATTTACATTTAATAGGGTATTTCTTATTTGATTATTTTAAGACATTAGGTCAACTGTAAAAAGATCCACTACATGCTGTTTGTTTTTAATTTATTACCTAGTCTGAGTTTTTTCTGACACTACAGCTGCATAATGACTACAGAGAAAATGTACACTGAACAGTTTCAATGTTATTTAAAAGGGCTTTACCAGTGTACATTTAAAAATACACTGTTCTTACTGTTAGAACCAAAATGTGGTTTGTTTTTTGTTGTTTTGTTTTGTTTTTTTTTTATGGCATAAATAAGAATGGTGCTCCTAAATGCAAAGTGTCCAAAACAATGGAATCTGTGTGAGTGCTATGCATTCAACTTATTTTTAAAAATAAAACTAGTTTTGAGTAAGAAGGTTCCAGTGTGCATTATGCTTGTGTGTGTGTGTGTGTGGTAGTTTTTAAATATGTAAACCGACCCTCATCTGTCCTTTACCATCCCGGTGTATGGGCTGAAGATGTAAGGACTTTCATCTTCCTCTTCCTTCCCCCCCCCATCTGTGACACTATAATAAGCTTCAGAAATAATTTAATTTAACAATTAAAGGAAAAAAAAAAAAAAGGACAGAAATCATGGAGGAAGGGGCTTTAAAACTAATTGCACTCACAGCATATGCTGAACATTGTACATTTCAACAATGTAGCTAGTGCACAGCTGTAACAAAGAAATCAAGAACAAAAAGAAGTGTAGTAGCTGAAGACAAGGGGGCTGAATTGATCTGTTCTCATAAAAAAAAAGTGATACTGGCAATGTCATACTTCTAATACTAGAAATCACATAGGAGAAGATGTGGGAATTGCCTTTTGGCAGGACCTACACATGCTTAGGTTATTTACAACAGCTGTGAAGGCTCGGTCATGCTGAAGGTAGCATAAAAGCATGTGATGCATCCTAGCAGAAATATTTTTGGATACTTACAATTTCTGATAAGTGCTCCTTACTAAAAGAAATTCTAGTTTTTCTTAATAATGTGCACATTTCACATCTGTAACAAGGCTACATCATTATGGCTAGAGCTCCGAAAATTAAATAGGTAGTACAGAATTTAATTCCTCTGAAGTTTGAAAATAAAATTGTGAGGTGTCTGATGGTGAGAACAAACTCTGATTGTGAAAATCCTTCCAGAGGGCCTAGAGACAGGGGGAGAACAAGCTCTACTCTGTCTAAGGAAGACAGGCAGTGCTCCAGTATGATAGTGGCATGCATAGTGCATGGATACTTTATCTGGGAAGTTTTGTCTTCACCATTAGGGCAGCAAAAGTCAAGTCTGTCTAGGCTGTGTCCTTGAAATCCCACATTTTTATAATTTTTTTACTATAATTACAACATAGGAACTGCGCCTGACTTTCATGAGTCTCTCACAACTGCAAACACTGCAAGCTACTTCTCACTTCAATATTTCAGTAGAAGTCTCAACTTCAGATTTTAAATTGTAAGTTTGAGGCTTTTTGTATTCATACATAACAAAGAAAAAGTTTTATCTCTGCTTCCCAGGACCCAGGTTCGTTATCTACATTAAATATGAGGCTACTTACATTCTTCCAGCATTGCAAATGTAGCTTAAAAGATTAAATTGAAAGTTAACATTTTAGTGACTGGCACATCACCAGAAATACAGATTTTTTGCAAATAAAACTGCTGTTAAGACTACATAAGTCAGAAAGTAGTGTAGCATCCTCTTTTAATAATTTATTAGCTCTACATTCTGAACATTCACAGAAACAAGTCTCTTGAGTAGATAAGGCCTTATCTGTCTGAACACAAGTGTCCAGTTAGCCTTACTTGATTACAAGGTTGTCAACAGCAATTTTTTAAAAACACCAAGTAAAGCAGCAATAACAAAATACACATTGTTATTTTGAGTCACCATTGCAATGGTATCTTAGGAGTTACGGCACAAGCACATACATTTTTGAAGTTTACATTACACATTTTGCTCTTTCCCTGTAATTAAATGTTATGTAATAATTTTCTATAACTTCAATAAACAAGACATGCATTCTGACAGAGGAAATCATTTGCTACTAAACATTCAACCCCCCTCTCCCTCTCCCCCCAAAAAAAACCCAACTCATAACTGAATAACTAAAGCGTAACTATGTTGAAAGTTGCTCCAAGTTTTAAAAATTCTCAGTGGAACCAAGGATGTGGGCTTCTGCTGCCAGTCCTACCAAGAGAAGAAGGGAGACTTAAGGAAGACTTACAGGTGTTACAACTGCAGACGTGAGATTCAGTATATAATGTTCAACAATGCAAATCAGTTAAATTATTACCATACCTATGAAATGGTATATACATTCTGAAATTGTTTAGAAATACTAGCTTTTCTTTGAAGATTTGAATTTACTCTCCTGAAACACCAAGATAAAAGATAACTTCCACAGAACAATCCATTAGAGCTCTCTTAAAAGAAAGTGTGCATTTTCCATATTCTGTGAATCACTTAAAAGATCACTCTAAGGCTATTCAGTCTGTAGGAATTTTTTCATGCTAATCAGTCATTAATTATTAGGAGATTTACAGCCATTAGATCGCAAATTTATAGTTCGTTCCACAGATAATATACAGTTAGAATCTTCCTGTAATAACAGAACACAGTGGCTTATTTGTTGTGGTATTGAAAAGATGTGTTAGGGTCTTGCAACCAAAAAGATTAATTTCCTAGTTTTCGTTTCTTACCTAGATAATTGTTTTAGGCCCCTTCCAATTGAAATATGCTAGTCTATTATTCCATAAGAGGTAAGCAACAGTAACTTTGTTTTTAAACATTATAATTTAACTAACAGATACTTATTCATGATTGATCAGAGAAACTAAGTAGACCCACAAAACCACAATAATATTTGGATATGGATGAAAATACACATCAAGAGAAAATTCTTTGTTGGGAATTTCTGAAAAATGAGTGCCAGTTTGATCTACAGTCTCAGTTACTAACTGCAAATGCATGTATGGCATCTGGATATGGTATCTGATAACAGGGAAAAAAACATTACAGCTGTAACTGCAACCTGGAAGGATTATTTAAGAGAAACAAAATTGTTACATAGCTTTATCAATGAACATTCTCTAGTTAAAATCTTTTCATATATAAAACATGCTCTACTGTATGTGCAATGCTTGTAGTTCAAAGGAAGCATTTTACAATTACCTTTTATGGACTCAATCAGTTTATCTGGTAACCAAGCTCTTGTAAATAACTATTTCCTCCTTTAACACTTTTCTTCTATGCATCTTCAGGTATCTAGATATCTTTATCATATTTAAGAAAACAAAGAAACATATGTAAAGCGTTACTTAGACATTTTCAGAAAATTAAAACAGACAATTAAAGTAACTGAAAATTATTGTATGTGTATTGACACATTGGCACAGTTACACTACAGATGTTCCAATACTTGACCCCATCAGACCGGGTACTTTTAAGACTTACCCTCCTTTCAGTTTGACCTACAGGTTTATTAATGGGACTCCAGAGCAAAAGAGAAGTGCAGATGGTGAATCTGCCTGTTGTCAGCACAAAGTTGTGAAAAATTTTGCCAAATGGTATTCTGCTTTACCCTTTTCTACAGAGATCTATTATATGTGTATTTGCCTTCCAACCACCTATCAACTATGCTACTTAGAGAAGAGTTTCCTAGTTGGTTTGTTTGTTTTTAAAATACTGACACTAGTAATGTTTTGCTAAGTGTTGCAATATGTTTAGATGAACAGATTTTGCAGGATGGTAAGTGGCACTCCAGATGGCATTGCTGCATATCTCCAGAGATGGAGAAATTCTTCAGAAATGCCACAGAGACTGAGTTTCCAGGGAAAGTGCCGTTATTTTGGAAAGCAGTTCTATGCTTCTGGCCTTGCATATCTCAGTGCTCACATCTTATCTTGGTGCTTGTTCACTGTGGCACAATAAGGACAATCTCCAAGGGCTTGGATATTCCATACCCTTCTACCAGAGATTATGAATACCCAGAAGACTATCTTCATTGACAGATGAAGGAGTGGGTGTGTAGCCATGCATCCAAAAAACTGTTGAATGCCAGATGTGAAAACAGGATAAGATCCTACTGGGAAACAGGTTCTCTACTAGTAGAAAAATCCCTATCAGACTTCTATACCTGGGTTCAGATTATGTGCTCTAAACGGATCCTCCTTCAACACAGAGATGGTTGTAAATCTGGTTTGAGTATTTCTTGTAAAGTCTCCGAAGACTTAGGATAAATAGCTGTTAAAAAGGTAGCAAGCATGTAGCACTACACCCAGGAGAAACCACAAAGGCTAAAATACATCAAGATTTTTTTTCTACTTCCTTGATCAACTAGATTGTGAGAGCACAAAAGTAGCATGGAAGCACTTTCATCACCACTTTCTCTTCGAGAATGCTTCCTGGTTTGTTTGTTTCCATAAGACATTCCCTGTTTATATATTCCTGTTTATACTTATGTTAGTACATGCATTGGTTTATATTTAGCAGGAAACCATTCTATCTCCCTGTTGATTTAATTCTACATTCTTATACTCTCATCATTGACAAAGCAGACAACATTCTGGAGGGGATAAAAACATATGGGACTGCTTGTAACACACTCCTTTGCAATACAGCCCCATTAAGAGATTTCAAAAGAGTTAATACAAATGCCATTTTTCCCCCTATACCAACACAAAATAAGTAACAGCAATGATGTACACTTTCAGTGGAAAAGAAAGTAAAAAGGCTTTCTTACATACTTGCAGTAAGACTATAAAACATAGATTTACAGCAATGCTTTCTTCTGCAACCTTTTACAGATTGTTCTCTTTCCTTTGAAAAAGGTGCAGGACAACTCTGATTAGATCAAAGTCTTTCAATATGTCAAAATAATAATTACAGCTGTCTCATAAATACTACTGTATGGTGAAAAAACAGGACTAAAGGCATCAACTTCCATAAGTATTCAATTGTACCTCACATATTACTACAGTGACTAGACTGACAAACCGGAAAAAAAATGGTATTGCTTAAAGAGGTATTATCTAAAAGAGCAAAGAGCAGAGGGGTGCAAAGTCATAGGACAGACTGGATAAAACTAGTGTTCTTGTTCATCATGCTTTCTAAAAAAAAACAAAACAAAACAAAAAAACAAACAAAAAAAACCAAAACAAAAAAAAAAAAACAAACCAAAACCAAGAAACATTTAGTGGAACTGAAAGACAATGTATTTAAATACAAAATTAATTAGAACAAATTATCACAGTTTCCAATGAGGCCAAGACCTTAGCAGGATTTTCAAGAGATTAAGCATTTATGTAACTCATTAAATCATTCAGAATTTAAGTCAAATACTAATGGAGAGAATGAAGAAATATCTCTTAATGCAAATTAGCCAATAAGCATCTGTGACAGATTTCTTACACCTTCCACTTAGATCTGGCTAAATGCAGAAGACAGAGGACTTTCCTAGACTCGATACTGTAAAGCAGTTACTTTTCAATAAATCTTTGTAGTATAATAGACGTATATTTGATTCTGCTAAGCATTTCATATGCTGTATGCTTTTCTTAGGCACAGAAGAAAAATGTGCAAACATTTATTGAAGACGTGCTTCTAAAATAGACATTCCAAAAGCACCCATGCATTTTTCCCCACAAATACAAAAAATCTTTACACGACAGTACTGCATGTTATTCTCATTTCCCACAGCCAAACTAATGCAATGCTATATGCAAAAGTATAAGGAATAAACTGTTTACCAGAAATTCTGTCCCCTCTCTGTAATACTGTTTCTCTCCTAGGTACAAAAAATTTGTGTATTTTTAAGAGAAGCCCTTTCCTCCTCTGCCCTACATACTTCCTCTAGAGCCCTCTGATGAAAGAGTTGCCAGAGTTTGCATAACTCAGCCTGAAAACTCTCCTGGAACTGTATTATTATATGGTTATTTCCATACGCAGGTTTGCCTATCATTGCAAATCACATATTTGCTAGTCTGTATTTAGCTAGCAATTAAAGATTTTACTTTTTTTTTAATCCCTGTAAAGCATATAATTATTCTGCAAGAATTTAAATGAACTGATAACAGATTGTTTCAATAATCTCCATTTATTATTTATTATGCAATTTTTACTTCTGATGTCCCCTAAATATCATCATCATTTTCATCCAATGTGTTTGATCCATAAGGTATTAAATATACAAGTCAAGAAAGAAGGAACTACAAAAATTATAATACATGTAAACAGAGTATGCACATAAATAATAGTGAATAACCACAATCCACATTATTTTAAAACCATCTATAGGAATATTATGACAAATATTACACTCTACTGGATTAGTTTCCATAGCCACTACCAACAATTTATCAATTACAGTGTTAAACTGTGAGTCAAAAACTAAGTTCACAAGTTCTGGTTTTTTTACTAGATGCTAAAAAATAAACTCATACTACTTGAGTTAGGATAAACATCCAATAGCTCTTGTGGCAGATTCAGCACCTTTAATACAGTTCATTACTAAAACTCTTCTTCCTTTATTGTTAAAGCCACAAGTCATTATTTCTTCTGTTTGTAAACTGTGCTTTACATTTCTTTTAAAAACACATGCTCTTTGAAGAACTGATTCCTTTTAGTATCTTATAAACTAGAACATACATATTACTTTGATATGTAACTTCAAAGCCTAACTACAGAGGCCAGTCATGTAGGTAAACAGTATTGTGTGCTCCAAGGCATTCATCCATCTGATTTTGCAATTCTTAATGAATAAACATATCTACTAAGCTAATATTAAATTTAAATTACTTTGAAGTATTTTCAGTGAATGATAGTTGAGATTTGATTGTTGAAACAAAGGTTAAAATTAGTATTATCTTTACAGTTCTGTCCATCACACATTTCTGTAGGAAATAACTATCTTATTCAAGATGTATTGAAGTAAAACTTCACAGGAAATGTACTACAGTTATGTATTTTTGCTCACAGGTCTATATTACATAAAATCACTTTAATACAGTGTAAGACATGGAATTTAAGGTATTAAATCCATTTGATTCAAGTTACATGAAACAAAAGGAAATAATAAATGTTTGTATCTTCCTCAAAGGATTCTACTCACTAAGTTCTGGAAAAGGACACCAACTCTTGGAGGTAAGAACAGTAGTGGGCTTCTCCCAGGAGGACACATCCTGTGACAAATTCTACTGCGAAACAGACTTTTACTAGTCTTCTAGTCTCAGAGAAGTAGAAATCTTGGAATGATGCACTTAGATTTTAATGTTTAAGGAACTTGTAAAATTAAATTGATTTGGCAATGTTAGGTTTATGGTTGGACTTGATAATGTCAAGGAGCTTTTCCAACCTAAATGATTCTATTCTATACTGTTAAGACTTCCAGTATTCTGCAATTCACTTTTCATGATCCTATTCAAATTGATAAAGGTAATTTAAATAAAAGGAATCTGTAAAACAGCTGATTAAAAAATTTATTGAAAGTAGCTATATTCTAAATATCCCTTAATTCACTCTTTTCTCCCAAACTTCCTACTGTGTATGTTCTTATGATAGATATCAACTGTGGCTGAATGCAAAGTCTGGAGCTCAAATAGAATAATCCAAATATTGTGACTGAACTTTCTATTCTTCTCTGAACTCTTTGTGTTGCTCAGATAAGCTTAATTTCAGTTCCTCCTTCAGACCTTCTTGCTCTCCTCATCATGAGGGAAACATGCCCCCACCTTTCACTGTAGTCACAAATCAGACAAAAATGCTTCCTTAAAAGGTTTTGGAAAAAGTCTACTTTGGAGTCATGGTAGCAAAGTTGGAAACTGTCTTCACATGATCTCTAAGACATACAGAGACACAAAGAGTACTCACAAAACAGTAACACCCACTGCATTTGTTGTTATAATATGTACTACTGGACACTGTATAATATCATTGCTCTAAAAATTAAAAAATCTTATCACCTTGCTTTAATAACAACCAAACTCCTACAGAGTTTTGTGAATATCACAGGAATATTTTATATTTAATTTTGCATTGCTTTCCGTTTCTCCAGAGTTGCTGAGAACAGAATTGTAACTGATCCAAGCCAGTTCTTTCTCATATGAGTGGCCATTGCAATGCTTAATGACATGGCCTATCAAAATGCAAAAAAGATATAAATGAGAACACAAAGCTAAAAACTACTTTTTGGCAGACTGAACAAACAACAACTAGCAGTGCTTCGGGTATAGATACCAGAACTGTTCCTTGTATGCTAGTTTGGATCTAGCTGGTTTTCTTAGCTCAAGATGCATCACAGTGTTGATGCAGTCATATAATTTCCAAAGTCCATGGAAGTCAGATAAATAATCTTAATGCAGCATTGCACTTTGAACTAATAAATGCTGCTGGATTCAAGACGGTGCTGTGCATATCAAAGACTCGAGCGTCCTCAGCTCAGAGTTCACCTTTCAAACTGATACAAAAATTACCTCTAGAAAAACAACCTCTCAGAAGAGCAAAATAACTATCCCAAATTATAGCTGCACTATCCTAGAGGAACACATGTACCAGATGAAGGATTCTTAGTGTTGTGAACACTTTCTCATTTCACCAGCTCTCAGTCTTCCCTGAGCATCACAGAAAGAGAAGTCATCTACTTTGCATCAAAGCATCTCAGAAGTTCCCTCTAATGGTAGATTTAGAATTAACTGGAGAACAGTAATATAGCAACTTAGGAAAAGGTTGTTATCAAGACAGAAGTCTTGACAAGGGGTCTAGAGCTCAAAGAAGAGAAAGATCTCAAAACTTTAAAATATTATAGAAGCAGAGATGTCAGGTTCTGGTTACACAGGTAAAGCAACATTTTTTTTCATTAACATACTACTGGTTTTCTGACACCTACTTATACCTTTTAGCTCTCTCTTTTACCTGGCAGTTTGCTCATAGGATATTCAATAGATGAGTAGGCAACTCATCTAGCTGCTTCTTCTAGCATCTGCACATGCAATTATACATTTCTTTGAAATCACTAGAATTTTAAAAATCTTTAAGTAAGCATCCAATGAATAGCTATGTGCACAGCTGTCATTGACAGTGCAGCACATATATT
Organism: Tyto alba; assembly: GCF_018691265.1. NCBI lineage: Eukaryota > Metazoa > Chordata > Aves > Strigiformes > Tytonidae > Tyto > Tyto alba. Next base: position 18,010,721 of record NW_024881261.1, read on the forward strand.
GATACATATGCTTACAAGAAAGGTCTAAAATAATTTTTTAATTACTATAATGATAGTAACTGGAAGTATTTACTCAGGAAATTATTTTTCAAAAGGTCACCATGCTACAGAAGGTTTGAGAATTGAGATAGCAGATACCTCATATTATCAATATATTTTATGTCAATAGTTTATACCTCACTATCAATATTTGCATCAGTTGTTTATACCAATCATATCACTTTGGCTTTAGTTCCATTTAAGTTCACTGTATGACTTGGGAATCCACACAATTTTTTTTCCCTCACCCTAAGGACAACAAGAAAGAAAAATATAAACACTGACAAGAAAGTCTACAGAAAATCTCCATAAAAATGGACCTTAAAATCTATTAACTGCCACAATACAACCATCCTCTGTATGAAAGAGTTTAAGATCCAAGAATTTAATTGCTAATCTCGGCATAAAGACAGAGCACTATGAAAATATTTATTACCAAAAAACAAATATCCCTAATTTATGAATGTAATGAATGGGAGAGCTTCAGAAAGAGTTGCTAGAAAAATTTACAAGAAAACTTGCATTCTAGAGACATACTGAAGTCAATTTAACATTATAAATATGGAGAGTGTTACCAACAGCCTACCAGTGTCTGCACAACAAGAACGTATCTAGTATGGGGTCCAAAACTAGCAGATACAGCCACACCAAAAAACAATTCCAGAAAGTTGAATCTTGATAAATTTAAACTGGATGTACCTGACAGAAATAAAACATTGTGAATAAGTAATTAGGACAAGTCTTTTAAGGGTGTGAGAGATATTCCATCACGATATCCAATTCTTAAAATGACTAACTGAAGGAGGATCTATAAGATTTTTTAATGAAGGAAAAGACAGAACTTCGTATCAGTTGGCTTGCTGAAGAAAGTCAACCCAGAATTTCAACGGAAAAAAAAAAAGTCAGGTTTCTTGGGAAATTTCTAACTGTGGCTGAAAAGTTCAGAACTTTAGAGAACACAGAAATTTTCCAAACACAGAAATATTGAAATGGAATAATGTCCATACTTCTTTAGTGTCACTGCTTTTGATGACTCTTGCTCTGCCTCAGAGCTTCATCTCTCACGATAAATCGTGGCAGCTCATTGTCAGGTCTCACAATGTTTCAAGGGATATATAGTCCCATCCATAAAGAATGTGTGCAAAGTCTTCCACAAAAATCAGCATGCTACATGCAGTATCTAACCAAAATGTTAGTCTCCAACTACATTTTAAAGTGCTTACCCAGAGCTTCACTTTGAGGACACTGAGTTGAGGGGAAAATAGTTTATTTTGTTAAAATATCATAGTATCTAGCCCTAATACGAGTAAAATTTTGCACGATGTAATAAACTAATATATCTAATACGCTTCTAATTACAGTTAATCCAAATGTGTTGAAAGTAGGAAATAAAGGAGGTAGCATACATAGATATGAATCAACACCTAAGTTGATAATGAACTAAATTCTCTTCTACATAAACATACACAGAAACAGGAAAGCTGGATTCAGAAAATACTTAACAAGTCAGACATTGAAGTTAATACAATTTGTCACATATAAGTCAAAACAAAGACTGTATCTGAAATATTAAATTCCTGAAATACTGTATGTGGTATCTCCCTATAGAGGTACTTGAAAATAGCAGAAGTTTAACTATCAGAGGTTGTAAATTACAACAGCTGGAAGCACTTACACTTTTCAATATGTTCTTCAGTAACAAAGTTAAATTCTTCTTGCAGCTGTTCAAGACAAAATTATTTCAGAATGGTTTGTTCCTTGGATCCTGCATGCTGTGAGAGAATGCAAGAGCAAGGCTGAAGGATTTTACAAATTATTTCAAAATAGCTTCTTTTTTAAATTAACCTTTACAGCCTTTACACAAATATTCTCAAGACTTCTGGTAATACATCCTTCTGACTAGCACCACTAGCATAAATATAAAGAATACATTAATACTTGTTCGACATCCTTTGTTGTACTTTAAAATGCACATAAATATTTATTCTACATCACAAAAATCATCCAAGAAGTGACCAACTGCCCTTTTCTAATGAGTAGTACTGTAAATTAAAGATGTTTCTTGCAAAATAATTTAATTTTTCTCTTGTCACTGGATTATCTGGTACCTACTATCCCCATTAGAGTTACTAGATGCACCAGATGTATTGAGCACAAGTAGATGAACCATACAGGACACGCAGCATAAATCCAACACATTGCCTGCACCTCAGAATTACAGCACGTTTTCTCTAGAGTTAATCTGCGTACATGCAATAAACCTAATGCGTCCAGAACATCCCAGAGTTAGTGAGCATGCACGTGACATCTGAGCATCCTGGAAAGGACAGGACCTTTATCCCAGACTCAGAAGTGACCTTTATATAACTGCAGCAAAAGATACAGCTTTCTCAACTTGGTTTTATTATTCTGGTACAAATCCTAATCTCAGGCAACAGTTCTGCACTGGGATTTTAAATAACTATGGTAACTACTTAAATTTGTTCCCATGCTTTGCTTTTATATATTAAACTTGTTAAAAAATATGATTAGCCTTAACTCAGCCCCTGTTATTTGTAATCTTGAAGCAAAAGAACTTGCATTAAAAATATTAATAGTATCTATAAGTACCTTGTCTTCTAACATGGTACAGGCAATATGTATTTTCTTCTAGAAAACATGTAAAAACACACTATCAAAATCTGCTAAATATTACCATAATCAATTCCATCATACATAAATACTCAGGATATCTGGGATCAAGCTCAACTGCTTTGCCCCTTTCAGTCAGTTTATGTGTTACTGAGACATCAAATTCCAGCAGCTATTTCTCCATTTATATTTCTCAGCACATTAAAATAAAATCACCTACTATTAACTGCTCAACATTTAAAGGAACAAATGTTTATTGCATCAGAAATTTCTTAGAGTGTATCATTTTTAGAACACATTTACAATTCTGACAGATTAATCAGGTTATCTGATTTAATATTATAGCTATTAAAAAAAAATCAAATAGGAAGCACTAAGAAACCCTAAACTATCATACAAACATTTCCCACAGTTCTGCACATGAAATCCTAACAGATGAGAATCCCGATTAAAATATACAATTCATTACCACCTGCACCAAGCAGAATTTATCAGCTGAGAAACAGGTGCTACAGGAAAGCACTTCCTCCATCAGTTGCCCATGATAAAGCAAACATGAGTTTGCCTCACATCAAAGCATGTAGTTTCTCTTCTTCATCTAGAAAGGTACAATTAAGTCAAAATTTGTTGATAGAAGAGAAAAAGCCATTCGATAAAATTGTGCGTGCAAATGTATTTTTAAATATATTTGAAAGGTCACTCTTCATCACTCCAAATGAAGCTAAACTTCCACTTAATTTTAATTGACCATAGCAACTACATGGCTTTCAAACAAAATTTACACTTGTGCTCACAGGCATAGCACCTCACCTGCATTTTAACATCTGAATGGCTGATTAGCACATGCTTAAGTATTTTCCTAAAAGAGGATGCTTTCTTGAACTTAGGGTTAATGGAGGGGAAAAAAACCTCAATTCTCTAAAACCTCCAAAACACATACAATTCACAAACAAATACTTAACAAGAACAGGTAGAGGTCAGTATTGGCAGCCTGTTAGATCAGAAAGAATATTTTTTTTTTGTGGAAAAAAGACATACCCCTTGGTGTCTCCTTTCGAGATAGAGTGGTGTTCAGAACTCAACCCAGACTTCATCTGCTTATTTTAAGCTATTGCCTGCTGTAGCTGTAACAAAACTTACTACAGAAGTGGTACAGTCATGGACCACTGGGCTTGGATACTTGGACCATGGGCTTGGGCGCTTCTACTAAGCATGTTACTTTCGTTTGAAAAATTTACTTTAAAAATTTAAGAAAGAAAAATTTAGTAATCTCCACAATCCTTACAGGTCTCCATAAGAATCCACAGGGGAAAAAGCAGAGCCTTAACAGCCACGGACTACTACAGAACTCTATGAGGCAAGGGAAATTACTGAAATTGGACTGAAATCTGAAACAACTTCTCGTAGATGGAAGCTTTCATAAAAACACTGTGCTGCAGGAGATCCCTGGGTCATTAAGTCCAACACCTTATTATCATAAGCAAACATGTCATATAAACTCTTTCATCAAATTGGTCTGAAACTTTGGTCTTACAAGGTTTAAAGCTTGCAAGTCATTTTTGTGAACTTAAACATATTCATGAACACTTGTTCTTATACCAATGCTGTCTTTTAATTTAACTCAGTCTTTCCTCTTCTGGGTTTCTCTTCCTGCTCCACTTAAATAAAGCAACTACAGAAGAGCTGCATAGCTATTCCCCCATCACATGTCTAGGAGCATGTGCCTCAATAAACAATGCTAAAGATGGGAAGGGGAAGTTGCAGCCACCTCAATCTCCTCAGTAAATCCCTCTCTGACTAAAACTGTTCCCAGATCTTAGTTTCTGCTCAGAAAAGTTGTCTGTTCTCACAACCAGCAATTCCCAGCATTCTGGTGCACCAGTTCTGCTCTGTGCTCATCTTTCTTGAACACACAGAGCTGGAATTGTACACATTATTCCAGAGGGGTTCTCAAATGGTGTCTCTTATAATGGAGAGAAAAGAGGAAACAGGAGGAAAAAACCAAAACCAAACACCTCATCTACCCCTGTTACAATTTAAGAAACTCAGTGAAGAAAAATCCTCTATGGCCTGAACATGGTTCAGTTCAGAAGTTTATAGGAAGTAAATCAAAGAAGGCTACACACATCTTAGAAATTAATCCATCAAGTCTTTCCAGGCTACAAAGCAATCCAAAACTGACATGATTTGCAGCAAACTGAAGAGGGAAGACATATGGAAAATTACAAATAGTCAAGTTCCTGGCTTCAAAGGTAACAACACAATTCCATTGGATTCTTACAAAAGTGTAGCCTATTAAATTGGGTTTCAGCATGATCTTTAAAAAGATAAAATCACCTGTTAAATACTAAGGTGGAGAACATTTATGGAATTCTATACTGCAAAGGATATTGCTTTCAGTACTGGGGCTATAAATTTCAAAATTAGCTTAATAGGCCTATCTAAGCTGCAGATCATATCTTTAAATTACAATGTAAGCAAACAGAATGAATTTGCACAACATGCCTATTAGTAACATAATACCTCCTATGTCTCAATTTGTAGGTTGAACTTGCAGATCACAGCTAAACTCTGTCTGTTTCAATACATCTTGGCTTTTAACATCATTACTGGTAAGGGCTAAGAATTTTGGTCCACCTTGTCTGGTGACAATTTTCATAGCATCTGAGCACTTCACAACTTTACATGTGTTTATTCCAGCAATACCTCATAAATTAATGAAGTACCACTAAGCCATTTCAGTAGAAAAGAGCAGAAGGATGTACCACTAACAGCATTATCCACTTTTACTCTGGCATTACAGTTATTTGACCTCTAAATTATTCTCAGAGTCACTGTCCAGAGCACAGTTATATTTTATAGATATACACACCCCCATTTTTTAAGCATTAATGACTTTTTAATGGTTGCAAATGCACATTTTCATAACTGAGTCGTGAAAAGATCTGTACCATTATGTATGAGTGCCATTATTCAACAGCGTATTTTTCTCAGCAGTGATTTTAGATCACTTTAGATGACTGAGGAAAAAAATACTGAAATTTCAGATTATTGAAAAATAATCAGGTTTATTATTGATTACACTAAGAGTGCTTCTGTGTGATAACAACATATCCATTTAGTCACAGTTACTTTAAGGTCTAATTTTTATCCAAATCTTAATACATTTCATGTATGATTACTGATCCTGTACATCTGTTATGAACTATTATCTGATACTAACACATTAGTATTCTTAAAATATATTTAATTAAATTTATCAATGAGGTTTGTAATTTAAGTGATTTTTACCCGATCTATATCAGTTGAACTAATCACAGTCCTGTCATTCAGTTATTGATAGAATCTCTTACGTTTTCAATCCTTGTTGAGGGTTTATGTCGGCCTCCCTACAAACCATAATATTTCTCTGAACCTTCAAGAGAGTTATATCACAATCACGCATGGCAGAGATATTCACAAAGTAAGTTATATAACAGTATCTTAAGATTCAGTTCAATTTGGTACCCAAATGCTAAGTATCTCATGGATATCAGATTTCACTTTCAAAACTAACTTTAAGGAAGATACTGATGTGCTAGAGACTTGCTTTCCATTTTAATATATTTTTATAAAATACTTGTAGCTTCTGAACTTTGTTTCTTTTCCTCTGTTCACATCTTTTCTTGTAGATAACAATGGGCAGAACAAACCAAGTACGAGAAAGTACAGGAATGCTTTGCCATGATACTTCTTTTTGCCCACAAATTTCTGTAGAATCACAGAATCAAAATCATGTAAACCACACACTTTAGGATGATTCTGGAATGGATCCAAACATTCCTTTTGCTATTCATTCATCATTTGATGGACAAATTAACCCCTTTAATAATACAAGTTATAGTTTAAACTTCCATAGGGATTTACTTCCTTTTCATTAAACAATTACATGATACCATACACTGACTGCAAAGAATATCTAAAATGGCATTTTTCTAAATTACTTGTTAATTTTATAAAGATTCTCTGGTCTGTAACATGTGATACAAAAAGTACACATTAACTCAAGAATAAATTCTGCTCTGAAGGATCTTGGACTACCCAAGAACCATTAATATTAGAGGATTACTTTGTATACTACCACAACTTAATTCCAGATGATGATGCAAAAAAATGAACAAGAAGATAAATTGTAATAGTCTTCTTTACCAATACAGAAAGAACGAGGCATAAATCCTAAACTGTGGAGTTCATTTGCAGTTATTCTGTGCTCAAGAATGTGGTTTATAATCCACAGAAGCTAGACCGGAAGTGAGAGGAAGAGATTTAGTCAGGAAACAGAAACAAATAGCTGCAGGATGGATAAAGAGTGTCTGAGCAGCAGGGAAGAAAGTCAACTAGAGATTGCTGAAGACTGAATTTATAAGTAGGCCTATCTAGAAGCCCAGAAGTTAAGTTTTTAAAAGCTTTTCTGAAACACAGTTTATCGCTGGTCTCAGCTTTCTGGTGGAATATTTGGCAAGTAACAACCTAGCTTGACCTGGCTAAAAAAAAAAAAAAGTACAGTTGCTGTAGGGGGCACTGTAATCCTTGACTTGCTCTAAGAGTAGCGTAATTGTAAAAACAGAGATTGTGTGTGAACATGCATTTAGAGAAACTAAAATGGGGTCACAGTGCAGCCACAGCAGGACCAGGACATCTAGTTGTCCTAGAAAGTTCCACAGATTTGCTTCAACTACTGACGCAATACAAGTGAGTAACCATTCGTATACCTTTTTTTTTTCATCATTTATTTGATAACACACCTAAATATATATTCAAGTTTCCTTATTGATCTTAGTAAAATAAATATTTAAATATTTATATAATTTAAGGAAAACTTGTTCGTCCAGATGTTAGTCAGAATGGTATCATTAAGTATACAGTAATGTATAGAAATGTCACTCTTAAATGCACATCATGCATGCTAGATCGGATTTTCCAGTTAATAGAAGGGCCATTTTGTGTCTTATGACACAGCATAAAGGGCAGAGTAGCTGGGAAAAAAAAAAAAGTTAATAAAAACCATAATGGGTCAGACTACAGGTCTATTTAGGCACTATCCAATCTCCAATAAAGACAATAAAATACATCTGCAGGGCAAGTAAATGGTATTATTTTTAAGTATTCTTTCAGCATTAAGTAGGTCTCTATTTCACTTACCTGTTAAAATTTAGTACCTTTATGTGCAACAGTTCATAGCAGCTTTCTTCCATTAGTTTATCCAGTCTCCTTTTGAACCTCTATAAATTTTTAGCCCAAACATTATGGAATATGGTCTTATACTCTTGGAAGGACTCTCTCCTTTTGCTTGGTACTAACTTGGCCCTGACAGTTCATCTGACAATGACTGTTTAACCTTTCTGTTTGAAAAGAAACAGTTGAGTACTTTCCTTCATCTGCATTCAATTAATGATTTTGCACACATTCATCATGTTCTTTCCGCTTCCAATCCATCTCCTTTCCAGGTTAGTGTTTATTGGCACATTCAACTGTAAGCCCTTATCTAAGATCATACCTTTAAATTCATCTCACTATCCTTCTCTTTCATTTTTGAAGAAAGTTTTCCATCTTTGACATGGGGGGACAGAACTACAATACTATTTAGAATTCTGAAAGGTGGGGTAGTCTAGGTTTATAAAGTGACATAGCAATATCCTCTTCAATTCCATATTCCATTCCTAGTAATTCGTAGCACTCATTTCTTTTCTGACCACCATTGAGCACTGATCTGATTTTGACACATCTAATGTAACTGTGAACCTTCAAAACTTGAGAAACATTTTCTCAGTCATAACCTATCACTGTGCACAAGGAGCTGGAATTATTTCCTCTATGCCATCTGCTATTTTCTTGCCAAGTCATGCAAATCTTCTGCGATCTTCATGTTTGTTTTTTGACTTTTATCACTCTGCAATGCTTAGGACTGTGAACAAACTTTGTTTTGTGTTCTTATTCACCTTCTCACCACTCACTGAAATAGGTCCTAGCTTGCACTCTCCAGCTGTAATAGCAATGATGGGAACCTAGCTTCCTGCTTTTTCTGAGTTTCAAATTCATGTGAGGAAAAAAAGTTCAGAAGAAAAGAAACATTTCTAGTCAATACACATATCAGCTACTTTTACTAGAAGTGATATATCTGTACTCAAAGTAATTTAAACACATCTGAAACTACACAAATTTGAACAAGTGGTAACACTTCATGGTAGTCCATTTGCAAAGACATTATTTCCTACCTCAGCCATAAGCATCTGTAGATACTCATGCAAACAGATGTTTGAATAAATGTATATTGTACAATGAATTAGCATTTCATAGATTTGTGCCTTGTTGAGTGCATATTTCTGATATACATACCTGAAAGAGATTGCTTCCATATCAGAACGCTTATCTGCAAACTCGCATAATTATCTGTTGTATAGCTGTGTATGTTTGAACTGTACCATTTAATCAATTAAGAGACTACTATTTGGGGTGGATATTTCTCTCATTTCATACTGAACAAACTATCAGCATTGAGCAATAATCCATTACACTACAAGGTACAATATCCAAGCAAAATGGTCAGACAACTGTGGGAGTTCCTCCTCTTCCTTCCCCCTCTTCCTTTACTGGGGAAAAAAGTTACACTTTACCATACATACAGTAAATACTTGTAAAATTAAAGGAGAGATAAATGGAGAAGGTCACACAAAGTTTACCAATTTCATAAAGGATTATTTTTTATTTTAAATTAAGCAAAGAAAACCTGCAATCTTTTATAACCTCTCTGTTTTTAGCCATAAGTATTTATAAAAACAGACTGAAAATGTACATACTCTCTTAAAAGAAAAATTGAAGCTGATAGTAATATATTCTATATATGGTAAACTTGATTATTTTCAAAGTTATACTATCTTATTTGCCATTTGTAGTGATCTAGAGTTTTTCTGCTTACTCTGCTTGTTTCTAATTTTTCTCCTATTTTTCATAGCACTCAGTGTTTTAAGCTGAAATAAAAATACTATGAAGTAACTGACAAAAAGACTCTACAGAACTCAAACTAACTTGAAGTACATCACTCAACCCAAGTAAAACCTAATATTTTTTTTAATTGCAATTTAACTTACTTCTTAAGATTTAGTATACATTGGGTCAGGTTTTGTTAGACCACTGACCTTGAAAAATTACTTCCATTTAAGACAGTTGTAAGACAACTGACCACATATGCCATATAGATTTGACAAAAAAAATACATCTAGAAGTATGTTTAAATGCATAGTAGGGGCTAGATAGTAGCATAAATGCACCTTTATCAGTTTTAAACTGCCAAAAGACAGAAATCTAACTGACAGAATGGAACTCAGTGCAGTGAAACATGTTCTCTATTCCTCCTGATGCAACTTCGGTTTGGTGGACCTTGTATGATAAATAACTAAGAAAACAGGAACAACTCTTACTCACCAAATTTGCACACAATTCAGCACATCAGAAAGTATTAGGAAAATCACCTCAGTCAAGTTTTGACTTATGAATTCGAACTATTTAAAGCTTTAACTCCCTTTTACAAAACAGAGTCCTCCTCTGTTCAATAACTTAAAAACCACCCTGTACAACATGACATCAATTATTTTCTATTATTGTACTACTACTTACAATGGTATCACTGGAACACCTCTCCAGTTTAGATTCTATTGTGTAAACTTCAGATGTGAATGATAAATTCACAGTTAACAACTTTTAAATGTTTAACAAGCATTGCCTGTTAATTATCGATAGTATAAATCAAGTATCTCCAACAGTTTTGAAATTCAGGTTTGACAAGACTTAAATATTTCTTACACAAGCTAGTGTTGAACAACCACAGGTTATGAGACTACACTTTTGAAATAATTTCATACTGAGGCAAGACTAAAGAAGTAGAACAACACACATCCTCAAATCTATTCTATTCACAGAACTGATGCTAGGTGAATCGAGATAGCCGATGCAACTCAATTTTTTAATTTAAACCAATATTTTGTTGTTTTTTGACACTGAATATATTGGCAGCATATATAAATACTTCCCTCTGCTGCCTTGCATGAAGCTTTTTCCAGTTCCCTCTTGTCAGTGTTACATCTCAAGAATACTCAAAACACAAAAGTACACATTATTAGCCCTTTTTAAACAATGATAAAATGTAGTAAATTAACACATCCTTAAATCAGTACTTGGCTTTATATTCTCTCCAAGCAAGTGCTACTGGCCTCTGTACACATGTACTCAGGACTGCTGGAAACAGGGTACAAAAATAAAGCATTTTTAGTTTGTCTTCAACAGTTGCATGTGTGATATATAAACCACTTCAAAGTGGCATGCCTGTGCAGCTCAATCCTGCTTGTATGAAGATACAAACTTAACACAAAGAGCAAGTATCTCCACACAGGCCACTTCTGTTCACAGAATCATAGAATATCTCAAGCCAGAAAGGACCCATAAGTATCATCAAGTCCAACTTCCTGCTCCTCACAGGACCACCTAAAACTAAATCATATGACTATCATGTTGATCATGCTTCATCGCAGCTTCCTTCTGTACATCGTAACAGACCTTGTGTCCACCCTCTATTTTCCAGACCCTGTACAGATACTGTTCAGGTAGGTACAAAATTGAGGCTGAGGTGATGGGGATGGGAAAGACAGCAGCAGGGATTTCTCATTTAAAGGTGTGAAAGTATTTACAGAGGTTTGAGGGCATCCCTCCTCAGCAATAAGGCCTCATATACCATATGGAGCTAGTATTACTGCTGATTAGTGAATACGAGGAAATTAAATTCAGAAACCTCTACCTTAAACCATGGGAATCGCCACCGACTTCAATGGGACTAATTCAATGTAAGCATGTAAAAATAAAAATTAATAGACTTCTAGCTGACTGGTTACGTTTTGCTGCACAATAGCAGGAAATATAAGTATTTTTATTGTACTACCTTCCTGTAGGTTCTGATTTACAAGTTCTTGTATTTGTTGTCTACCAAAATACCCAATGTCTTCAGTAAACTATGAAAAACAAATCAGGAAAAGCTTTCAATGTTTTAAATAAAAGATAAAACCCATGTAATTTTTTCCTACATTAACTGTTTGACCAACTGCTGTCACATTTTTATTAGTGGATATAAATGTTAATAAACTAAAATGCCCAATGTTTATAGTATTTTAGATTTAAAATTTATTGTTAGTTTCCAAAGTGATTATTTTCTCACGCAGAAATCAGGAGTGTGAATTAGTCATGGGCTAGTTCCTAGCCTACAACTCTTGACAAGTTGACATTTTCAGTGGAGTCCGAACAGTCCCGACCATGCAATTTGCTCCCTCTGGTGGTTACAGCTCAAATTTGTGTTTCAGAGTAGATTGCAAAGTGGGAGAGTGGAAGGGTGGGGCAGGGTGTGTCCGAATTGACATTAGCACTTCATTCAATGAAAATAATTACCTTTTTTGATCTCAATTGTTTCTCATTTATTATTATATTATTAAAAAAATTATATCAGACTAAAGTGAAGGCTTCTTGGTTCACAATAGGAAGAGAGATTAATAACCAATAAAATACTGTAAAGAATTTATCACATTCAAACAATTATCTAGCATTAATTTAATCAGGAGTATTAGGTAGTAGCACACTGTACCATTAGAAAGAGAACACAGCTATTGTTCAGACAACTGTTCTAAATATTTTCTGAATGTCCAGGTCATCTTTTCAACATACTCTGTTTACAGCACAGCTCAGCTGCGAGTACTTGATCTTCCTTCAACCTAACAATATAATCAAACAGGATACAAACATCCCTCAAAAATGGATAAATATTTCTTTGAAAAAATCCAAGTGAAATCACTGTATACGTGTTTTCCCTTTTCAAAAGGGACTCCGCTCTCATCAGCTACCCTGATGCAAACCCACACTTACATTCAAAAACAAAACAAAAGCTAATACAGATTTATATCAGCATTGCTATTAACAGAATTTTGTACTTTGTACTTCTCAATTTTCATTTACATCCCAAAGCGTCTTTGATTAAAAAGAATAAAGACTACACTTCAAAGAACGATTCAATTAAAAATGCAAGTGCCCATCTGATGTTTAGTAACTACACAGGAGGTGAAAAAAGTGAAGTTATGCTAAAAGTAATACGCAAAAAGAAACAGGTATGAATTATCAGTTTCTACTGAAAGCCAAGAGAAATAAAGCAATATGAAAAGCATCAGAAACAGTATATGGAAAGCCTATTTCTAGGTTTTATAATAAGGCATCTCAAAACTGCTGTACAAAAGCGCTTACTCTAGGACAAGAGTGAAGAAAGTCTTTGAGGAAATAAGATACAACAGAGCAAAGAAGAACAAACTCAAAATATTTGCTTAAAATATTTTAATGTATGTGTTCCATGATCCATGTTAAATGATATGGTATCAAGTAGATGTCAAAACATATGACTGAACAAATTATGAGGACCAGCATTACAACAGCTTTTTCACTGTAAATCATGGTTTAAATTTTCAGAACATGCTTCTAGTACTGACAACCCTTTTGGCTGTCATCCACTGAAATCAACTCAGAGTAGTGTGCAGGAAAACATGGGAATAATTAAACAAATCAAACAGCACCACCCAATGAAATTTCAAGGACACTAAACAAAAAATAAATTGGCTTAAACAAGAACGATAATTAGCTCTTTTTTAAATCTATATTACTCGCACATCCTTGACCAAGGAGATGGTCTATTTTGAAACATTGTTTGAAAATAATTTGGCATTAGCTCTGGCTGTGAAGGAGATACTTTATTTAATCCATGCTGCTATCACATCTGACACCACACTCAAGTGACAGCAAAGAAAAGCACAGGCTTTGGGAATGCACCATCATTTCAAAGCATATTTAGTGCTACTACCAGAAAACTGCATCTAGAGTTGAGTGATATGAGAACTTGACTTGAACTTGTGACCTACAGAGGAAAAGGCTTACTGCACAGACCAGAACCTTTTACTTTTTTTTTCAATCAATTAAAGAAAGTATAAAATCTCAAAGAAAACTGTAGAGATGACAGAACAAAACTGATGAAAGAACAGTAAATTCTGACAGAACAAAAGCAATGCATAAACTTCATGTCACATACACTCAATACAAGATACTTTTTACTAACAAAGCTGCACTATGCAAGAAGTATACATCACACCTACAAAAGGTATCCTGAAAAAGCAGTCCCTGTAAAAAAAAAAAACTACAAGTCAGGAAAAAAAAATCAAACTGAAGATAAAATTCCATGCAAATGTAAAGCAAAAAGAGCAGGTATAATCTTTGGATGTAGAAACAACATAGGAGTACAGAGAGACAGCACATCTATATAATACTGACCTAGCCAATGCTAGCACAACTTAGGGGTCCATATTTTAAAACACAACAGAGGAAAACAAGAAACAATACAGCAAAAAGCTGCAAAATAATTATTAGAAGGCTGAAAAAGTTTCTTGCAGAGAGATTTGAGAACTGTAATAAAGCATGTAGCATTGAAATCTTATTTCAACCTTCTTAAGCACACTAAAGAACTTACCACGTCCACAATGACTACTCTTGTAGAGAAAGAGAAATAAGAGCCAAGAAACAGAATACAAGTGTGTTAGTGATGAAATATGGGTATAAATTAAGAGGAGAAAATGGATTCTCCATCTCCAGGAAGATGCAAATAGAGCAGGATGCTTGCTTGTATTATAAATTTTAAAAGAGATGTAAAATAATTCAGTTGAGCAACTTGAGATATAGGGGGGTTCATGCTGAAAAATAACATGCTTATCCCCACCACCCCCCACTGCAGCCATCTATGAAACAAAGCTAAAAATAATTCAGCACTACAGAATTTAGCAACCATTTCTCCAGCTTCAGACAGTAATCAAAGATGTTCAAAGTTTAGACTAAAAATATTCTTGTTATTGTCTAAGATAATGCCATTTCACAAATTTCCAAACAAGAAAGTATTATTGTAATCCAAATATAACTCCAAAAGAAATAGAAAATTTAGTATCAACAGATAAACAAAGCTTGTTCAAAACAAGAATCCAGTGACCTTCTCTTTGAAGAAAAAGTTAAAGGGGTCCAAAAGTATTTTCTTACAAAATGTAATTTTAAAAATTTCAATTCCTTAGAAGATAGTTCTGCTAGCAATAATAAATACACTTTGTCGAGAAAATAGCAATATCATTGCTTTAGTAAATTATACTTAAAGCCAATTTTAACTTATAAGGCCACCAATAGAGCAATTTTTTTCTTTCTCCAGATGTGTTAAAACTGCATAACCATTAGAAAAGTGCATCACTGGTTATTTACCCTGTTTATGTAACTGCTGTCATTCATACTGACACATATTAAGGCATTCCAAAACTACATACAGGAATCAGTATCTTAATTACCTGAGAAAATAAAACGATGAAGTATTTTTGCCTTTCAATACAGTGACATTCGATTATACTATATTAAAAGGTAGCAT
Organism: Tyto alba; assembly: GCF_018691265.1. Classification (NCBI taxonomy): domain Eukaryota; kingdom Metazoa; phylum Chordata; class Aves; order Strigiformes; family Tytonidae; genus Tyto; species Tyto alba. The sequence continues at coordinate 18,025,899 of NW_024881261.1, forward strand.
TAACACAGCAATTTTAAAACTGTCTTCAAACATTTTTTTCCAAGATAACTTTATTCTTTCTCGCTAATTAGTGTTGTTGACATGGATTACACACTTCTTGTTTACAGAATACACATCACTACTAGAAGACTACAATAGAGTTGATACCTTATGTATTACAGCAATTTAACAGCTCAGAAGTCCCTGAAATCAATCAGTGCCTTGACAGCCTACTTAAACTGCAGAGCTCAGGAATTATGATTACTGTCTGCTTTTCTTTGTTTGCACTATATGGCTAAATGACTGCCAACTACCTGTTTGCCTGCTGTATTCTCTCTAATTTGACATAGCAACTTCTGGAAGTATCCTACACAAAATATTTGGAAAAGACGGAAACTAGAAAGCAGGCAATTTCTTTGTTAAAAATTACATACCAGACCAAATATATCAGCCTTCTTACTCTAGGGCTATGAAGATTATTTTACTGAAATCTTAAAATAGGTTCTAAAACTTTATCCTCTGATGTTGGCTTTGTAACTTATTAGGCAATGAAGCAATTTCATTCACTACATCACACCTTGCTTAGAAGGACCTTACTGACAAGCATGTTTTCTAGCAAAATAAAGAGGATGCTAAACAACTGATATAAGTTATCATTTAAAGTATTAGGTTTAAGAAGAAATACTTTATAACTGGATGGAAGAAAGTAAAATTCAACTGTTCTTGAAAGATTAAGCGTTATGATAATGTCAAGAATATATGGCCCTGTCTTAACAGGAGCACCTTACGATTCTACAGGATTCTTCTAAACAACCAAGTTACATTGAGGTCTTTGGCTTTCCCTCAAAATATTTTAGAACTACAGGTCTTATGTTTTCTTTCTTGAAGACACAGGACTTTTTTTAGTCTATTTCTGGAAGTGAAAAAAGACAGCATAGCACTATCCTTACATAAACTAAAAATATTGCTATGAAAAATTGATGGGTATGTTATATTTGCTGACTAAAATGAGTAGCTTCCAGAACACTCACAAACCTGAAGAAAACCCAAGATATAACCTGCATTTTACTATCCTCAGACTATAAATTTTATATTCAAAAATAGAAACAAAAAACTTATGAAGAAAACCTCTTGTACTCCTATCGATTTAGATTTCACAACAAACTTTTCCACAATTGTGTTGTGGTGAGCATGCAAATCATAATTCTAAGAAACAAATGCTTTGCAGAACTCAACAACTATCTGGCTAATTAAAAGACAATGTCAATTTCATTTTCTGAAAGCCACTATTTTACTCTTAGCAAATACGAATTCAATAATCTCTTAAATACACTTTTGGTTTTTGCAGTGCAGTTACAACACAAACGTCTTCATAGAAGCAGTTCAATCCATTTTCCTACATCAGTTTTCTCTAAAAGCACTTGAAGGCACCCTATGGCCCACTCCACTCTGTGCTGAATGCTTTAGGGTACTTGTGAGCCAACTGCTACAAGATCACAAAATACTAGTGCAGAAAGCCAAGTGATGAAATACCACAGAATCGTTGTCCCCATTCTCTCAAAATATACTGCACAGGCATGTTCAGACAGCACTTCAGCAAAGAGAATGAACATGACTGCTCTCACAGTAAGCTTACTGTATGCATAGCTGCTTGGTTATGCTAATAATGACTCACTGAAGGTATAATCGGGTACCAAAGAACTGTTTTCCTGCACGCATGAAATAGATTTAGTTAAGATTATCAATTCTTCATGGAACTATGTCACAATCTTTCCACGTCAAATTAAGTTTTGGGGGAAGCTGGCAGCTGTTGCTTTTTGTTTTAAAGAACATTAAGGTAGTTCCAGTCTTATGTATATCAAAAAGATTACTACCTTCTTTGTAACTAAACTCTCAGCTCTGAAGTATTAACTAGAGACCTCCTGCTCCAATTTCACTAATTTAATGAAATCAGTCATGAAACAGTTCTTACACAGATGTGGAAAAAAGGCAGAAAGTGAAAATTTCTGGCAAAATAATCACACATAACTGCTGAAATCTGCAAAACTCTAGTCTTAGAAAAGTTAAAAGTTTACTGTCTTGACAAACGAAGTTGTTGTTTCTTTAATACCAGCACAACTTCAGACTCAATTGCAGCTCTGTAATTAATAAGCAGGCTAATCAATTATGTGGCAATTAACTTCTACTCGGTGGACATACCGAGTCAAAAAAACAAACCAAAACACACTGAGAGAGTCGAAAGTGGCCCTGGCAGGAGCTAGAACCTCATCCGAGAAAAAAGGGGCAGACAGGGCCGTAGTGCATCTGCCGATGTAAGACGAGGCCAAGACGCCCTTCCCGACCTGGCCGCTCCCTGCGTTTCCCCCTCACGGACTCCTTCAAGCCCCCACAGCCCCGCGCAAACTCGGGCAGCGGCTCGCCGAGCCCGAATTCCAGAGCTGACACCCGACACAAACCACCGAAGAAAATAAAAAAAACCCATACCCGCCTCTTTTCATCCACCCACCACAGCACCCGGGAAGAGCTAACAGACCACTCACCAACCGCCGCAACACCCCCTCCCCTACCCAAAGGGCCACCCCAGGACACCCGCACCCCTCCCATCACTACGCCTGCGCCCCAACCCCTCACTGCGCCCCAGGGGCCGCGCATGCGTCCCGCGGCTTACCCCTTCACCCACGGGCTTGCCGCGCACGCGCAGAAGCACCCCCCCTCCTATTGGCCGGCAGCTCGGTATACGCTCAGGGGCGGCTCCCCGGTTCACCGGCCACCCGCCGCCGTGCATGCGCACGCGGAGCACCCGCGCACGGCTCCAGAGGAGCAGGCGCATTCCGCCCCTCCCAGCAAGCTGGCCGGCTGCCGCGCAGGCGCAGTCGAGACCGATTCGGGAACGTTCTGTCTCGCAACTACCATCCTCTGCAAGGGAAATCCTGTCAGGGTACGGGCCGCCCGCAGCCCCGGTCCTCCCCGCCCCGCCTCGCTGGTGCCTGGGCCCTTCCCTGTTACCGACTCCTGATGCAGCCCGCGCCCTCTTCCGCACAGCCCCCTTCCCACCCCTCCGACAGCCGACCGCTCGGTTCCTCGCAGTCGGGCCGCGACCTCCCCCCGCCCCGCTCTCTTTTTCCTCCCCCGGGCTCAGCCGCCTACTGCTAAAACAGCGCTCCGAGCCGGCCTCGGAGGCGGTCCCGCCCGGGGCTCCCTGCGTTCGCGGGGAAATGCGGCTTTGATGGGGGAGCCTCGCCAGCCTCAAGCGTCTTTGGAGCGGCTGACATGGGCCCTCCGCCGAGCGGGGGAGCTCCCCGCTTCCCACTCCCCCTTGCCCTGGTCCCATTGAGATCGGCGGGCGCTGGCGGTGCCCGGAATCTAGCAGGTTCGGACCCGTCTAGGTTAGAGTGGGGCAGGTGATGGTCCTTGCCTTGCTGAGGTACTGGCCTCGCCTCTTGCAGCTGCCTGAAGTTTCTTCTCATTGAAACAAGAGTTTTAGCTGTGGGAGCGCAAGGGCAGAACAGGCTGCTCCAAGCCACAGGAGAGGGTCGCAAGGGACTGCCAGGAAGATCTTCATCCATGCAGCACTGCTGTTAGAGACAAACTTGGTGCCTCTCCTCTCTGTTTCTTTTGATCTCCTGGAGAGGAGAGGTGAGTTATCCTTCCCTCGTACTGAGTGGAGAGTGGAGAAAATAGGCTAGATTGCAAGCTGCAGAACTTGCTCAGGATGGCTTCAAGGCCCGGCTGACTACTTGGTTTGTTTTATTGGAGAGTCAGCCCTGTGAAAAGGCCCACTGATGGAGAAAGACATGAGCACCGTGTTAATTGCGCGGTTCTCTCTCCTTTACTGCAGTGCCCACTTTCATCGCTGTCTCCTGCTCTGCCTGCTCCTGCTTTCAGCATGGTAAAGAAGAATACTATCCCCGATGGGTAAGTATCCCTTCACACTAAGCAAGAAGCAGGAGCGGGCACAGTCCTGCCCCTAGAGAAGGGGCACTGACTGCCCCAGGATCTTTCTTGCCACAAGCATCTTCACCACCTACAGCCAGGTAAGGTAGGTATCTTCTCCAAGACAGGAACAACCCAGCCCTTCATCCCCCAGGTGAGTATAATGCTCCAGCCTGCCTGTGAACACTTCTCCTTCAACAGCCAAACACAGTCCCTTCTTCCTAACCTTCTTACCCCCAGGTGTATACTTACTGGGGAAAAGGGAGCATAGACCATTCTTCTGACTACTCAGATGTTCGCTACCAGGAGTGGAGGAAGAGCTGATAAGATGGGAGCAGGTGGTTGCATGCAGGAATATTTTCATTGATTCAGGTCCAGAAACATCATGTGTTTTTGTTTTTAACAAGGACAACAAAAATGTTTTGTCGGCATGAATAATAAAAAAAAAATAAATGCACCATACAGGCTTTCAGATCACTTGATTGGGAATGCATATGGGACCACAGAATGATCTCATTTATAACAGATACAGTTCTATTGTCCAGCTCTACTGAAAAGAAAAAAAGAAGTAGTCCCAAGTTTAGAAATTTAACCCATGTGTTATAGCTGACATCAGTGCAAATGTACTGGATAGGAGATGTGCTGAGATATAAAGGCACACTGCAGTGGGACAATAACTTGCAGTTTATTCATTATTTGAGGAAAGGCTGACATTATCCTGGTTTCAGGGGAAGTGATAAGTTTTTTAATAACATTCTTAGAAGGAGCAATAAAATACAAAAAGCATTATTTCCTGCAAAATATATTGGCCTAAAAGCAATAAATAGAAACAAAATATGAACAAAATTTTTAAAATCACTTCAAGAAACTGAAGTTTTTTTTCATAGCTGACAAACTCAGATTAAAATTATAATAAAATTTAAGAAAATATATTTAAGCATGTCTTCCTCTGAAAGTTTATGAAATTTCAGTTAAAAGTTGGACAAAACTGAGCAAAAGTAGATTAGGTTTGCAAGCAGTAATGCAGAAAGCCTGAAAGACTAACAGTCCTTATTTTCTCCATACTTGGAAATAATTACTAAAACTTTGAGAATCAGGTGGTCGTTTCTCCCTTCTTTTTCCCCCTTGCATTTGAATTGGAGCAGCTTTGAGGCTATGTGCATTTCTTTTAACTATGGAAAAAAGTGGACCGTACTTTTGGCTTCTATGATTGGAAACTCAGACCTGTGTACATTTCAAGGAGAGAAACATCTATTGTGGTGTAATTGGTTATAAAGTTAGTGTTGCCCTCTGACAGAGCTCACAGTACTGAAGTGCTTTCAGCTTCTCCAGATACTTACTTTTTGATACTATTAATAACTCAGGCTAGACATCCACAGTATTGGGGTTTAAGCAGTGAAGGAGTTTTAGGAATTGCCAGTCTCTCAATCTCATGCAGTAGTATATTGATGTCATCTTTGTGATAGCACAGCACATTGTAGTTCTTCGCTGTGAATTAGTTTAGTACATGAGGAAAAAATAGCAGTCAACCCTGGAAGAGGACTGAAGGAAATCTAATTTTAACCTAAGTGATCCTGCACGTGCAATTTACTGGCCCCGGAAATAGTTGTTGGCAGAAGTGAGATTGTGGTACACTATAGTGTAAGGACCAGCCCAGATAGTAGCATACTATGGAAGCAAAACCTCAATCATATCACAGGATTGTAATAGCAATAAATCTAACAGTAACTGTTGGGGGTTTTTGAACGATACTGCAAGAGAAACAGTAAACAAAAGAAAGTCACACTATATATAGACATTTTTAAAGATTGTCTTTCTGTTACTACCTTGATTATATAGTTCTTAACAGTTTTAGTCCAAATGCCATTACGTTAATTAAAGCAATACAATAAATTTGAGGTTTCAGTTCATTAATAAGGAGCTAGGAACAGTGCAACTAAACAGGAAGTAGTGAATTTTGTTATCTGGTATTAATTACTATCACATTTTATAGTAATGTCTGAAGTGTAATTAAAGTTTACGTAAAGATTGTGCTATAGCACTGCACAGCCTTGCTACATATCAGCACTTTGAGTGTATACAGGGCCAAAAGTAATATTGAAGTGGTATTAATTGCTGATGTTGCCACTGGATCTACACTGCCAGTCTTGTACCTTGTTCTTGGCCCACTCTCGTTTTTGTGTTCCGGTTACTCAGCCCTAGCCCAGAATGTTTCATCTGATGCTATTTCTGCCATTTTTCCTCCAGCAGTGAGAGGAGGAGGAGGTGGACTGGAAGTAAGACTTGCTGTAGTCCTTCTCCTTTTTCCCAGTAATGTCTTGGAGCAGAGCTAAGGTGTACAGTGTTCATTGCAGTCTCAATCCTAGAAAGTAGTGCTGGGGAAGTAATTTTGTAACAAGGTGAGACATCAGTATAAGAGAGGGATTCAAGTGATCCCTTGCATTCTTTCCATCACAGAGTCAAGTTCAGGTTCTTCACAATGTCTGAAATGGTATTGTCCTTCTGTAGTTGTATAGTACAATGTAGTGGAGAACGAGCCAGTACAAGGAGTTCAAGTGAGATAACAAACAGTCATAAAATACTACTATGTTTTTACAGATTTATGCATATTTTTACTTCAGCATCTAAAATCCTAATGTGGGTATAATTTCATAAAGTCAGATTCAGTTCTGAAGAGCATCTACAGAAATATCACCTTCTTGCGTGTCATGTGTCGCTTAAATGCTATAAAAAAATAACAGGACTGGGATCTTTTTATTGTAAGGACAAAGCTGAATTATTTCTGCCTATACACCATAAACATACTTGTGTAACTGAATTGTTCTTGTGCAGACCTGAAAGCATCAGCATTTTAGTTTAGATAGGAATGTTAAAGACTATGGCATAACTGATTATGCATGCTCAAGGATGGATGGGAGATAAGGGTTACCATAAGGTGAGAGTTTATATATAAAGTAAAATTGGTTCATACAATCAGGCATAGAACATTTGCATTTAAAAATGTGGGATGGAGAGAAATTACTTCTTATAATACTTGAGTAATGATAATATTACTATAAGAGTTGAAGGCCCATATCATGTGTTACAATACACCACAAATACAGAGCTATTGCAATTACTTATTGACATGGTAAGGAAACTTTCTTCCAATGCTTTACATGCACATTGTTTTTTTACCAGCTATGACTTATTTGTATCCCACTTATAGGGGTTGAAGAAAAGCAAAGTGATAAATCTACAATTAAAAGCTATATTCCCTCCCTTCTGCTTTTGACCTGTTCAGTATGTGTTGTGTCTTGACAATGTGTCATGGTCTTTGTACAGTTATCTTCAACAGGGTAGTGTTGAATCTGGTGTCTATAGAGGTATGGAAGCCATGGAAAATAAAGCTGTGTGTGTATCATGCAATAACAATAGCCAAAAAAAAGGAGAAGAGGTTCGAAGTAGTATTTTCTAAATGATCTTGCTACAGCTGATAGTATTTCAGATGATAGACTTGATTTTCTCTAGTTACAATAATTATCCTTTCTGAGCATTTTGGAATTCACTTTCCCAGGTAAGTTCTAAATTTACAACTGCTTCATAATCATAGATGCTCATGAGGGGCTCCAAAATTGTAGAAGCCCTTGAATTTTTAAGCATAGCTTCAGATATTGTGCACTGAACTTACTTCTCCACTCGATGTAACTTTTGACTAATGTATACCTATTTACACTCTTTTACTAACACTGATTTTTAACTATTAGATGAAAATAATTCTGAATTGATTCCTTGAGTTCAGTCCTAGTTTATCTTACTCTGGAATACTGGAATACATTATTGCTGAACTGAATGTTACACACTTGGAAATGTAAGATAAGAGAGCTTACTTCCCTTTATAATCAAGGATTTTTTTCCTGTCAGAAATAACATAATTACTCTGTAGAGTTATTCCAGTATAGAGATTTTATTTTTTTAGGATATACTAGTGTAACATCAGTTACATAGGAAATCTAAAGTGGGTTTAGGCTTCCAAGAGACCAATGAGTTCTGTTTGCTGTAAAGAGCTCGTAGGGTATCTCTTGACAGTTCGCTGTGCTCTATATTTTTATATAATTCTAATGGTGAGATCTGACAAACTAAAGACATGAAACTTTCAAATTATTTCCAATGCAGTGGTTCCATTCTATTGTACCTGTGAATTATTTAGTAGCTTTCTTGTCTAGCTTGCCATTAAAAATGTACACAATATCTTTATGTGAAACATACTATTTTTCTTTTAAAAGATCACAGCAGAAAATAAATAGTAAGGTATTGATCTGTTCAAATGATTATGAATTACATACAGCTGCATATTTTATCTGCTTCAGTTAAAATTTTCATAGAGGCAGTTGTGGAACACACAGTTTTGTCACATTTTAGTTTAACATTTCTGCTAAAGAGTTATAGTAGCTATAATTTCCAGTATAATTTTCTAAGGTTTAAAACTGACTCATAGGAATATTTGCTTTAACAACTACAAATTACGCTCATATCAAATTAATAAAGTTTTCTTAACTAGATTTCAAAATTTTGTTGAATAATTGCAGATATTACTGATGTTTACTATCTGTGCTGTGTTTTGCAGTTCATTGATAATGTAGTTTTGTATGTTTAAAAACTTACATGAACATCTTTATGATCACATTTATTTTTTGTTTTTTAATAGCAAGATTTATGTGAAATATAGCTATTATAATGGGGTTTGTTTTGATTATTATCTTGATGTTCAGCATACCTTTGAGTTTAACTAAAGAGGCTTCAGAATGAATACTAAATTTTGCCTTCCTCCAAATTTATTTTAAACTTGTCTCTATCATGGGAATTTCTGTAATGTCTTCTGTTACCCCATTTAAAGCTGGAGGCTGCTATGTAGGCCCTGTCCATGACCCTCAGTTGATTGGTGTTGGGTCTGATTTTTTTTTAGAAGTGTTTTTCTAAGTTTTGGTTGCTGTTTGATTTTTTTTTTTTCCTTTTGTCCTTGAACAGAGGCCATTTCAGTGATTGCTGCTGTTACAAAGCATATCGATGCTAGATTCTTAGGTTAATCTAGATCACATATCTTTTAGACTTTTACTAGGATGCATGAAGCTAGTTTATTTTCGGTTGTTTTACTGAACATCTCTGAAATTTTTAGATTAAAGAAAAATACAATAAAACATACATGCTTTTCATTTAAATTAAAATGGATAAGCAGAGTAATATATTTTCATGTAAACTAGACTTAAAAACCTCTAACAGATTAGCTAACTAGAGTTTGTAGTACCAGTAATTGTACTTATTTATTTCACCGGAAGCAATTCAAGCATCACAGAAATTTCTGAGGGAAAGGGGAATGATTTTTTAGTTTGATTTTAACACTTTTTCTCAACCAATAAGTGATTCTTTCATTTAGAACAGTGGGCAGGCAAAATTCTGCCTGTGTTTTAAGATAATTGATGCTAGTTGGAGAGTGATGAAAACAAAACATAATAGGGAAGTGGGAACTGAGAAAGGTAAATAGTTAAATATTTGGTTAATTTATATGTTTTGTTGAGTTTCAGGTCTTGATCTGCATGTAGTCCATGGCTTGTTTACCTGTTTGAAAACTTAGAAAAATAAAGCTGTAATTGAAAAATTATCATGTGTGCGCAATATGTCACTTTTTATTTTAAGTACTGTTCTCTTAATTACTTTTCTATTTGAATATGCAAATTCTGGGGTGTTTGTGGCTTTGGGTAGTTTAGAGTTCAGAAAAATTTTAATTACCATATTGGGCCCATAAAAGCCTGTCATAGCTATTTTGATGCAAACTTAAGAATTGGATTTGCAGGTCTTTTTACACACTTTTTGAGATTCTGAAGGAGGTTTATTTTGTGAAAGAACCAGAAATATCACAGATTTTAAGATGATAATTTGCTTTCATGTATGTTGACGGAGATTGTCTGCAATTTGACAACCATTGTGTTTTGTACAGAAGTTGTCAGACTTCAGTTTCTTCCTGGATATGCCTTATGACTGTTACTTCTGTTGAGAAGCCGCAGTGTTTCTCTGAATTTACATGATTCCATTTTAGATTCTTATCACAACACATTTCTAATGTGAATGCCATCGGTTTTATGGCCAGAGCTATTACCTCTGTGATGCAAATGCGTATATTTATTTCTAAGCATAGAAATAAGTTTAATGTCTGTGTCCCTGTAAGATACCACTGCCTCTTTCAGGAAATTCTTCCTGCCGTCATTTCAGCTACTTCATGTCCAGCTTGTTTTTCACTCAAGCCTCTATTACCTTTTAGTCATTGGTACAAGAATGATGGTGCCAAGTCTTGTGATAACACCTTTGACTCCTGGCTCTCTTCCTTACATTCAAGCAGGACACAAATCATGTGTCACAGTTCTCATTCATGCTTATTTATGTCTTTGCTCCTCTAACTCCCTGTTTATGTGACCATGTGCAGCTTACTTGTCTGTGGTCATTTCTGCCTTATCTGCCTTCTGTAAAGGTTTTACTTTCTTTAGTCCCTGTCACCTGTAGTTCCTAACCATATTTCTTTGTTGACAACAGAACAAATTTGAATTTATCTCCTTAGCCAATCTTTGCTTAATTTCAATCTGCTGGTTTTAATTTGAGATAATTTTTAGTTCTGCAGCAATATGCTGAAATTTCCTTTTAAAATAGAATTTTAAAGATAATACGGAATGTGCTCTTTATTTTTTTTTTTGATGAAGAGTGCTTTCTGCTCATTTTCTGCCATAGAGCTGTCAGCAGCTTTTGAGTTTCTTGCTGATTTTGCAGATTTTTTTTCTGGGAGGATTTAAATGGCTTTAAATACAGGAGAATAAAACCCTAAGTTTATTAAGGTCTGACAACAAACTGTGTGATCCTGGTGCATTGTTCTGTCAATCGCTTAATCTGGGAAAAAATGTTCAGAACTTTTACAAAGCATTTTTACATTGCTAATTAAAGAAAAGAAGATTTTTAAACCTTTTTTGATCATTTCTTATTGGTTCCTAATTTCTTGTATTTGTGATAATCATGTTAGATTTCCACTCAGTTTTCCTAGAGAAAGCAGCTTTAAATGATCTGAATTTCTAATTTATGGCAGCTTTTAAATTGTCTCACTACCTAAAGTATTTTGTCTTTTGTAGTTGGCATTTTTTACTTCTGCCTTCCTTCAGAATGTTTCTAAACATATATATGTGAATATGCCTGGCTGTCAGATTAAATCCTACTTCTGTAAAGCATTTTGTACATTTTATTGGTAGAGGTAACACCAAAGAGTAATTGAACTAGGTTGAAAAAAAAATACTATGTTCCTGTTTGTTTTATCTCTATGACAGCATTTGCTGCAGTAGTTTCTATATCTCTAGGTACAGTCTATTTTCTAATTCTATTTGGAAGTTTAAGAGCAAAAGCAAGAGGAGTATTTCCTTGTTTTAAATAAAGACATGTGATTTCCAGAGTTATTAAAATTAGAAAGAGGCAGGAGCTGTTATTAAACCTGACTTTGTCATTAGTTTTAACAGTAGTTCAGATTAAATATACATCTAAATAAGGTTCACAGCATTTAGTACCTTTTTGAGATTAAGTGAATGAGATAAAAGACTGGGTGGATTTACAGGTTTTCTGTAGATTTTGTTTGTTTGTTTTTTTAACTAGGCACTTCTTGCCGCAAAGATTTTACTATGTTGTGGTTTTTGTTAGCTTCAGCAATATCTTCAGACCAATTACACTCTTTGTGATCTTAACTGATTCATATACAATTTATCTATTTTAAACTAGAATAAATGGAACATAGTCTCAGATTTTTGTTTTCATATTTTACAACTAGTGTACAACTACCAGACTCCAAAGTTTACCTACTTGAAAATTCACTCTGGGAGACTTGTCAAGTTAGAACGTTTCTCTTGTGTAATATATGATATATAATTTTTTGAACAATGCTTTTCAAACTGCAGTGATTGAGAATGTGCTCTTTTTTTTTTTTTTTTTTCCCCCTGTGTGCAGCTATCCAAAGGTAAGGAGATTGGTTTTGTTCCCTCATTGCAGTTATGAGGTACAAAGTTCCTGTAATAATTTAAAATTCAGGAGAAGGTTTTACTGCAAACACCTTTCAGTGATTTAATCTCTAGTTTGCCTTTATACCTTCTCACCTTGTATCTGTCTTCTATGTGGCAGCTGTCTGCAACAGTCTTCCTAATGATGAGCTACTATTACTCCTTTGTTATTTCATTTGTTTTCCATCAAACTCAGCATCTATATGTCTATATTGTGAGCCTCAATCTGTTCTTTAGCTCATGATGAAGACGAAAAAGATGAGTAATTGCTGAAGATGTAGTAGATTGTTACATGATTTCTTCATATCAGTTATGCTTCTGGTCACCATGCTATAAGTGTTTCTGTTGTTACTTCCAAGCATCTATGAATGGTACTATTATTATTTATATGCTATGACAAGTATAATTATGGATATTTCATTGAGAGTTTTGCCAGCCAACATCTAGTTTTTGTTATTGTATCATATGGGAATTGTGAACAAAGCAAAATATCAAGTGGTTAGAGTATTTTAAAATAGACTATTCAGTTTATTTCATAAATGATGTGGTTTTATGGAAATCAGAAAGGAATCTAGAAGCTGTTGGATGCTCTCTTTAAAGGGAGAGATTAATTTAAACATTAATTCAGAAAACTGTGAGTTGGCACCAGTGTTAGAGAATCTTATGAAAATGTTTTGCATTTTAGTAGTTGAGGTACTATGTGAAAATGCAAAAAGGCAATGTAGATTTTAAGTCATCCAGCTGTATCTTCTGAGGTCATAGAGATAATTTGTCCTCACATGAGAAGAAATAAAAGTCCTAAATTTACTAAGTTACCTCTTTGAAGATAAAATTGATCTGCTGATTAACTTGCTTTCCTCTTCGGATAAAGCTTTTCATACTTTTTAACAAAACTGAAATCGCTGAAATGTCATACATCAAGAGTTTAAAGATGTGTGACATTTCATAGATTTCAGGTCTTTGCGATTTTGGAATTACTAGTATTTTGAGCGTTGTAAGAAATCTTCATATTAGTAAGTGATTTTTGCTAAGCTTTGGTGTGATGGAATATTCTCTATATTTTTCAAAGTACCAAAAGAAAGCGCAGTCAAGAGTGTTTGTCTGAAAAAGAAGCATATTATAATGTAAACACATTTCCAAAATCTAGAAGCTTTGTATTTTTAATTAAAGTAAACTTTGTAATTCATTGTCAATTAAATGATTGATGCAAGCATATGATTACTTTTTAAAGGTGTTTGATTCAGCCAAGTTGAAAAATTTCCACCAACTATAATATGACAGTACTTTTGTACATGTTGAACCTTACTGATCTGCTTTGCTTTATATTGGTGCTACTTGTTTGTAAATGCTGTCCTACCATTTTGAGGGGAGGAATTTTTGAAAGTTGAAGAAGGAAGGAAAAAGTCTGTTTTCAAATGTCCTGATGATACCTTGAAATCACTTCATAGAACAATTGCATATTTGGGGACATAATTCTACTGTATGGTAACAACAATCATGAGCATTATCTCTAAGAAGTATTTTCTTTGTGGTGGTGCTCTACAGAGAATAAAGATTCATTTTATTATGGCTCCTGACTTCAGACTTGCAAACAATAAAAATGTCTTTATTTAAGCTGTTCAGTGTGCTAAATAAGCTTCTGCCCTGATCAGTGCTGTAGCAGTATTCTGTTGATATTCTTCCAGCATGCTTAAGGCAATTCCTTGTCTCTTTTATCCCAAAATAATGCTGACCTATTAGTTTTATTCAAATATATAATAAAAAATTTTTATAGTTATTCTAAAAATATCTTAGTTTCTTGGTGAAACAGACAGGTTACTAATTGAAGATGGATTTTTAAAACAATTTTACTTACATATCAGATTTAATTGGTCATTTTTCAAACTTGTTCACATAAGTTGCAGTTGCTTGCTTACATGGTCAGGGAATTTTAGGAACCATTGAATGCTGTTGTTTGGAAATTTAAATCTTAATATATTATGCTAATAGCTGCATGGCCCATCATTGAAAAAAAGATAACTGTCTTCTGCTTGGAGAAGTTTGAAATAACTGTTAAATTCAAATTATGTGAAATATGGCATGAGATTTGCCTGATATTTGTAAGACACTTTACATAGTTTGAAATAACCGTTATTATAATTTTAAAAAAAACCATAAATTTTATGTGCTTTGCTTTACCAAAGTTTTAATCTTAAGAGAAAAAAAAAAAAAAACAATGTATTTTATTGTTTTTAAGTTTTACATGAAGCTGTGGGTCTCTTCTGATGAATCATGTCATTTGAAAATGTTTAAAAATAAATATTTGTTTCATTACAGATGGCGGAGTTTGACACCAGTTGGACAGCCTATACCAGGAACTAGATTTATTGCATTCAAAGTACCTTTAAAAGGGGTATGTATAAAAAGTAACTACATGTTGGCGGTATTAGATACAGTGCAAAAGTAATGAAGAATAGTGTGAATATTCATGCAAACTTCAAGAAAGTTTTCTGAAAAAATAATTTATTCAGATTTAGCCCTTCCAGTCATCTACTAATGACTTTTTCACATAGTACTCTATATTTTTTCTCATTCTTTTAAAATTTGTATTTGTTGTTGCTGTTTTTTATTTATCTTTTAAAAATCATAAAATCTCTAATCAATCAGCGCAATTCAGTTGATCACTATTAAGTAGCCTAAATTCGTTACCTTATTTAACATCTTTTCATGACTGTTGTAAGAAAATCATATGGAAAGGATAGGCAATGTAAGACACAATATAATTTTAATGGAAATTAAGCAGTCATTAAAGAATACCAGCCGCTGTAGTACTTTTAAAATTATAGATTCAGGTTACCAATTTCATAAGCAAGAATCTTCAATGATCTGGAGGAATGCAGTATATTTAAAAAGGAAGTCTTCATAGATTTCTTTTATTAATATGTTGGTATTTCCTTTAGATTCTTACTGACATGGAGTGCAATCTTAATCTGTTAAATACACTGAGTCAGATCTTTTAATTCTTCATGACAATACAAAATGTGGAGGCTGTCTTTTTTAGACTTCAGCTTTTTGGTGGGTTGAGGCATAGGGCAAATAGGGCAAATCTGCCCTTCTGTATAAATTAACACAAATGCTGTATAAATTAACTTTACAAGTCCTTGCTTCAGATACACAGAAAATACAAGTTTCTAAGCTCTTTTAAAGTTCAGTGGCTAGACATAACCTTAGCAGTTAAGAGTAAATATTGTATCTAAACTCTTGTCTACAGGTTGCACTCTAGTATTCATATACAAAAACTTTGGTTCTTCTGGTATATTATTGCCCATTATGTTTTCAGTCACCATTCAGTTCACTTTTATCATCAATGACTGAAGTGGAATGCTTGTAGGGTTTGCTTCCTGCAGCTGGTTTTACAGCCTTGGTATGGTGGTTTAGTTCGTTTGAAACCACAGATCTCATACTTGATATTGGTCATGTTCTCAATTATACTGATGGATTGTACAACAGTCGTGTATCTTTCTACCAAGACTGCCAGTGAACAGATCTAGCAGTGAATGTAAAATATAGTAGATATATATTTACTTTCTTTGAAACTGGGGTATTTGTGAGAGGATTTTTTGCATCATCAGCTCCTGTAATTCCATGTGATCCAGCACTAGTTTTTTGCATAGATGCACTATTCTAGGCAGGATTTGTTCAGTGAGTATTTTTCCAGTTCCCTGTCACTTCAGATTTCAGAGGAAGATACTTCGTTGCTAACTTTACTCTTTCTCTGTAGTTTATGTGATAGTCTGGAAGGAGCTCCACCAGACATCAAAAAAAGGACAGACATTCTCAGAGAATGTTTATAGCAGTATATCACAAGTAGATATTCTACATCATTGTGTTGCTCACTGGGGCATAGATCCCTGTTCTGTGAAGCTGGCTTTGAACTTGGCCAGATATAAAGTCTGGTACCCAAGAAAGCAGAAACTGTGACATTTCTGTCCCTTCAATTTGTTCAGCCTCAGCTATGCAAGATACAGAAATGACAAGTCTGCCAGAGATGGTGCTTGAAGCTCATGGAGTTTGTGGCAGAATACACATAAAATGCATAACTGGCTAAACTGTGATGTCTCTACATGTAGTAGAGGTCAGTAAATCTGTCCGTAAATGCTGAAGACTTGATTGGTCATAGTCTGTCAGAAGTGCTATTATTAAATTGGTGGAACAGACCTCTTAAATATGAAGTGGTTTCCTTCTTTGCTACCTATTAGGAAATCGATGATTAGTGATTTTGCCCAAAGGGCGAAAACATATTTTCAGTATTTTAAGACTCAAGGGTTATTGTTTTAGCAGAAGATGTGCTGCTAGTAAAGGCTTTAAGATCATGGGTTTACTTGGAAGGATTTTCTGCCCTTTCTTTCAGATCATCATTGTAATGATAACAGTAGTGTTGTAGTACAGTACGGACTGGGCATGTTTTTTCCCATGCCATTAGAAGGATTTTAGAATTGATACAGTTTTTTCACATTCTCAAAGCCCAATTAAACACCTAAACTACTGAATACTCAACAGCAGCTTTTCAGAAAGCTGCAAATAGTCTTTCAAAACATGGTCTATCATAACACATTTAAATGTTCACTTAATCAAGCAATATGTTTATAGATGCCTTATTTTTGTAAATTGTATTCCAGATAAGTTTCTGTGACTTCACATAGTAAAAGTAAAAATTCTTTAGTGTTCTACCATAGATCTGCAGATTCACCGTTGTCACCTCAAAGTTAGTAAATTCAGTTTCTGATTTTAGTAAAAGTTGCTGCTGAATAGCAGTGAGATAATTGACTCATGTTCGTTTTGTTTGAAGCTCAACCTCCACTCTTTTTTCAGCAATGCACCAGTATCTGAAATAGATAGGACTGAAAAATTCTATATGCTTTCTACCCTACTCTTTTTAGCTCAAGCTTTCTAATCACATACCAGCTTTGATAGGACTGTCCTGCTTTTTATTCTTTAATTTGGTTTCCTGTCTCTGTTTCCAGACTTGAGATAAGTGCTTGCTAGGATCTTAGACTATAATCTGTACAGTCAAAAGAAGGAATGGTTAGTTACCCTGTAGCATCTGTGGTTCTAAGAGGTATGTGGTCTGTGGCTGCCTTCCTTTCCATTAGTTCTGAGTCCAGTCTGCTTGAATTTCTTGTTGACAAAGGAACTGAGAGGTGGTTGAGGCTGCTGCATCTTTTGCCACTGTCTTTATTGGTTGTGGCTGAGCCTGTGTCAAAAGGCTGTCACAATGGACAAGCGCACTATTCAGAGAAAAGCCGGTCTTGCATATGAGGCATTTTCATACCTAGAGTGAAGAACACATTTCAAAAAACACAGCTACAATAGGGTGAGTAAACATTTTTCCCACTGTTTCTGTCAAATTAATGATTCATTACCAGCCAACATGCAGTTTTCTTAGTCACCATATTTTAGTCTTATTTAATATTTCCTAGTGCTAAATGACTTGCAAGTACACTCCACCAAGAGATGAAACAGGGATAAAAATACCTGCACAACATTTGTGGGGAGAAAGTTAAAACCTCTAAAATAAATTTACTGTCACAACTTCTAATGTTTTATGTGAAATACACTGTTAATTTTGTGTTGCTGTGCAGGACAAAGTATGTTTGGGGGAAAGTGGATCATGGTGTTTTGCTTTTTGCTGATATTTGATTACTTAAAAATCAGTATATACATGCTGCATTTTGCAGGATTTTTATGGCTATCAAATTAGTGCTTATTAATGTTCGTTAACGTTGTACAAGTGGAAATTCTCACACATTTTCTTGTATGTTCATCTGAATAGGAATACACAAAAAATTACTGCTTTCTTTTTATTTGGTTCCTTTTATCCATATAATACATAGATATAATTCTGGTACTGTAAACATTCCCTTTTGATTACTGATGTTTCCTAGTCCTAATTAAACCAGCTGAATATTACAAATGTCTTGTTATTGTAACTTAAAAAGAAAATCTTTCTTTTCCATTTTCATTGTAGGCAATTAACCAGAGGCTTACCCCAACCCAGAAATTTACACCAAAAGACTTAATTGCTGCAATGAAAACCCTAAATGTGGAGCTTGGATTAATTATTGATTTAACATATACCACACGATATTATGAAGTTAAGGTAATACAAGCATAGTAACATAACGAAATAGTTGCTGCAAACTTTGTTTTAAAGTACTTACACTTTTGGTTACCTTGAATTGGAATTGACAACTGACCCATCTAGACTTATTTTATATCTCCAATAGGAGCTAAATGTTTTATCACAGAGGAAGTAACTCCTTCTCCCAGCTAGTTGCGTTTGTGGCTTATTTGTTATATGGTAACTCAGAGTAATGGATAAAGACTTCGGTGCCAGGCACCACAGAAAAGATGGAGAAGACTTACAGTCTGTGTCCTGAAGGCATTTTTATTTATTCCTAGTGTCTTTTTTTACTGATCTTCAGTGGAATCCACTAAATGTACAGTTTTAAACTACTTTACCGATTTCAAATTTTTCACCAGTGTGGTCCAAACAACTGCGATTAATCAGCCTCCTATTGAAAAGGAGAATAAGTATCAGTGTTATAACTGAATGCTAATCTTTGAGTATACATGGGCTGTAAGCATTAAGGGAGTGTATATGTGAGTATATATGTGATTGTGGGTAGGAGGGACAAATATTGCTAATAATTGTAAAATGGGTTTGAATGGAATTGCAGGAATCTGCTCTCTTCAGTTAATATGCTGCCTTGTTAGCAGGGATTAATAAGTACTCTGTAGAAACTGTTCTTTGAAGTCAGGTCTTTATAGTGGAAATGTAAACAGTCGTTTCTGACAGTGTATCTCTGTAGGATTGTGTCAAGATTGTTTTCAGTTTCTACTCAGGATTTGAACTACTGTTTTACATTAGCATTATGTTAGATACTGATTAAGGCTTTTCATTGATGCAGGACTTCAATAATTTTTCCTTTTTTTTTTTTTTTTGTGTTGCTAGGATTTACCTAAAAGTGTGCAGTATAAGAAACTTTATACTGTTGGACTTGAAGTCCCCGATAATGCTACTATCCTACAGTTCAAAAAATGGGTCAGAAAATTCCTATGGGAAAATGCGGGAAACGGTAAATATCTGCATGTTAGGCTGTAAAAAACCTAAAAATTTATTTCAGTGCTAACTGTATCATTTATTAATTTCAATAGATATTTACACCAGTGATCTCAGACTTTCCATAGCGCTTTCCACTTTATTATCATAATAAGGTACATTATGTGAACCACATACCTTTGTTGCATTCAAAACATGTCTTTTTCAAAAATGACTAGTAACTTAAATGCCTTTCCTAATAGTAATATACTTACATTTGCATGATGTGTCAAAGCAACTGCAACAAGGCTTTCATCTGTCTGACCCAAATTGTCTACCATCAGCTTAGTGTTTTAGCTGCCAGCCCTTTATGGATGCTCTAAATAGCACAGGGTTTCTCTGATGGCACTAGGCACTGGTATGTGTGAGCAACATAAGTCCGTTTAGTCTGATGTAGCAGGTTTTTGATTTATGAGTCCATTATTACCCTCATATCCTAACAATTCTTAAAAATCATATTACAGACACAGTGTCAGTGTTTCCACAGTGTGGCTTTGCTGCTGTTCTAGTGTTTATGCAATAGTACAGTTCTTGCTGAGATGGTATAAAGAACTTTGATTAAATAAATTTGCATGTATTTTGCCACAGCCTGTTTGCAGCTTTTACCCACTCACTTTTTTTGCTATTCATTCATTGTAGGCAGATTTTAACTGTTTGTCTATTCAATATTGGAGGACCATTCTTTCAAGCTTTTTCATGCTATTTGCTGTGGTTACTTTAGCATTTTCTCTGAGAAAGTAGAGATATTAACTACACAAGCGCATACCATTTTTGCTGCAGAGCATAACCGTGGTTTTGCTATGGATGGTCAACTCTGTTTTCTGAAAGAGCTCTGACCTAAATCTCAGGTATGAGAGACTGAATGAGAAGTGCTGGGAAAATTAAAAGGTTTAAGAACTAAGGTTTTGTCCTTGCTCAGGAAATTAGTGTGTAAGTTCTTCCTTTGCTCTTTGTTGGCTTAGGGAAATTACTTGGAGGTTATTAGTTTTCTTCTGGTTTTGATCTAATGATTTTTCATGGCACAAAGAATAGTCTGTATTTGAATCTAATTATTTCTGATTCTCAGAATTGATTACTGATTTGTTACTGGATGAAGACCTGCAGATCCAGCTAGGAAGAACATTTTGGCAGGGCTTATGTAACTTCAGAGTTGGGATAACTTTCATTTTTATGTTAACTTATTCATTGTAACCTGCTCTCTGTTTTAGAATACCCTTAACATTTCTCAGGATTCTTCTTAAAAATAATTTTTGAGAAGTTGGGTTTTTTTGGTGTCTGAATTGTTAGGACACTAATTTATGATTAACTTACATGGCAATGTGACTGTCCTGTTCTGTGGCGAATAGTTACATTTTACCTGTTTTAGAATACCCTTAACATTTCTCAGGATTCTTCTTAAAAATAATTTTTGAGAAGTTGGGTTTTTTTGGTGTCTGAATTGTTAGGACACTAATTTATGATTAACTTACATGGCAATGTGACTGTCCTGTTCTGTGGCGAATAGTTACATTTTATCTCATTCAAAAATGTATCAAGTCCCATTTCAAAGACCATCTGTCAGTACTTTCTCTGACACAACTTTGTTGTTCTGATGATTGAAGTTTTTCTTCTAAAATCTAGCCTAAAACTCTCAATCAGTTAATATACATTTATTCTTATGCCAACTTTGCCCTTCAGTATTGTTTTTCTCCATCTCCATTATTATATTCAGTTTCTCACATTTGGTTTTACAGACTAAGACAAGCTTCCTAGGTCCCTTCTCATAAACTTATTTTGTGACCATTATAGTAGCCCTTTCTGTATATATTTCAATTTGATACTTTTTTTCATTAAATATGGGTAAGTAGAATTGTTTGACATAGTCTGGATGATGCTTTATTGATGCCTTGTATGACCGTATTAGTGTTTCCCTATTTCTGTTGGAAATACCTCATTTGAAACACCCTAATAATAGTAAGTTATTCTTTTTAGCCTTTAGCTGATTAGTAGAACCTTTTAAAAAAACATAAGATTTCTTTAGAGATTATTGGTGCTTCTTTTCTTCATGTATTTTATATTCTTAGACACTAGGGCCACATGGGTATTTTCTCCTTCTTGTAACTTTTACAAGAATCTGTAAATTAAGTTCCTCAATTTTACATTTCCTTGATTAGATTTGCTTTCAAAACCATATTTTATTCTTTTTCTCCTGTTATTGCAGTTCTGGCTGAGGCCAGCTGCTTTACCTGTCATCACTGCTCTTTGTTTTTTTCCTACATTCTGCAGAGTTAATCTCAGTCTTCACAGGTTTGGAAGTAGTGAACTAACTGCTGCTAGAGATTCAGCATGAAGAGGAAAAAGTCTGGATGTGTTTGTTCTTTTACAGGCACAACAGTATAATTTTGTAAATAGCAAGCATTATTTGTAGTTACTTTGTTGGAAAAGTACAGCTTTTTTGTTTTGTTTTGTCTTGTACTAATTTTTTAGTCATTTCACTTTCTGAACTATTAAAGTCCGTGTTTTCCTTTTTGATAGAGAAACTCATTGGCGTTCACTGTACTAATGGAATTAATAGAACTGGCTACCTTATATGTAGGTAAGGGTTGTATAAAAACCAAAATCATTGTTCACAAAAGATGGTTTCCTTATATTAATCTGTAATCCCTTTAGGACAGTAATATAATTGTGGGGTTTTTTTTTTCAGGTATCTTATAGATGTTGAAGGCTGGGATCCAGAGGCAGCAATCCAAGGTATTTATACAGTTTGAACTAAAGCACATTTTGGGTTGTAATTCACAGTTACTACAACTGTATTCCCAAATATTACAGTTCTATTTTAGTATTTTTAGAGTTATTTCATGTGCTGGCTTCCACAGAAGATTTTGTCTGACTGTTGATTCTATTCCGGGCAAGACTTGAGCATTGGCAAATTGACAGCATAGTAGGAGTGTGTTTCAGCTGCTTAAAATCTTTTCTTCCTTTTGCTTTGAAGGGTTTTCAATCATAGGTTGCTACCACTAGTAGTTTCTTTTGTTTTTTTAAAAAAAAATGCTGTAATGATACCAGCTTGCTGAAATATTTAATATCAAGTTAGAATTGTTTAAAATTCAGCATCTCATGGTGAACAGAAACTTGCCTTTCACATGTGTGGCTCAGTTTGAACACATTTCATTAGCCTTGTGTCTTTTTTTCTTTAGCATTTGGTGATGCTAGAGGTCATCGCATGGATGGTCTTGTGTATCTCACAGATCTCAGAACACAACCAATGAGAAGGTAAACAAAAGCTTTTAGTTATATGCTTAAGATTTTCCAATATGTCTGCTGATATTTTTAAAAGTTCACTTTCAGTCATAAACCAAATTTAACCTCCTCTTAAACCTTTAATGTGCAACTACACATATATTGTAAGACTTTTGATATGACTAATATGAAGTGTGGTGTACTTCATTCATCTTTTGATTTTATATGGTCCAAAAGATTTTTTTTAATCTGACAACTACTATTGGACACTGGTGTGGTTTTATCATATTGTGACAACTGTATTGAGTCTGTATACTCTCATTATAAGCTGAAAGGAGCCACTGCAAAGATATCTTTATAAGCTTTCTGATCTGCCTGCTGTTGTTGGCATGGTAGAACCAGATATTTTTAAAACAAAACAAAACAGTAGAACAGTTATAGGAATAAAAAAGTATGTGAAACCGGAAGATTGTTCTCAATTCCTCTGTTCATAGTGGTTGTATCCCTGGTGTGTAAGAATTTTATGCTTAACATATTCACCTAAGAATAGCTCACCTTTACATCTTCCTAAGTTATTTGTAGCAATGATAGCTTGCATCAGTAAATTGATTTTAAAATTAATACCTGACTAATTTGTGTCTTTTTAGTTTAATTGAACGCCCTTTGCTTTACTGCTATCATTGCTTTATGGTCTGTGCATGATTAAATTAGCCCCATGTCAGATTTTTTAATAGGTACTTGTCTCAGATCATTTAGGATGTTCCAAGTTTATGAACTTTAACTATTCTCTTTGCTTTCCCTGCAGCTCTTTTAGCAAATTTTAATCTTGTAAATTTATTTGGGAGTTACAAATGTCTGTACATTTAACTTAACATACAAAAATTTCTGTCATTTTAAGCTGAAGAACTTTGTGTGGTTTTTCTCTCTCTCAATAGTACATTTTAAAAAAGGAAGCTTATGTGAGATGTTTTTATTCTTCTTAGTAACCTTGGAATGGATGTATGGGATGCAGACGAAGATATTATTCCCCCACCACATGCAATGGAAGGACCTGTAGAGCGGTTCCCAAATGAAGATTTTCAGGGGTAATAGGCTGAAACATGGAATTAAAAGCCAAAAAACCCCACACAATGGGAAAGATATTTGTTTCTTACTGAAAAGGCTGTAGATAGTCTAATTTAAGAGATTTTAGGAATACAGCCTACTCATGCAAAATATATTTACAGAATTTGACAAAACAATGAAAGGGAATGTGTGTAAGTAATTAGTTCACTTGGAATAATTTAGAGTTTTACTTTGCCCATCCTTCTTTATTATTCTACAGTAATCTGCAACTATTTTTAATTTATTTGGAATCACTGGTTTTACCTGTTCAACAAGTGCTACAGAATTACAATTGAATTTTTGTCACAGCTTCTATTATGACATTGAAAGTTTTATAATCTTAAGTTTGGATTCTTACTAGCTTTGATACCTATATATTTGCAGTGTCTTTCCTATCAATTCTTGGTTAAAAAAACTTGTTTGCATTAATGACTTCTAGCACTTACAAGTATCATGTTCTATTTAACACAAAAACTTCTTTACAGGTCTGGGAAAAGACTACGAATTTATGATGACCACTCTCACAACGATTTGCAAGGACAGATACAGTTAAGAGATTTTGATTTCATTAATAAGGGACCTGGACAAAGACGAAGACCATTTCATGACCATCAGACTCAGGATGATTTAAGAGCACCAATGCAGATGAGAAACTGGGACTACAACAGGGGACCAGAACAGAGGCGAAGACCCTTTACTGATCACCAGTTTTATGATCATTATCAAGAAGACATGCAGCTGAAGGACCTAGACTTCAGTAGCAAGGGACCTGGACAGAGGTTGAGACCTTTTCGTGGACACCAGTTTCATGATGATTTACAGGCAGAGACACAATCGAGGGATATTGAATTTAACAGAGGCCGTGGACAAAGGCAGAGATCTTTTCCTGACCATCCATCTCATAATGATTTGCAGGAAGACATGCAGTCAAAGGATTTTGATTTTCGTAGCAGGGGCCGTGGCCAGAGACAAAGGCTGTTCCATAACCACCAATCTCATGAAGAATTTCAGACTCAGATACAATTGAAAGAGTTAGATTGTGTCAACAAAGGTCCTAGCCAAAGACTAAGATCTTTCCATGACTATCAGGCACATGATGACTTACAGCCACAAATGCAATTGGGAGATTTTGAATTTGTTAATAGGGGTCGTGGGCAGAGACCTTTCAATGATCACCAGCCTTGCAATGATTTACACACAGAGATGCAACTAAAAGATTATGATAATAAAGGTCCTGGACAAAGGCGCAGACCTTTCCATGACCATCAACCTTACAATGACTTACAGGAACAGACTCAGTTCAAAGATTTTGGTTATGTTAATAAAGGGCATGGACAAAGGCCAAGACCTTTTGATGAACATCCAGGTCACAGTGACTTGCCCCATGAATGGTGTTCAGACAGGTAAAGCATCCTTGAGCTTTAGAGAATAAAAGTGTAGATCTCAGCACTTTTAAATTAAATTTCAATTTTTTTTTAAATAAATTTATTTTAAATCAATTAATTACCCTCTTAAGATCATGTATAAATGATCAGTTAATTAATTCTTTTTATTTTGACTTACGGATTTGATGTAAGCTGGATAGTTGCAGCTTTGAAAGCCAATGTTTTCTAAATTATAAGGTTGTGCTTCTTTAAAGTTCATGCATTTCCTTTACCCTTTTAGAGTCAACTTGAAGCAAAGCTCTTTGTTCCTCTTTGATTTGTATAGAAACTTACATTTAAAAAGCAGTCCTCAAGACAGAAGAGGATATGAAATTTTATTGATGTCTTCAGCCAAATAGAGATAAACAGTAATGCTGCAATGAAGTTTGACTTCAGTTTGTTTATTCTATGAATTAATAATTTGTTAGAAATCCCTTTGCTTCTGAACTTGCATCATATTCTCCCAAATAAATGTATCACTTATTAGTAAACATACTGGATTCTGACAAAATATTTTTAATATTTCAGATATTTATTGGGCTAGTAAAGTTTGATTTATTCTCTTCCATTGTACAGCTGAAACAGAGGATATCATTACAATGAAGGATACCATTTTGAGGTGTTAAATTAATACAATTAAGAAAGTTTTTTTTACAATTTCAAATAACTTTTAAATAAAAGTAAAAATACTTTTATTTCATTTGGTAAACACATATTTTTAAAAAGCTTACAACCGTTAGTACTCTTTTTAATGTGGAATTCTTTTGGTTATTTGCAGAAGTCAATCATTTCCTTCCCATGAAAATGTACCAGAACCTCATTTCTCCTCATCTTCATTTCACAGAGAATATGGGTCTGATAATGATGACTTTAATAGAAGTTACAGGTAAATATCAGATTTCATATAGTTTTCTGACTTAACTTTATACTGTTATTCTAACAGTTTCCCAGCTAAAAACATACAAATTAACCGCACGGTGTAAAAATTGATGTTAATATTTTTATTAAATGGAATTTAAACCATTGAATCTGAACACTGAGCAAATGTCTGGTTTCAACCCAGCTGGCAGCCAGGGAATGAGGGAGAGAGTTGGAGGGGTAAGGGTAAGGAGGCTTGCAGGTTGAGATAAAAACAATTTAATAATTGAAATAAAATAAAATTTTAATAATAACAGAAAATATAAATGAGTAATGAACAGTGTGATGGCTCACCACCTGCTGACTGATCACAAGCCTGTTCCTGGCTAGTAATCCCAGAGAAGAGAGTATCCTGAAAATGCAGTGAGCTTCCCAATCAACCCTCATCTATAAACTGAACATGACACTAGACAATATGGAATATTCCACTGGATAATTTGGGTCTGTTGTTCTGGCTCTGCTCCCCCCCAACTTCTTGTGTACCTGCATACTGACAGGACATGAGAAGTTGAAAAGTCCTTGATTTCTTAGCAACAACTAAAAACATCAGAACGTTGTCAACATTCTTCTCATATCAAATCCCATACTGAATCCAAGACACAGCGCTATTCTAGCTACTAAGAAGAAAGAAAAAAAAATTAGCTCTATCCCAGTGGAAACCAGGACAGCAAATAATGTGATTAATTTATGGTCCATGTATACTGAGTTCGAATGTGATTATGAAATGGCTCAAGCATCCCTGATGTTAAGTCATTGACAAGACAAGCACAGTTCAAGCTAACATGCTACAAAACATGAAAAGCTATTGTCAGTAAGTGAAAAGCAAAATACACATGCTATGTTTAACACTTAACTGCTGTCTACAACAAGCTAATGAGTTACACAGTGAGGGATGGTCAGACACTGAAACAGGTTGCCCAGAGCAGCTGTGAAATCTCCATCCTTTGAGATACTCAGAACTCAGCTGGACATGGCCTCTGCACAAACTCATCTAATTAGACCAACTTTGAGGAGGTGGCCCTAAGTACTTCTAGAGATCCTTTCCAGTCTAAATTAATCTATGGTTCAGTGAGGGAAAAGATTTTAAAATTACAAAGGTTGTTCTGAATTGGCTTTAAACACAGCTTATTTTACAAAGTAAGTAAGGTACTTCAGAGTAAAGAGAATCCAAACCAAAAAGTATATATATCATATATGCATTTTTAGATTCCTCCATATGTGTTTTGTAGAAGAGTGATTCTTCTATTACAGAAGAATTAATAATTTAGATATTTGGAGCTATAAATCCAAAGTATATTGTTGCCCATTGGGACTATGTACTAGAGGGCTATTATTACATATTATTCACAAAAATGAAAACATGGGCTTGGGAACAAAAGTGGCCCCTAGGTTGAAGAAACCTTCAGTAAACAGGGAATTTTAATTAGAAGCAGCACTTGAAACAAAACATCTTCTAGGAGAATTACTTACTATAAAGAGCTCTAATTTTAATCACTAGAATTAAAAAATTAATATAAACCAGTTTGCAACATCCAGTAGAGACGATTTTAATTTTAGGGGGTTAAAAACAAGAATGAGGGTCTGAATTGTTCTTTCAAGGGTACACAAGTTTCATTTCTAATGGTGGCCACCAACAATAAATCAACTGTTATCTATGAGGATTTCACTGTTCATATTTGTTCTTCTTACAGTAATCAACCAAATTGTCCTGAAGACAATAGGAGATTGCATCCCTCAGATGAATTTAATAGAGGAAAAAACAGATTTGCACCATATTCTTCACGAACAATGCATCCATCTTCATCTGTACACCAAGAAGATAGTTCAATAGACTATGAAAGAAAACCTTTTCAAGGTGAAACTACCAGAGAGATAGAACAAAGCAAAAGATTACCAGTTGTAACAGTTGATTACAATTATGGTCTGCCATTAGATTATGGACCTGAAGAGGAAGAGAGATCACATTATGATTTACTTCCAAGAGACCACTACAACTGGAACTGAATAAAAAGGAGAATGTTTGCTCAGATTAGACTTAATTTTACTCATTTTACTTTGTATGTGGACTTTTTTTTTTTTTCTTATTAACAAATTAGGAAAATGCAAATTTCAGTAGTAGAGAAACTGGCCTCTATTGTAAGATTATCTTTTACTGATGCTTGGTTCTTTAAATTTATTAGGGTGTATTTGTTAAGTGTAGCTGGAGACAAGGTCTCAGTACACATGGAATTAAAGTAGTCCTTCCTTTTAGTGAAATTGGAACCCTGTACCTTGAAACAAACAGCTTTCTGAGTGATTGTAGTTGTGTCCTTTGGTTTACGTTTCTTTAAAATGTATGTAATTTACAGATGCAAAAGTCATAATAAATCACCACACTATCAGGTAGACTAGCATTGAGATTATAGAAAAAAATACTATGAAATGATTGAAGCAAAGTTACGTCCACTTCAGCCTTTAATTTGAAAATAGCAGTTTGAATTACTGCTAATAAGTTCTGCAGCATTGCAGTTTTATTCCAGATTTTCTGTACCATCAACTGAACTGACCTAATTGCACTCTTTTTTCATAGCAGAATTTTTCCCAGATTGCTAAGAATGCAAAAGCAAATGAAGTTTGAATACTCTAGTCAAACTTGCTTTTCAGTATTCTGCATATCCCATCCTGATTGTATATATTTTCTTGATGCCGTAGGTTATATATGTTTCAAAATAGCCCAGTGCAGGTAAATTTCACAATTTTCTCAGCAACACATTCAAATGAGGTAGCTCACATACCATCAGTTTACCTGTCTCAACTGGCCAAGATCACTGGTGCCTATATACTTACATTTCCTTGTTTGTTAGTCATATCTATCTTACTGTTCAGTTCTACTTTTCACTAAGTTTTTTCTTACAGCACAGCAGAGTAATGTAATCAGAATAGAAGAATAACCTGTTCAGGTAAGTTACTTTTAAGAGTCATGTTTTGAACAGTCTCCTCTGAACTGCCACTTCAGTGGGTCTCAGGAAGGTAGTGCAACAAACGGTAACTAAATTCATGCCAGCAGCTGCACAGTGGTACCAGCAGCTCCTACTGTGGTTAAAGAAATCTTAGCTCATTGGATGAAAAACAGTGTTAATGTAATACTTAGGTAAATTTTTTAAATTACATTTTTCATTATTATTACCTTTTAATAAATTAATATTTTTGAAAGACATCACAGTAAATAAGGATAAAACTAGATCATGATATTAAAATAAACAAAATCAATGCTAGATACTTGACTCACGCAGTTAAGAAATTGCCTCAAAAGCAGCAAAGCTGTAAAGCAGAAAGCAAAAGGGTGTAGGTATACACCTGAAAACTTTTAAAAAAAAAAAAAAAAAAGTTCATAACCAGAACCCACAAAGCTTTTTTGGCTTTTAGAAGTAGCATAAACCCCAGATTTCTGAATTCATGGTTCAATGACTACTAAATAAGGACTAGATTTCAAAAGTGTGGAACATCTGGCAATTCCTGTTGCTTTGTAACACATGCAAACGGTTCCACAAATCAAAGGATTCTGTGGATATAAATTTGAACTGCAAATGCTTCATTGCCTTTGCAACTGGTAGAACAACTTTGGCTTTGTTCATTGTACAAACGAAATAGTTTTCTCATTTTCACAGCAGCTAGTCAATTGTATTTCCCATTAAATCTCTGATTGTGAGCCTCATTCATGTGGTCTCAGGATGAAGCGCTCTCTATATAAACTGGTTGTGAAACTGAGCAGTAAATGTTAAGGAAAGGTATTTGTTCCTTCGCTTGCCTTTTTTTTTTTTTTTTTAGTGAGAGGTAAGGTGAGAATTTTTATTTAGGCTTCTTTATTTGGAGGCAAGGAAGATCTGCAAAGTGCGCTACTGTATTGCCAGATTCTTTTAAAAAATAACCCCAAAACCTCCCCTTCCTGGTATTCTCCAGCAGGGAGCTAAGAATTAGGGACTGGTATTACAAGCATTTGTGGTGGTTTTTTATACCATGTATGCAATATTCATGAAGTGAACAAAAAGCAAACATTTGCCCTTCATATTTTTGTTTTGGGGTTTGAATTGTGGTGTTTAGGATTGAAGTGATCCTCTCTTACTTCAGACTGGGGATGCTAAGATTCCCTGGAGAGCTGAAAAGCTGGTGCACTAAAAAGCTCAGCGCCAAGAGGCAATGTGGCATAAGTCAGGATCAGCACTAGTTGTTACCAGCCCTTAGTCAGCTCTTGCAGGACCCTTTGAGAGTTTAGATGCAGTAAGTCACATGGTATAATTCC
This sequence comes from Tyto alba, assembly GCF_018691265.1. Lineage (NCBI taxonomy): Eukaryota > Metazoa > Chordata > Aves > Strigiformes > Tytonidae > Tyto > Tyto alba. The sequence continues at coordinate 18,055,953 of NW_024881261.1, forward strand.
TGTTATCTGACAAAATACACATAGCTTTTGTAACTATGTTGGATTTCTCTTTTCAAACAAAATGAATACATGATGTTTCCACAAATGGCTTTGAGATGACTATACAAAAATAGCCAAAGTTGGGGATTGTATATATATATAATTTTTTTTTTTTTTAAGAATTTAGGACAAGGCTTTCCACTCTATTGTTCCTAATGGAATTAGGCAGAGCTAAGCCCACATGATACATTACAAACTGTTACTGACATTTATCTCAAATTCCACAGCTGAGTCATCACTGCATATTTGCATCTGTAGTATTCAATTACTAATTGATCCACATGGTGGAGAATTAAATGCTTGGGTTTTAACTGAATATTGTATTACAGTGGCACTCAAAAATCACACAAAAAAAACCCAACACTTTCTCTTATTTATTTCACAGTACTACAAAAGTGTCATAAAATCTTGCTGGCTTCTTTTGTGTATGTTCTCAGCAAACCTAGAAATAGCTGTTGTTCTACCACAGAGCAATAAAAAGCAAGGCTTGTGTGAACAGTCTTGGTTTCCCACTGCCCTAAGTGTGAGATCTTGAATAAAATCACAAGGATACAGAAAATCCAGAGGTACTACAAAACTATTTGAAGGAGTTGTAGGAGTTTTAATATATATAACTATTGAAACCTGTGGTATGGTCATACTGAGTTAGGAAATGGTCAAGTTGTTCCTGGAAATTGCTGGGATGAAGTTCAGATGCGCTCTATGCAGAAGGCTGACTCCCAAGAAGAGCTTGAGAGAAAGAGGTCAGCTCCAGCAGAAAACAAGTACACAGGGATACGACTAAATTTACATGTAAAAATCTGCATTACATGTACAGCTAATTTTGTTTTGAATGTGAAGAATAAAGTTATTAAAAAAAGGGCTAGAAAGGTTTGCATGTGACTATCTCAGCTTGGGCAAAAGGTAAACAACCTACAAGGAGACACAAGTATAATTCGGATCCTTTCCTGTTTATTTGTATCTAAAGTAACTGCTAGCAAGTTGCAGGCTTTTTTTCACATGCAAAAGTGATCAGTGATGTGTTACAATTCAAATTTGGCGTGCTCTACTACAACCAGTGTGCCAGGGCCAGAGGTTAAATGACCTGAGCACTAGCTTCTGAAGATCAGTTCCTTCTTAAGCTGTCTCATATGAGGCATCTGGAAATGCAGACACCCAAAGATCATTTGTGGTTTAGAATCTGCCCAGTTCTGGGGAAAGAAGGGATGGATTCCCTGTCTGAGACTCAGCAGGGGGATATGAAAGCCTGGCCACTGTGAACAGCAGTTTATTTAAAACGTGTGCCAACAAAAAGCAAAAGCTTCCATACTGTTACCAACACTAGCGTTTGCTTCCTCTCCAGGCTGACTCTTACTTGCTTCACTTGTCAGCTGACCATGCTTTTTACTGGTTCCAGTGAGGATTTAAAAAAACATGACAGAAAGGAATCAGGTGGGGAGGCAACTTCATTCTCCCTCCTGGGGTGAGAATACAATGGGGGCATGGGAAAGGGGGGACAGGGAAAAAATATATTTTAAAAGAGAAAAATGAAGGAAGAGGGAAAATGAAAATTAAAGTGTTAGCGGGGGAGAGTTAATAGTTTGAGGGAAGAAATGTGCAAAAGATGCACATGTAAAAAAGCTGGTGAAAGATTACTGGGTATCAAAGAGGGCACATGCTGCAGGAGGAGATCTTGGCAACTTCTTATCTGGGACTTCTAAGCTGTGCCTGTGGATCTGTGTGAGCACCATGCTGATGTAAATAATAGTTATCAAAAACATACAGGAGCACTCAGACCTCTAATCCTTCAATAAAGTCATGTGGGAGCTTAAAAGTAATTAAGGCTTCCCTTTAAGCTTTAAATCTAGTCTGTGTGTAGTATAATATCGTGAAGATACTCCCTCCAGAATCCAAGGAGAATTTTAGACAATTAAGAAACTACTCCACAAATATGTTTCACACATTGAAAGCAAGCTAGGTTTTTACTGGATATCAGGAATGCCATCATTTCAGGAATCTGAGAATCAAATCCAATTTATTACAAATACATACTTGTCTTATTGCAAGCTTTCAGGACAGTATCAAAACACTGTAGTGTTGCTATTACTGTACCCAACACACAAAACTTACAGTTATTAATTAGTTAAAGTGTAACAAACAAATCTGAAGTGACTGCCTCTGTAAGAATTACAACAAGCAACTCAATGCAGAGTCACACTGAAAGCAGGACACCTTTTCTTCCTTTATGAGGAATATTCAGGACGGAATGCTCCACAAAGGAAGATGAAAGAGCCCCCAAGATTGATGAATTTAAAAGCTGACACAGATGAGGATGATCCTTGTCCAGTTCTTCAAAGGACCTCTTCTAACATAAACAGAAGTTTTTACTTTGCAAGTTATACTACCGAACAGAAGTCTATACATCAAAATTAGCCCTCTGCAGAGAAGGTAAGAGTACAAGCTATTGTTGGTATCTGTTATTCACATCTCAATCTATCTTTGGGATGCACATAGTAAATAGAAGAAAGAAAGTGTAAACTGGTATTGCAAAGTGAATGCTACAGCTGATTCATCCTTGTCTGCACACCCCAGATGAAAAATGGGACCACCATATCCTGGTATCTACATCATGTTGAGGATAAGCAATTCTGGTATATAGTGAATGGTAAATTCTGATTCTCAAAAGTCACACACCATAATTCTTCTAATAGGCGAAAAATATATTGTGTTTACAAATTAAAATAAAAGCATTGTTTTCTATCATTTAATATAGTAGTTATAATAAATTATAGAGAGAGCAAAGGATGTGTTCACCAAACTTGTTTTTAAATCTAATTTAAACTCATTAACTTTAGCAGAACTTGTGACGATAGCCACAGATTAGCTTTCTTTTCTGTCTTTGAAAAGCAACAGCTTTTGGAAAGAGCTGGACTAGATGTGAAACCTCTGGCCCTGTTTATTCAGCATTATAGTGTGTTTCTGAATCCTTATGTCCCTGATGACAGAGGTGCTTTTCTATTTATGCTCTCTGTATTCAGTTTGTGCACACTGGAATTATATGCACTTTTTTTTTTTTTTTTTAACACTGCACGGGCTAATGTCCCTCTTGCCTTAGCTCCTGAAAAAAGAGCAATTTGACTACTGAAATTAAATAAAGGAAAAAAACCTTACAGCCACACAAGCTTAAATAATAGAAGAACTTAATAAAATTTCTCTACTTGTTTCTTTCATATTATTTTCGTGATGCAGTTATCCACAGGCCTATGTAGAAAGACCTGCAGATTTACAGATAGAGTGTCACCTCGTTATTTCCCCTTTGTCTCTAACTGTGGTTTATTTTCACCTGTTATCTTGATCCAAAAAAGCCCACTTAGATAACTGACAGGAGCTTTTCTCCCCTTCAGTCTTTTTTCTGGATATGAAATATTAAAATAATTTTTATATGTGTATGTATATCTATGTATAAATGTATGTATATGTGCATTATAAACATACATATAAATTTCTGGATATAAATGGAGTTCTCTGCTCTCCTAAATGTCAGTGAGAGATCAGGTACAAAGGTTCAATTGTCTATGTGAGCTACTATTGTTAATGTCCTAATACTTCAGAGTTCATAAGCTAGATTTAGTGAATGTACATATACCTAGTGACTTTCTTGTCATAGGAAGTGGTGTAGTTACTAATAACACCATGCAGAGAGAGGTGAAAAGAGAGAGGATTTGAATGTAAACATAAAAGTTAGTTTGGAAAAAAAGTACAACTGTATGAAATGGATAGATTACACCATTTCCTAAAACTCATATCACAGGAACAATAAACTATTCAAATGATAAAATATTTACTTAAATCAGGAATGTGGATAAAAGCTAGAAAAAACTAAGGAACTTCCAGTTTTTATACATAAAATGTGTCCAAAGAACAGCAGTAATTTACGTCTTCATTTGATACAAAACAGGGTGGAAAGTAGAGCTGAGTTAGAAAATGAGAAGTTTGAGATCACAGACCTAAATGCTGGAGAAATTACAGACCATGGCTAACAAACATGAGGCTGTTGTAAAACAACAAGGTTGATCAATTGTACAGAATATCTGTTTATAATGGAGATGGATGGGCAAGGAGCACCACTTCTGGACAAGTCCATGCAATCTCATAAGATAAATTCCCTGGGAACAGAAGGTCACAAAAGAGAATCACATGTCTCTTCTCTATATTTGTCGTAACAAAAGAGAATCACATGTCTCTTCTCTATATGTGTCGTATTCAGGAAAATTGTTCTGAATGTGCGTTAAACATGATCAGAGGTAATGTAATCTAATGAGATAATTATACAGCTCTGTTGACATTTGGAACCTTTCAGATGTTGGTGATTTTCACCAATTGTTATTACAATCCTGTTTGTTGAGAAACTGGACCCCTCCAAATTTTTTTCACAAATGTTGTTAATCTGTGTTATGGGTGGCAGTGACTTCACCCTGATTTGTCTTTCAGAATACAACATTCATTTGTATATCTGAGGTGCTTTTTGGACTATAAGAGCTATTAATCAGCATTCAGCCTCCAGCCGCCATCACTTATGGTGAAGATCTTAAAAGGAAGACCATGTAGAAGATGGCACTCTTTAAGGAGGCTTTCAAGAAGGTTATGCAGCTAGTCAAAAATTTCCTTGAAGTAAAAATTAGACAATTAAAAACATGAGAGTTGGCATGGAAACTAGTGAAGCTTAGATGATAAAAAACAAATACACCTTTAAATAAAAAAAAAAAAAAGCAGAGTAGCAATAAAAAGTATTAATGATCAAGAAATAGATTATTCAAGGAAAAAAAAACCCTTCAGCAATCAGACATCTGATTTTGCTGACACCAGTAAAAAGGGGCCTAACCTACACAGATAAAATGTGAAATAAAAACTAGTAACATTAAATAATACTTGAAGAAGAAACAGTTAAATATATCTTAAAAACTAATAATAATTTTAAATTATGTTAGAAATAGCCTACAAGATAACTGGTTGGTTTCCAGACCTTGGAACAGAAAGCATCATTAAGAAATACAGGTTGCAAATAACCTACACAATTTACCTGCATAAGATCATAATACATAAACTTAACTCAGAGCAATTTTACCCCAGATAATCAAAATAATGATAGTGATTAAGACACCAGCAGAGGTATCTGAACACACTGCTAAACATGGGCAAGCTTCTAAGACTAGCTTCTCTTCAGACAAGATTTCCAAGGGAATTTAGAAATCAAATAAGACAGCCACTAAATATGTGTGAACTATTATGATAATAATCTTATTTACTAGACTATGAGGTATCAAATGTTATACCTACAGGTACAGACTGGTGTGATCCTAGGTAATACAAATCTACAAACCTCCAGGACACAAAAAAAATGGAAAAATAAAACTGGAAGGCTAGAACATGTAGAAGGTTATGGTATGTCAGGTCTAATCAGAAGGGATTCTACCAGGAAAACTGTACCTCTGTCATCTGCTATTTGCACAGCTGTAGCACTTGGAGACTGCACCATTTTCTCCCTAGGCTCTGTAGGCATACATAGCACATAAGAAAGCTGCAGTCACTGTGAATCTGCAGACTAAGCAATAAGAGTTCACAGGTGGACACAGTTGGCAGGAGAAAAACAAAATAAAAATAACCAAGATCAGTGCAGGAAGTAATAATCATAACATACCAACTGACTGGAAATTACTGAGTTATATCTAATTTAGATACAGGTTTGTGAGAGTATACTGGCACAGAGCAGATTTGCCGGGAGGATTCTTTCAACATGTGAAAAGAAACAGGAGAGAATGTATGGCTATTCCTTGAAAAATGGGTCAAAAAAAAACATGTGCAAAAAGGATTGGTATGACTTCTGGAGCAGGTGAACAGATGCATGGACAAAGAATTGCTTTTTATAGGGTGTATGAAAAGGATTGAGCAGAAGGTACAGGTGAATAGTTAAATAACAATGCTTTACATAAACATCACATCAAAATACAGAAATATATGGTGTGAAATTTGAATGAATTATGTATCAGCCCAAAATGCCTACTGTTAGGTAAATAACAGATCATTCTTTCTGTCTTTTGCAGATTGTTTTGCTTGGACTGCAGTTTATCATAATTTCAGCAAGTACCCTGTGCATAACACCCACCACCAGTATTTTTCCTATTTTTATCAGGTAGGATAACCCCTATGGAGCTGTTCAAAACAAATTTTATTGAATGTTTGATGCTTTGACTGATATTTAAACAATGCACAAAATATTTTAAGGAATCTAAGAGGAAATAGGGTGTTAGAATTGCAAGTAGCCCCTGAGGTTCATTTCAATAATGCCCACAGCAGGACAGGATGGCTGTGGATTCCTGGCTAAACAAATGTGGAAATATTATCAGGGTGGTTTGCTATATGTCCATGTCAACAGCATTGAACATGCAAGAAATACATATCCACCCTCAGCCTACTCCTTGCTGCTGCCTACCCCAACTCCCTGCTGTTCCTCCCTATCACGTGGCTAAGTAGCAAGCACCCCATCATGTGAAAATATGTACACACATGGGACAGGAGTAGACATGTGCCTCAGATCATGGGTCAGGGACCTAGACAGATGCACCTGAAACACGTGATGGCATTTGATGGCAGAAAGGAAGGTACGTGTAGTTTTGAAGTACTTCAGTAAGAGGCTCTTGGCCTCCATCTAACCCCACTGTATTTTTGTGTGTATTCTGCTACAGCAGACATACTGAGCTATCTAATGGTAGCTACTACATCAGAGCCGTGGCAGGGAAGAGAAAAGGCATTATCTCGGTCATTGAGTGTAGCACTGTGACAAGAAACATCTCTACCACTGAAAATTAAGTCTGTGGTTTGCTCTGGCCACATTTGTGATGCAGGGGCTTTGGGCTGACTCATAGTGCTGGTGGTTGGTTCCCACTTTAATGCCAGCTCCTAGTCACCACTGAGCTGTCACCAAAGGGCAAGGAGCAGGAATGGACCCTAAAGAGGCACCCAGAGCAAACCTTTTTAGAGGTCTCAAATATAGGCTGGATCTGCATGGGTAAGAATGGATTGAGGTATTGTGTACCTGCATCTTTTTTACAGAACTATAAAACCACAGTGATCATGCAGATGGCTTTAGTACGTCTATTTGAAATATACACTAGCAGGGAACAAATGGGCGAACACATACATGAAGAGTCTACTACTACAGGGAAAGGGAAACCACCCAGTAGAAAGGCTGGAGTAAGCAAAGTCCCTGTTGAAAGGTTTGGTATGAAACACGCACAACGGGCTTTAGAGGAAAACTTTATCATACAGTATTATGCAAATTCATTTATTTATGCAAGTTTATGCATCACAGGAAAGCAAAAAACCTTTATTGTGTTTTCAACTTATCACATGAAAGGTTATGTACGTCAGCTCAATTTACGTCCCTGTCTGGATCATTAATTTAAATGATTAGTCGAAGGCTGATTTCGTAAGTTTCTCTGGTTCTGACCGAAGCCCACAGCAGGCACTTGGAAAGCCCTGCCTCCTTCCCCAAGCGGCCCGCTGCCCAGCGGGCACGCCTGCCGCAGGGGACTGCCGGGTGGGACCCCGGTGGTCTTCAAGTCCCGCCCTGCGCTACAGGCCGCGCGGAGCCCGGGCGAGCTGCCTCCGTGAAGAAGGAGGCGGCTGGAAGGAAACGCGGTCGGTTACGGAGCCAGCGCGACCGGGCCGCGCCGCGGGGAGCGGCTCAGATGGCCCCTTGCTGTCTTTGGCGGGGGAGCCGGTGCCGGTTAATAAGCCCTTGCGAGTAGCCGAAGCGAGCCGCGGAGACCGCCACCACCCCCGCGCGCCCCCCTCGCCGCCGCTGGGGCGGAAGGAGGGGGCGGCCACCCCCTCGGCCAGGCCCTGCCCGTCGCGGCGCCGAGCGCGCTGCACGCCGGGAGCCGTAGTCTCCGCGAGACAAGCCTCCGCGCGGCGGCACCGGCCGTGAACCGAGGGGCAGCGCACCGTGGGGAGCGCGGCGTGAGCTTGCCGAGTTCCCGGCCGCTTGTCCCGCCGTGCTGGAGGGGGAGAAGCGCCACCGCCCGGCGGACTGGGAAGGAAACACGTGTACTGCGCGGTTCTGGCGCCTCTCTTCTCCCTTCGGGGCGAGGGCGTGGGGCGCTCTCCTCTGAGCTCCCCCCGCACGCGTGCAGATGGTACGCCTCGCCGGAGGCCGGCGCGCCCCCCGCCCCCCCCCCCCAGCCGGCTCGGCAGGCTCCATGGCCGGTCCTGCTCAGTCCGGGAGCTGCGTGCGCCCGCCCTTCTTGCTCTTAGAAGCGCTCTCTCCATTGGCTACGGCCAGGAGCTCTTGCCAATCAGGAAGCGGCTATCATGGAGGAAGGGAATAAATACAAGATGGCTGCTCATATAAAACCAGGCATTGGGCTTCGCCCCGGCGATGGGGGAATAGAAGCTTTAACTCGCGCTCCGAGCGTTGTGCACCACTCCTACCCGCGCCGCTGCCGCTCCCCCCGGGGGAGCGAGACTCTGACCGTTGCCGGCCACAGCTGCCTGCGTTCAGCAGCTCCCCGCAGATCAGCGGCGGGGCCGAGGCCGGGTGCGGCGCCCGAGAGGCCCGAGCTAGGCCCTGCGTCCTCCTCCCTGGGAGAGCGGCGCCGGCCCCCCCGCCCGCTGTCCTGCCGCTCGCCTCCAGTGAGGCCCAGCTCCGGGCGGCCATGGCCGTCTCCAGGTCGGTAGGAGCCGGGAAGGGGGGGGGGGGGGGGGGGGAGAAGGCGGGCCGGCAGCGGCGGCCTGGAGTCCCCCGGCCCCCCGTGTGGACGGGCTGTGGGGGGTGCGGAGGAAGAGAGGGGTGCCCGGTTTCCACCTCCTCTCGTCTCGGAAGCCTGCGGGGACCTCGCCGGGATCTCGGCGGCATGGGCCCGCTCGGTGGGGTTTGGGGGTGGCTGCGTGCTCCGACGGCTGGCTGTGCTTCCTGGCCTGGGGTAGCTATTCCCGTGCCTGTCGCACAGGGAAGCCCTCTCCCTCCTTCAGGCCGCAGGGCTCTGCCTCGAGCCTCTCGGGCTTCCTCCTTAATTCGACGCCTTCGTTTTGTTGGCCAGTACCTCATCGGGTTGAACTGCTAGGGAGCAGGGGGATATGATATCAACTCTCAAAAACTGGCAAGAAACCATTCTGCCTTTTAGAGCTCTTAGTTGTAAAGTAACAGAAATAAAACAGGCTTCCATGGAGAAAAGTGATTAGTGTGTTCTGGCTCTGCCTCAAGATGTTGGGTAGGTATCTGCTTACACACATGTGCTCCGGGGTGTGCCAGCATTTAAAAGTATTCACAGATACAGAGGCATGTCTTAATAGAGCTGTTTCATAAAAAAATGCTGAGCCCAAATTCATGCCATCTTCTTTTTGTGTGTGAAATGGGCATGTTAAGCTTCCTAACAGATAGTTGAAACCATAAATCCAAATTAACCTTGTGATAGATTAGCTTCAAGTCACGTGTTCATAGTATCTTTGTACTTCCGAAGTGCTATAACAAAAGTAAATTCTGTTTCTGAAGCTGTGTATAAATAGGTTTATAGTTCTATGTAGCAAAGTAAAGGTGTGCACTTTTATAATAGAAATCCATTATTAATCAAAATTTATAGCAGCAATATGCCTTTTAAGAATTCTGGTAGCAGATGTTTTAGTTTGGGCTTTGTAGTTTCTACAAACTATCCTTTTATCTTACTGTACCCTTATTTTTTTAATCAACTTGTAATATACTAGTTGTTGGGTTGTTTTTGTTTTGTTTTTTTTTTGTCCAAAGCTGACCATAAGAACTTGGAAGAGTAAGGATTGCTGTAACAAGACTACTATGTACATTAAAATACTACTGTAAGCCATCATGTAAAATAGAGTGGTACTCTAATTGCATTAGGTTTGGGGCAGTCTGCTTAAATAACTGTGCTAACATACATGTGATATGGGGGTTAACTGGAATATCAAGGTATGTTTTTTTTCAGCTGTATGCTGAGGTTATGTCTACTGTAAAGATTGGTTTCGCATTGTTACCAACATTTCTGTAAAACCAGGTGCATTTAGTGAAAAGCACTTGAAAGTGCTCTATGCAAAGATTTAGTTAACACCTGTTTGGTCTGCTAACTGACAGGAAAAATTATTTTGGATATGGCTCATTCTAAGTTTCAGTACGGAGCACTAAAGAAGTTGGTGTGTTATTAATGTCACGTGATACATTGCTTCAGAGTACAGGTTTAAGATTAAAATATTACATGAGTTGAACATAAGGTATAGAACTTTAATAAAGGTGCTATAATACTTGTGAGTTGGTATGGAATTGTTTCAAATCCACATGTAACTTAGGTGAAAGAATTACACATTTTGAAGTGCTTTAGTATCTAGGTTATTCCTGGCAAACTCTGGTGTTTCTATAATTATAAGAAGTGATACTGTGTAAATTTGGCCTCATGCGTGTTTTTTAATAGATCAGCACAACCTGTCCATACCTCTTCGAAGTTACACAGCAAATGAACCTTTTGGCTGCTGGACCACAGGAACACTGATAATACAGTGTCAGTGTTGCTTCTGTAAAGAGAAGAAATCTTGTTTTTACCTTTTACTTTAGAACGCAGAATTTCTAAGGTCCTTTCAGACATATTACAGATAATTGTTTCGTACACTTACATACCACATACCTATGTTTATGTGAAGGGTATAGTTGTTCCAGCTTCTGTACCAGCTTCATTTAATTGTAGAGATTTGCATTTTTCCTCTAGGTAGTTACAGTTACATTTTATTTTTTTGAAGGACCAACATAGTACTTCATTGTTGAATGATTCTAACTATACAAATGTGGAGTGTGAGGGAGAAGTTGATGCAAATTAATCCTTTTCTGAGGACCATAGTCTTTGAGTGCACACCAAACATTGACATGAACAAAAAACTTCAGTGGGGTTAGTTCTGTATTGGGACTGTATTTTAAAAAATAGCCATTTTTGTAGGTGTGTGGGGGGGTGTTTTTACATTTTCAAAACAGTAAACTGTGAAGTGATGGTTTTCCCGTAAAGTTTTTTTTTTTTTTTTCTACTATTTGGCCAACTGAAAACCTTCCTCAAAACTGTAACCTGTTCAGGAAGACCTAAACAAATATAGGGGATGCTTTGAAATATCTCAAAATTCGATTAATAGCAAACCTATAAATTCTCAAGGTAATGTTAAAAATGATTGTCACTTATTTGTAATCTATTGAAAAAATATTTTGATACTTTATTCTGCATTATATGTATATAAGCTTGTTTTACTGGATTCTGCTGTTACACAGAATGAAGACCTGCTTCTATATAACATTTCTGTGATCATATGCCAGAAAACAAACCTAAAAGCAGAACAGTAGATACCTTATATCAAAAGATGTTGCAGAGTAGTTGCTTCATATATGCTCATCTCTTTGATAGTTTTATGCTAAAAAGACTGATGAATGCCATCCTCTAGAAGTATGTATAGGTGGGTGGGAAGATTGATGTTCTTTCAGTGAATGCGTGAGCTAATTTGGTAGGCTCTATCTGCTGTCTCTGGTATTACAAGTAAATATGAAGTACTGTAATGTTTGCATAACTAATAAAAAAAATAAGTCTTGATAGTGGAAGTGAGAAGGGAAAAAAAGGAAGTGAAAAGTTTTGCTTCAGGTTCATTCCTACAAAGTGTATGATCCAAGTGAACAAATACAATGGCTCACTAGTGATCTTTTGATATACTTTAGATGAGAAAGTAATACTGCCAATTTTTGGAAAATGACAACACTTATAGGTTACTCAGGGTGATTGAGTTTCAGTAGATAATAAAGTGTTGATAGTCCCTTTCAATATCTAAGAAGACTTTTTCAGGTTCTGTAATGTGTTCAAAGACACTTCATGTATTGGTATTCTAACACCAGGGCTGCTAATGGCTTTCCCCTATTTTTGAGGGCCTTCACAGTACAAAGAACAAATACACTTTTAAAATGTGATGAAATACATGAAGCTGGTAGGATGCACTACGAATAAATGATTTTATTTTAATAGGTATATCTTTAAGTTCACCCTGAAATACCTTAAAGACAACCTCTTCACGGTGTTTTCAAGACACTTCCTTAAGCAAGTGTGGGAGAGCAAAGCAACTTGCTGCTCTTGCAAGCACTTTTTTATTTAGTCCATGTAAGCTCAGTACTGGTGTCTCGAGTTTTAATTGTTTTCATTTACTTGGATCTGTGTATAACTGGTCATATGTAGATTCGAAACCTAGTTTTTATTTTAAAATAATGTCAGAAGGCTATGATAGTAAAGCTCCTGGAAAATATGTGAGCCTTGTATGTTCCTCTTGGCTTTTGAAGTGTAGGGCTGTGACTTCCCAAGAACAGACTGCAACAGTGGCTGCGCTGGCTGACATAATTACTTATGTAACATTTCAAGTTTAATACTGCATCATTGGGAGGTTGAAGTTCTTACAAGATACCAAAATTGCCCCAGATCTCTTTGATGGGCCCTATGTACCTTTTGGAAATGTTCTTTTGGGGTTATTGCAAACTTTCTAAAGAAAGAATTCAGCGTCTAGCTTGCTTGGAAGGTATTACTTCGTGGCTGCTCTTGCATGAAAACGCAAGAGTTAAAGTAAAGCAGCATGCTTTCACTACTACTTAAAGGCACATGCCAGTTCCATCATCGTAGGTAGATGTGATTACAGGAGTTCTGAATCAAAAAGGGGAGGGAAAAATAGTGTACCTCTTCTGTTGTTGTTGGAGATTAACTCGAAGATCAGAACTGTGGACTGCCTTCCCTGTTGCTGTTTGTGGGAGTGCCAGCAGAGTCATGGGGAGGAGGGGAAGCAGAAGTAGCATGTGCGCTACTGCCCAAATGAGAGCTGTAAAATTTCTCAGACACTTAACAGACTGAAATGAAACTTGAAAGTTAGGATTGTGCTCTGGTAAGAATTCTAACTTGCACCACCAGCTAGAAATTGAATTCTCACCAAAGCATTCCCTGTATAACTTGCTGATACACTTCTTGTATTAGTATATTTTTACAGCTGCTTTAATTTCCTATTCTTTCTCACAGTTTTTGTAATATAATTGGCCATACATTTTTGGGCTGCTTTGTTGGATATAGATGTATATGTAATAATTTTATTTGTTAACTTGTACAGCCTAATGCTATGGACCATATATTATTTGAAATATACATTCCATATGGAATTAATTATTCTAATTTTAGCATTCAGTTGGCTTGCATAGGCAGTATATAGTATTGTGACCAGTGTGGTCATGGAGCTCTTGTTTCATTCTAGGTGTCCCTTGCACTGCTCTATAGGAAACAAGATTTCTTTGTTGTCCACAGCCCCACCTTCATAACTGTTTACTTCACAATCTCTCACCTATAAGAAATAAAATCACAATCCATTATTTATGTGTATCATCACACTTTTTGTTCTGAATTCTGTTCAGTGATTTTTCTCTTGCTTGATGATTGTATATTGGAAAGTTGTTTACTTGATTATTTAACAGTTTATGTGTGATTTAATAGGGTCTTGAGTTATCTGAGCTGTGAAGCTGACCAAACTGGGATTTGATCAAATGATGAAATACCACCAAAGGATTATCAGGTCAACAAGAAAAGCTAAGGCATCTGCATTAGTGCTTAGGTTGAATTTCACTGTGTGTGTCAACCTTTGTCAAGTCTGAATTTTAATTTAGTGTTGTTTTCTAGGTTTCTGGGCTATTTCTGTACTAAGAAATAAATAGTGCCTAGGAGGAAGCTCCTCTGTGTTGAAATGTGATTTATACTGTAAACTCCTAAGGGTATTGTCTTGCCTTCTGATGGGTGCTTGCTAGCAGTTTTCCAAAGAGCTCTAGGCAGAGTTTGACATTAGAGTGTTCCAGGGTCTATGCTGCTAAGGGTTTTTTTTTGTACAGTCACACGATTTTGATGGATTGGAGTATATTCTAGGATAGTTAAGAGCTGTTCTGTACCAGTTGGCCTTTACTGTCAGAGATTGCTCCCTGGCCAGTTAAACATATTGATGCACACAGATATAAGTCCAAACAGGTCACTTTGTTGGCAGCAGTGACCAGTTCACTGTCCCTTCTGAGCCTCAACTCACTGAAATCAACAAATTGGAAGTTTCCCCATCTGAAGTCCCATGGGGACCCAATCAGTCAGAATGCTTATACTGGGATGACTAGGATCTTTGTACAATTCAGCTGGATAGGTTGTCTTGTAGAAACATTTTTGAGATGCTGTTGGTAATCTGTGTATCTTGACCTTGTCATTAATTATCCTGCTACTGGCTTTCTAATGTCTCTATAGCTGAAGGGCTTTCAAATCCTTATCATCCAGTTTCCTCAGGAGTTCACTTTAAATATTAGGATAACTGTTCCTTCAAATGGAGTTCGGCCCTCTCTTTGGAGACATACCTTTAGGCAGCAAAGAACTGAAGATGAGCTGATCAACATAGAGAACTGAACAGGTTATTTGTTGCAACACTTGCCTACCGTGCTTGGGTACAGTCATGTCTTAGTTTAATGCTGAATATGCAAAACGGATTGGAAAACAGTGACTAGAACATGGAATCACTGTGCTACCTGGAGAGTGCCACTGAGTGACTTATGGTGGCTGTTCTGAAAGTACTTGCTCTTGTGTTTGTCATTCATAATTTTTTTATTTATGGTCTTTGCTGCGATAACAAGCCTGTTGCTCTTCCAGTGCGTTATGTTTAGTGGCTGGGGGTCAGTAATTGTTTCTGTGTGCTTCTGTGTGCAAAACGCTTTAGTTAACTGAGCTAAGCATGCATGCATAATCATTCTGAGTAACAATGTTGATTAGAGAAATGATGTTCCCCCTTATGACAGCCAACCTTGCTATTCTGATTAATAGCAATGCAAATAAAATTGTTTACTGTTAGAATTATTCTTGCCTGCAATCTTTCATTAAGAATTTTTCTTTTTGGTGGGGGAAGGGGGGAGGGGCAGAATTGTTAAATAAAATTGCTTGAGTGGCAGTAGTCTAGTGGTGGAAGAGTCTGGCCCAAATTGGGATGGCTGTTACAGGTGATATCCTGATCATAGACCTGATTATTCTTGAGTATCTCTTGGGTGGTTCTATTCTGAAAGTAAAAGTTCCAGCTTTAGTCTTTTCAAAACTAGTGTGCTGTAATGAAATGCTTAGGGTTTGACTTGGAATATTTATATGAGGAGGATTCACTTGCCTAATCTAGGTCTCTAGTGCCAGTTTAGATGGTATAATGTGTCCTTGCCACCTCAGAATGACAAGGATCTCCTGCATCCTGTGTCAAGTCTGCTGACCCCATGTGGATGACTCATTCTGAAGAGTCTCAAATGCTACTCAATGCCTCTTCTTAGGCACCTGAATGGATGTCTTTGTGTCAGAAACATTTCTGATGAACTATGTGTCAGTGTAAAAGCTAATGTGGTATTTCTTAGAAGAAAAAAATACTTAATATGAATGTAATGCTGTTCATAAGAACTTTGAATTGCTGCTCCAAGTTTGTCTTGCTTATACACTTCACCAGCAATTAGAAAATCTCAAATCTCTCAAGTTAGAGGAAGAATCTTAGCATCTTTGAAGAATTTAGTGCTTTGTAATGAGCTCATATGGCATGAGTTCACTTAACGGTAGCGTATGGTTGCTGTTGCACTGATGAGATGTAGTTGTTCCAGGACTAGTTGATGACAGGGTTATGTAAACCATTGCTTATGAGTTCAAATTGAGGGACTTTGTATTTTTAAGGTCTGATTACATCAGTTAATGTGCAGGAGAAGTTGAGATAGATTTCATTTTTAGCATTTGTTGGTATTTAGATTTTTCATAACAACCCATAAATCTCTTTGGGTTTCTTACTCTAAGTACTCCTGTATTTCTCTTGTTTGTGTCTTCCATATGCTTAGAACAACTTTTCTGACAGCCTATGTTGAACTCTTTCATAAAATAAACTAATCTGTTTCTAGAGTGTTTCACTCTACCACACTGATTTGGACTTGTGTTACATTTGTGAATGATGTGAGCCACACAGCGCTTTGCTTACAGCACTGTCTAGCATAAGAGGCAGAGAACCACATGCCACTAGAAAGCTCTTAGTTCTCTTTGCCTTTAAGAGCTAGTTTAGAGACTGTTAGCTCATTCTGAGAATGGAAACCTTGTCAGAATTTAGAATATTTATTTCCAACAGCAGGTACTCAAAATTACCTTGTTTAGAATTTTTAGTATTTTTTTCATTCTTAATGAAACTAAGAATGAAAACTTTAGTTTAAAAAAAGCTAGCACTGTGGATCAGTGGCAACTTTCTCAGTGCCACCCTTACAACTAGAGAAGAATTCAGGCTCTGCCATACTCTGCTGCAACACCAGAACTTTTTCTAAGAATCTTAATAGCTCCAAAATTTTAACAGTTTGGAAATTGTACATCAGGGAAGTCTGGGGGAGGAAAAGGAGAAATGGTTAGCATGACCAGGAGTACTGTTAGTCAGGTATTGTTAGCTGTATTTACTAATCCTTTTTCCATTTATTTTGCTGGGGTTGACTGCTGAAATCTTCCTGTAGTGATGTGACGCAATAGAAAGCTTTTTTGGTTTATTCTGCACTTGTGTGTAAGCTAAGCATATTACAATTTTAAATCACAAATTACAAACCAAGTATACTGCAGGTTAAAAGAAAAACAAACAGAAAAACCCCAACAAACCACAACAACTGTATTTTGTAGGTAATACAGCTTCAAATAGTTGTGGATTTTAAGACAGAAGATCTAGTGTTGTAACTAATATTGGAATTAAATTTGAGGTTTTTTGAGGGTAGGCTGTCATAGTGGTTTCCTCCTGTTTTGACACATGAAGAGTTCTGGCTGAGGAAGTGGTCTAAGCTGCACATTCTGCTTGACTTTGGAGGTGGAAAAAAAGGTACTTTGATAGTTAAAGGAGTGGGTGGTGCTAAATGGCAAACTTCTTGAGTATGGAACACTGAAGTTTCGCAGAGAGATGAAGAATGAAAGGGATGAGCTTAAGAAATGAGAGAACAAGCAAATTAGAGTAAGCTGTGGTTCTGCAAGCTGGAATATTTTGTACTGAATGATACTGAGTGCTGCAAATCAGGGTGGTTTATTACTGTCAAATGTACTAAGGAAAAAATATTTGGTATGTTTATCCTGACTACTGCACTATCAGTGATTTGGAATAGTTGGATCTGTAAAGATTTTGCTTATCTCCTTGATTGTCTAATCACACAAAAGTGCTGGTTTAGGTATGTTTGGGTTTTCATTTTTATGTAACTTTAAAACTAGTAAATCATAGCAATTGAAGCTCCAGGTTTAGTTACAGAAATTAAAATAGATTCACCTATTTTTAGTAGTAGGAAGAGAATTATTACAAAGCTGGCTAGTATCAGAAGTGTGTCAAAAATACTAGAATGATTTGAAATAGTCAGAAGCTTTTTTTTATCTAATGGATATTTAATCTAGTGCCTCCAGTTGTGAGAGCGTTTGGGTTTCTGTGATGTTACTGCCTTGGCTCTGTAGCACTGCTGTTTCTAATGTGTTGTGAGACATTATAAGACATTCTCAGTAGTTAAGTGTGTCAAAGGAAATAGAAAATCCAGTGGTGTTGGAATGAGGTGGTTTGGTTTTTTGTTTTATTTTGGTTTTGTTTTGTTTTTTGGTTTTGGTTGTTTTTTTTTTATGTATTTGGCACTAATGTTAAAGGCAATTTTGGTGAAATGTTATTAGTAGCAACAGACTAACAGGCAAAACATTTGTCCATTCCTGTATGTGCTCAAACCTAGGGTACGTGTTTTATGAGGAAGGGGAGTTTTTCAAAGTACCTGTATCCTTATTTCATTAGCCTGATCTAGGTGAGCTTCATTGCTGTGTAAATTCCAGCTTCAAATTGTTGCAATATTTGGAGGAGTATTTTTAAGCCTGGAAGGGACAATTCTGACTGCACTACGTGGACAGATTCTAGACTTGCATTCAGCAATAACCTCATACCACCCAATAACTAATGGATAAACTAGGCACCTGGTAAAGAGTTCTAACTGTCCCACTTACAGTGGAGGGAATAATGAACATTTGTTACTTCCATCATTGATTATGTAGGTAGACTCTATTTTTACATGGTTTTTGTATATGATGACTTTTTCATTCAGTAACTCCAAACAAAAAATAAACTAACTGTTCTGAAAGCAGATGATCGAGGTTCTCTTTCACTACAGAGTTACTATGAAAACAGATCTGCTGGTTAAGTTCCTGTATTTCATGGAAAGGCCAGAGGTATTGGATTATTTCAAAACTGTAAATACAACAGGTTTGGTCTTATATATTCCAGGTAGTTAGGGGGAGAATATGTGAAAAGTAAAAATATATGGTATCCTGGAAAAGCAGAGTTTGATATTATAGATTGCAGGCTATGTCTTCAAAGGAAATAATAATGCACAATATGAGCAGTTGAGCCTTTTGCTTTCTCTATTGGACAGAATTTGAAGAAGATCATTTACAACTTAACAGTATTTTTCAAGATTGAGAATATTCTATCACAGAGCAAGGAAGAAAATAACTTATTTTTTTTCTTGTAACTGCAGATCTTTTTAAAACTAATGTTTCTAACAATTTCCCTATTATTTTTTTTTTGCTTACCAAATTAAATGTGCATTTAGAACAACTATGCTTACAATTAGAATAAAAAGTATTTTTGTCACCTTGTCAGTTGACAGTCTTCAGGCAAACATTTATTCTGTTTGCATTAGATAAACTGGAGAATGTGGGGGAATATTAATAGAAATGGGCAGCAGAACTATGAATAGTGTAACATTTTTGGTTTTTGTCAATCATATTTAGGCTTGATCGTCTCTTTATTTTACTGGACACCGGTACAACACCAGTAACAAGAAAAGCAGCTGCACAGCAACTTGGGGAAGTAGTGAAACTGCATCCTCATGAACTGAATAATCTCTTATCTAAAGTAAGCATCTTTTTTTTTTTTTTTTTTTCCAGTACTTTAAAGGTGAGAATAAAACTAGTTTAAAGCGGTGTGGGTTCTGTGGAAAGAAGAAGAAAAAGCATAGCACTCTTGTGTTCTCTGAAAATAGGGGACTGAAGAAAAGTAGGAAACTACTACTGTTAAGTCTGGTGTTTTGTCATCCTCTGAAATGGTTACATAAGCAAGGTTTCACTTTGCATTCAGTATTGATATTCAATGTTTTCTGAAAGCTTAGGTTTTCTTCTATAAAGGGAAGCTCTACTGCCTTATAAAAATATCTGTTCCTGCCTTTAAAGATTATTAATTGTTACAGCATTAAAAATATAGGAGGTTGTATGTCTTTAAAAGGGCTGGAAAATGTAAAGATATTTCTACTAGTTTGAGACTTCAATCTGGCCAAGTCTAGTAAAACCACCAAAAATAGTCTGTATCTGACAGCTGGAGATGGCTGAGTGACCTCAATTCTGCTCTTATTGAACAGGTGCCCTCACCACAATTGATGGTATCAACAGAGTGGCCAAGGAATCATGAATATCAAAGTATTTTCAGAGAAAGAAATAGTTTTTCCAGATTTCAGACATAGTGGTAAATTAGTTTAGAAGAGCATATGTAGCTTCAGGTGACCCATGTTGTCCCTTTTCTTGGGTTAAATGACTTCAAAGTTTTAAGGTCTATTAACCTTTTTTGAACACTTCATTTTAGAAAGCCAAAAACAAGTCTCAAGCCTTGTTCATTACCTGGAAGAAATCAAAGTTGAGTTTGACTGATGGGACTAAATATATCTTATAAATTCTTAATGCCTGGCTATGGCAAGAGTTCTGCTAAGCAGTGAGCTATATGGAGAAGGCTGCTGCCATTTCTTTGGTTTGTTTTCTTGTCCTTTGTTTCTGTTGTTTTGAATGTTGTCGTAATCCATAGCATTAAAAGTGTGTTTTAATAGAACATAACAGCTGATGGATTTTTCTAAAAGTATCTTTTAAGCAAATATTTATTTATTTGTTTATGAATCTCTCCTTAAAGGTGTTAGTGTATTTAAGAAGTACGAATTGGGATACTCGTATTGCAGCTGGCCAGGCTGTTGAAGCAATAGTGAAAAATGTACCTGAGTGGAATCCAACTCCAAGATCAAAACAAGGTGCTTCTTAAATGAATTATGTAGAATTAATTGTTTATCTGATGCAAACTGACTGTGATATGAGACTTTTCAAGGCAACTGTGTCATTCTGTTTTTTATGAGAAGTGATTTTTTTATATGCATGGACTATAATAAACCTCTTTAGCTTTAGATGTTCATATCCATTTACAGCAATGTGCCTGACCTTTGTTTCTTCTAAGATTCCTGTGCTTGTGTTCTGTACTCTCATAAAGCTTCTATAAATAAAAGGAATAATAACTAGTAAAATGGCAAAACTGTTAACCAGTCGACATTGTCATGATACTTTGCAGACACCCTTTTGCTTCTCTGTTTCCTTGTGCAGAGCACCTTTGAGGAAGGTGAAATGGCAGCTTGCTGAAGTGGATTCTGTTTGTATTCACTTTGAAGCTGAAATTGTCATGTTAGGGATGTTAAGAGTTGTTTCTGTTACCAACTTACAAACCTATTGTAAGGGATTTTGTCTAAATCTGCTGGTACTGTGTTCACAACCTTATGTGACACAGGTTCCAGAAATTCACCAACTGTTTAAAAAACCTCCAAAACAACAAAACTCTGATCTGTTTTGAGGTGATCTCATATTTATTTCATACAGTGCTTCCTGGTTCTGTTGCTATAGAATTTGCCAAGTAACTTCTGCATTTACCTTATCCACTGCCTTTATGGTATTTGTTGGAGGAGAGCAAATATGATGGTTTACAACTTCTCTCCAGATTGGAGAGCTGCAGTTTCTTCAGTCTTTCCTTGCAAGATAGCTGCTTTGTCTTTTAGGTAACTTTGTCCTCCTCTGCGCATTTTCTTGCTCATGTCTTCCTTTAGATGCACAGAACTGTACACAGTGTACCTACATCTCTAGAGTACTCATATTTATACACAGTGGCAAAATGATGCATTCTGTCATGTTTTCAGTGTCCTTCCAGATGATGCTCAGTACTTAGTTGGCTGTTTTGGCTGTCACTGCCCAATAAGCTGGTGAATACAGAAAATTGTCAGAAGTGCTTCCAAAATGTCTATTGAATGTTACCTGCCAGTTCTGAATTGTGTTTTGTAGGCATGGTTTAGGTTATTAATTTTTGCACCTTATCTGCCTTTTTGCCCATTAGTCTGTTCTGAGAGTCCTCCTTGGGTTCCTTAGTGCCATTGTGACTTTTGGTTACCCAAAAGAGCTTAATGTCATCTGCTTGCTTGAAGAGTGTGTAGTGAAATCTTCCCACTGCTAAAGACTGATAGAATTGATGGCAACACTGATCCCTGAAGGTCTCCAAAGTTAACTTTTATCTGTCTTTTGCCAGCTTTCAGTCTATAAAAGGATGTTTTCCCCCATTCTGTGTAACTTAGTTCCTTCAATTTTTGCGTGAAACTTTGCCAAAAGCTTTTGAATGTATTATGTCCACTGGATGCCCTCCATCCATTTGTTGGAGCTCTTTAAGGACACTGATAATCAGGTTAATGATAGCTTTTTTTTTTTTTTTCCAGGAGCCATTCTGACTCTTTCCCAAGTAATCACATTTACCCATATACTTAATAACTTTATTTATAGGCTCTATCTTACCAAGGATAGAAGTTAATTTCACCAGTCTAGGTATAAGAATTACTTATAGCACTCCTTTTGCACATTGATATTGGGCAACCTGTCAGTCTTTGAGTACAGCAGCTGTTTTGAATGATGAGCTATGTGCATTGTCTAGCTTGTGCATATCTGCCTATCAGATCTGAAATTGAAAAGGTAATTCTGTGTGTTTAAGAAAAAGGTACCATTTAACAATGCAAACTGGCTATGCAGACGTTTATTTCTTTTATTTCAGTTAAATTATTTGATGTAGTAGTCAAATACATGTTTTACAGTTGTCTGGTAGGTTCTTAGATTTGCTATAAATCACCTCTCTTTTTGTATATGTGTAATGCAATGCTAACTTTTTCTTCAGGTTTGAAGAAATTTAGGTGATGTTTATTTTGTACAGTGTCCTGTGTGCACTTAGACTCATTCTACTGTAAATAAACAAGTTTTTGTAAATAAGTAAGAGTGTGGGGTGAAACACACCAAATGCTGTATTTCTTGTAGGCAACAATTGTATTGATAGTGCTAGTTGTAATTCGGGATGTGGGTGCACTGGATTATGTAGGAATGGCCAATCTTCTTGGATGATAAACTGCACATGACTACGAGTCACAAAACACACTGATCTTTGAGTGCTGAGTGGAAGGAATACATTGGAAGTGAATTAATGTTCAGGAAATTATAAGACACCTTGTGAAGAGCAAATCTCTTCTGTATCAGTGTTGAACTGCACTATACCTGCAACTGGATTTGAGAAGAGCTGATAACTAGTCTTTAGCAGCCCTTGGTAGCTGGCTTTCTCCCAGACCTGTTAAGACTACTCTCCAGCTTCCGTATCAGGGAGGCTTGGCTGTTGGTGATACGATACAGTGCTGGTGTGATGCTGTTTTGAACTATTTGTGAGCCATATGCAGTTCAAACTGCAAGTTGGCTCTGTGTACAGAGAAGACCTAGTCATGTGTCAGTGTACAAGATTTTAAAAAGCTCAATTTATCAAGGGAAAAATATGGAAGTTTTTCTTCAACTTAGTTAAGTGTATTAAGTGGGATTTTTAAGTATGTCTTTGTGAAATAGAGCCCTTATATTTTGTGAATCAAAATGCTGTATGTCTGATTCCTTCAGAGGACAGAAATTATTTCTTTCACTTAATCTTCTGCCAGAACTTTGAACAAAAATTTACTTACTTTGTCCTTAATGTTATTTTCCGTGTCCTATCTAGAACCAGGCTCAGAAAGTCCTATGGAAGATTCACCTTCAACAGATCGGTTGCGTTTTGACAGATTTGATATATGTCGGTTGTTAAAACATGGTGCATCTCTTCTTGGATCTGCTGGTGCAGAATTTGAAGTCCAAGATGATAAATCAGGTATATCTTTATATTTTACTTGCAGACAAGAAAACTTACTGATTTTAAAAAGTTTGTTGTGGCAGTATTAGGAGTTTAGCCATCTGTGGTTTCTCAGAATGCTAGAAAATAACAGAAGAAAATATTCCCCAGCATAACTGGTTTGTATTATCTTTCTCAAGTTAAATGATTTTTTTTTAAGGGGGTGCGTACTGCTTGTTTGTTTTTTTTCTTATCAGAATTAGTATGTCTATTGGAGGAAGAGGAAGGTGGAAACCTGAAAGAGGGAGAAGAAAAAGGAATATTAAAGGCTTCTGTAAAATTTCTGTAGATTATTTTAAGAGGTGCAGAAACTATCACCACTTGTTCTTTATTAAAACTGCTCCCAAATACAGTAGTAGGATGTGGCTTATTTAAAAATTTGAAGATTTCAAGTATAGAAAGATTGCATGAAAAATACTGTGGTAAAACTGTCTAAGTTGGAAGGTCAAATACTGTCTGTGATACCAGACAAGTCACTTAAAAGACATCTTTCTGTAACTTTTTAGCTGAGAGAGTTGGTTTACATCAATGTAATGGCATTGAATTATTTTAATTGGAGATTTATTTTTGTTGCTATTACTGTACTTTACTGCTTTAATTCCAGTCCATCTTCCCATTTCTGCACCAAATGAAATGATGGTATAGATAAGAATCTGGTCTGCCTGCATAGCCCTGATTCACTTGTTCTGTGACGCGTTCTGTGTAGTATACACAGAAGACCACTAGCTCAGCAAGGAACAGAATTTATGGCTCCTGTCACTTAAGCAGTATCCTGTCTGTTAAGCCTTGTTGCTATTTTATTGCTTGCCATCTTTTATGCTAGATTAATGAGGTGTTGTACAAGTTTAATCTCTTCTAATGAAACCCTACTTGTTCAGAGATCAAATAGGTAGGACACTTTCGTTCACAGAAGTCTGATATGCATCCCTGTGCAAATAATTCTATGAATTAAAATAAAAGTATAATATAAAAAAATAAGAAATCAAAAATTGCTTTAGTTGCTGATTTTTTTTTTTAAATGATGAGAAAACGTACAAAGGCTGCTTTCTCTGCTGCATTTTGTAGCAGCTTTCCTTTTCGAGTAAGTAGCCAATGTGAATGGTTGTAAAGCAAGCTAAATAATTTTTGAAACTAGCAGTCTTTGACAGTTTTTCCTAAAATAAACTTGTGAAAGGAAAAGTATTTAGAATGGAAGTTGTCTGCATTTCTCTGCTTGTCAGTAAAATGCTATTAAAAAAAATAAATGGCTTAATAGTATAGATAAAATCAACTACTAATTACTACTCAGCCTGGTGTATACCCCAAAAATTCTGCCAATATTGATCACCTTCTTACACGTTTATGTGAAGATAGTTGACCAAAATACCCCAATCTCCTGACTGGTTTCCATTCTGCACATGTAAAAAGAGAGTGAAGACTGACAGCACTACAAGCTACAAGTTTTGGTTTACTTGGAGGGTTTATTCTGTTCAGGCACTAAAATCTTATAATTTTTTATGCAAATGTGGGTGCTCCCAAAGTCTAAATGTTCAGTAATTAGCGTTGAAGCTTCACAACATTCTTGAGGTAGCTTCTATTAACTTCCTAAATGAGCATTGCTGACACATGAAACTTGAGGATGATAAGATTGTTAACAGACTCCAGCACCCTAGGAAAATTATGCTGTGCTTTATTTAACATTGCCATCAGGAGTTAGTTAGGAGAAGAGACACCTGGGTCTAGTGCATTTTACAAGGAAGAATGTTTATGAAGGAAACAGGTTCAGATTCAACCTCCCTTAATATAGGATATTGTATTGAATATCATTTGAGGGGTTTTATTGGTGGTCGTTATTTCTTAGGTTTGTTTCCCAACAGAAGATAAAGCTTAGAAGAAAAAGAAGCATTAGAGGAAAAAAAAAAAAAAGCCCCCACAAAAAACCCACCCCAAACAAACAAACAAAAAAAAACACAACCAAAAACCCAGACTGCAAAAATCAGCAGATCTCAGAAGGATGCAAGTGCTTAATGAAAAAGTACTAGTTCCTAAATTAGTTGCTGGATTTATTTTTTAGTGTGTTAATTCTGCTCCTTTCAAAGTGCACCTTCCTAAAAATTCAAGGAAAATTTGTTTTTTACTTCCGTAGACCAAATGTAATTTAATGAAATTCATGGGAGCTATTTTCTGCTTAAAAATTGATCACAATTTAAGTGCTAGTATAGTTTCAGCAGCAGAAAAAGCCTTCCTTGGAACCAGTGTTATTTGGTTTAAGAGACTGTATTGATGTATTAGCCAAGTATAATTCATTTTATAACTTCTGACTTTGTTATTTCATTGAGCAAATCTTCAATAATACATATGGCTGGAAATCTGACATATCTTTCCTTCTTTTTAAAAACTTTTTTAAAGGTGAAATTGATCCTAAAGAGAGGATAGCACGACAAAGGAAACTGTTACAAAAGAAACTTGGTTTAGATATGGGTGCTGCAATTGGGATGAATACTGAAGATCTGTTCAATGATGAAGATCTGGACTATTCTCCTTCTTCAGTTTCACTAGTAAACAAACAACCTGTAGGTAAAACCTCGGGCTGTTTGACTGCAAGGAATAATACAGTGGGTTTGCTTTATTTGTGCTTCTGCGGTTATAATATATATATTTTAAGTATGATGATCAACGTCTAATATGGTTTGCATTGACTTCCTGAATTCTTATGCCCCCATAGTTGCATATTAGTATTACTTGATGTCAAACTGCTGCTCTGAGTTTGAAATGATGGAGGGTTGGGGAAGTTGAGAGCAATGTGGGTTTGAGGATTTTTCAGGACTTTCATTGTGAGACGAATTGACAATGAATGACTTCTCTTTCAGACTCTTCAGGCTGCTGAGTTAATTGACTCAGAATTTCGTGCTGGTATGAGCAGTAGACAAAAGAATAAAGCCAAAAGAATGGCTAAGCTATTTGCAAAGCAAAGATCCAGGGATGCAGTGGAAGCTAATGAGAAGAGGTATAACAGTGGACTGGTTTGCTTTTATTTCAGTTAAGATGGGACTGTGCTTTAATTATCTGTTGAAAAACTTCCTACAGTCTCTGCATCTTAATCTTTTACATGCTAATTGTGCTGATGGTAAAATGCTTGGGGGTGTTCCTTATTCCCACTAGAGCTTTGTTAAGGACCTGGCTTTATTTTGAAATAACAGAATGCTACAGTTAAAATTTGTGGTTTGTCTCTGTTAAATATGGCTTGAGAATAATGAGGGATTAAAGAAGATAATAACTTAAAAATTTCAGATATAACTTTCTGATGCATGCCGTGTTCCTCAGTGTAGTTAATAGTGGCATATTACTGTACCTACTATGTTTATAACAAGTAGAAACAAAATTATCCTTCCTTGATTTTAGGAATTTCTGTATCTCTTGCAAAAGAATGAGAAAGATTGCCAATTTGGGACAGCATTCTGCTGTGTACTCACTGAATTTTTTTACATGTAAACTTACCTGTTTTACATATTTCACAGTGTTAAACCTCTTTGGTTTGTATTCTTGCCACACTTTATTGTATCTGAAGACTTCAGTTGTAGAAGCAATTACTTTCCCTGAAGCATACTTTCTGTTCATAAACTTACACTTTTTCTTTCTCAGCAATGATAGCACTGATGGTGAACCAGAAGAAAAGAGAAGAAAAGTTGCAAATGTTGTTATCAACCAGCCTGCCACAGACTCAAAACCGTCAGTAGAAAATGCTCCAGAAGAGGTATGATGTATTTTTCTTCTGTTAGCAGGAATGATCATTCAGTTTTTTAGCAGAGTAATGTAAACCATAACTTCTTTATACTTGCAAATTCTTTAGTAATTTTAGCATTAATTGAAATGGAGTAAATAATGCCATTGCTAGCTTACTTTTATATGTAATGAAGCAAATGAGCTTCAAACTGTGTATAGCATTGAGAAAGAAAACACATTTAATCCGTTGGTAGCAGTTTGACCCAAATGAACCTGGCAGGTGGATTGCAGGTGTCAGACCTGGTTATTAATCTGTAAAACTGTACTAAACACTTACATGATAGGATTACTGTGAGCCATAAATAATTTGATCTAAATGTTCATGTACACTTTATTTAATCTTTGCCTTACTTTAATTAGGCTTAATTTAGAATTAAGTTCTGTCTTTAGTAGTTGAAGATTTAAACGATTGCCTTAGTCTTAGAAACACTTGCATTTGTTTCAATAGACTGAAAAGCTGAAAAATTGTAAGAAATTCTATACCCGAATACAAATGCTACATAGAAGTTTATTTGAAGAGACTTTATCTTAATTAGTCTGTATTCTACAAAAATAAGATTTTTCTAGACCTAGTTTAGTAATTAAATTATTATTTGCAACATGATGAATGGAAAAATAATTAGAAAGATTGATAACTACAGGCTGAATAGCTAGCCTTTCGAATGCTTTGTGTTTATGATGGTGTGAACTTACTGATGTTAGTATTGTAACTTTCTTTCCACATCCATGTCAGTGTCCTTGTATGAAATCTTGAGATAGTGGATATGCTTCTGGTTTTCAAAAATGTAGAATGTGTTTCAAAAAGGGTGGTGTTTTTAATGGGATTAATTGACCCAATTCGATCATGTAGTGTAATTTCTAATTGAGACTTGCCTGTTATGTTCTTTAAAGACAAAGTTCATAAATTTAAAGAGTCACTGGGGAGGATAAGAAACTTTGCTTAAATTTCTGCCTTAGCATGATTCCTAAAGGGGGGCTGAATTCCAGAACATCAAAATTAACTACCATAGAGGTTACACTACTGACAGACAAACTTCATAAGCTTTTTGAAAGATCCAGTGCCAATCAGCGAAGTTTATGGAGTGTGGAAGAAGTTTGTTTTTCTTCAGTTCTGTCCAGTAACAAAGAAAAATACTTAAGCTTTTAGAGGTCTTTATCTTCAAATATCTAAGTGGCATACAATATAAGAAGTGTTCGTCTGATCCCTTTCTCTTTTAATCTTGTATTTCATATTTTTGTATTGATTTAGGCAAATGAATGGCCTTTGGAAAGCTTTTGTGAAGAGGTGTGCAATGATCTCTTTAACCCTTCTTGGGAGGTAAGACACATGCAATACCGAAGGTGTAACTATAGATTAAAAAAAAAACCTTCAACAGAAGCACAAAAATTGTATGTGTAGGACTTGAGCATTTTGCTAGGTATCAAAAATTACATCAATCTAAATATAGATTACATAGCCAAGACAAATCTGCTTTTAGGAACTTAAGTGTTTTTTTTTAAGACTCATTTAAAGGGAGAATAAAAACAGATATGTAATATATACTGCAGTGGAGAGTGGGAAGGCTATGGAAAGCAGTGATTGTAAGTGAGAATTCTGGAAGTATTGAAATTCAAGCAAAATAAAAGCACATGAATCTATGGTCAAAAAGATTAAGCTATTAAAACAGGCTTGGATTCATCAAGAGTGTGAGGAATATTGTGTAAGTCTATTGCTGACAACTGTGACATGTTTGTCTAATGCTAAGCTGGTAGAAAAGGGGGCAGGATCACTTGTTCGGTAACAGGGGCTAGGCTACAAGTCATTAGTTGTTCTCTTCATTTATAAAAAGGAACTTAAACTTTTTTTTTAGAATGATAGTAAATACCAATTACAAAAACTATATATTTGGTTGTCTAGACAACTTATTTTCAAGATTAAAAACCTGTTCTTCTCACTCTTCTATTCAATCCTTATACTATTTTCCACAAAAAATCAGTTCCAAGAAGAAATATGAAGTAGCTGACAAATCTGCTCTCTTCCTTGAGCAGAAAATGGAAATAACTGTTGTTAACTAACTTGAGGATTTTTAAGAAAAAAGTTGGTCCTTTTGAAAGAGTAGATGTTAACACCAACTATAACATACTTTGGTATGTCTGTAGTACAGTTTTAGTGATAGCAAATTGGCTCTGCTCTTACTGCCCTCAAACTTAGAAACAGAGAGATAGATCGTCTCTATGTAGGCAGCACAATTACTTTGGGCCCAGAAAAAGGATAATTATATGTGTGGCACATCACTGCATCTGTGCTAATAAGCATCTACTTTATTTGAAAGCGGGCTATTTGCTGCTTGCAGATGAAGTCAAAGTACACTTGTCTGCTGGAATGCAGACATTCTCATAGCCTTCTTACTACATTTGATATAGGATGCATACATATTAAGGAAGTAGATCAATACAGAATCATTATTACAGTATGTTACGGATGAAAACCAGGTTAAACTACCTCAAAATACATGTTTATAAAATGGCCCTCTGGCATCTTGCATTGTCTGGAGGTAGCCTGGATAACTAGTTCAGACTGCTTGCCTAGCTTACAGGCAGCTGAAGTCGGGCAAGATGGAGCCTACTACTGTTATTTCCTTTATACGTTTGGCTGGCTGGCTGTTTTTTTTGTTTGTAGAAGTGGAGAAGTTAACTAGCAAAGTTTTCCTCTTTAGGTTTGTAAAAACTAGCTCATAGGCAATCTGACGAAACAAACAAATGATTGGTGTATTATGAGCAATTAGGATTTTAAGACCAGGCTTTCTGTTTTTTATTGGCTTGCTTGTAAGCTTCTACCAGCAGTCATTGAGCTGTACACGTGGGGATGTGTATGCTTCCAATTCATTTAAGATACTCTGATTTTAAGGGAGGACCTATAATCTACTCAGTTCTAGTTGTTACTGTTATGAAATTAAATACAATAATTTTCTCCTAGCAACAAGCATGTATGTGAAGTGCTCTTTAAAAAAAAAAAAAAGTTCTGCTCTAACCTATGTAAAGGCCTCTCAGTGAAAACCTGGTTCAGAACTTTGCTTTTACAACTTTCTGTGTATCTGTTGAGTGGGCTTTTCTTGATTAGCCAATTACTAGTCCAGTTAGGTATCAAAAATACCAGAATTGTGTCTGTAGCACATCTTTCTACTGGTCTGTCATTTCCAAACATCTTCTAGTGTATTCAATTGTTCATGTTTGGTGAGAACATACAAATAGCTATAATTTACTTTCCCATATCACTTGTTCACTTATTTTTTTTTTAATATTTAGCCAAACAAGGCAGGTTTGTAAGCTATGCAGAATAGTTATTTCCAGAAATTTGTTTTGTAGACCCCAGAATATTCATTGGGGAGCCAAACTGTGTTTAAAAAATATTAGAAGTTGTACAGAAATATAATACATAATATAAAGACAAATATGTAGTGTTTAAGAAATATAAGAATATTGCCTTTTTTTTTTTAGTTTAGAAACTTACTAAAACCAGTAATATCTTCTAGTTGCTTTTTCTGAATACTAGTATCTTATAGTGAGGTAAAATTAAATGAAAACTGTACTGGCTACATTACTACAAGTATGATAACAGTATCTTATATGTTAGAAAATAGAAGAAATTCTTAATTGCTTCTGTCCATAAACTGGCAAATACCTAGGGAATAAACAGGTTGGTTTTGAACAGTTTAGAATTTAAGTCTTAAGTACCACTAACTCTGCAGCACTTGAAATATCTCTATTAAGAATAAAATAGCATTTTTTTCAGTTGCCCAGTGTGGTTTTTATCTTCTGTTCCTAAATATTTAACAATTGACTTTTTATTTCGCTTTTCTAGGTTCGACATGGTGCAGGTACTGGACTGCGAGAGATACTTAAAGCTCATGGTAAAAGTGGTGGTAAAATGGGAGATAGCTCTTTAGAAGAGGTAAGTTTCCAGACATGTAGACTTAACACATTATTTAAATGAAGTTCATAAAACAGACTTCTCAAAATACTTAAGCTTTTCAGGGAAGAATGAGTGATCTGGGGCAATACAAACCATGAGATTTGTCTGCTCAGAATAATATGGATGAAATCACTGTATGCACTGACTGAAATGTTTACATTCTTTTTTAAAGGCCTGTGCAAAAAACCGTTACTACTGTATAAGCAGCCATTAATATCCTGTTAAACACTGGCTTCCATACTAGAAGATACTGTTTTCAGGTCCTGATAAGGGTGTACTGAAATAGAATTGACAAGTTGATTATGTAACTCTAGTGAAGTGTCTCAGACCATCTAATTCTATTCACTTAAATAGTGAAGTGACTCTACTGATCTGCTTGCTTTGTTGTTATGAGAACTATTTAAATAGTCTAATTAAAAGGAAAACACTTCTTAAAAATTCCTGACAGTAATGACTTCTTCACTAGTAGTGAATCTCATCCAGATTCATACTAACTTCCCTGCTGTAAAAGCAGCCTGGGAGAGCTTGTGGTTCAGAAAGCGTTGAAGAATGAAGAGACATGTTTATAAATTCTAAAATCAAGCTATTTCAGCATACTTTGTATATAGAGAAAGCAAAAGCCGCTGTCCCTCTGTGCTTCCATGTGGAGTAGTATTTGTTCCATGGTGATTGCAGTTGTAATAATGCACACTACAATGATAAGATACTTTAAACAGTTTCCTAACTATTTATGGAAGGTGTGTGGTGTGTGTGCACTGCAGGCTAGCTTCAACAGCTGCTGCACGTGCTATGTGCAGGCTATAATTCTTTGACATGTATGGGAATATGAAATCCATAATATGAAGAAAATTTTGTTCATTATAATGATAGTTTTCAAGGGAAGTGGTGATCTAGTTGGCAAACAGTGGAGATGAGAAATATTATGCCTGAGCAGGTGCTTTTATCAGGCTTCTG
Source organism: Tyto alba (assembly GCF_018691265.1). Taxonomy (NCBI): domain Eukaryota; kingdom Metazoa; phylum Chordata; class Aves; order Strigiformes; family Tytonidae; genus Tyto; species Tyto alba. The sequence continues at coordinate 18,087,736 of NW_024881261.1, forward strand.
CTCTGAGATTCAGAGTTAGAGCTATTGGGCCTCTAACAGAGGGCAGAGCTTCAAGACAAGCTTTGTCTAAATTGCTTTGTTGAATCTCGAGGAGACTTGGCTGAAAAGTGATTTTCTTTTGCTGGACTCCCACAGTGGAGTAGTACTGCTTCATAGTTTATGTTTAATTGCAAATATTCTTCCAACAATTATTAATTGATTTGCCTAGGACACGTTGATATTAGTCAGTATAGATTATCTGAATGCCCTTACCTTTATCTTCTGTCTAGGGATAAAATTATATGTCTACCTTAGGAGGTGCTTTCTAGCCTTTTGATAAAGATACTGTGTGTTTGTTTAAAAAATACATTATGATGTTTGTAATAAGTCAGGTGAGCTGAATTAGTGCTGACTATTTTGCCTTGACAAGCTGTGCAACATGACTATATTCAGTCCATTTAAACATATGTTGTTGTATCTTTTACATAAATTTTAGCTAAAGCAAGCATATCAGTAATACTTTATGAATAAATATAGTCAAGGTGTTACTTTTTTTTTTTTTTACAGATGATTCAGCAGCATCAGGAGTGGCTAGAAGACTTGGTTATTAGACTCCTTTGTGTGTTTGCATTAGACAGATTTGGAGACTTTGTTTCAGATGAAGTAAGTTGTCTCTGAGTGACCAGGTAGATCAGCAGGCTTCTGCAGGAGATACTGCAGCAGATGAGCTCTTCTTTGTAGGGTGCTTTTGCATGTGCCTGTTGTAACTGCTTGCAGATGCTTATTACAAAGTAGCCAATATATAAATTTTACCTTCTTTGCATAGCAGTTTTGGTCATCTGACTACTCACACTGGTTTCTTTCTAAGTCAAACTTTGTACCAAAATACCTGTTTTATAATTTTACTTTATCCTAGGTGGTAGCACCAGTACGTGAGACTTGTGCTCAGACCTTGGGAGTAGTGTTGAAACATATGAATGAGATGGGAGTTCATAAAACCGTGGATGTTCTCCTGAAGCTGCTTACACAGGAACAGTGGGAAGTAAGACATGGTGGTCTCCTAGGAATAAAGTACGCTTTGGCAGTACGTCAGGTAATAATACTCATGACAAAGTGCAGAGGGCTTTGGAACAAAAAGCACTGCACAGAGTTGAGGATACGGTTGAACGTTAGATAGGTGTGTTAAAGCAAGCTTGCTTGCACTGCAGCCTCATATGGGTTATAAGATGTGTGACTACATTTTTATATCCAGGCTGCAGAAATCTGCAAGTATATAGCAAAGTTATACCGTTTTAACTTGATCAGTTACTTGCACAAAACATTATAAATAGAGACTGGGCTTGTCTGTTTTTTATGATACTTTGTGTGTGAGGATAACAGAGCTGAGTGCTACAAGAGTTTTAGTCTATTCATGGTATTATTCTTCAAACACTGAGCTTTGTTTACACCAAATCTGAGCTGAGTTAATGTTCATTCAAATTATAATTGAGATATTACTTCATGAATGGTGACTTGCAGTATTTAGATTATAATCTTTGACTTGTAGCTTCTGTTTATATAACAAACAGGTTTATTCACACACTCAGAATACATTTTACTTGTTTGCAGCATTATGTGCTTTTTAAGTTTAAAAATTCTGTTGATCTTTTTGTCAGGACATGATCAACACTTTATTGCCTAAAGTGTTGCCTGCAATAATTGAAGGTCTCCAAGATCTGGATGATGATGTCCGAGCTGTTGCTGCAGCATCTTTAGTACCAGTAGTGGAAAGCCTGGTCCAACTTCAGTCTCAGAAGGTAACTGAATTGTTTTCCATCAATTCTGATTGAAAAGTTCACTTTTAGTCTGAGTTAAGAAAATAACACTTATAGTCAGCAGTCAGCACTGGGATTTTTTTTTTTTCTTTTTGGTACAATAACCTCTTCTGCATATTTGTGTAGGTGCCTTTTATTCTTAATACTTTGTGGGATGCACTTCTGGAACTGGATGACTTGACAGCTTCCACAAACAGTATCATGATCCTTCTTTCTTCCCTTCTGACTTATCCTCAGGTCCGCAAATGCAGGTAACTTTTTCATTAATATTGTTTCAGTATTGCAGGTTTGACTGTCCAGTTATTTTCAAATTGGGATAATCAAAATTGCTTTCAAATCATGTGCCGAGAAGATGCTTGATTTAAATCAGTATTTTAATTTTACTCTTACTTTTCCTTAAAGTGAAGGTTAGGACTGTGCTTCCATTTTCATTACATTAGTAAAAGGCAACAAAATAGAAGATACTAGGCACTGTATACATGTGATGATTTTTTCTTTCCCCTTTCTCTCTCATCTTGGGTATTTTAGTAAAGGATGTTGGTGGTCCTTCCCACAAACCACTTACTTGTCTGCTTCTTGTTCACAAACTCCAAACAAGAGAGCAAACTACGTACATTAGAAGACATGCATGTACCTGTAAAAATTACTGTTGGAACAGTTCTAAAGGAAGCTACAAACTTGAAAATGTACATCAGTAGTACAACTAGAAATTCTGTGACTCATTGAAGACAATGACTAGTCCCTCTCTTTTTGGGACTCTGTCAAATTAAAGAAATTGCATGTTAGTATGTTAATGGTTTTTATAATACACATGGTAAACTCAGAGCATCTGCACTTCAGGTGGATGTTTTATACATCTTACCTTTCTCATCCTATATGCTTGTCATTGCTGAAGCTGTTTTTTGCCAAAATCCAAAATTAAGAATGAAGTTTTATCTCTAATGCCATCTTTAATTCAGCCTGTACTACTTTCAGCAGTTGATGTGAAAGTTCATGCACAAAAGATCCAAGCTTGTTTTAAATTATTTCTAAACTCGTACATGCCTAATAATAAATAAAAAAAAAAAAAAAAAACCACCACACTTTTTTTCTAAATAGTTGAACAAATACCAAAGCATAGTCTGGGAAACAACGTGGTAAAAATACATGCTTGAATTGACTAGTTCTTTATACCAGTAAGGAAAAAAAGTGTTTTCCTGAAAAAATATACTGACTCAAACTATTTTAAATGTTTAAGCTGTAGCAACTTGATCCATCCCTTAAAATCAGCAATCATATGCAATAATACTTTTTTTTTTTTTTTAAAAAAAAAGCTTTCTTTTGGATAGAACTTTATAACTGATGATAAACAAAATTAACTTAGCTCTGTGTTTGTTTTTTATCCCTGTCACGGCCTCTACATTTCCCCTTCACGTACTAGTATTCAGCAGTCACTCACAGTTTTGGTCCCACGTGTGTGGCCGTTCTTGCATCATACGATATCTTCTGTACGAAAAGCAGCACTGGAAACGTTATTCACACTTCTGTCTACCCAAGACCAGGTAAGAATTGGAGTTATTAGTGGTTTGCTGTGATACATATTGGAATCATCTTGATCGTATGATGTCCTTGTTTCAGAGCTCTTCAACATGGCTGACTCCAATTCTGCAAGACATGTTGAGGCACATATTTCAATTTTGTATCTTAGAAAGCAACCAAGAAATTTTGGATCTTATTCACAAGGTATTTGCATGACTTATGACCTAGATATGTAGTGTTTGTGTATCCTGCTGTTTCATATCATCTACACTTTTGTGCAGATCAATAATTGTGGGTTCATGTTAATTATTTTGTAGTTAGCCTATTTGATGCTTTATTATAGAGTGAAGGAGAATAGGGTCGTTCCTGCAGTTCATATATGATCTTAAGTAGACCACATACAGATGTGTCATGATTTCCACTGTTTCTTTCCCCAGGTGTGGCTGGAACTGTTAAACAAGGCATCTGTACAGTATGTGGTTGCAGCTGCTTGTCCATGGATGGGAGCCTGGCTCTGCTTAATGATGCAGCCATCTCACTTGCCCATTGACTTAAACATGTTGCTAGAAGTAAAAACCAGATCAAAAGTAAGTAGAATGTGACTTCACTAACAGTTCTGGGGAAAGTAGGAAATGGATTAGCTGTACATAAAGACGTGTTCTAAAGGTGTTAGAGGGGAGTAATGGTGCCCTTCTACAACTCTAAATGTAATCTGTCTTACAAACCTCAAATATGTACAGCAAAATAGTTCTTGTCAGGTTATCTATGAGAACTCAAAATTCTGACATAAGTCTTTATTTACATGGTTCCATAACCATCTGTTTGCACGACTGAGTTAAGTCTAAAAGCACTGTGTTATTTCTGAAAACATGCTTAAAGAGGTTTCCTTTTTCCTCTGTGGACTTAATTTATTTGCTGTATGTTGAGTATTAGTTTCAATATTATAGTGAAGGAACCATATCATACATTTAATAAGACCATAGAATACTATTAGCAGAGAGATGATTTACAGTGATTAACTGTTCTAAGAAGTCTGTTATCCAAGAAACGTTCTGGCTTAGTCCAACTTTTGCAGGGTATGATGGTTATTGGAAATGTTATGGAATATGAATTTATCTATTCTATTTCAAACACACTTACTTCCAACCTCTCCCAACTTTATTCCATAGGAAAAGGCAGGCGCTAAACTGCGTCAAGGTCAAACCCAGAATAAGGAAGTGATTCAAGAATATATTGCTGGGGCAGACAGCATTGCAGAAGATCCAGCAACCAGGGATTACGTTGTCATGCGAGCTCGGATGATGGCAGCAAAGTCAGTTTACTGAAAAAAAAAAATATTTAAAAGCAATTTATCTTTTTCATTTATACAGTGTTTTTGCTAAAATCTAATTATGTGGACTTTTTTGGCATCTTGATTTTGAATCATTAATTGTAGAATAATTAAAACATTGAAGTGACTGTTCTTTCTCCTTTTGACAGGTTGCTGGGAGCACTTTGTTGCTGCATTTGTGATCCAGGTGTAAATACTGTTACTCAAGAAATAAAGCCAGCTGAATCATTAGCTCAGCTACTGCTCTTCCACTTGAATTCTAAATCTGCCTTGCAGAGGATTAGTGTTGCATTAGTAATCTGTGAGTGGGCAGCCTTGCAAAAGGTAGGATGTTTCTGCAGCAAAAATAGATTTCCCTTACTATCTTAATCCACAGCTTGTCATCTGCCACTTAGCTTGAGATAAAATGAAGCTAAAATGGTACTTATACATCTAAATACTAAAATCTTGATTGTTAGACAATGGAGGAATACATTACTCGGTAGCTAAATACCAACTGTCAGAATATGGATCAGTAAATACATTCACATTTTTTCTACAGATAAGTCTGTTCTCAAGATGCATGTTATCTAAGGTCAATGCTTCCTTTCAACAAGATGGTGCTCCTTGTATCACTTCTGTTCTAGTGGCAGACTGAAGGTTTTGTCCATGATCTTTAATATTCTAGGTTTCAGATGTTAATGGTCCTTCTGGAAACTGGGTTTTTGTAGCTAGATTGTGCTGTTTAATGCCCAAAACAAATTGTGATTACTCAGAAATACAAATCATGTCTTTTGCTGTTATAGGAGTGTAGAACTGTGGCCATTTGTGTGCAGCCTCGTTTACTTGGGGTCCTTTCTGAACATCTCTACTATGATGAAATTGCTGTTCCTTTTACACGAATGCAGAATGAATGTAAACAACTCATCTCATTGTTAGCTGATGCAAACGTTGACATTGGAAACAGAGTAAACTGCAGTGTATTTACAATAGATCAAGCTAATGAGCTGGTAAGTAGACACACGCCTGCCCTTCCTTCAAATCTATTCTTGTCTTGAAATAGATCTTCAGCATAATTATTATTTCTGAAAGTTATTGTCTGTATAATGTGACTACACATCCTTTGACATGAGATGTAATAGACATCACTTCCCCTGCGGTGTTTACAGACAGTGCCAAAATCAAGAAGAATGCAAATTAGAGAGATACTTAACAGGAAAGAAAGTTGACAGTGTTCTGTCTCCAGGTGTAGATTTGCTATTGAAGTCTACACAGAAGAGAACAAAGCAGGCTGGAACTCCTCCAAAAGCACTGTCAAAAGACTAGTAAATAAACTGTGTAAATTCTAGACCTTCTCCCCACCCCCTCAACCCCCACAAGCCTAAATTTTTTTTTTTTTTCCTGGCTGTTCAACTGTTTTGTCTTTTTTAATCTGAAAACATCAGTATTCAATGTGCTAATAAAAGGTAGCACTTTACATGAAAAACTCTGTAAGCAGAAATAGAGCTGATAATGTTGGGGCAACAAATTAAAAAGCTTTTCTTCCAACCCCAGACTGGCCTCTTAAGTAGAGAGAAAGATGAATATGGACAGATGAGGTAGGATGTAAATGAAGAGCTTGTGGATTTGAGACCCCGCAAAATAAAAGCGGACTGGGGTGGGAGGGGTGTGTAAATTTGGTGGGATGAAGGAATGGTGATAGGTGTGGCGCAGCTGGAGGCTGGAAAGGAGGGACATTAGGATTGTGGATGTGTTTGTGTGTGTAACTGGGATGCTGAGGATGAGGATAAAGAAGTTTTAAGTTTGTATGATTATGGCCATGATGACTAGCATGATGGATCTTGAAGTTCTCAGGTTGGTAATATTTATGTAGTAATACGCAGTAGCTTAACCTAGAAATCTCCACATATCTTTGAAGTTATAGATAATTGTGTCTGAAGGGATTATGGCTACCATCTAAAATGAATAAATTTCCAAGGTAAAGCTAGACAGAATAATGTGAACTTAGAGTCTGTGAAGTACTGGAGTTTTCACATACCTCAACTGTTTACTCTTGAGTGTAGTAGTAGGGCCGCTTGTCCCATGTATGCTTTTTCAAAATATATCCGTTCTGATTAGAAGATTCATTCCATAACTATTTGCTATTTTCTGTTTGTCTTCTGTACCCTTTTCAACTCTTCAAGTTTTCTTGAAATCCAGACACAAGATCTACTCTCACTGTAGTATGGGTCTTCATGCATTAGATGGAAAAACCCTGTGCTGCTCCTTCCTATTCAGATTTTTTTGCATACTTTGGTCATTCCAGTCATCAAGGTCACATGGAATAGAACTTGTGAGGTATCAACAGAATGAAGCAGTACAAGTCTGATAGTTGAAAGACTTGACCTGAACATTTAAAAGACAAAAAAACAAGTAAAAACTCCCCAGACTAATCCTCTGAACAGCTGTCATCTTTCCTGTACTTAGGAGTTTAAGTATCCTATCAGTAGAGTAAGTTCAACATTTCAGTGATTCCACACAGCTTTTAACCTGTTCCCTGTGAAAGATTTAAGCAACAGTAGTCAGCCAGTTGTGAGTGGGGAAGGATATGGCAAGTCCTGCAACTACTATCTTGTGCTGACTTTTTCCTTAGATTTTTATCCCAGACTCTTTATTCAAAAGAAAATAAGCTTAGAAACAACTTCTTTGTGCCCAGGACCTTGCACATCCTTTCTGATCTCTTGTACTCATAGCATATTCTCCTTTGCTTATCTGTCCCATAATTTATATATTGCCATAATATCTGGGTATATCTGGCAGTTACAGAACAATCCAGATTTGGAGGAGTATGTGAACTCCTCTTTTAGCTTTGGGAATTTAAACTTCAAATGTTCATAATATGCCTGATTTTCCCCTTGAGCCTCTGGTTCAAGATTCCAGAAACTGGAATCTTTGGGAGCATTTCCTGCTATTTGCTGGAAAAACCGGAGATGATAATACCTGGTGAAGTGACTTGTGTTATGCCATGAAAAACAGTTTTCAGAGGATATCCTGGTTTACAATATATGAAACAGATTTTTAACTCTTTTCTTCCTTTTTATTAGGTTACTTCTGTTTTCAATGAAGTGACATCCTCCTTTACTTTGAATCCGAAAATTCTACAACAGTTGGACAGTAAACGACAACAAGTCCAAATGACTGTTACAGAAACAAATCAAGAATGGCAAGTGTTGCATCTGCGAGTCCATACATTTGCTGCATGTGCAGTTGTGAACTTGCAGCAACTTCCAGAAAAACTAAATCCTGTTATAAAACCCTTAATGGAAGCCATCAAAAAAGAGGAGAATACACTTGTGCAAAACTATGTGGCTTCATCTATAGCAAAGTTACTTCAGCAGTGTACAACAAGGTCTCCTTGTCCTAACTCAAAGATTATAAAAAATCTCTGCAACTCCCTCTGTGTGGATCCACATCTTACCCCACTAGCAGCATGTCCTGCACAGCCTCAGAGTAGCCATGAAAACTCAAAAGGTATGATATCAAAGACTGCCAGGATTCTTAACAGTTCAGAGACAAGCACAGACATATTTTAAAATGAGTATTTGAGTCAGTCTTGTTTTCAGTCTTTTTAAAAAGACACCAACTGAGTCTTCATTCATTAGTAATTATTTCATTTAGGTATCTTAAACTACACACTGTGTGCAACTAACAACGCGTATAGTTTTCAGAAAATTTGTATATAAGACCTTAGGTACAATTTGCAGTTATATATTGTTGTTCAATTATTATCCAACTATCACGTTTAATTTACATATGTTATGAAGCTTTTTATTGACATTGAGTAAGTATGGAAATTAGAGTAGCCTGTTAGAAAAAAGTCTGACTTGTGCCACATTCCATAGGCTAATAATAAGGTAACAAAAGTTGAGAATAGCGTTCAAAAGGAACAAATAATCCTTTACATTCCGTGGTCATGGATTTTCTTTAAATGACTGTCCCTTGCTAAAAATGTATGGATTGAACGAACAATAGAAACTAAGGCTTTAATACTTTCAAAGATTCTAACCTGCTTTTAACGTTTGACCATTATACATTTTACTTTTTCTTAATGAATGTGTCTTCCTTCATCTCAGAGTAGAATAACATTTGTATCTGATTGATAATTAAGCTGATTAGCATAGAAACGTCAACACTTATGTTTTTTTAAAGCACATTGAGATCTGCAGATGACTTGTAGGTGGCTATCACTTCCACCTCTGTTTTAAACTGCAGCTTAAATTGTTGTCAGCTATTCTCTCCTTCCCTTTAGGGCCCAACTCTGAAAAAGACGGGATGCATCATACAGTTACTAAGCACAGGGGAATAATTACACTGTACAGACATCAGAAAGCTGCTTTTGCCATCACAAGTCGGCGAGGTCCTACTCCAAAAGCTCCAAAAGCCCCAATTGCAGATCTCCCTGCTGGCAGTAGTGGAAGTATTCCTACAGAACTTGATGAGGTAAATTTCAAAAACTTGCATTTGTAACTTGTGCATCCACCCCTCCCTTCCATTACTTTGAATTCACTGGAGTTGATACCATTATAATACGGAGGCCCAGGATCTTTTCATGAGAGAACTGAGTTGATGTAAAGTTTTGTGATACAAGAAGCATATGCTTGTTGGTGATGATGTTGTTTTAAATCTTCAGTGTGTCATTAAGGAAATTAGTAACTCCTGAAATACTCTACATTTAGTACAGAATATGAACATCTCAATATAAATCCATGCAAGTGGATTTTCACAAACTGTGCTGTGATTGTCCCCCATTACCCATGTTAGTGTTGGTCATCTTGATGCACAGTGGAAGCTCTGAATCATTAAAAGCAGTATTTGAAATGTAACTGGCTTTAGGATGTACATGTGAGTGCCACACTCGATACACTAAATTTTTCTGTTACTGTTCTATTCATGTAAAACTTCGGCGTATTTTAGTAGGATCCTAGTCACAACTGTGATTCCTAAACAGTGTTGTGGATTTTATTCTTTATTGTTTGATTTTTAGCAATTCCACTGTCTGAAGAGGGTGGGAGCAAGAGAAGGTGCTTAATAACAAATAAAATATTGATTTTGAGAAGCTTTGCTAGCATGTCATTGTTCTTGGTGTCCCTATATTGGCAATATCTGAGGTTCTGGAACTCTAAACAGTTGGAATACCTCTTGCTGAAATGGGCCTTTGTCAGCAAAAGACAAATCCCCAAATATATAGGCTTTAAATAATCTGTTATAGAAGATTTTAATTTTTTGTCTGTATAAAGAACAAAATAAATAACTTAGAAATAAAATAATGGACCACCAAATGTAGGTAGCTGTAAACACAATCAGAATTGAATGCCTGTATAACAGTGGGAGCCTCCTTGAAAATAATTGTTATTCTTAAATGTATCTGTCCTCACTGCTTTTTAAAATTGTTTAATTTTAGGCTCAGAAACCTTATGTTGTACAGAGAAGAGGAGCTGAATTTGCCTTATCTACTATAGCTAAACATTTTGGTGCTGAAATGGCAACAGGATTGCCACATCTCTGGGATGCTATGGTTGGTTCATTAAGGAACAACATTCACATAAATAATTTTGGTAATTACACTTCTGATTTAAGATGGGAAGGTTGGTAGATTGGTGGCAGTATGTCAGTCTTAAACTGAACACCTTTTCTGTTTTTAACAGACCGAAAGTCCTTACTGGAAAGAGGAGATGCTCCTGCCCAGGAGCTAGTAAATTCTTTACAGGTTTTTGAAACAACAGCAGCTTCAATGGATACTCAGCTACATCCTCTGGTAATCATATTCCAAAGCAGCTTTTGTATGAAGCAATTCAGTCTGTTCTTTGCCACTGTTTTAAATCTTCGTTTTGTAAAGCTTCTTTTCAGATGTTTTTCTAATTTTGATCAAATGATGGTTTTATTCACTTGCTAGCCTGCCCAAGTCCTATATCCTAGTCTTGATAAACTGAAGACATAGCCTTCTGTCTTCAGTAGTTAAGCTGTTCTATTTTAAAGCTGCTTTTTCCTTGTGTCCTATAGGGTATTAAATTCTGTATTTGTTTATGCAGGTTGTAAAACAAACTACAAAAGCAAACACCTACCTACAATTTAGCCTTAGCCTAGCTTTTTCTGGATGAGGTGACCAAACAAGATTGTGTCCATGATAGTACTTATACTATTGTGTTTCACTGAAATCAGTATCTCAACTCTGCCTTACTCTAATTCCAAATTTCCTAAATCTGGAGAACAAACAGATATGATACCTTCTCTTTGTTATTAATGTACAGATAAAAATGTTGTTATGCTGCATTATGTGGGTGACTGAAATAGGTTTGACTTCTATGTAGTTTGTGTGGCCAGAGTGGGGGGAAAAATGGTAGTAATAAAGACTGCAGTTTACTGCCTCACTACTGTGTAACAGGGTGAAGGTTGTCAGAAAAGCTCCCTTTGCAAGGAATGCAAAAATTATAGGAGACTTCGGCTTACCCTTACGTAGACTGGATTTGATTAATTTTTAAAATTATTTCTTTTTACCTATCACTCAGTGTAAAAGACTTAACATTTTACATGCAGTAGTAGGCTTGAACTGACTACTACTACTTGGGAGAGAGATCTTGGAGTTAGGACAGTTCTGTGAAGTATCAGCTGACTGTAAAATACTGGTTAAATAAAACAACAGAAATTTAAGAAAAGAAACAGAACAAGAAAGTCATCATTATGCCTGCATCTGAACACGGTTTTCAGCACTAGCTTATCAGCATTACTACATTTCAGAATAAATACAGTAGCACTGGAAGAGGCATAAAGAAGGGCAGTAGAATGATAAAAATATGTAAAAAGGCTCCCATGCACAGAATAAGTAGGCCAGAAGTCTGTCTGGAAAGGATGGATATAAGGAATAGCTGTAGAAATCTGAGCAGATGGACAAGATTCATATGGGATGGAACATATGGAATTGTTTCTTATCTAATTTAATGAAATACTGAAGTGATTTTGAGTACGTTTAGCATGATATGGAAAGATTTTTATATATATGTATATGTTATATATGTAGACATGCATATATATGGTGTGCAGTTTGTGTAGATTGGTTTTGGGGTGCTAATGCTGTAGACAGGTTTAAAAAAAAAAAAAAAAAAAAAACAGGAAGTCAGAGGGTGGAATTAGTTCATCAAAGCTAATAGTTAGGGTCTTCCACACTAGGAAAAACTTGACTATCTGTTTAAGATACCTGATGTAAAAAGGCATTTGTGCTGATAAAAAAGATATGTATGTACACACATACCCCCTCAGGAAGATGTGAATTTCATTCTGGATGTCTGTCATGTTACACAGAGTTTGTAAGACTCCCAACATGGATAAGTCATCTGCATAAACATAAATGGGATGAATCTAGGATAAATTTGCTGGCTGGAAGGAATTCTTTAATCTCTGTATCTATTTAAGCAATAATTATATTTTTAATAAAAAGTTCTTAGTACTGTAATTTCCTGGTGTGAAACACTTCCTTAATTATCAAGGGCTTTTTCATTTTGACTAAAACCCTAAGTATTTTGATACTCTGAATTTTAACTGTATTGGAGAGTAATACTTGTTCAAAGTTCACTTGTCTTTTTCTTCTGAAACAAGTTTTCAGTTCTAAACAATTAGATCTTGTGAAGGAGCCATCAAGCATTCTTTGGGAGGCAACGGGGACTTAAAAAGACTGTTTAATTCAAAGTAATTCAGTAATTTGTTCATAATTCATATTAATCTCCCCCCCCCTCCTTTTTCTATTCAGTTAATACAGCATTTGCCTCATCTTTATATGTGCCTTCAACATCCCAGCACTGCAGTGAGGCACATGGCTGCTCGTTGTGTAGGTGTTATGAGCAAAATAGCTACCATGGAAACAATGAATATCTTTCTAGAGAAAGTTCTACCGTGGTTGGGAGCAATAGATGACAACACCAAACAAGAAGGTGCAATTGAAGCACTTGCATGTATCCTTGCTTGAGTATTCAAAAATGCAGAAACTTCTTTGCAGTTGTGTAATTTGGGGGAACAAAAACTGTTGTCTGAAAAAAAACGGGGGGAGAAATGAAATAAAATGTTAAGGTATTGTCTTCCTGTAGACAAGAAATAGAAGATACTTTAGAAACTTTAATTTCCATTGCCTTTTATCTATGAAATGAAGGTCTGGTGGGGGTAATTCAGTTTCTCAAACTATGGAATTCACTGGAGTAAATGTAACTGGGTAGATCAGACACCTCCCCCGCCCCCCCATTGCTTTGTTGGTAGAAATCTTGTTCATCTGAGTGCAATGTATTCACGACTACTACCTATTGAATGTGAATAGTCACGTATATATTGATATCTGACAGTCCTGAACTGGTAAAAACTATTTCCTTAATAACTGATCCAGGTGTAATGGAGCAGCTGGATGTTGGTATAGTTCCATACATTGTTCTTCTAGTGGTTCCAGTTCTGGGTAGAATGAGTGATCAGACAAACAGTGTACGTTTTATGGCTACTCAGTGCTTTGCAACACTAATTAGACTAATGCCTCTTGAGGTAAGCTCAAGTTGTAAGTATACTGAATATGTGAACTGTCCTGTATCCACTTTTTCATAAGTCACAAAGTCCAAGCTTCTGGCTTAGTAAACACTGAGTAGGTAACTTTTTATAGGTGTGTTGAGGCCCATATCAGGTAATTGAAGAAGTGTCCTTCATGGTGTAAAATGAGTAAAATTCAACTGTCTCCTAGTAATTTTCTAAATTAATGTTAAAGTAAAATTTCTCTGAGAAACTCATTTCAACTATGTACATGAAGCTAAAGTGTATATTCATTAATTTTGCATGTAATGATGCTTTTGCTAGTTTTGGCTCAAAAGTCTTTGAAATTACATGTGCACTTTCTCTAGGTATGTGTGGTGGTGCGTTTGTAGTCAAGAGAAATGCGTAAAAAAGCAATACTGATTTAAAAGGAAAAATTGAAATAGCAGTAATAGAAATAGTGTGGAGATAAGTACAATTATTTATTCCTAGTTCTTAAAATCAAAAAGCCCCACCCTAAGCTTTGAGCAAAATATTACATGTATTATGATCCAGTAGTGTTTAAATGGTAGAGATTTGCTTCATTTTTTTTACTCCTACTACGACTTGCATACCTTGGACGCTTTCTAGTATTGCACTTCGAGGACTACAAGGCTTCTAAGTAACTTATTTTCACCACCAGATGGTAATAGAAGACAGTTCAGAATTCATTTGCATGTTTCTAATGAAAAAAAAAAAAACAAACCTGTCAGTTTAATGGGTTAAGTATCTTTTACTGTGTCAATTTTTAATTTAGCATAATAGAACCTGAGAATCTGATAACTAGCAATCTACCTTAAATGGAGCACTTACTTTCTGTATGCTTACACTGACATGTTGATAAAGTTGAAAGTGAGCAAAGTAGAAATGAATGCTGCTGTTCATTCCAGTACCATTCGCGCCAGTGCCCTTCATATGCACCTAAACACAGTGCTATGGAATACATGTAGCTTAGTTGTTTGGTTTTTTTTTGTTTTTTTTTTTTAAAGCTGGTTTAATAGAATTTAGTGAGCATCTCTTAAAAATATAGGATACTTGTTTTATTAATTGCATACATATGGATGATCAGTTCATGTTTCTTTTCCATAGTTACTCAAGAACTACCTTAGGACTACCCTTTCCAGTTAAGGAAATATGCAAATTTAAAAATATGCCTACTTCAACTGAAGCAGATTAATAATGAGAGAAAATACCAGTCACTGTTGTGGGACAATGTTTTGAATGCTAGAGAATTTTACAATGCTAGGCTAACAAGGAATTTACATTGATAACTGTACAGGGGTTGAAGTCATCACAGTGGAAAGAGTAGGGGGTAGATTGATAGGGACTACGGAAATGCATGTTTTATGGGAAAATAATAAAGAATCCTTTTTTTGAAATTGAAGTAACTATTATCAAGTTTTCATAGACAGTTTCACACGTGTGAAAAAACTGATGGAGTGATGTTTTATGGATACAGTTTTACTTTTTAAAATGGTGTCGTGGTTTGAGCCTGGTTGGCAGCCAACCACCGCAGCTGGTCACCCACCCTTCCCCCTCCCTACCTGGGAAATGGGGGAGGGAATTAGAGGGGTAAAGGGAGACTCACAGGCTGAGATAGGAACAGTTTAATAATGGTAATAAAATGAGAACAATGACAATAATAGAAAAAAAAAAAAGAACATAAACGGGCAATGTACAGTGTAATTGCTCACCACCCACTAACCAATCCCCAGCCCGTTCCCGGCCAGCGACCCCGAGTTACAAAGATCCCACAATCGCAATCCCGGAAGCGAGAGAGCTCCTTCCCAACCACCCCTCCTCTATACAGTGAGCATGACGTGCCATGATATGGAATATTTCATTGGCCAATTTGGGTCTGGTCCTTGGGCTGTTCTCCCTCCCTGCTTCCTGTGCCCTTGCGCACGGGCAGAGCATGGGGAGTCGGAGAGTCCTTGAAGTCCCAGTAGCAGCTGAAAACATCAGTGTGGTATCAGCATTCTTCTCATACCAAACCCAAAGCTAAATCCAAAACACAGCACTCTTCTAGTTCCCGAAAAGGAATATTAACTCTATTTCAGCTCAAACCAGGACAAATGAGAAGACTTTTTAGGGTAGCCTTGCAGATGTTTCATAAGACAGACTCTTAGTTTTCAGGAGTTACAGTGGTATTACTAAAACAAGAAAAAAACCCTCTCCACTCTTTTTCAATTTTATGTCCCTGAGGCATGACTTACAGTTCTGTAACAGAACAGTCTATCTAGACTTTTGTATTCATTGCTGGTATTTGATGTACTGACTAAAATGCAAGACCGGAATTCAGCTGTTGGATAAGTAAAAGCGATTGAGGTCTGAATAAGCTTGGAGTTTCTAATCAGTATTTTTGCGTTGGTTTCTAATTGTAAGGAATTGGAAACAGTAGCAATAAATCAGTTGGGAGAACTTAAGTATGCTCAGTTTCCTTTATCTTTATTCTCCATTTCATTATTAATTCAATCATGAAAAAATGACTGAGGAGGATTGTAAGATAGATGGTTCAACTTAATCTGTCCCATTTTAATGATAAGCAATGCTGCAAGTTGACAATATACTTGAACCAAATTAATTGGCATGGTATTCACACTTCAGATGTGTTCTTTTAAAAGGGAGCATAGGAAGAGCAGCTGAACAAGTAGGCTGTTGTCTGTATGTACCTACTTAAATACCTTATTGGAGCACTTCTAACATCTGAGATCTGTGTTAGTTTTCCCCCTTCTTTATTAACTACATACACAGTGGAATTACTTGTGCTTCTCAGCCAGGAGCCCTCCCTGAGTGATTAGTAACTTGGGTTTTGAAGTAAAACTAAATAAAGATGGAGGTGACCCAGAAAACTGGGATGACAGATGTGATGGAAAATATCAGTACCTCTTTTGCTACTGTATGTTATTACCAAGCAAGAATATCAGAGCATATTTGACCCCCAGACAGCTTCTCTGGGTTTCTGGCATGGTATGGGAAGTACGTAGGAAGGTAAGGTCTGCTGCTACGAATCTGGAAGGGCTTAGGTTTTTCTTTTTCCCAGTAGTTTCCAACTGCTTGAATTCATCTTGTGGATTTCATTATCACTTTAGATCTAGTTCTTCTAACATCTGCAGGAGAAAAATTCATCTAATTTTGGATGGTAGACTGTGGCTAAGGAGAAATGGGTGTCAAAGGATTCTCTAGCCAGCCAGATAAACTCTGATTAGAGGTAGAATAGCTCAATCTTTGTAAAATCTTACATGCATGACCAGGGTTTCCCCTCTTCTGTGCGACTGTATCAAGTTTTTCAGTGTGTCCTTTGGGGCAGAATTTGCCTCCCAGTTGATTTGCATCATTTGATTTGGATGAGTTGATTTGCAAGGAATCAAACAAGTATAGCACTGAGTTTGGATTTATACAATTTAGAAGATTGCAAATTTTTGCTGTTTAAAATGTCGAAGCTAGTATGAGGTTTTACTTCTTATTGTCTGTGTATTAAGTACTGTAGCCCTTATATTACTGCTTTAAAAATAATACCCTAGGCTGGTATACCAGATCCACCAAACATGTCTGAAGAATTAATCCGAATGAAAGCTAAAGAACGTCACTTCCTGGAACAATTACTGGATGGAAAAAAACTGGAAAACTATAAAATTCCAGTACCAATCAAAGCAGAGCTCAGAAAATATCAGCAGGTAACAGCTTATACTTTTATTTTAAAGGAGCAGTAAGTTCCAGTCTGATACGATTTTATGGAAGGGTAGGAGTTGTTTGGTGCTGGGGTTTTTTTGCTTGTGGGGTTGGTTTTTTTGCTTTCAGCTGTGCAATGTGTATTGTGGATTCTTGGGTAGGGAAGAACAAATTAAGTAATGCATGCTGTTTATACTGTTTTTCTTTTAATTATGTGGGTTTCCCCTCTCTGGATTCTGTAATTTTTTTCTCGGGGAATGGCCAACAGGTTGTGCTGCTTAGGCTGACTGTGGCAGCTCACCACTGCAAAGCTGGGTGTTGTTATACTGTTCGGCTGCTTATGTTTTTCCCTTTATTCTTCTCTGCTTTGAGTGGATGTGCTGTAGTGGATGCCTTTATGGTGGGAAACAAGCTCATAGTTTGGCAGTGATGGATGATAGGCCATACAGATGTTGAAACTGAGGCTTAACTAGCCAAAAGCCAGTTTTTACTTCTGAGGCACTCTTTTTATTTCCTGATTTCAGGATGGAGTGAACTGGCTGGCATTTCTCAATAAATACAAACTTCATGGAATTCTTTGTGATGACATGGGCTTAGGAAAAACTTTACAATCCATTTGCATTCTTGCAGGTGATCATTGCCTCAGGTAAGCTTAAACAAGTAATATTCTATCTGAAAGACTTTAACAATAGGTTTTATCTGTAGACAGAGTCCTGGGCAACTGGCTGTAGGTGGCTCTGCTTGAGCAGGGCAGTTGGATCAGATGACCTCCAGAAGTCCCTCCCAACCTCAACTCTTCTGTAAAAAACAATTTTTTCAAACTTGTTTTTATATTCTTTAAGGGCTCAGGAATACGCAAGAACAAAACTAGTGGACAGCGTTCCTCTTCCCTCCTTGGTGGTGTGTCCTCCTACACTCACAGGACACTGGGTAGATGAAGTGGGCAAATTTTGCTCGAAAGAATATCTTAATCCTTTGCACTATACAGGACCTCCTACTGAGAGAGCAAGGTAAAGTACTTTACATTTATGGCTTGGGTAGAGTAAAATATCACACACAGAATTTTGCAATTCACTTTACTACTATTTCTGAAGCATGATTTGTGGGCATGGTAAGACTTGAGATAATGCTACCTTTAAAGGCTGAAATATTAACGTAAGTAAAGAACACTTTAGTTAGGATCTCCTCTTTTTTCTTAAGATTACAGCACCAGGTGAAAAGACACAATCTCATAGTGGCTTCATATGATGTTGTAAGAAATGACATTGACTTCTTCAGGTAAGAATTTGGGTTTTTTTTCCTGAGGTTTTTAATAGCTTAGAATTTTACATGCCCCTTAAGTCTATGTTGTTCTTTTCTAGAAATATTAAGTTTAATTACTGCATTCTTGATGAAGGCCATGTAATAAAAAATGGAAAGACAAAGCTGTCAAAAGCAGTAAAACAGCTGACTGCCAATTACAGGATAATTCTTTCTGGGACACCAATACAGGTACCTGCTTATCTTTTTTCCTAAGGAGTTGAGTGACTAGTAGAAAACAAGCAAAAACCATCTATTCTGCAGTCGGGTTTTTTGTGCTTTTTATCAGAGTCGTCTTGTTCAAAGTCTGCATTGTAAAAAAGCCTTTCATTGCTAAACACTTGAATCTTTTTCCCTTCCCAGTATACCCGTGTATAGGGGAATGGCTGCAGGATCCATGGTACTAATGGGACTTAAGTTGGCAACAAGACTTTCTCTACCGTTTGTTCTTTAAGTAGCAGGCAGGGAAGGGGAGAGAGTATTTACTTCAACTCTGAGAACTCCAGATTTTGGGCTTTGTCCTAACAACTTGTCTGTGGAGTATGTGTTTCATCCAGGACTAAGAGCACTGGCATCTCCTGGGTTTTGTTGTCAGGAGAACTCAGTGTGGCTTAGGACATCAAACACAGTAGAAAGTCCATTTATATATTAAAGTGCATGTATGGGTCTTCCAGTAACTTAGGTTGATGAGCCACCATGTTCCAGGAATTCAAAAATATGTCCAACTGATGTATTTGTGGTGTTTTATAGGCAGTGTTAAGTATGTATGGAAATGTTTCTGATAACTTGTGACAATTCACTACTTTTGAAGATAATTTAACAAATGTTTCTTTCATGTTCAGAACAACGTCTTAGAGTTGTGGTCACTGTTTGACTTCCTTATGCCAGGATTTTTGGGTACTGAACGCCAATTTGCAGCTCGTTATGGCAAACCAATACTGGCAAGTAGAGATGCCCGAAGCTCCAGTCGAGAACAAGAAGCTGGTAAGGATCAAATCTTGGTTTTCTTATTTTCTTCCTTTAAGTGAGAACTGCTAATGAAAAGAGAAAGTGGGGTCAGTTCCAACATAAGAGATTGGCAGGGGGTGAATGAATGTTTTGAATTGTTGGTTTGTTTTGTTTGGGGGTTTTTTGCCTTTTTTTTTTTTTTTTTTTTGTTTAAAATACTGCTTCTGTTGCTTTCACTTAGGGGTTCTTGCAATGGAAGCACTGCACCGCCAAGTTCTGCCATTCCTACTACGGAGAATGAAAGAGGATGTACTGCAAGATCTTCCACCCAAAATTATTCAAGATTATTACTGTATTCTCAGTCCTCTACAGGTATGATTAAAAAGTGGCCAGAAGCTTAGGTTTTTTTCAGCACAGTTAAGACCACAAAGCAACCAATTCCGTATTCCTGGGCCAATCTGATGTCAGTTCTGACATTTTCTGGCACCATGGGACTAAAATGTTTTTCTAGTATGTGTTTAAAAACTAATTTCAGTCCAGTTGCAATACAGTATTTCTTTAGCTTAATTTCTGGCATAGCTCTAGAAGAATAACATCTAGGCATCTGCAGACTTTTTAAAGAATACTGTCCGAGCTGAAAGAGATTCCACTGTTAATGTTGATCTTGTGCTACATATAAAATAGCTTTCTTGATTTACAGAAATCCAGAACTTTAACTTGAAATTCTAAAAATGACTGTGTTGCTTCTGTTGGGGAAAATATACTCATTTTCTTGTCTGGGGCCTGGTCTACAGGTTCAGCTTTATGAAGATTTTGCCAAGTCTCGTGCCAAATGTGATATTGATGAAACAGTTTCTTCAATTTCACTGAATGAAGAAACGGAAAAACCAAAGCTTAAAGCTACAGGTCATGTATTTCAGGTACAGATTTCTTTAGTAATTTTTAAGACACAGTTCATTTATTTCTGGTAACAGTGTTTCTGGGTTTAGTAAAAAATTAAAGTAGATATCTTACACATTTGTGGCCGTATGGTCTAAGTAAAATATTTAGATTTTAGATCTGATTGCCTGGAACATGATGTAGAGCTATTATGCTTAAATTATGGTCCTATGTCCTAATTATTTTTGTGTTCTGCTAAACTGGTGTTCAGCTATTTTGTGGATCTTTGATACTACTCTCAAGTAAAAACTGATTACCAAAAGTGCAAAACCTCAAAACAAGAGGGAACTAATTTTGATCTTATCAGTTGTTACACAACAAAATTAAGATTCTGAGCCATGAACGAAAAGGTTTCGTTAAGGTTATATCTGAATTTATGAAGGTTCGTAGTCTTACAGAATTGCAAATTAAGTCTTGGCTACTTGAAAACAGTAATTTTCAAAGCTCTGCAGAGCTCCCAAACCCACGTACTGTATCTCACTCACATGAAGGTGTGGGAAATGGTAGTCTTTGCACTGTTCCTGCAACAGGAACCAAGACCATTATGCACCTGACAGTTACTGGATACAGCTTGAAATACAGGTTTTCTTAATATAAATGTGCAACTTTATTTTAATGAAAATACATACTAAATCCAAATTGTGGAATGTGGCTGAGTGGCTCCTATACCCTTAAGAAATTTTGTTCATCCTTTTTCTGTAACTACCTTGTTGCTATCTCTTTGAATTTCATTTCCTAAATAAAGGCATTGCAGTACTTACGGAAGCTATGCAACCATCCAGCGTTAGTGTTAACAACCCAGCATCCAGAATATAAAAGAATTACAGAGCAACTTGCAGCTCATAATTCATCCCTTCGAGATATCCAACATGCACCTAAGCTGTCTGCTTTAAAACAAGTAAGTAGACTTGCATGTTGTGCCTTAAATTTTCTAAATGTCCCTACTAATGTTAAAATTTAGCAAGATTTGTTTAAGACTTCATCGATATGAAAACTGATCTTAAAACTCTAGGTAAGTAGCAAATGAAATAGAGTACAAAGATATGCCCTATTTTTCCTGTTAATTCAAGGGGGAGGGGGAAGAACAAGCTTGCTTCAAGGTGATGTTTACATAATTTTTGCTGCCTTGTCAAAAACCTTAATTTTATTCTGTTTTTTACTCCTGTCCCTCTTGTTACAGAACAACTTTTTATTATACAGTAGACTACTGGCTTGATAAATTGCATTATGTACTTAAATTCTATTTTAAGTAAACCAAAATGAAGAAAACTACTATTCTGTCAACTCCTAAATTTTTCAGCTTGACAGTGAAGCCAAAGATGCACTTTAATGCTCTTTTACTTTAAGCTGCTGCTAGACTGTGGCTTGGGGAATGGCGGATCTTCAGAAAGTGGTACAGAAGCTGTTGTGGCCCAGCACAGAGTACTTATATTCTGTCAACTTAAAAGCATGCTGGATATAGTGGAGCACGACCTTCTTAGACCTCAGTTACCTTCGGTTACCTATTTACGACTTGATGGCAGCATACCTGCTGGTCAGAGGCATTCCATTGTTTCACGGTAAGCATATCCCTTAGTAACTAATATGAGGCCAACTGTAATGAACTGTATTATTTATATGGTACGAAATTATTCTTTTGTTTGCCTCAAAGCAGTTGAGGTTCATAGTTCCATTATTTAAATGAAATTTACCATGCCTACCCTTTCTTGTATGCAGGTTTAATAATGACCCATCTATAGATGTTCTTTTGCTCACCACTCATGTTGGTGGATTGGGACTTAACTTAACAGGGGCTGATACAGTAGTATTTGTGGAACATGACTGGAACCCAATGAGAGACCTGCAAGCCATGGATCGGGCACATCGCATTGGACAGGTGAAAAACAATTTCCCATAAGTTTTTTCCCTGATTCTTCAAATTTGGATAAGGTTGTAGCATATAGTAAAAGCAATGCCTGGGAGTTTCCACCAAGCTTCCCTTCGTAGTGCTTGCAAATATCACAGATGTGTGTGTATTTCTCTAATCCTATTCTCAACTTGGTATGCCTTCTCTTCTGTGCTTCCTGAGCTGCTGAGGAGAGGCCAGGGAAGAACTGCCCTTCAATGGAGGAAAAGATGCAACTGAGGCAAAGGGAAGCCCCACGGGGTTGTCCTTCTCTGATGCCTGGACAGGGAAAGAGTGACTGCTATTAGTCTCCCTCTACAGCTGTAAAAAGCAGAGACTTCCTAATTTCAGATGCAAGTGCAGGTGCCTCCACTGATGTGCTTGGCATAGTCTCTTTCTTTTCATCTAACATCAGTCAGACTTAGTACAATTACTGAAGGGTAACTCCAAGCCAAACTGCTTCCAGATTGTCCATGATGAATACTAAAGGTCACACTTTCTTAAATACCTAAGATTGTATTTTTTAGATGTGTGCCTTTTTTTTTTTTTTTTTTTTTTTCCTTTCAGAAACGTGTTGTTAATGTATATCGCCTGATAACAAGGGGAACTCTGGAGGAGAAGATCATGGGTCTTCAAAAGTTTAAAATGAATATTGCAAATACAGTGATCAGCCAAGAAAACACAAGTCTCCAGAGCATGGGAACGGAACAGCTTCTTGATCTGTTCACTCTTGACAAGGTAAAGAACCATTTTTATAAATATCTACCAAAAATAGAGTAAGCTTAGGGAAAAAGCCCTACTTTTAAATGTAGAATTTAGTCAGACAAACACTTGAAGTTCGAATGTTGAATAGTAGACAGCTCCCTGAGAAACAGGAGGAAGTGATACTTCCCCAGAAGAATCATCAGACTTGAAGGATTTATTATATTCCTGAAAACATTATCCTGTGTATTTTTTTTTTTCTTCTGTGAAGGATGGAAAAACTGAAAAAGCAGATACCTCTACCTCTTCTGGGAAAGCATCAATGAAATCAGTACTCGAAAACCTTGGAGAACTATGGGATCAAGAACAGTATGACACTGAATACAGTCTTGAAAACTTCATGCATTCATTAAAGTAACCATCATATATTTGTAATACAACTGCTGCTAGTTCACGTATTTTTCTGCTGATATTCAGCAAACTTCAAAGCATATTTAGTGAACCTTTAGCTTAATGTGTAAATAGACTTACTGAAAGAAGAATCTTCAAAAGACTGGCACTAAGTAGTGTCACCTGTTTCACTGGGGAGTTATTCTGTCTTAAACGTTTGCACTGTATAAAAGAACTTTAAATGTAAACATTGTGAGGTGGTTTGAATTTTACTTGTTCTGAATGGCTGCAAATTCTTACTTGGTAGAAGAATAAAACAAAGCAAGTTTTTACATATGTTAACATAAGTGTTGCTTCTGTTTGAACTTAAGTCCACCATTATTTCTTTCTGTATCTATAATAGTTTTGTACAGTTGTTTTGGTGAGTACTTCAGGTTGTTCAGTGTACACTTTTCTTTTAAGCACAACTTGCTTTTATGGTGTATTAAAAACCAATTTTCCACTTAAACTTTTTCAGATCATTTCAGGACTTGTATCACCAGAGGCAAAGCCTAGAAGCCTTGAAAGTATTGAGTAATTAAATGGCACTAGGTCTGTGCACCCACCTTTGTATATTGAGTATAAATATATTATGCTCTTCAGTCTTTTGACACCATCTTGAGAGAACAGCTGACTTGAACTTTTTAATGTAATGAGCTATATTAAATACAGGTAATGGCCTATTTGAGGCCATGTTTGCATCCTATTAGCAGGGGTGTACTTTTTTAATTTATCTATAAGGCTAGAACATAGCCGCTTTGAGAGATGCATGTATTCAGTATGTTTCAATCCTATATATTTTTTGTAACTAAAAGAAGAAATTAAATATACAGACAGACATTTTCCAGAAGTAGATTTTACACTGTCTACGATTCTAAAATCCATGCTAAAGTGACTGTTTACTAAACTGATGCATGATTTAAAGCTTCTTAAAGGAATAGGGAAGACTTTTTTTCTTTAGGAAAAAATATACATAGAAATATCTACATTGAGGGAATTGAATAGCTGAAATTGTGTAACAAATATAGTAAAGGACTTAAATAGCAGTGAGTGAGAATAATATGGCTGTATGTTATGCAGCTTTTTATAAAAGGGAGGCAGTAGTAAAAGCGTTGTTTCTAGATGTGCATATGTACTAATATATGCACTTTTTATAAATATTAAATTATAGATAACTTACAGCAGTTGTCTGAATACATAGACTATATGTATAAATATAAAACCTAAGGTTTGTAGCTTGCTGTGTGCTTAAGCATCAGAGCTTAAAAACCACCAGAGACCTCAACTATGTAAAATAAGATTGTTTTAAAACAATATATATAAATCAAGACTGTTCTGCATCATTTGAGATGAAATAATGTCACATTTCAGTAGTTATGAACTGCCATATTGTAACTAAATTAGCATTCCATGAAAATAAACAAAACTGGGAATACATAATTTGTATGTTGTATATGTCCATGCTTAGGGATTTTTCTGTAGAGACGACTTTTTGACTGTAGCTGACTAGGTATAAAACTAATGCTTTTGGAAATTGCAGCTGGATTACTATTATTAGTTCAATTCTACCTTCATACATAGATAGAATGTATCTGTTGTGCTTTCAACTGATAATCCAAGCTGGGGGGAGACAGCATTGGTCTTGGTGTTCTGTTTGCAGAGAAATTTATAATGCTGGAATACTGGGTCCTTTAAGATTTTGGTACAGTAATCTGGTGCTAGAGTCCAGAAAAAAACAAGATACTTGAATAAAGAAACATCTTAATTAGTCATAAAACACTGCATATGTTATTCCTCAATAGTTTTATTAGTTCCAGTGGTAAGAAACTGGCTCCTGCTGGAAAAGAAATACACAGCAAAGGACTGCTTTAAACTAGTTAGTTATCACATCGTGGTTGCTATGCAACTGTAATACTCTTAGTGATGGCTGTCTTGGATATGACATCAAAAAGACTCCTGCACCTGGACAATGGGGGGGGAGTAGAGCCTAGAATAATTGTTTCAAGATTATTATACATACTGACTGATCTTAAGTGTTCTGTGAATTAACACTTTCAAAATGGAAACCAGCAGGAGCACTGCACTAAGTACATAAAAAATATTTTTAGTTACCTTAATATTTAACTAAGAGATTTTCTATGCTTTCCAAGCTAGCAGACCATTTACCATGATTTATCTGGCTTTTTAGTACAGTATTCTTGGTGCACAAATTAGATTCACTTACAGCAAAACTCAAGAAAGAAATATGTTCTTGGAATGACTTTAACTGCAGTTGACCTGTTTAATGGGTATTCAGCTGGACCGGACCAGGGTCTGGAGCGAAACAAAGTTTTTTATTTCTAGGCTGAAACAAAAACTTCAAATGTCAGGTTGTTAGCACCAACCATTTTGCTCTACAGCTCTCCCCTCTACAGCAGTGCATTACTTGCTAATGAAGACATAGCCTAAACCTTGAATTGACTGCAAGTTCAGTTGTTGCAGGCTCTAAAAAACATGATC
The DNA here is from genome assembly GCF_018691265.1 of Tyto alba. Taxonomy (NCBI): domain Eukaryota; kingdom Metazoa; phylum Chordata; class Aves; order Strigiformes; family Tytonidae; genus Tyto; species Tyto alba. The sequence continues at coordinate 18,113,303 of NW_024881261.1, forward strand.
CATGAGTAGAACCATGCACACACAAGGCTTGATGCACTGTGGGTAATTTGCACTGAATTTCTAGTCTATCTCCATTATTTAATGGCATTAAAAGAACACCAATAGTCACTAAAGCCAGACCTCCAAATTAATGATGTAGTCCCAGATTCAAAGACTGCTAATTTGTTAAGACTAAGCACCTCTTACTGGTGACCACATTCTGGGCTGGAAGAACTGCCTTGAAACAGCTGTATAAATAATGCTGCTTTTCAGTCAAACTTTAAGACAGACTGAAATTCTATTCAAAACTAAATGGAAAACTATCTTCTGCAAACACGTACCAGTCTACCATAAACATGCCTTCTGAAATGTCTGTTACACTGAGCATTCAGTCCAACAAGTCTCCTTCTCCATGCATGCCATCTTTGGAATCCATTTAAGCAGGCAGCTGCCTGCTTTCTGCCAATGCAGTTATGACTACAGTTGGGGGGGTATCCTGCTCCCTAATGCTTTTGAAAGTTGGTTTGGTTTTTTGGTTTTGTTTTTTTTTTTTTTTTCAAGCTTGCTGAAATCAAAATTACACTGAAGAGCTGAGGTATGCATACTCACCATTTAGTTGAACTAACTTAAGTCTTTTGCTTTAGTTCTACTAGATGTCCATTACCTTTAGAAAGCTTGTGTTTTACCTTAAAATTACCTGCTTTAAAGACAAATGCTTACACTTAACCATTAGTGGTATCCCAAACTTTACTACCTTCCCATGGTTCTACAGGTTACTGAGGCAATGAACACATCTTTGTAATTAAGTCTTCATTCAAGCAGAAGTAGGGCAACTCAAGCCACATTAGGAACTGTGGAAAACTTCCACAATGAAGACATGCAAGATTTTATTAACTTGTGTACAAATGACAAATAATGTAGTGTTAAATAAAGCTAGGCGTGCAGTGTTAAATAGAGCTTTGGCATAGTGCAAGCTTTAAGTCTTTTAAGGACCACAGCAGTAACTGATGTGTGGCTGATAAGCTGCTTTGTAATCAAAAGCTTGGAAGCTGCCATTTTTATTTTAAACCAACCAGAGAGATGCTTTATAGTAAAAATTAACTCACCTTTTAAATGGTATTTAAGCGAGTTACTTCAAGGGCAGCTCTCTGAGTATAAGCATTCTTATAGAAATGATTATTCATCTGAATTCTTTCAGTGTCCTGGTAAAAGACACGACCTTTGAATTTGTGGCAGAAACTGACACAAGTAAGTTGGCTCCTTACCTTCTAGTGGCTTCACTAGTTCTTCAATATTCTCTTATACAACAGATTTGGAGGTATCTGTTCAGTTACACTGTTTATTTTTAAGGCTAACTTACTGTTCAAGAATTAAGCTTTAGTTGCTACTCTGGTAGGCAAAACCAGAGTCAAACCCTAGCTGAAATGGGGGATTCTGCCCAACAAAGGCAAGTCTCCATTGGTGCGAGGCTGACAAAACTACCCTCTGCAGTACAGGGATGCCACTCTGCTTCTGGGAGGCCCATACAGCAGCAAGAGAGCAGAGCTCTGAATTCACACTGACATAACTCACAGTGATCTTGGGTGTGACCCAAGGGGAAAAAGCATTTCTTCCTTCTGCTATGTGCAAGCACAAGCAGTTTTCCGCTGGCGTGATGGTGGCATTGGGGGAGGGAAGGTACTAAACAAGTGAGCACATCTCAAGAAACAAAATGGCAATCCACAGATTTAGAGCAGGCTTTCAGTCCTCTCCATTCATAAGTCTTATGCAATAAACAACAGCAAGAACTTAATTTTCTTTTATTTTTTACAGTAAGGTACCTTTAATTTAACATAGAGAGTAGGTGGTCTGTGCCAGGCTCCTAGGTATCTTTTTTTCTTGGGCACCAGCTAAATACACTACGTTGAACTAGGTTTGTGTTTTAAAGACCTTCCTTCACTAGCCTCTTGAAGTAGCAAAAGGTCTCCATTTCTGTAGCATTCTCCCCTTTCTTTATACTATATTGTCCAAAATTTAGCAGTTAGTAAAGAGCTTGGTTACCCTCTTAGTGCCTCGGGATTAGCAACTGCATGTGCCTAAAACAATTTTAGGAATAGTTTAGGAAAGCAAAATATTTCAGTACTCAGCATTCTAATATTGCTTAGATGCTACAAGTAGTTGTTCAAGTTGTTCGGTCACAGTAGTCCTGTGCAAAGAAGAAATCATGAACTGTGTTTACTCTTGTTCAGGATGATAAAAAGGTGCTTCTACAATGCAAATGTTTCTATAAACCAAGTTTTATAGCAAAAACTTGCGCCTGATGATCTACAGTGAATTCCACAAATGCACATGCTTCCAGCTCTTCCTGAACAGAACTGGTTTGTTCTTTTTTTTTTTTTTTTTTTAATTACATACAACTGTGCATTTATTTGCAAGTTATGTTACTGGAATCTTGAAATGGCATGTCTTCACATGCCTCCACAACAAATGCACAACAAAGGGTTGAAAAGGGAATTTATTTCCTACAGAAATTCTAAAGAAAAGTCAAACATGGGTGAAGCTGAACAAAGATTACCAAGACACACAACCTCAAAAAGGAAAACTAAAATTACATGGCCTAAGGTATGTAGCCCATCCTAAAAAGACTTGTTAACTGACTGAAAAATGTTCTTGCTGATGAAATATGCTGTGCTCTGGAACATATTTTTCAGGGAAAAGAATGTGCCTTTTTTTTTTTTTTTTTTTTTTTTAAATTTAAAACAAAACAAAACAAACTTCACAACCAAGAACAAGAGCTACCGATTGTAGGGAACCACCCTGTACTGACAAGAGCTAGACTGGGTGACCTAAGATATCTCATACTTAGCTTTAATTTCTATGGAAAAACCCAGCTCTGTTTTATTGGCTCAGAAGGTTGATTTTTGTCTTTCCCAGTCGGTGTACTAAGCCCACCGAGATCTTGGTTTTTTAATGCTAGACTGCAATAGATATGCAGGAAGACAACAGAGTAACTCTTAATGGTTGTCCTTTGCTAAACTTAAGAAATTTTTATGACTTTCTTGTAGACACAGAGATCCAAACTTGCAACTTTACATCTCCATTTCAGTTGTACCCAGTCAACACTGCATCTGCACAAACCAGCACACATAACATCAACATTTCAAACACTTAAAAACCTTCGCTTCACCTATCTATAGAGCTGTGCAAAAATATTTTTAATAGATTCAGTACTTTCAATTTAAATGAGTTTTTGAGGAAGTGCTGGACACAATTTTAGTAAAATTAAGGACTCTATTGGCATTGGCTGGAAGGAGTTAAGACCAGGAGGCGCATCACTTAAAGCTGACATCTTTTGGAACAATGATTTAATTCTAGTAGTCAGTATAAAAATAGGTTTCTGGTACCTAATGTCAGGAGCCCAAGTTTAATAGATTTGTCTTTTTACTACTTTTACAGAGGAGGGCCAAGGCTTAAGGAGAAATATCACCTCATCTCACACGGGATTTTTAAAACTGAGATAGTGAGATACTCAGATACTATAACCATTAGCACCAAAAAGAAGAGGGAGGAAGGTAAGGAGGTGAGATGGGAGGGGGTAGATGGGGGGGACAGATGGATGGACAGACAGGAAGCCATCTTCACAGGAAGGTTTGAGTTCTGAGTAAGTAAAAGGTGTGATAAAGGCTTAGGATCACACTATGCAAAATAAGAAAAGTAAATACCGATCTTATCAGACAAACATGATTAAGGAAGGAAGGAATGTATGTGGTCGTAAGGTACTTGCACAAGGGAGCCACATTAAGTTCAACTTTTACCTAGAGCTTTCCAGGCGCAGATGTTGTAATGCCACAGGTAAGTGTAGGGTCCTTCCACTATGCCCGTGTAAGAATACCCACCATCACACAATGAGGCTACTTGCTCAGTCCTTCATGAAGTCAGGAATGAAGCTCCTATCCTGAGTAACCAACAGATATGCCAGCCACCAAGCTCAGGTTTGAAAAGTGTACTTACTTTGAAGAAAAACGAAGACAACTATCAAAAAAGATACGTTTCAAATACTACTGTTGGAGCTTTCAGGAGAAAGATTTAAGCTGCAATATGGCAACAACTTTAATTTCTATCAACTTCTATTCTGATCGATTTTTCTCTTATCACCTAGAGCCCATCCAGTTCAGTGACTCCAATTGCCTCTTCAAGTTCTAACATTGCCACGACAGCCAAGTGAGATGCCACCCTCAATCATCAGTACTTGGAACATGTCATTCCTCACACGATACTATAATTCTTAAAACAGGTTGCACCACTGATCTCTCATTCAAATAAATTGGAGGAACGTACAGCTGAATGTGATGAGAGGCTGGTTTTCAAAATCCTAAGGTTCTGTGCAGATGAACAGTTTGAGATTCTATGAAAAAACTGGTTGATCTGCTTGTTACACAAACAGGGCTAAGACTGAATTTACAGTGACTAAAGAGTTGCCACTCAAATCTATCTTAGCATCTAAATATGCGAAGGACTATACATACTCTATTGCTAAACTATGCCAAATTTTTAATACTTTAAATGGAAGAAAGGAACAGCTGAGGAAACAAAGTACTTAACACCAGGTAGCACTAGGGAACTCAGACATGGATTTAGGAACTTAGGTTATCTTTCCCTCCCCCAGACATTAAAAGTCACATGCTCAAAACTTGTACTATTTTCTTAGCTCTATTGTGGATAACTAGCTCAGTTGTCTGTTGTTAATTTAGCATGTAATCAAAAACATACACTCTTACAGATAATGACCTGCAGTATTTTAAGGTAAAATTCAGACTAGAATTTGCTAAGTTGTAAGAGGAAAATTGTACATATTAAAGGAAAACATTTACTGCTCAATTTCCCTTTTTAGACTAGAGAAGGAAGTTGATCCAGAGAGCAGCAACTTCAAACCCTTAAATTCAGACTCTGGTACAAAAACTGTAGGAAAAGTAGGGAAGGGTGAAGTACAGAAATGGGAAGAAAGGAAAAGCAATACACCGCATTCTGCCAAAGGCCTGTTTCAGGAACACAGCAAACTGAACTAATCTGCAGTTCAATCAGAGGCTCAGAAATAGCTGAGCTATCAGAACATACTGGACATGTCTCCAATACACTCCTGTTCCAAGGGCCTTTGCAGGGTGATGCTGCACTGTCCATGCCAAGGCTGTGCCTGCCAGAGACTTCCCATATGTCAGAGTAATTATATTTCATAGTTTATGCAGGCTAGCTGCTTAGATACTTGACCAAGAAAACAGGAATACTTATCAGTATACTGGGAGCAAGTGAATTAAGTCGTTAGCTATGGTATGCTTTTTGCTACTGCTTCTATGTTGTTTCTCTTTGAATAAATATTTTCCCTCCAGATACACATTTATGTATTCTGACCCTGTTTCACACAACTCATGCTGCACTTACAGTGATTTAATATCAATCACAGCCTAGCATCCTAGAAATAGACTTCAAGTAGAGATCTGTAATAAGCCAAGGGAAGAGCTAATGCAGATGTTGAAATCCAACTGCTTTTGCAAGTCAGTAAACAGAGCTTGAAAGAAGTCAGTTGAATTGTACATTATCTCTGCCATGCCCAGAGAAGGAAGACCGTGAAAGACATCAATCTCCAGAAAACACTGCATTCCGATTCCTGCCTCTCTTCTGAATCAGAGCTACTTCACTTAGGAGCAAAATTTACTTTTGACTCTGTGCTACCAAAAGAAGTGTGGCTTTTGAAAAGTGTTGCACTGTATTTTGATCTACTTCTCCATGCTGCCCACATCTCCACTCAGTTCAAATCATAGAACACCTCTGGGACACTTGCAACTGTTCATCCTTGGTGCCGCTATCTTGTAAGTGTCATCACTCGCAAAACACAACACTCTTATCAACCAAACTAAAAGTACTGAGCTGCTATTTCCTGTTCATTTGGAAGCTTTGGACACGTACATAAACATAGGCAAAGTTCATATCTGTGCATAAACTCAAAATACTGCCCATACTCATATTCAGGAGAATGTTTTCAAGAGGCTTGCACACTAATCAAACCAACAGTCAAGGCCAGCCCATCAGTGTTTGTTTACAATTAATTTTATGCTCACCCACTTAAGCATCGTATCAGTTAAATTATCAGTTCATTTTCAAGATGAGAAGGACAACGTGGCAGAATTCAAAGTTGATATTTTTGCTTTCTTCGCTGCCCTGGTAAGAGCTGCAAGATGTGATCAGCATTTCAGGCTTCTCACAGCTGACAGAGTCAGCAGTACCTAATTATTGTTTATAAAATGCAGAACTATGTGTTCTCACAGTTTCAAGTTACATCACTCTTTGGCTATGTCTATTATTTATCAGTTGAAGAGCAAGGCAGAAAACAAAGCAAGAAAAGTGAAAAAAAAAAAAAAAAACAAAACAAACAAAAGCGACAGTTTGCATGGGGTATGTGGTGTCAGGGAAAGTGAAGGAAGAGGAAGGGACATGAGATGCACTTGCCATCAGCCCATTTTCTCTGGCTCAGTTCAGTTTACTTCTCCCAAGTTCCCAATGTGCAGTATTTTTGCCTCCAATACAGACGTGGTCACAGCTCCTGCAACCACTGCGGTGCCGCTGTGGAAGAGATTTAAATGCCTTATCCCTGGGAGCCCTACGCACTGCTTCATCCTCTTCCCACTTGAGCAGGAAAAGTAGCTCCAACCACCAACGCACGAGCCTGGTGTGCCACCACCAAAGGAGAAAACAAACCAACCAGCCTGGAAGCCCAAGTAAGCCTAAGTGGCACATGGCTGCAAAAACTCCACGGCTTCTTGTACCTGCACAGAAACCTAGAGAAACTACAACGCTTGCACGCAGACGCCAAGGCCCAACTTCGGCTGCAAGGATGCAGCAGCCAGGGCTGCCTTCATACCTTCGGCATCCCTCACGCTCCAAATAAAATAACAAGAATAACAGGAGAAAAGGCCTCAAAAATCACGAGCCTCTCACCCGTCGGCGCGGCTCGGCAGTTACAGTTACGCCGCGCGCAAGGCAGCACGCGGCACCGGCGCGAGTGGTCGCGCGGCCGGTCGTTTCCGTCGGGCCGCGCGCGGAGCCCGCCCCGCCCGTCGAGCCTTCCAGAAGCCGCAAACCGCACTCCCGCTCCGGCCCCGCCGCCTGCCCAGGTAACGTAACGTAACGGTTCTTTAGCGACAGCAGAGGACGGTGCGGGCTCCCCCTGCCAGCCTCCCGCCTCCCGCTGAGGCACCAGCGGTCGCCGCCGCCGCCGCCCGGTGCGAGCCGGCCTCGAAGCGCCCCACCCCCCACCCCCGGTTTGCCGTTGGGCACCCCTGTAAAAAGTCCCCACCACCTCAGAGTCAAGAGTAAGGCGGGTTGGGCACCGGTCCTCTCTCCCTGCGGCAGCAATAGCGCTCGGCTGCTGCCAGAAGAGCCGGGGGGCACCAGGTGCTCGAGTGGGTTTTTTAGGAGTTTTGCAGCCCGGCTGGTAAAATGGTAGTGCTTGTCCTAAAGAGAAGGCTACTGTGCTGTTGAAGTGTTTGTAGAGCAGTGAAATTCCCATCTTCGTCTGTATTGTCTGTTTACTGAAAAATGAGGATCAACCTGGATTTGGAGCTCAGTTGCATACCTTATTAATTTATCTGTTTACCTATTCAAGGTCTCTAGGGGCAAGGAGACTTTCTTTTTTGTTAGTCTGCTGAGGATCTGTCATACAGTAGGACTTGGATCTGTGGCAGAGATTTATTCAAGACACTGAATGGCTTTTGCAATTATTAGATGCCTTTATCAGCTTTGCTTTGGCATTTCATCAGCCACAAAAGCTATTTATTGCCTCATAAACTCCTCTGCAGCAAACATTATCCTTTAATTAATCCCTGAAAATTACACAGGCTGATGAGGTAACCTGTTTTTCACACCACCCAATTAAGCTTAGGAGAGTTTGTTGCTGTTTTCCCTTTAATTTTGTTTTTAGATAGTTGTCAGCTGGCCCAGAGAGTTTGTTAGGACAGGTAATAGCAATTTAGCAGCATGGCACAGGTGACAAATACCAGCTGAATCACTGAGCTGTGAGGATTATTCACAGCTGAAAAACTTGGGAGATGAGTAAAAGTTAAACCCTAATTTAACTCACATTAAAATCGGAAGGGCAATCTGAACAGCCTGTGGTTTCAGAACTAAATGATGTTACAGAATCATTAAAAGATTGGAGACAGCTGCTAATTAGGAGTATTTGAAGCTGAGGACACAATAACAGAAGTAGATCTCTTACTGAAAGATTTCAGATGCATACTTTATATATCATGACTTGTTGTATATCAGCAGTTGCAGAAATTCAAAGCAGCTGAAAATCATCAAGATCTGTCTATGACTGGAACAACTTAATACCTTAAGATATCCAGTAGCATAATATTTTGTAGCATGGATAAAATAACTTTACGGCATGGATGCAGAGTTTTGCTATTTCCACGTACTTCGACCAGTATCAGTTTTAAACTAAAACAATTCACAAAGTAACCAAAATGTTAGGCATTATGTTTTCAAACTTCTACCCGGCCATATGAGGGCTAGAATTATAGCTGGAAATTCAAGGATCTTGTGTCAACTTGTTGATTCTAGTAGAGAGATTTACTGAGGGAGTGGGGAGCAAGAAACATTCCCCTAAGTATTTGGGAGTTGGCAATGCTGAGTCCTACCTCACTATCTCCCATGAATGACTGATAAAAATTCTTATGAAATTGCCATTGACTGCTCAGAATCATGATATGAAGAAAGAAGGTATTGTCATATATATAGTATGATTGAGTGCACCCTTGGCAAGTTTGCCAATGACACCAAGATCTGTGGTGCAGTCGACATGCTGGAGGGAAGGGATGCCATCCAGAGCGACCTTGGCAGGCTTGAGAGGTGGGTCCATGCAAACCTCATGGAGTCCGACAAGGCCAAGTGCAAGGTCCTGTACATGGGTTGGGATAGTTCCAAGCACAAATACAGGCCGGGTGATGAGTGGATTGAGAGCAGCCCTGTGGAGAAGGGCTTGGGGATACTAGTGAAAACTGACTAAGAGCCAGCAGTGTGCACTTGCAGCCTGGAAAGCCAGTCACATTCTGGGCCGCGCCAAGAGAAGTGTGGCCAGCATATTGAGGGAGGTGACTCTCCCACTCTGCTCTGCTTTTATGAGACTCCACCTGCAGTGCTGTGTCCAGCTCTGGGGCTCCCAGCATAAAAAGGACATGGACCTGCTCGAGCAGGTCCAGAGGAGGCCACAAAGATGATCAGGGGGCTGGAGCACCTTCCCTGTGAAGACAGGCTGAGAGAGTTGGGGTTGTTCAGCCTGGAAGAGACTCCAGGGAGACCTTTTAGTGGCCTTCCAGTACTTAAAGGGGGCTACAGGGAAGATGGGGAGGGACTCTTTATCAGGGAGTGTAGTGATAGGACAAGGGGTAATGGTTTCAAACTGAAAGAGGGGAGATTTAATATAAGAAAGAAATTCTTTACTGTGGGGATGGTGAGACACTGGCACAGGTTGCCCAAAGAAGCTGTGGCTGCCCCCTCCCTGGAAGGGTTCAAGGCCAGGTTGGACGGGGCTGGGAGAAACCTGGTCTAGTGGATGGTGTCCCTGCCCATGGCAGGGAGTTGGAACTAGATGATCTTTAAGCTCCCTTCCAACCCAAACCACTCTGTAATATATTTATCCAGGTTAGTTACTGAGTTGCAAAAATGTATTGGGATCACATAATCAGCCAGTACTCTGCAGACCTACAGCAAATCTTTCATGAACTGTGCATCATATTTTAGCAAGTACCTAGTGATGCAGGCTGTAGAGTTTATAGTTAAGGTAGTATAAACGTGATAGAGCACATGAAGTACAGGAAGAGAAGTTACTCTAAAAATTATTGCAACAAATTTCCCCATCAGTATTTCAAGTTTCAAAAGCAAATTCTGAAAGAAAAAGAAAACGAACATATCTTGTGTTAGAGAAAAGGGAAAAAGTAGAAAAAATGTTGCTTCCCATGTCTGTTATGGCCTTTTATTTTTTTTCTGATCACTGGAAGGAAAAAAAAAAAAAAAAAGGCAAAACCGTAGAAAACCTTGACCTTGTTCTAATGCTAGCTCACAGCTGCTAGGGAATTTAAATCTCCTGTGGCAGGTGTTAATCATGGTGAGACTAAAGAGCAGTTCCACTTCAGTGACTCTTTCTATGTGTTAGTAGGTGGTAGCATAGTCAGGACTCAAATTATAAGAGATTATATTTTCAGAGATGTATTGAAAACTCCAACCCAGTAATTATGTTTTCTGAAGTAGTCAATTTGTGCTGCGTTACTGCTGGAGACATTCTGCATTGCTTAAGTGATGTGTTCTTGCCACCTGAGTTTCTGAAACCTAAGTAGGAAAAAAAAAATTAAGTAGGTGGATCCTGCTAAAATGAAACTTTGGAAGATAGAAAGTCTTAAGACTTTATGTCCCAGGAGGAGGTGTCGTGAGGCGATGTAGTTTTATGCAGTGATAGATGGTACAATTGTCAGCTTCCTGTATTGAGGGGGAATGGAGGGCAGAGCAATCCAAAACTTGGGAAAAGCAGGTCTCTACAATGGTGAGTACAGTAATAGTTCAGTTAGCTACTTTGGTCCCAGGAACATTTAAATACACAGGCAGTTGTACACATCCCATGATGCAGTAGCACTTTGGTATATGTAGTCCACAGCTCATTTAAATGAAAAGTGTAATAGTAAAAAATGTAGCAGTGGGACTTTGGGGAGTTTGTGGGGAATTAAAGTGGGTAACCAAGTTGTTCAGTTCTAATTCAAAGTACAGCTAGACAAAGTGTGATAGTGAGAACAGATAGTCAGGAACAGTGATGTTCACCACTCATAAGCCTGTGTCTTGCCCTTTGGCTAGAGATGAGGGCAAAGCTCCAAACCTCTGAGCTAGCCTCAGCTGGGAAATGCTGGCAGAGGTCCCTCATTATGCCAATTTTGGTGTTTCTAGGCATCTAATTCCTGCTTTCTCATATGTCTGTAACTTTTCCTTTCTGAGCAGTTTGGTATTTGTGTCTCATGTAAATCAAAGCTGGATTCAGAAATAAGTGCTCCTCTTCTTGGGTGCATAAGAGGACATGAATACCTGATAACAGCTGTTCTCCTTTTCTTCTAGAGCATAGCTGGAGCACCAGGGGGAAATGGCAGTGCCAGTCCTTCTGTTTTTCTTTTTATTGACTAGGGTGCTTGTTCAGCCATGTTAGTGTAAAGACATGCAACCCACTAGGCTATGAGTGGATCTGTGTGGGATTCCTTTCTACCCTGAAACTCTGCCACAATGCAAAACAATTTGAAATATCATAAGGATCAGAGAGTGTGAGAGTGAGTGTGTAAGGATAGCAGACTGCTCTCTGTAGTCTGGCGTTTTATGTGCTTCTCTATGGGAGAGACTATGGTTGTGTCTCTGCGTCATGGACTGTTCAGTTTATGCACATTAAGCAAAACTTCCTTTGGCTAAAATTCAAATAAGGTCCTGGTAATGTAACTGCTACTTATCTACAGTTACTTGAAAAATCTCTTGACTGTCTAGTGGGTACAGAAACAAAACAAACAGAAGGGATTTTGTTTCCCTCACATTACATCACATCACACAAATTTCTATTACGCTTCTTTTCAGTGTAAATTAAGAATATCGCGGTTGTTTCAAAGAGATGACAGCATTCTGCCTAGTGGGCCAAAGAAATGATAACGCATTCTTACAGCGATTTGGCCTGCAGTGAGGAAGTCGGGCTTGTTTGTTCTTCTTCTAAGAATAAAGCAAAACAAAAAAGTTAGTGCAGGGGTCAGAGTTGTGTTCTTTAGAATGTAATTAATCAAATGTGCTAATAAGAACACCACTTGGTTACAATTTCTTAGAGTAATTGGATCAGAGCAACTTGAAGAATAGGAGCTATCTCATCATACTGACCCTAGGACTTGGCAAGATAAAGAGAAGATGAGAGCTACTCAGTCTTCTGCATCGCTGAACCCAGCCTTGCCCCACCATAAAATCTCTTATGAACAGGCAGCTGAAGGTGAAGTCTCTTTGTGAGTGTCACCAGCAGGGGGGATTGTCTCCTACAGCTCTGGCAGCAGTGCAGTGCAAGAGGCAGACAAAGGCAATACTATTATTCATGCTTTATTTCATACAAACAATGCATTTTAATCTGCCTACCAGAAAATAAGCCAGATTGAGTCATAACTGTTGTGAGTTTGGATGCCTGAATTGTTTCTAATGTCTGAGCGAGCCTTTTCTTCCTGCTTCTGCCAATCTGATTTGCAATCTGAAGCGGTTTGTAGTGTTAACATAAGTACATTTAATAAGTTTTGACTAATTCTCTGTTGAAAATGAGTCTGTATGTAATGGGATATTTCTGAGAAGAAGCCTCTTGTATTGTGCTCTTCTGAGTACAAGGTTTGTTTGAATGCTACCATAGTCTTTATTGGACATCATAGCCATGTCTTTGAAGCACTGACCTAATAAAATCTAGTTGCTAGGGCTAGGGAGCCAGTTAAATGTGAAACAAGCATAACCTCTCTACCCAGCCCAAACCCTCCAAACAGGGATCAGACTTTCAACCTCATTTTTTTACACAGCGGGAAAGAACTAGCAATTAAAGCTTCCTAAATCCTTATAGTTGTCAATTGCCAAAATTAATAGGCACCAATAAATATTTTCTACAGTGGAGACAGGCAGAAATGGATCATCACACTGATTATTTTTTTCTTCTGAAAAAGGTCTGAGTTTATTGATTATTATGACACCTGCACATTCCTGACTTGTATGATTGCAGACAAGTCACTTATTTTCAGTCCTTCTGTTCCTTTCATGTGCTCTGATTGTTTTGCCTGCTTAGACTGAAAGCACTTCAGGACAGAATCTGTCTCTCTGCTTTATGTAGTGCTAGGCCCAGCAAAACTGTGCTTTACTTTGAGGCCTTTAGACACCGATGAAACATACTTTCAAAGACAATTAGCAGTGCTGCCTTTGAATGGGAAATCATAGTTTGGCTTGAGAAGGAGGAATTTTTATTGCTCTTCCCTATCTGCTGATTAATATTGTCTTGGAAAGAAGGAGACTGGAAATTTTTGCAGACATTATAAATGTTCAGAATACTTGCACAGTTGCGGCAGACTCTGAAGGAGGTAGGCGGTGAGTGGTTAGATTACATTTGGCTGAAAACCAAATTAGCTTTATTGATGCCTGTATACCTCAATAATACCCAAAGCCCAGAAGAAATTTAGTAAAAATTACAGAACTCCCTGCCCTAAGCAGACACTCATGGTTACTTTTAAAATTTAACCATCAGGTGACTCAAGGGAAAGGAGCTTGACAATGTGGTAATATTTAGGCTGTAAAACAAACAAATCAAAATGGGTTTTACTTTGAAGAATTATATAAATCTTCCATTCCTTCCTTTATTTTTTGTTATTTAATTTTATCACGGTAACACCTGAGAGTCCCAGTCATCCTAAAGAGCAAGGCAACGTCCAAACCCTGCCACAAAAACTCTGTCGTTCCTCCAAAGAGCAGTTGGTGTCAGAGTACAGTGAGAGGGCCAAATTACATTAAGAGATGCCTGATCTGACTACATTTTATAACTTTTTTCTCTCCAGAAGTTCCTGTCATCTCAGTTCTGCCAGTTGATTGACTTTTACATTTTTTTTTTTTCAGCTTGATTTTTTTTATAGTTAGGCTGCATTCTGTAGTAATTAGATGAAGATCTGAGATGGGTGGAACTCTGGCAGAGACGTAGGGTTAAATATCCAGGGAGCTGAAACCTCTTAACCATGATCAGCAGCAGAAGACACAGCAAGTGAACATGCACTGATTAACTCAGCTCTGATCTCATGGGTGTGGAAGATAAGTGCAGTCAGAAATTCCTTCTCAATGATTTGGTTCCAGGCTGTGATGAAGACCACCTGCAAAGGTAGTCACTATTGAAATTACTCTGGCCTTTAGTTTCTTCTTAAATTCACTTAGTCCACCAACATGCATTCCTAGTAATTGTAATTATTTGAGAAATGGTACTACGTCATTAGAGCTCCTGATCCTCAAGGCAGGCTCATTGTTCACTTGCCTACAGTGTATATAGATGGAGGTAATATCCTATAAGTCCAGTAAGTTAGGTGCATCTGTATGGGCTGTTACATGATAGTTAGAGAATCCTGAATCTGCACAGTGTCAAAGGCAATTAGATGCTTTCATACTTGGCAATGCAACTTCACTAGAGCTGGCTAACAGGATGTGGTGTGGACAGCAGCACATCTGAGATCTTGCTGTTCTGTCGCATGTGGGAATGTCACTTGGAATTCACACCTGTGGGTCCTAGCAGTCTTTTTTTTCTTTTTTTTTTTCCTCCCTAAACTTGTCAATATAATTGAAGCTCTTACGAATCATGAGAAAAGCTTCTGGCTTGATGCTGTGAAATGAAAGTGTGCAGTGGAGGTCTACAAAATCACTTGCTCTTCGGGTTTTGGTACTGTTCAGGCAGGCACTATATACTCACCTAGTCTGCTTTCTCAGGACGGGCAGTTCTGGTTCTATGCAGAGGCAGCTGTAGGCAACTTAGCCAGAATGTTCAGACAGTTTCAAGGTTATGCAGCAGCTAAGTAAGAGTTTTCAGGAACAGTTTGGGACTTTTTAATAACTTTTTTTTACATATTTTTCAGTTTGGCCCCACAGTGTAATATAATTAAGGCAGTATCGAAGGTTTTCCACACCAACAGCTTCACCTTCAAAGGCATTTGCAGCTGTGACCACAGACATTGCCTCTGTTTCTCTTATTTCTCCTCTACTGACAGAAGGAGGAATTCATATTCACTATTCATAAATAGGATCATGCCAGAGAACATCCTGACTCTATGTTCAGGTTCTCTGCCTGCAGTCCATCTGCTTAATCTGCCAACCCTAAAGTTTCATCTACCCACCTGACTCGAAAAGGGGCAGGCAGATCCTACATTTTTCTCTGAAATTAACTGCTGAATTAACAACACTCTCTTCGAAGGGCCACAAATGGAAATGAAGGGCTAATTCCCTGTGCCATGGTGCTCAGCCCTGAATTATGTGGCAGGCACTCTTAAGTGATGCATATGATACTCTTAGAAACCATTTTGATGAAGTGTCATTACATCAGCCAGGAGCAAATGCAGATGAAAGGCTCAACAGATAACAAACCAGAGGAATTCCTTCAGTCTGAGGTTCATGTCCTCATTCAGGAGTTAGATTTGGAATCTGCTTGTCCTGGGTGTCATCAGAGTTTGTTTTTGAAAGCATGGACACAGCTGCTCAGAAAATCTGAAAGGATTGCTGGCCAGATCTTTTTTTTTTTTTTTTTAACAGGTTACATCTGGCTTTGATATGCTGCAAATACAGCTATATGATCCATGTCCAGGTTGACAAATGTCTAGTTTAATGTTTAGTACTAGGTCCTTCATAGCCTTTCAGTCAAGGGCTTCTGTTATGTCTTAATGGTACAGGTCTTTGTGCAGGTTCAACAGCAGAAACGTTGGAACATACTGTGGTAGGGAATATTTTGGTTCACCATGTCAGATATAGCCATTAGCCCCAGTTTGGTAATTACTTCAGTGTGTATGTAATTTTAAGCACTTAAATAATTCCAGTCAGTCAGGCTTGTGTTTAAGTGCATTTCTGGCTCCTATAACTATTCAGATTTTGGCTCCCAGGAGTTTTCCTCCAAATTTAACAACATTCCTGCTTTATTCTCTTGTGGTACAAACATGGTAGCCTGCTTTAGCCTGCTGTCTGACAGCACAGATAGCAAATCTGCTTTTGCTACCATCCTATGAGGATCTGTCATCTATGCATTGGACAGATAACTTGATGGGAATAAACACCCTATGGTTAACTTTGAGAGGCTAAGCAATATGTATTGCTAAAGCTGATAGTCATTAGCTAGGTTGCATGAAAGTGCAACCTAGCTAATTGGCGAAAATTTTACACAAGCTTTTATAAAGTTGGGTGCTTATTCCACAAAGTTCAGAAGTTTACAGAGCCTAAATAGGGCAGTACAAAATAAGAACCAAGAGACACGTTAGAAATTGAATTGCTTTTGCACCAGGATTGGGAAAGAAATGTGTTATCTCCTTTGAACTAGTTGAACTGGAATATGAAGCTACATCAGCTCCATGCTATACCTGAGATAAATATTGTTCAGGACTGCAAAGGAGAAGATATATCAGCTTAACTCTTCGAGGAGAAGAAGGGCTGTTTGGGACGTTTGTAGGTAAGGGAAATGTACTTAAATCTGTGCTGCTATTTCTTGTTCTGATTTTTTTTTTTTAAAGATCCTTCACTCTACTGCACCCTAACCTAGAAGAATTACAGAGTTTCTCCTTTCCTCTGGGCAGTGATGCATAAAATCTTTTTTTTTTGTACTCAGTTGTACTAGGAAATGTCTGCCATCTGTCACTTCGACCCTGACTGTGGAGGAATCAACCTATAATAGGAGGAGATTACTGCCTTACAGTACAGGCCTTTCCCTTCCTTTTTAACCATGTCCTTCCCTTGAAGAGCAGACTGTCCAGCCTGGCTCAGGTCAAAATGGGAAAAGGGCTAAAGCAGCAATAGACTTGATTTTCCCGTGAGGCTACACTTTTGCTGTTTACCAGCCAAGTGTATCAGATGAACTTACTTGCTATTTCATTAAACATGTATTTAACTCTTTTCTGTTTTCAAAACTGGCATTGCCTATATCATTGAGGTTTTGGGGCACAAGCCCTTTTTTACAAGAGTCTTGTTCAGCACTAGGTTTTCCAAACTATGGATCATACATGTCACTGCTGTACACATGCGCCTTTCTCATCTCCTGGGACTTCTGACATAATCCAGCATAATTATCCTATAGGGCAAGTTGTTCCACAGTTGCCAAAATAAGACTTCTTTTGCCTCTTGCTTAAGCATTTGAAACTGGCAGCTCTCTGAGATGGGACATGGAATTACCTGGGTCATTGGCTGATCAGTACAAGCAACTCCTGAGGTCCTGCAGTATTGAATGGGCCTTTCAGTTGTCTGTAACTACAGAAGGCAAATTCACATCAGAGGTGGTCTGGCTAGATAAGCACCTTGCAGCCTTGGGCACCATCCTCCCCGCTACACTCTACTTGACTTTCACATCTTCAGCTCTTCCTGCAGGCAGTAGGAAAAGCCACAAGTAGCTAGGGAGTTCTGTCAGCTGTAGCTAGTGTTTTCTCTGTTAGAAAATCCACAGCTGTTCCCAGGTGCAACCCAAATAGCTTCCAGCAAAGAAGCAAGAAGTGGCCTGCAGTTTATCACAAGTTTTCATGGCTTCTATAGAATAAATGGGAGCATGTAGCTCTGCGGGTTGCATCAGACAGCACAGCCTGGTGTTGCTCTCCTTTCCTCAGCTGTGCAGTCCTGCAGTTAAGACTTCTGTTCATGCTTAAGAGTGAGGATGATCTGAGGAGAGGTGTGTGTAAGGGTCTAGAGCATAGCTGGAACTGTGCTCATGGGGAGAGGTAGAACTGACAGAGGTGATATCAGTCACCTTCTGATGCCTCAGAAGGGATATTATATTCTTCAGATCCAGACAGAAGCAGCATCTTCACTGATTGCCTTGTCCCACTGCCAGGATGAGGCTATAACAAGTAAATGGCTTGGTAATAGGAGGAGTTGCAGAAGGGCCCCAGGAGTGCAAGCAGGTGGTACAGCTGGTGATGACAGGCTCAGTCTGTGGGAACAGTATGTGTGCTGGAGATAGCCAGGGAGAACCCATTTTAGCAGGAGCTGGGCAGATTCACGGTCACATGGGCTCTGGCTCAGCTGTACAGCCTGAGCTTTAGGAAGTTGAGAGGGCAAAGTTTTCAAAACTTGCATATTGCAGCTGAGTGACTCCACAGCACACTGACTCCCTTTCCTGGGGCTAACAGGTTGTTCTCACAGTCATGTTTCTGCAAGGATCACAAAATGGAGGACAAAACCCCGCAAAATTTCTGACAGTGTATCTGGAATTGGCTCAGGAATTGGGCAAAGATTCAGTCTGAGTATTTGATGTGAAGTGTTCACTTCTGGCTAATGCTATTTCTGTTACATCTCTCCTTCAGAGCATGATTTAAGAGGGCTCTCTAATAGAAAGGCATTGCCACTTGCTGACTCTGCGTTAGCTCCTGCAGCATTTTGAATGCATCTTAATTCCCCTGTGAAAAGAACTGACACAACCAATTCCCATGAACTCTTCACACTTGACAGAAACACAAGTGAAGAGGTTGATCCATAATAATTAGGAAACTGGGATCAAAAGCTGGCAGGCTTAGCCCAAACTGTTTTGATCAGAGGCAATACTGCAGTTTATAATATACAACTTAATTACTAGAGAACATCATTTCTGCAAGTGAAGGCAGTTTCCAGAATGAAAAAGCTGCTATAAATATAGTTCTAAATTCTACTCAAATTAGGTTAGGAGAACATGAGTTTGGATAGTATTTAAAAGAACAAAGGGATAATCTTATGTAATGTTGTCCTATTTCTGGCATCACTCCTCAGTGGGAAGGCCACTGTTACCCATCTGGCCTCATATGTCATTCAGAAACAAGAAATCAAGAACACGACAGAAATGGTGTTCCTTAAAATCGTTTTCCAAAGAGAAATTGTCCTACTTCAGAGCAGTGGCAGGCATCTTCAGTTCAGGGCCACAGTTGCTTTGTCAAAGGCATAGTGAACTATGTTTTCTATGAAGAGTCTTTTTTTTGTCTCAGATACGGTGTTAACAAAAGGCTAAACTGCAAGAGAGATTCATCCTCCCCCACACTTCATCACTTTTACTTTATACACTTATTCTACACTCTATAGACACTGTACGTGGAGCCCAGACTCATAGGATGGATGTGAATTTAAGATTTAGGGTTTTTTATATATTGTGTGTGAATAGTCTGACAAATGCAGAGTCCACATATCTTAGCATTTGTTTTCCTTTTTCTTTGTCTCATGACACCTAGCTTCACTGAGCATTAGCTATCAACAGCCATTACACAGCAGTGAGTTAGATATAAGAGATACAGTGTTACATAATGATGTAAAGATTTGCAGACTCAGTAAGTCCTATCTCCTCATGACTATGGGGTGGGTTTTTTGGCCTTCTGGCTATATAGTCTATATTAAACTTTTTGCAGGGCAGTGATTGAAGTAGTATTACTGAAGGAGTTTTAGCACTGAAATTTCCTGGTACTTTAGGGATTTTTCCAGAACAAAACATTACCAAATTGCTGGCCGATCATTGGGAAAATGTGTCCCAGAATCACAACCGTGGACTTTACTTTGTTTTAATCAGAGAGAGAGAGAGACCATTACACTTTGTCATGTTTATATCTTGTGTGCTGTGGGGGCAGTGCTTTCATAACATGGCAGTAAATTAATGGTAATTCTTGGCCTCTAAACTCTCTTGACAGAAAAGTGCTAGAACATTCTAGCTCTGGATTTACTTTTTCCTCCTTTTTAGGGTTGTATGTTTGTGAGGTTTGCATTATCAC
This sequence comes from Tyto alba, assembly GCF_018691265.1. Taxonomy (NCBI): domain Eukaryota; kingdom Metazoa; phylum Chordata; class Aves; order Strigiformes; family Tytonidae; genus Tyto; species Tyto alba. Next base: position 18,132,781 of record NW_024881261.1, read on the forward strand.
TTGTTTCATATTTTACCCCATACCATGCAGGTTCTTTAGCACTTTGAGGCTTTACTGTCATTTTCCTCTGTGTGGCTGGTCTTTTTTTTTTTTCTGGTGCTTATTGGAGTATATTTTTTCTGCTGTGGTCAAGCATCAATATTTAGCATCTTTGGATAGAACAACATAAGCACCTAATGTAAATATTTCAGCAGATCAAAAAATCTCAACTGAGAAGAGGAAAAAAGAGTCAAAGTCACAAAGCCAAATCCACAAAGTTATGTAGGTGGTGTGAATTTGAGCATCACTGCATCTAATTGTTGAGTATGTGGTGGCCAGAGCATAATTCATGTCCTTGAGTTAGGCACCTGTACAAGTGTGTAAGTGTGATGTAGAGATACCCAAGGTGCTTTAGCATTGCCTAATTTAGTTGTTTCTCAGGGTGAATTATCACACAGAGCATTTCATGCTCACAATGGTAGAGTTAGCTTGTGTTATGCTGCCTGAAGCTGGAGGAGAGCTTTTGCTTTCTGTTATTCCACTTCATATAAAACAAGACAATCTTGGCTAAGAGGGTGAAGGCAAAGGGATGACTTATTAATTGAAAGTCCTGGACACCCACTTGGGAGGGAGGAGCTCTTGGTTCTGTTTTCTGCCCTATTTCTGACTTTATGTTATAATAGTTATCAAATACTTATTTCTGCTGGAGTCACTGAAATTTTTCTAGATAAAACATTAATTAAAATGGAGATAAAATGGACAACTTAACCTTTCCCCACTCCTCCTCACCTCACCTTTGCTAGTGTGCACTTGCTGGTCATTAGGTTCAATTAAGTTCATCAGTGGGTAGAAAGAAATGATTAGACATTTCCTAAGCTAGAATATGTTTAGGTAGGCTGTAACATAACAAAATAACAAGAGTAGCATTCATGTTTTGTCTAAATCTGGAGCCCATGAGAACTGGGTGAAAGTTGAAACCTTTTCTGGTGAAGTGATATCCCACTGAAGTCTGTAAGACAGAATTCTGTCTTCAAATTAGTGGGAGCAGTATTCTATCCTTTATCTTTTATGCATTCGTTTGGCCGTTGCTATTGCATACCATTTTGATTAGCAAGTGATTTCACATCAATGTGTTCAGCATATAAGGAGGTTATTACACAGAGGTAATATGTTGGTTGCATGTTGTCTAAAGGTATTTACGTTTTGTAATATACATAGCAAGTTCTTAAGGGGGGAAATGCTTTTGTTCATTCATGGTTTATATTTTCCTTTTGTCATTGCAAGCAGCAGATGAAGGAATGCAAATGTACATGTTCAGTAGTAAAACTGTCCAGTTCTGTGCTCTGACAAATTATACAACAGGTAGTGATCGGGTGAAAAAAAATGCAACAGCCTAGAATGTGTGTCATGTTAGCACTGTCTATCCAGTGAGAATCTAGTTGCCTTCTAGAGTAAATTATAACTACTTTGAATTTTACCTCTTTGTTTTAGGCAGAATCCTCCCCATCACGCAATATTGCCTTACTAACATTCCAGTATTTCTTTGGTGCTCTGTGACAGGTTAAACCTTGTGAAAACGGAGCAAAGAAATGTTACCATTGCTTTTCATCCATTCATAAACTGGTGACAGTTTCTGAAATTGAAGGAAAGCCCAAACAATAGCATGCAAGTCTAGTCAGAACTAAGAAAAGTAGAGGCAGAATGCATAGCAGAACATCTCTGGCACATGTGTGTATACTGTGATTCTGTGATGCGGGCTCTGACTACAACAATATGCACAAGGCAAAGTTGGAGGGATTAGTTATATTATGAACAAGATTTGTCCATCTCTTAGAATTTCATGTGTTTTTTATTTGACTCAGACCATGCTCTGTAGTCTGACAATGAGATTAGAGGCCTTTTTGTAACTTTGAAAGGCAAAGATCTTTGAGGAAAGATGAGATGAGATCATGAGTTGTATCCGTGCCATGATTTTTGGCAGTATTTTGCAGAATTGTTTAGCATATGAATTGTACTAGCTCTATCGCTTTCAAACTTTTATTTCAATGGGTCTGTATTACATGTTGAAACTAGCAAAGAAGTCAAGGAGGTGTATCAGAGGGCACTGTCTTGTTACATGTAATTTTTACAAAAAAATTCTGATTATTTACACTAGTGATGATGCTTATGCTGTTCCAGAGGCCATTTCTCTTCACTTTGTAGAGACCAAAGTCTGTGTCACAAAATAGAGTAGTTGCTACAACCATGAGCAAAAATGTTTAGTCTTTGCTGCATAGTACAGGAAATTTGGAAAAAGAAAATGAGAAAAATAAAAAAAAATAAGTGTTTTAACTGTTCAGGCTATTGGATAGAGAAGGAGAAATACACCTCTGTTCTCCTTTATGTGAGATTTGGTCTGATAACTGTTTGCAAGTGCTTTCTGTGGTTAGGCCTGCAGGAGAAAAAATAGAGGGAAATACCTTGAGAATCTAAGTAGATCTTGGGTTACTGACATAAGCGGTTTTACATATTCCTGTTCACAAAAATATAGGCCCAAGCAATGCTAGGCAGCAGCTCAAAGAACATTTTAGGAAGCTGGTAGCAAATAATTACCACTCAGCACCTAAAAGTAGCAACTGGATACATGGTTTTACTGATTTAGCCCGAAGCACCTACCATGCTAGTCAGGCAGTGGTTGGCATGGCCACACTGGAAAGCTGCTGTGCTATGGGTGAGGCAGCAGGAGTTCTGACCTAACTATTGCCAAGGGCCTGCCATGTGACTTTATACATGCTGATACTTTATTTCTCCTTCCAAAACAGGAAAAGGGGGAGATTTATGGCTTTTTATTATATTTCCTTCTCAAATTGCTCTAGGTACAGCTTGTCCTCCCAAGATAAACTTTGTAAAACCTTGCTGACCGGGGACTGGGGGGAGAGAATGCATCTGAACAGGCATAGTTTGTGTGTGCATCTGGTGTATGCAGCTTTGTCCTGTGTTCATAGTAGGATTGTGTAGTATAAGGGTTTTGCAAGTAGCTAGTAACATTTTTATGAAAACAGGTTAAATATGTTGTTTGGTTTAAAACCCATTCTCTGGTTGATCCCTAGGAGAGAATACAGCAATTCTCTCTTTGTGCTCATGCTGTTTAGCTTTTGCTAAACACGAGGAAAGCAGATTATGGCTTTTAAGAGCTACACTTTGGCTTTTCTGCAGGTATGTGTGAGGGATGGCATGTTGCGTTCATGCGTTGAGTACAAAAATGTTTAGCTTAGAAGCGTGCCTAAATATGTTTAATACACAAGTTTCAACAGTCATAGACATAGCTACTCCAGTTTAAGCCTAGCAAAAATGACACATACAAACCAGAAGCAAAAAACAAAAAAAAGCGCCATGCAGCCTTTAGTACTTATTTAAATGCATTGGTTTAAATTAAATTAGTGCAACCTTTTTTTAATGCAAGTGACAGCTGAGTAAAATGCAGCTATCAGCTGGATAAGGAAAATTGTCAATGTCAGTACTTTACAAGTGGCATGGCTTAAGTTATCAGTGATGCAAGGACTGGGATTAGAAGTTCCAGAGAGGCTGCACTTCCTCCCGCAAGTATTCTCTATACTAGAGGATGGGGGTCAACCCAAGCTGATTTTGTCCAGATGGACTCAGAACATTGTATGGTGAGAGGCTACAATAAGCAGTTTAAGACTCCTTAACTGAGAGGTTTTTATAAGAACTCCTTTCAAAAATTTAACTCTGAAGTAACCAGAAGCCTACCAGTTCTCATACATTTAGTTACTACTGGAATTACTATTGCAGATCACTGTCTTGCAAAACCACTTCTCCTGGAAGAAGAGTCAGCAGCCCATTCTCTCGAGAGTTATGGTTATTCACTGTCAGTTTGAAAACAAGTCCATGCCTGGGTGTTCTGTTTGTTTTCTGGCAGCCAAACTTTCTTCTTTCATGTGTATGAGCTATTGCACATGGTAATATTAGGATAAAATAGCATAACAGAAACCACAGGGCTCTGCACACTAAGGCAGCATGCACACATAACCTCATCAGTTTTTCATATAGTTTCCAAAGGGAATTTAATTTCTAGTGCAATCCTAGGCAGTTCCTTTTTAAGTGGAATGTGTACATGGGAGTCAGCCTGTAATTTCTAGTGCTGATAGTTCCAGCAGGGTTGTTGAACTGCATTTATGTAAACACTGACAGAAAGCAGTGACAGAGAACGTGCACTATTCTCGTAGTCTTCGCTTGTCCTGATGTAGAATTCATGTTTTCAAGGAGGTATTGTGTAGAGTTCCAAAGAGCTCTATCACTGAGCTTTAATTGTCTCCTGTTCTTAAAATAGAAACCATTAGTGTAGTGCTTTTTTCTTTTTTAACTGATCAGTCTAATCTCTAACCTGCAGCCATTGTTAAACTGCTAATAAAAAAGTGCAATAAAAGTTAGCATTTTTTCTTAAATTCAGAGAAAATAGTTCAACAATTCCTTTCTTCAAGGCACTTGATACTCCATTTGGTGGGAAAAACTACCTTCTCAGAAATATTTCCATAGTATTTATTTTTGTATTTCCCTTTGGCTTAGCATAATAAATGCCTTATCAAGGGTGGCTTTTCCATTTTAGAGAGAAAACATAAGTGGTCCGTATACCTGTATTATAAAATAACTAGAAAAGACAGATTAAGTGCATGTAAGGTGTGAATTTGCTTAACCTTATCTAGTGTAAGCAGTTCTCCAATACAAAATTTGGGGGTTTGTAGTTAGTTTACATTCCCATAATGCATATCCCAAGATTTCCTTAGCATGTGCAAAGGATGACAAATATCAGTACTTCATACAACTATATTTAATAAGTTATTACAGAAAAAAATAAAGTCCAAACTACAAAGTTTAAGCAGTTGTAAGCAATAGCAGCATTGAGCTCCATGTTTAGTCACAGTACTGCAGTTCCATACAAGCATTAGTCCAAGCCAAAAAGGAAGAAGCCTTGTTAGAATTACTAGCAAAAACAATCTAAGAGAACATGTAATAAAAGATACAGTACATTTAAAATTAGTTGAAAAACAAGTACAGAGATCTTAGCTGTGAATGCTCTAAAAGTTATGTCCATTATTTTGACAGTAAAATTACAAATATCTAATACTTTATACCCCAACAGAACTACGTCCAGGAAAAAAAAAAGAAAAAAAAAAAAAAAAAAAGAGCCAAAATTATCTCTTATTAGCACCCTGGTTTTCTACTTACTGCTATTTTTCTCATGTAAATTTGAGTGCGCCAGAATTATGTGACCAGTGTGATATCTGACCAGCTACCCATTTGGGGTATAGAGTAGTCACTAACATGAATATAAAATACTCTGTGGTATGATAGAACACTATAGCAGCAGAGGTGAAGAAGTTTGTCTGGTTTAAAAAAAAAAAGAAAGGAAGGAAGGAGAAGAAAAAGGGCTTAGCTGACATTATACAAACTAGCATAAAAGCAACTACATACAAGCCAGATTAAACAAAAGAGACATTTCTACAAATCTGTGACTAATCTTTCACTCATACCTTGCAAGTAGAGATGTCACAATACTGAAATATTAACATGGGAGCTTTTCCCAGTTAAGCGCCTTTTTTTTTTTTTTTCCTTTTTTTTGTTTGGTTTTTTTTTTTTTTTTTTTTTTTACTACTCTAACAGATAGTGAAATCAGCAAAGTTATTTGCTAACTGCGTATTTGCAATACAATTTGTTTTAGCCCATGCCTTGCTAGCAGGCTATAAAATACAAGCATGTAGGCAGAAATATAAGCATAAACTTTGTACCACTTAGCAGGAATTTTTTTATTCCCTCTTCATTCCTTAATCTCCTTTGTTTGCAATTTGTGTACATTCCAACCAGTAGTACCTAATTTGAGTCTAAATTTTACTTCACTATTTGATCTAGTCTATACATTACTTACAGAACTGAACACACAGAGGATACACAATAGACCAACTCCGGACACGTTTCTTTCCTCAAGTTACAGATGAGCCACTCTAACACTCTAGCATAAATTAGTCTAAAAGATCATCAATAACTTGAAGTAATTGTTTTGTCTAGAGAAAGTCATTGCATGCCCTGTTTACGCAACACCAGTTTTAGTCTGGATTGTTTCAGGTGCCAGAACAGAGTCACTGGCTTCAGGAAGGGGTTTCTTCTGGCTGCATAGGGAAACAAAGGTGATGTAAATGGCAGTGGAGTGAAAGGTGTTTGATACTGGCACTTGGTATTGCCAACACAAAAGAAAAAAAGGACAATGACACAAGAGAGGCAGAGAAGAACGGAGAAAGACAAAGCAGCTGAACAGATGTTCAGACACGGTGGCAATATGGGTTACTGCATTGCTACCAGGAAATGGACATACATTATTTTGCTTTAAAGAGGCAGCCACCAAAATTGTGTGGTAACTTCGATTGAAAATGATGTGGGTACCTACAGTCTGCTCCATGCTGCCACTGATAAATGTATGCAGGAAGGAAGTTGTGCAGGAAAGGGCCAATTTAATTAAACAAATAACACGTGGCAAAATAAAATGAAGAATATATATTTTAGGAGGTTCAATCTAAGACTACTGAAAAGAGAGTTTGTTGAGTTCATGATGAGAAAAGTAATGGAGCATTATGCTGAACGGGCCGGGTCAAGAACCCATTGTTTCAATAGATTTAGTTCCTTATAACGGCAATAGTATTTCATCAACACTGGTGGTGTATAAATCTAGACAGCGAACTGGTACTGTGACATCCCTATTATCTCCCTAAATCATTTTGATAAAGGAAAAGGCTTTTCAAAATATCACATTTTTTCTGCTTCATTCTGTCATTTTATTGCCCAATTCTTTGTTACAATTTTCCAATCACTTTACATAACCAACCATTTTCATCATTGCCACACTATTGTAAACCACATCAGCAAGTTAATACATAAAGCTTTGCATTTCAAAAAACTAGACACTTTAGTAACAATATTACAAAGATTTTAGCTTCAAAAATAACTGAAAATGAAAAAAATAAACTTTTAAAGAATTAGCATCATAAAATTAATTTATTCCAAGTAAAAATACAAAATAATATTAATGACATTGACCAGATATGAAAGTCTCTCCCAGAAACAACTATATTAATGGTTGAGAAAGCACTCCTTAAAGAAAATACGAAATAAAAATGAAAAATATGTAAATATGTTTAATTTTTTTCTTAGCAAAAAATCTTTCTAAAAATAACAATGAAAATTTGTCTCAGTACAAAGGCTACATTACTATTGAAAAAATACCAGCATGAAGAAAAGGTACATATTTGACAGTAGAAAAATGATTTTAGTGAATCACAATGTCTAAAGTCTGCAATGAAAATAAATCTGCAATAAAGATTTATGCCTTTTTTCTTTTCATTTTTCTTTTTTTTTATACAAACAGTACAAACAGTATTGCACATAACAACAAATAGTCGAGGTTAGGTTAGCCTTCAAAAAAATCGACTAGTTCAAGTCTCACATCAGAAAAGGCCACAATAGGACCTGTTGTACCCAGGGGCTTCTTAGTCAAGTTGCAGTTCAGAACTCCATATTTTAAAAAATAACTTTTTTTGAAGGACCCTCTTTTAATATAACATATTAACAACTCAGGGGCACATTCATTTACAAAACAAAAGGGAGCATGTCATAATTTAATAAACTAAAAAAAGTTCTCTTTAAAAAAATACAAACAGAAGAACTCTCACAATTCTGGTCAGTCGTGCATAATCACACTTGATTATAAATATACAAATTAAGGGAAAACATTTTTTCACCTTCTATTCACAACTTTCAGCACCAAATGGAGTTTGTGTTTACACCTGTTCTTTATGATGATTTTGTTTTAGATTTAATCCAACATTATGCTATATTGTACATTTTCCAGCTTTTCTCTTTCTCTCTCTCTCTCTCTTTCTCTCTGGGGGTATTTTTCTACATGAAAGAGGGGTATTTCTTCAAAAAGGTTTACTTCTTTCACATAATTAGGTAGATTTCTGTAGGTTAGCTATGATCTTTAATATTACAGTTATAAAGCTCTAACTTCTTCATTTTCAAAAAAACTCAAATAAGCATGAAAAAAATAAAGTTACCCATCTGTTAAATCATTTTTCTTGCAGAATTAAATTAATATATATTTTTCTGAATAAACTTACTTAGAAAATATCATTTTCTTTCCTATATTTCAAAATTGAGGTATTGCAAAAGATCATGTCAGTCAGAAAGCATGCCTTTTTCTTTAAAAAAAATCATCAGCCGACTGTTGAAAACTGTCTAGATACAAAAAGTAGTGCATAACAAAATGTCTTGTACAGATGAAAAAAAAAAAAAACAAAAAAACAAAAAAACAGAAAAGACATCTGGGCTGGGAAAAGCAATATCACAAAAACACCCAGAAGTAACTTCAAAAGGGATAATCATAATAAGCATTTTAAACCAGTAAAAAACTATTTTTTCTTTTTTTTTTTTTTTTTTTTTCCAAAAACAGAAAAAATCCTTTCAAAGCCAATACTTGCAACTAAACATTGGGAAAAACAACTTACTAAATGAGACACAAACAAGGACATCACTACAAACAAAACCCAGAACACTTAAATCTACTATGCGGTGTCATATCCAGTCAGATTGTCCCCAGAACTGCAAAAACAAAGGAGGAAAAAGAAAAAAATAGTGTACACATTCTCACAATCATTAGTATATCAAGTGTGTTTATATTTATATGCTATCTGCAGCCCCATAGTTCATGCTAAAAAAATGTCCACTGTTAGCAGGTCTTAATTGTATTCAAGCTTCACAGGATACATCCAGGGATTAGAGAGATAACGCCACATCCACAGAGCAGACATCTCGTGTTACTTTTTTTACGCAGACATTTCTTTAGCACCACTTTTTTTCCTAACTTTCTTAAATGTGCCTAGTTTATTAGTTTGACAGACTATCTAATTGGTAGTGTATGTATGCTAGCATGAGCTCTTTGGTTTTCTGGACAAGGTCTGCAGCTACATAAATGATGCAAGCGTTAGGAGAGAGATTGTAACTAAGAGCTCATTTCTGTTTATGTACCTGTTACGAACTGTCAAAAATGTGTTAATGTTGGATACAGAGGCTTTAACAGTTAAGTTTGATCACAGTACTAGACATAATCACTTTACTATATAAAATAAATTGCACGATATATAACAGAGCACCGCAAAGTACTTCATCTACCATCCACAAATTTGTTTTAAGAATATCCTACAGCTAGTTTTTATATTTGTTGTAACATAGGTCATTCTGTAATGGGCTGATCCTAATTTCAGAAGCATTACATTTACTGAGGCATGCCTTCCTCCAGTCAGTAACCAATTTTTTTTGTTACTGAGTATTTTGTAGCCTACGGAGATTCATAATTTGTGCATTGTGGGCAGATTTTATATTAGACATATATAAAATTTATTGCATGCAGCAACCTGATTAAGTAAACATGCAGTCAAAAAATATTGACCTTCCTTGGAAGCTTTTCTGTATGCTATACTGATCTCCTTTCAGCAGCCATCACTATTTTAATCACATATTCATTTTTTAATTGATACCCTAGCCTGAATAGAGTATTATGGTATTAGTAATACCATTTTAATAGCAGCAAAAGCTATTGCAGCATACATTTACATAACACTAAAAGACCTAACAAAAACAAAACAAAACAAACAAAAAAAAACCCTCAGCAAAACAAAAGAAAAAAGTCTGATCCAGCTTATGAGGTATCATCCTTACAAGTCAAAATGGAGAGCAACTAAAGGCTTATTTTCTTTAAGGGTTATTACTACTCTAAATGACCCAAACTAATGATTGCTGAATATCTGTTTAAGTTTTTGCTACATCTGCCACCTACTTGTGAATATTACCTTTGGTAAGTCATCTGCTAGGGGCAAGTCTAAATTTCTGAAAATAAGTGCATGCTCCAGTTTAAAAATAAAAATAATTATAATAAAAAATCTTCATCACATACACATCAACCCGGCGAAGGCTGATGAGAATGGCAGTCTACATAATGTCACTAGTGACAAGTCTTGTGTAGGAAATTAAGGTACCAAGCAGATGTTTGTGTGAATCAAAGTGCAAAATCAGTACAGTTACACTCTGCCGGTTTGTATTATACTGGACACTGAGTTCAGTAATGTGACTGTAAATAATAGTAATAGTAATAAAAAGACCCATATCTTCATTAAAGTCGAGGACGAATGCACAGATTTCCAGAACACTAAGCCCTGAGGCAGCGCTCTCTTTTCACTCAATTTTATCTACTCCAGTACTTGTTGCTGGGTGAGGCCTGGGGTTCAGCTCCAGCGGAATGGGACGTGGCGGGGCCGGTCACCTCCCTCCTTTACCAGTGGTTTGTGGAACTCTCGCCCAGCACGAGAGTGTATGCTTGCCCAGCAGTATTCACAGTAATACTGCAAACAGGTAACATTGGCACAAAAGAATGGAGCAAATTTTCCACCACAGCGAGTGCCCTGGCATTCGTCACACATCTGATCATCCAGCACATATGGCTTCACTTCCACCTGCACCAGGAAGAAGAAAAATAACTGTAAGAAGATTACATGGTTTTTGCTAAGTATGAACAGAAGGAACAATATCTTAATTCTTTTGACTCTATTCAAGGTTTTCAACTGATGCTGAATTAACCCAAAGAAGTTGGTAGTTAAATTTTCATACCAACCACTTTACTTGTCAGAAAATCTCAAGAAAGAAGAGTGTGCTTGGTAACTATCCAACATTTCTTGGAAAAGTTAGGTATATGAAAGTAGTAAGATGAAAGTACAATAAAAATAGCATCTCCAAGGATTTTGCTGCTGTCTAAGAAACCTCCAGCAATGTGAGTACAGTTGTTACGGGGGGCAGGGCGTGAGAAAATAGCATTTAGGAAGAAAAATGATCAAGATCAAAATTACATTTCTAAACTTCACAGGTCTGGTGAGTTTCAGAGGGTTTTTTCCAGATTTTTTTTTGTTTCTTTGTTTTCTGTGAACTGCAAAATGCAGGGCCAGACTAATAAATGAAGAGAAGATTCAAATTAAACAAGATTAAATGCAGTTGTATTAAGTACTCTGCCTTATGCTGGTAAAAAAAAAAAAAAAAAATCACTATCCAAAGATTTTTAGCTGTAGAAACACAGTAAGATTTCATAGTTGTTCCAACTGTGGCCTTGCCATCAATTACAAATAGGCTGGAGACCTGCTGTCTTTTGTCCTACACTTAGTTGTAGAAACATATTAGGATTGGAATTCGTGTTTTTAAAGCACCTGTGCCAAACACAGCAGTATTTTGAGGCATGACTAGGCAGTTAGAAGAATACTATTACAGAAGTTGGCGACATGTGAGTTTTCTCCTGTTTGTCTGTTCCTAAGAATCAAGCCTACACATTTAAATTAAGCGCTTATTCATTTTGAGGACATCATTAGTTTATGCATGTGTAATTCTCATGGCTCTATGATGCTTTTTAAAAAGTGGTTTAAGTACAGTCAACTACATTAAAAGACATAGAAAAATTTGAAATATACATGCTTTTATAATTAATTTTGCTCTTACTACACAAGTGCTAGTCTGGCAAAATTTGTATATTGCAAGGAAAACTTGACTCCAGTAACTACTCTTAAATACATACGATATTAAAGAAACACAGCACAAGATACTAAGTTGAGAAGCAATAAACATATACAAAAAGCTTCATGCTGAATTTTACTTCTGCATATCCTGATCACTTGTCAATAAAGGTTACTCATTTGAAGTAAAGCTTATATAGTGAATTATATTTCTTGCCTGTGGAACAGCTAGAACTGCCAATATTTTTTTTTTCTTTTTAAATTACACTGTACTACTAGTAAACTGGACTACAAGTCTGAATAACTGCCGTTTTGCATGTCAGATGCCCTGCCACTAAAATTAGAAGCATCATGTGAAATAAACCAGCACTGTATCAAATTAAATTGGAAGAAAGCAGGTCAAATGTCCAGCACATCTTTAGGTCCCCACCTACTCACATTTCCAAAGCATGAATTACAAAGGTCTGAAATAGATTATCTCTCTCACTGTTTTTATTGTTTCAGTTACCAGTGAAATAATTTAAGGATGTATGTTGCACAGTTCAGGGATTTCAATCTATTATATTTTAAAACTAATACTTGAGGACTGATTAAGAGACTTCATACTTCTTCAAATTCACAGATAAACCTATTTTAAAAACAGATAAAAGATAATTAAGTAACCTTAAATTATCAGTCAACAACTGGGAAAAGTACTGATTGGTGGAACAAACTACCAGCTAGCATATTTGAGACTCTATCCTACAGTTTAGGAAAAAAATCAAAGTTTTTAAGCATGACTGATATATAAATCTCAAAGGGTTCAACACTGTAACTAAGATTCCAAAATTAATCTTCTTAGTCTCTTTGTAAAATTTTTCAGAATTCACTGGACAAGAAATATTTAAAAACAGCCTTATCTTAGTTAAAATCATGAGGTAGAGTAGCACCATAGAAAAATAGTTTGAGGACTTACGACTCCATGTCCTCATCCAATCTGGGAAAAAGTTCAGTTCAGATTTTTAAAGAGAAGGTAAAAATAGCTTGGACTTTGCCACTGCGTATTTTTGTATGTATACTGCACATAATAGACACAACCAATACCTGTCAAGCTGACCTCTTAAGAAACAATTTATATTAGATTAAGTAGAAAACATGCCATCCCTGTTGTAAAAACACATAGCAGCAGTGCATGCTGTATGTTCTTTTCAATAATTCTAAATGCCAAGTCCTCAAAAACATAGGTGTTACTTGAACATGTAATCGAGGTGAAGAAGGTCTAAAGGAAAAAAGATATATTGGAAGTTAAGTAATGTTTTCTTTCAATGTCTTCATCTCAGATTTCAGTAAAGACCTTAACTTCACTGTATACTTGAAAAGTCCTTCAGAAACCAGGATTTCATATGCAATAACAAAACCACCTCATTTCCCGCCCTTCTGCCTAGCAAACATCTATTGGCATTTGGTTTTGGTAAAATAATTCTCAAGACCTTTGAGGTCAGCATTACCTATGATACTTACAGTAAATCTGTGTTTTAGGAACCTCAAATCTAGATGCACATTGCCGAGAGAAAATGTTGCCTAATAATAGCAGAAATGCCAGAAGCTATCTGAGTAGCCATTAACTAAAAGCTGTGGCCACACAATGAGCAAACATCTAGAGGACAAAGAAGCTGGGAAATTCTACAGTGTTTGACCTTCAGAATTCAAAACAAAACCAAGAACAAACAAGCTTACAACCAACTATTTTCTGGTTTTAGTGCTAAACATTTAAGAGGTTTAAGATATTTTTTCACTCAGCTTTAGATGCTTAAATAAGCTTTTAAATATTTAACAAATGTCATCTGAAGGACAGAGGTTACAATGTTCTCTAATACAATATTAATATGACTGGTTTTAATTTTGGTACAGTTTTGTGAGTAACAAGCATTCTGTTCCATGCTCTTTTACTTACCCGTTTATCAATGTCATTGTGTTGGAGCTGGACAAAGCGAGCACTGATAGCAGCAATATAGCTCTGCTGATTGGAGAAAGCCACTCTGCCAGCACCTTTTGGATACTTCAACTCTGGATCTGTATCAATGCCAGCATAGCAGACACCTCCATATAAACGGTCCATAATCATTGCCAATTCAACTGCAAAAGGTCAATTGTTAAATATTACAGATTTAACATACATAATAGTGTTGCATTTGGTTTATAGCATTAAGAACAGCGCTATTGGCCTTAGCATACTGGACTTCCAAACTCTAAAACAGCAAACTGAAGTGTTGGTTTTAACAGACTGAGTCAACCCTACATGAATTATAGTGGAATGTAAAGGCAAAAAATCCAAAATCTGTAAAAAGAAACTTGGTGTGACTGAAGTGTGAAAAAAATTAAGAGTTACATTGTTAAAGTAGGTACCAGGTCAACTGTTTCAGAATTTATCATATTGTAAATTAAAACTGTAGTAATTAGGGATTAGGTATTCAGGATCTCTGCAAGGTCCAGGCAGGCTTGTTAATGCTAGTTTAGAAATAAGACCACTTAAAGATATTCCTGTATTTAGAATCTGATATTTTGCCCTAAGTACTGAGGTTGAAAAGACATTAAGGAACTATTTTACATTTGTGAAAAAATTTTGTGAAACATCAGGAGTTATTACACTTAAAGCAAGCCTACATTTGGATGCAATTTAGCAGTATTTTTGTAGAACATTAACTTGATTGTGGATCTCGAAACCAAGAATAACTCCAAAGAAGTTATAAATATCATTCATTAAATAAGGCTGAGTGCATAGCTGAGGAAACATACAGGAGGAAAGTTAAGGGAAAAAACTGAAGGAAGTGGAAAAGGGGCATGTAAACTGTGCGAAGTCATATGGTCGTCAAGCCAAGGTCTCTGTAATTGACAGGCAGACAAATTTGTCAGATGGATAAGGGACAGACCCTCCCAAAGCAAGATACTGCGACCTGTACTGACCCTGCCAAGTCAGCCATTCTTTTATGCCAATGTGTGAAAACACTTTCAGTAGCAAGTTAAAACTTATCTATCCAAGATAAAATGAAAAAGGTATACTAAATATTGCAATCCTTGTAGTTCTCACAAAATTCTCACTAGTTAATTGTATAGAGAGACAATTTTTAAATTGAGTATGTATGTGTGTTCGTATAAATGTCTGTGTCACATTAAGGGAAGACTATATGCTAATTTGTCCATCAGCAATGAGCAAACAAATGTCTGACTCATTCTACCAAACCAGATAATCCTCTTGTTCCAAGCAGTAAGGGAAAACTATCAGCATGATGTGGTGACCAATAGGTTCTTCTGCTTTCTGATAATTTGGAATCATCATTTGGGTAATGATCTCAGAAAGTGACAGTACGGAATAAACATCAGGAACACTTAAAAACGTTTACAACAGTTCCAGTAAGTTACTCTTGCCAATAGCCAAAGAATATATAGGATTCCAGGGCAAGGAAACCATGCAGTGTTCAGACATCTTACAAAAATCTTCTGTATCAGATCTTTACAGCTGCAAACAATAAAAACTGGAAACTATTTGTCTGCTTTGGAGAACGTAACTATTTAAAGGCATCAGTTTTCAAATGTAATGCATTTGAAATGTAATCTATGACTGGCCAAATGACATACAGTTTTATAAAGGCATACAGTTTTATAATTAGAACTGAGGTAATGTTTAATTGTTACTATTTACATAATTACCATCTTACAATTATGCCTTATTTTAAGAGGGTGAGGAAAGTGAAAGCTGCCAAGAAACCTGGGCTGGGAGAAATTTTACTGTCGGCAATGGCTGGGGGACCTTGTGTACAGCTTCCCAAAAGAATTAGGAGAAAGATAAAATGAGACGGAGAAGTTCTAGTGGGCTTAACAGTGGCTGCCAAAGGAAAGTACCAGGAAACCTGTTCCAGAAGTCTTTCTTCCAGACAATGTCTGAGGGGCCTTGCCTACTACAGCCTGGAAAATTAGGATTAAGGTTGAGAGGATTTAAAAAAAAGAAAGCGTGGAGCTGACGAAGTGAGGATGGACAGGGACTACTAAATGGCAGTGAAGGCTGCCAGAAGACCTAGCTAGGAGTAGTGTTTCCACTTGCTTCATGACCTTATCATTGGCTCACCAAAAATACAAAGGTTAGGAAGAAAGAAAAGAGTCTTGAGCTACAGTTGGGACTGGAGTTGAAAAGGGACCTTCAAAACAGAGTAAGGGCTGAGAGGAGATCTGGGCTGGGATAAATCTTTCCTCTGGTGAAAGGCTAGAGAGTCTTGTCTATGGCTCTGCAAATAAAAGTGAAGAAAAAGAGTTAAGGGTAAAGAAAAAAGTATGGGGAAAAGAGCTACATTAGGAGTGGGTCTGGAAAGTGGTCTTCAGTACAGAGTGGAGCCACCGAGAGACCTGGGCTGGGAGAAATTTTTCTTCTGTGCAAGGGCTGAGAGGTCTTGTCTATAGCTCCATGAGAAAATTAGGGTTAGGCTTGAGGAAAAGGGAAAGAGAATTCTCAGAGTTGCAGTTGGAATTGGTTTGGAAAGGGGCTGGGAGAAGTTTGTCTTCTAGTCAAAGGGAAGGGGAACTTGTCTGCATTTCAGCAAGCACATCAGGGTTAGGATTAAGATGGTATACATTATGAAAAATCAGTCAAGTTCAATGATATTATGCAAACTTGGGGAGAGCTTTCTACTGAAAATCCTAATTAGTAACCTGTTCAAAAGATAAAAAATGTTCATGGTTTGTATTTTGTAGACAGGATGACACAGACTTAGAAAGTGAGCTACAATCTGTGGAAAAGACAGGGTATGTTTTCTGCGCTTTTACATATACTGTATGTCATTCTCATCTTTTCTGCTTAATCTGGAATCCCGCTTCTACATGCCTTACATTCTCCTTCTAACTCACCAGCTCGGAGGGGCCGTGGAACTCCTCCAACAAAGATAGTTTTTCTTGGATCCAAAGGCTGAGACCCATCCATCACAAAGTCACTGTCACTTAGGTTCCAAGGTCTAATTTGCACCTGTATTAAGGACTGTTTTTAGTAGAGGAACTTGACAACTCAAAATTAAGAAACAACTGCCAAATCTTTCTATAATTAAAAATATAATTTTACCTTAGAAAAAGCAGTGTATCAGTGGTATAAGCACCAAAACAGTTGGAGAACATAGCTTATCTGTGTTTGAAAGGTGGACAATTCATTTATCTCCTCTAGAGGCCAGGCTTGAGTTAAATTTCATCATAGCAAACTCCTACCTCATTAACTCTCTGCCCCTAACTGCCATTATAATAAGAAATCTGCAAAAGGTCATTTTACCGTGTATGTGCAGTTACAGTTGTAGTTTGGGCTTCTGGCTTTCCTGAAATCACATACTGTGATTCACAAATTTTAAAGCACCGATAGGAGTGAAGGTAAAATTAATTTCAATGCTTGGATAGAAAAGGAGTTTTTACAATGTGTGAATGCCCACTTCTGTTAAGCAGCAAGCAACACAGTTGATAAAAATTCTTTAGATTACACAGAAAAAAAAAACTGCTCAGAAGTTATTTGGGTAAAGTTGTTCATCCATCCATTTTCTTGATCCTAGAAAATCACGTAAGCATACTCACTGTGCTGTAATATTGAGTTGTTCATTTATCTGTGCAAGCTTTTTAATAGTGTTTTTAAAATGCAGCACATTTTTTATCTAATCATATTTGTCTGTAGTTTTCATCTAATCTGTATGTATCCATAGCCACAAAAAAATAGTAGCATTAAAGAATATCAGAGTTGTGAACAATAGAAGCAGGTTACCCTATGTCTTCTATTTTGCTATAGGTGACTGCATTACTTGTTTTTACTCTGCAGTTTATATAACATAAATGAGACATAAATTATAAATTACCTATTTCATGCAGAAAAAATAATAATCAAGAAACCTAATGAAGTACAGTATATTAAGTTTCTTTATTTCATTGCACAAGGCTTTCTTTTCTTTCAAATTATATAGAGGAAAAAATTATATTCTGATTGTTTTACAGCTAACATTGTAAAAGGATGTATACTCCTATGAGATACCAGAAGTACCCAATATAAAAGTTAACCGAACACGACATTTATCAGAAAGAAGCAAATGTTAAAACCATGTTATGCTGAAAGTCAATGTAACAGCAAGGACAGCAACAGGAAATGGACAGGTCAATTAACTGTAAGTGTTTATTTATTTTTTTAATTGAAAAGAGTAACAGCAAATGGGTTAGCAACCAGCCTAAGTGTCATGGCATAAACTACTTACTGGTTTATCCTTGATTGTGGGACTTGACACACACAGGTAAAGTTTCCCATCTTCTTCCAGACAGGCGTCAATCAGAGCTTGTACAGAGCTTTCTTCCTGGAACAGCAGAAAGGCATAACCTTGGAAAGGATACAGGCACAAGAAAGAAAAAGAACAGATTAATTTATAAAGCATTTTTTAAAATAAAGAAAACAAACCCAAGAAATGAATAAGATAAACAAATTACAAATATCTATTAAGGCTGTTAGTTTTCATACATTAATTTAACTGAATAGCTCACACCCTCATACAGTATTGATTTCAGAATGGAGACAAGACTGTTTGCTGCATATGAGTATGTTTATTTTATTAATTAATGATTTTGAGCAGCGAGGATATAGGCTGGTGAATGAAGGGTTCTTACTGTCCAACAACTGCATCTGAGCTATTTATCAGTGGTATCTGCTGGTATCAGTGATTATCATATTACAAGGGAGGCACCGAGTTTCTGGTAACTATATACAGTGAATAAATATTAGAAGAAAGGGTCAAAAAAGTAGACAGGTAAGCAGACTTCCATGCTCACATACTTAGACATGAAAAAAATGCTCACCTAAAAACAATAAGCATGATCGAAAAAAGAATGGCATGCATTGTGTTTTATTATGAGTCAAAGACCTGCTGCTGTTATTTATATTTAAATAATGTAGTTCAAAAGAAAGAAGAAAATCAAATAAAAATTGCTCCAAGTGATTCAGAATTTTCAGAGTTTAAATTAGCTAGTAAAACTAAGCATGTGTGGCATTCAGTGCTCTTCTCAACGCAGCTGGCAAGAAAGCTTTCTTCAGTTTTACTTAATGTTGTTAAATTTGAATGAAGATTGGACCCAAGCAGTCTATGCTTTTGCTACCTCAGAAGTAAAACTAATACAGCACGCTCTACACTAAGCAAAGTCATCTAAAGACTGGCTGCTAGACTTGAATACAGCTGCCTGGTTAAGAGGATTTTCTGTCGAGCATGCATTGCTCTTTTGCTCCATAATCAGTACAACTCAGTTTTCTCACTGAATGTGAACACGTTGGCTTTGACCTTTATAATTTGGCACTTATGTGTCTTACAGGCTACCTCTTGTCAGAAAATCATCAGCAGCAATTAGAGGCAGCTGGAGTTTAAGCAGGGACTGCTAGACTTTCTCTGCCTAAGACACTTGACACAAACTAAGCGCCTACATGATACACCATATTTAAATTATGACAACCTTTGATATAATTTTACACAGTCTATTTGCTATTAATATAGTAGTGACTTAACCTAATTTTATACTCAGTATTGACTGAATAGTATCTGGCATGTCCCTTTTAGATAAATACCACACGACTCTGATTTATAAAAAAAAAAATAAGATAGACACTGAAAAAGTGTTTTCCTCTGTAGAGTTATCTTCCAAATTAGCTCTTACCCTATTATCTTTAGTCCCGTGTGACTTCTCAAAGAATATTCAATTCTATGCAGCTGTTTGTTTTCAGAGGTGAAAAAAAGTTTACATTAACAACATAGTTATAGCCCAGAACACATCTAGAAAGGTTGACTTGCCCAAGAAAAACAAAATAGTTTGATCATCACTCTTGCTAACAAACAAGGAACTTGCATACCTAGGGTTAGAGTAGATCAAAGATACAAGTTCCAATAAAAAGCGAAATACTTTGTGAGTAAAAACATTGGTGTCCTCTCTAGCAGATGTAATTCTCTTAAAACAGTCCCCTAAAGATATAAACACACTGAACATTTTAACTTTAGACTTTACAAAACTAATTACGTTGAGTACACAAATAATTAGTTTGCAATCACTATCACTTTTAGTTTCATTTTATTTTCCATCCATGCACTTATTATATCTTCCTCAATCCGTACCATCCCTTTTGATTATACTGAATAATCAGAGCAAAAACTTTATACAAATTAAAGTATCTTTAGTTTAGCAGTTCTTTGAGCCTTATAAAATGCCCCAGTCGGGAAATTAGATATGTGGAAAAGACTACCGTGGCAACTACACCTCCAAATGCAACTGATCACACACTGTGGTTCAGCTCAATCCTTGCCTCATATTTTATACAAATACCTTACAAGACAAATTCACAGAAGATGCAGTGCAGATCATTCAATTACTATGAAATCCAAATAAGGATACATGTATATGTATGCATACTTTAAAAGAATGGTTTACAATATCTTTAAATAGATTTAAACATTTAGGATTTACCTTCTGCCCAAACTGTAAGATTTGAACTCTAAAAAAAATGGGATTTTATCTATTTCAGACTTTCATACTCTTAAACCAGCAAAATATTGGAAATTCCTTTAGCATAAAGACAAAAATGAAAATTCAGAAATGTTTATCGTGGCTTAATTATTTAGCAAAAATCTGGCCAACAGCTTGGGATGCTTTGTCTGTGAAGCTTTTTCAGGTTTTTCTGGGTCACAGTGAGAGGTTACATCTGTGGTAGCTGGAGTTGATAGCCATTTTGGGGGTACAGTAAATGGTATGATCATCATTTCCCAAACCAGTTAAACTTAACTAAACAGATACTTGTTAATTTTTTCTGGGTGCTAGATTACAAGAGCAGTCCAAGTTAGTAAGAATTCAGTTTTCTAACCTGGAGCTAGTGCCTGCAATGAAGTTTAGTACATTAACACCTCCTCACTTCTATAAAACTCTGTGACTGTAACATATTCTGCCTGCTGTGGAGACTGTGTGGGCCCTCTGCAGACGGACAGGTAAACAGTTTACAGTAGCAGTCTTGTTAATCTTGAAAAGCAGGCTGGAGTAGCATGACATGATGTCCAGCATTACTTCAAAACCTGGTGATTGCACATCTATTCCAATTATTCAAGGACTTTTAATAATATTAACAAAGATAACACTGAAATGAAAAAATAACTGAATAACAGAAGTTCAGATAATATAAGGATCATGTAGAAGCTGATACGGACAAGAAAGATATCTGCCAAAGTTAAAGGTGTTTTCGCTCATTTTCTAGAAGTGCACAGGATGCAAAAAACTTAAATTCAGAAAGATGCAGCTCCTTCCCATGAGCAGTGGGAAGTGCTAGACATCACTGTTACTGAAGACTTACCCTCTTGCTCACAGTACCACCAAGAACTGCTTTTGCTTGTTCATACAAGCAAATATGTGCTTCCATGGCTGCACTTCATTTGATAGGAACTCTGTAGTGGGAGATGTACTCTGAACTCAGATTCCAGTATAAAAAATTAACTTGGAAAATACACATGCCAAAATTGAAACTGTATAAAGAGTTATCTCACACTAGATGCAATTTAATAATATTTTTTTTTTGCACAGGAACAAACCAACATTTTTAATAAATTCAGCCACAATTTAAAGAAAAAACAGCATGCCAATCTATAAATTAACAGTAATTCATTTTCTTTTTTGGTCAGCTGTGTTTAAACACTAAGTTTGGCTTTAACTTTATAAAACTCTAAGAGTATCCCTTCCTGAAGAGATTCTCAAAAATGTCTGCTATAGGCATTATATGCTGTTCTACTGTGGATTTCTATTCCTATTTCTACTACACACAATGATGAGCCTAATTCCCAAAAAGCTTTACTGCATGGCCAGTTGACTTCTAACATTCAGAATGGTCCATTATAGAGGCATCTAGGCTTAAAAGAAACTTGATTCCTATTTAAAGACAGCAGGTGAGGTAGCAGTAATAAGATGATCAGTTTCAAAAACAAAAATGTATAAAACTTTCAGCAGATGCTGAAAGTTGCTTCAGATTCCTCATCATCATGTCCCTCTCAGCACATTCTCCTCTCTGTGCATCACAGGTATCATACAACTTAAAGCATATGTTTTTTTTTTCCCCAAGTTGTAAGAGATATGATGAATTTCAAAATTTTAATCCTCTACAGCAGAACCTCGGTAGCATGCTGTGCTAGTATGCTGCAGACAAACTTCACCTGTGATCCTTTCTTGCCTGACCAGATGTTCTAAAGGTTTGAGGGCTCAAGCGACTGCTTCTGACTCAGATTCCACGAAGTAAAACAGGTGAGATATTTGAAGCCCCAGAAAATAGCAAGGTACCTGACAACAGCTGCATATTGTATATACATGCCTACATGGCTTCTTGGCAGAGCAGAAACAATCCAGCTGCATCTCAGCTGTTGGTACAACATATCAGTGTAGTGCTGACAATAAACATTGCACTTTGCAATTCTCTGGAAAAAGGCTACAACATATATTGCTGTAAGACAAGTCACTACAACTTTTGAAGTGGTACAGCAGACAGAAAATGACGATAGGATTTATTTCCCTAGATTCTGAAGCACAGCCGAGGAGCTCTTCAACTTTAAGATCGAGGAGTCATTATTTTATGGAAACCAGTACAAGTACTAAGCTCATTTGTATATGTCCCATTCTGACATCTAAACAGTGACACAATTTCCATATGAAAGGGTAATTTAGTCCAGTTGGTCTGATTTCACTTAACCTTGCTGAGAACAAACTGGAAAATCTGGCATATATGCCATGTCCCACAAGCTTGAAACAAGGTTGTCACTTGACATGCAGGGTACACTTGAAACTACCATATAATGTTGCTATAGTCTGGAAAATGCATTTTTGCTAGCCTAGACAGTCTGGAAAAATCTCTATTTCAATTAATATCAACATAGGTATACCTTCTCTAATGATGGGAACACTTCTGTATTACTTAAAGTACATTCTGTCCATCCTTTCTCAATGTAACTAAACTGAAAAGAAATACTCATGAACCTTTATTAGGGCAGAATGTGTATTAAGTCTATCAGGCAAGGGAGAAAAACTTATGGGCCTTGTCAACACCATTCAACTTAGCAAGCCATAGCTGGTAAGAGTTTATCAGAGACTATCTTCTCGTCTAGACCAAAATATTTCTGAAGGGTTAAAGATGATCCAACTTAACACCTTTCATGGCTCAGCAGGAAAAGATTGGTTGCATTTCAGAGCATCCATGAATAAAAGATGTTAAAAAAAAAAAAGCTTTCATTTATTCTTCTAAACCTGGTAACACCTTCCTTGTACAGCTTCATCATTAGGCACAAAGTTTGGTGGAGTGAAATGAAATCATTGTGTTTTCTAACCTATGGGAGAAAGTAGGAAAGAAGTTTGGTATACCAGAATTTTTACACTCCTTTCGGTTTAAGGGATTGATTACTAATCTTAGAAGTGCTAAGGTTCTCTGAACAGTCTCTACTTACTTAGTGATTCAGGAAAATGCTAATGGAGTAGCTGCACAGATCTCTCGCTTAATGAAGTCCAGAGTGGATTGAATTCAATTAGAAGTTTTTCTTAGAAATTTTAGTTAATTGTGAATCTGTTCCATCTCTTTATATTAACTGCAGTTTACCATTTTGTGTCCAACTTGTGAATACTAAAAGTAATTCTTAAGTTCTGTAAGTTTCTGTATTTGAGAACATCAACCATGAGCTGCATCTTCTGGTACAAGGCCAGCATTTTGGCACTCAAATATTATATCCCAGTAGGGAAAGATTAACCTATTTCTAGCTCTTAGAATCAGGACTACTTTTCAAATAGAGAAAAAAATGGTAATGAAGAATTATATATAAGGTCAATGAGTATTTGAATATCCATGTCAGAGTTCTGCATATCATCTCTTGATTTCCTATGTAATTGACCTAAAATCCATAATTCCCAAAATTCAGCCCACTTACAAAATCAGATATAGAAATCCTATTCTAAGGGTCGTATGTTTTCCGTTCTATAACACTGATGTTGTGTGACAGAACTAAGACAATGAAGAGAAGGACTTTCTCTTCTCTTTACTTAACGCATAGCAAGTCAGAACAATCTTTGGGTATTCACATGTATTCATTTCATATGCAAAATGGAATGACTACTTACACTTGAAAAAAGTTAAACCCTTTGAAGCACATTTTCTCTCATTCTGTTTTTTTAAAGTATAGACAGTGTCTTTTCTGATGTTTTTATAGGCTCCAGGATTACAATAAAACCTACCATCCACCAAAAAATCTCTTATAAAAATATTCCGATATATGTATCCACCTTGTATTATTATGTAAAAAATAAGATACAGCTAAACTAGCAAAGAAAATTAATGTTCTAGTCTCATGTCTCTGAGTTAATTTTTAGATGGTTGAGATGGCTATCTCAACAGACTTATTTCTTTAATGAAATATAAATAGCACTTTCTTCTTTTATTTTTTTTCTGGATTTTTAGAAATAGTTTTACATTGAATTATGGTTGTATTGACTAGAACTTTTAGAATAATGTTTTTTTAAAAAGCCCACAGCAGAGGAACATTTGGAAACAGTGTGAACAAAATTTCTAAATCAGTTAATGTGATGACAAAAGGTCATTGCTCAAAGTCACCCCTAGTAATCTTATTAGAAGGTGCTTTGAACATGAATAAAACACATTTCTAAATCCAAAGATGAAATTACTATTAAAAATGATACTCATTTTTGAAAAATAAAAATACGAGGTGTTAAAAAAAATGCAGACTTTCTTTTAAATATTGCAGTAACATGACTGGATTTTCAAAAAACATCAAAGGCTCTAAATACTTAAGAAACCTCAAAATAGAAAGGGCTGTAATCTCACTTAGCTACTGCAGAAGAGTGAAATTATGTATTAGTCAGGGCTGCAAAGATTAATTTCTTTTAGTCAGTCTAATTTTAAATGGCAGTGTATGACCCTGTCAGCTGATTCCTTTCTCTGAAAACCAAAAGGTGTATAAAGAAACATGAACAATTAGCATCTTGCAGCAAGACTCCTATTCATTTTTATGTCTTTTTCATGAGTACCAGACTAAGTCTGAGAGTCTGATATGTAAGAAATTCCCCATATGCCACATAAAAGACAGGGTTTGGAGTAGGTTTTGTTTGTTTTTAGTTACAGATATGTACTCTGTATCCTGAGTTCCACTGAAAATCCTGAATCTAAATAGCAATTAAATGAAGCATACATAGTTAAATGGAAGACAGGATACATATCAAGAAAAGTCAGCAAGCAAGTAGATCGTATGGTGAGAGTTGAATGAAGACTGATATTCTGTATCAGTAGCTTCTGTAAAAGAAATTGCATGTCTTCATAATTACAGTTTCACCATTAAATAGTCCACATTGCTGAGATTACCAAAAGAAAGGAAACTAACATTTAACCCTTACTACTAATATCTTAACGTATCACAAATAATAGAGAAATTAGAAACCTTGTATGTTGTCATAAATATCCTTGAGAGTTTTTCCCCACATCTTCAATTTAAATGGAAAACAAACAAAAAAAAACCAAACAAACCAAAAAAAAAAAACACCCACAGAATGTCTGCTTGCTCCATGAGGACATGCATTATTTTTGGGGCATGGGAGATGTGCCCCAATGTTTCCTCTGCACTTCAGTGATGAATAGAAAGGACATTTTGATAGTGCTGTAGTGAATATATGCAGCTAAAGATTTATGAAGTCCTTTCAATTCCAGAACATGTGAAGAAGCAGAAGGGATTTGCTAGTCATCACTACTTCAAGACTTTTTCTGCTTATGGGGAAAAAAACAGTATACATACACTATCTCAGTTTGTCCTGTAGTAAAAATACACCCATCCACCTATATTGAAAAAGAAAAAAAGAAAACACTGAAATGCCTTTTTTTTTTTTTTTTTTGAACTAAAAGAATATTCTACAAGTGTACTAAAGCCTCTCTTTTTATCTGGCATTTTACTTTTACCCTAGTGTAAAACATTGCAACAGCAAATTTATAGGGTTGTCTCCTCTTTCAAAGGTCACAGCCATTTTAAAACTTCAGACTGCAACATGATCTATAGCAGCTATAAATCAGAATTAAAGGGTATAAAAACATAAAAGAAATGCTATAACTTACAGTTTGGTTTATTGTAGTTACAAGAGTAGTCACACGAATTAGTTGTATGACAAAGACTAAATTTTTGATGAGGCAAGAGCTATCTTTGTGAAGTTTACTAGGTCAGCAGCATGAAAAAACATGCATTTACATTCATAAATATGAAAAAACTACATTCAGGATTGAATTTTTTCAAATTTGGTTTTCAAGGGCAATATGAAATGGTGACTGCTCTGGGCAGAGCAGCTCATTGTCATCATCTGGAGGGGGTCAGGTCTGCTGCTGCTGCTTTTATTCTGAACAGATGGCTGAAAAGAGATCACCTTCCAAGTTTGAACAAAACCTGTTACTCTTCTTTGCAAATAAACCAATTTCCAATTATACTCCAAGCAACACTAATATAGAAAAATTCTAGATTAATATAAATTGGCTGCTTGATTTCAGCTTCTATTTCATGCATAGGGTCAGCATGAGGTAAAATAAATTCAACACAAAGATTTTCAGGGGAAGAAAGCAAAGGTCCAAAACTCTAGGCTACTTTTTAGCTGAAGTCAGTTATTTTTAATTAATAACATTTTGTATTGGGGTTTACAATATAAACAGTTTCCATTTTTATTTTCCATTATATGTTTTCCTTAGGATTTATTTATAAAGAAGAAAGGAAACCACACTTACGAGAGCTGTGATACACAAAACACTTGGGACTGTTGTCAAGAGCTTCATTCAAAGTAAAGAGCTTCAGTCAAAAAGAGAAGATACCCAATGTCATATCGATAGACCATTCCTGAGTTTGTATGATTCTAACTCTCCTGTGAGCAGATAGATAATCTGTATTTCACAGTGAGTGAACTGTGCTTTGAGCGGAACTGAAGTTGTAAAACATTTCTTAAGACAGAATGCAGAGCTTCAGTACTAGGCTTTGACTTTTCTTCTTTTCATCAAGTAGTCAATTTGTCAATTGCTGCTGTGGTGTGTTGCTGGTCACTAATGGGTTTGTTCACTCACATGTGGATTGCTTTCAGGTTCTAGTTACTCAAATTTCTTACCTTTGTTGACTGTATAGAAAAGATGCAACTTGAAAAACCTTCCTTGATAACAGAAGGTTTTTCTAAAACTTGATTACTCATAGTTGCAGAACAAATTTCAATCTCTCAAAAAAAAAAAAAAAAAAGGGTTCTGGTTAGTGAGATGAGATTATGCATTTTTTTATGCATTTTTCTGGGAGATCAGAATAGTACATTTTACCAAAAAAATTATTGGATTTATCAAATCCTCTAAAACATTGTGTTTTCACTGTATTAAATGAAAACTGCACAGCCTCCACTGGTATAGAACAGGCTGGTATAGAGACAGGTGTGTCTCCCAAATGTCTCAGTACTCTGGTTGGCAGTTTTTATCTGCTTTATACCATGCAAATTCTACCCAGTTTTGGGACCTATGATAATCGTTAGCCACATGTATCTTAGGTCCCATAACTGGGTAGAATTTGCATTGTATAAACTGTCAACTACAGCACTGAGACATTGGAGACACACACACCTGCCTCAGTGCCTCCTAGTTTCTGAAATCAGAGAGAGGCATATACACTGCCTTGGGCAGAGGCATCCACAGCATCTTTCATTCCAGCACCTGATGCATTTCCATTGCCAGTCCTAACCTCTGATTTGAGAGAATGTAAGTATAATTTGGGATATTACCTTTTATAAATTGCTGATTTATATATGCAGATGAAAATGCACTGATTTTATATTACTGTATAATTATTTTAGGGGTAGGAGTTGTGTGCATTACTGCAGTGATTCTAGAAATAGAATATGGAATATTATAAATATAATCCTTACAGGAATTTATAAAGAGAGCACAAGTTTCTAATGCATGATATTATTACAACTGATTAGGGAGGCAGCAGCAGGGAACAATTTATTTCTTAGATGACCCTCAGAAACAGTGAATATGCTGCAGTGCTATTACAGAATTTCTCTCTTCACCCCCATCTCCAATCATCCTCTTAAACTTATTCCAGTGATTTGAAAGAATTTGGTGCTTCATAAATTATTAGCAAAGCAAGCCATAGCACAAGCTATTAGAAAAGCACAAAATATTATCAAGTCCTCAAAATCACTATTCAAAGGACTGATTTTATCCTGGGGCCTGTAATACAGATTAATTCATACATTTCCATTTACAAAGCAAAGGAAAATACAACATTTAATGAAAATAGTATTTAGATAGGGGGTGGGGGGCACAAGCCACAATAAAATCTACTTGGCTTTAGAAGTGGTTAGTGAGAATCAGACAAACATTTTGCTGCTTCCATTTGACAAAAGTGGTCTGGTTACTTCCTATAAGCAATGGAAACCTTTTCCTATACTTAGATACGTTCAAATTCTGGGTAATGCTTTCACTTCTCTACTCTGTTTTTGCCACCTTAAACCTTTTTTTACTGTCTGTACACTCAATTAGTATACCATATATCTCAGTCTGATATGTGTATCATCCACAAAAATGACAGATTCACAACCCTAAAAATGCATGATTCAGTGCTCTTACTTAGTAAATGTCATGAAGTCAGTCATCAAGCTCTGTGTGCTTCTGTTTCACTAAATACAAACTTTTCTTTAAAATAGGATCTGCACATCCCAAAGTAAGAGCTAAAACAGTTAAAATTTTGAACTTAACCCTGTCCCTGGTTTGGATAACTGGCGAATTGTAAGATTCATCTTTGATTATTAGAAGATAAATTCATAGGGGACCTCTTTTCTCATTGACATCATCTTTAAGAAGTGATCACAACCAAGTCTATTAAAATTAATTGCCCAATAAATTAAAAAGATATTCAATTTGCATGTGAGTTGGCATCAATTACCTATATACTGCAGAATGCTGAATACCCAAGACATACTCCTGAAAAATCTAAGGCTACATATTATATTCATAAAACTCAAGAATACATTCTTTAATAAGGACTATCTTTAAGATTTCCTGTTTCTCTCCAAAGAGGACATCAGTAAACTTGTCTGAAATTTGATTTTTGGGGGGAGCGGGATACAGCAGGTCACATGGATGGACATGGACACACAACCATCTATTTGGCAAAATGATGCAGTAATCTGAAGAACTGTTGTCTATTTTCCATTTAAGTCAGAGGTATATTTAATCCAAAGTAGTCAGACTTTCAGGAAGTTTTACTGCAGGTAACAGCTACACAATGAAGAAAAAAATACAGGTACTATACACAGGTAAGTCTTACTGAAAAAACCTAGTCAATTATTTCAACATCTGCCCAAACAAATTTACTGTACCAGTTAGGCCAGAAAGTAGATGCTTGGAATTGCTATTTAAACACAATCTACTGAACTGGGCATTTGATTGAATGCTTGTGATGATGTGTAGTGATTAGTAATTGCATGAACCAGACTCCAGTCAGCTGCTCTTTAGATATTGGAAGCAGCAATCCCCTTGAGACAAGCCTTAAATATCAACTGTAACTTAACCCAGTGTACTCTAATAAAATAGATAGTTTGTATAAAGTATAAGAAATCCCATTGCAATCTTAACCCTTCCAGGCAGTGAGTGATAGAAAAGAGCCTGCCTCTTTGGCATATGACCAACAGAAAAGTGTATAGATGATTTATGGAAACTTTTCTGGTAATAGAATATTGTGCAACTCCGACACGTGACCTTTAGTTTCCCTTAAAGAATCAGGAGGCTTCTGAAGAAAACCTATCAGTAGGTGCAGATGCAATGCATATGAACCTCAAAACTGGCTTTTCTGGAAGCAATGGATGTGGCCTAATTATCTCTCCTCATGTAACCAAGCCCATCAAAGCAAACTGAGAGGCATTAGATACAATTTAATAGAAAAGTGATACAGACAATGATACGGGCTTCCAAAGCACACCTCTGTTAATTGCTACCAACAAATCAATTGGGTCTTTTAGAGACCTGATTTTTTTCTGTGGAAAATTCAGGGCCTTTTGATGAGACTGCTGACAGAGTGGAGACATTACATCTTATTCCAGTAATCACACAGTCCAACAGCAGAAGTCTAGAATTTAATGCAGTTTTGAAGACAGCAAAACAACTTTCCATATTGACTTCTGTGTTGTAAAAAAGGTATTTTGCCCCCACCAGAAACTTCTGAACAGCCTCTGAACTGTTAGGACTACAAAACTCTTCTAGCAATTTCCTACTAATGCTGTAAAATGAAGTTACATAGTTAATTGCAGTCAACCCCCTGATTATATGAAACACTTTCCAATAGACTCAGATATGAAGGTAGCTGATTGACAGATGCACATCCAAGCTGAAATTGAGAACATCACACAGGGTTGTCTTTACAGTTTTTTTTCTGAGAACTCTGGGCACTAGCACAGTAGTGAGGAAGAGCATAAAAACAAGTTATTTCTCTAGCAAATTAGAAGAGCAGCCATGAGAAACTGTAGACTTGTATTCATCTTCAGATACCAAATACTAAAATCTTAGTTTTCATGTGAATAACAAGTACGTTTGACAGTAAAATTTATCATATTAGCAACATGCACTGGAAGAGCTACTCTAGGACTGTCACAGCCCTTGAACTCTCACTTTAGGCAACAGAATTTTTCCTGCTTAAATAATCTGCTTGAGCAATAGAAGAAGCTGGGTGATAGAGAGCTACTGAATTTATTTCCTGTATGACGCATAAGTCCCAAATGCATATTACTTCTTCAAAAACTGGAAAAGAAAATCCTTTATTTGTCTGTTCTACACATAGAACATACTACAGTACACAGCCATTGTACTATCCAATGTGATTTGACTATTGATCCTAAAAATGTTACTCATCTGAACAACAACACTACCAAAAATGCCAGGACATTGGTGGGTAACCAATAACCTGTTGAGGATGTACTCCAGCCTATCAGAGTTATCTTAAGAACTTTGAATTCTATAGAGAAAGGGGAAAAAAAAAAGTCTACACATAGACAAGTGACCTGTAGATTAAAAGTCAACCACAATTTCTTGAGGACAAAAAAAATCCCACACATAAATTAGGGATAAATTCATTGATAGGACAGAGATAGAAATTTGGACAACAGCCGCCTTTTGTGCTGTAAGCAGAAAATAATTCGATTTGGTCCCACTACATAAAATCTCACAAGAGACTACTCCACTTAGGAGAGCGTCTTTCAAGGTGTTATCAAGCATGTGGTGTTGCAAGATCAATTCTTACAGAATAATAATTGAGAGCCACTATCAGTAACTACAGCCCAACATCTGCCCCTCCCAGCTCCACCCCCGCACCTCAGAAACAGTCCTGAAAGAGCCAATCCAGTAATTGTGGGCATGACATCAAATTTTTCATGTCTTGATTGGAAAAATATTTATGACACCACATAAGGAAAATAAAAAAGAGGGAAGTGGGCAGAAAGGGAGAAATTGTTTTTTGAAAAATAAGATTTTTCTCTCTTAGGAACATTTGGTTTACACTAATGAGAAAGACACAAGCTGCTTTATGACTTCGTACTAGAACCCAGAACTCCAAACTTAATTTTTGAACTTTACACCACCCCTCCTTTCTAAATTTGCAGTCCTGGCTCTCAAGGCTTTCAGTAATAACCTATATTACATTAGCAATATTTGGCTACAATCACTATATTCTTCTCATAATAAATAGCCTTTATTTACTTGTTTGGTTACTGTCATCATAAGCAACTGGTAAGACTGATAGAAACACCTTTAACTACCAAATCCTATGGAGACTACAGATGCTGAATCCCTTCTGAAGAGACCTGGTCATTCCTTGGTTGCTGAATGAAGAAAGGTCAACAAATGCTTGCTAAAAAGTAGTGTTTTCGTAAGGGATTAAAAAAAAAAAATCTATAGCAACTGAAAGAAATTAACAGTTCTAAAAGAAAATAGCATTTGCTGAAAGCAATATGAAAGCTGAGAGAGAATAATCCTGCAACTCTACTTCAGAATCAGATTTGTTCTGCCAAGGCTTGATTGCTCAAAAATATTTTTATATTTTGCCTCATCAGATTCTTGTTTACCCCTAGAAAAAGAAATTGCAAATGGCATAGCATTAGGGAGAGAGATTCCCTTATAAAAGGCAAGCTCCTTGAATGCTCTTTGCTAACTGGCACAGCAGTCTTAAAGACAGACATTTTAAAATCATCATTATACTACCAAGAATTCTCAAACATTTAGAACAAGACAGGCAATAGTGTGAAGAGCTTTACAAAGGGAGGCTTAAACAAAAGTAATCAAAAACCTAAAAGAAAATTCTGTACAAAACCAACTGTAAGTTACACAGCTACAGAAGAGCAGATTACTATGTACTGCATTTTGCTACCACATATTTTGTGAATTGCACTGATTAGGGATTATGCTGCCTTGCTGTGGGAAGACACAGGGACTAAAAATTACATACATGGCCTCAGATGTCAGTGGGTAAAAGACTGATACTGCACACGTGTGTTGGAACACACGGAAACAAAGTTTTAAAAAGTTCTTGCATCACTATTTGCATACGATGTATTGCTGGATAAGGAACGCCAGTTCTCATTCTAGCAAATATTATCATCTCTCACTTCAGTTTTTAAAATACAACAATACAGTAGGCATTTTATGCTAGACCATGGTGGTATGGTATTGGACCAGTTAAGCCAAAGCAATTAGTTTCAGTACAATAGATTGCTGTATTTGGACAAACCAGGTAACTTCTTGTGAGTATGGCTGATGAAATTAGACTTATGACTCCATACTTTCTCATTGCAACTATTCATTCTTGCTCCTCTGCAGTGGCAATGGAATTAACCATGCAAATGGTCCTCATCCATGAAATCAAGATCAGTCAGAAGACTACCAAAATAGGTGTTCCCATCTAACACTACCTTAGAGATCATCAGGAAGGCTCATACAATCTGTCCCATCAGTTGTATTAAATTAAAGCATGAGAATCACTTCATAATGTTACTTTGTGTAATTTTGCATACACTATTTTCTTCTTCATGAGATCTTGTTCACCCTCAGTGTCCCCTGTGGAGCAGTAGGGACAAGTGTGCTTAATGTTAATAAATAACAGAATAACTAACTGAAGAACAGGGAAAACACAAGAGGATCAGACTGTTGCACCACATATCTAAATCAGCTGTAAAGCCAAAGCTTCCTCCCATTCCAAACCCATCCTATCTTCAAGCTCTGCCATACTTCATTTTCTCATCCTAAAACTCATCTTTATCCAAACATCAGTCCTCCTAAATGGAAAGGAACAGAGGAAGACTTTTGCATAATTTTTGTCGTTTCAAAATACATTGTGCAGTTTTTAGTGATTGCTAGAAAAATACTGATTTGTCTTTGTGATAACTATGAAAGGCCTTTTAAAAAGTTGTTTTAAAGCTAGCAATCTGTTAAAAAAACCCAAAAGAATGTTTTTGAAACAGTTGGCACCATCTGTTTAATAAAAAAAAGGGGGGGGGGGAGAAAAATTACTGTAGTTAGCATCAGCATTGCTTAACTCAGCAGACCAGCAAGTAAGTAAAAAAGCCATCAATTTCTATTTCAATAAAACATGAATTATATGGATTTTGCTAGAGAGAACTAGACCCTGTCATGGTAACGTGTAACTACATTTGATAACATTCTTCAGCACATATTTCATTATTTCTCAACATCTCATAGGTACTCACAAAATACTTGGCCACAAACCACATTTAATTCCCAAAACTCTGTGGTGAAAGCCAAGTAAACACATTACGAACTGGGCATCTGCTAAACCAAGACTAACACATGGCATTTATAATTTTGCCAATTCCGTTACTAACATATCCAAACAGATGCCAAAGGAAGTATTCCAAAGACTTTTCAGGCAATGGGAATGAATTGGCCTTATTCAGAAGCAAAGCATTAAAATCACCTTCTAGATGACACCAACATAAAAACACGGTGCTAAGCTTTACAATGCATAAAAGGGGTATAAAGAAATGTTAAGGCAATAATACAGATGCTCAGAACTAGAAATAGGAACCTCTCATACACATTGTCAGCTGTTATCAGCTTCTCTTGCCCAAGTGCATAATCTACACTCTCACTGACAAAACAGCTGGGTGCCACCAGTCCCTCCTCTCAGCAACCTCAGTATCAAACTCTGGCAACCAATGCATCCTGTAAGGGCTGCTTGATCTGTCAGATGATTCTGGTTTTATTATAATAATCAAAACTCAACCACTGACCAAGCCATATCACTTTCCCAAACACATGCTCACAGTGTATTCTGTGATGTCAGGCAAGATTCAGAAAGGGTAACAAAACTAGGATATCTGGAAAAACAGGAAAACCTGGATAATGTAGATAGTATAGATGTGCTTGAGGAATATGGTGCAGACACATCCATGTTGCTCTGCGATCCCACATGATGCAAAATCATAATGCTGGCACTGCACTGAAATAAACCTTGTGTTACACCATGCTGGAGGTGGCAGTACAGTATATTTCACACACAATCTTTGTGTCCACCAGGTCCAGCACTAAATCTGAGGTAATGTGCCTAAGCAGACTTGTGGTGTCACAATTCCACTCAGGATGCCAAATTCAGGAAAACCTTTGTTCAAGCTCAATGCTGCACAATGTTTCTGGACTCCAGCTAGTCCTGAAAACAGTTTACATGCAACTGCACCTAAGCTAATCAACTGTATCAACTAATAAATTAGCTAATAAGGCTTGCTAGAACTAACTACATATCTATGACCTGACTTGCTCACTAAACTAACCAGATAAAGCCCTCCAGGGCCTTGGCAAGAGGGAGGTCATAGGGCTATAAGCAACATTTTATTTTACATATCTATGACCTGACTTGCTCACTAAACTAACCAGATAAAGCCCTCCAGGGCCTTGGCAAGAGGGAGGTCACAGGGCTATAAGCAACATTTTATTTTACTCTTTCAGATTTCATGCCTGATTAGATTAGCCATGGCTAATAGTTCCTGCAGCCTTTTGTTTCTAGCCCTAAGCATATCAACAAAGTGTTCCTAATATAGTGCAACTATAGGGAACTCATATATTGCATACTCACATAGTAATCATTCCACAAATCCAAAAATTACACCAATTACTAAATACTGGATGTCTGTATTAATGCACTCAGGACTGTGAGGGATGTCATCACCTGGATGTAAGTACAAAGACAGAAAACCAGGACGTAAAAAGGCTCCAGTGTAAAACTTAGCTGACTATGCTGACCCATGGCATCAGCTACTGATGTCTGCTCCAAACTTCTAACTGAATACTTAC
Organism: Tyto alba; assembly: GCF_018691265.1. NCBI lineage: Eukaryota > Metazoa > Chordata > Aves > Strigiformes > Tytonidae > Tyto > Tyto alba. The sequence continues at coordinate 18,167,749 of NW_024881261.1, forward strand.
CAAAGCAAACAAAAAAATAACAACCCTGAACTTTGTTGTAAGTCCAGACACTGCCCACTGGTCTGACCCTACAGACACGAAGGAGTAATTAAAAAGGCTATCCATCAAGAGGACACTAAAGTCTGTCTGGAGGTGAAGGCATATTTTCAGAGAGAGCAAGGTTCAATTTTACTGCCAGTGGGGTACATTGAAGTACATGGAAGAAGCCTTGGAGGTCAGGCTTTATTAACGTATGAACAAAGATCAGCCTCCACATCATCACCACTGCATTCCAACAACCCATTTTTCTTGTTTATCTTTCAGATTGCTAGCACACAAAAAACAATTAATTCTCTCCTCTATAATTTGTTTTGCGTTTTTTTGACATATTTCCCATTTGAAAGAATCAGTGGAACACGGAAGAGAAGATCTCTAGAAAAAGGAAGAGAGAAACCATTTGAATTTATGAGTATTTGACAGCTGAGTCACTCACATCACTGAATTTTGCACCAAGCATAATTTCAGATACCTCCATTTCACTGTATTTTTTAAAGAAATGCCTGATAATGCATCAAAAGAGCTTAAAATAAAAAAGAAGACCACCCCAAACTTATTTTTAGTTCTAAAGGAACTTCTAATGCAAGACAGCAGTAGAGATAATTTATTGTGGTACTTCTGTCAACGATTCCACAACAACTCTGGAAAATAAGTACTCCTTATCAAATAGACCAAAAAGCTGTGAAAAAATTGTAATACACATTCAAACTTTACCCTCTGACTCCTGGTAATGACATTTTGTCTTGTATGCAGATTCTGCCTATATAGGATCATAGTAAATCAAGTACATTTGACCTACTGAGCTTAACATGACTGTAAATGAATCTCAAAGACAGGAATGCAGGATGTATGATGCTGCAGTCCTGATTGATAACTAAGAAGTCAGTTATAAATAAATCTGGAACAGTTGGGATTGACTGTTGTTTAGCACTTTCAGACAGACATTCAGGGCAACTGGCAGGGGCTTTGAAAGCTGTTTCCTATCTTAGAATCATGACAAAAATAGAAGTGAGGCTGCATTCCCTTGTCTTCTGCTAGAATAGATCTTACTCAAAAACATTTTTACAAGTTTGGCAAGGCATAACTAGTCCACCGTCAGATACAGAACAAAATCATAATTGGAAGTCCCATGTTGATCTACCACAAATAGTTACTTATTGAATTAATAAGAACAAAGCGGGGGTGGGGGAAATAAGAAGAGAAACGTGGAAGGTACTAGGAGATATTAGGGACAAGGAGAAGGTGGTTTCACTGCATTTTTTTTTTTTTTTTAAGTTGTAAGTGAAGTTACAATCAGAATTCACTAGCCAGAAAGACCCTAAAGACCTTTAAGAATAAAATAAAAAGGGAAAATCATATATTTTACCAACTGTCCTTAGGAATATATGGGGTTTTTTTTTGTGGTTTGGGGTGTTTTATTGCTGGTTAGGTTTTTTTTTCTTTGTTTGTTTTGTTTTTGAAGTCAAGAACAGACATTGCATAATAACTACTGACAGCAAAACTGAGTTGTGAGAATGGAACAGGAAAGAGGGAGCATGTATGGGGTTTTGTTCTGTTTTTAAGTGCCCCAAATACTGTTTATGGGGCAACCATATGTCACAGAGTCATCTTGCCTTCAGCACTTAAGCTTCCATATAAATTAAGATGGCATTTATTTCTGTGGTTTTTACACTCAAAATATATCTATCAAAATATTGTAGGATTAGCTAGTTCACTGACTGAACAGCCCACTCTTCTGCCAAAATAATCAGTGGCCCTAATAAGCAATAAAGAACTTTCAGGGTCAGTGGGAACCAAAAACATACAGACCAGAAATTCCATCTATAACTTCTTCCTACTATTTCAGATGAGTGAACTCCCAAACTATATGCAAGAGGCACATGTGACTGAAAATAGAATGTATGTAGTATAATACAAAATCCCAGGAGAAACTAGGATACAGTAAGAGCAGTTTGATTTAGTCTAGTAACTCTCCCAAATGGGTTTCCCATAAACTGTTCTTTCTCAACCAGAACAGTCATGCATAGTGTTTAGCTGACAGAGCTGAAATTGCCCCACCTGCACGCACTCTAAACCACCCTGAACCAAATCAGCTCCAACCGGGAAGCTCTGTAACCGTGGTGCACAATGCCATCCTGCCCTCTTAGCAGAGGTACCCGGTGAGCCCTGATGATGACGTCATGGTTCTGAGTAGGACCACAGCTTCTTGTGTCAGAACACACACAAAGTGGAGGCACGCCTTTCTACAGAATACTGTGTACCCCATTCACTAGTGACTTCCAGGTATTATTCCTATAGTTTCTACAATATACAAACTTCAACAGAATCAGCACTAGGAAATTTCTGCAACTTGCCTTCTAAAGTAAGCCTACTACAAATTAAGGCATGATTCAAGGTCTCCAGGCTTGCTGAAGAAGTACACACACAGGACCACATTTCAGTCACTGAATTGTGGTGTTTCCGTCACGACAACTGCTGAAATTATGCTTGTTGAAAGAGAAAATTCGTCATAAAGAGTCAGATCTTTTATTTGTAATGGATTGCCGCATTGCAGACATATTTTCCTTTTACCAGAACAGCCTGCCTAAATGTATTTTAAACTAATTACCTTTAGGTGGAAAATATGACTTGCTTTCAGCTTTGTGAGGCCAGTCCACCACAAGAGGTCCAAACCTACGAAAGCTGGCAGTGATCTCATCTATAAAAAACAAATGAGGCACCTTAGAGAGAATCTGAAGACTGACAGTGACAAGGTAAAAAAATCTCAGTTAAAAAAAAAAAAAAAAGACTATTTTCGACACCTGTTAAGAACAGTGAAAACTGGAGTAATGTACATAGAGGATGCCTAAATATTCTTTCACCTATATGCTATACATGGCTGCTTAAAAAAGTAATTTTACATTCCACTAATGCAAGTTTGCATCAGGATTAAATGCAAACATGATCTATCAGAAGTGAATATGCTTCAGCTGCAGTTTATTTCTAATTATAGCCACAAAGCAGGGTCAGATGCAGCCACATGGGACTGGCTGAGGAGCTACATGTCAGCAGGGCCACTCCTTGTAGCATGCCCTAGAAAGCAGGCTGCATCAGGTCATGCGACTGTGGGGATTTCACCTTCCTCAGCCCCCTCTGGAAATCTGCCTTGAATTACCAAGTTATTTCTTTGCTTTTTAAGCACCAATTTAGAAACACCATGGAACACACATCTCAAACTATCCTAAAGGACAATTTTACATGCAAATGCATTGAGAAAAACCTGTTTTAAGGTTGTTTGGTTGGTTGGTTGGTTGTTTTTTTTTAATCTAAGATATTTTTTTCCTCAATGCATTTATGTACTTTAAAGAAACATTTAATTTAAAATTGTGTCTAATGTGATGCTAGATAGATCAGAGCAATGATCCATCAGGAGACAAAGGCAGTGGTTTTCCAATTTTTTGATCGCTGTTTGAAATGTGTCCAATTTATCTGACCCCATGAGCTGCACATCAGATTTTTCAAGACACTAAAGCCACACATATTGCATAACTCAGGAGCTGAAGGAAAAAGATGTTACTGGAGTAGACCCCTCATGGGAGAGGGTAACAGCTCCCATGTGGCTATGTTACTTCCTTGTAGAATAGACTGGGCATATATTTTGATTGAGTGACCCAGCAACATTTACATCAGTTGTACCTGTTGGCCTGTTTCTTCTTACAGCTGGGGATTCAGATAACCCAGTAGTCCCTGTGTCAATAGTCCTGGAACTCATGATGTGACACGGGAACTGCAATTAAGCTGTCTTGGCAGCTCATATTTATTAAAATTGCACGTGGTTCAGGCTCCAATTCAGTAGATCAGATTTGGAGATCACTCTCTTCTCGTTATAAGGCATCCTCAGATTCCCTACGTATACCAGTTGAAGCCAGATAGTGGTGGATTTCAGCTATAATATGAAAAATACACCAAAAACTGTCATGATTTTAGTTGGGAGTCAGGCTGTGTGGGGGCACAAACAAGTAGAGCAGATACTGATTGAGAAAAAAGCTGACCATCCTTACTAAGCTGGTTATTATTTTGTAGCCATATTAATTGCCCTACATTTGTCAGCTGAACACTGCATATATGCTGGATATAAGAGCTGATTAATTAAAGCCTGATTTATTTTGGTAAGGACTGTATTAGCAAAGTCCTTAAGGTCAACCACATCTTGTAAAAAGAACCAGGAAAGACTATGGTGGAGTGACAGTACCCACTAAGTTCCGTTTTTCAGTTTTCCCACTTTGCATGTGGGAACACATGCTGCTACTGCAGGTTAGAAGGCCTGCCATGCAGGCACTTCTGCCTCCATCTCTTCTGACCTACAGTATAAAAGAATGTCAAATTAATTCTCAGGTATTTCAGGGGGTGGTGATGGTTGGTTGTTTTAAATAATGCCGCGAGCAACATACCTGGGAAAATACATATGTTATTATGAAAATATGACCTTTTGAAAGTAATTATATGAAAGTCATTTCTCACATCTCACCAATGTAACTTATTCACAGTACCTTCATCAATGTCAGGAGGAAGACCTCCAACAAACACCTTTCTAGAATAGCGTTCCACTCTTTCACCATTCTGACAGCGTGTTGGAGAGCTGAGACCCGATGATAAAGACTGATCACCATGACTGTCGTCTAGGAAGCCATCTTCAAAAGGAAAGAGTGAAGACCGACCTGTAACAGATTTTGTAGTATCTATAGTTAACACTATTTCCTGGAGAATTAAATACTTCAGTAAAAAATGTTGTATTTCCTTCTACTGTTTTGCTTTAACAGAATTTGCATTAAAGGGGACAGCTAAGTGGTCCAGTTATCCACATGATGTTCATTAGTATTGTTTCTATTTTTCCAAGTCTATATTATCCAAGACAATAAACCTAATTTAGCTTTAAAACGAATCCTTGCAACTGACTAGTAATGAAAACCAGCAAGTTATCTGATGAAATTGTGTGTCATAGGTATAGAAAGAACAATTATAAGATTTGCATTTCAAACCAATTCTTAGAGATTTAAATCTTCCGTAACAGATCTTGCAGGAATGATCTTAAAGAGCAGATCCCTCAAGCTATTGCACTGCAGACCAGGACAGTCTCAATCAGAGTGCTTTACAGGGTCCTAACCACAAGGGCTGCATCACTTCCTCCTCGAGTGAATGGAGGCCCAGTCTGAGCAGGGGGGCAAGCAGCAAAATAAACATAGAAAGGCTTTGTATTGTGGATATTAAACGTGCAGGTGAAACAAAAAACTTAGCTAACAAGAAAAAAAAAATCTTTAAAATCTTATTAAATAAACCGCAAAAAACTTACAGTTGAAGAAAAAAAGTTGTTAGCTAGGACAGCCTGTCAAGCTGTTACTCTGTTTTAAAGCACACTTTCAGTAATGACCTAACTAAAGCAACATAAATGACTGCTACTCAGTCTGTTAATGGAAAGTAAAAAATTTTGTGATCATCTAATGAAATTAACTTGTTGCTATTACTACCAGAGTATACACACATTATCTTAAAAACAGATTTATTGACCTAGAAGATAAAGAAATATTCAAAGTCTCTATGTAAGCATGTAAGCAACACTGTAGAACACACAAACTTTAGAATTGAATGATTTCCTATATATGACTTGAAAACTAAATCCTGCAATGTAGAGGTGTATAAATGGGAACCTCATCTCAAGTCTGAAAAGGCTAATTGTCCCCTCATATTATGGAGGATTACTCCCAGGGATAGAGTTATAATTCATTGATACAAACAGTTTATAGGGGGTTTAATTACAAATATAAATAGCAGGGCACACAATGGAATTCAGAGGTAACAGATCACATGAAACTGACTTCCAGCAAGACCTAAGAAAGAATTAATGCCATACCAGGAAAGTACAGGAAATAAAAACAGAGGCAAGGAGGAAAAAAAAAACCAAACCAAACCAAACCAAAACAAAACAAAAAAAAACATGCAGAGGGACACTAGTCAGAAAAACATATATACTGAAAAAATACCAGTAATAGAGTAGCAAAGGACAGAAAACTGAAAGAAGAAGCAGTCCTATATATGGAAAACAATCTAAGAAACAAAAGCTAGGAAAGATGTTCTGATTAACACAGAACCCTAGCCTGATTTTTTTCTGAACATGAGGCACTGGAAAAGTCTTAATTAGGAAGAATATAGTGAATGCCCAACATTGACAGAGATCACAGATACAAAAATCCACTGAAGCAAAAACCCTACTGTGCTTTTAAGCACTGACATAAAAAATAGGGTAAATGCCGCAATCAGAGAAGGATTTAGAGATGCTACTTTTCAAAGTCTAGTATAACTGGTTGTCAGAAACGGTGGGTTTAGTGCATAAAACAGGAAAGACTATTGAATATTCCATTAATGGACAAACAGGTCATGCACATATATAAACATATGCATTTCAGCATAAAAGAGAACAGATGCATGAGAGAAATAATAATTAGGAAGGCTAAACTTGTGTAAAAATATCAAATCAGAAAACCCATTGAAAAGTAAGAAATTAGAAAATATCTCTAAGAGATTGACATTAGTAAGAAGCTAAATAATCTTTTAATCCCCATCCTCCCACCTACCTTCTTATAAAAAAATAAAACAAAACAAATAACAAACATGTGCTATTAGTGGAAGTTGGCATATCAAATTAATAGATACTAGAACATGGTACTCAACTAAAATACAGGTCTACAAATGAGGCTGAATAAGTGCTGAGTTCTGAATGAAATTATGAAAATGCACAACAGCTTAAAAAGCAAGATAACACATCTTATGCCAGATGCTTGACAGTCTGCAAGCATTGTACTCGTCTTAAGTAAAGGCAAAAGATGATCCAAAACTTTTAAATGTATGACGTATACAATTAAAATAATGGAAAGCATACAGACAAGGGAGTAGGGAATGACTGGTCACTTTCTCTACCAGTAAGGAGAAACTAAAATGCATTGAACACAATCAGTACATGGCAAGGCTGAAAGCAAATCAAACCGTGGAATCCCTTGCCACAGGCTTTTTAGGATGCTGAGATTCATGTATGTAGATTCAGAAAAGAGAATGAGCAAGAACAGAAGAAAAAACAATTCTGAAGCAATCAATATTGAGACATCACCTCAAGAAACCCCTAGAGGCAAATCTCTGGGAGAGCATTATGGGAAAAGCATCACTAAATGCCTTATTTTTATACCTCTGCGCCCCTCCCCTGGCATCTCTGAGTTGTCAGTGTAGCAGAATAGATTTTGGGCTGATTTCACATAGCTGTGCTTACATCTGTACCTGAAAAGCTGGTTGTAAAAGTTAAAAAGAACATGACTCAACAGATCTAAGCATGATACCTACAAAGAAATGCCTCTTCACTCAAAGAAATCAAGAGGATCAAGTAGACAACTGATATATTATGGTAAGCACCAAGAAATTTCTGACAAAAGCTCTTGTCACTGAAGATGCTTAGTCACAGTGACAGAATCAAACACTAATTAAAATATCCAAGTATAAAAAACGTTAAATGAGTCCCTGCACAGATTCGCCTCTGGGTACTCTGCAGATTGCCACAATGCAAATGGGAAAAACAATAATAGAGGGGGATATACGATAACATTTGATAAGCACCACATCATGTTTTAACAGACTATTGTAGAATTTTGTGTTTCTTAAGGTTAAGAAAGCTCAAAACAATAATATAAAATTCAAGATAATGAAAAAGCATGAATATCACAGACTTCAATATTGTATGAATAAGGCAAGTCACAAAATCCCTAACATTAATGAAAAGACACACACACACACACAAATCTATGTATTACTATAGACAAGCCTGAATTTCACATAGAAAACACACGTTACAGAGTGAAACATGCTTTTTGGTAAAGTAAAAAACATTCTGAAAGTCCAGCACATTCAGAAGTCGTTTGCCCTGTTTTGTCATCACTATAATTTGTATGAAACAGCCTACACTCTATTCATCAGTTACTGCCACATTACTATATTTCACTTCTACAAGTAAACATAAGTTGCAAAAAGTTAATAATGTCCAGCTGATTCCCACCTCCTTCCCTACTTAGGTGCCATTTGATCAACCTGGAAATACTTGCCACAATCTTAAAATGAAATTAAACAGTGTTTGCATGCACAGAGATTATACAATATTAGATATTTTGCCTATTTTCCAATTTGTTTCAGTACCATGAGAGCACTGAAAAAGTTTAAGTATTAGGATGTGTTCAACATCTGTTAACAATAGCCTGTTCTCTGGAATCAGGGAAAAATTGGAAGGTAAGTTTGTGGGGAACACATAAATATTTTCTTTTTGTTTTAGCTATAAAATGAACACGGAAACCAGACGGCTATTAACAAAACCCACTCAAAATCTCTATTATAAACTGTGTTAGCAGAGCCTACTACCTCAAATCCATACATATGTGCAAACTACAAGTTACTTATATGCTATTGGCTTGCTTGTGTGCCTACACTTGTCTCCCAGCTCCTTCACAAACATGATGCAAATCCTACATTTTAAAAATGGAAGAGATGTCACATGCATAGCTGTCAAAGAACATATATCAAAAATTAGATAAAACCAAGTTTAATGCCCAAGTACCTCAAGCAGGTGGCATTACCCAACTCTAATCGTTAAAATCTGCAATCCTCATTGTTATCTTCTCAGTAAAGAACAGTCTGTATAGGCTACAGCACAGTACATAAGTGTAAGCTACATTAGTAGCTTCCCTGGTAGTCAGCGAGCTTGCTGTTGTCAGTGTTCAGTAATCTCTCAGAATAAACTTATATGCAGCACTGTACATTTATAAAATGTTTTCAGTCTGCTTTTACTTTTTAAGGGTTGCATATAATGAAATAAAGCTAAACTGTGTTCAAATGTATCTTTTATTATTATTATTAATATCCGCTGTTGAAGACAGTTATTAGTATTGGTATTCACAATGTTCTACCTTAGGGAATCCAATATAATACTCAAGTGTAATATTCAATGAAAGTTGTTTCCTCTAAGAAAAAAGTATTTTTGAAATGTTCAATGTACTAGTTAAACATTGCATTTCTACCAAAAAAAAAAAACCAACCCAAAACATAACCAAACCTGAAAACAATCTTTTTTTTTTTTGAACACTACACATTTAAAGTCATAAATCTGTCATGAAAGAGTCTTTACATTCAGTTATCCTTCAGTTCACTAGTAATAGCAACACACTTGAAGTTATCAGCTCAAGTTCATCATTGCTTTAAGCTGCTGATGTTTGCAGATGAAGAATATGAGACTGACTTGTACAAAGCAACTGATGAACCAAATAATGTTAAAATTAGTAACATCATCTTATTATAAGAGAACTAAATATTTATTTCTCCCACTATTCACCAAACAAAACATTTAGTAAATACTTTTACCTCTTCTCCGCCCATAGCTCCTGGCTGCATGTAAACACAGAAGAAAATTGTCGGTACAGCTGTCATTAGATTTAGCTCCAAAAGCAACGAAAATGTAGCTTCTCTCTGTTCTCTTTTCCCCCTCCCACCATAAAGAAGGAAAATACATTCAAAAAGTGCAAGATGAAATCCAAACAACCCAAGACAAGACAAGAAGTTTGAAGATGACAAAAGGGGGTGGGGAGGTGGGGGGCGCATGGGGGAATTAAACATACCTGCTGTGCAAGTTTTCTACATAGCAAAGGTATTTTAAAAAATCAGACATATCAGACTTACAGTACTATAAAATAATTTAGGATTATGGTTTTAAGAGTCAATAAACATCATCAACAGTAATCTTAATTAAAATAATTAATTTTGCATCTTATTAATTAGTTGTGGAGAACATATTTTCTGATTATGTTTCAATTTAATTAATTAACCATCTGTAAATAGTAAGATCCTACCAAAACAATATGTACTCAATAGCCAGTATGTTCAGACAAATAAAAACAGATTGACAAAACCTCTTCATAACTACCAGAATTAATACAGCATTTCAATGAGACATGCATCAATGGCAAGATCCACAATGTTGTACAAGTGCAGAAGCATAATTTGTGATATAATGAGAAATGCAAAAAATAGCATTTTTTGATCTGAAATTTTAGAATACCAGAGAACAATCTGGAAAACAGTGTGTTCTACAGAGATCCTTCAATCTGTCACAAAAGGTATCTGTGGTTTTCCAAGGTAATCAAATGTAGAAGGCTAAGGGTCAGGTAGAGTTTTTCAACAGAAAGTGAACTTAGGGAATAGGTAATCGAGCCTTGGTGTGTTTCTTTCTCTCTTGACTGCAATACTATGTGCTTCTCCTCCTTCCCAACTCCATCTCTTATTTCCAAAACTAACACAATGCCTTCTCGTCCTACCCTACATGCCCAGGTTTTAGGTGTAATTCCTTTAGCTCTCCCTACAGCCCTTAGCCCACTTCATGTAATTCCCACTCCCTCCTTGTATATCCCAAGTGTCCTCCACCATAAAACTAATTTTTCTATTTCCATCTTGGAATGGACATCCTGAGGTGTCCCACCATACCCCTCCACTTTCCCTAACTCCTTTTCTTAGGCCAGCAATTACATGACAGACCAGTTGTTGCTAGTTGAGAACTACTAATCTGATGACTAGTCCCTTGGCTATGAGAGGCCCCAGGGACTACCCAGAGCAATGCTGAACCTCCTTCAGCACACGCACTAGTAGCCTCTCTTCTACCCAAGTAGATTCTTCCTCAAGCCTTGAAAAAACATTGTCTCAGGCACCATACTCCTTTTTCTCCCACCATCAATAAGGCCACAAAAGATCAACTACATGAGTATTTCATTAGAGGGATTAAAAAATTTCAAGGGCTATGATGAAAAACTGCTTCACAATTTCTGTTTAACACAAAAGCAGTAGAAGGTGTGTGAACAACTATTCAGCCTATAGTGAGGTAGCTGGTAAACCCTGAAACACACTCTGTTCCTTGCACCTCATGGAGCAAGTCCTCATCCTGAATGCCCATACACCAAAAAATAAGCATGTATCAAGGTGTAGCTATCAACATGTTTGGATAGTAATTTCTTTGAAAAACATTTCTCAAACAGAATGCTACCACTTGAAAAATTAAATAAAGAAGCATTACTTTAGTATGAGATGAAAAACTTCTGTGTTTAAGAAAGCTTTATATGCATAATGTAAACATTTAGGCTCTAAACAAGGTAACTGCATGATGGCAGATGGCAGACTTCCGTAAATTTTAGAATAACCTATTGTCATTCATACATTATAGCACTTCCATATTATACTGCACTGCATAATATTACTTTCTTGTATATATGCACTCACACATATAATCTTTATGCTCATAAATAAATTTTCATGAAGTTATATTTACTATTACCTGTAAATTCTAGGTGGAAAACAGGGCAAACCACTTAAACAGGAAGACAATCAGCCTATTCAGGTTTTGCTGGTTTAGAAACATTGCATTACATTTAAACACTCAAAGGTGAAGTTTCACCATTGTTGCTTATATTTTATATATACATACACACACGTAATTTGAAAATTAACTCAGTTTTATCCAGTGTTTACATTAAAATGTTACTTTTCCCAACAAGCTGAGTTATTCAGCACAACAACTTAAGAATGTCAACACACATTTTATTATGTTTTTTACACAGTATGCAGAATAAGATAGAGTTAATAAAAAAAGACAAGTTAACAAGAACAAGGTAAGTTAATAAAAAATACCCATCATGTTCATAAGTCAAAGTTGAGAGCATGAAAGATTTAATAGAAGGAATGGTTCATTAGGCAAATTTCTTAATGCTTCCAGTGTAAGTAAATATTTTATAAAATAAGCAATTTAGAAATTGTTCTCGAATTAAGACATTTGGGACCCAGCAAGAAAATTATTGCACTATTACAAACAGTGAAATTACCAGTGTTATATATCTGAAGTTACTTTCTCTCTCAGGCAATTCCAACAGAAGACAAAAGAGACAGGGAGCTCCCAAAATTGTACCCAGCACTGATGAAGCCACTCCTATATACTGGTTTTGGTGCCAGATATGAAAATCATTTTGCACAGAAAAACATCTCCTGAAACATTGCAAAATTCAACACAAAAGCAATTCTTTCCTAGGTACCTCATGGAATATTATGGTATTAATGAAAACACAGCTGTTTTAATAATAAGTGATGAGCACATTTTCCCATGTAAAATTTGAAATTGTTGCAAGCAGGCACTGATCAGTTGTGCAACTCCTGAAAGGATCACCACTGTGTTACAGTGTTTTTCCATTCCTTTGCAACTTCCCTTAACTGACAGGTAGAAAGTTACGTAACCCCTATGTCCTAAATTGCATATATTCAAATACAAAGGAACAATACATTCTTTTATACCTCCTGATAACTCTCCTGAAACTATTAACTCACCTCATCCAGAAGTTGAGTGTATTCTTACAAACGTGAAACTGTATGTTGAAGAACAAAACTCTAAGCTTTTAGCAAACAAGTAAAACTCCCCAAACCCCAAATCTTGCAATGCAAGCAAGCAAATTTAGTGCTAATGCTATTGGAATTCCTGAAAGCCTGCAGCTAAGATTACTCATTGCTGCAATAAATCAAAACACACTCAACTGAAATGCTCAAATTCTAACTGCATCTCAAAGAAAGCTAGATGAAACTGATGAAAAGGAACTTTAAAGGCTTGCATTTTGCAAATGTCTATCTGGTAGTTAAGGGAGAAGGAGTCTACTGGTAGCATAAGAACATGCTTATAAAATTCCATGAAGAGCCACAAAACTCTTGGGATAACATGGTTTATGAGATGAGCATAGCTGCATGACACACAGAAGCACGTATCCACACAAGATAGCCCTCAAGGATTCAGAAAGGAAGGTAGACCTAACAACCCTTGCCTGGAAAGGCAGAGGATCAAAAGCATCCACAGTGTGACAATGTTGTCAAGAAAAAAAAATGTTATGTGAACAAGGGAAGCTACTCTGCTGTTTAAAGTTACTTTTGTTCAGTTAATATACATCCTGAAAACCAAGAACACAAACAACAGAACATTGCTTATTGTATATCAACAAGTAAACAACCTTCACTCTTCAGCTCACTACTTAGGCTGGGAATAAGTTTGGATTTGTCCTGATGTTTGTGTTGGAAGGTTCTACCACTAAAAGGAACATTGTGTAATTTGTGTGATAAAAGCAAAACATGTAAATAAATACCAGAATTGCACAAACGATTTCTGAGAATTATTATTAGTAAGGCAGGTGTTCTGCAATGTATTTGATAGAGCTGAAACCAAGTGACAACATACAGAAAATAAAAGTTTTTGTCTAAAAAATATTCTTAGAAACTTAGTGTATGTTAAAACATAGACCTAAACCATATGGCTCAGCTAGAATACCTATAAGAGCTCATATTCAATGCCCTGATGGGTAAGACCAATAAACCATCCAGACAACTATTCAGTCTTCAATAGTGGCACTAGAAAGAGCATGTTAGACTGGCCGCTATCAGTGATATTTTTCTCTTCTGCTTACCTTAGCATTCATAGTTATTTGAGGAAACATGTTAGGAGGCACACTCACCTACTTCTAATACCTGCTTAAAGACTTTTGTAACCATTTGTCGACCTTTTTTTTAAACCTGCTGATACCATCTCTTTCCACAAATTCCTGTGGCACCAGGTTCCAAAAGTAAACTACAGAAGCACTTCCTTTTGTGGGTTTTGAATGGATCTACCATAAGTTTCACCAATTGCCCCATTAGTTCTAGCTTTGTGGAACACGGTGCACGGCAGTTTTGCATTTCCCTATAATTTTTCTAAGGCTCCATCACATTCAACTTCAGCATTCTCCCCAAACTCAAGTGTTTCAGCTTCTTTAATCACTTGGTAATCCAGTACAGTCACAGTAGAGACAGACTATAATGAAGAACAATTACAAAATCCAGAGAAAGTTGTATTTTAGTAGTTAGCTACTTTGATATTACAAAATAAGGAAAAAGCATAGCTAACAAAAAAAAAAAAATTAAGCTTCCAAAGGGTATAGAGAAAATTGAAATAGAGCAGTGAAAGTGATGTTCATTATCAGTCTCATTAGCTTTACTCAAGGCTGCAAAGACAAAAAAAAAATTAAAAACTCAAAGTTATGTGCTATCACTGGTTTAATCTATTCCTATGGAATAGGATTATTCCATAGGAAGGCCATGAGAACACTTTTCCACAAAAAACTATGCATGCTTTAGGGCTTGTACTGGTTTACTATTCTGGTCTCAAATCACACTTGTAACTGGGCTGGCTATGCTCATATAAGGCTTGTAGTATGCACTGTCCACAATACATTTCAGTTATAAAACAGCAGAAGGTAAAAATTGGCGGTACTTGGGAAGAATAGGTATCAGTGATGTCAGATCAGTCAATCTAGAAATGTGTATCTTCTCACACGATTCAATTAAATGCTGACACAATACATCAGTACAAGAAAGCATAATAATAACTTACAATATCCCTGTGAACCAAGCCTTTGAAGTCAAGAAAGACTTGTGAAAACAAAAACCACCTTACTTCATCTTCTGGAGACAACAGATGTTAGTCATGTGAAACAATGAGTATCTACTCTAACAACTTAATCTCTAGTAAAGGATTCAGTTTTTATGGATTAGAAACTGTGAGGAAAAGTTCCCCTGGGAAGACAGCTAGCTACACAAGGGAGAAAGTCTGTAGAACAATTAACAAGCTTGACAAAAATGCAATAACCTTTTTCAAATATTTTTTTATGAAGCCAATCAATCACATGCTGATATTTATTCAACATATTACTGTCACTTCCATCAACAAAACGTTCTGTATAGAAACTTGAGTACTGTTCACCTACATCAAGCAGATTTAAAGATTTCAGCAGCGTCATTATGGCTTTAACTTGTGAGAGAGAATTTCTGGAGAACCTTTTCAAATGCATCAAACCCTATCAAAGGCCTGATAACTTAAGTCTGTAGACAAACTGATGTACTTCCAGTATATTCATATAGGAGATAATATTGCCAAATTAATTAGTTGACTTGTCTTTTAAATCAGATTCTAACAGCAACATAAAGTTGACAAGCTGTGAAGTATCTTCTTCACAGATTTCAGCAGAGGTATGCACAGGATTAATCTGTCCTAGAGTGTGAAGACAGCATGATGCTCCTTACGGAAAACGCATCTATTATAATTTTATTGAATTATGTTGGACCATAAAGATAATCTCTACTGGTTAGGCACAGCCCTTAAATTTTTTTCTTCATTGTAGATGAACTAAAATTTCTAAGCCAGGAGATTTTATATGCCAAATAAGATAGTGATTTACAAATTACTGACATCTGATCCTGCTAAGACTTTTTTCCTGATTTTTTTCATTGCTTTATTGTAATATGGGATTAGATCTGCACACTGTATGTGGATGAAACAGCATTTCAGGGAAATAATAAATTTGTGAATCCATAAAACATTAACTCAAAAGAACTAGATCTACACTCTTACCATATCATAGCTAAAAGTGAATCTGATCAGGTAATTTCAAATGCAGAAATAAGTGTCACCATGTAGTTGTACTATCACATTTTCTGGAAGACTTAATAGAAAGTATTTTGAGATTTTTAAAAACATTTTTTCTTCACTGTTGATACTTATATCTTGTTCATGCATAATGTGTCCACAATATCAAAAGATACACATTTCAAGGAAATCTTAAAGGCACTGCTTAAATTGACTTAAAATAGCATTATCTCTATGGAGATTAAAAAAACCCCAAAAGTCAACATTCCCTGATTTGAAATTTCAGAACGAGGAGGGCTAAAGGAAAGTTTATTTGAGAAGATCAAGAACCATCTTGATTTATAAAGGACCAGAATCTTATTTCTAACTTAGAAAACTCCTTTGTAATCTTGAAGCAGGCAGCAGTTCAGAACCAATTCTTGCTTTAGGACACTATGACCTGTCCAATAATTTTCTAAGATCAGAAAGAAAAAGACGTCATGCTTTTTCTTTTGAATAATGAGTCTCTAAAGTTCTTAGAGATCTGGAAGTTTATAAATGAATTACAATGCCAGTAAAAATTAATTAATGAATTGAGAGAAGGTGATAGAATCAAGTGAAATTATGCAATGTATTTTTGCTATACCATTATCTCTGTAGCACACACCTTGAACTCACTGAAGAACTCATTTTGCTGAAGTAACAAAAAGCAAATGAACAGCATAATCTAGGAACTCTATTTTTATGTCATTAAAATACATAGATGGAGATCAACTATTTGTGTGCACATAAGAAACACAGATGCAAGAAGGGCATGCAACAGTCAGAATTTCTATCAACTGATTTGAAGATTTCCTTTGAGTCATAATAAAATACTGAGATCAGACACATGAATGGCGTGTCTTTGTAAAGTACTAGACTTCTCTTAAACTTTGGGCCACATATTCAAAGTTCCTTTAGGAAACATTCTTGACTGTTAATTTCAGTCATTTCATTTGATATAATGTACATAAATAAAGTTTATTAACACCTTTATGATTTTAAAGTATCTATCCTACAACAACCCTTGTCTTAAAATACCCAGATGGAAAAATAATAGTTGCAATTCCAGGAAGACAAATCAAAAGTTTTCTCCCTGTCAATCCATACTACTATGTCTGAATGGTCAATATCATCTAACAAACTGTCAAAATGTGAAAAAAAAATTCAAAATCACTGAATAAGAGCTAGGTCAGGAACATTTTATTTAAAAAGTAGATTTTCATACAGTTGGAAGTATATGAAAGGCAGTAGTTAAAGCAGAAGCAGTTTAAGTAACTTAATTTGTAGCAATCAACGTAAAAAAAATATATACATAAATGCATTCTAGAATAATTTCAGTATTTTCAATAACTAAAATAGGAGTCGAGGTTGACAAGAACAGTTTGCATACAAAGATGAGGCCAATGCTTGAACCAGCATGAATTTACTGCATATAAAATACTGTTTCTTGAATAACAATTTCTGTATTTTATCTAGATAAGAAGCAGACTGATAAATGAACATGACATGATAAAACTCAGTAAATCATGTGCATAAAAGTATGTGGAAAATAAGAACTAGGTTTGGGAGAATAAACAGTTAAACTTGGTTCACTCCATTAATCTTTGAGTTTCTTGCCATAGTATGTTTGTACTGAGCCTTATGTGCACAGAAATCTTCCAAAGGAAGTTTTCTACATATTAGTCTGTTATTTGCAGAACACTCGCCCCACTTTTTCAGCAATAGCATTTGTAATTATTTTTACTTCAGCATGTTTCAGCACTTTAGATCTGAGGGGTTCTTTTTCATGATGAGCAATACAACAGAACAACTTTTTTAAAAATAATGCTCTTTCTTCCCCTTATTCTTTGTCTATAAAAGCTGTTCACAAAGAACAATACTTTTGTCCTCCAGTTTTTTTAAAGAGGTCTTTGAAAGAAAATATAATTAAAAAAAAATTAATTATTATGAATTATTGCTTGGTTCAAAAGGTGTTTCTCAATTTCCACTGATAGATGGGCTGGATGTGCAGGTGGGTGCTGTGATAATTTGGTGATACTAGCTTCAACTGTCCTTTCTGGTTCAATTTTTCCCAATGCTAGCAATGCAAGCACTATAACAATCTCCCTGGTAACATATGCTGACATACATATACAATTGAATCCCATCATCAGAAAAACATGATCTACATGCATGCTGCATGCAGTTAAGGCCCACACATTGGAACTCAGACACTTGATCAAACACTTGAACTGTATTTGATAGTCAAAACTATTGTTTGAACAGTTTAGGCATATCATGCAGCCAAGCATCTGTGCAGAAGGCAAGGCTTATCTATTTTCATTTCTTCGCTATAGTTTAAAAAATAGATTAATAATAAAACTCACATTTCTAACAGCCAGGTTGATAGGAATTTCCTTCATATTGCTTCCATTCTACCAAACCTAATTCTAGACTTCTGTCTCATCTCTTCTAGCATCATATATAATGCTTGTGGAATAGCCTGGCAAATCTTGTTCTTAATATACTGCAGAAACAGATGGCACTCACCCACAGTAGAGAGGATCACATAGATGAAAGGAAAGCACATTAGTGAGGTTATGAGGCAGGCAAAGTGGTGGAAAACAAACAAACAAACAATAAGGTAGCAAAGAGCTACAAAGTTGGATTAAAAGGAAGACAATTTAAGAAATCCTTCTCTTCTAGAGAGAGACTTCAGCAGTCACTGATAAGGGATACTGGCTTCAGTAATAGACGAATCAGATCTAAGAAAGTCCAGATGCTAATATAAAAAAATTGAAGGGAAGAAGGAAAAAAAAGCATGTTTTATTGGGTTCTCGGCCTTTCCCCTCCGCTTTTTTTAGGTACTAGCTAGCCTGCCTCACAGCCCCCAAGGCAGCATCAGTACTAACTGTACATCTGGTTCTGAAAAATTTAGCAAGGTTATGTGTAAAGTGACAGTTTTCACACCCTGGGACTCTCATGAACCCTGCTGCCTTTGCTATGTCACACTTAACATCATTCATTTTTCCCTCCAGTTAAATAAACTCGGATCTCTTCGTTATTAAATTAGGTCTAGTTTTGCAAACCTTATTAGCTCTCTCAGTGTCTTTTATTCTTTTCTATTATTCCTTATATGTTAATAAGCTAGTAACACGTTAGTAAATGAGATTATGGCAATTCGGCTAAAGAGCTCAGCAAATTCCTATAGGCAGGTAACCAAACCATTAAAAGAGATTGATGCCTCTCAAAATTTAGATGCACATTTCCCAGAATATTATCACTACAAAACCCAAGCTTTTATTAGCTATTAAACTGCCAACCCAAGATTTTGCAAGAAAAAAATAATTCAATAAACCTTTTAGTCAGAGTGGTTCATTTCAAGGTATACCAGTAACACTGTCAAAAGATTTAAATATAGAATGCTATTTCAGCAACTTTGTTATATATCTAAACACTTTATGTGTTTGAAAACAATACAACAGAATATAGGGAGAGCCAAGTACATTAGCTCTTAAGGAGACAAGGCTATTTAAAAACGGATAGAAGCATGATAATAAAAAATTAAATTGTCTTGCTGCCATTACATTTTCTGTCATGGCATGATGACTTTCCACATAATTACTATCTGTATTAATAAAGCAAAACCAAAATCTCTACACAAACATCTAAAAAGATGCCCCAAACCCTTGCCTTAATGTATTTTTCAATTTATTTCACTCAGAACATACAGAACTAAATGACACTAATGCAAAGAAGAAAAGACAGTCAGATGGAGAGCAAATAGTACCAGACCTCACAGATGACACATTTTCATATGAGACAAGAATGAACATTGGAAGCAGATGGAAAATTTGAAGCCCAACAGCAGTGCAAAGTCACTGTGCAGAGGAGCTTTAGAAAAAAAAAACAGAATTTCATCATTTCACAAAGGGTTTTTTCTCATTTGTTGGTTGAACGACCTTTAGACTAAACTCATTTTACAGAAGCTTGTTTGGGATCCCAGCAATACAGTTCAATGCTTCCTTAGAAAGATCACACACCCTTGTTTATTCCCTATCTCGCCTTTTCACCTGCTATACTTCTCTCCCACTAAAGCTTATTGTTGGCTTTCTGGAGGTCACAAAAAGCATTAAAGATAGCTCACTACCTAGCACATAGGTAACTGTATTCTTGTTGATCATTTAGTCCTAATTATATAGCTAATTAAAAGGGAGCACATATTAACTCAAGACAATGTCCAGTGTCCCCCAACAGAAGCAATGGCTACAGAAATGTATGACTGCAAACGGGAGTGAATCCTAACAAGAGAAGGGGATGGGGGACACCTTTGAGTTAATTTTGGCAAATCAAATTAATTTATTCTCCGGTTTTGCTTAGTATTGTAAACATATTTTTAATTAGCATTGCAAACATCTACTAGAAGTATCATCAATAGATGGTTTCTTTTTAAGTTAATACAATAATTTATATAAATAAAATCAGTTGTTCAATTTGTGCCACATTTCCCCTAGAAATTACAGTATCAATTTTATGTAATCAGGTGTGTTAGATGAAACTTTATAAAAATTATTCTACTGTTCAGCTCACTATGAATCACGTTATTAAAAAGTTAACAGACCAATGTCACTACTTGATTAAAAACACTATTTCAATTACTGACATTTCAATTACAGCAGGTACATACAAAAAGCTATAGCTTTTTCCCTTTGCACAATCTTTCAAATTGAATTATTCGCATCTTCCTTTTGTTTAAATGCTCTTTAGGATTATGCTCAGATCTCTGAATATTTGAACACTGCATTCCTCAACAGAAGCCTAATTCTGATAGAGAACTTCAAGCACCTCTACCATATAAACCTGCTTACACATATGTGCAAGATTTTGTGCATGTACACAAGCATAATGTCATTAATTACAAGAAGATATAATAATTATGCATCTAAAAATAATCTATCTCACTAATTTTATTATTTCAGAGCTCAGTGCTTTGAGATGATGATGATTTATAGCTTTGCACAATGATGAACAAAATGGTGGTAGTATACTCTACACTAAGCCCTGACATCTAACCAAGTAACACCTTCCCTCATACCAAACAATCTCCTTCAACATTTATAGACAGTAGCTCAAGACAGTCAGGCAGGAAAATCCCTGGTTTCAGAAGGCTGTTATCAGTAAATAAGAATACCACCTGAAGTACAGTTGAAAGTGTTGCCATAAAGGATGAAAAGGAGCTAGAGACAAACAACCCTCAGAAAACTTCCCCTCTCCCTACAACATATGAAGGATTTGGATTGCAGTTGGCATGAGCCTATGTTGTCTTCCAGCTTCAAAAGATTGCATACACTGTTAGTGAGAAATAGAGTAATAAATCTTAATAAATAAATAATTCTGATAAATCTTAAGGATTATTACCGTGTCTTTGCAGGAAAAGAGAAAAATGCTTATGTGGCAACAACTATAAGTAGAAAGTGAAATCTGGATTTGCAAATTCAGCAGTGTTTGGTTTCACAGAAATTATATATAGATATTACAAGTATTATCACTTAAAGAAGTTATGTAAATTCTCCAAATTATTCCAAAAATTACTGGGATGAAATATTTTGGGCAAATTTTTATTTTATTTTACTTATTTTATTTTTTTTAAACACAAGCCACAACCATTCTGGCACAGGAAAGATTATTTCTTCTTGGACTAACTTTCCTTAGTATATTTCCCCATGACAAAGGTGATGGATCACATGGGAATTACATAGTTCTAAATTTCTCAGTTCTAGCTGCATACAAAAGAGGATTTAAATCACAAAGTAATTATTAATCTTACATACTTGAATACTTGCTTGTCTTCAACTTTTCAAAGATTTAAGAGCAAAACCCAACAGGTTTCAGAGTACAGTAATTCTAGCTTCTGGGCTCTTGGTAATAGCCCAAAATGGTGTGGCCTCCTCTAGTAAAGAATGGGAGGAAGAAGAGATGCAGGAGAGGTAAAATATATGGGAACTTACCCAGACTTCTGATTTGTGCTGAATTTCATTCAAAAACCCAATCACTACTGTTCTGCATAGGTTGTATATTTATGATTCCAGGTTTACATAAGTCTAGAAATAGTTAACATTTCAAGTAAACCCATCATATTTTAAATACTGCAAATGCATAAATATATTTTTTTAGGTCTCTCAGTTAGCTACACTAGTATTTTAGCCATACACCAGGACTACAGCTGCAAAGGATCATTATATTTTATAAACAAATAGATTATATAGCTACTGTAAAAATTACAAAGGAATTACACAGGAAGAAATATTTTCTGAAATACTATTTCCATTAAAAGGAAACTTTTTTTTTTAAGCTTATCTAGCAATGACAGAAATCAGAATAGAATACATTCATTCATTCAGGATAAAAGTGAGTTGCCCTGAAATGAAACAACCTTGATTTGATATAGTACCATATATAGCATAGATTTTTGTATCTGTTTTTCATTCCTGTCTTTCAAAAATCTCTACAAGACTTTGTAAGAAATACTGCTATATATTCCATAGTAACTGTCAAT
Source organism: Tyto alba (assembly GCF_018691265.1). NCBI lineage: Eukaryota > Metazoa > Chordata > Aves > Strigiformes > Tytonidae > Tyto > Tyto alba. Next base: position 18,189,873 of record NW_024881261.1, read on the forward strand.
TTTTAAAAACAACTCAAAACTCAGTCATCACCTCCTATCCTCACAATTATATTACTCTTGCAATCAGCTTATTGAAGTGCCCATGTTAGAACAAAAAATACATTCTGAAACCAGAATTCATGTCAAACAGCAGCAGACTGTCCTGTATAGAACTTATTCACACACACAGCCACATGTACAACTTCGTCTTTTAAAGAAGTCTTTAATCAAATGGATCATTTATCCCAGTTAATTACTTGATTTTCCATAATTTCACGTGCCCATAAAAAAATGGAGCATATGCACTAACTATGACAACAGAAACTGCAGAATATCACCTCATCATTAACAGTGTAAAACTAAGAAAAAGAGCACAAGCAATGTCTTACAGGTTCTAAAAGCTGACATTTAAAGCAAAATATTAAAACCCTTGCGTCTTGTCTATTACAGATTTTCAGTTCTTCACACTTATAAATTATTTTTAGATTCTGTTTGGTGCTACACAAAGAACTGCAGTTTTCAACCATACAAAATGTAACTTATACAGACAGTGCAAAGGTAAAAAAAATTAGAGAAGCTCTTAAATTAATCCTAACACTTCTAATACAACATGGTAAACAAAAGCTGACATTTCAAAATAGTTAGCATTTCTTAGGATTAGATGGACAAAAATTGTGCTTTGATTTGAATAGTTCAGTTCTAAATTATGCCGGTGGTGCTTAACACCCCATACCCACACACCCCTCCTACATGATACAAGTCTGTTTCTAGAGCTTCCAGATCCATTTTGGCAGGTTTTTTTAAATGCATATGTTCATGACTAGATTTTTAAAATTTATTTTTATATTCCAAAACTACTGAAAGATTATTGCTTTTATTTAAGTTCAGCCCCAAACTTTTTCTTCATTATTTAGATGTCTAAACATTCGTTCCAGTCCTGTCTACATAATGCTTTAGGGAAACCAAAGTAAATTCCATCAGTCAATATAATGTATGCAAAACTTGTAACAACTCATTCTAAGAAGAAGAAATATGTCTGGAGAGATATCAGAACTTAAAGTTACAGATTTAACACACATTCACACCCACAAAAGAGGAAACAGAGATTGTTTTGCAATATTATCTATAGCAGGCATTATGAAGCTTCCAGTGGAACACATTATCTATTATAAAGCTAATATAAAGAATCACCATGTCTACCAAGAAAATCGGAGGTGACTGATTTACAAAAATCATTTTAAGAGAGTGCACAAACTTCTGTGCAAATATTATTATTACACATTTATGTCTGACTTTATAGCTACATATACAACAAATGTAACAACATTAAACATTACAATATTAGTCATTAGATATTAACTACTTACTATTAAGAGCCATAATATTGTCTGTTCCTGGATGATGGAAGTTTATGCCCATACGCCCTGCAACATAAATAACAGCTATTTTTGATATTTTGATTTCAAAACTGAATTAAATTCATTAATATAAAAAACTGCTAACAGGTATGAACACTCAGGGTAACCAAATCTTCCATCTACTGAAGACAACTTCCCAAGAATACACATTTATGATGTTTAACATCATATTACCTCTAGTGTTATGTACTTAAAATACTGAAAAAAAAAAAATCACAAAATAAATAATGAAACAATTGTTTTTTTAATACATCCATCTCCTTTGTACTAGGAAAACATTACATTTACCCTTTCAAAATAAGGCGTCAGTGTTCAACCTTGCTGCAGTCATGCCATTTATAGTAGACTTCAAATAACAAGTATAGCATTACAAAAGCTCCATCTAATTGGTAAAAATAAATAAATAAATATTTTGTCCATACTACCTGTGACACCAGAAGCTCTTGACTGTCAGAGACAGAGTGCTTACCCTGTTTTTGTATTTTTCCCTAAGAATCTGCTATCACTTAGTGTTTGAGATAAGATAGTGGTTTGGAGGAAGCATTGTTCTCATGAAGTACATTTATATGTACTTTGAAAAATATTTATTCTTGACCCATAATATGGGACCATCATATACAGAAGGTTCACCATGAAATTCAGATGAACTCTGCTGGTGCCAGCTTCCAGGAGGCTAGAAATATGTAAAATTGGACCAGTTTTCTGGGGTGATATTTAACAGTGGAAAGGTTGGCTTAAGAAGATCTCTGATGACTTCAGGAACTGGAAATGGGAACAAATTCATACACAGTTACTTTGTTTCAAAGGAGACAGTCCACAGAAATATATTTTTACCATCAAAGCAAGAAATGAGCCAGCTCTACTACTCTTCAGATTAGCTTTAGTTTTAGGTACTATTTAACTGATCTGGATTATTAAAAACCCTGAAGAAACCTTGTAACAGGACTTTCTTAAGTCCCCCAAAACAATTTGAAAGCTGTAATTGATATTAGTACTTGTTTGGAAAAAGGTATAAAAGGATCATTATAGACACATAAAAATTTATTTCAATTAAGTAGTATAAGTAACTGAAGTTACTTACACATGCTGTAATCACTTTCATGTGCTCTGTCTCTAAATTTGTGATTATGTTTGGGAGCTAAGGAAACAGGCAGTTTACATTTCTTCACTGCATTGACACTCAAATATGGGAGCTCAAGACCCACTCACTATACTGAAGAACCAACCTAACCACTAAGTTCCTATACTTCTCCAAAATCAAGTTTTAACAAATAAGCTTTGACAAAGCAGAACCAAAGTCCATCTTCTCCAGCAGTTTTAGTTCCTATCAATAAGTTGAAGTCTTCTATTTTCAGTCACAGAGACTGCTGTGCTGTAATTGATATTCTTTCTGAAGAGATGCAACATGAAGTTTCAGTACACTGCTGAAGCTGGCACAAACAGTTTGAGAAAAGAAAATATATATATTCTGCACATTATAATTTTCTCGTTCTTTTAGAAAAAAGTGTTGCCACAATAATACTATGAAGCAAACAGCCCCTCCAGAAAGAAGTGGGGGCAGAAGGAAGATAAATAAAATTTCCATTTTTACTTTCCAGCTCCCTGAGCAAAGCTTCCTAAAGAGATCTTCATTAACTACTTCAGATTTCCTAATTACTGACATAATTCTCCTATACACATTTTCACATTAATCTGGCACTGCAGAAACATTAAAACTGCTATTTCAGTTAATATAAGCTTGTGCTAAAATATTTCAAAAATCTTGCCAGATTTACATCAATTCCCTTTTCCCTACCAGCATATTAATAAACATGAGGTTACAAGTATTCATTGTGAAGAGAAAAGGTGTATATAGTAATCTATACTTGTAAACTAATACTAGTAATAGAAAAAAGGGAACTGCTACGAAAAATCTAGAGTAAAATTTGAATGCATAATGCTTGGATCAGCCCTTCTCTTTTCCTTTCTGAAGTTAAATTCTGCTATTTGACCATCTTCAGAAATAGAATCATATCTGTGACATCTGGGTTTGTTTTTTATCTCCCTCCAGGCTGTCACTGGACCAGGTGCTGCTTGTGTGACATTTTGTCACCTGCCCTTGGCCTGCTATTTTTAAACAGTTCTTGTCAGCTATCTTTTAAGAGGAGCAGAAAATACAGAGCAGCACAAGCAGAAGGACATGTTCTCACACTGAGCTAAGCAACAGTGTGAGATAATTCTGTGCATCTTCAGAGGTCCCCCAGTTCAATTCTATAGAAACAAATCAATGGAATAATTTCAAAACACACCTGTATTAAAAGCTTTCAAAACAGACTGGTAATACACCAATCATAAGACAATTAGTTACCAATAATTATATAGCCTTTCATGTTAGCTAGAACATTTTAACATCTTGCTGTTTAAAGAAAATTATTCAATTGAAAAAAGAGGCCGTATGCAGATTACAAAACTGCGTAATTATCTAAGGAACAAGAAGAGAGCACAAAAAGAAAATTATAAATTTATTCATTTAAAGGTGCAGTGCAAAAGTGTGAAATGTAACTAAGAATATGTACTTTCAAGGACATATTTGGGTTAAGCACAGAAATTACTATAAGAAAAAAATAAATTTTAAGAAAAGCACATGTATGCTACCTGGACTTTTATGGAGTCTATATAAGCACACATTTCTAACTATAGTTTTAAAATGAAATCTCTGGATAAAATTACTACTTTTCAACAATCTTCAGCACAATAAGCAGAAACACAGGGAAGTTAGAGCACAGAAGTTATGGACTCCAGCAGTTCACTGAAGTCATAAATAGGAACCCTTCCAGTAACAACGTCCCCAGTACTTGTGATTCAGTGTACATCTGCCATTTTCAGTTTGTCTGTCTTGGTTTCATAACTATCTACTGAGTATATTTTCAATTATGTGCCTTTGTAACACACACTTACATTACTGCAGTTAGGCTGCAACAATAATCACTCTTTTATGTAAGTCTTTTCAATTAATAATTTTAAAAATTAATCTAGTTGTATACTTCCTGCTCTTTAAACATTTCAGAGTATAAACAAGGGTTTAATGATTCTTGTATAGCATAGGCTGCTCTTTTGCATATCTGATGTCATTAAATTCCTTAAATTCTCTCTCCTAACAGCATTTGGAGACACCTTCCTGGCTAGACTGCCCAAGTGCTCTGCTGCATGTCCAATATCATGCTGGTCATGGCAGAGAGCCCAATTCCTTCTTAGAGCACATCTCAAGTATACGCATCTTCTCTTCTGTCTTATATCGGAAATAAGATGATGTTAAGTGGAATTTAACTTCACTTCATCCTTTGTAGAAAAGAGTCATGATTTTGAAACAATTCTGAAATCTTTCCAATAAGTTAAGAAAGTATACCCTTCCCACATATGAATCTCTTTATTAAATCTTTCACAAATAGATGATCTGATTTTTTTTTTAATTGTCTAGATAATTTCAAGTAACATGAACAGTTTCAAGAAAGAATGTTGTTCCAGAAATAACAAACTTGAGTATCAGGCACAGTTACACCACTATTGCAGTTTGACAGTGTCTAGTGCCAGGCTGGCCTATAGTGGTCTCTTTAATCTCAACTTTAATATCCGCTATTTTTAGCAGCTATTCAAGCTTATGAGCACAGTCTGTTTACAACTAAGTGTAAAACCAATCTTTGATTCCATCCTTGTATGTATGTGCTGGTATTACCATAATTTTCCCATGTCTGAAACAAACATTAGTGATTAACCAGTTCCAGATCTATAACTACTGGTTTTGCTTTAAGATATTTCTGAATTAATTGTCTCTTTTTATTAATTTTATCTTCCCAAGTGCTCTATGGTTTTTTGAACTTGTGAAATTCTAATCAGCTCCTGGACATGAACACTCAGTGAAGGATTTTTAAGATTAGAGTTACTTATACTCATCATTTTTATGTTACAACCAATGTTCTAAGAAACAATGTTGGTTATACATAGAGTAAAACTTCTTGCATTGCTTTACCTCATGGCTTTCACCAAGATCAACCACTTATATTAATTCAGCAACTGGTATTTGGCATAAGATTTGCCAGAAGACAGCAAAGCTAGCCTGCTTTTGACCTGTCCTGAATTTATTGGGAATGAGAACTTCTTCTCACATAGCTCCTAAGATCCCCACCACTCACTCAAACCCAGGACAATTGTTGATATCAATTACTAGTTATGACTACAGACTCCAGTGGCAAGGTCAAATGAAACTGGCAACAGGACTAGGTCTGCTATACTTCCTTAGTAATAATACCTCCTTCATCATTCTTATCTCTTCTATCAAATTATTTCAAAGTTGTTGCCAACAAAACAGCAACAGTTACTTGGATGGATAGGTAGCAAGTGCGTTAGAGCAATGTTTAGACACAGAAAAGTACAAAAATCAAAGCAAAACCAGTACTTCCTCAAACATATGAAACAAGATTATTTTGACCCATATGTATCTGGGGGTCTAGTTTACAGCACAACTTAATACCCTCCAAACACACACCCATACCCAGTTCAACCATGAGTCTTTGCACCATGACTCACAAATGGCCAAAAAGCATGAAGCATGTGTGTGTCTATATATAAGAATTTTAATCATTTTAACTTGAGTAGACCACGGACCATTCTCTCCTCTTCTCCCAAAAATACAGACACCTGAAACTGATGCTACACTAACACCACACGCACACCAAAACAATTTCAAAAGAAAGAACTGTGTAAGCAAGGGTCTGCACAAAGAATTATAAAAATAAAAGGTAACTCCCTGAAGAATTTTGTGGAGGTTTTGGGTTTTTTTTCTTTTTAGTTTCTCCTTCCCCCCCCCATTTTTTAAATTCTATCTGCCATTTATTCACACCCATAATCCAAACACCTACTTGGGACTTACATATCTTTTACATGTTAACATACACAGCAGAACAAAAATACTATTGTTTGCAAGAAGAGAAATATGAAGAACTATTACTGTTTTTACACATATTTTTACGGGTCAAATAGATATTGTGGCAATGTGAACAGAAGTGTATAATTATCAGCTATGAATATCAGTAACAAAGCCTGCTGATACTAACTTCTTCCTATTGCTGACTAAACAAATATATGCCATCAGTAGAGAAAGCAACCTATAAAATATAACAGCATATACAACGAAATGCACTCTTCATAAGTAAATTACATAGCTCCAATAAAACACAAAGGTCTTGCATATATTTAAAGTAGTGAAAACATTTTTAGCTTGAAAACAGTTTTCAAAATATTAGTACTTTAAAATCAAGACCTGATGAACATAAAAAGAAATTTGGCTTTACTTGTAAGGGGTAGAGAAGTATTTGCATACATATACCTATTCTACACATAGTTCTAGAACTGTACTCAAAAGAGCAATATTGGTATTCTTATTGGTGAGTTTGAGCAGAATAAAATAAACCAGTATAAAAGCAGACTTTTCCATTAGTAATCTATGGTAAAATATACAAAACCTTCTAAACAGTAAATAAGTGAAAAAAAAAAAAAAAAGAAAAAAAAAAGAGCTTTAGGTCTCTGCAAGGCCAGTCTTCAATAGCAGAATTTAAAAATGGAAATAAAGAAAAGGAAAATTTTATATCTGTATCACCAACTCCTTAAACCAAACAATGTAAACAAAAAACCTCACCAATCTTGCCCAAAACAGATACAGCAGATCAAAGACAAGGACATGCTGGATGTCAGCAGAAAATTAGGAAGTACAATCATACTACAGGATCATTGAAGAAAGCACTTAAGAAATATGAACCATTTAATGGTCATATTCTGTACTGCAAAAAAATTAAACAAGTTCTTCTTAAATAAGCAGTTTCAAATGGAAAGGAAACAGAATCCTTTTAAAGGATTAGCTTCAGTGACCTAATTTTACACAGAAATAGATGTGCAAACACATCTGTATGCTCACTCTGATTTTCATGTGCATTTACAGAAAAGTGTGTGATGAGCATCAAGATTTTGAGAAATACTGTTACAGTGCACTTCTTTCTAACAAAAGTGTTGCAAAAAGCTCTAACTGGGTGGTACCATTTCTAGGGCTGAAATGACAACATTTGTTCTATTTGCACAACCTTTGTGTTCTGCTGCTGACTGGAAACACAAATATGATCCATTCACCTTCACATTTCTCAGGTCATGTAGCAAACGTACTGCTTTGCTTACACAAAGCTTATGAACAATTAGAGTTGAACAAAATCTGGTAGCATGCACTGAAGTTAACTGAAGATCAAGATGGAAAAGTAAAGGTCCATTCTATACGCATTACAATATTGTCTAGGTTCCACATAATCTTAAAACACTGCTGTCAAACCTTGTAAACAATATAAGTTAAATGTAAACAGAAAATCTTAAATTTTACTTAGTTTTCATGTAACCTGATACAGTCTTTACAATAGTTAAAAAGTAGTAACTCCAGTAACTTCAGTTTTCTGTTGTGTAAATATTTGAGTGTCATTCATATTGACTATTGAAAATCAAGATAAAAGGTTTCCCTAGGATGCTGTTTCTATCTCTGAACTGTTGTACATTTGTATTCAAAGTCTCAAACAATCTCAGAACAACAAATGCTAAGACAGTCAGGGAAAATGTACATTCTTCTGAAATATTATGACACGATCAGTCCATATTTTAAGTATCCTTCAATAGCATGATATCCATCAAAATTAGTTTTAATAAAACCTACTCTTGAAATCCTTCTTGTACATGTATTGTCTCAAATACTTATACATAAAGATATGTCACATTGATGCTTTATAAAAACCTCGGAATTTTTGTTAGTTGGAGATTTGCACATTACAGTTTGTTTCCATTCTGATTTAAAATAAACCCCTAATATTAGTTATCTACAATAACAGTAAGTTTAAAATAAATATTTCAAAGGGACACAATTTCTCTCCTCAATTTTATATTTTGATTCAGTTTCATGGCCTGTCAGTAGCACATGTGCATAGTGTATGATCTAACACTGCTGAAATATTTTAATTATTTAAAAATAGAACAAAGGCAGCTGCTAGTTACTACTGATCAAAATAATTTTATAGATCAGAGTGCCTCTGTTTGTGTTGCAATGCAATAGTTTGACGCAGATAAACATATTGCAACAGTGACATATTACACCATAGACAGGAGACACTTTGATGTAGGAAAGAAATGTTTTAGTAATAAGTACCATCTACCCATAGCTATTCTGATAATTCAGTTTTGGCCTACAGCATTAGACAGAAGCAGCACAAATACCAACGGGACATAAGATACTGTAAATATATCCTTTCCTTGTTAAAGCAAAACTTTCTCCCATGTTTTTGTAGTGTATAATATATTTTATTGGCAACTCAGAAAGTAAGACAGTTCAGGAAAAACATCTTAGAAGATACTGCACACTTCTTTCATATAAGCATGGTTATAACTGGCAGAGGGAACAAACAGGTACCCTTGGCCATATACAGTAATTCTTTAACTAGAAGCAGCACAACAATTCCTTTAGTGCATATTTTTTCTTCTTTATCTCCATTTTGAAAAGAGGAAAGGATTTACAAATATTGACTGAAAAGGAAAATTTTGAAGCTTCTCTTGATGACAGAGAAATCAGGTAAGAAAGTCTGCCTAACTGTACTGGGAGAAAAGAAAATGAGATTTCCTTTTTAATGAGTTTACGTTGTTTAGATCTCAAAGCATGAACGTGGCAAGCAATTTGAAAAGTTACATAGTTCTCAGACTATGAGGACAAAAAGATAGGAATCCTCAGCAGGGTATCCCTAGCTGGAAGGAAAAGCTGAGAAAAAGAAATCAGTTTTAGACAGAAACAGAGTAAAGAGCTGACACTGGACACCACCTCACAAGACTGGGCTCAAGTTCAAATGCAACATGCATAAATAATCTGGTAATTTATCTAAACCCAGAAACCTCAAAGCTAGGTATCAAACCTTTCTTACATCAAGAAACACCCAAAAAGAACTAAGTGACCCTAGCTCTCCTAGCTGAAGAGCACCAAGCCAGCCTGCCAATCAGGCTGAGTTAGCACTCACTCAACATAAGTAATTCAATATTGCAAGACTGAGGATCAGTTAGTTTCTGCTACACTAGCAATCCTTCGGCCTTTCTCTTATTCCACACTTGAAAGCAACACCTCCCCAAAAAAGTCACTTAATCACATGCCCTCTCAAGGCCAAGTGGAGCATGCTTTGAAAAAAGTGACCTGCTTTGGTGACCTTGAAATAAACGCAATCTCCATGGCCTGCAGGACAAAGTCTGACCATACCTCAGATTCAGAGAAGATATGAAGCTTCAACTGCTACAAACAAGATGGCGGATTCTTCCTTTCTCACCCCTGAGCTTTCTCCACTACCTCCACTGAACAATGCAGAGCATGAGTAACTTATACCATAAAATGAGAAGAAAATATCCCAGAACTATTTCAATTTGATCTTCACATCAGAATATTTTATGATTAACCCTCCCGTCCACATTCTAATCTGGAGCCCTTGTTCTATATCCAAGATAATTACTTTTTCTTTCAAGTATCTGCTGGGATGTGAGTGGGCACGTATGCCAAAAGGGGCTATGTTCCAAGCAAACTTTCAAACTTCAGAAAAGCCACCTGCAATATTTTACTAATGAATACATATACAGACAGTACTTCTAAAAATACGCATTTGCTGAAGACTTTGTTGCCATCCGCAGGCTGAAATGATCCCGAAATAGCTGCACTGGCTTTGTAACATGCATTGGAGGCTCCAAGTCCTGTATAGCTTTTCTAGAATTAAATATTCCTGCATTTTCAACATCAGAGGCTTTTGGTACTCATCTTTTCACCCCTTTCATCATTTGAAAGCCACCTCATTATTTTTCTTTTTTTTTAAACATAGGATTTTTGTGGTTGTTTTGCTTTTTATCTACACAAGAAAAAGATGCACAAAACCTGAGAGAATAGTCACAGATGCCAGAGGAAGGGAAGATTTAAAGGGGAAAAAACCTCCCAGTTTACTATGAAAGACAGAGGAGATGAAATGAAGGGAAAGTAGCTCTGAGATTCAGTTAAGTTAATAAGACTCCAGAAAGAGCAGTTGATATTTCACAGAAGAGGCATTCACACAGGAATGTCTATGAGGAACTGAAAAATCAAGTTGAAGTACAGAACCAGTATATTCAAAAAGCTTCAAGTGAAAATAATTGAAGATGTGACAATAACTTAAGAAACAAGCAAAAGCAAGCAGAGTCAATCACTTACTTTTTCAGGGTTATTACAGAGTAAAATGCGCTGCTACTCTAAGGGGGAGAGCCAGAGGAGAGTGGGATAAATAAGAAAAAAGCAAGTGAGTATAGAAGACAAAATTAAGTGAGATCTGAGGAAGGTGCAGTGAAGGAGAGTGGTTGAAATCTTCTGCATCTTTGGTAGAGGAAAAACTGAAAATTGGAGGTACAGGGGAAGAGTCAAGACCAATGTTTGCAGAAAAATAGTTAGGTTTTTATGAGAAGGATTCAGTTAAAATAGTAACATAGATCTGTTTAATACAAAGAAAAACAACACTTCTTGGAAGGGAGAATGAACATGTCCTGAAACAGCCACCCCTACAATATTGCCAGTCATGCTGCATAGTGTGAAAACAGGAGAAAAGTGCACGCTAGGGTCATGCCAAGGCTGGAGGTTAGCAAATGAAGCCCTGTAGTTAGAGGCAGGAGGAAAAGAAAGCAAGACAGGGAATTGACTAGATCAGTAGGAAAAAACCAAACCAAACCAAAACAAAACTAAAAAACAGCTGGGCAGAGACAGAGAGAGATAACAAGTAGAAAACAAGACGTTTAGAAGTAAACTTCTCCAGCAGTTACTGGACTGGCAGCTGGAAAAGAGCTAAGTAATGAGGCAGGGAGGCCAAAACAGGTGAGCAGCACTGAGTGAGAAAATGAGAGTTAGAGCACATCCAGTAAGTGACAGATATGTCTGTGAGAGAAAAAGTAAACAGTCTCAGTGGCAAATAGAAAAGATCAACTCAAATTTTACAAATAATACCCAACTCTTTCATTTTACTTTTTGAGCAGAGGGAAACAGTTCCTACTGCTTTCAAATGTCCATTTAAATTAGTCAGTCTCCTTCATAAATTGATAACCTAGTAGAGATGAAAATATTGTTTGTTTTAGAAAGGATACTTTTCTTGAAAAGCATGAAGCTGCTTAATGAAACCAATAATTTAATTTCTACCTCATGCAATACACTGACATTGAATAGTATTATGACACTCAGGTGCAGCTGAGAAATATGCCACTTGCAACACTTGCATAGACTAGTTCATCTAAGTATTAGAAACTATTCTTAATAGAATGAGCCAACAACACAAAAGAATTAAGTATTTGTACCCAATATTATTTTATGCACTAATATTCTGATTAAAAACTTCCTAAATGGTTATAAAAAGACAATAATAAAAGCATAAGCAAAATTGCAGTTATATGATGTTGAAGTCCTTTTCTAGACTAATACAATTTCTAATTCAGTCTCATTTTTTCCATTCCCAGGTTCATATGGAAATTCAGTCTTTAAAAAACAGTCTCAATCTGTAAATTTAAATAAATATTGATTAAAAAAAAAAAAAACACAACATGAAGTTTTACCTAGATTATAATACGCTTAATAAGATACAATACTTAAAAATCTACTTACTAGCAATTTGGATTTTTTTTTTTAATACCAGCCATATAAAATGTATATCCGGTACAAATCTCAACTTTGTTCAGCTTGGGTTTTTTACAATTTTTAGGTTAACATTTATTTTGGAGGACTCTGATCAGAATAAACATGAGACAGTATCTCTTACCATTTTAGACAGCTAAATAATGATTAAAGACACATAAAGGCTACAACACAGCAAATTTAAAGCTAATAGTGGAAAGCACAGGTTAAAGGAGCTGAGAGTACAGAAGCGTTTGATCTGGTTGTAAAAAAAACCTCTGCACCCAGAAAGATGGTGAAAAAGGCACAAGACCTTAGACCAAGAAAAAAATATTTTTCCACATGTAGTATATAAATGGGAGGGGAGCAAATGAAGTAATAGTGACATCAGAAAAGTATGCATAGAAGCATTAGCATAGGAAATGCCATACATGACTGAATTTCTCTATATCAGTTCCAGAGTCTTGACTTAGTTTGGGAATCTTAGAGTTTGTGAACCCTTTCTAATTCATATACTTCCTTTGTATACGGCTTCAGTTTTTAAAGTCACCAGGAATGCATGTGAGCAAGAATATGTACCTATTTTTAACCTTAACCAATGAAAGATTAAGATGGAGGAGTGTGCAGGTTGATCAGGAATATTTATTTATTGAAATGCTGCCACAACCTTTCATTACTCAGTATCAGCTAAGTATTAGAAATGATTTCATCTCCAATGCTACACCTGGTAGAAAAAACACAGTTTAGTAGCATAAATAATCAAAAGTTTCCCAGCACTTAACAACATTTGACAGCTTTTGCCTTCCCCTAACAATCTGAAATCCAAATTAAGATACTTTTTTAAAAAAGAAATCTGAAACAACTGTGGAGAGTAAGCTTGAAACAGCATTTGTATCAGAAGCCTGCATACTAGATGACAATCCAGAAATAAGAGTAGTATTAACTTTGAATATGATGTTGAACATAACAGTTGGACTCCAGTTGTACTACACATTTTCTGAACTTTGTGATTGCAGCAGGAGACACAACTGTGCCATTTGCTGATAAACAAAACCAGGTTTTGGGAATGGCAGTTAGATAATATTATGATTGTGCACTTATAATAAATGTATACACATTTCACCTTATCTTCCTACAGTAGAGATGATTATCTTAAGATGGGAAAGCAGAAGTTTTACAAAACTGACAACTCATTCATTAGCAAAATGTTTATAGCAGTACTGAAAAGCTGATTTTTGTTTAAACACCAAGCAAGCATGGACATATGAATATTCCTAACCTGTAAAATGATTCCTCCACATTATATCAGCGAAACTCATTGGTGGGCCACTGGGAGGGTAGTGTTTACCTTTCAGAGGCTCATGATCAGTCCTTATCATATCCATTAAGGAATTTTCCAAAGAGTGCAAGTTAAAAGTGTCATAGGGCCTATTCCGGTCCTAGAAGGGAAAAAAAAAAAAAAAAAGAAAAAAAAAAAAAAAAAAAAGGAAAGAAAGACTGTTAAAGAAAAAAATCATTTTCTAACACAGGCTCATTTCTCAATTTATAAAACTCCATCATCCAACTCTACATTTCTTCTTGATAGAGCTTCTTATATTACAAAAAGCTTCATAAATATAAGCCCACAATTGTTAAAATGACGCCCTTCATTTTGAATACTCCTAAAAATATACATACAAAGAATAGATAATTCTAAGCATTATAATTTAAATAAGAACTTCAAAATAAAGTAGTATTAATGTTTAAACTGAATAAGTGAAATTGTTTCAGAGTTCCGAGGTTTTTGTTTTACAGCTTCATTATCTGCCTTCTGTCACAGTGCTACCTTAACATCAGAATAGAAGCAAGCAATGCTCAAAACACCAGCAGGTACAATTGTTCCAGAAAGTACCAAGTAATTCTTCAAATGTCTAACATGAATCTCACAGGTTTAAAGAAAGTACACTAGATGCAAGACAAAACAAAAAGCAAGGTAGGATATGCAACACTCAAAAACCTGAGCAAGGGTTGGTTTGTGTTGTTTGAATCTCTCATTTTTAATTTGCTGTTGTTCAGCCTCTGGTTTATAAGTAAAAGGGAAAACAAAACCAAACCAAACCAAAAAAAAAAAAAAACAACAAACCAACAAAACCAAAAACAAAACAAAACAAAAAACAACAACAATCCACAAACAACCCTTAGCAGGCCTATTAAAATAACCAGTTTCCAAGTTCAGGAACAATCTTCTGGAGGGAACAATGTACCCATGCCCATGTATCTAGAGTACTGAATGCAATGGCACATGTATCTAAACATGAGATACATGTATCGAGAGGATATGGGACAGTACCAGAACTGCCCCTTGTAATCAGAAAGTAAGAAAATTAATGGTTTTTAGAAATTCTCATCACTATCATTAAAGTAAAGCACAACTATGTACAAAATAGAAGGTTTTCTTTGTACACTGTATTATGCTACAATTAATAAAGAGAGGCATATCATGCTACCGTGCAAACCTAAACCTTAATTGTAATATGCCCCCCAAATTCCTGCAACAATGTTTTGTGCATGCTGGCTACTACAAGATAATCTCCTTGCTTGAAAGAATAACATTTAAAATCCTCAGACAAGAGGCAGCAATAACCATAGCAAATATAACAAAAGTTTCATCCTAATAAGTATTATTTCTCTAGAAGTCTCTTTTTAGTAGGTTGTCTTTAAATAAAACTAAAGCAAAAATAAGTTCACTGGTATAATTAAGCTTTCTTTTAATATATCTGTTCTGGAATTCAAATAAATACATGTTATTAAAGGTTTGTTGTTACAGAAAGCTCTGAAATACAGATCTCACTGCCAAAAATCTCATGTTCCCACAGTCTACCTACTCTAAACTGAAGATCCAACTTCCCTTCTCCAACATGCTAATGCTACAGCATTATTTTCTTCACACATTTATTTTACCTATTAGGCATTTTTTGGCAGTCAAACATGATGTCCAAAGAATAATACTTGCTGTTTATTAGAAGCTATACTAAGCACTAAAGTTCAAATGAGCTCACCAATTTCCATTGTTGATGAATTTTATGTCTTCTACAGCTGCTTAGAATGCCAAAATTTGTATACGGTATTTAAAAGAGTACTTGTTCACCTATCCAAGTGGATCAATATATATGGAATATGAGGAAGGAAAGCAAACCCAAAACCCTGAGGTAATTTTTTTTCCTAACAGAAAACTTCATTTTGGTTAAAACAACCCAGTGCTTGGTAATACACAGTAGGAGAGTTTGGTTTATTTCATATTCATTTTCTTATAAAAATGCAAGGCTATACTGAAAAGAAAAAGCAAAACTTGGATGTAAAAAAAATTCTATTCTTGTGATAAATTAGTAACTTGATTAAATAGGATCTATTTTATTCCCTCAAAGCAAAAATTTTAGTTGTCTTTATTTGTTTCTACCTTTTAACTACCTGTATTGTGAATACATTAGGAGGTCAGGTGCTACAGTACTGAACTATGGCACCTTTTTGAAGAGAAAATATGAAAGGAAACATACAGCTCATACCCTAAATAGGGGTGGGAAAGTATTTTTCAGTCAGAT
Source organism: Tyto alba (assembly GCF_018691265.1). NCBI lineage: Eukaryota > Metazoa > Chordata > Aves > Strigiformes > Tytonidae > Tyto > Tyto alba. Next base: position 18,205,550 of record NW_024881261.1, read on the forward strand.
CAGTCCCCTGATCTGGTTTACTATACAAGTGTAGCAGAGCTGAGCTAGCAAAACCAATACTGGCAGGAGAGCAAAAGGGCAGGACTGCTGCTTTTGCCACAATTGATAGTTTATTTCAGCTTTAAACATTCCTGAGATTACAGTCTTAGAGGCCAGAAGGCATAAGTTCAGAAGAGGACACAAATTGAATTTAATTGTCCTTTATTAATATACATATGTTATATTTTAAGTATGTTATTATAGCATCAAATCTTTGGGAGGTCCTACTTTGTTTTAAAACTTCCCAAGGATCTGTGCACATGGACACAAGTGGAAAAAGGGAGAAGAAAATTGTAGCATCAAAAGCAAGATTATATAGGGCAGGTTTGCTAGAGTGCAGGATCTTTCTAACCTTTTAAGGGACATACAAACCTGCAATATATTTTTGACATGAAATTAGACCTACATTGAACACCGGCAGATCAATTTGATCAAAACCCTTTACCTAGGCAACTATAACACTTCCCACTATAGTCCTTGAGCAACCTAAATCAAGTAAAGGAAATTTAGACACAACACATTTTTGTGAGTATGTTGTGGTATGTGCATAAGTATAATGCGTGATGACTACAGGGTTTGTAGTGTGGGTGATAAAACTAACAAGGCAGACCTACATTCTAGCTCCTAAGGAAAAAGGCTACTACCATTTTTCTTAGTAGCTTTCATTTCAGTCGTAACTCATTTATACTGAGCAGATTTGAAGATTGTTTCCTAATATTGGCAATTTCTTCCAAGAAGCCTGGTGGTTCTGCACACGCATGCATAGGATGATGTTTCTGTATTTCTCAGCATGAACAGGTTCTCCTGGATTTGTGAACTGGTACTGTTCCGTCTCTGGGATTTTCCTTTTTCACTGTTTCCATAGGTTACTGATCTACTGCCAAACAATCCCAACAATGGAAACAATTCATAAAGATCCTTAGCAGCACATGAGAACTTTGCAGGGAAGTTCTGGAACTAGGCCCATGAATGGATATAAAAATATGAAATACAGAATGACAAAGCAGAATAAAAAACCTGGAAAAGAAGTCTGAAAATCCAGCAAGTCCGGAAAATCTGCTGAGATCTTCCAGAACAAAGATTCTAAAACCCACTCAGATCAACTACATTATGGATAAAAGAGAAATCTCCAGCTAGAAGGCATTGCCTTTGGCTACACAGCAATCATTAAGTTAGCAAAAAATTATTAAGTCCAGCCTGCCCATGTTGGATTTTACTTTCACGGTGTACAGACAGCAGCTCCTTTCTTGGTAGCTCCTAGTATATATGGCAACATATTTCAGTTCTTACAATACCTAGTCTTGAAAAAAAAGAAAAACAATTTAGTAGTAACAACTCTTAAGAGAAGATATGGGTCCCAGAACCTTAAATTCCAGCCCTTGGCTGCTATCTATATGTTCATCCATGACACAGATTTCCTCAAAGTGTATATGTTAAGCATAGCTAAAGTTCACAAATGCATATGCAGGATCAGATTTTTGAAGATTTTTTCACAAAGTGAAATGGACCTTCAGTTGAAGTTAGGTCTCAACTTTCTACCTTTAAATATTTTACTTGTAAGGCTAGTTAAAAACATCACAAAATACAAGGTCTATAATTTGTCTGTTAATTTAAAAAACAAAACCAAACAAACTAACTTTGCCAAAAAATAACTGCAGAGTCAAGACACTAAAATAAAATGAGAAAATAAAATAATTTGCATTTTACCTGCATTTTACACTTCGTACATATGTATTATGTGAGTCTTTAATTAGACAACCATAGTAATTTTTCAGAGGTCTCCAGTCTCCATCCAATATAAATAATGAACCAGCTCCAGGAATGAACCAAAACAGTGTTTTAAAGAGGTCTGTTTATCTCTGGGACAGATGTCTGTGCTGCTTATTCCAGATGACGGAGGTATAATCAGTGTGTCAGCAAATTCCAGGAGGGGAAAAGACATTCTTAAAGTTATCTTAATTATGAAACAAAGATTACTTAACAGTACCTGAAGCATGTAATTGACACGTGTATGTATCATTTGAAATCAAAATAACTTTTTTCCCTTTGTTATACCCTGTAATGTGGTGTGCTTTGTCCTGCCCCCTTCAGACTCAAAACATGGGCATGTAAGGGCAAGGCATACCTAGCACTATTTCAGTTCCCTCCCAATAGATAAATAAACTATGTCTTTTCTGATAAGAGGGAAAGGTAAAGAATGAGAAAAGAATATATGACTACATTATCGATAATAAAGCCATATAGCTAGGGCCATAATAGGTGTGAAGTGGACCTTAATACAGCCTGGCTTCCTCACTACACCTTTCAGCTTGAACAGGTAGCCCAAAGTAATTGAAACTAATGAACTAAAAAAGGAAACTACCAACATACCCCATGGCAGAGACATGAAGAATACGCACCTTGCTCCAAAAACTGAAGCTCTATTTTTTTCTTCTGTCTCTGCAGAGGATTATGGCAGCAGAGACACTTGACCATTAATTGATTAAACTACAGTCACAAAGTGAAATTTTACCCTGAGAAAGCATGTCAGGAATCTAACATTGCCCAAGCCTAGCTATCATCCATACTCAAAATCCTTAACCATGTATTTTCACATGTGTTGAATCCTTGTTGGCAAGGTCATCTGCATCTGTAGTATAAAACACACACTAAACTGAGAGATACCAAAACCTCAGGTACCTACACCCTTCCAAAGATACATTTCCCTGTGTCTATATATTTCAGTCCTTCTCCTAACTGACTTCCAATTAAGCTTACTAGCTTCCTATATTCTGAACAATATCTCAGTTTCAGTAATTTATTTCAGTGTTCTACATTTTCATACTGCCCTACATTTTCAAGCTTCCTGCACCAGTATGTGGCACAACGCAGCGCAACTCTGCTGAGCAACAAGATGGCCTCCACTAACTGAACTATTAACTGTTTCCAGGAAAATACCAAAACTCCAGAGCCTCAGCATTTTTTGCTTACTAAATTCTGGGACATTACATGTAGTATTTTGAACAGAAGGAATAGATGAGATCCTGGGGAACAGATAAAATTCGTATAGATTAAACAATTTTCCTATTAATGCAAACTACTTCACTGTGGTCACTGCTGTGTTTCATTCTTCCGCGCCTGACATAAACCTGGATTTGGCTGCACAGGATTGCTAAGCATTGCCAACTAAAGCTAAAGTCAATGGAAGTACAGCTTTGAATAAATACAGGGTAAATTGCCAGCACTGTTTTAAACTGGGCTTGCTCACTCTATTCTAACACCAGCAGCAGGGCTTATTACTAAGAACACAAGGAAAACAAGTTTGTCTAGCTCCAATATCCCAATCCAAAGCAGCAAAAACAGCAACTGCAAAAAAAGTATTATGGAAGTTCGGTTTGGGACATGCTCAATCTGCCATGATGGTACACATGAAGATCACAAGCAGCAAACTAAATACTCACTGAGCAATCTTTATCTCCTAGAAGCTTCAACTGTGATGCAAACCTGTTTGCAATCTCAGTAAAGCTGAAAAAAAAAATCTTTAAAAAGATAGGAAATCTAAGGAATATGGGCACATGGTAAAATAATCAGTTCGCAAAAGAATCAAAAAACTGTAAATAGCAAGTGTTACTTCCTTTGCAGCTTGGTGCTGGAATACTGCCAATAACAACATGACTGACAACACAGATGCATGCAGAACTAGAATAACCAGAAATTTCAGTAATTTTTTCCTTATATTGGATTTCATAATAATATAAAATAAAACAAAGCAAATAAGAAGGTATAAAATATAAGTAGGAGGGAAAAATAGGGTAAATTTGTCTATGCCAATGATAAAGAACATTACAGCAGAGCTACTAGTACTAAATCTTAATGGAATTTTATTTTAATTCCACTTTCTTTTCTGATCTTTCCAATTAATTTGGGATAGTATTAAACTAATCCAGATTTATTACGTTCCTTTACTGGAACAAAAAGAGAAATGCTTTCTTATGTTATTATTGCTCTTGGAATGCCCACAGAAGAAACACATCGACTTTTCATATACTTGTCTTTTCTCACTACCAACCATAGCACATTTTACTTTCATAGATGTTCAGAAGTTCACTGGGCAAAAGGTGAATTTTAAGCTTGTTCAAAAAGCTTCTAAGAAAAATAAGGAAATTTAGTACAAATATAAAACAATATCTAATTGTATATAGATTATGGAAATATTTGCATATAATTTGAAAAATATCATTCCAGAAATTTAGTTAATGATATCTAATCATCTTGTCCATGTTACATAAACTTTTATAGCTAACATGCAAGAACTCAGATTGAATTCAAAGACATTGAAAACTTGACCTACTCAAGCTATTTTTCCACAAAGAAAGGTAAAGGTTGCATTCAAACTTTACCCCTTTGCAAATTCTGAATTCTAAAATGTTACGAGAAAACTAAAATCATTCAGTGAAAGATTTAATTTTTTTCTTGAACCAAAATCCACAGAAATAGGAAGACATAGAACAGGTATTATATAGAGTTAACAAAACTAATATAAATTATATTATTCTTTTTAACAGTCACTTTGCAGTTAAGATGAGATTCTTTTTTTGTACACACGTAATACATGCTCAAAATATATATAAAAAAGATCAGACTTTATAGTCGTAAGACTTTGCATCATAAACAGAATATCCTGACAAGTTACTGAATATTCAATACTTGCTTGGAAACTGCAAGGAAGAAAGTAATAGAATTTAGCTTGCCTTTTTCTAAGTAGAGGTCATAGCTATAGGGCAGACTGAGAGGGATACATTAACTGTTTCCCTGGTTTAGGCAATTCATGTTTTGGAGTTCAAGGAACAAAGCACAATATGGTCCTACTGGATACAAGCACACCTATATACATATACACATATATTTATCTGGTTCTGTATTATATGTTTCATTTATTTCATCATAGCTTTACTAAGCAATAGGCTACTTATTGTGTTCTTTGAAGCACTCTTAGCTATGCTTCTAATACAGACTTTTATGATATGCCAAGCGTACTACTTACATGATCACTAGTGTTATTTCTCTACCTCAGATTCAAAGACAATAAAGCACCTAGTCAAATGCTTAAATAACCTAACCTAATGCTATAATAGGGAACACTGTTTATTATCAGTAAATAGAAATATAATAAACTTAATATTTCAAACATCTTCCTTTTGCCAAGAAAACAATTAGACAATATGTTAAAAAAAAACCAAACAAACAAACAAAACCCCCACAACAACAAAAAAATCAAAAGAATCTACGAAGCTGTTATTCTTACACCTATTACACTACTGTAGGGTATGATCTGCAGACATTACAACTGACTGAGCACTCACTGACAGGATTTATGTTTAGTCATATTTTGTTCAACGTGATGCTTTAGATAAAAATCTGCTCATCAGTCCTGCTGCTGAATGCATCTCAAAAAGCTGATGTATCCACTTTCTATTATAGTTACTGATTCCCGTATCAAACAGTTCTAACACTTGTAAAATATAGGATTAAAGTAGTTACACCCAAGATGATCATCAATTCACAAAAACAAGCAAGTGGAAAAAAAAAAGATGTCAGCAGTAGAATTTACAAGGCCATTCATTATACACTTGAGCTATTAAAATGACTTAATTTAACTGGTTCATCGGCCTGCTGTGCATGACTTCAACACTGGTAACTCACCTTTGGGCTTCCACCACTCTGTTCAGTAGAATGATGCCTGTGTGCCATAGCAAGATAAAACTAACTGACCTAAGAACACCTTGCCAGCTAAATCAGCCCTAGTTAAGTGCAAACCTTAAATCACAAGATGAAAGCACTATGAAGATGCAAAGACTGCAAACAGAGAAGGGAGTGTTGCGTATGCTACAGCACAAAAGGATCTTAAATGTTTACAATTGGAGCAGTCTGTCTCATGATATTATAAGATAGAGACAAAATGGGAGACAGAAAAGAATACAAGTAATAACTGTCAAATAGATATCTGAGCACCACTGCCCAGTAGCTTCATTTACTATGGCCACCACAGTAAAGGAAGCTCAAGGATTTCTCCAAAACAGAAACAGTGGTTTTCTGTATGGTTACTAATCATCAGTGACATGGAATGTATTTGTAAGGTTAAAAAAAGTGTCACTGAAATTTTTAAGCCTTATGCCAAACAAAATATTTTCTTTCATGCAAACTCATCGTGCTTTTAAGAACAGTGTGACTAAAATAATATCTAACTGGCATATTTCAAGTCAGGCTTTTGTTGCATTTCTGTTGTGCTCAGGAAACGGTGCCACCTGAGCAAAAAAACTTGTAGGTGACAGAAGTCCAGATAGGTATTTCAAAAAAAAGAGGTAAGACATTTCATCTGTTCATACAGGACAAGATCTTCACCTATGTGTTTGAAGAGCTACCCTTAGAGAAGACAGTATTTTTGCCATTTCGATACCAACATAGCCCTTTACTTCTAAAAGGAAACCAAGAAAATGTTAAGTATAGTGGGAACAGTTGCCTAGTAAAGTGCAGGGGAAGTGGGGTCATTTACCAATATTTATGCATGGGTCTAAAACCAGGCCACAAACACTCTCAATGAAAAACAGCTCCGAGAGAAGACAAGGAAGCGATTTGTGATGTCACTTTGCATCCAGCAGGATTTAAAGAAAATGTTTACTTATTAGCTGCCATATACTTTTAATTACTAAAATTACTCATATTAGTTGTCCAAGTCCTAGCTTTATAACTTTATATTATTACAGCATGATTAATATGCATGACAAATTGTGGCAAAAGAATTTAAAGCATACTTTAAATATGTATACACAAAAATCCAAGCAGACACCTTACTCATAGGGACTGAGAAAAGTCAGGCAGTGAATGTTCTCCATCCTGGGACTTTATCGAGGACATAATCTATCATAGGAATCCCAAACTGTCACAGCTACCTCATAAGGCAAAGAGGACTACAGGCTCTCTCAAGATGTGCACCTACTTCTAAACATAAATTGAGGACTCCTGTATAGCCACTGGAATACAAGGCAATTCTTTTCCTGTCATTACATTAGAAATGTTAATTTAAGAATATTTGCTATTAACAATTTGATCAGCTTCCAAGTAACCAAAGGCTGCAAATCTGCAGCTGAACAGGTGGGAAACAGCAGACTGGCAATCCAAAGATGACTCATAGCATCAAGCTTCACTTAGAGGAAAGAAAATCCCAGCCCAAAATTGTTTTAATTAGAAGCAACTCTAAATAAATTATATGCAAGCAATCTCATTTCAGATAAAATTTTGTTAAAAAATAATTTTTCCAGTTGCAAGTACTGAATCATCACATGTATGAAAATTTTCCATTTAATAACAAATTCAAAATATATCAACTATATTATTTCACATAATAAATACATTAAAATAGTAACTGAATGCATACTTGCATCTTTTATTACCTAAGGGGCTCAAGGGCATACAGGATATCAGGAAAAGAACAACTGTCCCATGTACAAGGTGCCTTAATACTTAGGTTAAACCCCTTAATAATAACCAAAATAGGTCTTTCTTCCTCTTAGAAGAATCCATAAGCATTTTTGTGTTGTTAGGTGTTACAAATTCAAATTACTGCTGCATACTTCTATTTAATGAATTAAAATAATTCAGAAATCACATACAAGATACACAAGTACATGTATGAACAGGAAATTAACCAAAAAGAAACCTTTTGGAAGAAAACTCACAGAAATTGGAAAGGGTACCTATAGGAACAAGAAAACCAATTTCCTTTCATATTGTAAGAGCTAAATTGATTAGCAAATGGCAAATTTAGTAAAGATTGCTTCAGGCAGGGAAAATGTGTTGAGCTAAAAGCCTACCTGATTTTCAACAGAATTTTCCATTTTTGTACGAGGTAATGAAGACTGACAGGCACCTTAAGAAATGTTGTTAGAAGGAAAGAACCAGGATGTTCAGCTACTTAAGTACATTCAGGGAAACCATAACAAGTTCAGCACAAATATCTTGGACAACAAATGTCTAGGAAAAAGTCTAGCAAGACTGACGGAAGAATTAAACAAAAACATATCAGAAGAAGGCAGGAGAAAATAATGTAGCCTCCATAATCAGTCTTGAGAAACAGACAGGAAAATCAGGTAAACAAGGGTAAAGTCAGGTAAACTGTAAGAGGCAAAGTAACATCATCTATCCAATCCAACAATAGACATCAGGCGCATGTGAACACTGTAATCAGAAGGAGCTAGAGTTGGTAAGGTGTAGTTAGTGGAACAACTAAAGCTAGTCAAAGTAAGAAAGTCAATACTGTGTATATCTGACCAGCAAAATAAAAAGGAAAGAACTGCAATAACAAGCAGGACATGAAACTATAGGTGGCAAACACTGTTTCTAGTGTTTATGACTGAAACTCAAGGATTTCTTCTCTAAGAAATACAAAGCAGAGATAATATAGCATCATATATTAATGATGAAATATCCTGTAAAGTATGATTTCTGGTTCTTGAAAGAACATGATATGGCTGATCTAACAAAGACTTCAGTATAGCATTTCATATGGTGCTACAAGGAAAGTACCTACATAAACAGGAAAAAAATAGTAATTAATGCAATTAAGGTAAGAAAAACAGTGACAAAAAGGGAAAGAACTGATAGTGCTAAACAGAGAAACCTGCTAAAGAAAAGTTACTAATGGAGTTTCTTAAATGAAAATCTCAAGACCAATTTTATCAATGATATTGGTTATTAAGGTAGGAACATGGTAATAATATTCACAAAATGATCATCAATACAGTGGAGATCAGCTCATCATACAGAGACAATTTAATTAATTTGATGAACAGAAGCAAAGCAGTATGATATTTAATAGCACTAACTACAAGGTCATGACCTCAAGGACTCAGTTTTCACTATGAACTGGGACCTCACAACCAGAAAGAAGGACAAAGAAAGGAGAAAGACAAGAGTTTATTAGTTAATGTCTGGACAATTATAAACCATGAGTATTAATGTTAAGTGTGAGAAAGCAAATAAAATTGCAGGTTGCATGAAAAATTGTACTTCTAGTAGGGCTGCATTTTGCATCTATCCACATCTGTATTCATAAAAAAATCCCCCTACTTTCACTGTATTTGTTCTTTTAAATTATTCCTCTTTCTCTATACAGCCAGTGGAGCCAAGGATTGAGCTATATTTTGAAACACTGACCAGTTCAAGTCTGTATTCAAACAAGGCTATGTAAGCAAAATAGCTTCTCTAGAAATTAAAGACTTCCAAGCAAACTGTAAAATTTACTACATTCCTTTTTGAAGCAGTTTTAAATGGAGCATATAACATCAGTTACTTCTTCCTTGCCTAACAGGAAAATATTGTTATAGAAGTAATCTACTATTTCTACTTTGCAAAACCATGTCAGAAGAATGTGTTCCTGTTTAGACAAAGGAGGTAAGACTGTCTGGAGAAGCTTGCATCAAAACATTACTTGTAAACTCCACCAACAGTTATGGTTGATTTTATTGCTCAGAAGTCACTGCTTCATTCATTAGCAGCCAAAAGCAGCAGAAGCCACCAAGCTGAGGACCCTTACCACTGGAATGTCCAACCCAGCCTAAAGTTTGCAAGATTTTATTTGCAGAAATTCTCATCCACAGATAGTGAAAGGGTATATTGTTACCTTGGATTATCATATATGAAAATGTCACAACTTCACTTTCATTTTGTATTATAAAAATTCTGCTTTTTCGTATCCCTCATTTTTGTTTCCTTCAGCCTCTTGTTCTGCCTCAGTCTTCCTACTCCACAGTTAGGTGCTACTTAGGGCTTTGTGAGTTCTAAGAAAATCCCTTGCAGTTACTGCGAGAGGTTTCACTGTTTTCAATTTATTTTTTTTAATGTTGCAGAATGAAGTAATATGATCCTAGAAAGAATACTACATGAGCAAGAGAATTATTTAATGAGATAAAACATTAGGTCAGAGCGTTACGGGAATCATAATTTAAAACTAAAAGGTATCTTCATAAGTAGTTTAAAGAAAACTTCAAAACCACATGTATGTTACACACATTTGACAGACTTGCTTATTATACACCTTAATGGTTACTAAGCACATGAATACATGGTATTAAATTTGGTTATAAGCCATCTGTTAATGTACTAGACTCAAACAATCAGTTAAAACATTAATAATTTACTAATGAATAAATTTACAAATGTACAGTTTCTCTAAAGGTCATGTAGTAAATGGTAGCAGCACTAGCTACCTATATGTTAATTGATGAATGCTTTTAACAAATCTCCTTCAATGTAAAATACCACATTAAAGGATCTGCCTAAAAAGGCTCTGAGTAGTACTTAGGAAAACACTTCTTTGTGAGACCACAGGGAACATGGGATTTTAATATATTAGAGTTAAGGTTCCTGAAGTGTGATCTGTTGACTGCTGTAATGTTATATAACATTTCATGATTGTCTATCACATGCTGTTAATTCTCTACGTTATTTCCAGCTGCTTAACACATGATAAATTTTACAAAAAAGTTTAGAATTATGAAAGAGAGAAATCTATGTGTCTACCTGATAAACTTAGTAGATACAAGCTCTCCTGGGCCTCAATCAGTGCATTACCAGTAACATACAAAAAAGAATTATTCAGAGAGATTCAAGAAGATCTTGTCATACCTGCATATGAGATTTTGAAAATACACTACCTGACATGAGAAAAATGCATTACTTGAACTAAAGCACAAGTACTTTCTTATTTATAAGAGTTAGCTTAACACTGCCCTTTTAATACTTAATTGGATGGTCTGGAAAGATTTTTTTTTTTTTGGGTTAATAAGAAAAAAATAGAAAAAAATAAAAATTAGATAGAAATAGAAAAGAAAAAAAGAATGACTGGATGATCATGGTCATGTCAGTGGAAGACACGTGGAAGGAGTGTTAAACGTCGAAAGCATCCTGCAATGCATTGTTCTTATATATTCTAATTTAATAGAGCAACTTTATAAGTCAAACTAAACATACATAATTTTAAAATATTATTTTCAATATCATCATAAACAGTACAAATAAGGCATAAAAAAAAAAAAAAATTCCATAAAAGAACACCATCCCGGATGAAAGTAAAAATATACGTAGAAAGGATAACACTCAGCATAGCTGAGCTGAGAAGATGGTCCAATGATAATTGGCACAAGCTTCAAAACTATTTACTTATTTCATGCCTTTTTTTTGTTTGACCGTCTAAATGCTTTCAGGATAAGAATTGTTCATTACATACATTGTATGACATGTAACTAAAATTAAATGGCATTTCACAGTTAGATATCAGTGAGAAAGTTTTAGTAAATTATGATGAATACCAATTTATCAGCAAAGTAAAAATTAGAAACAAAAACTGTCACCTTGGTTTTTATTTTTTTATTTATTTGGGTTTTTTAGTAAGAATAGAGGCAGAAGAAATCTGAGATCAGTGGAAGAGATAAAGCATAGTAAATTTAAGATTGAAGAAACATCCGGGAGACCTTTTAGGATGTTCAGAAGGACTTTGTAAGAAGGGAATATCCTGCAATTCACATTTTAACACACACACCCCATTTTAGTGAGGATTTAGAACATACTCTAAAATACATACAAATTGCTTTTTTTCATTATGACCATATAAAAGAGAAAGCATAACCACTAAAAACTTTGATAATTCATGAAATTTGAAAAATAACAAAAAACTGAAGAAAAACATAATTAGTTTGGTGTTTCTAGTTCCTGTTCTTAAATTTAGTTCATCTACACATACAGTGTAAATAAACTGGACAGTTAGGATAATATAGCAGTACTGATGGTATAGTGATGATTTAAACTTTATCCTTTAAGATCAAGTCAAAATCACTGGATTGGCCTTTTTAATTCTTATCAGGTAGGAATTACATAATCATTAAACACAATATGACAACTCTTTCCCTTTATTTTTTTTCCCTTGCTTATAATTAACAAACAACAGCAATTAAGAACATAAAATATGTCCATTGCTTCAAGAATAATGAAGCAACAACTTCCAATGAGGAATTACGAACTTTTATTTAATCTAAAAGTGTATTTTGCCATTCAAATGTTTCTAAATGTTATGTTTCATTTCTAGCAAATTACATAAGAAGCCATAATTCCAAAGACTTCATTTAGGAAATAAATCTTATGCACAAAAAAAAAGCTTTTACCACTCTGAAAACAAAACAAAGAAAGCTTCAGTGTGTGACTTTTTATTTTGAAGAGCCATTCTTATATACAGAAGAGATTAATTCAGAAACATAATAAATCACAGACAGAATCACTTTCTGAAGTTGCCTGAAATTTCTCATTAACAGTTCAGCTTTAAGTTGCTTACTGTGTTGTGAAAATTAATTTTTTAGGGTGAATCTTTTTAAGATCAGCACCCTCGCAATAATTCTTCCATGTAGGAAAGGTGAATGTCACTGGAACATCCACTTATGATAATGACATAAAAGAAAATTGCATATACTAAAAACATCCATGTTACACACATAATATTTCCCTCATTTTATGTCAGAAATGTTTGTCTGTTGATATGTGTGAAAATCCATCCCAAGTCACACATTCTGGAAGCTGGGCTGGGGGATGGGGAAAGAAAATTAGTCCAGCATGTTCAGCATAAGTTACCATTTGGTTAAAATTTCTGAATTTCTAAAATTTAGAACTTCTAACTAACATTTCTGAAAACTTAATTCTCCCTGAATTTATTTAAACCTTCTTAAAACCCCTCATGTTATTAAGTTTATGCAGGAGTAATTCCCACAGAGTAAGTGAACACGATTCAGCTTATGACTGCAGGGGTTTATTGGGCCTTCCTCTGTAATGTGAAGCTTTGACATAGAAAGCAGAATAGGGAAGGTCAACTCAACTGAAAAGTATCAGTAAAAAAGGGGATCAAAAAAGTGAGAACAGAAATAAGTAAAAGAAGGGAAGTTTGAAAGCAGTGGAGTAGAACAGTTCAAGGCTGGATAAAACAAACAAAAAAAAAAAAGGGCCACGCCCACAAAATCATGCTTCACCCAAAACTGAAACCCATTGACTGTATGTGCTCTGTACACATTACTTTCATTAACTCAGTTAAACCAAGAACAATCTGTAGAGTTGATCAAAAGACTATGAATAATGTGAAGGTCATTATCCTAACATGTAACAGAATCTGTGGGTTTGCTTAAGTATTTTATTTAAGCTCTAGGATTTTAAAAGAAAACTGCAATTCTTGCAAGATTTGCAAAGGCATACACACACACACAAAAAAGGGAAGTGCAGGAATAAAACTGCCTGTGTAATTTCAATTCTACTATTTTGCATGAATAAACTATAGTTGTCTAAGTTTCAAAACCATTTTCCCAAGAAAACTCCATCCCATCCAATGTCCATCAGTAATGTTTTTGAAAAATGAAGAGGTTGTTTGTTTATAGAAGTTCTATGTTTCTTGCATAATTTGGAAGATGTGCAGAGAATGGCATAGACAACTGAAGGAAAAGTGGGTCTCAATTAAGGAAATAAAGTATTTTGTGTCTTTTCTCCTCCCTGATAAAAAGTTCTGAATAATTGGCATGTAACTTAAACTAAAACTTTTCACAAGTGATAATTTGTTTTCTTCACTTTTTGATGCCTAATTTGAGATCCATACACACTACAAATTTAGAGTCAAACTTAGTCATTGGGTGTTCTGTTTTCAAAGACTTACATATGTAAATATTTCAGAACACCCCCCCAACTTTTTAGTCTTCTCAGATTGAACATTGAGAATTATTTCCCCAAACTCTGTGCCTCTTATTTATATCCATAGAATGGAGATCACACTTCCTATTCCCCTAACACTGTTTTGACAAAACAGATCAAAATCTATCCTGGTCAGCGCAGGAGTTCTCTTCTGTAAGATTTTAGAAAAATTGACAATTGTATCTCTGTAATGAGTTTGAAAAGCATGCAATAAAGAGATAAAGCCACATCAAACAATAAGGAAAAGGAAGGTATCAATTAACTGTGTTTTACAAATTCTACTGGGAACTTGCAGAAAATGACAGAATCATATAGTTGAAACTTATAAAAATGAAAATGTTGACCAAGTCTGAAGATACACAAACAAAGTTTATCTGATGTTTTACAACTTGCATTTTAAAAATGCTAAAGTTTTACAAGCAATAATAAAAAGATTACATAAATGAAGATCTATTTCTATATACAAAAATAGTACATTCATCTGAGACACCTGCTTATTATCAGTATATACGATATTCTAATAATTGTTCAAAAGCAATGTTTCTGCGCTTCCTGTAAATTTCTACTAAATGAATCAGGAAAAATTAAATAAAGAAGAAATAATGATACCAAACATGGTAATGGTACCCTAAATTTAGTTACAGAATGTGTAAAACATCACAATAGCCTAAAAACTGTGAAGTCTAAACACACTCTGATATACTTGTTAGAAAATGAGAATGGAAAACTATTACACTTCAGTTTGCATAGTCACTGAAAAAATAGGTTTAACTTAAGTATGAAAAAGATGTAGATGGTCTCAATAACAGCAAAACCTACTTTGTAATGTAGTTCTAAAGCAGGTGTTACTGAAAATTAATTACAATTGGTTTTTTTGAGAAAATGAACCACTTAGACATACAGCTGTAGATTGCGGGTGTACATATATATTTTCTGTATATTTATACACAAAATGCTAATATTGCTAGGAATGGAAAATTTGCCTAGAGCTTTGAAATATGCATAGAGTATTTCTCTCATATTACCTGTTCCACTTGATCTTGTTGCTGGCTAGGGGGAAAAGAAAATGTCTCTAAACACATGTGGATATTTAGGAAGTTTCCCTATCAAAGGGAAGTTACTAGCCCACATATCACCAGACAGAGTCTAAAGGGAAATATAGCTGAACTTATGCTGAGTAAACAGGAATTAGAAAACTCTGTTTCCTGCCCTTTCTGTAATTTTATTTCCTCCCCACCATAGCAAACAAGTAGGTTAAGATGAGGAATGGTAAGACTGCAGGCAGTATCTTGAGAAACAGCACCTAATTGGGCTTGCAATAGGCTAGAATGGCACAAGAGTCTGATTACCCCTGAGAAAAGGCAGTAACTTCCATCCATGTCTATTGTTCCTCCCATTTGAAGATCATACAGAATTTCTTTACCTAGCTTTTGACAATAAAACCATTATTTTTCTGAAGACATGGAATACAAGTAAACAATCCTCTTTCATGCCTACAGAATGTGGTGCTCCATTTTCAGCAGTTAATTGCTACCAACAATTATACATGAAAAACTTTCAATATTAACTTCTGGGACCTGAGAAGACAGAGTAGGTGGAAATCAGAAAAAGAAAGAGAAAAGAGATAATTTTTCTATCCAAAGTTTCCTAACTGCTATTATGCTAAAGGTCTTGAGCAGATACTTTTCCTTAAATAGCATATTACATGTTACTATGACAAAAGCAAAAGCAAAATCAAAGCAGCATGCTTGTTTTGGGGAAAACAGTGACATTTGTAGTCTTTTATATCCTGGGGGAGTTTATGCTACAATTTGGAATAATGTTTTGATTAAATTTTAAGACAAGCATCTTTTATTTATGAATAGTATTTTCAAACTTGTAACACTATCTCAAATGATTAGTAGGAAAAAAAAAACAAATAAAGGCTGGGGAGCCTTAGAAACTCTCTCAAAGGTCATCATTGGAACTGGGTCATTTTGGTATGATGTTTTTCTCCTCAGCCTATTTTAAAGTTTTTGAAAGGACAGTAGTCTACCCAGTCCAAGCAAAACTTAGATGTATACAGTTTAAGATCACTATATAACTTTAAACTAATCAGTGCTATCTTTTAACTTCTCTTTGGTATGCTTCAGTCAGAAACCACTCATGAGTGACCGTAATGAAAGGAGAGATATTTTACCAACTGCTAAGAAATGGAAATGTTCATCATCCACTCAGCAGGCTCAAATTTTCTTCTTGAAAATCAACTGAAACTGGAAAACATTACTTTTCCAGGTATCTCTTCCTCTTACACTGAATTCGCAAGAGCAGCCTCTAGGCGAAAAAATTAAAACTGAAAATGATCCAAGAAGGCAAAGAGCAAAATC